>NC_140123.1:7523707-8723707 GCF_964035555.1 Netta rufina
TGCCCGACATGCCTCCAATGCCTGTGATGGAGATCTACATGAAACAGTCCAGATCGTCGTTTCCGCAGTCTTACGCTGTGCTGTAGCAATGAGACAGGGAGCCCCGAGCAAGGCACCAAGTGCTCCCTCGTCCACAAGGCCAGGATGAGGCAGAGAGAATCCAGCTGCCAGCCGTGCCGCCTTTGCCAAAGCTGGCAGCGACTCAGGCAGCAGCACACAAAGAAGTGCCTAAAGCACAGACATCATCATCTGAAAGGGCCACTTGCAAGCTGCCCCCTCTGCAAGCAGCAGCCTCTGCATCTTCAGGGGGAGGAAGGGCAAAGGCGTCAGGCAAAGAGGCCCGCAGCCACCAAGAGCTTTTGCCACCTCTTCCCTGCATCTCTGGCAACAGGGACAGGGCAGTGAGGGCAGAGAGGCGGGAACGTGGCACACACAGCCCGGTGGCCCCTGACGACGACGTGGGCAATACAGTACGGTCCTTCGACTCCACTGTCAAAACAAACGCTCTACCCTGCTACGAGGGAGCCAGCAGCAAGGCAAGGCTTTCTCCCTCAAGCAGAGGTCCCAGGACCAAAGGCCCCAGAACACCACCTCTCGCAATAGCAGAGGCCCAAAACTGGAAGAGCCGGCACTTGTCCAAAAGCAGCCTTGCATCCCCAGCTGAAGAAATGGAAGACCCAGTAAAGGCCTTCGTTTCCACTACCATTAGAAATGCCCTAGCCTGGAACCAGGGAGCCATGAGGGAGGCAAGGCTTTCTCCCGCGGGCAGACCTCCAAGGAGCAAAGGACACAGAACATCACCTCAGCCCGCAACAGGGCCCCAGAATTTAAAGAAGAGCCGGCACCCTGCCCCACACAGCCCTGCAGACTCTTGCACGGCACTGCAGGACACAGCACAGTCCCGCGTGTCTGAAGTGCTGGCAAAAACGCCAAAAAGCTGGGAACACGGCCAACGACCAGCAGCACTGCGGGACCTGGCACACACGGGGTGCAAAGTGACAGCAGCAAGAGCAGTTGAGGTGCAGACAGACATGGAGAGAAGGTGAATCACTGCTCTGCCAGGGCCTGATTCCCGGGTATGTGCAGGTAAAACGGCTGCCCGGAAAGACCCTGCACCAGCTAGCCCAGGCCAGGGTGAGAAGCAAAACCAACAGAGAGAGAAAAACGTCAAACCCAGGCAGGGGACAGGCAAGGATATGCGAAGCCTGGGCCGCAGCACGAAAGAAAGCAGTCCTGTGGGATGGGATGAAGATGAGGAGATCGTCATCCTCAACTCCTGCATCAACCCCAGGTTCCCCAGCCTCTGCACAGACCCACAGGACGTTCCCCAGAAAGAGGGCAGCTCAGCCAGCAGTGTGGACAGGGAGGCTGCAGCACAAGAAGCAGAACACCCAACAAGCGCCTCTCCTGGCTCACTGCAAACCACGGACACTGCCCCATCAGCTGCTCCCCCGGAAGAAATTCCTGGGGAAGAGAGGCACAGCACGCCTCTCACCGCAACAGCACCGGCACAGAGCAGGCCAGCAAGTCCTCCAGCAGCCCCTGCTCTGGAAGATGAGGGACACAGAACGCCTCCCCTGACACGTGGGGCTCCACAAGGCCATCAGCCTGTCCCAGCCCCAGTGAGCACAGCTCTGTGGTGATGGTAGAGGCAGGGACGTGCCCGACATGCCTCCAATGCCTGTGATGAAGATCTGCTTGAAACAGTCAAGACTGTTGTTTCCGTAGTCCTACGCCGTGCTGTAGCCATGAGCCAGGGAGCCCCAAGCAAGGCACCAAGTGCTCCCTCGGCCTCAGGACCCAGCGTGCCTCCTCCCACAGCAGAGCCTGCAGACTCTGCATCCTCAGTGCCTGTGACAAAGGTCTGCGTGAAACAGCCCAGAAGCACCAGCCGCAACCAGTGATCGGGGGGGATGCAGAAGCCCCTCACAAATGATGGTGACAAGCAGGCCCCCACAAAGTGAGAGGCCACGGCACATAGCATGGAACCCCCAGAACTTGGAGAAAAGTGGCGCTGCTCTCTCCAGAGAGCAGGCTTCTTTCAGCAGGAAGGCAAAGAAAGGCCTCTTGCATCTAGATGCCGCCCACCATCGCTGGCAGCCGTGCTGGGGACAGCCCAAGGCCTCAGCCAGCTTGTGGCACGGGCGGAAAGCAGAACTGCCAAATGGCCGCCAGGCCTGCCAGAGGGTGGGGCTGGAGCCGCCCTATCAGGGAGCAGCTTTTCTCTCTCTCTCCCTGCACTCAGGGAGCTTCCTTCCTGTAGGGCCACAACTGAGCTGAGCAACCCAGGACTGAGAATAAAATTCTCTCGTTTCTGTCCCATACAAGCCTCGAGTACATCCCACAAAGTGTGTGCGGTGATCCATTTGGGTGTGGGAAGAAAATTCTAGAATTGCCAGTTAGTTCTTTCTTAAATCATGAAAAGAAATAAGAAAGAAGCAATGTACAGTCTACAGAAGAGCCTGCAGACTGTACATCCTCAGCCTCTGCCTTGGCTGGAGGCCCTGTGGGGGAGGCCAATGAAGCCCCTCTCGCTGCAGCAGCAACGCCACAAGAAGGAGGTGGAGAAGTGGCTTCTCCTTTGGCTGCAGAGCCTCTCAGGGAGGCCAGCACAGATCTCCTCCCAGGAGCAGCTGACGAAGCAGGAGCAGCAGCCACTCCCTTGGTTCCTGGGCACCAGGTAAGCACAGCACGCGTGGTGGGCACCAGGCATCCAGGGCAGCCCCAGGCAGAAGCAGTGCATTGGGTGTGCGTGCCGGGAGCTGCCCGCTGCGCTCTGTTTCCACATGCCCCGGGCACAAGGGCTGACATCCCGTTCCTCCGCTGCCCGTGCTGTTCCTCTCCCCATGCAGGTGGCCATCGAGCAGGGAGGCCAAGCGCAGTCCTCCTCCTGCACCAAAGATACGCCAGCAGATGAGCCAGCAACGTCCCAGACACAAGCGCCGTCCCAGGATCTGTTGGCCGGACCTGTTCAGCGCAGCGAGCAGCACCAAGCACAAGGTTGGCAGCACCACACGCAGGGGTGCTGGCTGGTCCTGTGCCAAGGCTGGGAAAGGCCTTGGAGGGGGGGGACAGGCTCGCCCAGCACCCGCTCAGGCCCTAACCTACACCTCTGTGTCCCCCACAGGCATCCTTGACCTTGCACAAACCCCGGCGCGCCAGCCACGGCCCTCCCGCATCAGGAGGGCACTTCACGCGCTGCACAGGGCTTTCTGCTGCAGCTGCATCGCAGGACAGCGAGAGTAGCCGTACCCGGCTGCCAGTACCAGGAGGGCACTCAGTGCTGGACGCTGGCATCACTGATAGGAACAGGACAGTGCCCCAGGAATTCAGATGCCCCGCCACATCCTGCCCCCAACCTCAGCTCAGCTGCGGCTGCTTTCTGCTGTGAATAAAAGCTCAGGCAGACTTTGCCCCCCAGTGCTCCTCTCTGTGCCGTTGATCTCAGGAGAAAGAGTGGTGCAGGCCATGCCAACCTGGCACCCGGGGCCTCTCACAGTCAGAGAAGTACAGAATCATAGAATCTACCACTGAACCGTGTCCCTCGGCACCAGATCTACACGGCTTTCGAATGCCTCCGGGGATGGTGACTCAACTACTTCCCTGGGCAGCCTGTTCCAATGCTTCAGAACCCTTTTGTTGAAGACTTTTTGCCTAGTATCCACCTAAACCACCATCCCTGGAGGTATTTAAAAACGTTTAGATGTTGAGCTTAGCGATATGGTTTAGTGGAGTACTTGTTAGTATTAGGTCAGAGGTTGGACTCGATGATCTTGAGGTCTCTTCCAACCTGGACTATTCCTGTGATTCTGTGATTCTGTAAACCTCCCCCGGCCCCACTTTCTCCTCTTCTCCTACCACCTGTTGCTTGGGAGAAGGGACTGACCCCCACCGCACTAAAACCTTCTCTGAGGTCCTTGTACAGCGTGATAAGGTCTCCCCCAAGCCTCCTTTCCTCTAGGCTACATGTAATAAATGACTGAGTCCCCAGTGGGATTGCAATTAATGTTTACAATTTATTAAACGAATAGAGGCAAGCAAACAGCGCTGGGTGCGCCGGGAGTCTCTGCTCCACCAAGACGCACACCAGTCACATCAAGAGGTTGATTTTTATGATCCTAGGCTAGTACTTATTCATTACTACTTCTAAAAAAAACAGGGTTATTATAATTAGTTTCCGGAATCCGACCCTCCTACTGGAGCATGCATATCAGTCTCCGGTGGTGTCTCTGGGGGTCTCTGGTGCTGAAGGCTCATAGTCTTCCTCCCTCTTGTCCTTCTCCTTTGTCCATCTTGGCTGTATGTCAGAGACTTGTGCAGCGTCCCCTGCAAGCTTTGTCTTTTAGTCATTCTTCAGCTTTCCCCTGCTCCTTAATCTCCTGGACAGATGTCAGAGACTTGCATAGTGTCCCATGCAATAGTCATAATAGCTAGCAGTTACTCTGACACCCCTCCCCCCCCCCCCCCGAGATATCAGAGACTTCAAGGAAAAGCCTACAAATACATTTCCCTTGAAGCTCTCTATTGACACGAATTGCTGGACCATTCCTTTGCAAGATACAAGAACTATATACATTAACCACTCTGTTTTTCTTAGACTTGTGGTTATACAAGGGTATGTAAGACGGAAGATCATATTCATCATACCATGCGGCCCTAGCATTGTTCCATATTGACACGACTCAGATAAACACATTTCATTCCTACACAATCCCTTTTGAAAATGCAAGGTTAGTGGAATTTTCCACTGCAAGAACCTGACGTGCTGTCAGCAGCCTGCAAGCTCTCCTGACGTGCTGTCAGCAGCCTGCAAGCACACAAGAGGAGGAAGTGCTGCAACAGCTGTTGCTCACCAAGCAGCTGCCCGGCAAGGAAAAGACAGTCAGTAGGACATGTGTCAGGACACTTTTCCTGCCGATGCGGCCAAATTCACCTGAGAAAGAAACAGGAAAAGTCTCTTTCTTATGTGGGACTCCAGGAAGACAGGCAAAGTTCTCCGAGAGCTGAAAAGTGGGCTTCTTTACCTGGAGGAGCTCAAAGCAAAAAACAAGAGCAGCCCCAGTTTAATAAGGAAGGAGGCACCCAGCCCAGGTACTAAGACACGCTGAAAAGCAAGAAAGGAGGAACAGTATTTAAGCATTTCTGGCACGGGAAATGCAGCACGGGGCTTCCCCAACAAAGAAGATGGGCCCTTGTGCTTTGGCCACTGCTCATGGGAAGGTGCCAGATGGCGTCACTGCGGAGAGCCCTGGAGATGGCCTCAGTGTCTGGGAGCTTCCCAGCTCCCTCCTTTTTGCCCCCTACAGAAGAGCTGGGCTAACACCCTCAGCTCAGGAAAAACCCTCCACGGGGTTCCCAACTAATAGGGAAAGCCTTGAGAACCGGCTCCGGCTACATGCTGGCTTGCCTACTCGGGCCATAGGCAACGCACAAGCGCCAGGCAGTACGGATCCCGTCCTTCTGCTGGAGCTGGGCTCTTCTGTTGTGCATATTGCCAGAGCAGCAAGGGGCCCCTGGCACACCTACACTTTGCAGGCTACCGTTGGGGCGTTTCTTCTGCTTGAGGAGGTGGGCTGTGGGGTGGCAGCTGCAGGAAGGAGCAGGCTACGAGGGCAGGACGAGGCTGCAAAGCCCACCTTGTTCAGTGTGAACTGCCTGTGCACGTGGTGGGGTATTCCATCCCCAACGTTCCCAGACCCTGGAAAGCAAATGCCCCAAATCCCCTTTCAGCCGTGCCCTGGGGACGGCAACAAGGCCGCCACGCAGGCGCCAGCTGCCAGAGGCTGCAGGAAGGTTCCAGAAGCAGCGGCAGCAGCCCGGGCAGGGGCAGCCGCGAGTGCAGGAGCTGCTCCTGGGCTCTGGGCTCAGGGGCAGACGCCCGCCCCTGCAGGGAACAAGGCCCACCCAGAGCCTGCCCAGTGGCATGGGCCTGCCCAGACATCCTGGGGGGAAGCCCTGGCCGCAACAAGTGAGCGGGGGGATGCAGAAGCCCCTCACAAATGCTGACGAAAAATAGGGCCCACAAAGTGAGAGGCAACCCTGCAAGACTTGCAGCAAAGAGGCACTGCCTCTCCAGAGAGCACGTTTCCTTCAGCACGAAGAAAAGGAAAGGCCTCTTGGCTCTAGGTGCCGCCCGCCATCACTGACAGCCGTGCTGTGGACAGGCCAAGGCCTCAGCCAGCTTGTGGCGCGGGGGGCAGGCAGAACTGCCAAATGGCCGCCAGGGCTGTCAGAGGAAGGGTCAGGAGCTGCCCTGTCGGGGAGCAGCTTTTCTCTCTCTCTGTGCACTCAGGGAGCATCTTTCCTGTAGGGCCACCACCGAGCTGACTAAGCTGGGACCAAAGGCCACAGCTCCCCACCTCTCCCCACAGCAGGGCCCCAGAATTGAAGAAGATGTAGCACCCTGCCAAAAACAGCCCTGCAGCCTGTGCCGTAGAAATGGAAAACCAAGTAAAGGCCTTCGTCCCCAGTGTCATTACCAATGCCATAGCCTGCAACGAGGGAGCCACGAGGAAGGCAAGGCTTTCTTCCTCAGGCAGAGGTCTGGCAAAGACGACGGCTAAAAGCCGGGAACATGGTCAATGACTGGCAGAATTGGGGGACCTGGCACACGCGGGGAGCACAGTGCCAGCAACAAGATCAGCCGGGGTCCAGACAGACATGGAGAGGAGGTGGACCACTGCTCTGCCAGGGCCTGACCCCAGGTATGTGCAGGAACAACGGCTGCCATCAGAAACCCTGCACCAGCTAGCCCAGGCTGCGTTGAGAAGCAAAAGCAACAGAGAAAGGAAAACGTCAAACCCAGGCAGGGAAGAGGCAAGGATGTGCAAAGCCTGGGCCAGGGCAGGAAAAAAAGGGTCCTGCGGGATGGAATGAAGAGGAAGACGTTGTCATCCTCAGCTCCTGGATCAACCCCAGGTTCCCCAGCCTCTTCACAGACCCACAGGACATTCCCCAGGGAGAGGGCAGCTCATCCAGCAGCGTGGACAGGGAGGCAGCAGAAGAAGAAACAGAACACCCAACAAGCGCCTCTCCTGGCTCACTGGAGTCCACAGAAACTTCATCATCAGCTGCTCCCCTGGCAGAAGGTCCACGGGAAAAGAGGCACAGCACGCCTCTCACTGCAACAGCAGCGGCAGAGAGCAGGCCAGCAAGTCCTCCAGCAGCCACTTTTCTGGAAGATGAGGGACACAGAGCGCCTCCCTTGACACGAGGGGCTCCAAAGTCAAAGCCATCAGCCTGTCCCAGCCCCAGTGAGCACAGCGCTGCGGTGATGGTAGAGAGCCAGGGACATGCCCGACATGCCTCCAATGCCTGTGATGGAGATCTACATGAAACAGTCCAGATCGTCGTTTCCGCAGTCTTACGCTGTGCTGTAGCAATGAGACAGGGAGCCCCGAGCAAGGCACCAAGTGCTCCCTCGTCCACAAGGCCAGGATGAGGCAGAGAGAATCCAGCTGCCAGCCGTGCCGCCTTTGCCAAAGCTGGCAGCGACTCAGGCAGCAGCACACAAAGAAGTGCCTAAAGCACAGACATCATCATCTGAAAGGGCCACTTGCAAGCTGCCCCCTCTGCAAGCAGCAGCCTCTGCATCTTCAGGGGGAGGAAGGGCAAAGGCGTCAGGCAAAGAGGCCCGCAGCCACCAAGAGCTTTTGCCACCTCTTCCCTGCATCTCTGGCAACAGGGACAGGGCAGTGAGGGCAGAGAGGCGGGAACGTGGCACACACAGCCCGGTGGCCCCTGACGACGACGTGGGCAATACAGTACGGTCCTTCGACTCCACTGTCAAAACAAACGCTCTACCCTGCTACGAGGGAGCCAGCAGCAAGGCAAGGCTTTCTCCCTCAAGCAGAGGTCCCAGGACCAAAGGCCCCAGAACACCACCTCTCGCAATAGCAGAGGCCCAAAACTGGAAGAGCCGGCACTTGTCCAAAAGCAGCCTTGCATCCCCAGCTGAAGAAATGGAAGACCCAGTAAAGGCCTTCGTTTCCACTACCATTAGAAATGCCCTAGCCTGGAACCAGGGAGCCATGAGGGAGGCAAGGCTTTCTCCCGCGGGCAGACCTCCAAGGAGCAAAGGACACAGAACATCACCTCAGCCCGCAACAGGGCCCCAGAATTTAAAGAAGAGCCGGCACCCTGCCCCACACAGCCCTGCAGACTCTTGCACGGCACTGCAGGACACAGCACAGTCCCGCGTGTCTGAAGTGCTGGCAAAAACGCCAAAAAGCTGGGAACACGGCCAACGACCAGCAGCACTGCGGGACCTGGCACACACGGGGTGCAAAGTGACAGCAGCAAGAGCAGTTGAGGTGCAGACAGACATGGAGAGAAGGTGAATCACTGCTCTGCCAGGGCCTGATTCCCGGGTATGTGCAGGTAAAACGGCTGCCCGGAAAGACCCTGCACCAGCTAGCCCAGGCCAGGGTGAGAAGCAAAACCAACAGAGAGAGAAAAACGTCAAACCCAGGCAGGGGACAGGCAAGGATATGCGAAGCCTGGGCCGCAGCACGAAAGAAAGCAGTCCTGTGGGATGGGATGAAGATGAGGAGATCGTCATCCTCAACTCCTGCATCAACCCCAGGTTCCCCAGCCTCTGCACAGACCCACAGGACGTTCCCCAGAAAGAGGGCAGCTCAGCCAGCAGTGTGGACAGGGAGGCTGCAGCACAAGAAGCAGAACACCCAACAAGCGCCTCTCCTGGCTCACTGCAAACCACGGACACTGCCCCATCAGCTGCTCCCCCGGAAGAAATTCCTGGGGAAGAGAGGCACAGCACGCCTCTCACCGCAACAGCACCGGCACAGAGCAGGCCAGCAAGTCCTCCAGCAGCCCCTGCTCTGGAAGATGAGGGACACAGAACGCCTCCCCTGACACGTGGGGCTCCACAAGGCCATCAGCCTGTCCCAGCCCCAGTGAGCACAGCTCTGTGGTGATGGTAGAGGCAGGGACGTGCCCGACATGCCTCCAATGCCTGTGATGAAGATCTGCTTGAAACAGTCAAGACTGTTGTTTCCGTAGTCCTACGCCGTGCTGTAGCCATGAGCCAGGGAGCCCCAAGCAAGGCACCAAGTGCTCCCTCGGCCTCAGGACCCAGCGTGCCTCCTCCCACAGCAGAGCCTGCAGACTCTGCATCCTCAGTGCCTGTGACAAAGGTCTGCGTGAAACAGCCCAGAAGCACCAGCCGCAACCAGTGATCGGGGGGGATGCAGAAGCCCCTCACAAATGATGGTGACAAGCAGGCCCCCACAAAGTGAGAGGCCACGGCACATAGCATGGAACCCCCAGAACTTGGAGAAAAGTGGCGCTGCTCTCTCCAGAGAGCAGGCTTCTTTCAGCAGGAAGGCAAAGAAAGGCCTCTTGCATCTAGATGCCGCCCACCATCGCTGGCAGCCGTGCTGGGGACAGCCCAAGGCCTCAGCCAGCTTGTGGCACGGGCGGAAAGCAGAACTGCCAAATGGCCGCCAGGCCTGCCAGAGGGTGGGGCTGGAGCCGCCCTATCAGGGAGCAGCTTTTCTCTCTCTCTCCCTGCACTCAGGGAGCTTCCTTCCTGTAGGGCCACAACTGAGCTGAGCAACCCAGGACTGAGAATAAAATTCTCTCGTTTCTGTCCCATACAAGCCTCGAGTACATCCCACAAAGTGTGTGCGGTGATCCATTTGGGTGTGGGAAGAAAATTCTAGAATTGCCAGTTAGTTCTTTCTTAAATCATGAAAAGAAATAAGAAAGAAGCAATGTACAGTCTACAGAAGAGCCTGCAGACTGTACATCCTCAGCCTCTGCCTTGGCTGGAGGCCCTGTGGGGGAGGCCAATGAAGCCCCTCTCGCTGCAGCAGCAACGCCACAAGAAGGAGGTGGAGAAGTGGCTTCTCCTTTGGCTGCAGAGCCTCTCAGGGAGGCCAGCACAGATCTCCTCCCAGGAGCAGCTGACGAAGCAGGAGCAGCAGCCACTCCCTTGGTTCCTGGGCACCAGGTAAGCACAGCACGCGTGGTGGGCACCAGGCATCCAGGGCAGCCCCAGGCAGAAGCAGTGCATTGGGTGTGCGTGCCGGGAGCTGCCCGCTGCGCTCTGTTTCCACATGCCCCGGGCACAAGGGCTGACATCCCGTTCCTCCGCTGCCCGTGCTGTTCCTCTCCCCATGCAGGTGGCCATCGAGCAGGGAGGCCAAGCGCAGTCCTCCTCCTGCACCAAAGATACGCCAGCAGATGAGCCAGCAACGTCCCAGACACAAGCGCCGTCCCAGGATCTGTTGGCCGGACCTGTTCAGCGCAGCGAGCAGCACCAAGCACAAGGTTGGCAGCACCACACGCAGGGGTGCTGGCTGGTCCTGTGCCAAGGCTGGGAAAGGCCTTGGAGGGGGGGGACAGGCTCGCCCAGCACCCGCTCAGGCCCTAACCTACACCTCTGTGTCCCCCACAGGCATCCTTGACCTTGCACAAACCCCGGCGCGCCAGCCACGGCCCTCCCGCATCAGGAGGGCACTTCACGCGCTGCACAGGGCTTTCTGCTGCAGCTGCATCGCAGGACAGCGAGAGTAGCCGTACCCGGCTGCCAGTACCAGGAGGGCACTCAGTGCTGGACGCTGGCATCACTGATAGGAACAGGACAGTGCCCCAGGAATTCAGATGCCCCGCCACATCCTGCCCCCAACCTCAGCTCAGCTGCGGCTGCTTTCTGCTGTGAATAAAAGCTCAGGCAGACTTTGCCCCCCAGTGCTCCTCTCTGTGCCGTTGATCTCAGGAGAAAGAGTGGTGCAGGCCATGCCAACCTGGCACCCGGGGCCTCTCACAGTCAGAGAAGTACAGAATCATAGAATCTACCACTGAACCGTGTCCCTCGGCACCAGATCTACACGGCTTTCGAATGCCTCCAGGGATGGTGACTCAACTACTTCCCTGGGCAGCCTGTTCCAATGCTTCAGAACCCTTTTGTTGAAGACTTTTTGCCTAGTATCCACCTAAACCACCATCCCTGGAGGTATTTAAAAACGTTTAGGTGTTGAGCTTAGCGATATGGTTTAGTGGAGTACTTGTTAGTATTAGGTCAGAGGTTGGACTCGATGATCTTGAGGTCTCTTCCAACCTGGACTATTCCTGTGATTCTGTAAACCTCCCCCGGCCCCACTTTCTCCTCTTCTCCTACCACCTGTTGCTTGGGAGAAGGGACTGACCCCCACCGCACTAAAACCTTCTCTGAGGTCCTTGTACAGCGTGATAAGGTCTCCCCCAAGCCTCCTTTCCTCTAGGCTACATGTAATAAATGACTGAGTCCCCAGTGGGATTGCAATTAATGTTTACAATTTATTAAACGAATAGAGGCAAGCAAACAGCGCTGGGTGCGCCGGGAGTCTCTGCTCCACCAAGACGCACACCAGTCACATCAAGAGGTTGATTTTTATGATCCTAGGCTAGTACTTATTCATTACTACTTCTAAAAAAAACAGGGTTATTATAATTAGTTTCCGGAATCCGACCCTCCTACTGGAGCATGCATATCAGTCTCCGGTGGTGTCTCTGGGGGTCTCTGGTGCTGAAGGCTCATAGTCTTCCTCCCTCTTGTCCTTCTCCTTTGTCCATCTTGGCTGTATGTCAGAGACTTGTGCAGCGTCCCCTGCAAGCTTTGTCTTTTAGTCATTCTTCAGCTTTCCCCTGCTCCTTAATCTCCCGGACAGATGTCAGAGACTTGCATAGTGTCCCATGCAATAGTCATAATAGCTAGCAGTTACTCTGACACCCCTCCCCCCCCCCCCCCCGAGATATCAGAGACTTCAAGGAAAAGCCTACAAATACATTTCCCTTGAAGCTCTCTATTGACACGAATTGCTGGACCATTCCTTTGCAAGATACAAGAACTATATACATTAACCACTCTGTTTTTCTTAGACTTGTGGTTATACAAGGGTATGTAAGACGGAAGATCATATTCATCATACCATGCGGCCCTAGCATTGTTCCATATTGACACGACTCAGATAAACACATTTCATACCTACACAATCCCTTTTGAAAATGCAAGGTTAGTGGAATTTTCCACTGCAAGAACCTGACGTGCTGTCAGCAGCCTGCAAGCTCTCCTGACGTGCTGTCAGCAGCCTGCAAGCACACAAGAGGAGGAAGTGCTGCAACAGCTGTTGCTCACCAAGCAGCTGCCCGGCAAGGAAAAGACAGTCAGTAGGACATGTGTCAGGACACTTTTCCTGCCGATGCGGCCAAATTCACCTGAGAAAGAAACAGGAAAAGTCTCTTTCTTATGTGGGACTCCAGGAAGACAGGCAAAGTTCTCCGAGAGCTGAAAAGTGGGCTTCTTTACCTGGAGGAGCTCAAAGCAAAAAACAAGAGCAGCCCCAGTTTAATAAGGAAGGAGGCACCCAGCCCAGGTACTAAGACACGCTGAAAAGCAAGAAAGGAGGAACAGTATTTAAGCATTTCTGGCACGGGAAATGCAGCACGGGGCTTCCCCAACAAAGAAGATGGGCCCTTGTGCTTTGGCCACTGCTCATGGGAAGGTGCCAGATGGCGTCACTGCGGAGAGCCCTGGAGATGGCCTCAGTGTCTGGGAGCTTCCCAGCTCCCTCCTTTTTGCCCCCTACAGAAGAGCTGGGCTAACACCCTCAGCTCAGGAAAAACCCTCCACGGGGTTCCCAACTAATAGGGAAAGCCTTGAGAACCGGCTCCGGCTACATGCTGGCTTGCCTACTCGGGCCATAGGCAACGCACAAGCGCCAGGCAGTACGGATCCCGTCCTTCTGCTGGAGCTGGGCTCTTCTGTTGTGCATATTGCCAGAGCAGCAAGGGGCCCCTGGCACACCTACACTTTGCAGGCTACCGTTGGGGCGTTTCTTCTGCTTGAGGAGGTGGGCTGTGGGGTGGCAGCTGCAGGAAGGAGCAGGCTACGAGGGCAGGACGAGGCTGCAAAGCCCACCTTGTTCAGTGTGAACTGCCTGTGCACGTGGTGGGGTATTCCATCCCCAACGTTCCCAGACCCTGGAAAGCAAATGCCCCAAATCCCCTTTCAGCCGTGCCCTGGGGACGGCAACAAGGCCGCCACGCAGGCGCCAGCTGCCAGAGGCTGCAGGAAGGTTCCAGAAGCAGCGGCAGCAGCCCGGGCAGGGGCAGCCGCGAGTGCAGGAGCTGCTCCTGGGCTCTGGGCTCAGGGGCAGACGCCCGCCCCTGCAGGGAACAAGGCCCACCCAGAGCCTGCCCAGTGGCATGGGCCTGCCCAGACATCCTGGGGGGAAGCCCTGGCCGCAACAAGTGAGCGGGGGGATGCAGAAGCCCCTCACAAATGCTGACGAAAAATAGGGCCCACAAAGTGAGAGGCAACCCTGCAAGACTTGCAGCAAAGAGGCACTGCCTCTCCAGAGAGCACGTTTCCTTCAGCACGAAGAAAAGGAAAGGCCTCTTGGCTCTAGGTGCCGCCCGCCATCACTGACAGCCGTGCTGTGGACAGGCCAAGGCCTCAGCCAGCTTGTGGCGCGGGGGGCAGGCAGAACTGCCAAATGGCCGCCAGGGCTGTCAGAGGAAGGGTCAGGAGCTGCCCTGTCGGGGAGCAGCTTTTCTCTCTCTCTGTGCACTCAGGGAGCATCTTTCCTGTAGGGCCACCACCGAGCTGACTAAGCTGGGACCAAAGGCCACAGCTCCCCACCTCTCCCCACAGCAGGGCCCCAGAATTGAAGAAGATGTAGCACCCTGCCAAAAACAGCCCTGCAGCCTGTGCCGTAGAAATGGAAAACCAAGTAAAGGCCTTCGTCCCCAGTGTCATTACCAATGCCATAGCCTGCAACGAGGGAGCCACGAGGAAGGCAAGGCTTTCTTCCTCAGGCAGAGGTCTGGCAAAGACGACGGCTAAAAGCCGGGAACATGGTCAATGACTGGCAGAATTGGGGGACCTGGCACACGCGGGGAGCACAGTGCCAGCAACAAGATCAGCCGGGGTCCAGACAGACATAGAGAGGAGGTGGACCACTGCTCTGCCAGGGCCTGACCCCAGGTATGTGCAGGAACAACGGCTGCCATCAGAAACCCTGCACCAGCTAGCCCAGGCTGCGTTGAGAAGCAAAAGCAACAGAGAAAGGAAAACGTCAAACCCAGGCAGGGAAGAGGCAAGGATGTGCAAAGCCTGGGCCAGGGCAGGAAAAAAAGGGTCCTGCGGGATGGAATGAAGAGGAAGACGTTGTCATCCTCAGCTCCTGGATCAACCCCAGGTTCCCCAGCCTCTTCACAGACCCACAGGACATTCCCCAGGGAGAGGGCAGCTCATCCAGCAGCGTGGACAGGGAGGCAGCAGAAGAAGAAACAGAACACCCAACAAGCGCCTCTCCTGGCTCACTGGAGTCCACAGAAACTTCATCATCAGCTGCTCCCCTGGCAGAAGGTCCAGGGGAAAAGAGGCACAGCACGCCTCTCACTGCAACAGCAGCGGCAGAGAGCAGGCCAGCAAGTCCTCCAGCAGCCACTTTTCTGGAAGATGAGGGACACAGAGCGCCTCCCTTGACACGAGGGGCTCCAAAGTCAAAGCCATCAGCCTGTCCCAGCCCCAGTGAGCACAGCGCTGCGGTGATGGTAGAGAGCCAGGGACATGCCCGACATGCCTCCAATGCCTGTGATGGAGATCTACATGAAACAGTCCAGATCGTCGTTTCCGCAGTCTTACGCTGTGCTGTAGCAATGAGCCAGGGAGCCCCGAGCAAGGCACCAAGTGCTCCCTCGTCCACAAGGCCAGGATGAGGCAGAGAGAATCCAGCTGCCAGCCGTGCCGCCTTTGCCAAAGCTGGCAGCGACTCAGGCAGCAGCACACAAAGAAGTGCCTAAAGCACAGACATCATCATCTGAAAGGGCCACTTGCAAGCTGCCCCCTCTGCAAGCAGCAGCCTCTGCATCTTCAGGGGGAGGAAGGGCAAAGGCGTCAGGCAAAGAGGCCCGCAGCCACCAAGAGCTTTTGCCACCTCTTCCCTGCATCTCTGGCAACAGGGACAGGGCAGTGAGGGCAGAGAGGCGGGAACGTGGCACACACAGCCCGGTGGCCCCTGACGACGACGTGGGCAATACAGTACGGTCCTTCGACTCCACTGTCAAAACAAACGCTCTACCCTGCTACGAGGGAGCCAGCAGCAAGGCAAGGCTTTCTCCCTCAAGCAGAGGTCCCAGGACCAAAGGCCCCAGAACACCACCTCTCGCAATAGCAGAGGCCCAAAACTGGAAGAGCCGGCACTTGTCCAAAAGCAGCCTTGCATCCCCAGCTGAAGAAATGGAAGACCCAGTAAAGGCCTTCGTTTCCACTACCATTAGAAATGCCCTAGCCTGGAACCAGGGAGCCATGAGGGAGGCAAGGCTTTCTCCCGCGGGCAGACCTCCAAGGAGCAAAGGACACAGAACATCACCTCAGCCCGCAACAGGGCCCCAGAATTTAAAGAAGAGCCGGCACCCTGCCCCACACAGCCCTGCAGACTCTTGCACGGCACTGCAGGACACAGCACAGTCCCGCGTGTCTGAAGTGCTGGCAAAAACGCCAAAAAGCTGGGAACACGGCCAACGACCAGCAGCACTGCGGGACCTGGCACACACGGGGTGCAAAGTGACAGCAGCAAGAGCAGTTGAGGTGCAGACAGACATGGAGAGAAGGTGAATCACTGCTCTGCCAGGGCCTGATTCCCGGGTATGTGCAGGTAAAACGGCTGCCCGGAAAGACCCTGCACCAGCTAGCCCAGGCCAGGGTGAGAAGCAAAACCAACAGAGAGAGAAAAACGTCAAACCCAGGCAGGGGACAGGCAAGGATATGCGAAGCCTGGGCCGCAGCACGAAAGAAAGCAGTCCTGTGGGATGGGATGAAGATGAGGAGATCGTCATCCTCAACTCCTGCATCAACCCCAGGTTCCCCAGCCTCTGCACAGACCCACAGGACGTTCCCCAGAAAGAGGGCAGCTCAGCCAGCAGTGTGGACAGGGAGGCTGCAGCACAAGAAGCAGAACACCCAACAAGCGCCTCTCCTGGCTCACTGCAAACCACGGACACTGCCCCATCAGCTGCTCCCCCGGAAGAAATTCCTGGGGAAGAGAGGCACAGCACGCCTCTCACCGCAACAGCACCGGCACAGAGCAGGCCAGCAAGTCCTCCAGCAGCCCCTGCTCTGGAAGATGAGGGACACAGAACGCCTCCCCTGACACGTGGGGCTCCACAAGGCCATCAGCCTGTCCCAGCCCCAGTGAGCACAGCTCTGTGGTGATGGTAGAGGCAGGGACGTGCCCGACATGCCTCCAATGCCTGTGATGAAGATCTGCTTGAAACAGTCAAGACTGTTGTTTCCGTAGTCCTACGCCGTGCTGTAGCCATGAGCCAGGGAGCCCCAAGCAAGGCACCAAGTGCTCCCTCGGCCTCAGGACCCAGCGTGCCTCCTCCCACAGCAGAGCCTGCAGACTCTGCATCCTCAGTGCCTGTGACAAAGGTCTGCGTGAAACAGCCCAGAAGCACCAGCCGCAACCAGTGATCGGGGGGGATGCAGAAGCCCCTCACAAATGATGGTGACAAGCAGGCCCCCACAAAGTGAGAGGCCACGGCACATAGCATGGAACCCCCAGAACTTGGAGAAAAGTGGCGCTGCTCTCTCCAGAGAGCAGGCTTCTTTCAGCAGGAAGGCAAAGAAAGGCCTCTTGCATCTAGATGCCGCCCACCATCGCTGGCAGCCGTGCTGGGGACAGCCCAAGGCCTCAGCCAGCTTGTGGCACGGGCGGAAAGCAGAACTGCAAAATGGCCGCCAGGCCTGCCAGAGGGTGGGGCTGGAGCCGCCCTATCAGGGAGCAGCTTTTCTCTCTCTCTCCCTGCACTCAGGGAGCTTCCTTCCTGTAGGGCCACAACTGAGCTGAGCAACCCAGGACTGAGAATAAAATTCTCTCGTTTCTGTCCCATACAAGCCTCGAGTACATCCCACAAAGTGTGTGCGGTGATCCATTTGGGTGTGGGAAGAAAATTCTAGAATTGCCAGTTAGTTCTTTCTTAAATCATGAAAAGAAATAAGAAAGAAGCAATGTACAGTCTACAGAAGAGCCTGCAGACTGTACATCCTCAGCCTCTGCCTTGGCTGGAGGCCCTGTGGGGGAGGCCAATGAAGCCCCTCTCGCTGCAGCAGCAACGCCACAAGAAGGAGGTGGAGAAGTGGCTTCTCCTTTGGCTGCAGAGCCTCTCAGGGAGGCCAGCACAGATCTCCTCCCAGGAGCAGCTGACGAAGCAGGAGCAGCAGCCACTCCCTTGGTTCCTGGGCACCAGGTAAGCACAGCACGCGTGGTGGGCACCAGGCATCCAGGGCAGCCCCAGGCAGAAGCAGTGCATTGGGTGTGCGTGCCGGGAGCTGCCCGCTGCGCTCTGTTTCCACATGCCCCGGGCACAAGGGCTAACATCCCGTTCCTCCGCTGCCCGTGCTGTTCCTCTCCCCATGCAGGTGGCCATCGAGCAGGGAGGCCAAGCGCAGTCCTCCTCCTGCACCAAAGATACGCCAGCAGATGAGCCAGCAACGTCCCAGACACAAGCGCCGTCCCAGGATCTGTTGGCCGGACCTGTTCAGCGCAGCGAGCAGCACCAAGCACAAGGTTGGCAGCACCACACGCAGGGGTGCTGGCTGGTCCTGTGCCAAGGCTGGGAAAGGCCTTGGAGGGGGGGGACAGGCTCGCCCAGCACCCGCTCAGGCCCTAACCTACACCTCTGTGTCCCCCACAGGCATCCTTGACCTTGCACAAACCCCGGCGCGCCAGCCACGGCCCTCCCGCATCAGGAGGGCACTTCACGCGCTGCACAGGGCTTTCTGCTGCAGCTGCATCGCAGGACAGCGAGAGTAGCCGTACCCGGCTGCCAGTACCAGGAGGGCACTCAGTGCTGGACGCTGGCATCACTGATAGGAACAGGACAGTGCCCCAGGAATTCAGATGCCCCGCCACATCCTGCCCCCAACCTCAGCTCAGCTGCGGCTGCTTTCTGCTGTGAATAAAAGCTCAGGCAGACTTTGCCCCCCAGTGCTCCTCTCTGTGCCGTTGATCTCAGGAGAAAGAGTGGTGCAGGCCATGCCAACCTGGCACCCGGGGCCTCTCACAGTCAGAGAAGTACAGAATCATAGAATCTACCACTGAACCGTGTCCCTCGGCACCAGATCTACACAGCTTTCGAATGCCTCCGGGGATGGTGACTCAACTACTTCCCTGGGCAGCCTGTTCCAATGCTTCAGAACCCTTTTGTTGAAGACTTTTTGCCTAGTATCCACCTAAACCACCATCCCTGGAGGTATTTAAAAACGTTTAGATGTTGAGCTTAGCGATATGGTTTAGTGGAGTACTTGTTAGTATTAGGTCAGAGGTTGGACTCGATGATCTTGAGGTCTCTTCCAACCTGGACTATTCCTGTGATTCTGTGATTCTGTAAACCTCCCCCGGCCCCACTTTCTCCTCTTCTCCTACCACCTGTTGCTTGGGAGAAGGGACTGACCCCCACCGCACTAAAACCTTCTCTGAGGTCCTTGTACAGCGTGATAAGGTCTCCCCCAAGCCTCCTTTCCTCTAGGCTACATGTAATAAATGACTGAGTCCCCAGTGGGATTGCAATTAATGTTTACAATTTATTAAACGAATAGAGGCAAGCAAACAGCGCTGGGTGCGCCGGGAGTCTCTGCTCCACCAAGACGCACACCAGTCACATCAAGAGGTTGATTTTTATGATCCTAGGCTAGTACTTATTCATTACTACTTCTAAAAAAAACAGGGTTATTATAATTAGTTTCCGGAATCCGACCCTCCTACTGGAGCATGCATATCAGTCTCCGGTGGTGTCTCTGGGGGTCTCTGGTGCTGAAGGCTCATAGTCTTCCTCCCTCTTGTCCTTCTCCTTTGTCCATCTTGGCTGTATGTCAGAGACTTGTGCAGCGTCCCCTGCAAGCTTTGTCTTTTAGTCATTCTTCAGCTTTCCCCTGCTCCTTAATCTCCTGGACAGATGTCAGAGACTTGCATAGTGTCCCATGCAATAGTCATAATAGCTAGCAGTTACTCTGACACCCCTCCCCCCCCCCCCCCCCGAGATATCAGAGACTTCAAGGAAAAGCCTACAAATACATTTCCCTTGAAGCTCTCTATTGACACGAATTGCTGGACCATTCCTTTGCAAGATACAAGAACTATATACATTAACCACTCTGTTTTTCTTAGACTTGTGGTTATACAAGGGTATGTAAGACGGAAGATCATATTCATCATACCATGCGGCCCTAGCATTGTTCCATATTGACACGACTCAGATAAACACATTTCATTCCTACACAATCCCTTTTGAAAATGCAAGGTTAGTGGAATTTTCCACTGCAAGAACCTGACGTGCTGTCAGCAGCCTGCAAGCTCTCCTGACGTGCTGTCAGCAGCCTGCAAGCACACAAGAGGAGGAAGTGCTGCAACAGCTGTTGCTCACCAAGCAGCTGCCCGGCAAGGAAAAGACAGTCAGTAGGACATGTGTCAGGACACTTTTCCTGCCGATGCGGCCAAATTCACCTGAGAAAGAAACAGGAAAAGTCTCTTTCTTATGTGGGACTCCAGGAAGACAGGCAAAGTTCTCCGAGAGCTGAAAAGTGGGCTTCTTTACCTGGAGGAGCTCAAAGCAAAAAACAAGAGCAGCCCCAGTTTAATAAGGAAGGAGGCACCCAGCCCAGGTACTAAGACACGCTGAAAAGCAAGAAAGGAGGAACAGTATTTAAGCATTTCTGGCACGGGAAATGCAGCACGGGGCTTCCCCAACAAAGAAGATGGGCCCTTGTGCTTTGGCCACTGCTCATGGGAAGGTGCCAGATGGCGTCACTGCGGAGAGCCCTGGAGATGGCCTCAGTGTCTGGGAGCTTCCCAGCTCCCTCCTTTTTGCCCCCTACAGAAGAGCTGGGCTAACACCCTCAGCTCAGGAAAAACCCTCCACGGGGTTCCCAACTAATAGGGAAAGCCTTGAGAACCGGCTCCGGCTACATGCTGGCTTGCCTACTCGGGCCATAGGCAACGCACAAGCGCCAGGCAGTACGGATCCCGTCCTTCTGCTGGAGCTGGGCTCTTCTGTTGTGCATATTGCCAGAGCAGCAAGGGGCCCCTGGCACACCTACACTTTGCAGGCTACCGTTGGGGCGTTTCTTCTGCTTGAGGAGGTGGGCTGTGGGGTGGCAGCTGCAGGAAGGAGCAGGCTACGAGGGCAGGACGAGGCTGCAAAGCCCACCTTGTTCAGTGTGAACTGCCTGTGCACGTGGTGGGGTATTCCATCCCCAACGTTCCCAGACCCTGGAAAGCAAATGCCCCAAATCCCCTTTCAGCCGTGCCCTGGGGACGGCAACAAGGCCGCCACGCAGGCGCCAGCTGCCAGAGGCTGCAGGAAGGTTCCAGAAGCAGCGGCAGCAGCCCGGGCAGGGGCAGCCGCGAGTGCAGGAGCTGCTCCTGGGCTCTGGGCTCAGGGGCAGACGCCCGCCCCTGCAGGGAACAAGGCCCACCCAGAGCCTGCCCAGTGGCATGGGCCTGCCCAGACATCCTGGGGGGAAGCCCTGGCCGCAACAAGTGAGCGGGGGGATGCAGAAGCCCCTCACAAATGCTGACGAAAAATAGGGCCCACAAAGTGAGAGGCAACCCTGCAAGACTTGCAGCAAAGAGGCACTGCCTCTCCAGAGAGCACGTTTCCTTCAGCACGAAGAAAAGGAAAGGCCTCTTGGCTCTAGGTGCCGCCCGCCATCACTGACAGCCGTGCTGTGGACAGGCCAAGGCCTCAGCCAGCTTGTGGCGCGGGGGGCAGGCAGAACTGCCAAATGGCCGCCAGGGCTGTCAGAGGAAGGGTCAGGAGCTGCCCTGTCGGGGAGCAGCTTTTCTCTCTCTCTGTGCACTCAGGGAGCATCTTTCCTGTAGGGCCACCACCGAGCTGACTAAGCTGGGACCAAAGGCCACAGCTCCCCACCTCTCCCCACAGCAGGGCCCCAGAATTGAAGAAGATGTAGCACCCTGCCAAAAACAGCCCTGCAGCCTGTGCCGTAGAAATGGAAAACCAAGTAAAGGCCTTCGTCCCCAGTGTCATTACCAATGCCATAGCCTGCAACGAGGGAGCCACGAGGAAGGCAAGGCTTTCTTCCTCAGGCAGAGGTCTGGCAAAGACGACGGCTAAAAGCCGGGAACATGGTCAATGACTGGCAGAATTGGGGGACCTGGCACACGCGGGGAGCACAGTGCCAGCAACAAGATCAGCCGGGGTCCAGACAGACATGGAGAGGAGGTGGACCACTGCTCTGCCAGGGCCTGACCCCAGGTATGTGCAGGAACAACGGCTGCCATCAGAAACCCTGCACCAGCTAGCCCAGGCTGCGTTGAGAAGCAAAAGCAACAGAGAAAGGAAAACGTCAAACCCAGGCAGGGAAGAGGCAAGGATGTGCAAAGCCTGGGCCAGGGCAGGAAAAAAAGGGTCCTGCGGGATGGAATGAAGAGGAAGACGTTGTCATCCTCAGCTCCTGGATCAACCCCAGGTTCCCCAGCCTCTTCACAGACCCACAGGACATTCCCCAGGGAGAGGGCAGCTCATCCAGCAGCGTGGACAGGGAGGCAGCAGAAGAAGAAACAGAACACCCAACAAGCGCCTCTCCTGGCTCACTGGAGTCCACAGAAACTTCATCATCAGCTGCTCCCCTGGCAGAAGGTCCACGGGAAAAGAGGCACAGCACGCCTCTCACTGCAACAGCAGCGGCAGAGAGCAGGCCAGCAAGTCCTCCAGCAGCCACTTTTCTGGAAGATGAGGGACACAGAGCGCCTCCCTTGACACGAGGGGCTCCAAAGTCAAAGCCATCAGCCTGTCCCAGCCCCAGTGAGCACAGCGCTGCGGTGATGGTAGAGAGCCAGGGACATGCCCGACATGCCTCCAATGCCTGTGATGGAGATCTACATGAAACAGTCCAGATCGTCGTTTCCGCAGTCTTACGCTGTGCTGTAGCAATGAGACAGGGAGCCCCGAGCAAGGCACCAAGTGCTCCCTCGTCCACAAGGCCAGGATGAGGCAGAGAGAATCCAGCTGCCAGCCGTGCCGCCTTTGCCAAAGCTGGCAGCGACTCAGGCAGCAGCACACAAAGAAGTGCCTAAAGCACAGACATCATCATCTGAAAGGGCCACTTGCAAGCTGCCCCCTCTGCAAGCAGCAGCCTCTGCATCTTCAGGGGGAGGAAGGGCAAAGGCGTCAGGCAAAGAGGCCCGCAGCCACCAAGAGCTTTTGCCACCTCTTCCCTGCATCTCTGGCAACAGGGACAGGGCAGTGAGGGCAGAGAGGCGGGAACGTGGCACACACAGCCCGGTGGCCCCTGACGACGACGTGGGCAATACAGTACGGTCCTTCGACTCCACTGTCAAAACAAACGCTCTACCCTGCTACGAGGGAGCCAGCAGCAAGGCAAGGCTTTCTCCCTCAAGCAGAGGTCCCAGGACCAAAGGCCCCAGAACACCACCTCTCGCAATAGCAGAGGCCCAAAACTGGAAGAGCCGGCACTTGTCCAAAAGCAGCCTTGCATCCCCAGCTGAAGAAATGGAAGACCCAGTAAAGGCCTTCGTTTCCACTACCATTAGAAATGCCCTAGCCTGGAACCAGGGAGCCATGAGGGAGGCAAGGCTTTCTCCCGCGGGCAGACCTCCAAGGAGCAAAGGACACAGAACATCACCTCAGCCCGCAACAGGGCCCCAGAATTTAAAGAAGAGCCGGCACCCTGCCCCACACAGCCCTGCAGACTCTTGCACGGCACTGCAGGACACAGCACAGTCCCGCGTGTCTGAAGTGCTGGCAAAAACGCCAAAAAGCTGGGAACACGGCCAACGACCAGCAGCACTGCGGGACCTGGCACACACGGGGTGCAAAGTGACAGCAGCAAGAGCAGTTGAGGTGCAGACAGACATGGAGAGAAGGTGAATCACTGCTCTGCCAGGGCCTGATTCCCGGGTATGTGCAGGTAAAACGGCTGCCCGGAAAGACCCTGCACCAGCTAGCCCAGGCCAGGGTGAGAAGCAAAACCAACAGAGAGAGAAAAACGTCAAACCCAGGCAGGGGACAGGCAAGGATATGCGAAGCCTGGGCCGCAGCACGAAAGAAAGCAGTCCTGTGGGATGGGATGAAGATGAGGAGATCGTCATCCTCAACTCCTGCATCAACCCCAGGTTCCCCAGCCTCTGCACAGACCCACAGGACGTTCCCCAGAAAGAGGGCAGCTCAGCCAGCAGTGTGGACAGGGAGGCTGCAGCACAAGAAGCAGAACACCCAACAAGCGCCTCTCCTGGCTCACTGCAAACCACGGACACTGCCCCATCAGCTGCTCCCCCGGAAGAAATTCCTGGGGAAGAGAGGCACAGCACGCCTCTCACCGCAACAGCACCGGCACAGAGCAGGCCAGCAAGTCCTCCAGCAGCCCCTGCTCTGGAAGATGAGGGACACAGAACGCCTCCCCTGACACGTGGGGCTCCACAAGGCCATCAGCCTGTCCCAGCCCCAGTGAGCACAGCTCTGTGGTGATGGTAGAGGCAGGGACGTGCCCGACATGCCTCCAATGCCTGTGATGAAGATCTGCTTGAAACAGTCAAGACTGTTGTTTCCGTAGTCCTACGCCGTGCTGTAGCCATGAGCCAGGGAGCCCCAAGCAAGGCACCAAGTGCTCCCTCGGCCTCAGGACCCAGCGTGCCTCCTCCCACAGCAGAGCCTGCAGACTCTGCATCCTCAGTGCCTGTGACAAAGGTCTGCGTGAAACAGCCCAGAAGCACCAGCCGCAACCAGTGATCGGGGGGGATGCAGAAGCCCCTCACAAATGATGGTGACAAGCAGGCCCCCACAAAGTGAGAGGCCACGGCACATAGCATGGAACCCCCAGAACTTGGAGAAAAGTGGCGCTGCTCTCTCCAGAGAGCAGGCTTCTTTCAGCAGGAAGGCAAAGAAAGGCCTCTTGCATCTAGATGCCGCCCACCATCGCTGGCAGCCGTGCTGGGGACAGCCCAAGGCCTCAGCCAGCTTGTGGCACGGGCGGAAAGCAGAACTCCAAAATGGCCGCCAGGCCTGCCAGAGGGTGGGGCTGGAGCCGCCCTATCAGGGAGCAGCTTTTCTCTCTCTCTCCCTGCACTCAGGGAGCTTCCTTCCTGTAGGGCCACAACTGAGCTGAGCAACCCAGGACTGAGAATAAAATTCTCTCGTTTCTGTCCCATACAAGCCTCGAGTACATCCCACAAAGTGTGTGCGGTGATCCATTTGGGTGTGGGAAGAAAATTCTAGAATTGCCAGTTAGTTCTTTCTTAAATCATGAAAAGAAATAAGAAAGAAGCAATGTACAGTCTACAGAAGAGCCTGCAGACTGTACATCCTCAGCCTCTGCCTTGGCTGGAGGCCCTGTGGGGGAGGCCAATGAAGCCCCTCTCGCTGCAGCAGCAACGCCACAAGAAGGAGGTGGAGAAGTGGCTTCTCCTTTGGCTGCAGAGCCTCTCAGGGAGGCCAGCACAGATCTCCTCCCAGGAGCAGCTGACGAAGCAGGAGCAGCAGCCACTCCCTTGGTTCCTGGGCACCAGGTAAGCACAGCACGCGTGGTGGGCACCAGGCATCCAGGGCAGCCCCAGGCAGAAGCAGTGCATTGGGTGTGCGTGCCGGGAGCTGCCCGCTGCGCTCTGTTTCCACATGCCCCGGGCACAAGGGCTGACATCCCGTTCCTCCGCTGCCCGTGCTGTTCCTCTCCCCATGCAGGTGGCCATCGAGCAGGGAGGCCAAGCGCAGTCCTCCTCCTGCACCAAAGATACGCCAGCAGATGAGCCAGCAACGTCCCAGACACAAGCGCCGTCCCAGGATCTGTTGGCCGGACCTGTTCAGCGCAGCGAGCAGCACCAAGCACAAGGTTGGCAGCACCACGCGCAGGGGTGCTGGCTGGTCCTGTGCCAAGGCTGGGAAAGGCCTTGGAGGGGGGGGACAGGCTCGCCCAGCACCCGCTCAGGCCCTAACCTACACCTCTGTGTCCCCCACAGGCATCCTTGACCTTGCACAAACCCCGGCGCGCCAGCCACGGCCCTCCCGCATCAGGAGGGCACTTCACGCGCTGCACAGGGCTTTCTGCTGCAGCTGCATCGCAGGACAGCGAGAGTAGCCGTACCCGGCTGCCAGTACCAGGAGGGCACTCAGTGCTGGACGCTGGCATCACTGATAGGAACAGGACAGTGCCCCAGGAATTCAGATGCCCCGCCACATCCTGCCCCCAACCTCAGCTCAGCTGCGGCTGCTTTCTGCTGTGAATAAAAGCTCAGGCAGACTTTGCCCCCCAGTGCTCCTCTCTGTGCCGTTGATCTCAGGAGAAAGAGTGGTGCAGGCCATGCCAACCTGGCACCCGGGGCCTCTCACAGTCAGAGAAGTACAGAATCATAGAATCTACCACTGAACCGTGTCCCTCGGCACCAGATCTACACAGCTTTCGAATGCCTCCGGGGATGGTGACTCAACTACTTCCCTGGGCAGCCTGTTCCAATGCTTCAGAACCCTTTTGTTGAAGACTTTTTGCCTAGTATCCACCTAAACCACCATCCCTGGAGGTATTTAAAAACGTTTAGATGTTGAGCTTAGCGATATGGTTTAGTGGAGTACTTGTTAGTATTAGGTCAGAGGTTGGACTCGATGATCTTGAGGTCTCTTCCAACCTGGACTATTCCTGTGATTCTGTGATTCTGTAAACCTCCCCCGGCCCCACTTTCTCCTCTTCTCCTACCACCTGTTGCTTGGGAGAAGGGACTGACCCCCACCGCACTAAAACCTTCTCTGAGGTCCTTGTACAGCGTGATAAGGTCTCCCCCAAGCCTCCTTTCCTCTAGGCTACATGTAATAAATGACTGAGTCCCCAGTGGGATTGCAATTAATGTTTACAATTTATTAAACGAATAGAGGCAAGCAAACAGCGCTGGGTGCGCCGGGAGTCTCTGCTCCACCAAGACGCACACCAGTCACATCAAGAGGTTGATTTTTATGATCCTAGGCTAGTACTTATTCATTACTACTTCTAAAAAAAACAGGGTTATTATAATTAGTTTCCGGAATCCGACCCTCCTACTGGAGCATGCATATCAGTCTCCGGTGGTGTCTCTGGGGGTCTCTCGTGCTGAAGGCTCATAGTCTTCCTCCCTCTTGTCCTTCTCCTTTGTCCATCTTGGCTGTATGTCAGAGACTTGTGCAGCGTCCCCTGCAAGCTTTGTCTTTTAGTCATTCTTCAGCTTTCCCCTGCTCCTTAATCTCCTGGACAGATGTCAGAGACTTGCATAGTGTCCCATGCAATAGTCATAATAGCTAGCAGTTACTCTGACACCCCTCCCCCCCCCCCCCCCCCCGAGATATCAGAGACTTCAAGGAAAAGCCTACAAATACATTTCCCTTGAAGCTCTCTATTGACACGAATTGCTGGACCATTCCTTTGCAAGATACAAGAACTATATACATTAACCACTCTGTTTTTCTTAGACTTGTGGTTATACAAGGGTATGTAAGACGGAAGATCATATTCATCATACCATGCGGCCCTAGCATTGTTCCATATTGACACGACTCAGATAAACACATTTCATACCTACACAATCCCTTTTGAAAATGCAAGGTTAGTGGAATTTTCCACTGCAAGAACCTGACGTGCTGTCAGCAGCCTGCAAGCTCTCCTGACGTGCTGTCAGCAGCCTGCAAGCACACAAGAGGAGGAAGTGCTGCAACAGCTGTTGCTCACCAAGCAGCTGCCCGGCAAGGAAAAGACAGTCAGTAGGACATGTGTCAGGACACTTTTCCTGCCGATGCGGCCAAATTCACCTGAGAAAGAAACAGGAAAAGTCTCTTTCTTATGTGGGACTCCAGGAAGACAGGCAAAGTTCTCCGAGAGCTGAAAAGTGGGCTTCTTTACCTGGAGGAGCTCAAAGCAAAAAACAAGAGCAGCCCCAGTTTAATAAGGAAGGAGGCACCCAGCCCAGGTACTAAGACACGCTGAAAAGCAAGAAAGGAGGAACAGTATTTAAGCATTTCTGGCACGGGAAATGCAGCACGGGGCTTCCCCAACAAAGAAGATGGGCCCTTGTGCTTTGGCCACTGCTCATGGGAAGGTGCCAGATGGCGTCACTGCGGAGAGCCCTGGAGATGGCCTCAGTGTCTGGGAGCTTCCCAGCTCCCTCCTTTTTGCCCCCTACAGAAGAGCTGGGCTAACACCCTCAGCTCAGGAAAAACCCTCCACGGGGTTCCCAACTAATAGGGAAAGCCTTGAGAACCGGCTCCGGCTACATGCTGGCTTGCCTACTCGGGCCATAGGCAACGCACAAGCGCCAGGCAGTACGGATCCCGTCCTTCTGCTGGAGCTGGGCTCTTCTGTTGTGCATATTGCCAGAGCAGCAAGGGGCCCCTGGCACACCTACACTTTGCAGGCTACCGTTGGGGCGTTTCTTCTGCTTGAGGAGGTGGGCTGTGGGGTGGCAGCTGCAGGAAGGAGCAGGCTACGAGGGCAGGACGAGGCTGCAAAGCCCACCTTGTTCAGTGTGAACTGCCTGTGCACGTGGTGGGGTATTCCATCCCCAACGTTCCCAGACCCTGGAAAGCAAATGCCCCAAATCCCCTTTCAGCCGTGCCCTGGGGACGGCAACAAGGCCGCCACGCAGGCGCCAGCTGCCAGAGGCTGCAGGAAGGTTCCAGAAGCAGCGGCAGCAGCCCGGGCAGGGGCAGCCGCGAGTGCAGGAGCTGCTCCTGGGCTCTGGGCTCAGGGGCAGACGCCCGCCCCTGCAGGGAACAAGGCCCACCCAGAGCCTGCCCAGTGGCATGGGCCTGCCCAGACATCCTGGGGGGAAGCCCTGGCCGCAACAAGTGAGCGGGGGGATGCAGAAGCCCCTCACAAATGCTGACGAAAAATAGGGCCCACAAAGTGAGAGGCAACCCTGCAAGACTTGCAGCAAAGAGGCACTGCCTCTCCAGAGAGCACGTTTCCTTCAGCACGAAGAAAAGGAAAGGCCTCTTGGCTCTAGGTGCCGCCCGCCATCACTGACAGCCGTGCTGTGGACAGGCCAAGGCCTCAGCCAGCTTGTGGCGCGGGGGGCAGGCAGAACTGCCAAATGGCCGCCAGGGCTGTCAGAGGAAGGGTCAGGAGCTGCCCTGTCGGGGAGCAGCTTTTCTCTCTCTCTGTGCACTCAGGGAGCATCTTTCCTGTAGGGCCACCACCGAGCTGACTAAGCTGGGACCAAAGGCCACAGCTCCCCACCTCTCCCCACAGCAGGGCCCCAGAATTGAAGAAGATGTAGCACCCTGCCAAAAACAGCCCTGCAGCCTGTGCCGTAGAAATGGAAAACCAAGTAAAGGCCTTCGTCCCCAGTGTCATTACCAATGCCATAGCCTGCAACGAGGGAGCCACGAGGAAGGCAAGGCTTTCTTCCTCTGGCAGAGGTCTGGCAAAGACGACGGCTAAAAGCCGGGAACATGGTCAATGACTGGCAGAATTGGGGGACCTGGCACACGCGGGGAGCACAGTGCCAGCAACAAGATCAGCCGGGGTCCAGACAGACATGGAGAGGAGGTGGACCACTGCTCTGCCAGGGCCTGACCCCAGGTATGTGCAGGAACAACGGCTGCCATCAGAAACCCTGCACCAGCTAGCCCAGGCTGCGTTGAGAAGCAAAAGCAACAGAGAAAGGAAAACGTCAAACCCAGGCAGGGAAGAGGCAAGGATGTGCAAAGCCTGGGCCAGGGCAGGAAAAAAAGGGTCCTGCGGGATGGAATGAAGAGGAAGACGTTGTCATCCTCAGCTCCTGGATCAACCCCAGGTTCCCCAGCCTCTTCACAGACCCACAGGACATTCCCCAGGGAGAGGGCAGCTCATCCAGCAGCGTGGACAGGGAGGCAGCAGAAGAAGAAACAGAACACCCAACAAGCGCCTCTCCTGGCTCACTGGAGTCCACAGAAACTTCATCATCAGCTGCTCCCCTGGCAGAAGGTCCAGGGGAAAAGAGGCACAGCACGCCTCTCACTGCAACAGCAGCGGCAGAGAGCAGGCCAGCAAGTCCTCCAGCAGCCACTTTTCTGGAAGATGAGGGACACAGAGCGCCTCCCTTGACACGAGGGGCTCCAAAGTC
Organism: Netta rufina; assembly: GCF_964035555.1. NCBI lineage: Eukaryota > Metazoa > Chordata > Aves > Anseriformes > Anatidae > Netta > Netta rufina. The sequence goes on from NC_140123.1 coordinate 7,552,813, forward strand.
AAAGCCATCAGCCTGTCCCAGCCCCAGTGAGCACAGCGCTGCGGTGATGGTAGAGAGCCAGGGACATGCCCGACATGCCTCCAATGCCTGTGATGGAGATCTACATGAAACAGTCCAGATCGTCGTTTCCGCAGTCTTACGCTGTGCTGTAGCAATGAGCCAGGGAGCCCCGAGCAAGGCACCAAGTGCTCCCTCGTCCACAAGGCCAGGATGAGGCAGAGAGAATCCAGCTGCCAGCCGTGCCGCCTTTGCCAAAGCTGGCAGCGACTCAGGCAGCAGCACACAAAGAAGTGCCTAAAGCACAGACATCATCATCTGAAAGGGCCACTTGCAAGCTGCCCCCTCTGCAAGCAGCAGCCTCTGCATCTTCAGGGGGAGGAAGGGCAAAGGCGTCAGGCAAAGAGGCCCGCAGCCACCAAGAGCTTTTGCCACCTCTTCCCTGCATCTCTGGCAACAGGGACAGGGCAGTGAGGGCAGAGAGGCGGGAACGTGGCACACACAGCCCGGTGGCCCCTGACGACGACGTGGGCAATACAGTACGGTCCTTCGACTCCACTGTCAAAACAAACGCTCTACCCTGCTACGAGGGAGCCAGCAGCAAGGCAAGGCTTTCTCCCTCAAGCAGAGGTCCCAGGACCAAAGGCCCCAGAACACCACCTCTCGCAATAGCAGAGGCCCAAAACTGGAAGAGCCGGCACTTGTCCAAAAGCAGCCTTGCATCCCCAGCTGAAGAAATGGAAGACCCAGTAAAGGCCTTCGTTTCCACTACCATTAGAAATGCCCTAGCCTGGAACCAGGGAGCCATGAGGGAGGCAAGGCTTTCTCCCGCGGGCAGACCTCCAAGGAGCAAAGGACACAGAACATCACCTCAGCCCGCAACAGGGCCCCAGAATTTAAAGAAGAGCCGGCACCCTGCCCCACACAGCCCTGCAGACTCTTGCACGGCACTGCAGGACACAGCACAGTCCCGCGTGTCTGAAGTGCTGGCAAAAACGCCAAAAAGCTGGGAACACGGCCAACGACCAGCAGCACTGCGGGACCTGGCACACACGGGGTGCAAAGTGACAGCAGCAAGAGCAGTTGAGGTGCAGACAGACATGGAGAGAAGGTGAATCACTGCTCTGCCAGGGCCTGATTCCCGGGTATGTGCAGGTAAAACGGCTGCCCGGAAAGACCCTGCACCAGCTAGCCCAGGCCAGGGTGAGAAGCAAAACCAACAGAGAGAGAAAAACGTCAAACCCAGGCAGGGGACAGGCAAGGATATGCGAAGCCTGGGCCGCAGCACGAAAGAAAGCAGTCCTGTGGGATGGGATGAAGATGAGGAGATCGTCATCCTCAACTCCTGCATCAACCCCAGGTTCCCCAGCCTCTGCACAGACCCACAGGACGTTCCCCAGAAAGAGGGCAGCTCAGCCAGCAGTGTGGACAGGGAGGCTGCAGCACAAGAAGCAGAACACCCAACAAGCGCCTCTCCTGGCTCACTGCAAACCACGGACACTGCCCCATCAGCTGCTCCCCCGGAAGAAATTCCTGGGGAAGAGAGGCACAGCACGCCTCTCACCGCAACAGCACCGGCACAGAGCAGGCCAGCAAGTCCTCCAGCAGCCCCTGCTCTGGAAGATGAGGGACACAGAACGCCTCCCCTGACACGTGGGGCTCCACAAGGCCATCAGCCTGTCCCAGCCCCAGTGAGCACAGCTCTGTGGTGATGGTAGAGGCAGGGACGTGCCCGACATGCCTCCAATGCCTGTGATGAAGATCTGCTTGAAACAGTCAAGACTGTTGTTTCCGTAGTCCTACGCCGTGCTGTAGCCATGAGCCAGGGAGCCCCAAGCAAGGCACCAAGTGCTCCCTCGGCCTCAGGACCCAGCGTGCCTCCTCCCACAGCAGAGCCTGCAGACTCTGCATCCTCAGTGCCTGTGACAAAGGTCTGCGTGAAAACAGCCCAGAAGCACCAGCCACAACCAGTGATCGGGGGGGATGCAGAAGCCCCTCACAAATGATGGTGACAAGCAGGCCCCCACAAAGTGAGAGGCCACGGCACATAGCATGGAACCCCCAGAACTTGGAGAAAAGTGGCGCTGCTCTCTCCAGAGAGCAGGCTTCTTTCAGCAGGAAGGCAAAGAAAGGCCTCTTGCATCTAGATGCCGCCCACCATCGCTGGCAGCCGTGCTGGGGACAGCCCAAGGCCTCAGCCAGCTTGTGGCATGGGCAGGAAGCAGAACTGCAAAATGGCCGCCAGGGCTGCCAGAGGGTGGGGCTGGAGCCGCCCTGTCAGGGAGCAGCTTTTCTCTCTCTCTCCCTGCACTCAGGGAGCTTCCTTCCTGTAGGGCCACAACTGAGCTGAGCAACCCAGGACTGAGAATAAAATTCTCTCGTTTCTGTCCCATACAAGCCTCGAGTACATCCCACAAAGTGTGTGCGGTGATCCATTAGGGTGTGGGAAGAAAATTCTAGAATTGCCAGTTATTTCTTTATTACATCATGAAAAGAAATAAGAAAGAAGCAATGTACAGTCTACAGAAGAGCTGGGATGGGATGGGATGGGATGGGATGAAGAGGAAGATGTTGTCATCCTCAGCTCCTGGATCAAGCCCAGGTTCCCCAGCCTCTGCGAGGAACCACCAGCCTTTCCCCACAAATAGGGCAGCTCATCCAGCAGCGTGGGCAGGGAGGCCTGAGTGGCACCATCAACAGCATCTTGCTGCTTCTTCTCTGACATGTCCGCATTCTTGATGCCTGCCTTTCAGACAGTCATGGTTGCCTCTGGGACTCCGCTCGCGCCGCCACTCCTCCGCTTTTGGGGGATTTGCTTCCAGGGCCTGGGAAAGTTGGGGATGCAGTACCTCTGGGTTAGGTTTTCGGCTCTGGGTTTGCCTTGTCCCCTGCAGGGGCAGGCGTCTGCCCCTGAGCTCACAGCCCAGGAGCGGCTGCTGCACTCGCGGCTGCCCCTGCCCGGGGTCCTGCCACTGCTTCTGGAACCTTCCTGCAGCCTCTGGCAGCTGGCGCCTGCTTGGCAGCCTGGGATCTGCGGGCCATGCTCGCCCGTGGAAATGAAAATTTTTATAAAGGAAAAGAAATTTGTTAAACAGGTCCTAACCCTCGTGAACCCATGTTGGCTGGCAGAAATGACTTCACTGTCCCCCAGGTGCTCTTCAATAACTTCAAGGATAATCTTGTCCATAATTTTAGCAGGCACTGACCTGAGACTGAGGAGCCTCTAATTACCGGGGTATTCTTTTGTGCCCTTCTGGAAAATTGGTACAACATTTGCCAGCTGCCACTCTACTGGGACCTCTCCAGATTGCCAAGACCATTGAAAAATAACTGAGAGAGGTCCCGCGATGATGTCAGCCAGCTCTCCAAGCACTCTGGGATGAATCCCATCCGGATGCATGGACTTGTGTGGATCCAAATCTTTTAATTTCAACATTTTAAATCGGGGCTTGGCGTTTGGGCCCCTCGCTACAAGAAGAACATGGAGGTGCTTGAGCGGGTCCAGAGAAGGGCAATGAAGCTGATGAGGGGCCTGGAGAACAAGTCCTACGAGGAGCGGCTGAGGGAGCTGGGCTTGTTCAGCCTGGAGAAAAGGAGGCTCAGGGGCGACCTTATCGCTCTCTACAGGTACCTCAAAGGAGGCTGTAGCGAGCTGGGGGTTGGTCTGTTCTCCCATGTGCCTGGGGACAGGACGAGGGGGAATGTGCTAAAGTTGAGCCAGGGGAGTTTTAGGTTGGATCTTAGGAAGAACTTCTTTATCGAAAGGGTTGTTAGACATTGGAACAGGCTGCCCAGGGAAGTGGTGGAGTCACCATCCCTGGAAGTCTTTAAAAGACGTTTAGATGTAGAGCTTAGGGATATGGTTTAGTGGGGACTGTTAGCATTAGGTCAGAGGTTGGACTCGATGATCTTGAGGTCTCTTCCAACCTAGAAATTTTGTGATTCTGTGATTCTGTTTATTTTCCAAATCCAATTTCCAAGAGGCATCAGCAGAAAAAGAAAGTGTTCGGGCTTTGTGACAGCATAGCCATGTTTCTTAGTGTATCCAGCAATACAAGAAAATAAAAAGAGGAGATGTTTGGAACAGGAAGAACAAAACACCGTCGGTACTCACATAACACAAGCTGAAATGAGGCAACACTGTAGATGGCTAGAGAACTCTGAAAGACCAAACTCCTCCAACAGCTCTACTAGCAAAGATGAAACCTTTAAGAAAAATAAATAAATAAATACAAGGAAGACTTTTTTATTATTATTATTATTATTTTTTTTGTATTTTTCCTTTTTATATCCACAATGTAACACCTTCTGCTATAGCAAAATCCCTGCCATTGCCCTTGAAGACCAAGGTTTGTTTCCTCAGGAAGGCTGAAGTAACCAGCCATAGGAGCCAGCAAAGTCCTGTAACCAGATGCAAGTGTCAGTAGGAGTCCATGGTTCTAACCAGACTCAAAAAGAATAGCAACTTGGCTGAGCTTGAAGTAGGTGAAGTGCGTGCTCTCAGGAGTCGCGTAGCTGCCGCAGTTCCTTCCTGTGATGCAGTGCCAAGTGGGATTCTATTTCTTGTCAAATTCCTTCCCGATGTGCGCAGCAATGCCTGCCCTTCTCAATGTGCTTCACCAAGGCCTGAGTGGCACAATCAACAGCATCTTGCTGCTCCTCCTCTGACATGTCTGCATTCTTGATGATTGCCTTTCAGACAGTGGCGGTTGCCTCCGGGGCTCCGCTTGTGACGCCACTGCTCCGCTTTTGGGGGATTTGCTTCCAGGGCCTGGGAAAGTTGGGGATGCAATCTCCCACCACATGCACAGGCACTTTGCAGCGAACAGGGAACACAGCCAATACCAGCAGCCCTGGGGGACATGGCACACACAGGGTGCACAGTGACACCAACAAGAGCAGTGGAGGTCCAGACAGTCATGGAGAGCAGGTGGACCACTGCTTTGGCAGGATCCCCAGGAACGTGAAGGAACAACGGCTGGCGGCAGAGCCCCTGCCCCAACCAGCCCAGGCAGGGGCACCAAATGCTCCCTCGGCCACAGGGCCCAGGGTGCCTCAACCCACAGCAGAGCCTGCAGACTCTGCATCCTCAGCCTCTGCCTTGGCTGGAGGCCCTGTGGGGGAGGCCAGCGAAGCCCCTCTCACTGCAGCAGCAGCAGAGGAAGAACGAAAAGAAGTGGCTTCTCCTTTGGCTGGAGGCCCTGTGCGCAAAGTCAGCAAAGACCCTCTCAGTCCAGGAGCAGCGCCGCAAGAAGTAGCAGTGGCTTCTCCCTGGGCTGGACGACCTGGGGCGGAAGCCAGTGAAGCCCCTCATGGTCCAGCAGCAGCACCAGAGGAAGAAGAAGTGGCTTCTCCTTTGACTGCGGAGCCGCTCAGGGAGGACAGCACAGATCTTCTCAGCCCAGCAGCAGCTGCGGAAACAGGAGCAGTGGCTTCTCCCTTGGTTCCTGGGCACCAGGTTAGCACAGCGTGCGTGGTGGGCACGAGGCCCTCAGGGAGCTCTGCAGCACCCACAGAAGCATCACAGGGAGGCACAGGACAGCGCCCCAGTGTGAGAAAAGTCTCAATATTGTTTCCAGTCAGGGTCTTCTGTGAAGCTATTTTATTCACGGTTGCAATGGCGGGCCTCCTGCGAGCAGGAGCGCACACGAAGAGTATGCACACGAAGAGACCTTTTCTTCCCTATTACCCGACACCTTACTCATGGTGACCCTGTTTCCTCATGGGCTGCGTGCTACGGGTTTACAAACTCCTCGATGCCTTTCGATAGCATATATGTACAATTTTATTTGACCAACCTTTAATTTCTCCTTTTCCTTTCCTTCATCTCTCGTGACTAGAGGGCCTGTGATTTTTCTTTTTCTACTAATTTTGCGCAGCTCATGCTGGTTGTCTTAGCTATCCTCCTTATTCTGGGACAGCGGGACCTTCCCTTTATCTGCTTAATGTCCTCCCCACTGCTTTGCTACTGCCATGCCTGCACAATCCCTTTTGAATATGCAAGGTTAGCAGAGTTTTCCACTGCAAAAACACCAGCCACTGCAAAAACACAGCTTTGTTTCTCACAATGCCCCCCTCTTCTTTTCTCACTCCTATTGCTGTTTCTGCACTTCTACACGTCCTCCGTTCTTGAGGTTTTCCAACATTAGGGCCCAGTGGTTTTCTTCCAAAGTCAGGGGGATGCCACATATGCAATGCCTTTATCATTGTAACACCAACAAACAGCTGTTTGAGCCAATTCCAGTCAGGTAACCGCAAAGTCAGTTTCTCCCAAATGTTTCTAAATCCCTTGGAAGCGTCATCTTGAGCCACTCTGAGTAGGATTGCTTTCTTTCCCAAAGATTTTGGAGATCAGTCACGTTCGCCCCTTTTGATCTACATACATAGAGCAACTAGCCCGGGCTGCCCACTCGCTCTCAGCAGAGCAGCTCTGTCAGGAGGCAGCAGCTCCCCTGGGTGCCCGTTGGACTTCTTGGTCAGAGGACCTGGAGCATAGCATGGAGCAGCGGAATAAGGATCACTCCCAGCCCGCTGAAGGACAGGAGCAGCGCTAGGTGAGGCTCAGGGAGCGAGACAGGGACAGCAGTGATACGGGATGGCACCGAGAGCACCAGGATGAGGAGAACAGTGCTGGAGCAAGCCGGCCAGCTGGCCCTGAGCCCCTCGGACCTGGACACAGTTGTTCCCAAAGCTGGGGTTTCTCCATGAAGAGCCCACCCCCAGGACAGCCAAAGCCCACGTGGCCCTGGCAGTTCTGTGCCCAGAGGCACAAAGAGCAGCGTGGCCTAATTCAACCTGGCTGTGCGCAGCCAGGAGCTGCCTCCACTGTCCCTCCATGCGGACAGGCTGTCAGTGTGGTCATGCCCAGAGAGCGTGCGTCACACTGGCAGCTGCCACACGGAGTCGGGAGCCCCAGGAGAGTGCAGACAAATATCTTTGGCAGCCCTGGCACCCTCCAACGAGCAGACGGCACTTGCTGGAGGAGAGACGCAGGGCAAGCTGAGCCCTGCTCGTCGTGGGCAGCTGCCAGGACATGCCAGGGGCCGCTTAAGGGCAGCTCACAGCAGCACTTCTAGGGGGTACACTGAGCGGAATGGCAGAAATGGCCAAAGTAACTTGGCCTTTCTCCTCGCTTCTCTTGCAGATGGAGAAGAAGCCGCAAGACATAAAGACACTGCCTCACCGTGGGGTGCAGCAGGCAGAGAGAATGCAGCTGCCAGCCGTGCCGCCTTTGCCAAGGCAGACAGCGACTCAGGCAGCAGCACCCAAGCAAGTGCCTGCAGCACAGTCATCATCGTCTCAAAGGGCCACTTGCAAGCTGCCCCCTCTGCAAGCAGCAGCCTCTGCATCTTCAGGGGGAGGAAGGGCAAAGGCGTCGGGCACAGCGGCCCGCAGCCACCAAGAGCTTTTGCCACCTCTTTCTTCCCTGCATCTCTGGCAACAGGGACAGGACAGTGAGGGCAGAGAGGCGGGAACGTGGCACACACAGCCCGGTGGCCCCTGACGAGGATGTGCAGTACACAGTACAGTCCTTTGTCTCCACAATCATAAGAAACGCTCTACCCTGCTACGAGGGAGCCAGCAGCAAGTCAAGGCTTTCTCCCTCAGGCAGAGGTTGCAGGACCAAAGGCCCCAGAACACCACCTCTTGCCACAGCAGAGGCCCAAAACTGGAAGAGCCGGCACTTGTCCAAAAGCAGCCTTGCATCCCCAGCTGAAGAAATGGAAGACCCAGTAAAGGCCTTCATCCCCACTGCCATTAGAAATGCCCTAGCCTGGAAACAGGGAGCCATGAGGGAGGCAAGGCTTTCTCCCGTGGGCAGACCTCCAAGGAGCAAAGGACACAGAACACCACCTCAGCCCGCAACAGGGCCCCAAAATTTAAAAGAAGAGCCGGCACCCTGCCCCACACAGCCCTGCAGACTCTTGCACGGCACTGCAGGACACAGCACAGTCCCGCGTGTCTGAAGTGCTGGCAAAAACGCCAAAAAGCTGGGAACACGGCCAACGACCAGCAGCACTGCGGGACCTGGCACACACGGGGTGCAAAGTGACAGCAGCAAGAGCAGTTGAGGTGCAGACAGACATGGAGAGAAGGTGAATCACTGCTCTGCCAGGGCCTGATTCCCGGGTATGTGCAGGTAAAACGGCTGCCCGGAAAGACCCTGCACCAGCTAGCCCAGGTCAGGGTGAGAAGCAAAACCAACAGAGAGAGAAAAACGTCAAACCCAGGCAGGAGACAGGCAAGGATATGCGAAGCCTGGGCCGCAGCACGAAAGAAAGCAGTCCTGTGGGATGGGATGAAGATGAGGAGATCGTCATCCTCAACTCCTGCATCAACCCCAGGTTCCCCAGCCTCTGCACAGACCCACAGGACGTTCCCCAGAAAGAGGGCAGCTCAGCCAGCAGTGTGGACAGGGAGGCTGCAGCACAAGAAGCAGAACACCCAACAAGCGCCTCTCCTGGCTCACTGCAAACCACGGACACTGCCCCATCAGCTGCTCCCCCGGAAGAAATTCCTGGGGAAGAGAGGCACAGCACGCCTCTCACCGCAACAGCACCGGCACAGAGCAGGCCAGCAAGTCCTCCAGCAGCCCCTGCTCTGGAAGATGAGGGACACAGAACGCCTCCCCTGACACGTGGGGCTCCACAAGGCCATCAGCCTGTCCCAGCCCCAGTGAGCACAGCTCTGCGGTGATGGTAGAGACCCAGGGATGTGCCCGACATGCCTCTAATGCCTGTGATGAAGATCTGCATGAAACAGTCAAGACCGTCATTTCCGTAGTCCTACGCCATGACCAGGGAGCCCCAAGCAAGGCACTGAGACACAGAGGAGGTGGACCACTGCTCTGGAAGGGCACCGTCGCCACGCAATTTCAGGAAAAAAGGCTGATGGCAGAGTCCCTGCATAACCCAGCCAAGGCAGGGGTGAGAAGCAAAGTCAGTAGAGACAGATACACCTCAAACCCAGGCTCTTTGAGATTCTCCCTTGAACGCAGGACACAGGGTGCCTCGTCCCACAGCAGAGCCTGTAGACTGTACCTCCTCAGCCTCTGCCTTGGCTGGAGGCCCTCTCAGGGAGGCCAACAAAGCGGCTCTTGCTGCAGAAGCAGAATCATGAGAAGGAAATGTGGCTTCTCCCTCGGCTGGAGGCCCTGTATGGGACACCAAGGAAGACATTCTCTCTGAATCAGTAGCTGTAGAGTCCTCTTTCCCCACAAAGGGTGCAGCTCATACAACTGCTCCCTCGGCCACAGGGAACAGGGTGCCTTCTTCCACAGCAGAGCCTATAGATTGTACTTCCTCTGCCTCTGCCTTGGCTGGAGGCCCTATGGAAGAGGCCCACAAAGCACCCCTCCATGCAGAAACAGCACCGTGTGAAGGAGACACCCATTTGCCCTGGGCTGCTGACCCTGTGGGAGAAGACATTGAAGCCCCTCTTGATCAAGTAGCAGCACCAGAGGAAGAAGTAGCTTCTCTCTGGGCTGGAGGCCCTGTGTGGGAAGCCTGTGAAACCACTCCTGCTGCAAGTTTTCCTTCAGTACGAAGAAAACAACAGGCCACATGGGTCTAGATGCCGTCGGCCATCACTCACAGCCATGCTGGGGACAGCCCAAGGCCTCAGCGAGGTTGTGGCACGGGAGGAAACCAGAACTTCAAAATGGCCGCCAGTGCTGACACTGGATGTATTGGGAGGCGCCCTGTCAGGAAGAGGTTTTTCTCTCTCTGTTCACTAAGGCAGCATCTGTCTCGTAGGGTCACTAGCGAGGTGTGCAACCCAGGACGAAAAGCCACCTCTCACCACTTCTCAGCAGAGAAGTTCCCCAAAACTGCAAGAAGAGTTAGCACCCGGCCCCCCACAGCCCTGCAGCCCCCACTGAGGACATGGGAGACACAGTATTTGCCCTCCTCTCCACATCCATGAGCATTGCCTTAGCCTCGAATGAGAGAGCCATGAGGGAGGCGATGCTTTGTCCCTTACGCAGACCTTCCAGGAACAAAGGCCGCATAACACCCTGCTGCACACTGCCCCACAGACTCTTTCACAGCACTGTCTCTCATGGTTGACGTCCTGGCGAGGATGATGGCGGAACCTGGGAACATGACCAAGGACTATGATCCTGTGGGACCTGGCACACACAAGGTGCACAATGATAATTACAAGAGCAGTCGAGGTCCAGACAGTCAGGGACAGCAGATGGACCACTGCTTTGCCAGGGCCCGATCACCAGGCACGTGCAGCTACAATGGCTGTGAGCAGAGCCCCTGCACCAGCCAGCCCAGGCAGGGGTGAGAAAGAGGGGCAGCAGGGACAGCTAAACATCAAGCCCAGGCAAGGGAGAAGCAAGGAGGAGACAAGCCAAGGTGATGGCAGGAAAGAAGGAGTTCCTGTGGGATGGGATGAACAGGAAGAGAACATAAAATTCAACTCCTGGATCTACCCCAGGTTCCCCAGCCTCTGCCAGGAACCACAGGCCTTTCCCCAGGAAGAGGGCAGTTCAGCCAGCAGCGTGGACAGGAAGGCTGCAGCAGAAGAAACACAACCCCCAAAAAGTGCCTCTCTTGGCTCCTTGGAGTCCACAGATGCTAAACCATCAGCTGCTTCCCTGGCAGAAGGTCCAGGGGAAGAGAAGCACGGCACGGCTCTCAACGCAGCAGCACTAGCAGAGTGCAGGCCGGCAAGTCCTCCATTAGGACCCGTTGTGTTCCCGGTGCTGCTCTGTCAAACCCGGGACCAAAAGCCACCTCTCACCACCTCTGAGCACAGCAATGACACAAAATTGTAAGAAGAGTCAGCACCCTGCAAAAAACAGCTCTGCAGACCCTGCCGAGGACATCACAGACACAGCAGAGGCCCTCGTTTCCACTGCCATGAGCAATGCTCTAGTGTGGAATGAGGGAGCCAAGCGGGAGGCAGACCTTGGGCAGACCTCCCAGGAACAAAGGCCGCATAACACCACCTCTCCTCACAGCAGGGCCCCAGAATTGAAGAAGATTTAGCACCCTGCCAAAAAAACAGCCCTGCAGCCCGTGCTGAAGAAACGGAAGAAGAAGTAAAGGCCTTACTCTCCAGTGTCATTAGCAGTGCAATAGCCAGCAGCGAGAGACCTACAAGGGAGGTAACGCTTCCTCCCTTGGACAAGGTCCGAGGAGCAAAGGCCGCAAAACACTACCTCTCATCATAGCAGTGCCCGAAAATTTGAAAAAGAGTCAGTGCCCTGCCAGAAACCAGCCCTGCAGCCCCTGCCAAGGACACAGAAGACCCAGTAAAGGCCTTCGTCTCCAGTGGCATTCACAATGCCATAACCTGGAACTAGGGAGCCATGAGGGAGGCAAGGCTTTCTACCTTGGGCAGAGGACCCAGGAGCAGAGACCACAGGACAATACCTCTACCCAGAGCAGTGCCCCAGAACTTAAAGAAGACCTGGCGAAGACGACGGCTAAAAGCCAGGAACATGGTCAATGACTGGCAGAATTGGGGGACCTGGCACACGCGGGGAGCACAGTGCCAGCAACAAGATCAACCGGGGTCCAGACAGACATGGAGAGGAGGTGGACCACTGCTCTGCCAGGGCCTGACCCCGGGTATGTGCAGGAACAACGGCTGCCATCAGAGACCCTGCACCAGCTAGCCCAGGCTGCATTGAGAAGCAAAAGCAACAGAGAAAGGAAAACGTCAAACCCAGGCAGGGAAGAGGCAAGGATGTGCAAAGCCTGGGCCAGGGCAGGAAAGAAAAGGGTCCTGCGGGATGGGATGAAGAGGAAGATGTTGTCATCCTCAGCTCCTGGATCAACCCCAGGTTCCCCAGCCTCTTCACAGACCCACAGGACATTCCCCAGGGAGAGGGCAGCTCATCCAGCAGCGTGGACAGGGAGGCAGCAGAAGAAGAAACAGAACACCCAACAAGCGCCTCTCCTGGCTCACTGGAGTCCACAGAAACTTCATCATCAGCTGCTCCCCTGGCAGAAGGTCCAGGGGAAAAGAGGCACAGCACGCCTCTCACTGCAACAGCAGCGGCAGAGAGCAGGCCAGCAAGTCCTCCAGCAGCCACTTTCTGGAAGATGAGGGACACAGAGCGCCTCCCTTGACACGAGGGGCTCCAAAGTCAAAGCCATCAGCCTGTCCCAGCCCCAGAGAGCACAGCGCTGCGGTGATGGTAGAGAGCCAGGGACGTGCCCGACATGCCTCCAATGCCTGTGATGGAGATCTACATGAAACAGTCCAGATCGTCGTTTCCGCAGTCTTACGCTGTGCTGTAGCAATGAGACAGGGAGCCCCGAGCAAGGCACCAAGTGCTCCCTCGTCCACAAGGCCAGGATGAGGCAGAGAGAATCCAGCTGCCAGCCGTGCCGCCTTTGCCAAAGCTGGCAGCGACTCAGGCAGCAGCACACAAAGAAGTGCCTAAAGCACAGACATCATCATCTGAAAGGGCCACTTGCAAGCTGCCCCCTCTGCAAGCAGCAGCCTCTGCATCTTCAGGGGGAGGAAGGGCAAAGGCGTCGGGCACAGCGGCCCGCAGCCACCAAGAGCTTTTGCCACCTCTTCCCTGCATCTCTGGCAACAGGGACAGGGCAGTGAGGGCAGAGAGGCAGGAACGTGGCACACACAGCCCTGTGGCCCCTGCTGAGGATGTGGAGTACTCAGTACAGTCCTTTGTCTCCACAATCGTAAGAAACAGTGTAGCCTGCAACGAGGAAGCCAAGAGCAAGCAGCAAGGCTTTCTCCCTCAGGCAGAGGTTGCAGGACCAAAGGCCCCAGAACACCACCTCTCGCCACAGCAGAGATACCGGGTGTTCTCAACACCATTGTGTTACCAACACTGTTTCAGCCACAACTCTGAAGCATAGGACCTGCTTCAGCAGCCAGAGAAGCTGCGGGCTAAACAGCAGCGTGGCACAGCTGTGGCTCTGCTACTGAAAGCTTCTCCACAGCTTGCTCTTAAAGCAAGGAGCAGGGAATCTTCGTGCGGCTGCCCAGGGCTTTCCTCTCGCAGCCCCGCCAGAGCCCACCTCAAGCCACCTCTCTGCCAGCTCCACTGCCTCCCTGGTGCCCGCCTTCTCTGGGAGCCCTTCACAGTGCCATAGCCACAGGCCTCTGGCTGCCCGGACACGGGAGGAATCCCTGCTCATGCTCCTGCTCCTGATCCAGCTGCACTGCCAGGGCTGCCTGATGGGCGTCCAAGCTCGAGTGCGGTCTCTGCTGATGTGTGGGCAGTCAGGCAAAAGAGCCAGGAAGCTTACGCAGACGACCGAGCAGAGCATCTCCTGGCAGAGCAGGTAACGAGCACTTGATGGGAGCAGTTAGGGAGCTAAGCTGACTCCCCTGAGAAAGACTGAGCTGGGGCTGAGCCAGGGGCACTGGCTGGAAGGAGCCAGAGCTACCTGCCAATGCAGACCCTGCTGTGGGTGTGTGAGATGGAGTCCCTGGGGTGCCTGCCAGGACACGGGCCTGAGACTGGACCCTCACCTCTGCACTCCTACACCATGCTGTAACCATGAGCCAGGGAGCCACGAGTAAGGTAGTTGCCCACTCGCTCTCAGCAGAGCAGCTCTGTCAGGAGGCAGCAGCTCCCCTGGGTGCCCGTTGGACTTCTTGGTCAGAGGACCTGGAGCACAGCATGGAGGAGCAGCAGAATAAGGATAACTCCCAGCCCACTGAAGGGCAGCGGAGCGTACAGGAACGGTGCCAGGTGAGGCTCAGGGAGCGAGACATGGACAGCAGCGTGACGGGATGGCACCGAGAGCACCAGGATGAGGAGAACGGTGCTGCAGCGAGTCAGCCAGCTGGCCCTCAGTACCTCCAACCTGGACACAAATATTCCCAAACCTGGGGCTTCTCCAAAAAGAGCCCACCCCCAAGACAGCCAAAGCCCACGTGGCCCTTGCAGTTCTGTGCTCAGAGGCACAAAGAGCAGCGTGGCCTAATTCAACCTGGCTGTGCGCAGCCAGGAGCTGCCTCCACCGTCCCTCCATGCGGACAGGCTGTCAGTGCGGTCATGCCCAGAGAGTGTACGTCACACTGGCACCAGCCACACGGAGTCGGGAGCCCCAGGAGAGTGCAGACGAATATCTTTGGCAGCCCTGGCACCCTCCAATGAGCAGACGGCACTTGCAGGAAGAGAAAGACAGGTCATTACTCTGGCAAGCTGAGCCTGGCTCTGCGTGGGCAGCTGCCAGGACATGCCAGGGGCCGCTTAAGGGCAGCTCACAGCAGCACTTCTAGGGGGTACACTGAGCGGAATGGCAGAAATGGCCAAAGTAACTTGGCCTTTCTCCTCGCTTCTCTTGCAGATGGAGAAGAAGCCGCAAGACATAAAGACACTGCCTCACCGTGGGGTGCAGCAGGCAGAGAGAATGCAGCTGCCAGCCGTGCCGCCTTTGCCAAGGCAGACAGCGACTCAGGCAGCAGCACCCAAGCAAGTGCCTGCAGCACAGTCATCATCGTCTCAAAGGGCCACTTGCAAGCTGCCCCCTCTGCAAGCAGCAGCCTCTGCATCTTCAGGGGGAGGAAGGGCAAAGGCGTCAGGCAAAGAGGCCCGCAGCCACCAAGAGCTTTTGCCACCTCTTCCCTGCATCTCTGGCAACAGGGACAGGGCACTGAGGGCAGAGAGGCGGGAACGTGGCACACACAGCCCGGTGGCCCCTGACGACGACGTGGGCAATACAGTACGGTCCTTCGACTCCACTGTCAAAACAAACGCTCTACCCTGCTACGAGGGAGCCAGCAGCAAGGCAAGGCTTTCTCCCTCAAGCAGAGGTCCCAGGACCAAAGGCCCCAGAACACCACCTCTCGCAATAGCAGAGGCCCAAAACTGGAAGAGCCGGCACTTGTCCAAAAGCAGCCTTGCATCCCCAGCTGAAGAAATGGAAGACCCAGTAAAGGCCTTCGTTTCCACTACCATTAGAAATGCCCTAGCCTGGAACCAGGGAGCCATGAGGGAGGCAAGGCTTTCTCCCGCGGGCAGACCTCCAAGGAGCAAAGGACACAGAACATCACCTCAGCCCGCAACAGGGCCCCAGAATTTAAAGAAGAGCCGGCACCCTGCCCCACACAGCCCTGCAGACTCTTGCACGGCACTGCAGGACACAGCACAGTCCCGCGTGTCTGAAGTGCTGGCAAAAACGCCAAAAAGCTGGGAACACGGCCAACGACCAGCAGCACTGCGGGACCTGGCACACACGGGGTGCAAAGTGACAGCAGCAAGAGCAGTTGAGGTGCAGACAGACATGGAGAGAAGGTGAATCACTGCTCTGCCAGGGCCTGATTCCCGGGTATGTGCAGGTAAAACGGCTGCCCGGAAAGACCCTGCACCAGCTAGCCCAGGCCAGGGTGAGAAGCAAAACCAACAGAGAGAGAAAAACGTCAAACCCAGGCAGGGGACAGGCAAGGATATGCGAAGCCTGGGCCGCAGCACGAAAGAAAGCAGTCCTGTGGGATGGGATGAAGATGAGGAGATCGTCATCCTCAACTCCTGCATCAACCCCAGGTTCCCCAGCCTCTGCACAGACCCACAGGACGTTCCCCAGAAAGAGGGCAGCTCAGCCAGCAGTGTGGACAGGGAGGCTGCAGCACAAGAAGCAGAACACCCAACAAGCGCCTCTCCTGGCTCACTGCAAACCACGGACACTGCCCCATCAGCTGCTCCCCCGGAAGAAATTCCTGGGGAAGAGAGGCACAGCACGCCTCTCACCGCAACAGCACCGGCACAGAGCAGGCCAGCAAGTCCTCCAGCAGCCCCTGCTCTGGAAGATGAGGGACACAGAACGCCTCCCCTGACACGTGGGGCTCCACAAGGCCATCAGCCTGTCCCAGCCCCAGTGAGCACAGCTCTGTGGTGATGGTAGAGGCAGGGACGTGCCCGACATGCCTCCAATGCCTGTGATGAAGATCTGCTTGAAACAGTCAAGACTGTTGTTTCCGTAGTCCTACGCCGTGCTGTAGCCATGAGCCAGGGAGCCCCAAGCAAGGCACCAAGTGCTCCCTCGGCCTCAGGACCCAGCGTGCCTCCTCCCACAGCAGAGCCTGCAGACTCTGCATCCTCAGTGCCTGTGACAAAGGTCTGCGTGAAACAGCCCAGAAGCACCAGCCGCAACCAGTGATCGGGGGGGATGCAGAAGCCCCTCACAAATGATGGTGACAAGCAGGCCCCCACAAAGTGAGAGGCCACGGCACATAGCATGGAACCCCCAGAACTTGGAGAAAAGTGGCGCTGCTCTCTCCAGAGAGCAGGCTTCTTTCAGCAGGAAGGCAAAGAAAGGCCTCTTGCATCTAGATGCCGCCCACCATCGCTGGCAGCCGTGCTGGGGACAGCCCAAGGCCTCAGCCAGCTTGTGGCACGGGCGGAAAGCAGAACTGCAAAATGGCCGCCAGGCCTGCCAGAGGGTGGGGCTGGAGCCGCCCTATCAGGGAGCAGCTTTTCTCTCTCTCTCCCTGCACTCAGGGAGCTTCCTTCCTGTAGGGCCACAACTGAGCTGAGCAACCCAGGACTGAGAATAAAATTCTCTCGTTTCTGTCCCATACAAGCCTCGAGTACATCCCACAAAGTGTGTGCGGTGATCCATTTGGGTGTGGGAAGAAAATTCTAGAATTGCCAGTTAGTTCTTTCTTAAATCATGAAAAGAAATAAGAAAGAAGCAATGTACAGTCTACAGAAGAGCCTGCAGACTGTACATCCTCAGCCTCTGCCTTGGCTGGAGGCCCTGTGGGGGAGGCCAATGAAGCCCCTCTCGCTGCAGCAGCAACGCCACAAGAAGGAGGTGGAGAAGTGGCTTCTCCTTTGGCTGCAGAGCCTCTCAGGGAGGCCAGCACAGATCTCCTCCCAGGAGCAGCTGACGAAGCAGGAGCAGCAGCCACTCCCTTGGTTCCTGGGCACCAGGTAAGCACAGCACGCGTGGTGGGCACCAGGCATCCAGGGCAGCCCCAGGCAGAAGCAGTGCATTGGGTGTGCGTGCCGGGAGCTGCCCGCTGCGCTCTGTTTCCACATGCCCCGGGCACAAGGGCTGACATCCCGTTCCTCCGCTGCCCGTGCTGTTCCTCTCCCCATGCAGGTGGCCATCGAGCAGGGAGGCCAAGCGCAGTCCTCCTCCTGCACCAAAGATACGCCAGCGGATGAGCCAGCAACGTCCCAGACACAAGCGCCGTCCCAGGATCTGTTGGCCGGACCTGTTCAGCGCAGCGAGCAGCACCAAGCACAAGGTTGGCAGCACCACGCGCAGGGGTGCTGGCTGGTCCTGTGCCACCCCTTCCCAGGGAAAGGCCTTGGAGGGGGGGGACAGGCTCGCCCAGCACCCGCTCAGGCCCTAACCTACACCTCTGTGTCCCCCACAGGCATTCTTGACCTCGCACAAACCCCGGCGCGCCAGCCACGGCCCTCCCGCATCAGGAGGGCACTTCGCGCGCTGCACAGGGCTTTCTGCTGCAGCTGCATCGCAGGACAGCGAGAGTAGCCGTACCCGGCTGCCAGTACCAGGAGGGCACTCAGTGCTGGACGCTGGCATCACTGATAGGAACAGGACAGTGCCCCAGGAATTCAGATGCCCCGCCACATCCTGCCCCCAACCTCAGCTCAGCTGCGGCTGCTTTCTGCTGTGAATAAAAGCTCAGGCAGACTTTGCCCCCCAGTGCTCCTCTCTGTGCCGTTGATCTCAGGAGAAAGAGTGGTGCAGGCCATGCCAACCTGGCACCCGGGGCCTCTCACAGTCAGAGAAGTACAGAATCATAGAATCTACCACTGAACCGTGTCCCTCGGCACCAGATCTACACGGCTTTCGAATGCCTCCGGGGATGGTGACTCAACTGCTTCCCTGGGCAGCCTGTTCCAATGCTTCAGAACCCTTTTGTTGAAGACTTTTTGCCTAGTATCCACCTAAACCACCATCCCTGGAGGTATTTAAAAACGTTTAGATGTTGAGCTTAGCGATATGGTTTAGTGGAGTACTTGTTAGTATTAGGTCAGAGGTTGGACTCGATGATCTTGAGGTCTCTTCCAACCTGGACTATTCCTGTGATTCTGTGATTCTGTAAACCTCCCCCGGCCCCACTTTCTCCTCTTCTCCTACCACCTGTTGCTTGGGAGAAGGGACTGACCCCCACCGCACTAAAACCTTCTCTGAGGTCCTTGTACAGCGTGATAAGGTCTCCCCCAAGCCTCCTTTCCTCTAGGCTACATGTAATAAATGACTGAGTCCCCAGTGGGATTGCAATTAATGTTTACAATTTATTAAACGAATAGAGGCAAGCAAACAGCGCTGGGTGCGCCGGGAGTCTCTGCTCCACCAGGACGCACACCAGTCACATCAAGAGGTTGATTTTTATGCTCCTAGGCTAGTACTTATTCATTACTACTTCTAAAAAAAACAGGGTTATTATAATTAGTTTCCGGAATCCGACCCTCCTACTGGAGCATGCATATCAGTCTCCGGTGGTGTCTCTGGGGGTCTCTGGTGCTGAAGGCTCATAGTCTTCCTCCCTCTTGTCCTTCTCCTTTGTCCATCTTGGCTGTATGTCAGAGACTTGTGCAGCGTCCCCTGCAAGCTTTGTCTTTTAGTCATTCTTCAGCTTTCCCCTGCTCCTTAATCTCCTGGACAGATGTCAGAGACTTGCATAGTGTCCCATGCAATAGTCATAATAGCTAGCAGTTACTCTGACACCCCCCCCCCCCCCCCCCGAGATATCAGAGACTTCAAGGAAAAGCCTACAAATACATTTCCCTTGAAGCTCTCTATTGACACGAATTGCTGGACCATTCCTTTGCAAGATACAAGAACTATATACATTAACCACTCTGTTTTTCTTAGACTTGTGGTTATACAAGGGTATGTACGACGGAAGATCATATTCATCATACCATGCGGCCCTAGCATTGTTCCATATTGACACGACTCAGATAAACACATTTCATACTGTGGTGGTTTTACTCAGGTGGGCAGCCGAGCTCCACCACAACCGCTCTCTCACTCCCCCTCTCCTCAAAGAGGAAGGGGGAGAAAATACAACACAGAGAACTCAAGGTTTGAGATAAGAAAGGTTTAATTAAAGGGAAAGGGAATGGGAGAAAAAAAACAGAGACAAAAGAAGCAATCAGTCCGCGCGGAAGCACAGAGAGAGGAAAAATTATTCTCTACTTCCCATCAGCGAGCGATGTTCGGCCACGTCCTGGGAAGCAGGGCCCCAAACGCGTAGTGGTTGTTCAGGAGGAACAGCCCCCTCCCCCACGAGAGCCCCCCCTTTTATTGCTGAGTGTGACATCAGGTGTTATGGAATATCCCTTTGGTTGGTTTAGGTCAGCTGCCCCAGCAATGTCCCCTCCCCATCACTTGCCCACCCCCAGTCTGCTGGCTTTTGGGGGCTTGGAAGGAGTCCTGATGCTGTGCCAGCACTATGCAGCAATAGACACAACACTGGAGTGATATCAGTGCTGTTCCAGCTACGAGTGCAGAGTACAGCACTGTGTGGGCTGCTGCAGGGAAAAGGTGACTCCAGCTCAGACAGACCCAACACAACTTCCACCCCTTATTCCATAACATTTGTGTCACAATCAGGTACAGTTTAGTATATAGATGTTCTCATCACCATTGTTTTCTGTCCATTGAAGCATTTTTATGTCTGTACTTCTCTTTATTCTATAGGTCTTTTCCCAAAATGCTCATAAAAACTGTTGATGGTTTCGCCTTCATCTGTCAAAGTGGTCACTCAGGGCAGGCGAAGTTGGTTTTCTTGACACCAGCACCAGCTTAGCTCACATCAGTGTTGCACTTGCCCGGTTCCTTGCAAAGTTGACCTGTCATTGGTTCTGCAGTGTCCTCCTACAACACATAACTTGGATGACAGATTAATTTTCTCCCAGTGTTAAATCTCCTTGAGGCACACACTTGATATCCCCATCTTTCTGCATTACCCACCAGGTATACCCTGGTCCTTGGGCAAAGACAATCCCACGAGTGGGTTTGCCTTTTCCCGAGGCAGAGGCAACCCACACCGCCTTCCCCATCCACTTCCCCACACGCACTACAGGGACTTTAGCTTCTCCCACAGTGTGTAGGGGTTTTGTTTCAGCAGGACCAGGACGGTTTTCAGACCCCCTGTTGTTAACTAGCCAAGTGGCCTCTGGTAGATTTATATCCCAATGTTTCCATGTCCCAGCACCCAATGCTCGCAGCATAGTTTTTAACAGTCCATTGTACCTCTCAACCTTCCCAGAGGCTTGTGGGTGATAAGGGATGTGATACACCCATTCAATGCCATGTCTCTTGGCCCAGGAAGTGATCAAATTGTTTCGGAAGTGACTCCCATTGTCGGACTCTATTCTCTCCGGTGTACCATGTCGCCACAGCACTTGCCTTTCCAGGCCCAAGATAGTGTTTCGGGCCGTGGCATGGTTTACAGGGTATGTTTCCAGCCACCCAGTAGTTGCTTCTACCATGGTGAGTATGTACCGTTTGCCTTGGCGGGTTTGTGGAAGTGGTCCGATGTAGTCAATCTGCCAGGCCTCACCATATCGAAATCCAAGCCATCTCCCCCTGTTCCAGGGAGACTTTACCCTCATGGCTCGTTTAATTGCAGCACAGGTCTCACACTGATGGGTAACCTGTGTGATGGCCTCAATGGTCAGGTCCACCCCTCGATCACGAGCCCATCTATATGTGGCGTCCCTCCCCAGATGTCCTGATGTTTCATGAGCCCATCGAGCTACAAACAGCTCACCCTTACGTCCCCAGTCCAGGTCCACCTGAGCTATTTCAATTTTTGAAGCTCGATCTACTTCTTCGTTGTTCTGATGTTCTTCGGTAGCACGATTCTTAGGCATATGGGCATCTACATGACGTACCTTTACAGCCAGGTTTTCTACCCGGGCAGCAATATCTTGCCACAGGGTAGCAGCCCAGATAGGTTTACCTCTGCGCTGCCAGTTGTTCTGTTTCCATTGTCGCAGCCACCCCCATAGCGCATTTGCCACCATCCATGAGTCAGTGTAGAGATACAGTACCGGCCACTTTTCTCTTTCAGCAATTTCTAGGGCCAGTTGTATAGCTTTCACTTCTGCATACTGACTTGACTCACCTTCCCCTTCCATGGCCTCCACAACTTGTCGTGTGGGACTCCACACAGCAGCTTTCCACTTCCGATGGCTCCCTACCACACGGCAGGATCCATCAGTGAACAACACATATTGCTTTCTGTCTTCTGGCAACTCATTGTATGGTGGTGCCTCTTCAGCACGCGTTACTTCTTCTGTCGGTGCTCCGAAATCCCTGCCCTCTGGCCAGTCCATAATCTCTTCCAGGATTCCCGGGCGATTGGGTTTCCCCATTCGAGCCCGCTGTGTAATTAACGCTACCCATTTACTCCACGTAGCATCGGTTGCATGATGTGTAGTGGGGATTTTCTCTTTGAACATCCAATGTAACACAGGTAGCCGTGGGGCCAAGAGAAGTTGTGCTTCTGTACCAACAACTTCTGAAGCTGCTCTAATCCCCTCATATGCTGTTAATATTTCCTTTTCAGTTGGGGTGTAATTGGCTTCTGATCCTCGATAGGCCCGGCTCCAGAACCCCAAAGGTCGGCCTCGAGTTTCTCCTGGGGTCTTCTGCCAGAGGCTCCAGGTGAGCCCATGCTCCCCAGCTGCAGTGTACAGTATGTTTTGCACAGCTGGTCCAGTACGGACAGGCCCAAGGGCTACTGCACGAGCTATTTCTTGTTTGAGTTGTTCAAAGGCCTGTTGTTGCTCGGGGCCCCACTCGAAAGAGTTCCTCTTTCGAGTCACTCGATATAGAGGACTCACAAGCTGACTATAGCCTGGCACATGCATTCTCCAAAATCCCACAAGACCTAGGAAAGCTTGTGTTTCTTTTTTGCTAGTTGGCGGAGACATAACTGTTATTTTGTTGATCACATCCGTCGGAATGTGACGACGTCCATCCTGCCATTTTACCCCCAAGAACTGGATTTCCTGTGCAGGTCCCTTGACTTTATTCTGTTTAATGGCAAATCCAGCTTTCAGAAGAATTTGAATTATTTTCTTCCCTTTCCCAAAAACTTCTTCTGCTGTGTTACCCCATACGATGATATCATCGATATACTGCAGGTGTTCAGGAGCGTTCCCCTGTTCCAGTGTCGTCTGAATCAGTCCATGGCAGATGGTAGGGCTATGTTTCCACCCCTGGGGCAGTCGATTCCAAGTATACTGAATGCCCCTCCAAGTGAAAGCGAATTGTGGCCTGCATGCTGCTGCTAGAGGGATAGAGAAAAATGCATTAGCAATATCAATTGTAGCATACCACTTAGCTGCCTTTGACTCTAGTTCGTACTGGAGTTCTAGCATGTCTGGCACTGCTGCACTTAGTGGTGGTGTGACTTCATTCAGGCCCCGATAGTCCACTGTTAGCCTCCACTCGCCATTGGACTTCCGCACTGGCCATATAGGACTGTTAAAAGGTGAATGAGTCTTGCTGATCACTCCTTGGCTCTCCAGATGGTGAACTAACTCATGGATAGGAATCAGGGAGTCTCGGTTGGTGCGATATTGCCGCCGGTGCACAGTTGTAGTCGCAATTGGCACTTGCTGTTCTTCAATCCTCAGCAATCCTACAGCAGAAGGGTCTTGTGAGAGACCAGGCAGGGTAGACAACTGCTTAATCTTCTCTGTGCTCAAGGCAGCTATGCCAAAAGCCCACCGGTACCCTTTTGGATCCTTGAAGTACCCTTTCCTGAGGTAGTCTATGCCAAGGATGCACGGAGCCTCTGGGCCAGTCACGATGGGGTGCTTTTGCCACTCATTCCCAGTTAGACTCACTTCAGCTTCCAATATGGTTAGCTCTTGGGATCCCCCCGTCACTCCGGAGATAGGGATGGGTTCTGCCCCTTGGTGGCCTGACGGCATTAGGGTACACTGTGCGCCTGTGTCCACTAAAGCTTTATATTTTTGCGGTTCCGGTGTGCCAGGCCATCGAATCCACACAGTCCAGTAAATCCGGTTGTCCCTCTCCTCTACCTGGCCAGAGGCAGGGCCCCACTAGTCCTGGTCGGAGTATCTATCAATTATTTCTTCCAAACGTGAAGCAGAAATCTCTTCATCAGGGTCAGGAGTAATACTATTCCTTCTACTGCCTCTGGGGGACTGTTCAACAGAAACTGGGGCAGCAATCCTCCTAGGGGCCCTCTTTGTTGCTGTTGTATCTTTCCGTAGCTCACGTACCCGAGCAGCTAGGGCCGAGGTCGGTTCACCATCCCACTTCCTCATATCTTCCCCGTGGTCACGTAAATAAAACCACAAGGTACCTCGCGGTGTGCGTCCCGGATTCTCCCGTGTTTGAGCTGGGGACTGCTGGCGCTTGATGGCCGAAAGATTTTTCCGTTTAGGTGAGGACGAAGCTATGTGTTCATCTAACCGTTGGGACAGTTTCTCCACAGCTGAAATGCAGCCCCGTACTGGGGGAGAGAGATTTTCTTCATATTTATGAAGCTGGTTGGACACGGTATCCACAGTTGGCCCCATCCCCTCGTCCCAACCCATGACTGCCAGTGTGCTGGCATGTGTTGGGGGTGCAGCTCGTACAAACTTCCGCCACATGGACGCTGTGCATTGCACTTCATCGGGGTCTTTAGGTGTCTGGGCGTTGTTTAAATCACTATAAAGCATCTCCAGCACAGCTAATTCCCGCAGCTGCTGGAGGCCCTTATCTATAGCGGTCCATTTGTTTACTTGGTAGACAATATCCTCTTTGTGGGGATACCTTTCTTTCACTGCTGTTAGGATTCGCCTCCAGAGGCTGATAACTTGTGCCTCTCTTCCAATTACTCTATCAATGAGTCTTTCTCTAGAAAGGGATCCCAGCTGCTTGGCTTCGTTGCCTTCTAGCTGTTGGGTATTGGCCCCACTATCCCAGCATCGAAGCAGCCAAGTGAGGATGTGCTCACCTGGATGGCGACTGAAGTCTTTCCGTATTTCTCGCAGCTCACTCAGAGATAGAGACCGAGTAGTTTCTGATTCATCTATGATTTCAGTCTCTTCTTTGCGATGTTGCCGTGATAACGCTGCTTTAGAGCCACTTGCCTTTTCCTCTTCTCCCTCATCCGTAGAAGGAGCTTCTTCCCTTACTAAACGACCTGATCTCCGTTTCCACTGTTTCGTCTTTACTACAGGGGCGACTGATACCATAGATGGTCGGTCCTCTAGGGTGGTCACAGTGTGTGCTGTCTCATTATCAAATTCAGGAACCTCCCTATCCCCTTGAGGGTGCTGGGCAATGTTAATTGACATCTGATAGGCGTAAGCCAGACCCCAGCAGAGTGCAGCCAGCTGGTGGAGTTCTCTAGTATTGCCAGGGTCAGGGCATACGTCTTTCAAACATTCCACCAGTTTTCTTGGATTTTGTACTTGTTCAGGGGTGAAATTTAGAACCATTGGGGGAGAAAACCGTGATAGGTACCTGCCCAAATCCCCCCACACACCTTGCCACCCACAACTTTGTCTGGGGACAGGTCCTTGAATAATATTCTTAATAAATTGCTTTACTTTGGGGAAGATGACAAACACTAGACCTAGTGATAGGAGGATAATATCTGACCAGGGGTATCCAAGATACTGAAAGGCTGCTGTAATTAGCCCACAGGGAGAAAAGTAGAAGGCACTGTAATTCCTAATATTTTCAATAAGATAATCTCCAGGAGACCAGGAGGATAACAATGCCGGGTTTGAATACCAAACAAAACTGAAGGCCAGTATGTTACAGCACAACATGATAAAAAAAACAAGCACAGACTTCAACACTTTCTCCGATCGGATGTAAAGGAAAAAAGAAAACAGAGAGTGGGCTATATACAACATATCCACACAGAGAAGTATTACCAGAAAACCGAGCATTATGACTACCAATATGTTAGTTGTAAATACTTCAATCAATGCTATTGTTATCTCAACCCTCGAGCCCCACGTTGGGCGCCAAAAAGGACTGTGGTGGTTTTACTCAGGTGGGCAGCCGAGCTCCACCACAACCGCTCTCTCACTCCCCCTCTCCTCAAAGAGGAAGGGGGAGAAAATACAACACAGAGAACTCGAGGTTTGAGATAAGAAAGGTTTAATTAAAGGGAAAGGGAATGGGAGAAAAAAAACAGAGACAAAAGAAGCAATCAGTCCGCGCGGAAGCACAGAGAGAGGAAAAATTATTCTCTACTTCCCATCAGCGAGCGATGTTCGGCCACGTCCTGGGAAGCAGGGCCCCAAACGCGTAGTGGTTGTTCAGGAGGAACAGCCCCCTCCCCCACGAGAGCCCCCCCTTTTATTGCTGAGTGTGACATCAGGTGTTATGGAATATCCCTTTGGTTGGTTTAGGTCAGCTGCCCCAGCAATGTCCCCTCCCCATCACTTGCCCACCCCCAGTCTGCTGGCTTTTGGGGGCTTGGAAGGAGTCCTGATGCTGTGCCAGCACTATGCAGCAATAGACACAACACTGGAGTGATATCAGTGCTGTTCCAGCTACGAGTGCAGAGTACAGCACTGTGTGGGCTGCTGCAGGGAAAAGGTGACTCCAGCTCAGACAGACCCAACACACATACCTACACAATCCCTTTTGAAAATGCAAGGTTAGTGGAATTTTCCACTGCAAGAACCTGACGTGCTGTCAGCAGCCTGCAAGCTCTCCTGACGTGCTGTCAGCAGCCTGCAAGCACACAAGAGGAGGAAGTGCTGCAACAGCTGTTGCTCACCAAGCAGCTGCCCGGCAAGGAAAAGACAGTCAGTAGGACATGTGTCAGGACACTTTTCCTGCCGATGTGGCCAAATTCACCTGAGAAAGAAACAGGAAAAGTCTCTTTCTTATGTGGGACTCCAGGAAGACAGGCAAAGTTCTCCAAGAGCTGAAAAGTGGGCTTCTTTACCTGGAGGAGCTCAAAGCAAAAACCAAGAGCAGCCCCAGTTTAATAAGGAAGGAGGCACCCAGCCCAGGTACTAAGACACGCTGAAAAGCAAGAAAGGAGGAACAGTATTTAAGCATTTCTGGCACGGGAAATGCAGCACGGGGCTTCCCCAACAAAGAAGATGGGCCCTTGTGCTTTGGCCACTGCTCATGGGAAGGTGCCAGATGGCGTCACTGCGGAGAGCCCTGGAGATGGCCTCAGTGTCTGGGAGCTTCCCAGCTCCCTCCTTTTTGCCCCCTACAGAAGAGCTGGGCTAACACCCTCAGCTCAGGAAAAACCCTCCACGGGGTTCCCAACTAATAGGGAAAGCCTTGAGAACCGGCTCCGGCTACATGCTGGCTTGCCTACTCGGGCCATAGGCAACGCACAAGCGCCAGGCAGTACGGATCCCGTCCTTCTGCTGGAGCTGGGCTCTTCTGTTGTGCATATTGCCAGAGCAGCAAGGGGCCCCTGGCACACCTACACTTTGCAGGCTACCGTTGGGGCGTTTCTTCTGCTTGAGGAGGTGGGCTGTGGGGTGGCAGCTGCAGGAAGGAGCAGGCTACGAGGGCAGGACGAGGCTGCAAAGCCCACCTTGTTCAGTGTGAACTGCCTGTGCACGTGGTGGGGTATTCCATCCCCAACGTTCCCAGACCCTGGAAAGCAAATGCCCCAAATCCCCTTTCAGCCGTGCCCTGGGGACGGCAACAAGGCCGCCACGCAGGCGCCAGCTGCCAGAGGCTGCAGGAAGGTTCCAGAAGCAGCGGCAGCAGCCCGGGCAGGGGCAGCCGCGAGTGCAGGAGCTGCTCCTGGGCTCTGGGCTCAGGGGCAGACGCCCGCCCCTGCAGGGAACAAGGCCCACCCAGAGCCTGCCCAGTGGCATGGGCCTGCCCAGACATCCTGGGGGGAAGCCCTGGCCGCAACAAGTGAGCGGGGGGATGCAGAAGCCCCTCACAAATGCTGACGAAAAATAGGGCCCACAAAGTGAGAGGCAACCCTGCAAGACTTGCAGCAAAGAGGCACTGCCTCTCCAGAGAGCACGTTTCCTTCAGCACGAAGAAAAGGAAAGGCCTCTTGGCTCTAGGTGCCGCCCGCCATCACTGACAGCCGTGCTGTGGACAGGCCAAGGCCTCAGCCAGCTTGTGGCGCGGGGGGCAGGCAGAACTGCCAAATGGCCGCCAGGGCTGTCAGAGGAAGGGTCAGGAGCTGCCCTGTCGGGGAGCAGCTTTTCTCTCTCTCTGTGCACTCAGGGAGCATCTTTCCTGTAGGGCCACCACCGAGCTGACTAAGCTGGGACCAAAGGCCACAGCTCCCCACCTCTCCCCACAGCAGAGCCCCAGAATTGAAGAAGATGTAGCACCCTGCCAAAAACAGCCCTGCAGCCTGTGCCGTAGAAATGGAAAACCAAGTAAAGGCCTTCGTCCCCAGTGTCATTACCAATGCCATAGCCTGCAACGAGGGAGCCACGAGGAAGGCAAGGCTTTCTTCCTCAGGCAGAGGTCTGGCAAAGACGACGGCTAAAAGCCGGGAACATGGTCAATGACTGGCAGAATTGGGGGACCTGGCACACGCGGGGAGCACAGTGCCAGCAACAAGATCAGCCGGGGTCCAGACAGACATGGAGAGGAGGTGGACCACTGCTCTGCCAGGGCCTGACCCCGGGTATGTGCAGGAACAACGGCTGCCATCAGAGACCCTGCACCAGCTAGCCCAGGCTGCGTTGAGAAGCAAAAGCAACAGAGAAAGGAAAACGTCAAACCCAGGCAGGGAAGAGGCAAGGATGTGCAAAGCCTGGGCCAGGACAGGAAAAAAAGGGTCCTGCGGGATGGAATGAAGAGGAAGACGTTGTCATCCTCAGCTCCTGGATCAACCCCAGGTTCCCCAGCCTCTTCACAGACCCACAGGACATTCCCCAGGAAGAGGGCAGCTCATCCAGCAGCGTGGACAGGGAGGCAGCAGAAGAAGAAACAGAACACCCAACAAGCGCCTCTCCTGGCTCACTGGAGTCCACAGAAACTTCATCATCAGCTGCTCCCCTGGCAGAAGGTCCAGGGGAAAAGAGGCACAGCACGCCTCTCACTGCAACAGCAGCGGCAGAGAGCAGGCCAGCAAGTCCTCCAGCAGCCACTTTCTGGAAGATGAGGGACACAGAGCGCCTCCCTTGACACGAGGGGCTCCAAAGTCAAAGCCATCAGCCTGTCCCAGCCCCAGAGAGCACAGCGCTGCGGTGATGGTAGAGAGCCAGGGACGTGCCCGACATGCCTCCAATGCCTGTGATGGAGATCTACATGAAACAGTCCAGATCGTCGTTTCCGCAGTCTTACGCTGTGCTGTAGCAATGAGTCAGGGAGCCCCGAGCAAGGCACCAAGTGCTCCCTCGTCCACAAGGCCAGGATGAGGCAGAGAGAATCCAGCTGCCAGCCGTGCCGCCTTTGCCAAAGCTGGCAGCGACTCAGGCAGCAGCACACAAAGAAGTGCCTAAAGCACAGACATCATCATCTGAAAGGGCCACTTGCAAGCTGCCCCCTCTGCAAGCAGCAGCCTCTGCATCTTCAGGGGGAGGAAGGGCAAAGGCGTCGGGCACAGCGGCCCGCAGCCACCAAGAGCTTTTGCCACCTCTTCCCTGCATCTCTGGCAACAGGGACAGGGCAGTGAGGGCAGAGAGGCAGGAACGTGGCACACACAGCCCTGTGGCCCCTGCTGAGGATGTGGAGTA
This sequence comes from Netta rufina, assembly GCF_964035555.1. NCBI lineage: Eukaryota > Metazoa > Chordata > Aves > Anseriformes > Anatidae > Netta > Netta rufina. The sequence continues at coordinate 7,581,419 of NC_140123.1, forward strand.
CTCAGTACAGTCCTTTGTCTCCACAATCGTAAGAAACAGTGTAGCCTGCAACGAGGAAGCCAAGAGCAAGCAGCAAGGCTTTCTCCCTCAGGCAGAGGTTGCAGGACCAAAGGCCCCAGAACACCACCTCTCGCCACAGCAGAGATACCGGGTGTTCTCAACACCATTGTGTTACCAACACTGTTTCAGCCACAACTCTGAAGCATAGGACCTGCTTCAGCAGCCAGAGAAGCTGCGGGCTAAACAGCAGCGTGGCACAGCTGTGGCTCTGCTACTGAAAGCTTCTCCACAGCTTGCTCTTAAAGCAAGGAGCAGGGAATCTTCGTGCGGCTGCCCAGGGCTTTCCTCTCGCAGCCCCGCCAGAGCCCACCTCAAGCCACCTCTCTGCCAGCTCCACTGCCTCCCTGGTGCCCGCCTTCTCTGGGAGCCCTTCACAGTGCCATAGCCACAGGCCTCTGGCTGCCCGGACACGGGAGGAATCCCTGCTCATGCTCCTGCTCCTGATCCAGCTGCACTGCCAGGGCTGCCTGATGGGCGTCCAAGCTCGAGCGCGGTCTCTGCTGATGTGTGGGCAGTCAGGCAAAAGAGCCAGGAAGCTTACGCAGACGACCGAGCAGAGCATCTCCTGGCAGAGCAGGTAACGAGCACTTGATGGGAGCAGTTAGGGAGCTAAGCTGACTCCCCTGAGAAAGACTGAGCTGGGGCTGAGCCAGGGGCACTGGCTGGAAGGAGCCAGAGCTACCTGCCAATGCAGACCCTGCTGTGGGTGTGTGAGATGGAGTCCCTGGGGTGCCTGCCAGGACACGGGCCTGAGACTGGACCCTCACCTCTGCACTCCTACACCATGCTGTAACCATGAGCCAGGGAGCCACGAGTAAGGTAGTTGCCCACTCGCTCTCAGCAGAGCAGCTCTGTCAGGAGGCAGCAGCTCCCCTGGGTGCCCGTTGGACTTCTTGGTCAGAGGACCTGGAGCACAGCATGGAGGAGCAGCAGAATAAGGATAACTCCCAGCCCGCTGAAGGGCAGCGGAGCGTACAGGAGCGGTGCCAGGTGAGGCTCAGGGAGCGAGACATGGACAGCAGCGTGACGGGATGGCACCGAGAGCACCAGGATGAGGAGAACGGTGCTGCAGCGAGTCAGCCAGCTGGCCCTCAGTACCTCCAACCTGGACACAAATATTCCCAAACCTGGGGCTTCTCCAAAAAGAGCCCACCCCCAAGACAGCCAAAGCCCACGTGGCCCTTGCAGTTCTGTGCCCAGAGAAACAAAGAGCAGCGTGGCCTAATTCAACCTGGCTGTGCGCAGCCAGGAGCTGCCTCCACCGTCCCTCCATGCGGACAGGCTGTCAGTGCGGTCATGCCCAGAGAGTGTACGTCACACTGGCACCAGCCACACGGAGTCGGGAGCCCCAGGAGAGTGCAGACGAATATCTTTGGCAGCCCTGGCACCCTCCAATGAGCAGACGGCACTTGCAGGAAGAGAAAGACAGGTCATTACTCTGGCAAGCTGAGCCTGGCTCTGCGTGGGCAGCTGCCAGGACATGCCAGGGGCCGCTTAAGGGCAGCTCACAGCAGCACTTCTAGGGGGTACACTGAGCGGAATGGCAGAAATGGCCAAAGTAACTTGGCCTTTCTCCTCGCTTCTCTTGCAGATGGAGAAGAAGCCGCAAGACATAAAGACACTGCCTCACCGTGGGGTGCAGCAGGCAGAGAGAATGCAGCTGCCAGCCGTGCCGCCTTTGCCAAGGCAGACAGCGACTCAGGCAGCAGCACCCAAGCAAGTGCCTGCAGCACAGTCATCATCGTCTCAAAGGGCCACTTGCAAGCTGCCCCCTCTGCAAGCAGCAGCCTCTGCATCTTCAGGGGGAGGAAGGGCAAAGGCGTCAGGCAAAGAGGCCCGCAGCCACCAAGAGCTTTTGCCACCTCTTCCCTGCATCTCTGGCAACAGGGACAGGGCAGTGAGGGCAGAGAGGCGGGAACGTGGCACACACAGCCCGGTGGCCCCTGACGACGACGTGGGCAATACAGTACGGTCCTTCGACTCCACTGTCAAAACAAACGCTCTACCCTGCTACGAGGGAGCCAGCAGCAAGGCAAGGCTTTCTCCCTCAAGCAGAGGTCCCAGGACCAAAGGCCCCAGAACACCACCTCTCGCAATAGCAGAGGCCCAAAACTGGAAGAGCCGGCACTTGTCCAAAAGCAGCCTTGCATCCCCAGCTGAAGAAATGGAAGACCCAGTAAAGGCCTTCGTTTCCACTACCATTAGAAATGCCCTAGCCTGGAACCAGGGAGCCATGAGGGAGGCAAGGCTTTCTCCCGCGGGCAGACCTCCAAGGAGCAAAGGACACAGAACATCACCTCAGCCCGCAACAGGGCCCCAGAATTTAAAGAAGAGCCGGCACCCTGCCCCACACAGCCCTGCAGACTCTTGCACGGCACTGCAGGACACAGCACAGTCCCGCGTGTCTGAAGTGCTGGCAAAAACGCCAAAAAGCTGGGAACACGGCCAACGACCAGCAGCACTGCGGGACCTGGCACACACGGGGTGCAAAGTGACAGCAGCAAGAGCAGTTGAGGTGCAGACAGACATGGAGAGAAGGTGAATCACTGCTCTGCCAGGGCCTGATTCCCGGGTATGTGCAGGTAAAACGGCTGCCCGGGAAGACCCTGCACCAGCTAGCCCAGGCCAGGGTGAGAAGCAAAACCAACAGAGAGAGAAAAACGTCAAACCCAGGCAGGGGACAGGCAAGGATATGCGAAGCCTGGGCCGCAGCACGAAAGAAAGCAGTCCTGTGGGATGGGATGAAGATGAGGAGATCGTCATCCTCAACTCCTGCATCAACCCCAGGTTCCCCAGCCTCTGCACAGACCCACAGGACGTTCCCCAGAAAGAGGGCAGCTCAGCCAGCAGTGTGGACAGGGAGGCTGCAGCACAAGAAGCAGAACACCCAACAAGCGCCTCTCCTGGCTCACTGCAAACCACGGACACTGCCCCATCAGCTGCTCCCCCGGAAGAAATTCCTGGGGAAGAGAGGCACAGCACGCCTCTCACCGCAACAGCACCGGCACAGAGCAGGCCAGCAAGTCCTCCAGCAGCCCCTGCTCTGGAAGATGAGGGACACAGAACGCCTCCCCTGACACGTGGGGCTCCACAGTCAAAACCATCAGCCTGTCCTAGCCCCAGTGAGCACAGCGCTGCGGTGATGGTAGAGACCCAGGGATGTGCCCGACATGCCTCTAATGCCTGTGATGAAGATCTGCATGAAACAGTCAAGACCGTCATTTCCGTAGTCCTACGCCATGACCAGGGAGCCCCAAGCAAGGCACCAAGACACGGAGGAGGTGGACCACTGCTCTGGAAGGGCACCGTCGCCACGCAATTTCAGGAAAAAAGGCTGATGGCAGAGTCCCTGCATAACCCAGCCAAGGCAGGGGTGAGAAGCAAAGTCAGTAGAGACAGATACACCTCAAACCCAGGCTCTTTGAGATTCTCCCTTGAACGCAGGACACAGGGTGCCTCGTCCCGCAGCAGAGCCTGTAGACTGTACCTCCTCAGCCTCTGCCTTGGCTGGAGGCCCTCTCAGGGAGGCCAACAAAGCGGCTCTTGCTGCAGAAGCAGAATCATGAGAAGGAAATGTGGCTTCTCCCTCGGCTGGAGGCCCTGTATGGGACACCAAGGAAGACATTCTCTCTGAATCAGTAGCTGTAGAGTCCTCTTTCCCCACAAAGGGTGCAGCTCATACAACTGCTCCCTCGGCCACAGGGAACAGGGTGCCTTCTTCCACAGCAGAGCCTATAGATTGTACTTCCTCTGCCTCTGCCTTGGCTGGAGGCCCTATGGAAGAGGCCCACAAAGCACCCCTCCATGCAGAAACAGCACCGTGTGAAGGAGACACCCATTTGCCCTGGGCTGCTGACCCTGTGGGAGAAGACATTGAAGCCCCTCTTGATCAAGTAGCAGCACCAGAGGAAGAAGTAGCTTCTCTCTGGGCTGGAGGCCCTGTGTGGGAAGCCTGTGAAACCACTCCTGCTGCAAGTTTTCCTTCAGTACGAAGAAAACAACAGGCCACATGGGTCTAGATGCCGTCGGCCATCACTCACAGCCATGCTGGGGACAGCCCAAGGCCTCAGCGAGGTTGTGGCACGGGAGGAAACCAGAACTTCAAAATGGCCGCCAGTGCTGACACTGGATGTATTGGGAGGCGCCCTGTCAGGAAGAGGTTTTTCTCCCTCTGTTCACTAAGGCAGCATCTGTCTCGTAGGGTCACTAGCGAGGTGTGCAACCCAGGACGAAAAGCCACCTCTCACCACTTCTCAGCAGAGAAGTTCCCCAAAACTGCAAGAAGAGTTAGCACCCGGCCCCCCACAGCCCTGCAGCCCCCACTGAGGACATGGGAGACACAGTATTTGCCCTCCTCTCCACATCCATGAGCATTGCCTTAGCCTCGAATGAGAGAGCCATGAGGGAGGCGATGCTTTGTCCCTTACGCAGACCTTCCAGGAACAAAGGCCGCATAACACCCTGCTGCACACTGCCCCACAGACTCTTTCACAGCACTGTCTCTCATGGTTGACGTCCTGGCGAGGATGATGGCGGAACCTGGGAACATGACCAAGGACTATGATCCTGTGGGACCTGGCACACACAAGGTGCACAATGATAATTACAAGAGCAGTCGAGGTCCAGACAGTCAGGGACAGCAGATGGACCACTGCTTTGCCAGGGCCCGATCACCAGGCACGTGCAGCTACAATGGCTGTGAGCAGAGCCCCTGCACCAGCCAGCCCAGGCAGGGGTGAGAAAGAGGGGCAGCAGGGACAGCTAAACATCAAGCCCAGGCAAGGGAGAAGCAAGGAGGAGACAAGCCAAGGTGATGGCAGGAAAGAAGGAGCTCCTGTGGGATGGGATGAACAGGAAGAGAACATAAAATTCAACTCCTGGATCTACCCCAGGTTCCCCAGCCTCTGCCAGGAACCACAGGCCTTTCCCCAGGAAGAGGGCAGTTCAGCCAGCAGCGTGGACAGGAAGGCTGCAGCAGAAGAAACACAACCCCCAAAAAGTGCCTATCTTGGCTCCTTGGAGTCCACAGATGCTGAACCATCAGCTGCTTCCCTGGCAGAAGGTCCAGGGGAAGAGAAGCACGGCACGGCTCTCAACGCAGCAGCACTAGCAGAGTGCAGGCCGGCAAGTCCTCCATTAGGACCCGTTGTGTTCCCGGTGCTGCTCTGTCAAACCCGGGACCAAAAGCCACCTCTCACCACCTCTGAGCACAGCAATGACACAAAATTGTAAGAAGAGTCAGCACCCTGCAAAAAACAGCTCTGCAGACCCTGCCGAGGACATCACAGACACAGCAGAGGCCCTCGTTTCCACTGCCATGAGCAATGCTCTAGTGTGGAATGAGGGAGCCAAGCGGGAGGCAGACCTTGGGCAGACCTCCCAGGAACAAAGGCCGCATAACACCACCTCTCCTCACAGCAGGGCCCCAGAATTGAAGAAGATTTAGCACCCTGCCAAAAAAACAGCCCTGCAGCCCGTGCTGAAGAAACGGAAGAAGAAGTAAAGGCCTTACTCTCCAGTGTCATTAGCAGTGCAATAGCCAGCAGCGAGAGACCTACAAGGGAGGTAACGCTTCCTCCCTTGGACAAGGTCCGAGGAGCAAAGGCCGCAAAACACTACCTCTCATCATAGCAGTGCCCGAAAATTTGAAAAAGAGTCAGTGCCCTGCCAGAAACCAGCCCTGCAGCCCCTGCCAAGGACACAGAAGACCCAGTAAAGGCCTTCGTCTCCAGTGGCATTCACAATGCCATAACCTGGAACTAGGGAGCCATGAGGGAGGCAAGGCTTTCTACCTTGGGCAGAGGACCCAGGAGCAGAGACCACAGGACAATACCTCTACCCAGAGCAGTGCCCCAGAATTTAAAGAAGACCTGGTGAAGACGACGGCTAAAAGCCAGGAACATGGTCAATGACTGGCAGAATTGGGGGACCTGGCACACGCGGGGAGCACAGTGCCAGCAACAAGATCAGCCAGGGTCCAGACAGACATGGAGAGGAGGTGGACCACTGCTCTGCCAGGGCCTGACCCCGGGTATGTGCAGGAACAACGGCTGCCATCAGAAACCCTGCACCAGCTAGCCCAGGCTGCGTTGAGAAGCAAAAGCAACAGAGAAAGGAAAACGTCAAACCCAGGCAGGGAAGAGGCAAGGATGTGCAAAGCCTGGGCCAGGACAGGAAAAAAAGGGTCCTGCGGGATGGAATGAAGAGGAAGACGTTGTCATCCTCAGCTCCTGGATCAACCCCAGGTTCCCCAGCCTCTTCACAGACCCACAGGACATTCCCCAGGAAGAGGGCAGCTCATCCAGCAGCGTGGACAGGGAGGCAGCAGAAGAAGAAACAGAACACCCAACAAGCGCCTCTCCTGGCTCACTGGAGTCCACAGAAACTTCATCATCAGCTGCTCCCCTGGCAGAAGGTCCAGGGGAAGAGAGGCACAGCATGCCTCTCACTGCAACAGCGGCGGCAGAGAGCAGGCCAGCAAGTCCTCCAGCAGCCACTTTTCTGGAAGATGAGGGACACAGAGCGCCTCCCTGGACACGAGGGGCTCCAAAGTCAAAGCCATCAGCCTGTCCCAGCCCCAGTGAGCACAGCGCTGCGGTGATGGTAGAGAGCCAGGGACATGCCCGACATGCCTCCAATGCCTGTGATGGAGATCTACATGAAACAGTCAAGATCATCATTTCCGCAGTCTTACGCTGTGCTGTAGCAATGAGCCAGGGAGCCCCGAGCAAGGCACCAAGTGCTCCCTCGTCCACAAGGCCAGGATGAGGCAGAGAGAATCCAGCTGCCAGCCGTGCCGCCTTTGCCAAAGCTGGCAGCGACTCAGGCAGCAGCACACAAAGAAGTGCCTAAAGCACAGACATCATCATCTGAAAGGGCCACTTGCAAGCTGCCCCCTCTGCAAGCAGCAGCCTCTGCATCTTCAGGGGGAGGAAGGGCAAAGGCATCAGGCAAAGAGGCCCGCAGCCACCAAGAGCTTTTGCCACTTCTTCCCTGCATCTCTGGCAACAGGGACAGGGCAGTGAGGGCAGAGAGGCGGGAACGTGGCACACACAGCCCGGTGGCCCCTGACGACGACGTGGGCAATACAGTACGGTCCTTCGACTCCACTGTCAAAACAAACGCTCTACCCTGCTACGAGGGAGCCAGCAGCAAGGCAAGGCTTTCTCCCTCAAGCAGAGGTCCCAGGACCAAAGGCCCCAGAACACCACCTCTCGCAATAGCAGAGGCCCAAAACTGGAAGAGCCGGCACTTGTCCAAAAGCAGCCTTGCATCCCCAGCTGAAGAAATGGAAGACCCAGTAAAGGCCTTCGTTTCCACTACCATTAGAAATGCCCTAGCCTGGAACCAGGGAGCCATGAGGGAGGCAAGGCTTTCTCCCGCGGGCAGACCTCCAAGGAGCAAAGGACACAGAACATCACCTCAGCCCGCAACAGGGCCCCAGAATTTAAAGAAGAGCCGGCACCCTGCCCCACACAGCCCTGCAGACTCTTGCACGGCACTGCAGGACACAGCACAGTCCCGCGTGTCTGAAGTGCTGGCAAAAACGCCAAAAAGCTGGGAACACGGCCAACGACCAGCAGCACTGCGGGACCTGGCACACACGGGGTGCAAAGTGACAGCAGCAAGAGCAGTTGAGGTGCAGACAGACATGGAGAGAAGGTGAATCACTGCTCTGCCAGGGCCTGATTCCCGGGTATGTGCAGGTAAAACGGCTGCCCGGGAAGACCCTGCACCAGCTAGCCCAGGCCAGGGTGAGAAGCAAAACCAACAGAGAGAGAAAAACGTCAAACCCAGGCAGGGGACAGGCAAGGATATGCGAAGCCTGGGCCGCAGCACGAAAGAAAGCAGTCCTGTGGGATGGGATGAAGATGAGGAGATCGTCATCCTCAACTCCTGCATCAACCCCAGGTTCCCCAGCCTCTGCACAGACCCACAGGACGTTCCCCAGAAAGAGGGCAGCTCAGCCAGCAGTGTGGACAGGGAGGCTGCAGCACAAGAAGCAGAACACCCAACAAGCGCCTCTCCTGGCTCACTGCAAACCACGGACACTGCCCCATCAGCTGCTCCCCCGGAAGAAATTCCTGGGGAAGAGAGGCACAGCACGCCTCTCACCGCAACAGCACCGGCACAGAGCAGGCCAGCAAGTCCTCCAGCAGCCCCTGCTCTGGAAGATGAGGGACACAGAACGCCTCCCCTGACACGTGGGGCTCCACAAGGCCATCAGCCTGTCCCAGCCCCAGTGAGCACAGCTCTGTGGTGATGGTAGAGGCAGGGACGTGCCCGACATGCCTCCAATGCCTGTGATGAAGATCTGCTTGAAACAGTCAAGACTGTTGTTTCCGTAGTCCTACGCCGTGCTGTAGCCATGAGCCAGGGAGCCCCAAGCAAGGCACCAAGTGCTCCCTCGGCCTCAGGACCCAGCGTGCCTCCTCCCACAGCAGAGCCTGCAGACTCTGCATCCTCAGTGCCTGTGACAAAGGTCTGCGTGAAACAGCCCAGAAGCACCAGCCGCAACCAGTGATCGGGGGGGATGCAGAAGCCCCTCACAAATGATGGTGACAAGCAGGCCCCCACAAAGTGAGAGGCCACGGCACATAGCATGGAACCCCCAGAACTTGGAGAAAAGTGGCGCTGCTCTCTCCAGAGAGCAGGCTTCTTTCAGCAGGAAGGCAAAGAAAGGCCTCTTGCATCTAGATGCCGCCCACCATCGCTGGCAGCCGTGCTGGGGACAGCCCAAGGCCTCAGCCAGCTTGTGGCACGGGCGGAAAGCAGAACTGCAAAATGGCCGCCAGGCCTGCCAGAGGGTGGGGCTGGAGCCGCCCTATCAGGGAGCAGCTTTTCTCTCTCTCTCCCTGCACTCAGGGAGCTTCCTTCCTGTAGGGCCACAACTGAGCTGAGCAACCCAGGACTGAGAATAAAATTCTCTCGTTTCTGTCCCATACAAGCCTCGAGTACATCCCACAAAGTGTGTGCGGTGATCCATTTGGGTGTGGGAAGAAAATTCTAGAATTGCCAGTTAGTTCTTTCTTAAATCATGAAAAGAAATAAGAAAGAAGCAATGTACAGTCTACAGAAGAGCCTGCAGACTGTACATCCTCAGCCTCTGCCTTGGCTGGAGGCCCTGTGGGGGAGGCCAATGAAGCCCCTCTCGCTGCAGCAGCAACGCCACAAGAAGGAGGTGGAGAAGTGGCTTCTCCTTTGGCTGCAGAGCCTCTCAGGGAGGCCAGCACAGATCTCCTCCCAGGAGCAGCTGACGAAGCAGGAGCAGCAGCCACTCCCTTGGTTCCTGGGCACCAGGTAAGCACAGCACGCGTGGTGGGCACCAGGCATCCAGGGCAGCCCCAGGCAGAAGCAGTGCATTGGGTGTGCGTGCCGGGAGCTGCCCGCTGCGCTCTGTTTCCACATGCCCCGGGCACAAGGGCTGACATCCCGTTCCTCCGCTGCCCGTGCTGTTCCTCTCCCCATGCAGGTGGCCATCGAGCAGGGAGGCCAAGCGCAGTCCTCCTCCTGCACCAAAGATACGCCAGCGGATGAGCCAGCAACGTCCCAGACACAAGCGCCGTCCCAGGATCTGTTGGCTGGACCTGTTCAGCGCAGCGAGCAGCACCAAGCACAAGGTTGGCAGCACCACGCGCAGGGGTGCTGGCTGGTCCTGTGCCACCCCTTCCCAGGGAAAGGCCTTGGAGGGGGGGGACAGGCTCGCCCAGCACCCGCTCAGGCCCTAACCTACACCTCTGTGTCCCCCACAGGCATCCTTGACCTCGCACAAACCCCGGCGCGCCAGCCACGGCCCTCCCGCATCAGGAGGGCACTTCACGCGCTGCACAGGGCTTTCTGCTGCAGCTGCATCGCAGGACAGCGAGAGTAGCCGTACCCGGCTGCCAGTACCAGGAGGGCACTCAGTGCTGGACGCTGGCATCACTGATAGGAACAGGACAGTGCCCCAGGAATTCAGATGCCCCGCCACATCCTGCCCCCAACCTCAGCTCAGCTGCGGCTGCTTTCTGCTGTGAATAAAAGCTCAGGCAGACTTTGCCCCCCAGTGCTCCTCTCTGTGCCGTTGATCTCAGGAGAAAGAGTGGTGCAGGCCATGCCAACCTGGCACCCGGGGCCTCTCACAGTCAGAGAAGTACAGAATCATAGAATCTACCACTGAACCGTGTCCCTCGGCACCAGATCTACACGGCTTTCGAATGCCTCCGGGGATGGTGACTCAACTACTTCCCTGGGCAGCCTGTTCCAATGCTTCAGAACCCTTTTGTTGAAGACTTTTTGCCTAGTATCCACCTAAACCACCATCCCTGGAGGTATTTAAAAACGTTTAGATGTTGAGCTTAGCGATATGGTTTAGTGGAGTACTTGTTAGTATTAGGTCAGAGGTTGGACTCGATGATCTTGAGGTCTCTTCCAACCTGGACTATTCCTGTGATTCTGTGATTCTGTAAACCTCCCCCGGCCCCACTTTCTCCTCTTCTCCTACCACCTGTTGCTTGGGAGAAGGGACTGACCCCCACCGCACTAAAACCTTCTCTGAGGTCCTTGTACAGCGTGATAAGGTCTCCCCCAAGCCTCCTTTCCCCTAGGCTACATGTAATAAATGACTGAGTCCCCAGTGGGATTGCAATTAATGTTTACAATTTATTAAACGAATAGAGGCAAGCAAACAGCGCTGGGTGCGCCGGGAGTCTCTGCTCCACCAAGACGCACACCAGTCACATCAAGAGGTTGATTTTTATGATCCTAGGCTAGTACTTATTCATTACTACTTCTAAAAAAAACAGGGTTATTATAATTAGTTTCCGGAATCTGACCCTCCTACTGGAGCATGCATATCAGTCTCCGGTGGTGTCTCTGGGGGTCTCTCGTGCTGAAGGCTCATAGTCTTCCTCCCTCTTGTCCTTCTCCTTTGTCCATCTTGGCTGTATGTCAGAGACTTGTGCAGCGTCCCCTGCAAGCTTTGTCTTTTAGTCATTCTTCAGCTTTCCCCTGCTCCTTAATCTCCTGGACAGATGTCAGAGACTTGCATAGTGTCCCATGCAATAGTCATAATAGCTAGCAGTTACTCTGAAACCCCCCCCCCCCCCCCCGAGATATCAGAGACTTCAAGGAAAAGCCTACAAATACATTTCCCTTGAAGCTCTCTATTGACACGAATTGCTGGACCATTCCTTCGCAAGATACAAGAACTATATACATTAACCACTCTGTTTTTCTTAGACTTGTGGTTATACAAGGGTATGTAAGACGGAAGATCATATTCATCATACCATGCGGCCCTAGCATTGTTCCATATTGACACGACTCAGATAAACACATTTCATACCTACACAATCCCTTTTGAAAATGCAAGGTTAGTGGAATTTTCCACTGCAAGAACCTGACGTGCTGTCAGCAGCCTGCAAGCTCTCCTGACGTGCTGTCAGCAGCCTGCAAGCACACAAGAGGAGGAAGTGCTGCAACAGCTGTTGCTCACCAAGCAGCTGCCCGGCAAGGAAAAGACAGTCAGTAGGACATGTGTCAGGACACTTTTCCTGCCGATGCGGCCAAATTCACCTGAGAAAGAAACAGGAAAAGTCTCTTTCTTATGTGGGACTCCAGGAAGACAGGCAAAGTTCTCCGAGAGCTGAAAAGTGGGCTTCTTTACCTGGAGGAGCTCAAAGCAAAAAACAAGAGCAGCCCCAGTTTAATAAGGAAGGAGGCACCCAGCCCAGGTACTAAGACACGCTGAAAAGCAAGAAAGGAGGAACAGTATTTAAGCATTTCTGGCACGGGAAATGCAGCACGGGGCTTCCCCAACAAAGAAGATGGGCCCTTGTGCTTTGGCCACTGCTCATGGGAAGGTGCCAGATGGCGTCACTGCGGAGAGCCCTGGAGATGGCCTCAGTGTCTGGGAGCTTCCCAGCTCCCTCCTTTTTGCCCCCTACAGAAGAGCTGGGCTAACACCCTCAGCTCAGGAAAAACCCTCCACGGGGTTCCCAACTAATAGGGAAAGCCTTGAGAACCGGCTCCGGCTACATGCTGGCTTGCCTACTCGGGCCATAGGCAACGCACAAGCGCCAGGCAGTACGGATCCCGTCCTTCTGCTGGAGCTGGGCTCTTCTGTTGTGCATATTGCCAGAGCAGCAAGGGGCCCCTGGCACACCTACACTTTGCAGGCTACCGTTGGGGCGTTTCTTCTGCTTGAGGAGGTGGGCTGTGGGGTGGCAGCTGCAGGAAGGAGCAGGCTACGAGGGCAGGACGAGGCTGCAAAGCCCACCTTGTTCAGTGTGAACTGCCTGTGCACGTGGTGGGGTATTCCATCCCCAACGTTCCCAGACCCTGGAAAGCAAATGCCCCAAATCCCCTTTCAGCCGTGCCCTGGGGACGGCAACAAGGCCGCCACGCAGGCGCCAGCTGCCAGAGGCTGCAGGAAGGTTCCAGAAGCAGCGGCAGCAGCCCGGGCAGGGGCAGCCGCGAGTGCAGGAGCTGCTCCTGGGCTCTGGGCTCAGGGGCAGACGCCCGCCCCTGCAGGGAACAAGGCCCACCCAGAGCCTGCCCAGTGGCATGGGCCTGCCCAGACATCCTGGGGGGAAGCCCTGGCCGCAACAAGTGAGCGGGGGGATGCAGAAGCCCCTCACAAATGCTGACGAAAAATAGGGCCCACAAAGTGAGAGGCAACCCTGCAAGACTTGCAGCAAAGAGGCACTGCCTCTCCAGAGAGCACGTTTCCTTCAGCACGAAGAAAAGGAAAGGCCTCTTGGCTCTAGGTGCCGCCCGCCATCACTGACAGCCGTGCTGTGGACAGGCCAAGGCCTCAGCCAGCTTGTGGCGCGGGGGGCAGGCAGAACTGCCAAATGGCCGCCAGGGCTGTCAGAGGAAGGGTCAGGAGCTGCCCTGTCGGGGAGCAGCTTTTCTCTCTCTCTGTGCACTCAGGGAGCATCTTTCCTGTAGGGCCACCACCGAGCTGACTAAGCTGGGACCAAAGGCCACAGCTCCCCACCTCTCCCCACAGCAGGGCCCCAGAATTGAAGAAGATGTAGCACCCTGCCAAAAACAGCCCTGCAGCCTGTGCCGTAGAAATGGAAAACCAAGTAAAGGCCTTCGTCCCCAGTGTCATTACCAATGCCATAGCCTGCAACAAGGGAGCCACGAGGAAGGCAAGGCTTTCTTCCTGAGGCAGAGGTCTGGCAAAGACGACGGCTAAAAGCCGGGAACATGGTCAATGACTGGCAGAATTGGGGGACCTGGCACACGCGGGGAGCACAGTGCCAGCAACAAGATCAGCCGGGGTCCAGACAGACATGGAGAGGAGGTGGACCACTGCTCTGCCAGGGCCTGACCCCGGGTATGTGCAGGAACAACGGCTGCCATCAGAAACCCTGCACCAGCTAGCCCAGGCTGCGTTGAGAAGCAAAAGCAACAGAGAAAGGAAAACGTCAAACCCAGGCAGGGAAGAGGCAAGGATGTGCAAAGCCTGGGCCAGGGCAGGAAAAAAAGGGTCCTGCGGGATGGAATGAAGAGGAAGACGTTGTCATCCTCAGCTCCTGGATCAACCCCAGGTTCCCCAGCCTCTTCACAGACCCACAGGACATTCCCCAGGGAGAGGGCAGCTCATCCAGCAGCGTGGACAGGGAGGCAGCAGAAGAAGAAACAGAACACCCAACAAGCGCCTCTCCTGGCTCACTGGAGTCCACAGAAACTTCATCATCAGCTGCTCCCCTGGCAGAAGGTCCAGGGGAAAAGAGGCACAGCACGCCTCTCACTGCAACAGCAGCGGCAGAGAGCAGGCCAGCAAGTCCTCCAGCAGCCACTTTTCTGGAAGATGAGGGACACAGAGCGCCTCCCTGGACACGAGGGGCTCCAAAGTCAAAGCCATCAGCCTGTCCCAGCCCCAGTGAGCACAGCGCTGCGGTGATGGTAGAGAGCCAGGGACATGCCCGACATGCCTCCAATGCCTGTGATGGAGATCTACATGAAACAGTCCAGATCGTCGTTTCCGCAGTCTTACGCTGTGCTGTAGCAATGAGCCAGGGAGCCCCGAGCAAGGCACCAAGTGCTCCCTCGTCCACAAGGCCAGGATGAGGCAGAGAGAATCCAGCTGCCAGCCGTGCCGCCTTTGCCAAAGCTGGCAGCGACTCAGGCAGCAGCACACAAAGAAGTGCCTAAAGCACAGACATCATCATCTGAAAGGGCCACTTGCAAGCTGCCCCCTCTGCAAGCAGCAGCCTCTGCATCTTCAGGGGGAGGAAGGGCAAAGGCATCAGGCAAAGAGGCCCGCAGCCACCAAGAGCTTTTGCCACTTCTTCCCTGCATCTCTGGCAACAGGGACAGGGCAGTGAGAGCAGAGAGGCGGGAACGTGGCACACACAGCCCGGTGGCCCCTGACGACGACGTGGGCAATACAGTACGGTCCTTCGACTCCACTGTCAAAACAAACGCTCTACCCTGCTACGAGGGAGCCAGCAGCAAGGCAAGGCTTTCTCCCTCAAGCAGAGGTCCCAGGACCAAAGGCCCCAGAACACCACCTCTCGCAATAGCAGAGGCCCAAAACTGGAAGAGCCGGCACTTGTCCAAAAGCAGCCTTGCATCCCCAGCTGAAGAAATGGAAGACCCAGTAAAGGCCTTCGTTTCCACTACCATTAGAAATGCCCTAGCCTGGAACCAGGGAGCCATGAGGGAGGCAAGGCTTTCTCCCGCGGGCAGACCTCCAAGGAGCAAAGGACACAGAACATCACCTCAGCCCGCAACAGGGCCCCAGAATTTAAAGAAGAGCCGGCACCCTGCCCCACACAGCCCTGCAGACTCTTGCACGGCACTGCAGGACACAGCACAGTCCCGCGTGTCTGAAGTGCTGGCAAAAACGCCAAAAAGCTGGGAACACGGCCAACGACCAGCAGCACTGCGGGACCTGGCACACACGGGGTGCAAAGTGACAGCAGCAAGAGCAGTTGAGGTGCAGACAGACATGGAGAGAAGGTGAATCACTGCTCTGCCAGGGCCTGATTCCCGGGTATGTGCAGGTAAAACGGCTGCCCGGGAAGACCCTGCACCAGCTAGCCCAGGCCAGGGTGAGAAGCAAAACCAACAGAGAGAGAAAAACGTCAAACCCAGGCAGGGGACAGGCAAGGATATGCGAAGCCTGGGCCGCAGCACGAAAGAAAGCAGTCCTGTGGGATGGGATGAAGATGAGGAGATCGTCATCCTCAACTCCTGCATCAACCCCAGGTTCCCCAGCCTCTGCACAGACCCACAGGACGTTCCCCAGAAAGAGGGCAGCTCAGCCAGCAGTGTGGACAGGGAGGCTGCAGCACAAGAAGCAGAACACCCAACAAGCGCCTCTCCTGGCTCACTGCAAACCACGGACACTGCCCCATCAGCTGCTCCCCCGGAAGAAATTCCTGGGGAAGAGAGGCACAGCACGCCTCTCACCGCAACAGCACCGGCACAGAGCAGGCCAGCAAGTCCTCCAGCAGCCCCTGCTCTGGAAGATGAGGGACACAGAACGCCTCCCCTGACACGTGGGGCTCCACAAGGCCATCAGCCTGTCCCAGCCCCAGTGAGCACAGCTCTGTGGTGATGGTAGAGGCAGGGACGTGCCCGACATGCCTCCAATGCCTGTGATGAAGATCTGCTTGAAACAGTCAAGACTGTTGTTTCCGTAGTCCTACGCCGTGCTGTAGCCATGAGCCAGGGAGCCCCAAGCAAGGCACCAAGTGCTCCCTCGGCCTCAGGACCCAGCGTGCCTCCTCCCACAGCAGAGCCTGCAGACTCTGCATCCTCAGTGCCTGTGACAAAGGTCTGCGTGAAAACAGCCCAGAAGCACCAGCCGCAACCAGTGATCGGGGGGGATGCAGAAGCCCCTCACAAATGATGGTGACAAGCAGGCCCCCACAAAGTGAGAGGCCACGGCACATAGCATGGAACCCCCAGAACTTGGAGAAAAGTGGCGCTGCTCTCTCCAGAGAGCAGGCTTCTTTCAGCAGGAAGGCAAAGAAAGGCCTCTTGCATCTAGATGCCGCCCACCATCGCTGGCAGCCGTGCTGGGGACAGCCCAAGGCCTCAGCCAGCTTGTGGCACGGGCGGAAAGCAGAACTGCAAAATGGCCGCCAGGCCTGCCAGAGGGTGGGGCTGGAGCCGCCCTATCAGGGAGCAGCTTTTCTCTCTCTCTCCCTGCACTCAGGGAGCTTCCTTCCTGTAGGGCCACAACTGAGCTGAGCAACCCAGGACTGAGAATAAAATTCTCTCGTTTCTGTCCCATACAAGCCTCGAGTACATCCCACAAAGTGTGTGCGGTGATCCATTTGGGTGTGGGAAGAAAATTCTAGAATTGCCAGTTAGTTCTTTCTTAAATCATGAAAAGAAATAAGAAAGAAGCAATGTACAGTCTACAGAAGAGCCTGCAGACTGTACATCCTCAGCCTCTGCCTTGGCTGGAGGCCCTGTGGGGGAGGCCAATGAAGCCCCTCTCGCTGCAGCAGCAACGCCACAAGAAGGAGGTGGAGAAGTGGCTTCTCCTTTGGCTGCAGAGCCTCTCAGGGAGGCCAGCACAGATCTCCTCCCAGGAGCAGCTGACGAAGCAGGAGCAGCAGCCACTCCCTTGGTTCCTGGGCACCAGGTAAGCACAGCACGCGTGGTGGGCACCAGGCATCCAGGGCAGCCCCAGGCAGAAGCAGTGCATTGGGTGTGCGTGCCGGGAGCTGCCCGCTGCGCTCTGTTTCCACATGCCCCGGGCACAAGGGCTGACATCCCGTTCCTCCGCTGCCCGTGCTGTTCCTCTCCCCATGCAGGTGGCCATCGAGCAGGGAGGCCAAGCGCAGTCCTCCTCCTGCACCAAAGATACGCCAGCGGATGAGCCAGCAACGTCCCAGACACAAGCGCCGTCCCAGGATCTGTTGGCCGGACCTGTTCAGCGCAGCGAGCAGCACCAAGCACAAGGTTGGCAGCACCACGCGCAGGGGTGCTGGCTGGTCCTGTGCCACCCCTTCCCAGGGAAAGGCCTTGGAGGGGGGGGACAGGCTCGCCCAGCACCCGCTCAGGCCCTAACCTACACCTCTGTGTCCCCCACAGGCATCCTTGACCTCGCACAAACCCCGGCGCGCCAGCCACGGCCCTCCCGCATCAGGAGGGCACTTCACGCGCTGCACAGGGCTTTCTGCTGCAGCTGCATCGCAGGACAGCGAGAGTAGCCGTACCCGGCTGCCAGTACCAGGAGGGCACTCAGTGCTGGACGCTGGCATCACTGATAGGAACAGGACAGTGCCCCAGGAATTCAGATGCCCCGCCACATCCTGCCCCCAACCTCAGCTCAGCTGCTGCTTTCTGCTGTGAATAAAAGCTCAGGCAGACTTTGCCCCCCAGTGCTCCTCTCTGTGCCGTTGATCTCAGGAGAAAGAGTGGTGCAGGCCATGCCAACCTGGCACCCGGGGCCTCTCACAGTCAGAGAAGTACAGAATCATAGAATCTACACTGAACCGTGTCCCTCGGCACAGATCTACACGGCTTTCGAATGCCTCGGGGATGGTGACTCAACTACTTCCCTGGGCAGCCTGTTCAATGCTTCAGAACCCTTTTGTTGAAGACTTTTTGCCTAGTATCCACCTAAACCACCATCCCTGGAGGTATTTAAAAACGTTTAGATGTTGAGTTTAGCGATATGTTTTAGTGGAGTACTTGTTAGTATTAGGTCAGAGGTTGGGACTCGATGATCTTGAGGTCTCTTCCAACCTGGACTATTCCTGTGATTCTGTGATTCTGTAAACCTCCCCGGCCCCACTTTCTCCTCTTCTCCTACCACCTGTTGCTTGGGAGAAGGGACTGACCCCCCACCGCACTAAAACCTTCTCTGAGGTCCTTTTGTACAGCGTGATAAGGTCTCCCCAAGCCTCCTTTCCCCTAGGCTACATGTAATAAATGACTGGAGTCCCCAGTGGGATTGCAATTAATGTTTACAATTTATTAAACGAATAGAGGCAAGCAAAACAGCGCTGGGTGCGCCGGGAGTCTCTGCTCCACCAAGACGCACACCAGTCACATCAAGAGGTTGATTTTTATGATCCTAGGCTAGTACTTTATTCATTACTACTTCCAAAAAAAACAGGGTTATTATAATTAGTTTCCGGAATCTGACCCTCCTACTGGAGCATGCATATCAGTCTCCGGTGGTGTCTCTGGGGGTCTCTCGTGCTGAAGGCTCCATAGTCGTCCTCCCTCTGTCCTTCTCCTTTGTCCATCTTGGCTGTATGTCAGAGACTTGTGCAGCGTCCCCTGCAAGCTTTGTCTTTAGTGTCATTCTTTCAGCTTTCCCCTGCTCCTTAAT
Source organism: Netta rufina (assembly GCF_964035555.1). Taxonomy (NCBI): domain Eukaryota; kingdom Metazoa; phylum Chordata; class Aves; order Anseriformes; family Anatidae; genus Netta; species Netta rufina. The sequence continues at coordinate 7,599,777 of NC_140123.1, forward strand.
CTCCTGGACAGATGTCAGAGACTTGCCATAGTGTCCCATGCAATAGTCATAATAGCTAGCAGTTACTCTGAACCCCCCCCCCCCCCCCCCCCGAGATATCAGAGACTTCAAGGAAAAGCCTACAAATACATTTCCCTTGAAGCTCTCTATTGACACGAATTGCTGGACCATTCCTTCGCAAGATACAAGAACTATATACATTAACCACTCTGTTTTTCTTAGACTTGTGGTTATACAAGGGTATGTAAGACGGAAGATCATATTCATCATACCATGCGGCCCTAGCATTGTTCCATATTGACACGACTCAGATAAACACATTTCATACCTACACAATCCCTTTTGAAAATGCAAGGTTAGTGGAATTTTCCACTGCAAGAACCTGACGTGCTGTCAGCAGCCTGCAAGCTCTCCTGACGTGCTGTCAGCAGCCTGCAAGCACACAAGAGGAGGAAGTGCTGCAACAGCTGTTGCTCACCAAGCAGCTGCCCGGCAAGGAAAAGACAGTCAGTAGGACATGTGTCAGGACACTTTTCCTGCCGATGCGGCCAAATTCACCTGAGAAAGAAACAGGAAAAGTCTCTTTCTTATGTGGGACTCCAGGAAGACAGGCAAAGTTCTCCGAGAGCTGAAAAGTGGGCTTCTTTACCTGGAGGAGCTCAAAGCAAAAAACAAGAGCAGCCCCAGTTTAATAAGGAAGGAGGCACCCAGCCCAGGTACTAAGACACGCTGAAAAGCAAGAAAGGAGGAACAGTATTTAAGCATTTCTGGCACGGGAAATGCAGCACGGGGCTTCCCCAACAAAGAAGATGGGCCCTTGTGCTTTGGCCACTGCTCATGGGAAGGTGCCAGATGGCGTCACTGCGGAGAGCCCTGGAGATGGCCTCAGTGTCTGGGAGCTTCCCAGCTCCCTCCTTTTTGCCCCCTACAGAAGAGCTGGGCTAACACCCTCAGCTCAGGAAAAACCCTCCACGGGGTTCCCAACTAATAGGGAAAGCCTTGAGAACCGGCTCCGGCTACATGCTGGCTTGCCTACTCGGGCCATAGGCAACGCACAAGCGCCAGGCAGTACGGATCCCGTCCTTCTGCTGGAGCTGGGCTCTTCTGTTGTGCATATTGCCAGAGCAGCAAGGGGCCCCTGGCACACCTACACTTTGCAGGCTACCGTTGGGGCGTTTCTTCTGCTTGAGGAGGTGGGCTGTGGGGTGGCAGCTGCAGGAAGGAGCAGGCTACGAGGGCAGGACGAGGCTGCAAAGCCCACCTTGTTCAGTGTGAACTGCCTGTGCACGTGGTGGGGTATTCCATCCCCAACGTTCCCAGACCCTGGAAAGCAAATGCCCCAAATCCCCTTTCAGCCGTGCCCTGGGGACGGCAACAAGGCCGCCACGCAGGCGCCAGCTGCCAGAGGCTGCAGGAAGGTTCCAGAAGCAGCGGCAGCAGCCCGGGCAGGGGCAGCCGCGAGTGCAGGAGCTGCTCCTGGGCTCTGGGCTCAGGGGCAGACGCCCGCCCCTGCAGGGAACAAGGCCCACCCAGAGCCTGCCCAGTGGCATGGGCCTGCCCAGACATCCTGGGGGGAAGCCCTGGCCGCAACAAGTGAGCGGGGGGATGCAGAAGCCCCTCACAAATGCTGACGAAAAATAGGGCCCACAAAGTGAGAGGCAACCCTGCAAGACTTGCAGCAAAGAGGCACTGCCTCTCCAGAGAGCACGTTTCCTTCAGCACGAAGAAAAGGAAAGGCCTCTTGGCTCTAGGTGCCGCCCGCCATCACTGACAGCCGTGCTGTGGACAGGCCAAGGCCTCAGCCAGCTTGTGGCGCGGGGGGCAGGCAGAACTGCCAAATGGCCGCCAGGGCTGTCAGAGGAAGGGTCAGGAGCTGCCCTGTCGGGGAGCAGCTTTTCTCTCTCTCTGTGCACTCAGGGAGCATCTTTCCTGTAGGGCCACCACCGAGCTGACTAAGCTGGGACCAAAGGCCACAGCTCCCCACCTCTCCCCACAGCAGGGCCCCAGAATTGAAGAAGATGTAGCACCCTGCCAAAAACAGCCCTGCAGCCTGTGCCGTAGAAATGGAAAACCAAGTAAAGGCCTTCGTTCCCAGTGTCATTACCAATGCCATAGCCTGCAACGAGGGAGCCACGAGGAAGGCAAGGCTTTCTTCCTCAGGCAGAGGTCTGGCAAAGACGACGGCTAAAAGCCGGGAACATGGTCAATGACTGGCAGAATTGGGGGACCTGGCACACGCGGGGAGCACAGTGCCAGCAACAAGATCAGCCGGGGTCCAGACAGACATGGAGAGGAGGTGGACCACTGCTCTGCCAGGGCCTGACCCCAGGTATGTGCAGGAACAACGGCTGCCATCAGAAACCCTGCACCAGCTAGCCCAGGCTGCGTTGAGAAGCAAAAGCAACAGAGAAAGGAAAACGTCAAACCCAGGCAGGGAAGAGGCAAGGATGTGCAAAGCCTGGGCCAGGACAGGAAAAAAAGGGTCCTGCGGGATGGAATGAAGAGGAAGACGTTGTCATCCTCAGCTCCTGGATCAACCCCAGGTTCCCCAGCCTCTTCACAGACCCACAGGACATTCCCCAGGGAGAGGGCAGCTCATCCAGCAGCGTGGACAGGGAGGCAGCAGAAGAAGAAACAGAACACCCAACAAGCGCCTCTCCTGGCTCACTGGAGTCCACAGAAACTTCATCATCAGCTGCTCCCCTGGCAGAAGGTCCACGGGAAAAGAGGCACAGCACGCCTCTCACTGCAACAGCAGCGGCAGAGAGCAGGCCAGCAAGTCCTCCAGCAGCCACTTTTCTGGAAGATGAGGGACACAGAGCGCCTCCCTGGACACGAGGGGCTCCAAAGTCAAAGCCATCAGCCTGTCCCAGCCCCAGTGAGCACAGCGCTGCGGTGATGGTAGAGAGCCAGGGACATGCCCGACATGCCTCCAATGCCTGTGATGGAGATCTACATGAAACAGTCCAGATCGTCGTTTCCGCAGTCTTACGCTGTGCTGTAGCAATGAGACAGGGAGCCCCGAGCAAGGCACCAAGTGCTCCCTCGTCCACAAGGCCAGGATGAGGCAGAGAGAATCCAGCTGCCAGCCGTGCCGCCTTTGCCAAAGCTGGCAGCGACTCAGGCAGCAGCACACAAAGAAGTGCCTAAAGCACAGACATCATCATCTGAAAGGGCCACTTGCAAGCTGCCCCCTCTGCAAGCAGCAGCCTCTGCATCTTCAGGGGGAGGAAGGGCAAAGGCGTCAGGCAAAGAGGCCCGCAGCCACCAAGAGCTTTTGCCACCTCTTCCCTGCATCTCTGGCAACAGGGACAGGGCAGTGAGGGCAGAGAGGCGGGAACGTGGCACACACAGCCCGGTGGCCCCTGACGACGACGTGGGCAATACAGTACGGTCCTTCGACTCCACTGTCAAAACAAACGCTCTACCCTGCTACGAGGGAGCCAGCAGCAAGGCAAGGCTTTCTCCCTCAAGCAGAGGTCCCAGGACCAAAGGCCCCAGAACACCACCTCTCGCAATAGCAGAGGCCCAAAACTGGAAGAGCCGGCACTTGTCCAAAAGCAGCCTTGCATCCCCAGCTGAAGAAATGGAAGACCCAGTAAAGGCCTTCGTTTCCACTACCATTAGAAATGCCCTAGCCTGGAACCAGGGAGCCATGAGGGAGGCAAGGCTTTCTCCCGCGGGCAGACCTCCAAGGAGCAAAGGACACAGAATATCACCTCAGCCCGCAACAGGGCCCCAGAATTTAAAGAAGAGCCGGCACCCTGCCCCACACAGCCCTGCAGACTCTTGCACGGCACTGCAGGACACAGCACAGTCCCGCGTGTCTGAAGTGCTGGCAAAAACGCCAAAAAGCTGGGAACACGGCCAACGACCAGCAGCACTGCGGGACTTGGCACACACGGGGTGCAAAGTGACAGCAGCAAGAGCAGTTGAGGTGCAGACAGACATGGAGAGAAGGTGAATCACTGCTCTGCCAGGGCCTGATTCCCGGGTATGTGCAGGTAAAACGGCTGCCCGGGAAGACCCTGCACCAGCTAGCCCAGGCCAGGGTGAGAAGCAAAACCAACAGAGAGAGAAAAACGTCAAACCCAGGCAGGGGACAGGCAAGGATATGCGAAGCCTGGGCCGCAGCACGAAAGAAAGCAGTCCTGTGGGATGGGATGAAGATGAGGAGATCGTCATCCTCAACTCCTGCATCAACCCCAGGTTCCCCAGCCTCTGCACAGACCCACAGGACGTTCCCCAGAAAGAGGGCAGCTCAGCCAGCAGTGTGGACAGGGAGGCTGCAGCACAAGAAGCAGAACACCCAACAAGCGCCTCTCCTGGCTCACTGCAAACCACGGACACTGCCCCATCAGCTGCTCCCCCGGAAGAAATTCCTGGGGAAGAGAGGCACAGCACGCCTCTCACCGCAACAGCACCGGCACAGAGCAGGCCAGCAAGTCCTCCAGCAGCCCCTGCTCTGGAAGATGAGGGACACAGAACGCCTCCCCTGACACGTGGGGCTCCACAAGGCCATCAGCCTGTCCCAGCCCCAGTGAGCACAGCTCTGTGGTGATGGTAGAGGCAGGGACGTGCCCGACATGCCTCCAATGCCTGTGATGAAGATCTGCTTGAAACAGTCAAGACTGTTGTTTCCGTAGTCCTACGCCGTGCTGTAGCCATGAGCCAGGGAGCCCCAAGCAAGGCACCAAGTGCTCCCTCGGCCTCAGGACCCAGCGTGCCTCCTCCCACAGCAGAGCCTGCAGACTCTGCATCCTCAGTGCCTGTGACAAAGGTCTGCGTGAAACAGCCCAGAAGCACCAGCCGCAACCAGTGATCGGGGGGGATGCAGAAGCCCCTCACAAATGATGGTGACAAGCAGGCCCCCACAAAGTGAGAGGCCACGGCACATAGCATGGAACCCCCAGAACTTGGAGAAAAGTGGCGCTGCTCTCTCCAGAGAGCAGGCTTCTTTCAGCAGGAAGGCAAAGAAAGGCCTCTTGCATCTAGATGCCGCCCACCATCGCTGGCAGCCGTGCTGGGGACAGCCCAAGGCCTCAGCCAGCTTGTGGCACGGGCGGAAAGCAGAACTGCAAAATGGCCGCCAGGCCTGCCAGAGGGTGGGGCTGGAGCCGCCCTATCAGGGAGCAGCTTTTCTCTCTCTCTCCCTGCACTCAGGGAGCTTCCTTCCTGTAGGGCCACAACTGAGCTGAGCAACCCAGGACTGAGAATAAAATTCTCTCGTTTCTGTCCCATACAAGCCTCGAGTACATCCCACAAAGTGTGTGCGGTGATCCATTTGGGTGTGGGAAGAAAATTCTAGAATTGCCAGTTAGTTCTTTCTTAAATCATGAAAAGAAATAAGAAAGAAGCAATGTACAGTCTACAGAAGAGCCTGCAGACTGTACATCCTCAGCCTCTGCCTTGGCTGGAGGCCCTGTGGGGGAGGCCAATGAAGCCCCTCTCGCTGCAGCAGCAACGCCACAAGAAGGAGGTGGAGAAGTGGCTTCTCCTTTGGCTGCAGAGCCTCTCAGGGAGGCCAGCACAGATCTCCTCCCAGGAGCAGCTGACGAAGCAGGAGCAGCAGCCACTCCCTTGGTTCCTGGGCACCAGGTAAGCACAGCACGCGTGGTGGGCACCAGGCATCCAGGGCAGCCCCAGGCAGAAGCAGTGCATTGGGTGTGCGTGCCGGGAGCTGCCCGCTGCGCTCTGTTTCCACATGCCCCGGGCACAAGGGCTGACATCCCGTTCCTCCGCTGCCCGTGCTGTTCCTCTCCCCATGCAGGTGGCCATCGAGCAGGGAGGCCAAGCGCAGTCCTCCTCCTGCACCAAAGATACGCCAGCGGATGAGCCAGCAACGTCCCAGACACAAGCGCCGTCCCAGGATCTGTTGGCCGGACCTGTTCAGCGCAGCGAGCAGCACCAAGCACAAGGTTGGCAGCACCACGCGCAGGGGTGCTGGCTGGTCCTGTGCCACCCCTTCCCAGGGAAAGGCCTTGGAGGGGGGGGACAGGCTCGCCCAGCACCCGCTCAGGCCCTAACCTACACCTCTGTGTCCCCCACAGGCATCCTTGACCTCGCACAAACCCCGGCGCGCCAGCCACGGCCCTCCCGCATCAGGAGGGCACTTCACGCGCTGCACAGGGCTTTCTGCTGCAGCTGCATCGCAGGACAGCGAGAGTAGCCGTACCCGGCTGCCAGTACCAGGAGGGCACTCAGTGCTGGACGCTGGCATCACTGATAGGAACAGGACAGTGCCCCAGGAATTCAGATGCCCCGCCACATCCTGCCCCCAACCTCAGCTCAGCTGCGGCTGCTTTCTGCTGTGAATAAAAGCTCAGGCAGACTTTGCCCCCCAGTGCTCCTCTCTGTGCCGTTGATCTCAGGAGAAAGAGTGGTGCAGGCCATGCCAACCTGGCACCCGGGGCCTCTCACAGTCAGAGAAGTACAGAATCATAGAATCTACCACTGAACCGTGTCCCTCGGCACCAGATCTACACGGCTTTCGAATGCCTCCGGGGATGGTGACTCAACTACTTCCCTGGGCAGCCTGTTCCAATGCTTCAGAACCCTTTTGTTGAAGACTTTTTGCCTAGTATCCACCTAAACCACCATCCCTGGAGGTATTTAAAAACGTTTAGATGTTGAGTTTAGCGATATGGTTTAGTGGAGTACTTGTTAGTATTAGGTCAGAGGTTGGACTCGATGATCTTGAGGTCTCTTCCAACCTGGACTATTCCTGTGATTCTGTGATTCTGTAAACCTCCCCCGGCCCCACTTTCTCCTCTTCTCCTACCACCTGTTGCTTGGGAGAAGGGACTGACCCCCACCGCACTAAAACCTTCTCTGAGGTCCTTGTACAGCGTGATAAGGTCTCCCCCAAGCCTCCTTTCCCCTAGGCTACATGTAATAAATGACTGAGTCCCCAGTGGGATTGCAATTAATGTTTACAATTTATTAAACGAATAGAGGCAAGCAAACAGCGCTGGGTGCGCCGGGAGTCTCTGCTCCACCAAGACGCACACCAGTCACATCAAGAGGTTGATTTTTATGATCCTAGGCTAGTACTTATTCATTACTACTTCTAAAAAAAACAGGGTTATTATAATTAGTTTCCGGAATCTGACCCTCCTACTGGAGCATGCATATCAGTCTCCGGTGGTGTCTCTGGGGGTCTCTCGTGCTGAAGGCTCATAGTCTTCCTCCCTCTTGTCCTTCTCCTTTGTCCATCTTGGCTGTATGTCAGAGACTTGTGCAGCGTCCCCTGCAAGCTTTGTCTTTTAGTCATTCTTCAGCTTTCCCCTGCTCCTTAATCTCCTGGACAGATGTCAGAGACTTGCATAGTGTCCCATGCAATAGTCATAATAGCTAGCAGTTACTCTGAAACCCCCCCCCCCCCCCCCCGAGATATCAGAGACTTCAAGGAAAAGCCTACAAATACATTTCCCTTGAAGCTCTCTATTGACACGAATTGCTGGACCATTCCTTCGCAAGATACAAGAACTATATACATTAACCACTCTGTTTTTCTTAGACTTGTGGTTATACAAGGGTATGTAAGACGGAAGATCATATTCATCATACCATGCGGCCCTAGCATTGTTCCATATTGACACGACTCAGATAAACACATTTCATACCTACACAATCCCTTTTGAAAATGCAAGGTTAGTGGAATTTTCCACTGCAAGAACCTGACGTGCTGTCAGCAGCCTGCAAGCTCTCCTGACGTGCTGTCAGCAGCCTGCAAGCACACAAGAGGAGGAAGTGCTGCAACAGCTGTTGCTCACCAAGCAGCTGCCCGGCAAGGAAAAGACAGTCAGTAGGACATGTGTCAGGACACTTTTCCTGCCGATGCGGCCAAATTCACCTGAGAAAGAAACAGGAAAAGTCTCTTTCTTATGTGGGACTCCAGGAAGACAGGCAAAGTTCTCCGAGAGCTGAAAAGTGGGCTTCTTTACCTGGAGGAGCTCAAAGCAAAAAACAAGAGCAGCCCCAGTTTAATAAGGAAGGAGGCACCCAGCCCAGGTACTAAGACACGCTGAAAAGCAAGAAAGGAGGAACAGTATTTAAGCATTTCTGGCACGGGAAATGCAGCACGGGGCTTCCCCAACAAAGAAGATGGGCCCTTGTGCTTTGGCCACTGCTCATGGGAAGGTGCCAGATGGCGTCACTGCGGAGAGCCCTGGAGATGGCCTCAGTGTCTGGGAGCTTCCCAGCTCCCTCCTTTTTGCCCCCTACAGAAGAGCTGGGCTAACACCCTCAGCTCAGGAAAAACCCTCCACGGGGTTCCCAACTAATAGGGAAAGCCTTGAGAACCGGCTCCGGCTACATGCTGGCTTGCCTACTCGGGCCATAGGCAACGCACAAGCGCCAGGCAGTACGGATCCCGTCCTTCTGCTGGAGCTGGGCTCTTCTGTTGTGCATATTGCCAGAGCAGCAAGGGGCCCCTGGCACACCTACACTTTGCAGGCTACCGTTGGGGCGTTTCTTCTGCTTGAGGAGGTGGGCTGTGGGGTGGCAGCTGCAGGAAGGAGCAGGCTACGAGGGCAGGACGAGGCTGCAAAGCCCACCTTGTTCAGTGTGAACTGCCTGTGCACGTGGTGGGGTATTCCATCCCCAACGTTCCCAGACCCTGGAAAGCAAATGCCCCAAATCCCCTTTCAGCCGTGCCCTGGGGACGGCAACAAGGCCGCCACGCAGGCGCCAGCTGCCAGAGGCTGCAGGAAGGTTCCAGAAGCAGCGGCAGCAGCCCGGGCAGGGGCAGCCGCGAGTGCAGGAGCTGCTCCTGGGCTCTGGGCTCAGGGGCAGACGCCCGCCCCTGCAGGGAACAAGGCCCACCCAGAGCCTGCCCAGTGGCATGGGCCTGCCCAGACATCCTGGGGGGAAGCCCTGGCCGCAACAAGTGAGCGGGGGGATGCAGAAGCCCCTCACAAATGCTGACGAAAAATAGGGCCCACAAAGTGAGAGGCAACCCTGCAAGACTTGCAGCAAAGAGGCACTGCCTCTCCAGAGAGCACGTTTCCTTCAGCACGAAGAAAAGGAAAGGCCTCTTGGCTCTAGGTGCCGCCCGCCATCACTGACAGCCGTGCTGTGGACAGGCCAAGGCCTCAGCCAGCTTGTGGCGCGGGGGGCAGGCAGAACTGCCAAATGGCCGCCAGGGCTGTCAGAGGAAGGGTCAGGAGCTGCCCTGTCGGGGAGCAGCTTTTCTCTCTCTCTGTGCACTCAGGGAGCATCTTTCCTGTAGGGCCACCACCGAGCTGACTAAGCTGGGACCAAAGGCCACAGCTCCCCACCTCTCCCCACAGCAGGGCCCCAGAATTGAAGAAGATGTAGCACCCTGCCAAAAACAGCCCTGCAGCCTGTGCCGTAGAAATGGAAAACCAAGTAAAGGCCTTCGTCCCCAGTGTCATTACCAATGCCATAGCCTGCAACGAGGGAGCCACGAGGAAGGCAAGGCTTTCTTCCTCAGGCAGAGGTCTGGCAAAGACGACGGCTAAAAGCCGGGAACATGGTCAATGACTGGCAGAATTGGGGGACCTGGCACACGCGGGGAGCACAGTGCCAGCAACAAGATCAGCCGGGGTCCAGACAGACATGGAGAGGAGGTGGACCACTGCTCTGCCAGGGCCTGACCCCGGGTATGTGCAGGAACAACGGCTGCCATCAGAAACCCTGCACCAGCTAGCCCAGGCTGCGTTGAGAAGCAAAAGCAACAGAGAAAGGAAAACGTCAAACCCAGGCAGGGAAGAGGCAAGGATGTGCAAAGCCTGGGCCAGGACAGGAAAAAAAGGGTCCTGCGGGATGGAATGAAGAGGAAGACGTTGTCATCCTCAGCTCCTGGATCAACCCCAGGTTCCCCAGCCTCTTCACAGACCCACAGGACATTCCCCAGGAAGAGGGCAGCTCATCCAGCAGCGTGGACAGGGAGGCAGCAGAAGAAGAAACAGAACACCCAACAAGCGCCTCTCCTGGCTCACTGGAGTCCACAGAAACTTCATCATCAGCTGCTCCCCTGGCAGAAGGTCCAGGGGAAAAGAGGCACAGCACGCCTCTCACTGCAACAGCAGCGGCAGAGAGCAGGCCAGCAAGTCCTCCAGCAGCCACTTTTCTGGAAGATGAGGGACACAGAGCGCCTCCCTTGACACGAGGGGCTCCAAAGTCAAAGCCATCAGCCTGTCCCAGCCCCAGTGAGCACAGCGCTGCGGTGATGGTAGAGAGCCAGGGACATGCCCGACATGCCTCCAATGCCTGTGATGGAGATCTACATGAAACAGTCCAGATCGTCGTTTCCGCAGTCTTACGCTGTGCTGTAGCAATGAGCCAGGGAGCCCCGAGCAAGGCACCAAGTGCTCCCTCGTCCACAAGGCCAGGATGAGGCAGAGAGAATCCAGCTGCCAGCCGTGCCGCCTTTGCCAAAGCTGGCAGCGACTCAGGCAGCAGCACACAAAGAAGTGCCTAAAGCACAGACATCATCATCTGAAAGGGCCACTTGCAAGCTGCCCCCTCTGCAAGCAGCAGCCTCTGCATCTTCAGGGGGAGGAAGGGCAAAGGCGTCAGGCAAAGAGGCCCGCAGCCACCAAGAGCTTTTGCCACCTCTTCCCTGCATCTCTGGCAACAGGGACAGGGCAGTGAGGGCAGAGAGGCGGGAACGTGGCACACACAGCCCGGTGGCCCCTGACGACGACGTGGGCAATACAGTACGGTCCTTCGACTCCACTGTCAAAACAAACGCTCTACCCTGCTACGAGGGAGCCAGCAGCAAGGCAAGGCTTTCTCCCTCAAGCAGAGGTCCCAGGACCAAAGGCCCCAGAACACCACCTCTCGCAATAGCAGAGGCCCAAAACTGGAAGAGCCGGCACTTGTCCAAAAGCAGCCTTGCATCCCCAGCTGAAGAAATGGAAGACCCAGTAAAGGCCTTCGTTTCCACTACCATTAGAAATGCCCTAGCCTGGAACCAGGGAGCCATGAGGGAGGCAAGGCTTTCTCCCGCGGGCAGACCTCCAAGGAGCAAAGGACACAGAACATCACCTCAGCCCGCAACAGGGCCCCAGAATTTAAAGAAGAGCCGGCACCCTGCCCCACACAGCCCTGCAGACTCTTGCACGGCACTGCAGGACACAGCACAGTCCCGCGTGTCTGAAGTGCTGGCAAAAACGCCAAAAAGCTGGGAACACGGCCAACGACCAGCAGCACTGCGGGACCTGGCACACACGGGGTGCAAAGTGACAGCAGCAAGAGCAGTTGAGGTGCAGACAGACATGGAGAGAAGGTGAATCACTGCTCTGCCAGGGCCTGATTCCCGGGTATGTGCAGGTAAAACGGCTGCCCGGAAAGACCCTGCACCAGCTAGCCCAGGCCAGGGTGAGAAGCAAAACCAACAGAGAGAGAAAAACGTCAAACCCAGGCAGGGGACAGGCAAGGATATGCGAAGCCTGGGCCGCAGCACGAAAGAAAGCAGTCCTGTGGGATGGGATGAAGATGAGGAGATCGTCATCCTCAACTCCTGCATCAACCCCAGGTTCCCCAGCCTCTGCACAGACCCACAGGACGTTCCCCAGAAAGAGGGCAGCTCAGCCAGCAGTGTGGACAGGGAGGCTGCAGCACAAGAAGCAGAACACCCAACAAGCGCCTCTCCTGGCTCACTGCAAACCACGGACACTGCCCCATCAGCTGCTCCCCCGGAAGAAATTCCTGGGGAAGAGAGGCACAGCACGCCTCTCACCGCAACAGCACCGGCACAGAGCAGGCCAGCAAGTCCTCCAGCAGCCCCTGCTCTGGAAGATGAGGGACACAGAACGCCTCCCCTGACACGTGGGGCTCCACAAGGCCATCAGCCTGTCCCAGCCCCAGTGAGCACAGCTCTGTGGTGATGGTAGAGGCAGGGACGTGCCCGACATGCCTCCAATGCCTGTGATGAAGATCTGCTTGAAACAGTCAAGACTGTTGTTTCCGTAGTCCTACGCCGTGCTGTAGCCATGAGCCAGGGAGCCCCAAGCAAGGCACCAAGTGCTCCCTCGGCCTCAGGACCCAGCGTGCCTCCTCCCACAGCAGAGCCTGCAGACTCTGCATCCTCAGTGCCTGTGACAAAGGTCTGCGTGAAAACAGCCCAGAAGCACCAGCCGCAGCCAGTGATCGGGGGGGATGCAGAAGCCCCTCACAAATGATGGTGACAAGCAGGCCCCCACAAAGTGAGAGGCCACGGCACATAGCATGGAACCCCCAGAACTTGGAGAAAAGTGGCGCTGCTCTCTCCAGAGAGCAGGCTTCTTTCAGCAGGAAGGCAAAGAAAGGCCTCTTGCATCTAGATGCCGCCCACCATCGCTGGCAGCCGTGCTGGGGACAGCCCAAGGCCTCAGCCAGCTTGTGGCACGGGCGGAAAGCAGAACTGCAAAATGGCCGCCAGGCCTGCCAGAGGGTGGGGCTGGAGCCGCCCTATCAGGGAGCAGCTTTTCTCTCTCTCTCCCTGCACTCAGGGAGCTTCCTTCCTGTAGGGCCACAACTGAGCTGAGCAACCCAGGACTGAGAATAAAATTCTCTCGTTTCTGTCCCATACAAGCCTCGAGTACATCCCACAAAGTGTGTGCGGTGATCCATTAGGGTGTGGGAAGAAAATTCTAGAATTGCCAGTTATTTCTTTATTACATCATGAAAAGAAATAAGAAAGAAGCAATGTACAGTCTACAGAAGAGCTGGGATGGGATGGGATGGGATGGGATGGGATGAAGAGGAAGATGTTGTCATCCTCAGCTCCTGGATCAAGCCCAGGTTCCCCAGCCTCTGCGAGGAACCACCAGTCTTTCCCCACAAATAGGGCAGCTCATCCAGCAGCGTGGGCAGGGAGGCCTGAGTGGCACCATCAACAGCATCTTGCTGCTTCTTCTCTGACATGTCCGCATTCTTGATGCCTGCCTTTCAGATAGTCATGGTTGCCTCTGGGACTCCGCTCGCGCCGCCACTCCTCCGCTTTTGGGGGATTTGCTTCCAGGGCCTGGGAAAGTTGGGGATGCAGTACCTCTGGGTTAGGTTTTCGGCTCTGGGTTTGCCTTGTCCCCCGCAGGGGCAGGCGTCTGCCCCTGAGCTCACAGCCCAGGAGCGGCTGCTGCACTCGCGGCTGCCCCTGCCCGGGGTCCTGCCACTGCTTCTGGAACCTTCCTGCAGCCTCTGGCAGCTGGCGCCTGCTTGGCAGCCTGGGATCTGCGGGCCATGCTCGCCCGTGGAAATGAAAATTTTTATAAAGGAAAAGAAATTTGTTAAACAGGTCCTAACCCTCGTGAACCCATGTTGGCTGGCAGAAATGACTTCACTGTCCCCCAGGTGCTCTTCAATAACTTCAAGGATAATCTTGTCCATAATTTTAGCAGGCACTGACCTGAGACTGAGGAGCCTCTAATTACCGGGGTATTCTTTTGTGCCCTTCTGGAAAATTGGTACAACATTTGCCAGCTGCCACTCTACTGGGACCTCTCCAGATTGCCAAGACCATTGAAAAATAACTGAGAGAGGTCCCGCGATGATGTCAGCCAGCTCTCCAAGCACTCTGGGATGAATCCCATCCGGATGCATGGACTTGTGTGGATCCAAATCTTTTAATTTCAACATTTTAAATCGGGGCTTGGCGTTTGGGCCCCTCGCTACAAGAAGAACATGGAGGTGCTTGAGCGGGTCCAGAGAAGGGCAATGAAGCTGATGAGGGGCCTGGAGAACAAGTCCTACGAGGAGCGGCTGAGGGAGCTGGGCTTGTTCAGCCTGGAGAAAAGGAGGCTCAGGGGCGACCTTATCGCTCTCTACAGGTACCTCAAAGGAGGCTGTAGCGAGCTGGGGGTTGGTCTGTTCTCCCACGTGCCTGGGGACAGGACGAGGGGGAATGTGCTAAAGTTGCACCAGGGGAGTTTTAGGTTGGATCTTAGGAAGAACTTCTTTATCGAAAGGGTTGTTAGACATTGGAACAGGCTGCCCAGGGAAGTGGTGGAGTCACCATCCCTGGAAGTCTTTAAAAGACGTTTAGATGTAGAGCTTAGGGATATGGTTTAGTGGGGACTGTTAGCATTAGGTCAGAGGTTGGACTCGATGATCTTGAGGTCTCTTCCAACCTAGAAATTTTGTGATTCTGTGATTCTGTTTATTTTCCAAATCCAATTTCCAAGAGGCATCAGCAGAAAAAGAAAGTGTTCGGGCTTTGTGACAGCATAGCCATGTTTCTTAGTGTATCCAGCAATACAAGAAAATAAAAAGAGGAGATGTTTGGAACAGGAAGAACAAAACACCGTCGGTACTCACATAACACAAGCTGAAATGAGGCAACACTGTAGATGGCTAGAGAACTCTGAAAGACCAAACTCCTCCAACAGCTCTACTAGCAAAGATGAAACCTTTAAGAAAAATAAATAAATAAATACAAGGAAGACTTTTATTATTATTATTATTATTATTTTTGTATTTTTCCTTTTTATATCCACAATGTAACACCTTCTGCTATAGCAAAATCCCTGCCATTGCCCTTGAAGACCAAGGTTTGTTTCCTCAGGAAGGCTGAAGTAACCAGCCATAGGAGCCAGCAAAGTCCTGTAACCAGATGCAAGTGTCAGTAGGAGTCCATGGTTCTAACCAGACTCAAAAAGAATAGCAACTTGGCTGAGCTTGAAGTAGGTGAAGTGCGTGCTCTCAGGAGTCACGTAGCTGCCGCAGTTCCTTCCTCTGATGCAGTGCCAAGTGGGATTCTATTTCTTGTCAAATTCCTTCCCGATGTGCGCAGCAATGCCTGCCCTTCTCGATGTGCTTCACCAAGGTCTGAGTGGCGCAATCAACAGCATCTTGCTGCTCCTCCTCTGACATGTCTGCATTCTTGATGATTGCCTTTCAGACAGTGGCGGTTGCCTCCGGGGCTCCGCTCGTGACGCCACTGCTCCGCTTTTGGGGGATTTGCTTCCAGGGCCTGGGAAAGTTGGGGATGCAATCTCCCACCACATGCACGGGCACTTTGCAGCGAACAGGGAACACAGCCAATACCAGCAGCCCTGGGGGACGTGGCACACACAGGGTGCACAGTGACACCAACAAGAGCAGTGGAGGTCCAGACAGTCATGGAGAGCAGGTGGACCACTGCTTTGCCAGGATCCCCAGGAACGTGAAGGAACAACGGCTGGCGGCAGAGCCCCTGCCCCAGCCAGCCCAGGCAGGGGCACCAAATGCTCCCTCGGCCACAGGGCCCAGGGTGCCTCCTCCCACAGCAGAGCCTGCAGACTCTGCATCCTCAGCCTCTGCCTTGGCTGGAGGCCCTGTGGGGGAGGCCAGCGAAGCCCCTCTCACTGCAGCAGCAGCAGAGGAAGAACGAAAAGAAGTGGCTTCTCCTTTGGCTGGAGGCCCTGTGCGCGAAGTCAGCAAAGACCCTCTCGGTCCAGGAGCAGTGCCGCAAGAAGGAGCAGTGGCTTCTCCCTGGGCTGGACGACCTGGGGCGGAAGCCAGTGAAGCCCCTCATGGTCCAGCAGCAGCACCAGAGGAAGAAGAAGTGGCTTCTCCTTTGACTGCGGAGCCGCTCAGGGAGGACAGCACAGATCTTCTCAGCCCAGCAGCAGCTGCGGAAACAGGAGCAGTGGCTTCTCCCTTGGTTCCTGGGCACCAGGTTAGCACAGCGTGCGTGGTGGGCACGAGGCCCTCAGGGAGCTCTGCAGCACCCACAGAAGCATCACAGGGAGGCACAGGACAGCGCCCCAGTGTGAGAAAAGTCTCAATATTGTTTTCAGTCAGGGTCTTCTGTGAAGCTATTTTATTCACGGTTGCAATGGCGGGCCTCCTGCGAGCAGGAGCGCACACGAAGAGTATGCCATAACCTTTTCTTCCCTATTACCCGACACCTGACTCATGGTGACGCTGTTTCCTCATGGGCTGTGTGCTACGGGTTTACAAACTCCTTGACGCCTTTCAATAGCACATACATGTATGTACAATTTTATCTCACCAACCTTTAATTTCTCCTTTTCCTTTTCTTCCTTTCTCGTGACTAGAGGGCCCGTGATTTTTCTTTTTCTACTAATTTTGCGCAGCTCATGCTGGTTGTCTTAGCTATCCTCCTTATTCTGGGACAGCGGGACCTTCCCTTTATCTGCTTAATGTCCTCCCCACTGCTTTGCTACTGCCATGCCTGCACAATCCCTTTTGAATATGCAAGGTTAGCAGAGTTTTCCACTGCAAAAACACCAGCCACTACAAAAACACAGCTTTGTTTCTCACAATGCCCCCCTCTTCTTTTCTCACTCCTATTGCTGTTTCTGCACTTCTACACGTCCTCCGTTCTTGAGGTTTTCCAACATTAGGGCCCAATGGTTTTCTTCCAAAGTCAGGGGGATGCCAGATATGCAATGCCTTTATCATTGTAACACCAACAAACAGCTGTTTGAGCCAATTCCAGTCAGGTAACCGCAAAGTCAGTTTCTCCCAAATGTTTCTAAATCCCCTGGAAGCGTCATCTTGAGCCACTCTGAGTAGGATTGCTTTCTTTCCCAAAGATTTTGGAGATCAGTCACGTTCGCCCCTTTTGATCTACATACATAGAGCAACTAGCCCGGGCTGCCCACTCGCTCTCAGCAGAGCAGCTCTGTCAGGAGGCAGCAGCTCCCCTGGGTGCCCGTTGGACTTCTTGGTCAGAGGACCTGGAGCATAGCATGGAGCAGCGGAATAAGGATCACTCCCAGCCCGCTGAAGGACAGGAGCAGCGCTAGGTGAGGCTCAGGGAGCGAGACAGGGACAGCAGTGATACGGGATGGCACCGAGAGCACCAGGATGAGGAGAACAGTGCTGGAGCAAGCCGGCCAGCTGGCCCTGAGCCCCTCGGACCTGGACACAGTTGTTCCCAAAGCTGGGGTTTCTCCATGAAGAGCCCACCCCCAGGACAGCCAAAGCCCACGTGGCCCTGGCAGTTCTGTGCCCAGAGGCACAAAGAGCAGCGTGGCCTAATTCAACCTGGCTGTGCGCAGCCAGGAGCTGCCTCCACCGTCCCTCCATGCGGACAGGCTGCCGGTGCGGTCGTGCCCAGAGAGCGTGCGTCACACTGGCAGCTGCCACACGGAGTCGGGAGCCCCAGGAGGGTTCGGTCGAACATCTTTGGCAGCCCTGGCACCCTCCGACGAGCAGACGGCACTTGCAGGAGGAGACAGGCAGGGCATTACCCTGGCAAGCTGAGCCCTGCTCATCGTGGTCAGCTGCCAGGGTGTGCTGGGGGCCGCTGCAGGGCAGCTCACAGCAGCACTTCTAGGGGGGACGTGGAGGGAAATGGCAGAAATGGCCCAAGTAATTTGGCCTTTCTCCTCGCCTTCTCTTCCAGATGGAGAAGAAGCCGCAAGACATGAAGACACTGCCTCACCGTGGGGTGCAGCAGGCAGAGAGAATGCAGCTGCCAGCCGTGCCGCCTTTGCCAAGGCAGACAGTGACTCAGGCAGCAGCACACAAAGAAGTGCCTAAAGCACAGACATCATCATCTGAAAGGGCCACTTGCAAGCTGCCCCCTCTGCAAGCAGCAGCCTCTGCATCTTCAGGGGGAGGAAGGGCAAAGGCATCAGGCAAAGAGGCCCGCAGCCACCAAGAGCTTTTGCCACCTCTTCCCTGCATCTCTGGCAACAGGGACAGGGCAGTGAGGGCAGAGAGGCGGGAACGTGGCACACACAGCCCGGTGGCCCCTGACGACGACGTGGGCAATACAGTACGGTCCTTCGACTCCACTGTCAAAACAAACGCTCTACCCTGCTACGAGGGAGCCAGCAGCAAGGCAAGGCTTTCTCCCTCAAGCAGAGGTCCCAGGACCAAAGGCCCCAGAACACCACCTCTCGCAATAGCAGAGGCCCAAAACTGGAAGAGCCGGCACTTGTCCAAAAGCAGCCTTGCATCCCCAGCTGAAGAAATGGAAGACCCAGTAAAGGCCTTCGTTTCCACTACCATTAGAAATGCCCTAGCCTGGAACCAGGGAGCCATGAGGGAGGCAAGGCTTTCTCCCGCGGGCAGACCTCCAAGGAGCAAAGGACACAGAACATCACCTCAGCCCGCAACAGGGCCCCAGAATTTAAAGAAGAGCCGGCACCCTGCCCCACACAGCCCTGCAGACTCTTGCACGGCACTGCAGGACACAGCACAGTCCCGCGTGTCTGAAGTGCTGGCAAAAACGCCAAAAAGCTGGGAACACGGCCAACGACCAGCAGCACTGCGGGACCTGGCACACACGGGGTGCAAAGTGACAGCAGCAAGAGCAGTTGAGGTGCAGACAGACATGGAGAGAAGGTGAATCACTGCTCTGCCAGGGCCTGATTCCCGGGTATGTGCAGGTAAAACGGCTGCCCGGAAAGACCCTGCACCAGCTAGCCCAGGCCAGGGTGAGAAGCAAAACCAACAGAGAGAGAAAAACGTCAAACCCAGGCAGGGGACAGGCAAGGATATGCGAAGCCTGGGCCGCAGCACGAAAGAAAGCAGTCCTGTGGGATGGGATGAAGATGAGGAGATCGTCATCCTCAACTCCTGCATCAACCCCAGGTTCCCCAGCCTCTGCACAGACCCACAGGACGTTCCCCAGAAAGAGGGCAGCTCAGCCAGCAGTGTGGACAGGGAGGCTGCAGCACAAGAAGCAGAACACCCAACAAGCGCCTCTCCTGGCTCACTGCAAACCACGGACACTGCCCCATCAGCTGCTCCCCCGGAAGAAATTCCTGGGGAAGAGAGGCACAGCACGCCTCTCACCGCAACAGCACCGGCACAGAGCAGGCCAGCAAGTCCTCCAGCAGCCCCTGCTCTGGAAGATGAGGGACACAGAACGCCTCCCCTGACACGTGGGGCTCCACAAGGCCATCAGCCTGTCCCAGCCCCAGTGAGCACAGCTCTGTGGTGATGGTAGAGGCAGGGACGTGCCCGACATGCCTCCAATGCCTGTGATGAAGATCTGCTTGAAACAGTCAAGACTGTTGTTTCCGTAGTCCTACGCCGTGCTGTAGCCATGAGCCAGGGAGCCCCAAGCAAGGCACCAAGTGCTCCCTCGGCCTCAGGACCCAGCGTGCCTCCTCCCACAGCAGAGCCTGCAGACTCTGCATCCTCAGTGCCTGTGACAAAGGTCTGCGTGAAAACAGCCCAGAAGCACCAGCCACAACCAGTGATCGGGGGGGATGCAGAAGCCCCTCACAAATGATGGTGACAAGCAGGCCCCCACAAAGTGAGAGGCCACGGCACATAGCATGGAACCCCCAGAACTTGGAGAAAAGTGGCGCTGCTCTCTCCAGAGAGCAGGCTTCTTTCAGCAGGAAGGCAAAGAAAGGCCTCTTGCATCTAGATGCCGCCCACCATCGCTGGCAGCCGTGCTGGGGACAGCCCAAGGCCTCAGCCAGCTTGTGGCACGGGCGGAAAGCAGAACTGCAAAATGGCCGCCAGGCCTGCCAGAGGGTGGGGCTGGAGCCGCCCTGTCAGGGAGCAGCTTTTCTCTCTCTCTCCCTGCACTCAGGGAGCACTTTCCTGTAGATCCCCTTTCCTGTAGGGCCACAGCTGAGCCGAGCATGCCAGCATTGAGAAGGAAACTCTCTCCTTTCCGTCCCATACAAACCTCGAGAGTGCCCCAGGGGGTGTGCAAGGTGATCCATTAGGGTGTGGGAAGGAAATGCTAGAACTGCCATTTGGTTATTCATGAAATCTTGAAAGGGAATAAGGAAGAAGGAATGCTTCACGAGTGTTTAATATAGAGCTTGTGCCTGGCACCCTCCCTCAGTGTCTCCATGTGTCAGATGGCCACGTCACACGTGGTCTTTGAGGTGTCCTGAGGGATGAGCGTGTGCCCCACAACACGGAGGGCTTCTCCGTGGCACCCTCACTCGTTCACAAGCTTTCAGCATTATGTGACGTAGCAGATTACATGGGCCGGGTTCAGTAGACTTCAGGATGATGTGCTTAAAAGGGATTTGAGGAAATCAGTTCAAAGGATGCCTATAGATTGGGATCTCTAAGGCCAAGGGCAGCAATTCAGCAAGAGGTATTCCACCCAAGTGGAATTGACAGCAACTTGCATCAAGGCTGCCTGATGAGAGATCAAAGTCCCCGAAAGTTTTAGGAGGAGAGAATGAAAACTGTGAGAGCATGTGAGAGAAAGAGAGCTCTTCACTTTCTTGTATGAGTGATGTGACAAAAAAAATTCAACTTGTCCTTCAGTTTTGTGAAGCTGTGCAGATTTAAAGTCCCTGGGATAGGCTTTGGCCCTGCTGGCTTTCCTTCCTTTCTCCCAAGTTTCAAACTCTCTCTCTCTCTGCTTTTTGGCTATGTGCAGACCCGAGAGGTCATGGAAAAGCCGTTTTCCAAAAAGAGGCTCTTAACTTCAAAGCTCCCTTGGCAGCAGTACCAGCAGGGAAGGAAGACTTGTTGCTAATTCTGGGCTGAGTGAGGGCAGGTGCTTGATGCCTTTTTTTTTTTTTTTTTTTTTCCTGGGACCAAAGGGAAGGTTGCAGTGAGCCGTTACCTTGAAGTTCCACCCTGGAAGGATCAAGAGCTCCCAGCTCTTCCCAGCTCTCCAGGCACAGGCAGGTGCTGATGCTGGATCCTAAGAGCACCTGGCTTTCAGCAAGGGCGAATCAGCAGCCTCAGCTAGGAGGCCTTCGTGGCTGTCTTGGGAGGCCACGAGTGGTGCTACTTGAACTGCTTAACAGTCCCACAAAAATTGTGAGGTGGATTATTGAGGGAACAGAGCATCTCTCCTATGAAGAGAGGCTGGGAGAGCTGGGACTGTTTAGCCTGGAGAAGAGAAAGCTCAGGGGGGATCAGTGGATAACTGCATGCCTGCGGGCAGGGTG
The DNA here is from genome assembly GCF_964035555.1 of Netta rufina. Lineage (NCBI taxonomy): Eukaryota > Metazoa > Chordata > Aves > Anseriformes > Anatidae > Netta > Netta rufina. The sequence continues at coordinate 7,620,566 of NC_140123.1, forward strand.
CAAAGGCAATGGAGCCAGGCTCATTTCAGTGGAGCCCACTGACAGGACAAGAGGCGATGGGCACAGAAGCAAACACAGTGGCTTCCACCTGAACCTAACCTCAGGATACATTTCTGTAGTGTGTGGGTGAGCGAGTCCTCTCACGGGTTCTCCAGTGAGGCTGTAGAGTCTCCCTCCTCAAGGGGAGACACTTGAAAGCCATCTCCACAGGACATGCTCCTTGGACACTGGTGCTGGGTGGCAATGTTTGAGCAGGGGGTTGGCCAAGCTGACCTCTTCAGGTACCTTCCAACCTCAACCATTCTGTGTTTCTATGAAATCAGAACACTACAAAGCCCGTGCTGGTGCTTCCAGCAGGAAGCAACAGACTTTATTGGGCTCGCAGCTGCTCACAGCTGCGAGGGGTCCTCGCTGGTTTCCCTGATGCTCGTGTCATCTTCGGCATTGGAAGCACAGGGATTTTCTCACCAACGCTAGGGAGAGAAAAAGAAAGGGTTCAAGTTTCCGTTCCAGTGAGGGCAGCGGAGTGACACTCCCTGCTCCCTTCAGCCCCAGTCCTGTGGAGCGTGCATATGCAGGAGTCCCAAGGCTCTGTGTGGCCTTGCGGGGGCCCCTCGAGGCCCAGCCAGTGACAGGGAATCTACGCAGCGCCAGGCTGAGGCGCTGTGTGAGGCCGGGCTGGAGACCTTTGGCCAAGCAGCTACGGAAGGCCAGGGCAAGGGTTCTCGTGAGCCCGGGGGCCTCATTGCCCAAGGAAGGGGCTGTTGCTAGCGGAATGAAGGCTGTTGCAGGAGAGGTTTACCAAATCAGAAGATCCTCTGCAGAATTTCCAGGGATGTCGACAGCTCTGATCTTGGTCTTGTCTTTCTGCAGGACCTCTTTTCTCTTCACCAGCTGTTTCCTCACCCGCACACTCCGCACTGAAAGGCAGCTGCAGCAACAGAGAAAAAAACTCTCAGGTGGGCTCTGAAGGTCCTCACCTCTGGCTGCCCAAAAGCAGGGAGCACAGCCTCCTTCCATTGTGGGTGCGTCACTGTCAGCTGCAGGGGAGCTTTAGGACTTTGGGTCTGCAGGGGGACAGCTGGAGGCAGGGCCTCTCCACGGTCATTCCCTCCGCGAGGCAGCCAGGGGATGGAGAGCCAAAGCCCAGAGCTGAGCAACCCACATGCTGGATCCCTCGGGCAGCTTGCTGCAGCTCAGCTTTTCCTGGCCTTTTTGGGTGCTGGCCCACACTTACTTGGCACTTGGTTTGCTCAGAGGAGCTGCCTCAGCCTTCTTCTCCGGCGGGTGAGGGATGAGGACATGCTGCTGATTCATGTCCACTGGCACCATCTGCAGAGACTTTTTCAGTTCCACAAGTGCCATGGAGGATGCGCTCTCTGTCTGCAGCCTCTGCATTTCCATCTGCGTCTTCTGCTACAGGGGAAGTAGAAACAAGGAACATTTTTAGGGGGAGGTGCTAACGTGGGAGCTGTCCCATGGCAGTGGGGCAGTCGTCCCCTCAGGGTTTCCCCAGGCTCAGGGCAGTTTCCCTGCAGCCTGCTTTCTCTCAGAAAGGCAGCATGAAAGGGTAACACCCTCAGCCTCTGAAACTAAGGGCAAGAACACTTTCAGGGCAGTGGGCTTTGGAGGAGGTCTCGTCCTTCAAAATATAAAACAAGGCTCAGGAAGGGCAGGTTTTTCTCTTGGAGAGAAGCTTCCTTGCAGAGCTAAGAGGGGAAGAGTGTTTACACGGCCCCCTGAGAGAAGAGAAAGGTTCTTTCTGGAGTGCTTGAAAGCACTTGGCATACCCAGATACTCTCTCTCCCGTTCGTTTTGCCACGAGCCTTGCACTGTGCCCACATGTTCTGTCTCTCCCATTCTTTCTTCAGCTGCTCCTCAACCAACAATGCCTCCAGAGTTTTCTCATCTTCTTGCTGGTACAGGCAGCATATTTCCTACAGGAGAGAAGGGCATGCAACAGTCAAAGAAACATCAAATCTCCACAGAGGCAACCCATGAAACAGCCCGGCAATGGGCACACAGATGCAGTGGCTACCTGTCCTCCTCTCCGTTGACCTTCACAGGCAGGGGCTTGAGTTTGGGGCCAGGCCACAGCACAGCTCTTGCCCTTCCCCTCTTCTGCCATTCTTGAGGAGCTCTCCTCACGGGTTGTCAGCAGCCTGCAAGCACAGAAGAGGAGGATTTCCTGCTCTAGTTTTTGCTCACCAATCAGGTCCCCAGCAGGGAAAGGGAAGTTGGTGGGGCATGTGTCGGGACCCCTGTGGAATTCACCGAGACCCTGTGTCTAAGGAAAGCCGCTCGATGACTCAAGGAGAAGAGCCCAGGGGCTGCTTCTTTAAGGTTCCCCCCAGCCTCACCTGCGAGAAGGCTCTTTTTCCACTGCAGCCTGGCCCAGCTTTGCCTCCCCTTTCATCTTGGAGAGTCTGGATAGAGAGAGACTCTGGGGTGTGAGCAGCTGGCTCTTAATAGGAGGCATCCCTGTAAGGAGGAAACGAGAAGGACAGTCAGAGCTGCTGCTTGGTGGCCACACAAAGAGGCAGGGAATGAGCCTCCCTGCTGGATCCGGTGCTACTTGTAAAAGGCAGAGCAAGCTGGGAGATGGATTGGCCTAGAAGGGAGTCTCCTTGGCCACTGGCATTTCACGGGTGGGGATGGGAGTCATCTGCACAGGACATGTTCCTTGGACACTGGTGCTGGGTTGCCCAGTTTGAGCAGGGGTTTGGCCAAGCTGACGTCTTCAGGTAGCTCCCATCCTCAACCATTCTGTGTTCTGTGAAATCAGCACACTACAAAGCCCGTGCTGGTCCCTCTAGCAGGAAGTAACAGTCTTCATTGGGCTCGCAACTGCTCAGGTGGGGGTGGGAGTCCTGGGACTCCCTGCTGCCATTGTACCCCACATGCTACCTTTGGACACATCTAATCCAGAGCGGGGCTTTCAGTAGACAGGAGCTCCAGGAGGCCAGCGTGGAAGAGGCCTGAGCACTGCCGAATGCTACGGGAAGCTCTGGGCTGCCCTGCCATTCTGGTTCCTACGAAGGCCCAGCAGAGCTACTGCCGCAGGGAACTGGGGTCAGAGGAGGGGCCTCATCCTGTGCAAAGCGCAGCCTTCCAGCTTTGCCTCCGTACCCCTTGCCCTCAGGAGGACATTCAGAAGGGAAGGGCAGAGAGGTCTCCCAGGGGCTGTCACTCCCAGGAGCCCGCTCTCACATTACCTGTTCTGGTAGACTCTCCCTCCACACTTGCGTCTCCCTTCTTCTCCAAAGCAGGGTGCTTGGGTGCTTGGAGAGACCCTTCCCCTGCAGCTCTTCCCCGAGGTATGTAGAGCCCAATCCTGGAAGAAAGACCAAGGCAGTGTGACTCCAGGGCACCATATTCGAGGGCTGTAGGGCGCTGGTCTTGGTGCCAGCATCTGAGAGGGGCTTGCTGTGGGCTGGGCAGGGAATAGACATTCCCCTTGGTACACAAAGAGAATGGCCCCTCTTCCAAAACAAGCAAGAATCGGTGTGGAGTGGAGGAGGAACCAGTGCTTGGAGAAGTCTCCCTCCAGCTCCTCCCTGAGCGGCGGGCAAGCCCTGGCACTGCTGATCTTCCGGAGAGGAGCTGAAAAACTGCCAAAAACTCTCAGTCAAGGGCTGCAGAAGCAATGCACCCACCTGGGAAAGATGATGACACCTCCAGAAGCTGGATGTGGGACCATGCTTTTTCTCTCCGATGTGGCCAAATCCGTTTTGCTTAACCTCTGCAGGAGAGACAGTCGTGGGTGAGACCATGGCCAGGAAGGGATGCCCTTGCCAACGAAGGCATCGCGGCTGCTCAGGCAGAAAGCAGCCCACGGGCAGATCTTGCAGGGCTTAATGTTCACCCCTCCTTACAAGCAGCACAAGCTGCCCAGCGAGTGCCTGCACCTGGTAAATCACTGCCTGGCTTTGTGCAGGGGCCAGACTCCTGTGCCTCATCAGGAGACGCGTCTGACCCAGAAGGAGAAGTCCCTCCCAACGGCCTCTCGGGGCATTTCCCAGGAACCCTGGGCTGTGCTGGTGCAGTGAGAAACTTACAGTGAGGCGGCATTTCAGCAGCTGGCCGTTGCTATTCAGGTTGTGAACAAAGTCGGAGGAAAAGTGCATTTGGACTCTGCTCTTGCGGAAGACCAGACAGCCGATGTCCTTGAAGATGAAATCAACAGCCTGCTTCTTTGCAAGGGTGTAGGAGAGAAAGAGCAGGGTCTCCTGAATGCAGCGCTGCACGGTGTCCCGAGGAATGCCGATGTCCAAGGACAGCCAGGCATAATTCAGGAAAACAAATGGAGGTATTCCTGAGGGAGAGGAAGCAAGGAGAAAATAACTAAGACAGGCCTGCAGAGGAGGGCAGTCCCACTTGGGTAGCTTCTGGGCCCTCCAGCACTGCTACAGAGCTGTCTTGCTGACTGCTCGTCTGGAGGAGGAGAATCCCTGAAAGACAGAGCTCCAAGCGCCTGGGGCAGCACAATCGTGGGGCATCGCTGATGCCATAGAAGCTGATGCCCAGTGTCAGCCTGCACCTGCTGTTGTCCGAACTGCTTAGAGCAGAAGTCAACCACCAATGCAGCCATCAGGGTGCCAACAGGATGGGGAGGGACGTTTCTGGGAGCTGGTGTCTGGAGGGACGTGCAAGGCGTTGATGGGCCTTGGCTTGAGAGGAGCTCAGGCTTTTCTCTGGACCTCCTGGAGGAGCTGTGTAACCCCTCCACTGCCCTCCCAGCAGCAGCTGAGCATGCAGCCCAAAGTCCCCGCGCGTGGGAGCCCAGACAATCATCTCTCTTCTTACCAGGAAAAGTTTCTTTCTTGTAAGGGAGCCCATGAACATTGGCAAAGTGCTCCGAAACCTGGAAGACGGGCTTCTTTACATCGAGGAGCTTAAAGCCTGCCATGGGCCGGTCCTGTTTAACAGCAAAGAAGGTGCCCAGCCCAGGTACTGTGACACCCTGAAAAGCAAGAAATCAGGAACATGGGTCAGTATTTCTGGGGCTTCTCCAAGCAAGAAGATGGGCCCTCATGCCTTGGCCACTGCTCATGAGAAGGTGCCAGGCAGTGTCACTCTGCAGAGCCCTGGAGATGGCCTCAATGTCACGGATTTTCCCAGCTCCCTCCTTTTTTCCCTCTAAAGTGGAGCTGGGCTAGTAAGAGCACAGCCAACACCCTCAGCTCCGTAAAATTCCCTCCAAGCAATTCCCAACAAGTAGGGAAAGCCTCGAGTGCCAGCACCAGCGACATGCTGGCCTGCCCACTCTGGCCACGGGCAACACACAAGCACCAGGCAGAATGGACCCCGTCCTTCTGCTGGAGCTGGGCTCTTCTTTTGTGCATACTGCCAAAGCAGCAACGGGCCCCTGGCACCTCTGCAGTTTGCAGGCCACCGCTGGGGTGTTTCTGCTGCTTGAGGAGGCGGGCTGTGGGGTGGCAGCTCTGGGAAAGAGCAGAGTAAGAGGGCAGGATGAGGCTGCAAAGCTCACCTTGTTCAGCGCGAACTGCCTGCGGATGAAGTGGGATACTGCATCCCAAACTTTCACAATCTCTGAAAAGCAAGGGAAAGAGACGTCATACTGCAGGCCAGCTTTCTCGTCCAGCACAGTCCTCGTGGCCAATGGGGCCAGTGTCTATGTCCCCAGACCCTCCCTCTCTCTCCCCACAAGAAACTGCAGCTCAAGTGGGCTGCGCTGCTGCCTGTTCCTCAGGCACCTCCTGTTGGGCTCACCATCGTCCTGGAGGTGCATGAGTGTTGGACACATGAGGCGGCCTTTGCACAGGATGGGAGCACTCCTGGCCTCCATCTCGCTCCGGGCCTCCTCCACTCGTCAGCAGGAATTGTCCCACGCGGGGACGCTGCTTCCCAGTGCCTTTGGCTCCTTTCTGCAAGGCAGCTCCTCAAGATCACAGCGGCAGCCCCAGCAGAGCAGCACCAGCCACTGCCTCCTGAAGGCCTCGCAGCCAAGTGAGGGCAGGTCGCGGCACACAGGGCTTTTGAGCAGGACGTGGTGTGATGTCACAGACGGCCCTGCTATTGCCTCATCGCGTGTCACAATAGGGGCTGCAGCCTGCCCTGTCAGGGAGCTGCCTCCCCAAGGAGACTGCTGCAGCCTGGAGATTCGGGCAGAGCAGTCCGCAGGCTGTGAGGGTCACTGCAGGGTGCTGGCCCCAGGCCTTGCCCCAGGAGCAGGAAAGGAGGCTGCAACTTCTCTTAGCACTGTCCAAGACTTTTCCTTGGGCTGAACCTTCCCACGTCATCCAGCTATAGGTGCAGGGAGCGCCGTCCCCTTCCACTTTCTGTGCGTGACCCTCAGCTCTGGTGATTTTTTAGCCAGCAGGGTGACCACTGGAGTTAGAGCCTCTTTGTTTTCATTCCTTCTCTGAAGCAGCCAGTGGGTGGATGGCCAAAGACTGCACTAGAGTGTTGGGGAATACTGTGACTCCAAATGCGTAATAACACAAGTGCATTTTAAAAGAGGTCAGTCAGAAGCTTCATTAACACTGATCACACTGCAAACATTTGGGCAGCATTTCTCTCTCCTCTTCCGCTTTTTCTTCCAAGTGGTTGCAGCTACCCCACTATAAATAAAACAAAGGAAATAAAGGAAAGTGGTGAGGAAAATGTAATGTTACCATAGCCAGGTGTGCAATCTTGTGAAAAATGGGCTCCAGACAGTTCTTTGTATGTTAATGAGGCCAAGTGCCCACGCCAGGCTCAGACTCTTTAGGTAGCTTGTTAACTGCCACAGACCACAACATGGAGTGATGGCACTTGGTGGAGCCTGCAGAACTGGCACACCCAGTATGGTCTTAGCAAAAGCTGTACATACCCGCCTGAGAACTTTTGCAGGACATGCTAGGAGCAACAAGCAGATTAGGTGACAAAACACCAAAAATCCTGTTTTGAGAAAGCTTAACTCTGGAGAAGAGCAAGCTCTCAGGGAGACATAAATGAAGGACTGGTATCTACCCGAGGCCTCAGTCCAAAGCACCGCGTTGCATGGAAATGAGGAAGACGATTGGCGGAGTCAGGACTGGTGTAACAATGTGATTGTATATGTTCACACAGCATTTTGTTGCAAATTTTATATGAACTGCTGAATATTTTAATGGTGACCTCTCATTTCCCTAATGGCAGAGGGGTCACACGATCGTGAAACAAACTTCAGTAGAACCTTTGTAAATCTGCTCTTGGGTCCATGGTCCCTCTTCTGTCACATGTCCCGAGTCACTGTTGTGACACTGCCTCTCCGTATTCCACAGGCTCCTAATCCATACAGAATGTACCCCAACAATATTTTGCTTAGAATCTGGAACCTCAACTCAAATGCTATTAATGTATGAACAACCCTCCGCTTCGAAGAAAGGAAAACTATACAAATTATTTATAAAGTATCTCTAAATAGTTCTCAAAGGAAGTCCAGAGATTAAAAGAACAGTTCAAGGTGTATCTAATTTGTGTGGTTGGAGACTAGCATCATGTGTCCTTGTGGCTGTAGTCCAGGGATGAAGTCAGGTCTGGAGAAGAGAGTTCAAGATTCAGGGTCCGTTTTGTGTCTTTTTCAGGGGGGGCACCTTTCTCTGCGTTGTGTTGCTAGGTGGTGGTGTCTTCTTACAATGAGCTGCATGTCTCCAATGGGGAAATCTGTCCCTTCTATTTGACGGCAGTGTGGGTAGTTACAAGTATCTGATGTGGTCCCTTCCAGCTGGGCTACCTGGACCAAAACAGTCGTCTGGTTCTAGAGTGTGAAAAACTTTATAGGAAAGCTCTGCAAGAGCTTCCTTTACATGCGAACAGACGTATCGTGCATGTTTCACTGGGGCCCTGAAATAAGTTCATATTGAACTGTCAGTCAACTACGTACCAGATTTCTGCGGTTCTTCGGGAAGGTGCATATGCCATCATGAGGAAGGTGCGCGTGCCATGCCGTAAGGATATCAGGAGGAGAAAGGCCATGCTTCCTATTCGCTGTGCTTCACATATACATCAGTATAACGATTTGGGGTGTAACTGGCAAGCCAGTGTCCACTAGAGCCCTCTACTCCTGTGGGCCTGATATGTCAGGCCAGGCTCTCAAATCTGATATACAGCAAAAGACTGCTGCCTGCCAGAAGGTGCAAAGCATTGGCAGGTTTTGGCTTCTGAGGAGCTCAGGCCTTTCTCTGGACCTCCTGGAGGAGCTGTGTAACCCCTGCACTGCCTTCCCAGCAGCAGCTGAGCATGCAGCCCACATCCTTGCACATTGGAGCCCTGACATTCATCTCTCTTCTTACCCGGAAAAGTTTCTTTCTTGTAAGGGAGTCCATGAATACTGGCAAAGGTCTCTGAAACCTGGAAGATGGGCTTCTTTACATCAAGGAGCTCACAGCCCACCATGGGGAGCTCCTCTTTAATCATGAAGAAGGCACTGAAGAAGGCACAATAATTGTCAAGATGTCACATCTCCAGAAGCATTTCCCTTCTAACAACCCAGGTAGGCGGACCACAGTGGCTACCTGTCCTGCTCTCCAGTGACCCTCACCGGCAGGTGCTTGAGTTTGGGGCCTGGCTGCAGCAGAGCACTTGCCCTTGCCCTGTTCTCCCGTCCTTGTGGAGCTCTCCTGACGCACTGTCAGCAGCCTGCAAACACAATAGAGGAGGATTTGCGGCAAGAGATTTTGCTCACCTACCGGGTGCCCAGGCAGGAAACTGCTGTCAGCAGGACATGTGTCAGGCCCATTGTGGAGTTCACCAAGTCCCTGTGTGCAAGGAAAGCTGCTCGATGACTCAAGGGGAAGAGCTCTGGGGCTGCCTTCTATGGCTTCCCACCCCAGCCTCATTTGGGAGAAGGCTCTTTTTCCCCAGCAGCCTGGCCCAGCTGTGCCTCCCCTGTCACCCTGGAGAGTCTGGCTGGAGAGTGACTCTGGCCTGTGAGCAGCCGGCTCTTAATAGCAGGAGGCATCCCTGTAAAGAGAAAACGAGAAGGCTAGTCAGAGCTGCTCCTTGGTGGCCACAAAAATTCTTCACAAAGAGGATGGTGAGGATTGACATCCCACACAGAGTCTCCAGCCGAGAGAGAAGCCATTTCTCCTTCTTATGGTGCTGCTTCTGCAGTGAGAGGGGCTTTGCTGGGCTCCACCATGCAGCCTCCAGCCAAGGCATAGGCTGAAGAAGTATAATGTAAGAAATGACTGACCCCCAAATAACATTGCAATTTAAGTCTAGAATTTATTAAACGAATAGAGGCAAGGAAACAGCGCTGGGTGCGACAGTCTACATGCTGTGCTGTGCTTTGGGTTAGTACTACGTGCTGGGAGGAGGCACCATGTGCCCTGTGGCTGAGGGAGCAGTTGGATGAGCTGCACACTTCCTGGGGAAAGGCCTGTGAGGAGGACACTGAAGCTGCTGCTTCAGAGAGAACAGCTTCATTGGTGCCCCTCACAGGACCACCAGCCGAGGGAGAAACCATTTCTCCATTTCATGGTGCTGCTTCTGCAGTGAGAGGGGCTTTGTTGGTCTCCCCCAAAAGGCCTCCAGCCAAGGCATAGGTTGAGAAAGTACAGTCTACAGGCTGTGCTGTGGGAGGAGGCACCCTGTGACAGAGAGAGAATATGGATGAACTGCACACTTCCTCGGGAGAGGCCTGTGAGGAGGACGCTGAAGCTGCTGCTTCAGAGAGAACGGCTTATTTGGCATCCCACACAGGGCCTACATCCAAGGGAGAAGCCTCTTCTCTTTCTCGTGGTGCTGCTTCTGCACTGTAGACAGTACATTGCTTCTTTCTTATTTCTTTTCAAGATTTAAAAAAACTAAAAGCAAATTCTAGAATTTTCTTTCCACACCTGAGAAATGTGTTCATCAGATTTGTGTCAATATGGAACAATGCTAGGGCCGCATGATATGATGAAATGTGACCTTCTGTCTTACATACCCTTGTATAACCAGAAGTCTAAGAAAAACAGAGTGGTTAATGTATATAGATCTTGTATCTTGCAAAGGAATGGTCCAGCAATTCGTGTCAATACGGGATAGGAGAACAAAGGGGTTTCAGAATAACTGCTAACTATGATGACTATTGCTTAGGACACTACGCAAGTCTCTGATATCTGGCCAAGAGATTAAGGAGAAGGGGAAAGCCAAAGGACAACTAAAAGACGAAGTTTGCATGGGACGCTGCACAAGTCTGTGACATCCGGCCAAGATGGACAAAGGAGAAGGACAAGAAAAAAACCCTGGGAGGAAGACTACGAGCCTTCAGCACGAGAGACCCCCGGAGACCCCCAGAGACACCACCGGAGACTGATACACATGCTCCAGTAGGAGGGTTTGGATTCCGGAAACTAATTATAATAACCCTGTTTTTTCTAGAAGTAGTAATGAATATGTATTAGCCTAGTAGCATAAAAATCAGCTGTTTGATGTAACTGGTGTGCGTCTTGGTGGAGCAGAGACTCCTGGCGCACCCAGCGCTGTTTGCTTGACTCTATTCTTTTAATAAATTGTAAACTTTGATTGCAATCCTATTTGGGACTCAGTCACCAGACATTTACAAATAAGACATACAGTATTACCACTCCAGTTCATATCCCTCCAGCAGCTGCAAAATTCCCCCAGGTAACCTTGTCACAACTGGGAGAGGCCCGCTTACCCTTCTCCTGCTTCTTCTATAGTCATTAGCAGGTATGTCCTGGCTCCCAATACTAGGATGCAGCGGTGACCTTGGATTTGCTCAGTCTGCTCCCAAGATTGCTAGCGGCCACCCTATCAGTCAGCAAATCCCCTTTGATCACTCTATCGGTCAGCACATACCCTTGACTGCTCTATCAGTCAGCCTGTAGGATACCCTCCTCCCTTACGGGGTACGCCAGACACCTCAGCGTGGTTTATTGGTGGCCCCGGCCAAGCGCAGGTGCCCCCTATGACTTACTGGCCCCCTTTGTTAAACATACCGCTTGTCCGCAGCTGTAGGAGGTCATGGTCTGCTCCCGCAGGGAGTGGCAGGGAGCGGAGGCTCCTCTGAGGAAAATACCCAGGGCACGCCTAGGGGCATCTGCTCTGCAGCCGATCCCGCAGCTGAGCAGAGTGTCTCCTGGCTGGCTTGACAAACTGATTTGCGGAAAACAGACTCCACAATCTGTAAAGTTGTAAAGTAGGTATGTTTATTTGGCACTGTGCACACACGCCGGATGCAAGGGGGATAGCTCCACCTCACTTGCACACCAACAATTACTGGCAGTGTGCTTATAGTAGTGGGACAAATACGTATTCAATTAATTTCCTGTAAGTCTTTTGTATATTCATCAGGTCTCTGAAGAATCATTAGTGTAGGTTCCATATGCGTACTGGTCACATTATGCATGGTCTCTGAGGTGTCCTGAGGGACAAGTGTGTGCTCTGCAACACAGAGGCGAGCTTCCCCTGCAACTCCTCCATGAGGTATATGGAGCCCAGTCATGGAAGCAAAACAAAGGCAGAGTGACTCCAGGGCACTGCTTTCAATGCTGTAGAGCGCTGGTCTTGGTGCCAGCATCTTGAGAGGGGCTTGCTGTGGGCTGGGAAGGGAAGAGCCATTCCCCCAGCCCATGGTTTTTCCAGGCTGTGGAAAACTGTGCTTGGACTTTGCTCTTGCGGAGGAGCATGTCCTGGTGTCCAAGGACAGGCAGGCATAATTCAGGACACCAACTGAAGGTACGCCTAAGGGAAAAGCAGCAAGGAGCTTCTGAGTAACGAAGACTGGCCTGCAGAGGAGGGCAGTCACATATGGGCATCTGTTGGGTCCACCAGCACTGTGAAAGAGCTGGCTGGCTGATGGCTCCTCTGGAAAGAAGGAAATGCCTAAAAGGCAGAGCTCCAAGAGGCTGGTGCAGCACAATCACGGTGTGTCACTGATGCCACAGCATCTGATGCCCTGCTGCTGGCCTACACCTGCAGCTGTGCCAGCTGCCAAGAGCAGAAGGCAATCACTAACACACTGTTTTGCAATCTGCAAGCACACAAGTGGAGGATTTGCTGGCAAAAGCTGTTGCTTATTAACCAGACACCCAGCAAGGAACAAGGCATGAGATGGACCTGTGTCAGAACACCTGTGGAGTTCACCCAGACTGTGCCCGAAGAAAGCTGCTCGCTGACTCACGGACAAGAGCTCAGGGGCTGCATCCTCCAGCTCCCTCTCAGCCTCACCTGGGAAAAGGCTCTTTACTCTGCCTGCCACCAGTCCCAGGAGCAGGGAGCACAGCCTCCTTCCGTTGTGGATGCGTGACTGTCAGCTGCAGGGGAGCTTTAGGATTGTGGATCTGCAGAGGGAAGCCTGGAGGCAGGGCCTCTGCATGATCATTGCCTCCCCGAGGCAGCTACGTCGGGGACAAAGCCCAGAGCTGAGCAACCCACATGCTGGATCCCTCGGGCAGCCTGCTGCAGCTCAGCTTTTCCCAGCCTTTGTGGGAGCTGGCCAACACTTCCTTGGCACTTGATTTGCACACGGAGCTGCCTCAGCCTTCTCGGGGGAGTGAGGAATGAGGACATGCTGCTGTTTCATGTCCACTGGTACCATCTTCAGAGACTTTTTCAGGTCCACAAGTGCCATGGAGGATGCACTTTCTGTCTGCAGCCTCTGCATTTCCCTCTGCATCTTCTGCTACGGGAAAGCAAAAACAAGGAACGTTTTCAGGTGGAGGTGCTAATGTGGGAGCCACCACATGGCAGTGGGGCAGTCGTCCCCTCAGGGTTTCCCCAGGCTCAGGGCAGTTTCCCTGCAGCCTGCTTTCTCTCAGAAAGGCAGCATGAAAGGGTAACACCCTCAGCCTCTGAAGCTAAGGGCAAGACACTTTCACTGCAGTGGGCTTTGGAGGAGCCCTCGTCCTTCACAAAAGAAAACAAGGCTCAGGAAGGGCAGGTTTTCTCTTTGAGAGAAGATTCCTGGTAGAGCTCAAAGGGGAAGAGTGTGCACATGGTCCCCTGACAGAAGAAAAAGTTTCCTTCTGGAGTGCTTGAAAGCACTTGGCATAAACAGATACTCTCACAGAATCACAGAATCACAGAATTTCTAGGTTGAAAGAGACCTCAAGATCATCGAGTCCAACCTCTGACCTAACATTAACAAGTCCTCCACTAAACCGTATCACTAAGCTCTACATCTAAATGTATTTTAAAGACCTCCAGGGATGGGGACTCAACCATTTTAAAGACCTCCAGGGATGGGGACTCAACCACTTCTCTGGGCAGCCCGTTCCAATGTCTAACAGCCCTTTCAGTAAAGAAGTTCTTCCTAACATCCAACCTAAAACTCCCCTGGCACAACTTAAGCCCATTCCCCCTCGTCCTGTCACCAGGCATGTGGGAGAACAGACCAACCCCCAGCTCGCTACAGCCTCCTTTAAGGTACCTGTAGAGAGCGATAAGGTCGCCCCTGAGCCTCCTCTTCTCCAGGCTGAACAAGCCCAGCTCCCTCAGCCGCTCCTTGTAGGACTTGTTCTCCAGGCCCCTCACCAGCTTCGTCGCCCTTCTCTGGACCCGCTCAAGCACCTCGATGTCCTTCTTGTAGCGAGGGGCCCAAAACTGAACACAGTACTCAAGATGCGGCCTCACCAGAGCCGAGTACAGGGGAACAATCACTCCCCTAGACCTGCTGGCCACGCTGCTTCTTATATAAGCCAGGATGCCATTGGCCTTCTTGGCCACCTGAGCACAGTTGAACTTCATGCAGTTGACCTCAGCCCATTGGTGCAGCCTATCCAGATCCTCCTGCAGAGCCTTCCTGCCCTCGAGCAGATCGACACATGCACCTAACTTGGTGTCATCTGCAAACTTATTGAGGGTGTACTCGATGCCCTCATCCAGCTGTATGAAGTATTAGGGGGGACCTGCCTCCAGCCAGGGGGAGGAAAGGGACAATCGAGTTTATTGGATTGTGTGGATTCGATGGCCTGGCACATCAGATGCACAGAAGTATGAAGCTTTAGTAGACACCAGTGCACAGTGTACTGTAACGCCATCAGGCCCTAAAGGGCTAGAACACATCTGTGTTTATGGGTTGATGGGGGTATCCCAGCAGTTAACTGTATTGGAGGCTGAAGTGAGTCTGACTGGGAATGAGTGGGAAAAGCACCGCATTGTGACTGGCCCGGATGCTCCATGCATCCTTGGCATAGACTATCTCAGGAGAGGATTTTTCAAGGACCCAAAAGGGTTCTGCTGGGCTTTTGGCATAGCTGCCTTAGAGACAGAGGACATTAAACAATTGTCTACCTTGCCTGGTCTCTCGGAGGACCCTTCTGTTGTGGGGCTGCTGAGGGGCAAAGAACAACAAGTGCCAATTGCTAACCACAACTGTGCACCGGTGGCAATATCGCACCAACTGAGACTACCTGATCATCACCATCCATAAGCTAATTCGTCAACTGGAGAGCCAAGGAGTGATCAGCAAGACTCATTCACCCGTTAATAGTCCCATATGTCCAGTGTGAAAGTCTAATGGTGAGTGGAGACTAACAGTGGACTATCGTGGCCTGAACGAAGTCACACCACCACTGAGCACTGCAGTGCTGGAAATGCTAGAACTCCAGTACAAACTGGAATCAAAGACAGCCAAGTGGTACGCCACAATTGATATCGCCAATGCATTTTTCTCCATCTCTCTAGCAGCAAAGTGCAGGCCACTGTTTGCTTTCACTTGGAGGGGAGTCCAATACACCTGAAATCCAGGGGTGGAAACACAGCCCTACCATTTGCCATGGACTGATCCAGTCTGCGCTGGAGCAGGGGAAAGCTCCTGAACACCTGCAGTACATTGATGACATCATTGTGTGGAGTGACACAGCAGAGGAAGTTTTTGAGAAAGGGAAGAAAATAGTTCAAATTCTTCTAAAGGCTGGTTTTGTCATAAAACAAAGTCAAAGGACCTGCACAAGAGATCCAGTTTTTAGGAATAAAATGGCAAAATGGACATCGGCAAATCCCAATGGATGTGACCAACAAAATAACAGCTATGTCTCCAACAACTAGCAAAAAGGAAACAAACTTTCCTAGGTGTCGTGGGGTTTTAGAGAATGCACATTCCAAATTACAGTCTGATTGTAAACCTGCTCTACCAAGTAACCCGTAAGAAGAATGATTTCGAATGGGGCCCTGAGCAATGACAAGCATTTGAACAAATTACGCAGGAAATAGTTCATGCAGTAGCCCTTAGGCCAGTCCGAACAGGACCAGATGTAAAGAATGTGCTCTACACTGCAGCCAGGGAGAACGGCCCCACCTGGAGCCTCTGGCAGAAAGAACCTGGGGAAACTCGAGGTCAACCCCTGGGGTTTTGGAATCAGGGATACAGAGGATCTGAGGCCCACTACACTCCAACTGAAAAGGAGATATTGGCAGCATATGAAGGAGTTTGATCTGCTTCGGAAGTGGTCAGTACTGAAGCACAGCTCCTCCTGGCACCCCGACTGCCAGTACTGGGCTGGATGTTCAAAGGAAGGGTCCCCTCTACACATCATGCCACTGATGCTACATGGAGTAAGTGGGTCGCACTGATTACTCAGCAGGCTTGAATAGGAAACCCCAGTTGCCCAGGAATCTTGGAAATGATTATGGACTGGCCAGAAGGCAAATATTTTGGGATATCACCAGAGGAGGAGATGGCGCATGCTGAAGAAGCCCCATTGTACAACAAGCTACCAGAGAATGAAAAGAAATATGCCCTGTTCACTGATGGGTCCTGTCGTATTGTGGGAAAGCATTGGAGATGGAAGGCTGCTGTGTGGAGTCCTACACGAAGAGTTGCAGAAGCTACTGAGAGAGAAAGTGAATTGAGTCAGTTTGCAGAAGTGAAAGCCATCCAGCTGGCTTTAGATATTGCTGAATGAGAAAAATGGCCAGTTCTCTATCTTTATACTGATTCATGCATGGTAGCAAATGCCCTATGGGGGTGGTTACAGCAATGGAAGCAGAACAACTGGCAGCACAGGGGCAAAACCATCTGGACTGATGCATTGTGGAAAGATATTGCTGCCCGGGTAGAGAACCTGGTTGTAAAGGTACACCATGTAGATGTTCATGTGCCCAAAAATCGGGCTACTGAAGAACATCAGAACAACCGGAAGGTGGATCAGGCTGCTAAGATTGAAGTGGCTCGGGACTGGCAACATAAGGTTGAATTATTTATAGCCTGATGGGCCCATGACACCTCGGGCCATCAAGGTAGAGATGCAACATACAAATGGGCTCGTGATCGAGGGGTGGACCTGACCGTGGACACCATAGCACAGGTTATTCATGATTGTGAAACATGTGCTCCAATCAAGCAAGCCAAACAGTCCAAGCCTCTTTGGTATGGAGGACAATGGCTGAAATATAAATATGGAGAGGCCTGGCAGATTGATTACATCACACTCCCTCAAACCCGCAATGGCAAGCGCCACGTACTTACAATGGTGGAAGCAACCACCGGATGGCTGGAAACATATCCTGTGCCTCATGCCACCGCCCGGAACACTATCCTGGGCCTTGAAAAGCAAGTCCTATGGCGACATGGTACCCCAGAAAGAATAGAGTCAGACAATGGAACTCAATTCCGAAACAACCTTATAGACACTTGGGCCAAAGAACATGGTATTGAGTGGGTGTATCACATCCCCTATCATGCACCAGCCTCCGGGAAAGTTGAACGATACAACGGACTGTTAAAGACTACATTGAAAGCAATGGGTGCTGGGACATTCAAAAATTGGGACACACATTTGGCAAAGGCCACCTGGTTAGTGGATCTGCCAACCGAGCTGGACCTGCCCAATCAAACCAGTTACATACTGTAGAAGGGGATAAGGTTCCTGTAGTGCATGTAAGAAACATGCTGGGGAAGACAGTCTGGGCTACTCCTGCCTCAGGAAAAGGCAGACACATTCTTAGGATTGCTTTTGCTCAGGGACCTGGATGCACTTGGTGGGTAATGCAAAAGAATGGGGAGGTCTGGTGTGTACCTCAAAGGGGATTTAATACTGGGTGAGAATAACTCATGAGTTGAATTGTGTTATGTTAATTATCATATAATACTGTATGTCATCACTACTATGATTTCTATGTCAATGTCCTATTAATGGTATCACAGTAACAACCACGCAGATACTGATGAATGAATTTTGATAGAACTGGACAAGCACAGCAATGTGATGGAACAAGAACAGGCTTCAACGTGTGACAATCCAACATCACGCACCAATAAACAACATATAACAAAAAATATATAGGGGTGGCTGGCCGGGGTGGGGGGGGCCATGTCATCGGTCATCATGTGGTGAGCAATTGTATGGTGCATCACTTGTTTTGTACTTTATTATTATTATTATTATTATTATTATTATTATTATTATTATTATTATTATTATTATTATTTTCTGTCCTAATAAACTGTCTCTAACTCAACACACAAGCTTCAATTGTCTCGTTTCTCTCCCCCATCCCAGAGAGGGACAGGGGAAGGTGAGCGGGGAAGGAGGGGAAATCATCATTTCCAATTAAGCCACAAGATCTCTCAAGTTCAATTTCAAAAGGATAGTTGGACTTGCTCCCTGATGGCTAGAAAGACAGAAACAGCCCTGATTCTGATTGCAATGCTATTAGCAGCAGCGACTGTGTCTGGATTCTCTAGGTTTCTAAAAACATTGGATCCTACTCAGTCGCAGGAAGGAATAGATTTTGAAGTTGAGCTCCCTACACATAATCCTGTCTACAATATTATGTGTTATCAAAGGAGCCTTTTAAACAATGTCGACAGAAACTCCCGGGTTAATAGTACTGCGCCTGGGTGTGGACGATTCTGCTGTCTATGTTATTGATAAAAGTGTTGAAAAGCACTGGTCCCAAGACCAACCCCTGAGGGACACCGCTTGTGACCGGCATCCACCCAGGCAGAACCGTTGAGCACAATGCTTTGGTTGCAACCAGCCAGCCGATTCTTTGTCCACCTAATTGTCCATCCTTCAAATCCATACCACTCCAATTTAGAGAGAGGAATGTGGTGAGGGCTTTGCTCAAGTCCAGGTAGACGATATCCATCGCCCTTCGTTTGTCCACTGATGCCATCACTCCAGCATAGAAGGCCACCAGATTGGTCAGGCAAGGTCTGCCTTTGGTAAAGCCGTGCTGGCTTTCTTGGATTACCTCTTTATCTCGTGCATGCCTTAGCATGTCTTCCAGGAGGATCTGCTCCATGATCTTCCCAGGCACACAGGTGAGGCTCACCGGCCCGTAGCTCCCCAGGTCTTCCTTGCAGGCCTTTATCAAAAATGGGAGTCATGTTTTCCAGTCACCGGGGACCTCACCTGACAGCCATGATTTTTCAAATATGATGGGGAGCAGCTCGGCAACCACATCAGCCATCTCTCTCTATACACATCCCATTTCATTAGGCAGTCCCGGACTTGTTCCACTGTCACAGTGGGATGGAATCTGCTCCTCTCACCCTCTCCTGGAGCTTCAGGGTACTGACAGACATAGGAAACTTGACCACCAGTGAAGACTGAGGCAAAGCACTTATTGAGTACCTCAGCTTTCTCCATGTCTGAGGAGGCCAGCTCTCCCGTCTCATTTATCAAAGGGGGAACACTCTCCTTGGCCTGTCTCCTCCTACCTATGTATCTGAAGAACCCCTTCTTGCTATTTTTTACGTCCTGTGCCGAGTTCAGCTCCATCTGTGCCCTGGCTTTCCTGATCCCATCTCTACACATTCAGACGACATGCCTGTATTCCTGCCAGGCAACTCAACCCTGCTTCCACTTCCTGTACATTTCCCTCTTTTCCCTCAGTTGTAGCTGCAGGTCCTTGCTCAGCCATGCCAGTCACCCGCCTCCTCTGCTCGATTTCTTCTGCTGGGGGATGGAGAGCTCGTGCACTCTCGGAAGCATGTCCTTAAAGGACCGCCAGCTCTGTTCCGTTCCTACACCCTTCAGGAGAGTTTCCCAGGGGATCCCAGCCAGTAATTCCTTAAGCAGCCGGAGGTTTGCTCTCCTGAAGTTCAGGGTCGTGACTCTGTTTTTTGCCAGACCCATAGTCCTGAAGATCACAAACTCCACCAGGGCATAGTCACTACAGCCCAGGCAGCCTCCAGTCTTAAGTTCTCTAATGCTCTCTTCCACATTGGTGAGCACCAGGTCTAGTAAGGCTTCACCTTGGGTCGGTCCATCTATTGCCTGGATTGGGAAGTTATCCTCAACAGACTCCAGGAATCTCCTGGATTGTCTGGAACCCGCCGTGCTGCTATCCCCAGTAGACCCCCAGCAGATATGCGGGTGGTTGAAATCCCCCATCAGGACAAGAGCTTGAGAGCGTGACACTTCTTGCAGCTGAAGCAAGAAGGCCTCGTCAACAGACTCCCCCTGCCCAGGTGGCCTGTAGCAGACCCCAGCCACTGGATGTCCTTTACTGGACCGATCCTTGATTTTCAGCCACAAGCTCTCAACCTGGTCATGGCTGTGTTATAAATGAAGTCTTAACTCAATCTGAATTTAGTAATATTTATAAAATAAATATTTATAAAAGGTATAAAAGCTATAAAAGGTATAAAAGGCAAGTAAACAGTGCTGGGTGTGCAGGGAGTCTACGCTCCACCAACATGCACACACGAACATCAAACTTTCTAAATATACAGAACATTGCTTTACATACTAAACCCGGGTACGCCTATATGTATGTACAATCAGAAAAGGTAACAAACAATCCTTTAAGTTCCATGACTTAACAGTCTCCATTTTCCATTCCTTTTGAACAATATGTCTTTCTTTAAGTTGTCAAGCAACTCGGTCTTCAGGCCTTATGTATCCCGTTCTTCCCAGATCGAAGAAAAGCATATCCATCTCCTTTTCAAGGCCAATGAGGCCTGGGTCAAAAGGCATGTTCAGGTCAACAGGGGGCATAACAGCAAAAGCCTTTGATGGCTGTAGGAGCAGAGGGGCCGATGGCGTAGCATTCAGATCAGTAAAGCAGCCCACAGCTCCCTCACTGTCTGGCAAACCACACGTTTCTGACTGTGGTCCCACAGGGCTCTTTAAGGCCTCAGAGACTGCTCGCCAGGTGCCGAGCAATCCCACTGCAACCTTGTCATTTTTAGTTGCAGAGCCCCACACCTTGACATCAATTTGGTCCCATGTTTCAGGATCATAAACTGTCCGATCGTTAAGAAGGAGAATAAGCTGTAAGGTTACCAGGACCGTCTTTGTTCCTAAGAATGTATGATTCCCCATAATGCGCAACTGCTTACCAGTCAGGGGCAGTTGTGTGCGCAGGTCCGCTTCTCTCAGCTTCAGCTTCTTTCCAGCTCCGGTGTGCCCATTTCCAGCGACTTTCAGTACAAGCTTCTTTGAGAAGTTTGATGAGTTTGGCCAAACCTATCTTCATGAGGCAATCAATGTGCCTGTTCCTGTCCTGATCTCCGTTCCACTAGCCTGTTCCTTTTCATTCCTTCTTTCTACTTCTTTATTGATGACATAACTTCATCACATCGCATTACCCTTTTTTTTATCTTGAGGGCAGGCTCCCCTCTTATACCCTTCTCTCCACAGCAGTTCTTTTCAAAACAACTTTTAATTGGTCAATCAACTTTGCCTATAACAGCAATAGCAAACACACAGAAACTTCCATGCCTTAATGGCTGGAGAACAGCAACCTGAGACTGCATGGAGTCTCCTGAATCACCTTTCTTTGTTCTCTCTAAACTCTTTTACATTCCTGATGGCCTCATCATTAAGAGTCCAATGTTATTTCAACCACGGGGCTTTCCAACCTCCATTCCCAAATCTCCCCCTTCTTTATTAATATCAACCATTGTCTCGACACGAATTACCACTCCATATATAACAACAACATAAAGCAAGACATATTGTTCCCATGACTAGCCCTGGAATTTTCCGGTGTTTGTAATCAAGAAAAGGAATGGAAAATGGAGAGTGTTATATGATCTGAGAAAAAATTAATGAAGTCATAGAAGATATGACTTCAACCGGGATTACCAACTCCAACTATGCTCCCCCAGTCATGGAACTTAAAGGATTGTTTGTTACCTTTTCTGATTGTACATATGTATAGGCGTACTCTGGTTTAGTATGTAAAAGCAATGTTCTGTATATTTAGAAAATTTGATGTTCGTGTGTGCGTGTTGGTAGAGCATAGACTCCCCGCACACCCAGCGCTGTCTACTTGCCTTTTATAAATATTACTAAATTCAGATTGAGTTGAGACTTCATTTATAACAGAAGGAAGAGTTTAATCCCAGAGAACTGGGACATTTGGGAAGAAGATTAGGAAAAGATAGTAAAAACCTGTAATAAAAAGGTTTGCATGGAAATTGAAACAAGGGACAGTAACTAATAAGGAATACATAAATAAATAAATAAAATGGAATGGGAAATCAAGGAAACGAGTAATATCCAAAACAAAGACATTTTAAAGAAAGCTTCCTTGGGTGCATATTGGCACATTGGAAGGATATTGTTAGAACTGGGGGCACAGGAAGCAAGAGGACTTTCATTAAGTATTGCAATCAATGGTGGCCACTATATAAGCTAAATGGCCACTTTATGGATCAATCAACTTTAACACTATCTTGCAATTAATTTTTTGAAGAGAGAAAATAGGATGAAATATTGGTAAACGATATGTTGTTTCAGCATTTTAGAGGGAAAAGGTATGGAATTAAGTTGGCCCCTGACTGAGCCTTTGGTGTTGGCATTAGAAAACTACAGGCAGGAGAAAGATAAAAGAAGTGTTAAAGGGGTTGTTGAAGGTGTTAAAGGTATGGCATGTAGTATTTAACAGAGCTGTTTGAAGTTGAATGAGCAGGGAAAGAGGATGTAGGAGATCTCAAAATCACAGGTGTGAGTCTTCTGGGGCAGAAGGATCATGATGGGTCTGAGAGAGTTGTCATGGAACAGCTAACTCTTAAAACAACTTGAGTTCATGTGTGAGCTCAGATTGCCAATGGGACCGCTCAGGGAACTGTCAACGATTGCATTCCCCTGACCAAACTTCCCACTGAAACCCTAATCATCCTGGAAATTAAATACTAAAATCTGGTTAAATTGGGAATTGAGAATCTATTCCAACAAGGTCCAAAAGAAACCCCTATGGAATTTCTGGACCAACTTTGAAATGTAATGAAGAAAAAGTAATAATAATAACCAATATAAAAAAAAAAAAAAACACCACACACACAAAAAAGCAAACAAACAGAAATTTGGACCTGGCTTCAGAAAACAAACAGAAGCAATCGGCTAGCCTCTTTCCAGGGCAATCAGCCCCTGATGTCAAAATGAAACTGTCTTAGGTTGTAGGATAAACTTACAACAGTCAGGAATGATGGGGACCTGGGGCATCTAGACTAGCAGGTCCACTGGTTGAAATAAAGCTAGGGAATGAAGAGAGAGGCTTGAATTTTTTGTTGGTTAAGGGAGCTTCTTTCTCTGTGTTAATTAGTCTGTAAATGTAATAGGAGCAACTGGCCAGCAGGAAAAGGCATTTTTTGCAATGCTTGAAATTTAAATTGGGAAAAATGATTGGAATTACAAAAACAGTCAAGTTTGGTTCATGGTACTAGATTGAAAGGATGCTTTTTCCTGCCTGCCCGTGGCAACTGAAAACCAGAAACTCTTTGCCTTTGAATGGGAAAATCCTATCAAAGGATGGAAAACTCAGCTTACTTGGACTGTGCTACCACAGGGGTTCAAGAATAGCCCCACCATTGGGCACTGTGATCTTGAAGCCTTGATAAGAGCTTTTGAGCTGGTAAACATTTGAACAGATTTGAAATATGACTTTGTTGTGGTGCATGCACACGGGGCAATTCGGAAAGAGAGAGGACTTTTATCTTCCTCAATTAAACATGCAGAAGATATACTGAAATTACTCCAAGTGGTATACCTGCCTACTAAAGTTGACATTAACGGACATCAAGCAGGGGATACTGATGTTGAAAGGGAAAATAGATTGGCTGATGCAGGAGCCAAAAGGGTGGCAGAATGGGCATCTGAGCGTCAAATTTTGGCACTAGTACCAGGAACAGAAAACCAGGCATTAACAAAAGCTTTAGAAAATGAAGTAGAATATTCTAAGATGTAAATGGAAAATGTTACTTACAGGTTTAATGCAAATAAAGGATGAGAGAGTTGTGATATTAAATTGAATGGTAATTGGAGAACAAAATAAAGCATTCTGGGGAGCTGAAAAGTAAACCACAGACAGGAATCAAGCTCCAAACAGTACCAGTATTTATTGGTATTAATTTACACCTTTTCAGGATGGCCAGAAGCATTCCCGACTAGAACAGCCAAGGCTCGGGAGGTAACTAAGATACAAGAAATAATACCTCATTTTGGAGTTCCAGCAACTATATCTTCTGACAGGGGCAAAGGTGGTACAACAAATTAGCTGCCATTTGGGTATAGACTGGCAAATTCATACCACATATCGCCCTCAATCGAATGGCCAAGTAGAAAAAATTAACCACTTAATCAAACAGCAAATTGTGAAATTGGGACAAGAAGCAAATTTGGTCTGGCCTCAGTCTCTTCCTTTAGCCCTTTTGCATATACCAAGGGCAAAGGAAGGGCTAAGCTCCTTTGAAATCTTATATGGATGACCCTATGGAATACAAAGAGGAATATCCATGCAAGCTGGGGATGAAATTATGACATCCTATATGGTGGCCTTGGGCAAACAGCTGAATGAGATTGGAAAACATGTAAGTGGGACTCGGGGTAGAGGACTACATGGGCCGGTGCATGATATACAGCCTGGGGATTGTGTGTATGTAAAGTCTCTTGCAGAAAAAACTTTGAAACCACAGTGGGAAGGACAATTTCAAGTGCTCCTTACTTCTTTCATGGCAATCAAGATTAAGGAGCAAAATGCCTGGATTCATCCCACCAGAGTGGAAAAGGCTCCCAGGACTCCATGGAAGGTTACTCAGGTGAAGCCTGGAAAAATACGTTTTTTGTGGTCTTAATGATATTATTGAATCAGGAAACTGAACGGTGTGACTTACGTGAAACTCACCCAAGCTGTGAGCAATAGCTTTAACTTTTCTGATTGTTAGGTATGTACGCAACTGACTAAGGGTAACCTGGAACTTCCTGTATGGGGAATACCCAGTATGAATTGGATGCTAACCATTGCACACCCAAGAAATGGAACATGTCCGTTTGGTAAGGATGATGATCAAGGATATTTAGGTGAGAAATTTGAATTACTCCCACGTGGGAAAGGTAATGCTTAAATGACAAGTTCCTATGCGTGGGTACAGGTCCACTTAGTTGGCTAGCCCAGGAACCTCATAGTTGTAACACGTCAGAACATGTGGGAATTTTTATTCTTACTGAAATTAAAGAGTCGGGTGCAAGAGTCACACAAATTTTCAAGTTACAGAAGGGGTTTTATTGGTTGTGTGGAGACAGGCACGCCCGGAAAAAGCCTCCTCCCAAATTGGGAAGGTCATTGTATTGGAGGCTATCTTAACCCTCAAGGAGGTACTGACCTGCCCCCAGGAATAATTCAGACTTTATGGAGGCAGACCCATGCTGTCCCCAGATAATCCCCTTGTAATAAGGCCCACAGGGTTCCACAGTTTCATTAGATGGTTGATCCCATCCTTGGGAGTGAGTGAATTAGAGAAAGCTATTGTAAATATTTCAGCCACACTAGAAGCCATTAAGAATGCTACAGCTGATGCTCTTTCAGCATTGCAAGAGGAGGTTTCCTCCCTACATAAAGTGGTGCTCCAAAATAGAATGGGACTGGACATGCTTTTAGCTAAGAAAGGGAGACTATGTACAGTAATAAATCAGACTTGTTGTGTATATGTAAACAAGCAAAAACAGATCAAGACAGATTTAGGAAAAAATAAAATCCTTCATGTAATAGCTCAGGATGCTTCCTCCTGCGGGATTACAGGTTTTTTAGAAAAATCAACTTCCTGGCTACCAAATTTAACTTGGCTGAAACAGCTATTTGTCACAATAATAATCATGATTTTGTCCATTGCACTCTGCATAGTAATACAGAATCACACAGAATCACAGAATTGTCTAGGTTGGAAGAGACCTCCAAGATCACCTAGTCCAACTTCTGACCTAACACCAACCAGTCCTCCACTACGATGTGCCTTGTGGTGTTAAGAATACGGGAGACTCCTATAGTGAGGAAGAAGAATCAATTAAGACGAAAATTGGAGTCCAATGAATACTTCGAGAGAATGTTGGACAAAAGAAACACTGTAGTAAAATAGTGAAAGAATTTACTAATCCTCTCAAAAAGGGGGGACTAAGAGGAGGCTGAAAGAATTTTGGTAGATAAGATAGGCTAATGAGCATATGAAAGGAAACCAAAAGAATTTTAGTAAATAAGGCATGTAAAGGACATGTACTATATCTTCTGCTCCCTATTGTGCAAAGAAACTGAGGCAGGAAATTCTGGGATTCCTCACGAAAAATAGTTCCTGATAGAAAACAGGAAACACATTTCAAGAACCAACTGAAACCGAATCTGCAGTTTAAGCAGAAGCTGAGAAGCTTATGAGTCTGCGCTGAGATGAGAGGTCAACCAGCGGTGACGAGGAAGACTCACTAATCTTCATCCCCACAACCCCTGGCGACCACTACCAGAAAACACTGCGCAAGCACAGATAGGAGAAATCTATGAAAACGAATCCCTGGAACTAATTTTAATACAAAGCGGGGATAGGTCATGCATATGTATAGGCATCTTGAGAAACTTCATGCATATGTAACTCTTCACCACATATAACCAAGGCAAGTGCTGCATTGGGGTGCACACGACTTTGGTGGGACTACCCCCAGTGCTGCCCAGCACTAAATAAACATACCTACTTTACGATCCTACTGATGGTGGAGTTTGCTTTCCGCACATAAAGCCCTAAAAGCGGGCACAAAACATAGCTCACATGGACAAGGTTGCCTCAGGGCTTTAAAAATTCACCCACCTTATTTGGAGACCAACTCATGAAGGACTTGGAGCCGTGGGAAGCCCCACCTGGGGGAGGAAGACTGTTGCAATACATAGATTACATCCTAATAGCCACCCAGACAAAAGAAGCCTGTGTGGCCTGGATGGTAAGCCTTTTAAACTTTCTGGGACTTCAGGGGTACAGGATATTGAAGAAGGCTCAGGTGGTAAAGCAGAAGGTGACCTACCTGGGTTATGAAGTTAGTGCCAGACAATGGGCCTTGGGGCAAGACCACAAAGAAGCAATATGTCAAACCCCGAAACCTGAGACAATAAAGGAACTGCGAACCTTTTTGGGAATGATGAGGTGGTGCAGATTGCGGATCTATAATTATGGACTGCTGTACTGGGTCTGGCTGGAATGTTAACTTTCACTGCAGCAGCCCATACAGTGCTGTACTCTGCACTTGTAGCTGGAACAGCAGTGTTATCACACCAGTGTTGTGTCCACTGCTGAGCAGCACTGGCACAGCATCAGGCCTTTCTCTAACCCTCCTAGGGGGTTGGCAAAAAGTGAGAAGAGAAACATCACCAGGGCAGCTGACCTAAACCAACCAAAGGGATATTCCATACCATGTGATGTCACACTCAGCAATAAAAGGTGGAAACAGGAAGAAGAGGGGAGGGGTGGGCTCTCGTTGTGAAAACGTCGGTCCTCCTCCCGAACACCGGCTACGTGCGTTGAGGCCCTGCTTCAAGGACATGGTCAATCATTGCTCATTTGTGGGAAGTAGAGAGTAATTTCTTTCCTCTGCACTTCCATATAGCCTTCATTTGTTTTATTTGTTTGTTTTCCTCCATTTTTTTTTATTTTCTCTTTCCCCCTCCCTTTTCCCCTTTCCCTTTTTATTTCCCTTTAGTTAAATTGTTTAGTTCATAATAATCTTTCCTTAATTATTATTATTTCCCTTTAATTAAATTATCCTTATCTCAACCCATGAGTTGTTCTTTGCTTTACTTCTCCCCCTCCTCATCTAAGGAGGGGGAGTGAGAGAGCGGTTGTGGTGTTTAGCTGCCCAGCACTGTAAAACTACCACAACTGCTTGTAAAAGCGCTGTATGTGCTCATTGCAAACGGGAACAGGGACCTCCAATGGAGAAAGGAGGCCACGTGAGCCTTTGACCAACTAAAGAAGGCTCTCATGTCAGCCCCAGCTCTGGGACTTCCAGATGTGAATAAACCATTTTTCCTCTTCTCCCATGAGAAACAGGGGATTGCCCTGGGAATACTCGCAGAGGACCTGGGCCCATATCGAAGGGCAGTTACTTATTTTTCTAAGCAGCTGGATGCTGCTGCCAAGGGATGGCTGGGATGCCTCAGAGCCATTGCAGCAGTGGTGCTAGATATCCAGGAAGCACACAAGTTCACCTTGGGACAGAAAATAACTGTGCTGGTATCTCACACAGTGTCCACAGTGCTGGAAGTGAAAGGTGGTCACTGGCTTTCCCCACAAAGGTTCCTGAAATACCATGCTATCCCGGTAGGTGATATAGAAATAGTGGTAACTAACATTGTCAACCCAGCTTCTTTCCTCAGCGGAAACCAAAGGGGAGCCAGTACACCATGACTGCCTGGAGACCATTGAAGCTACCTACTCCAGCCATAAGCTCCTTTTGATGATGTGGAAATCTGGTTCACTGATGGGAGCAGTTACGTCATCAGCGGAAAACAACGTGCTGGGTATGCAATTATCACTTGCAAAGAGGTTATAGAATCTGGACCTTTGCCGACAGATACCTTTGCACAAAAGGCCGAGATAATTGCTCTGACCCGTGCCTTAGAAATAGCAAAAGAAAAGAAAATAAACATCTATACGGACTCAAGGTATGCATTTGGTGTTGTGCACGCACACGGAGCCATCTGGAAAGAAAGAGGACTGTTGAACTCACAAGGGGAAAACATCAAACATGCGAAGGAGATAATGCTCTTATTAGAAGCGGTCCAACGACCTGAAAAGGTAGCAGTCATGCATATTAAGGCACACCAGAAGGTGAGTTCAGAATTGGAGGAAGGAAACAATCTGGCGGATAGAGAGGCAAAAGAAGCAGCATAAAATGAGGTAGCAACTGATGGAGCCCTAATCCCAGATGGGTAGATCCCCCTTGATGGTGAGCCAGTATACAACAAAAAGGACAGAAAATTAATCAAAAGTCAAAAGGGAGAGTATAACCAAGAGGGATGGGCTATTACCGAAGAAGGGAAAGGGAAATTAGTCATCCCCTCTAATTTGCTATGGTCACTAGTAAGGGAGGAGCACCGGAAAAATCATTGGGGAATAAATTCCCTATATAACTATCTGATTGGGAAAACTATGGCTAGGAATTTGTATGGTACTGTCACACAAGTAACCTAACAATGTGACCTCTGTCTCCAGACCAACCCCAAAAATACCCCCAAACTGAAATTGGGCCAAATTGGGAAAAGCCATGGGCATAGACAGCAATGACTTTTCTGAACTTCCAAGGGAAGGGGGTTATTGATATTTATTGGCATTTATGGATACTTTTTTAGGTTGGCCAGAGGCAGTACCCAAAGCCCGAGAGATAACCAAGGTATTGTTATAAGAAATAATACCATGGTTCAGAGTTTCAGCCACTGTGTCCTCAGACAGGGGGCCTCACTTTACCTCAAAAATAGTACAGCAAATTAGTCAGCACTTGGGCATAGATTGGGAACTCCACACTCCATACTACCCTCAATCGAGTGGTCAAGTGGAGAAAACAAACCATTTGATCAAACAACAAATTGTAACGTTAGAGCAAGACGATAACTTGTCCTGGCCCCAACCTCTCCTGCTAGCATTGCTGCAGATTCGGACTAAGCCCCAAACTAAAGAAAAATTAAGTCCTTTTGAAATGCTTTATGAGAAACCATATGGGGTCCAGAAGGGAATGTCTACCCAGGTTGAGGGAAGAGACGCTGAACACCTATATAGTGGCTTTGAGTAAGCAACTTAGAGGAGCAGAAAAACATGTAGCTGGAACTCAGAGTAGAGAGCTGGATGGAACAGTGCATGACATACACCCTGGAGATTATGTATACGTCAAATCTCTTGCAGAGAAAACTGAAACCACAGTAGGACAGACCATACCAGGTGCTCCTTACTACCTTCACTGCAATTAAGATCATTAGGGAAGGAAGTGAAGGTCTTTTCCCAGTTGAAGTCTGAAAGGCTGTTTGAGACAATGCCAATGATTCTGAGTGAAAGTTTCAATCTTGGTGGACTCTAGTAAATTTTACCTATGATCCCATTGTTAACATGGCTACTGCCTTTGTGCTTACTATACATAATGCCACAGTTTATGTTATCCACCCCATCACTGCACTAGCATTAAACCATGAGGAGACAGTGCTCTATCCTTCAGAGCATAGAATATGGCCACAGATGGGGAGCGGGAAAAGGCAGACTGTAAATCTGGAATCATGTGTTACCCAGGAACAACAAGGATTTATCTGTGAAAGTAACACAATTGATGCTCGTCCTTCATATGTCTTGACACTGAGCAAGATGTTTCCCACTTTGAGATTCATCCAAATACTAGTCAAAAGACTGTGCTTCTATATTGGTCAAGGCTGTGTGTGTTTAACAACTCCTTGTGCTTTTGTAGAAGTAGATAAGGCAAATATAACTCTCCTCAGCAAAAATCATTCTAACTTTCATATTTGTAACTTTGTTAGAATGGTCAGGTGTGATTTTTATATTTGGGACCAGTTTTATCCCACCAGTTGATCAAGTCTAAAAACACAATGTATCACAAGTTATTACCTACACCTATTGGGATGAACCTCACGTTAGTGACGCAATGAGTTAAACACCAAGACCTGATCAAAAATTTAGTAGGCATTCAGGAAAATGGAGAAAAGACATTAATTACTGTTCATCACAACACCAAGGAAATAATTAGGTTCTACAAAGCGTGAAACAAGACGCTACTCATCACTGGTGGGACACACTTTTCAGGTAGTCACCAACATCAAATGGCATTCTCAACACATTGTGTCAATCAGAGTCATATTGATCTTATTTGGTATAAGTCTTGTATACTAATCTGGAACTGGAGAATGTTATACTGGATAGCCACGCTGACTTCTTTGTCACGCGTCCATGGTATGGCATTGAGTGGTCAGCACCAAAGAAGTTGCAAATCTTTGCTGTGAGTAAAAGAATTTACTAATCTGCTAGAAAAGGGGGGAATGAAGCCAGGCATAGAATGTAATAAATGACTGAGTCCCAAATAGGATTGCAATTAAAATTTGCAATTTCTTGAACGAATAGAGGCAGGCAAACAGTGCTGGGTGCACCGGGAGTCTCTGCTCCACCCAGACACACACCAGTTACATTAGACGGCAGGTTTTTATGCTCCTAGGCTAATACATATTCATTACTACTTCTAGAAAAAGCAGGGTTATTATAATTAGTTCCCGGAATCCAAACCCTCCTACTGGAGCATGTGTATCAGTCTCCGGTGGTCCCTCTGGGGGTCCCTCATGTTGAAGGCTCGTAGCCTTCCTCCCAGGCTTTGTCCTTCAGTTTTTCTTCATTTTCCCTTCTCTCTTTGTTTAATAGTCTCTGGGCCAGATATCAGAGATTTATGTGGCATCTTGTGCAATGGTCCGTAGTTATCTAAAAAAAGAAAAACTCCCTCCTATTCCCTGATCTCCTAGACCCAGACTTGGGCTTCGAAGCTAACCCTTCAGGTTATCTCAAAACTTCCCCCCCCCCCCCCCTATTTTCTTTTCTCCCAGACTGTGAAATATGTTCATTTGATTCGTGTCAATATGGAACAATGCTAGGGCCTCATGATGAAATGTGACCTTCTGTCTTACATACCCTTGTATAATCACAAGTCCGAGAGAAACAGCGTGGTTAGGGTATATCGTTCTTGTATCTTGCAAAAGAATGGTCTAGCAGTTCGTGTTGATAGAGGGTTTGAAGGGTAAACCTTGAGACTCAGGTCTCGGAGATAAGAGAATAGGGAGGAGTTTTTTGAGATAACTGCTGACTATTGCACGGGACACAACTTTCTGACATCCGGCCCAGAGACTACTAAATAAGGAGAGGGGGAAAGCTGAAGAACGATTAAAGGACAAAGCCTGGGAGGAAGACTACGAGCCTTCAGTACAAGCAACCCCCGGAGGGACCACTGGAGACTGATACGCATGCGTCCGTGGGATGATTCAGGTCCTGGGAAACTAATTATAATGTCTGCCTTTTCCAAAAGTGGTTTTGAATATGTATTTGCCTAGGAGCATAAAAGCCAGCCGCCTGATGTAACTTGTGTGCGTCTTGGTGGAGCAGACAGCCGGTGCACCCAGCGCTGTTTGCTTGCCTCTATTCATTTAATAAATTGTAGACTTTAACTGCAATTCTATTTGGGACTCAGTCATTTATTACACACACCCAGACTTGGGCCTCAATGTTAACCCTTCAAATCCCTTATTGACACGAATTGCTAGACCATTCTTTTGCAAGATACAAGAACTATATACGCTAACCACTCTGTTTCTCTCAGACTTGTGGTTATACAAGGGTATGTAAGACAGGTCACATTCCATCATGCGGCCCTAGCATTGTTCCGTATTGACACAAATCAGATGAACACATTTCACAGAAGAATGGGGGTTTGCTTAATCCCAAAGCGGGGATAGGTTATGCATATATAGGCATACTGGGAAACTTCACGCATATGTAACTCTTCACTGCATATAGCCAAAGTTGCTGGCGATAACCAGAGCTGGTAAGAGAGGACGACCCCACCACGGCGCCTGAGGGAAGCCCGCCGACAACCCAAAGCGGCGGCTGGAGCCCTTCCTGCTCTCTGCGCTACGGCTCCTCCCCTGCTCGCCGTCCCTCCGAGGACTCCGCTTCCCAGCGCTGCCCGCGGGGCCGAGCGGAGGAGGGCGGTGCGGCGGGCGGGCGGTGCCTGGCGCCTGGCGGCTGGGGCGGCGATGAGGGGCGGCGGGCGCCGCGCTGCTCTCCTCGCCTCCGGGGCCGCCTCCCGGCCGGCCCCGCTCCCCCCTCAGCCGCCTCGGGCCGCGCTCCCTCCGGTTCCTCGCAGAGGTGAGAGGCGGCCGAGGGGCCGTGGTTTGGCTCGCGGCCCGCTGGGAGCCGCAGAGCCCACGGGCGAGCCCCGGGAGCCGCCCGGTGACGCGGGGCGGAGGCGGCAGGAGGGGGCCTCGGGGTGGAGGTGGCGTGGGGGGGAGCTGGGCCCTCGGCGGGGGCGGCCCCCCTGAAGGGGGTCGTGGGGGCCTCTGCGGGGGGAGCGCAGAACGGCTGCCGGGGGAGGAGGTGCCCGCAGGAGCTGGGGGGCTGGCAGCAGCTCTCGGGTGCAGGAGGAGCAGTAGAAGGTAGCGGAGGGGCACGGAGAGGTGCGCTCAGAGTGCTGGCAGCTTGTATAGGGTACCAGAAGATTTGTGCTGTAATATTAGCTTTTTTGAGAGAGGCGGTGTCAGACATGTGTCACAGAATCACAGCTTGGGTCGGAAGGGACCTTTAAAGACCTTCGATACCAAGCCTCCCTACACCTCCCAGCTGAGCAGGCTGCCCAAAGCCCCATCAGCCTGGCCTTGAACACCTCCGGGGATGGGGCATCCACAGCTCCTCTGGGCAGCCTGTGCCAGGGCCTCACCACCTCATTGTTTAAAAGGAAAAAAAAATCTAGCATAAGTCCAGTTGAAACATGCTCTCTTTCAGCAAAACTATTGCCACTTTTCCTGTCACTGCAAGCCCTGGTAAACCCGGAGAAAAAATCAGTCGACACATTTAGCAGACAAAGAGCTCTATAAATGAAAGCTGTTATGACTCAATGGGAGGGGTGTTAAGTTTTAGAGTTACTTGCAATGAGTTGTATGTAGTTCATGTATGTAAACGCGCTTTTTTTCTTTTCTCTCATCTTAAATCTAACATGGACTTTGATTTGGATACTACATCTAGCTTAGTTTAAGTCACTTCTTTAGAGACAATAAAAGGTAGCACTTATCTAGCAGTGTCACAGCATAACTTCCTTTTGGTTTAAATGATAAAAAGCATTCAAGTAAACACCTAAAGAAAAGAAAAAACAGTTTCATTAACAGAGAGAGACAGGGAGGTTTCAAGTAAGTGTGCATTTAGAAGTAACAGAGCATTTTTGATAACAAAGATTCTGTCAGAATGCAATCAGCAAGGTGTATGGTGATGAGATGAACTGAAAAGTATCCTTGAAATAAAGGTGGAGAAGCCAAAAGCATCCTGTGGGAAGTTACTAACACAATAAGCAGGGTGGGTCTTGATCTAAGGAGATCTAGGATGTGTTAGGTACCAGCATTGCTTTTTCACCCAGTTACTGGTGAACCAACAAATTAATCCTGAATGTTAGATCTGTGTAATGTGTGTGTACCTTTATCTGCACGCCTGGCACTCTCTGCTGGATAGCGGTAGGAGAATGTGTAAAGAGAATATAGTTGAGGGATTCTGTGAAGAGCCAAACAATTGTTAACAGTAAGCAGCACAAACTGCCAGTGTGTTGGAAAGGTCATGTTTTAAAAGTTGAGAAACATCACTTAAATCAGGTTTCTCCTATTGTTGTTACTTGTGGTAGTTTTATTTCTTGTGTATCGGGATGCTTGTCCTGCACGGCTCTCTAGTTATATGAACACACTTAAAATTGATGTGCGAGTCCTGGGTGGTATAGATTCCCTAAGAAAAGAGAGGACTGGTGGCTTCAGATGTGTGCTGTAACCAGGGAACCAAAAGGACGCAGCTTTTTGTTGCAACTTCCATGTGGCTTTTCTACGGTGAAAGAAAATTACCGTATCGCATGATAAACCAACTGGGTGAAGTTTCAGAGACCTGTTTGTCACTTCCAGGTTTTGCTGCCACGCTCCTTAGGAATTCATACGATGTGAGAAGAGTTGATATCACTCCACTGGAGCAGAGGAGAGTGACTTTTGATACTCATGCCTTAGTGCAGGATCTGGAAGCCCACGGTAAGTGATGTCTGTTAAATAATTCACAGAAAAACTTGGAATTAAAGTACTATAGTACTTCAGTACTAAAGTACTAAAATCTGGTGCAGGCTAGGCATCTGATACTTTTTGATGCTTCTGTAACCATACAAATTAAATCTTACATTAAATTTACCTTTTTTTGTAGCTGTAGGTAAATTTACATAGCGTCTTCCAGCACGATATATCCTTAATACCTGTTCTTTTATTTAGTGAATGTGGTTGTCTTTTGTCAG
The DNA here is from genome assembly GCF_964035555.1 of Netta rufina. NCBI lineage: Eukaryota > Metazoa > Chordata > Aves > Anseriformes > Anatidae > Netta > Netta rufina. The sequence goes on from NC_140123.1 coordinate 7,654,768, forward strand.
CTGAAGGATCTGTCTAGCCTGGGGTTCTGTCCCTTAGCAGGACTGCGAGTCTTTGTCTGCAGAAGAATGTAAAAATGGGGCAGATGAGTGGCACATTTCTCGTACCTTCTAGGTCTCCAGCTGCTCTCACCTTGGAGGTCTTTTGTGCTGGGTAGGAGTTTTGGTGACCTCCAAGTGAATTCCTTCTGTAAGTTCATTAAGGCCCTGAACTACTCTGGGCCGGTTAGTACCCACAACGTCCTTTGTCATGGAGTTTCAGAAGGCCACTCATTGTGTGGAAAAATACTTCCTTTTGTTTATGTAGAACCTGGCTTCAACTGTGTTAATTTGATGCCCCTCAGTCCTTTTGAAGGAAGGAGGAATGAACATTTGATCTCTCACGTCTCTTAAGATTATGTAAACGTATGTCATGTTCCTCCATCATTATTTTTTTTCAAACAGAAGATTCTTAGTTCATTGGATTTTCCCAAGCAGTAGCTGCCTCATAGGGGCAGGAACAGAGCTGCTGGCATTACCTGACAACTGGATGTCCCATGGATTTGAAAACTGACATTACATCTATTTTATTCTCTACTCTTTTTTTTTTTTCCTAAATAATTCCTAAAGTTTGGTTTGCTCTGGTGATCCTCCTAAGCATTGAGCTGATGTTTTTGTCAGGCTATCAATTCTCTGTTACAATCGCAAGATCTTTCTCCTAAGTGACAGCTGCAGCTTTATCCAATTGAGTTAGGATTTTTTCCATTGTTAAGGTCTACTAATAATGTGTCTTAGTACTTAGAAGACTCTTAATAGTACGCTAATGTATTTTTTTTTCTGTTTTTGTTCATTTCATGTGTGTCTGACTTGTCAGCCCCTAGTTCTTTACATCTCTTCTGGAATTATTGTTAGAACTGATGTTGTATTTGTCACTTTCCAGTACTCGAGGAGCCAGGATAGCTTGTTAGATGTTACTTGTCCTGAGTACTAATTCAGCTATTTCTCTGTCTAGTTCCTTTAGAACGTAAGGTGAAGTCTGTCTGATGCTGGTCTGCTGTTGTAAAGCAGTTTATTAATTTGTTCCATAACTACAACAGACCCTTTAGTATCACAGTGACAGGGCTGTAAAGGTAAAGTTAAAAGAAATCACAAAAAAGGTAAAGAAAAAAGGTGAAAAAATTATTTTACCTTTGAAAAGGTAAAAGAAATCACAAAGCTAAGGGATGCTTTTAATGTTTGTCAGACTTGCTGCAGACAGTTTTCAGGCTCTGGTGTCTTAACTCTTGCATGTATGAATTTCTTCACATTTTCTAAACTTCCAAGCAGCAAGTAAGAATAGAGGAAAAGCAAAAGAAATAGCAAGAACCTAAGCAACCCTGAAAATTTAGAGAAACTGAAGCGATGCAACCACACCTCTTAGTGGAAGAAAAATGTCATAAAGCATGAGAGCTTTTGTAATAATACAAGCCAGTGGTACAGTTAGAGTCCTGTACTTCAGAAGAGTTCACTGATGTTTTTCTTAATAATTTGCTTTGAAAGCATATTTCAATGAAAAGTTAATTGATCCCAAGCTGGGAAATGGAGCAACTGAAATACAACACATCAGAGAGATTGCTGGAAATAGATTGTTAGGGTCCAAGCCCACAGCACTGAATCAGATTTAACTGACGTGGCAGCTTTTTTTTTTTTTCCACTCTTTACCATACATCATCTTCAAACAGTTCAAAATTGCACTGAGCTATCAACAAAGTGTAATTTTTATCCTCAGAAAGCACACATCTTGCAGCCTGAATTGTAAAGTCAATAGATACAGCAGTTTTCAAATGAGTTTTACATGTATTCACACCTGTGCAGGAAACTTTGAATATATGCAGACTCACCTTTTAATTTTATTATTCTGTAGGATACGTGGTGCATGGCCAAAGGTAAGTTTGGGTTTAGTAGAATTTGCAAAGGTTTATAATAAAGTAAAATTTTGCTCAACTATTTTTATAACGCATTAGCAGTTAAACAGTACAGAAATTTGGTAGTCCCATCAGCTGCTTGCAAAGACTGTTTCAGTGTATTGAAAGTTAATGATCTTCAGGTTTTTGCAGCATTGTCTGTTTTTTAAGTAGTGACATGTCACACTGACCAGCTTTCACCATCAGTTTTCAGTAACTGTGTGATTTCCCGTTTGCTACTGTAACTATGTACAGCACTTCAGTGTCCCGATTTATTGTGGACCTCTTGCTCTACTCGTCACCCAGCCTTCTAATGTTACCTTAATTTCTCATCCTTCACCTGTTTTTCAGGCTTTGCAAAAGAACAAGCAGAGACCATTGTATCGGCATTAATCACCCTGTCGAATGTCAGTTTAGACACAGTCTATAAGGATATGGTTACCCAGGCTCAGCAGGTAAGAACTTATTTATGGTGTGTATAAATATTCAGCACTGTATAAGTATAATGGCACATGCTTGCATATTTAAAGAACAAGTGCAACTCTCTATAGTACTATAAATAGCTTACTGAGCTAGGTCTCAGGGTGATGCTAAGAATACCCTCTGTCCCCCTCTGCTGTGCTCTCATGAGACCCCACCTGGAGCCCTGCCTTCAGCTCTGGGGTCCAAGAAGGACATGGAATTATTAGAGCGAATCTAGAGAACTACATGGATGATGAGAGGGCTGTAGCACCTCTCCTGTGAAGACAGTCTGAGGGAGTTGGGGTTGTTCAGCCTTGAGAAGAGAAGGCTCCAGGAAGACCTTACAGCAGCCTGCCAGTACCTACAGTGTCCTGCAGGAAAGCTGGGGAGGGACTCTTTGTCAGGAGTTGCAGTGATAGGACAAGGGGGAATGGCTTTAAACTACAAGAGGGTAGGTTTAGATTAGATTAGAGGAAATTCTTCACTCAGAGGGTGGGGAGGCAGTGGAACAGGCTGCCCTGACAGAGAAGCTGTGGATGCCCCTAAGTGCTTAGTTAGGAGCTGGATTCAAACTGCCAACTTGTTTGATAAGCTACTGAACATTCATTGAAAATGGAAGGACAAATCTGAATTTTTTTTGTTTCACTTCATAAATGCTTAGACTAGATACCTCTGGCTTTTTTGCTTAAATTCAGAGTTAACATAAAAGCAACTGGAAAAAACACAGTCTGCTTTTCTCAAGTCTGTCAAAAAACAGTTGCAGCCATGAAATTCTATGATTCTGTCACTTTCCTGTTGGAGACCCTTCATGTTTTTATGCTTTGCTGTAGCTAATTTCGTAAGTTTAAACATTAAAATCTTTTCTTATTGGAAAGTGTGAAACTTAATCATTGACTTTTTTTTGTTGTTTCTAAGGAAATAACTTTACAGCAGATAATGGCACATTTGGACTCCATTCGAAAAGATATGGTTATTCTGGAAAAAAGTGAATTTGCAAACTTGAGAGCTGAGAATGAGGTACTAATAAACAAGCATTTTTAAGTAAGCAGTTAAATTGCAGTTCATTTAGTGTAATTAAATTGGATTATATTTGTTGTATATTTCTGTGGTGCAAAATATTTACATAGAAGTAATTATGGATGCTTTTTACCAGGAGTTGAAATGTTTATATGTTGCAACTTCTGGGATTGTATAAAAGTATATTTAATTTCATACAACTTGTTTAATTCCTCTGGAAAGAGAAAAAAATGGTCACATCTTGTAATCACCTTCTGTATTTTTATTTAGGGATGATTCCATTAGCCTTGTCACCATTAAGAGCATAATCCAGGGAGAACAGTCAGCCATTTCTTTGCAACAATTTAATTAAACTGGTGATTTAGACATGTTTTAGTTTTGCCTGACAGCATTTTAGTGTTTTTCTGCTCTCTTTAGTCTGAGAATCACAAGATCTTCATTGTAAGTCTTCACAAAATGATTCCTTTGCTTTATGAAAAATTTCCAGCAGATCATATCTGGCTGTATAGATATACTACACAGAATATAGATAATCTATAGGATATAGATTAAATAGCCTAACTAGCATAACTAGGAACAAATTGCTCTGCTGAGAGAAAAATTGTGGAAGAGTAATCACTTACAGCAGTAACACAGAACTGATTGGCTTGGCCAGCATTTTTCTGACTTTACTAAAAACTTTTTTTCCTCTTCATCTAGAAAATGAAAATTGAATTAGATCAAGTTAAACAGCAGTTAATGGTGAGTAAACAGCAAGTAGCTATACACTCATGCTGGGGGAATTAAATAGTTATTTTCTTGATATTTTTTTTTTGTTCTACAGAATGAAACCGGTAAAATCCGAGCTGACAGTAAGCTAGATATAAACCTGGAGAGGAGCAGAGTGACAGATATGGTAAGCTGGTCTATGAAGATACTCTGCCCAGTTTTATGTCATTTGGTAATGACATAAATTGTAATTTATCTTTATCTACAATTGTAATTTATCTTTTATCCACAGTTTACAGATCAAGAAAGGAAATTGATGGAGGCAACTACAGAGTTTCATAAAAAAGTAAGTAGTGAATAAAAGCCATTTTATATTGAGCAGGATAGTTATACATTACATGTTGCATGAACACACAGCTTTTGAGAAGCTTAATAGATACTTGAATGTAGTAAAACAAAATGTCAGCATGTATCACATACACATGTTGTACGTGATTATTGCTTCAGTGTGGGGGATTTGTGCAAAACATCACCCAAGCAGAAGGTGTACAAGACTCATTCCCTCCCTTCCAGAGTGCCTTTGTGTAGGCTGTTACAGGTGGGCATGCACCAGCATGCTGCTCTCCCCAGTGCTAAGGGATGAGCTGGTCAGCCCTGCCAGTGGGATGGTTCAGATACCTACAGCCAAGCAAGTTTCAAGGGCTGGCAGTCCTTAAAGCCTCCTTGAAGGCACTGAAATCTTAAGAGGCTGATGATGGACGTTTCCCATCTTCAGCATCTCATCCATTTCCCAGATATGGCTCGTGAATTCTTAAAACTTTGTTCAGCAAAAATTCAGGGGTACTATCTGCACATTGTAGCATGCCTCCTTTAGGAGGCACTTGGCAAATCAGAGATAAAACTTAGGTCATACAGATTTTTTTTCTCTTTTTCTATTCCATCCTTAATATCCTTCCTGGATTGTATTAAATGCTGTTCTGTGTTTTCGAAGATCACTTAGGAATTAAATATTTTACTTCACTGATAGGTTGGAAATTTCTCTTTCTTGTTGCTGGTAGCATGGTATTTCTGTTTGGTTTTGCAAAGCTTGAGATCATTGTCAAATATATGCCCTCTCTTAATGTTTCAGGATTCAAGTACCAACAGCGTTATTTCAGAAATCAGTAATAAAATTGACACTGAAATAGCTTCCTTAAAAACACTGATGGAATCGAATAAACTGGATACAATACGTTACTTGGCAGGTATGTGATAGGCAAGGAGGTGAGTGCCAGTGGAGTGTTTTGGATGTGTAAATTTTTTTTCAAGACTTACTCAAGATTACTCGCCAAGTGAATTCAAAAAGTCAGCTGCGCAGCAGCTGATAACTCAAATTTGGTGGGGGCTTCCCCCCCCATGATTGAAAGAAATGGAACACATAGCACAGAAGAGGTGAGAACACAACAAACACTGCGGTTGGTGTATGATTGTGCCCCAACCTGGGATTAGGAGGACCATGGACATTAAAATAAATAAATAAATAGGTTGGGAAAGAAATCAAAATACCCTGTCTACTCTGACAGTTTATGTGGCAGGGTTGCTTCAAAAGTTTTCCAGAGATTGCTTGAGAATGTTAGCAAGCTTTGAGGATTAGCCTAAGAGTGAGCAGTTCCATCTCCTATTCTGACTTCTACACAGCTTCACTGTGGCAGTACTTTGTAGAGTTCCTCTACAAAGCAGAACAAATTTAAGTCTGATTTGTGATGGAGTTTTCAATGTGTAACCAATGCAATCTGTATTTCATTTGAGCTGGATAAGAAGGCAGTTACACATTATATTTGGAAGTAAGAACAAGTTCAGAGGGAAACCTAGTTACATTTGGAAAAGAGAACAAGTTGAGAGGGAAAACACTGGTTCAACAAATCTGGAAGACAACTCATCAAACTTCAGAGATGATATCCTAGTGTCATGTGAAATGCTTGTTGTCATTTTGCTCAGTGGAAAATCTTTTTAATCATGTTTAATGAAAGACCTGATACAGCCTTCTATTTTGTAATACAGTTACTGATAGATGGGCAACAACAGTAAAAATCACTGTAGTCTGTTGTGCTCTGTTATCCACTGTGACTCAGATGTGTTCCTGAAAAAATGGTTCTGCAGGCTGCTAAGTAGTTTGACCTCCTGTCTCACTGTCTAGGCAGTGCTACCATGCAGGATGCTGCACCTGAGACAAGTCATTGTTTTCCAGAATTTTCACAGCTGTAACAATAGAGGAAGTTTCAGAAGTAGTACTTTAGTTATCCTTCTATATGTTTGCAATTAATTTCCTGTATTTAAAAGGTGATATGATTTAGCATTCATCTAATTACTATTTTTTTTTTTTTTTAACAGCTTCAGTATTCACTTGCTTAGCAATAGCACTGGGATTTTACAGGTTCTGGAAATAGATGTAAATGGAATGAGTGCATCAAATACAGCTGGAGAAAAGGCCACCCAAGCAACATCAACTAGATGATCACAGTTGAGCTTAGATAAATTTGGTACCTTTTTGTTTTGATACTCTTAGTGTGCACTGAAGTGTTTTCTGACTTTGTAACACTAAAGATCAAAATAATTGAGTGTGGAGTAGGCAACTAATAGTAATATTTCATTGTCCCCTATTGAATAATGTATTTATTTCAAAAGATTTCCTATATAAAATTAGCAAGTGTTTCCTAATAGGTTTTAGAATCAAGTCTGTTGTATTTTAGAACACTTCCAGTGCTCTCAGCTCCACTCAAACTGGAGATACTAAATACTTGACATACCCATGAGAATATGGGACTACTGTTTCTAAATTAGTATTACCAACACAGGAGAATTCCAGCAGATCTACCCTGACCAAGCAACGTAAACTGAAAAATAGGAGCTGGATGTTTGCCTTTAGTCTGTGCCTGTTTTTTGTGATGGGTTGAAGCTTGGCCCTTTCGTTTTCTATTTTCATAAATAAATATGAATATATATATATATTTATATATATATATATATAAACACACTCCAAGGCCTTTACTAAAGAATCCGTGTTCTTCTTGAAAAATGGTTTACATACAGTTAAAATCTCATGTAAAATGAAAATGTCTCTACAGATTTAGTTATTTTTAATATCTCTTACAATCTCTGTAACCCCAGAGGCCAGTTCTCTAATGGGATAATTTCTGTCCTCCTCTTTCCGAGGGGAAATGCCTCTGTTCTCACCAACTGCATACAACCCTGGGACTGACAAGTGCTCTTAACTCCTCCCTTCAAGGAGTACCAAGTATTTCCAAAAAAACAGTTGTGTGTTTTCTGGATATCAGATCGGGCTTGTGGCACAGAAACTCAGCACCTCAGATAGTGCCAATGTGGCTCTGGTTGTCCTGCTCCCATCTCCATGCTCCTCTGGAGTGGTCCATAATGCTGCGAGGCAGGCTCAACCTTCAGGTGATGATCCCTCCTCTGCTTTCTGCAAGGCCTTCACAGCTCTAGTTCCAGAGATGGGATGTAAAGGGTGGATGCCTTCCCTGAAGCAGTCACATCTTGAGTACAAATGCCTATGCTTAGGTAGATTTCTTTTAATAGTAATAATAAAAAATAAAAAAGCCCTTCCTGGACTATACTTTATCAGAGTAAGCCCTTTATGGGGTACAGAGTTTATAGTGCTGTATAGTGGCAACTTTTTTATTGCAGTTCTGTTTGCAGTTGAACTTGCTGCTATCCTGCAAGTTCTTGTATTCAGTGCATGACATTATGTATTTGCCATCTACATTTATGAAAATAAAATTAATCTCTTACATTTGCTGTCTGAGAGACTTTAATACAGATTACCAGATTGTAAAAATGTGGGGTCTATAATGAGCACAGTGCTGTTGTGTTGAGAAATGAGGCTGTCTTTTCTGTTGTGCTAGTGACATAGGCACAGGAGCCAGCAGCAAGAACTTCAGGCAGTGACTTGTCTCTTGTAACTGTTGCATATACAAATCCATCCTAGTATGAGCTATAACTATTTCTGAAGTTCGCTGAAAGACCTATGTTCATCTTTTGCACTATTCCTACATGAGAATAGCTCCAGCAGTGATGTATGAAATTTTATCTACTACAGCTTCCTACCACCTACACCTTGAGGAGGGCTCTGGAGACTGGATTTCTCCTCTTTGTAACAAGGCTTATGTTGTTCTGTAGCATGCCTCTCCCACAGTCTCTTGTGTATGCACACAAATACAATTTGATTTTTTTCCAGTAACTTCAAAACTTGCAGAGATTGTTTCCTTAGGTAGCTAAGAAGACAGATGAGGATTCAAGCACTAGCAAATTACCATCTATAATACAAAGATTTATTGGAACAGAGACAGCCAAAATGTTAATGCATGGTGGGAGCTCCAGAGGAAAATAACTTCACAATAGCATGCAGATAAGAGAAAAAAATCTTTATTATGTGTAAAGCCATTAAATGTCAGGGCAGGGATGTCAGGATTGCTATTCCTAACCGCAACATGCCCTGTAACCTAGTGATATCCTCAGCCTTGATTTAGAGTCGGGGGCCCACCGCTGCAGTTTATCTGGCACCTCACAAAGGAATAGCTTCAGGGCTTATTTAGGAATGGCTTGAACGTGGAAAGTGAGGGGCCTGGCACCTGTTCCCCGCTGTTCAGCAAGTACTTGTCCCAGACACTGCTTCAGGACCATGTTGCTGGTTCTGACTGAGGTAAGGTGCTTTATTTTATTTCTTTAAGGCAGTAGTACAAAGACTAGTAGATGAGGATACTTTCCTAGAACCCTAGATCCCATGACATTGCTGCAGTTTTCTCTCAAATGCTACAGTTTGTAAAGCTGTTAACTACTACCTGGACAGGAACAGAAGTCTGACAGTGTGGTTTTTTTTTATTATTTTATTTTTTTTGTTTGTTTTGGTTTGGTTTGGTTTTTATGCTGTTGCAGTGATCTAACAGTATATTCTATGCCAGAAAACTAGGAGAGTAGTTCCATGAAATTCAGTGAACCACAGCACATCTGTGGAACTAGACTTCGCAAACACTTTGCATGGTGTAAAATATTGCCACTACCTCCTCAGGTCTTCCAGCCCCTTGACTGAGGTTCAGTCCTCAGCGCGGTCTCACAAACACTCTGCCAGAGTTGCAGGCTGGTTTCTTCTTTACTTTCTTTTTCTCTTTGCGAGAATTGGAGATAGTTTCAGTTTTCTGAAACAAAGGATGTTACAGCAATTAAACAGCCATCACTGAAACTTGCTACCTCCCAAGACAGGCTTTAGAAATCCATGGCTTTAATAACCACAGAATACTGTATTTGTGCTGAAGCCGGAGTAGAATATAGTGGCAGGGCATGAGATAGCAGTCACAGCAAGGCAAAATTTGAAGGTCCCTTGGTTACAGCAGTCACAGCAGTTTTTGAAAATCTGCCTCAGTGGAAGTTGCCTCCTGCCTCAGCTACTGACACGTAATCACATGTCAATCTGATTGATCACCATTAATTTAATGGCCAGTGGTGCTTTCCCAGACTGCTACTGGTAGCAAACTACCTACAGCCACTCCTCCACCGTAGGAATGAGGGCACTATGTTGTAGTTATCTCAGATTTTTAAACCTGCCAGGTAAGTAGAATGGGTAACATCCTACAGTGTGCTGTGGAAGCAGAAAGTGACTTTTTTTTTTTTTTTTCAAAAGGAGAAAGCACTTGGCCAGCCAGAGGGTGGCAGCAGCAGGGAAGAGCTCAGCTCTGAGGACATAACAGAAAGCAAACAGCTGTGGGAGCTTCACAGTGTGTATGTGGTGGCAAGGAAAACAGGGACAGGTAACAGAGAGGGGAAACTGTACGCAGGAGGGGTGCAGAAACAGTCCTGCAAGGGAGGGCAGGAGGAAGAAACCATGGAATGGGGTAGACAGAGATGGAACAAGCTGTGTAATGCAAGTTCCAAGGGAAAGCTGCAAGAAAACAACAGCAATTCCGACTGCTCTGTGGCTCAGAAGCCCTCAAAGCAACAACAACAAACAAACAAACAAACAAAAAAAAAAAAACGGTATTTTTAGAAGCTATTCATAATTTCTTAGAAATGTCTCAGTGTCCTTTAAAGCCATTTGACTCAGCAGATGGTAAGCAGGCCATGCTGGAAGGATGATATCTGCAAAAGCACCATTTGTACTGGCCATCCAGTAGGAGACTTGGTACAGCCAAAGGGTCCCACAGTCCACATTTAACTACTCAAGCGAAGGCTAAACCCACACGTGGCTTAAACAGTAGGAAAACTGAGCTCTAGCTGCCTGTTTCCTGCCCAATGCACTCACTAAGCATTTTTTTTCCCATCACGCTTGGAAAAGGACCCTTGTCTAGTAGGGATGCTCCAAATACCAAGCTGTCATTCAAACCTGGCTGAAGATATCAGTGCTTATCCAGCAACAAAATTTCTCTTCCAAGAAATAAGTAAATGTTCCATGTGAAGCACAGACCAGCTTCCCCATCCCATATGACCGCCCCAACAGCCTGTACACCTGTTTTCCCTCCCTCCCTCCCTCTGGATCTGTGAATATTGAGTTACAGTGGCCACACAACCATAAGCTGGGGGGGGGTGACTATGGCACCATTTCAGTAGAGCTGACACTGTGCTGGCCGAAGCAGTCCCTGGGGACGCATCTTCAGGCCCCTCTTTGGCAGAGGAAGGCCCTAAATCCAAGTGCCCCACGTTGTCAGTGACTCCTCAGTTGACTTTTAGACTGGTTATAGCAGGACCAACAACCAGTTGCATGGCCAAGGCAGTGCAATGGCCAAAACAGCCGGTAAACAAAGGTCCAAGAACAGCATTGAACAGCCAGGCCGTGCGCCTTTCACACTGGCTCTCTTTGGACAACCCAGCAGTGTCACTGCACACCACTTCCCACCAGCCGTAGCAGGAGGAGCCCAGGTGCCTCACCAAAGGCTGGACTGCATGGCAAAGATCTGAGAAACAGGACATTGACTTATCACATTGTCTTGTGGGAGATTATATGTGGCAGAGGGAGACCTGAAAAGCCAGCTCTCCTGTCCCCAAACTTAGCATGTGAACTTCTGATCTGTTCTCAGATTTGATTAAAAACGTGTCTATACATTTTCTGTCTTTGCCTGCTAAGTCAACCAATCGTTCATGCCAGTATCTGCTTTGCTGTCAGTGGACTTGATAATTAAGATGACACGAGACCACTTGCTGAAATCAGTCATTGCACACAGCAGTACAGCACTCTGCCCATTCACTTCCCAGTCTGGAGTAAAAGGGAGGAAAACAAACCTAATGACAAGGAGAAGAGCTATCCTGAAAGAATACAGATGCTTCTCTGCCAGGGCACAAGGAGAAACTGCTATCTTTTCAGAGCAGAGACACTGTCAGGATGCAGCAAAGGCTGCTGCTTCCCTCAGTGTCCCAAGCTGAAAGCTGCTGACACATTTACTCTGGCATGTCCTAGCACCATGCTGTGGAATCTTAGCAAGAATGGATGTGCACAAGCAGTGGGACAAGTCTCTGTCCCACACTCTGGGAAAGGGGGAGTTCGGGTGGCACGCACCAGGGCTGCAGGTGGCTTGCAGGTTTTCTCCAGGCTCTCTTTCAGGTGGCCTATCTCAGCACGGTAGTCATCCAGCTGGCTCTCCAGCTTCTCCCGCCTGACTCGCTCGAATTCCAGCTGAGCCTCCAGCTCCTTCACAGCCCTGCCAAAACCAAAGGAGACAAACGGAGCATAAAGCACATCCAAGCATGTCCTGACTACTCCACGTGTTGTTTTTTTTTTGTTTGTTTGTTTGTTTTTTTGTTTTGTTTTGTTTTTTTTTTCAGGAGCAGGTTAGTCACAGCAGAAAACTGCAGTTCCAGTGTGCTCCTGGCTTAAGACCCTTTGCAAAAGCTTCAGCATCTGCTATTTTTCCTTCTCCACAAATCAGCTGTGCTCAGCGCACGACCATCTCCACCGCGAGATGGCGACGTCTTCCCACACATTGAGCCAGCCTCGGGGTTTTGAGCAGGCTGCAACCCAGGTCGTTCTCCAGCTGCTGAAGAGGGAGAAATGCCCAAGAGGTAGAAGAGTTGGCAGGAAACAGAGAACAAGCATAAAACTGGTTTTCTGGACAGGCCAGGGGCAGTTTCTTCATTTATGGCTGGTTCCTCCACATCCTTCCTAAAGTGATTGGGTTAACCACAAATGAGGAATGATCAAATGACAGCCTGCATGGCACCGACTAAAGGAAAGCGGAAGCACTGACTGATAAACAGTTGCACAAGTTCTCATCAGTCACCCCCACAGTGGCTACTAAATTAACTGAGATTCCTGGAACTGGCTAGCTGAGACATAATTCAGATATATTCTTATAACAACAATTGACCTCAACAGCTGAGTCATCTGGAGTTGAGCTGGCTCTCATCTGTAGCACAAGTTAGCACAGCTACAAAGACAGAATACTGGTAAAAGGAAAAGGGAGATGTCTGCCATGTGGATTCAAATAGCAGGGCAGGAAAAAAAGCTGACAGAAGAGCTACTGCATTGCCCAGACCAAAACATTCCTGACTCAGTCCAAAGCGACCGGTCTATGTCAGCCTTACTGACACTGTAAGCACAACCTGTGCTTTTGCAGGGAACTCAGTGCCTGGGGGAACAGGGTGACTTCTTGCACACTCCGGATTTGTGGGGCACAGCTCCAGCACTGTGTGGCATACATGCAGTGGCATTTGTTTCCATGCCATGCAGCCTGGCCCTGCACAGCAGCTCCCACCAGGCCTCTTACAGCAAAATCTGCAAGAACAACCTTCCCAAGTGGCAATTCCTGCTTTTCATCTAGTAAAATGATCATGTTGGTAAATATTTTTAAATAATGAGGTTTTCTAGCATATGATACAAGCATCTTGGGGTTTATACACAGGTGTCTGTCAGTATCCTGAGGAGCAGTATTTCGGTTTCAAAAGGCCAGACTGGATCTAGGGATGCTCTCTGGCCTCCACAGATGACATCCCTCAGAGACCCTCACAATTACTGTTTTACTAGTTTAGCCCCACATGCCATGGAAAGCAAAATCCCTTACAAGAGCCCTCTAACAGGCACTGCCAGCTTTTCAGTAGCTGCTGTATCCAAAATGAGCTCTCATTTCTGCTGTTAGTCAACAGCGACTTTTCCAGTGCTGCAAACGTATTGCTCTAGTAACACGTTTGGTTTGCAGTGGCCCAAAAACATAATGGACATGGACATGCTTATCTACAAGAATTAAGAACAAAATACAGCCAAATGTTTGACAGATAGAGTAGGGACAGGATGTTGCTTTCTTGTTTAAGGTCTAAATCTTTAAGAGAAATAGAGGCATTTCTTTAAAACCTAGACAGTCTGCCCATCTAAACATCTAACTCATCTAACAGAAACCTTTTATTTAATGGAGACCCTGAGAATTAGGCAGAAACTATGTAAAGTGCTTCACATGCAAGGGGAGGTTAGCTGAGATTTCTATTTTTGTGGTCTGAAAATGATCTAATGTCTTCATGAGCACAGAAATACACTGCTCTTGACAAAGAAATATAACAGGTCATTGAATAACTCCTCCTGTATATGCACTTCCACGCAAGCCATGCTAAGACTAATGCTTCTATTCAGACTTATTAAAGTGAATACATGTATTCAGCATCCTTGATGAAAAAAAAAAAAAAAAACATAGGATTTATGTACAGCCTACTGCACATACACTGCAGGAATACCTGAAGGCAGAACAGGTAGTCCTGCACAAGTAAAAGAAGTACATACACATAATATTTTGTGTTGTGCTGTAAGGCTGATCCTGGTCACAGAAGTCCAGAAATGGCCAGGAAAATCACTGAAGTCCTTTTCTTTTTGGCCTGGCTAAAGTTGGTAAGTGGAAAAGACAAAATGGCCAAAGCAATTTGAGTGTAAGGTAGCCTTAAAGAAGGCTTTAAAATGGGCCTTGCTGAGTTAAACATTACCAGAGGAAGTTAACCTTACTTCTCAACATCCCTTTTTTCTTTTTCCATCTTCTTCTCCTCCTCCGTTATTCCTCCCAGTTGTTTGTAGTTGCTGTAGGCAATTTCTAGAAGATGCTGAAGTTCTTGAATCTTGCGATAGGCCCTTACTGTAAGACAGGGATCTCCAGGTAGGTAAAATGAACAGAGAGAACTGAAGACAGTCATGCTGAAATCCAATAGCCTGGAAAAGTCTCACAAAGACAGAAATCACACTGCTCAGCAGATACTGAGAGGTATCTGACATCCACACAACAGACAGCTCCCAGAAACAAGGAGCAATCCAATGTGGTTTCACCAACACAGATTAAAACACTGGAACAGATACGTTCTGACTGTCCTGCACTATGTTGCCTAATTTTCCACAATTTGTTTGAATACTCATCAGTGCAGATACCCTGTCAACAAACTCATCCTACAACAAAGTCGCATCAGTTAGCAGAAACTGTGCAAGTAGGAACAGAATGTCTTGAGACTACCTTTTCGAATAAGGAGTGATGAAAATGCTTACTGCGTGCGTTCCTTTTCTCTGCTTTGTTCAGGATTAAATCTTCTTTGCTATCCGTACTCCCTTCCACACCATGTCTTTCAAAAAATTTTGCATTGTTTGCATCTAGTTCTTCATCACTGGAGCTACTGTCTCCAGTTCTTTGTGTCAAAAGTTCCACAGCTGCCAGCTGGGCAAATCTGCAGAGAGAACAGTTAACCTGCACTGATACATCCCCGTAATCTGTAAAAGCATAGCCATGCTCCCCACGTGGTAGAAACTCTCTGAAACTCTTCATGTTCCCATTGAGAGAGGGAGTTTCAGGGTTACAGGAAGCACTGGTACACAAACTATGAGCAGCTGATCTGCTTTCTGCAGTATTCTCCCAGCATGATCTCTGCCTCACTGAAATCTTATGGCAGTGACTCCCACATCAGAGAGATCTTTTCCTGTGTAGGATTTCTTAACTGAATCTCATCAGAAACTGCATTATTTTTATTAATGCAAAAATCAGACAGTTTTCTCTAGTTCTCATTTACTTTGTGCAGTTGGAATATATAGGCTTACGACCTTCCTTTTGCAGATCAGTTACTTTTCACCTTTTATGTCTCGCCATGTTCAGAAAAACAAGGTAAACATAAATCCTTTTACAGCTACAGTACTGCTTTGCTTGTTACTCAGAACTGGAATTCACAGACTTGACCTTTTCCTCCCTCCATCACTGAAAATCAGAAGTAATTACAACTAAGCTGACTTGATATTGATATATAAATAGTAAGCAAATAAATGATTGAGCTACATGATATGTGTTACTACCTCTTGGCTACATCCTTTGGAGTCTCTCCAGCATCATCTGTAATGTCACAGTCAGCTCTCATTTCAAGTAACCACTGTAAGCAATGGACGTGCCCCTGTTCAGCAGCTGGGGAAAGGAAGGTGCACGCAAGTCAGTTGTATTCAGCTGAAGTGTTTCAAACTTCATACATCCCCCTCTTGACACAGTTCAATGTGCCAGAGGGTGGGTTCATTAAGACCCCACAGGTGAGATGCTGTTTCAGAGAAGCCTGCATTTCTAGATGATCAAGTCATACGGGCATGCCCATTTTTAGGGAAGATCCTGCAATGTGTTTTTGTGCCTGCCCCTAGTCCTGGAAATTTACTTGCAACTCTTGCTGGAGAGGAGCTGGGCCACACCCATAAGGCAATGCCTCTCAGCTGCAGCCCAATGCAACAGCTTTGCCTAGTTGTGTGATCTAGCACAGCTACTGCCCATGCCGCGTGGTCCCCAGGAACGATGTCTCACAGGATGGTATTTGGCATATCTGGCTGAAAACAGCCAGCCCTTTTTCTCAGGGAAGAATAATTCTGTCTGTCACAGCAACCCATTTGGATAAGTGTCATGTGTGTTTTCACATATAAAAAATCAGGAAATGCAAAGACAATCAGCCATAAAATTTCCCTCAACATTTCATCAACACTGCATGTAAAGACTGGACGAAACAAGTAGCAACATTCCACGAAAAGGAGTAGGAAGGAATGTAGAAAACACTTTTAAAATCCCTTCATATAATTTTTTATAACGGGAACTTCAGTTATCTTTTTAAAAAATCGATTGTTACCTAATCAAAAAGAATTGTAGAAAATAGTGTTAAAAGCGTATTACAAGAATACTTTCCATTATTTTTTCTCTCCCATTTCATGGGACAGGTTGACCATGAGCCAGCAGTGTGCTCTGGTGGCCAAGGAGGCCAATGGGATCCTGGCATTCATAAAAAGGAGTGTGGCCATCAGGTCAAGGGAGGTGATCCTCCCCCTCTACTCTGCCCTGGTCAGGCCTCACCTGGAGTGCTGGGTCCAGTTCTGGGCTCCCCAGTACAAAAAAGACAGGGATCTCCTGGAAAGAGTCCAGCAGAGGGCCACAAAGATGATACGGGGCCTGGAGCATCCTATGAAGAAAGGCTGAGAGACCTGGGTCTGTTCAGCCTTGAGAAGAGAGGACTGAGAGGGGATCTTATCAATGTGTATAAATACCTGAAGTGTGGGAGACAGAGAGATTTGGCCAACCTCTTTTCAGTGTTTTTTGGGGACAGGACAGGGGGCAATGGCCACAAAATGGAGTCCAGGAAGTTCTGCACCAACATGCGAAAGGACTTCTTCACGGTGAGGGTGACGGAGCACTGAAACAAGCTGCCCAGGGAGGTTGTGGAGTCTCCTTCTATGGAGATATTAAAGTCCTGTCTGGATGCCTATCTGGGCAGCCTGCTCTAGGGAACCTGCTTTGGCAGGGGGGTTGGACCTACTGATCTCTTGAGGTCCCTTCCAACCCCTACAACTCTGTGATTCATCTTTCAGGCATTACTAAGAAAACCCCAGACACAAGAGGACCATTCTTCTGTAGTGCTAGCACTCCACTGCAAATCAAGGTGTTAGATACAAGAAGTTAAGCTTCCTCCACAGCGTATAACAAATTACTTTGTTGTGGTTTTTATAACACATCTCCATGGTAGCAATATGTTCACCAAATAATGGCCCAGACCATAACACAGATCACTGTTATGAACAACTAGCCCATGTTTCTAAAACTGACATCTCACCTGATTAAAAAAATAATAAATTTCAGTTTAGATGTTGTTTTCTTTTTCATACATGTATAAATTTTCTGTATTGACTTCAGCTTGGTTATTTTGTTTTTAAAGTGACACCTACACACACATACATCACAAAATATGTTTTTCAGGTTGCCCTTTCAAGCCCTCAGGAAATGAGACACTGTTTTTCATTAAGTTTATCTGATGAGCAGCCACTTGAAAAACTAAGTAAACAAGCCAGCAACGAACGGTAACAAGCTAAAACACAAATCATAATTACTGACCTTTGTGCATGAGAGTGGATCCCTTATCATCCCGCTCATTAATATTGACTACTCCACTTTTCACTAATCTTCTAAGTTCCAAAAAGTCCCCTTTGAAAGCAGCGCTATGGGCTGGGAAAGCTAAAACTGAAAACAAAACACGTGTTTCCAAACAGATACCAGTAATTCCTCTAAACATGTTCATATTTGTCTCATACAGCTTGCTTCTCTCGTAACAACTTATTCATGGAAATTTCATAGCCAGGTTAACGCATCTTTAATCAGTTAAAACACAGCTGCATTACTAGCACTGTTCATCACAGACTTGACTAAACATGTCTCGGTTATGGCTACAGGCATCTTATACAGCTTGGAGATGAATTTCAAAGACCTGGAATACCTTTGTTTCACAGTTACTGTTCTATTACTGGTGGTAACTAGAGTCATATGCCTATTTTGAATTCCACAGTCTAACCAAATATATAAACTAGTTTATTTCTTGGTAAAAAAAACTACTCATAAAGAAAGTTGGATTTTTCCAGTTATATTTAGAGAGAGAGAGAGAGTATTGAAAAAAAAATATATATATATATAAGTATAATGACAAAAGACTAGCAGATAAGGAAAATAAGTGCCTGGAAAAAGTAGAAAGGTGAAAGAGCAGTTCTTATATCTGTGGAATGTTGTCCTTATGAAGCTTGCCACACTTGCATCTTTTGGCAGTTCTGACTGCAGTAGTATTGCTGGTTAACAAGTAACCTTAATTTTAGTAGAACATTTCCAGGCTGAACTGTTATTCCGTATAAGTAAAGAATTCCAAGCAGGCAAATCTGAAAATTCATGAAAATTATACAGCTATTCTGGATTTCTGCTGGAGTCTAAGAACGTGCATAACTTGGTATTCATAGTGCAACAGTGTGACAAGTTTTATTTTGATTATTATAAATCTAAGATATTTTTAAAATCACATTGAGAATCCCAGACTGTAGCTATCAGTAAGTGCAGTAACTATTGAAAGCAGTAGCTGTTCCTTACATTGATGATATGAAGGTTGCAATTCTCGTGTAAGTTTTCAGAATCAAGTGTTTTATGAAATGACACCTATTTTAACAGTATAAATTTTAACAACATTTTAGTGTTTGATCCACACTCACCTTCCTGTGTCTCTGGATGCTCCCCCTCTTTTTCCACACTGTTAATATATTGCAGAATATTATCTTTATAGAAGCGCTCAGCCAAGTCCCTTGGAGTCTCTCCGTAGTCATTCCTGGCTTTCAGCATGTGCATGACACTGGCCATTTTACTGACCAAGAACTTAAAGCAGTGCAGATGTCCTTCCATTGCTGCCAGATGTGCTGTAGCCCAAAGTAAAACAAAGTAGGTTAGAGCAAAGCACTGCTTACTACCAAGAAAGCAGTGCTCTCGCTAACGGTTAGATCTAGCTCCTCCACCAGCACCTGAGCCATCCAACACTGCACAACAAGAGGAAGCAGCTCCAGTTGGTCAGGGGATGCTCAGCTCCTATCCAGGATAGAGTCCAGCTGTATGCAAAGGAGGTACAAGAAAACTGTCAAGGGTGGGATCTGCAAAGAAAATTCCCTGGCAGAGCTGACGGCGGGAGACAACACAACACTGCCAAGAGACCTTTGAGCTCTAGCTAGGAGAGTGCACTGCTGGGGTGCCCTGTTCCCCATGAACTGAAATCTCACTGATCAGCAGCTCTGATCTGACTTCATTCTCCTAGGTGGACTCATGGACAAAAGTGACAAAGTGAAAAGAAACAGTATCTTAAAGTTAACTTCTGTTTATTAGTCAGATGGTGCAAAACTGATTCAACTCTTACAAATCCTCTTCCAGATAAGCAAGAATCTCAGGGATGAAACTTCACCTTTTGGAATGAAATCGTATTAAATGTCTGCCCTATGCAGAAAGCAGTCAAAAAAGCTTGAGGCTTTCTGCAAAAATGGAAAAGAGTTTAATTCTGTCCATGTCTTTCTGCAGTTTCAGTGGGATGCTATGGAAGACACATAAAGGAATTTTTTACGGACAGCTTTTAACCTGTGTGTTGCTGAGTGCCCAGTGTTTAACTACTCCATGTGATCTGCAGGCACACTTCTCGGTGTTTCATCTCACCTGTTATAAAATCAAGCTAACACTATTCTCTCTTCTCCAAGCAGTGAGTGGAAGAACTATGTCTGTGAAAAATTCAGGTGTCACACTATGATTAAATTATTATTACATTTAGAACAGGCTTAACTGGTAAGAAATAAGTGAAGCATGGCCAAAACCTGAATACAATTAGAAAACAAAATGTTGAATTAAAGAATGCAGAGTATTCAGGGCACTGAATAAGACAGTGTTCTTCAAAAAAAAAAAAAAAAAGTATTTTTTTAGATAATTAAAGCCTCTGCCATAATACAAATATGATTCTATGACAAGGTGCAGTCTTACATTTCTTAAGTTTTAGGAGCATGGAATTGCAACCTCAGTAAACTCCTTTTAGTATACTCAAGTAATATTACAGCACTGGCCAGCTAATCTTGAAGCTGAATTATGTAAAAATGATTTAAATTTACTTGACTGTTTCAGACGCTGAGGAAAATACTCTAATCTGTACAGCATAACACTCCTGTTAATCATTTATTAGGAGTATTACAAAGCAATTTCTTTCCTCTGGATCATAGGAGGATCAAATGAAACAGAACAAAGGCTGAACAAACCAGCTTCTGTAGATGTCAGAAGAGTAACAAACGCAATTTTCTACTAACATGTATATACAGAGCATTTAAGTGGAACTGTGCTGGTATTCACCGTATCTCCATACTAGATTGTGATATCAGGGAAATGTTCCCAAACGCAAACAAAGCTACCTTCTATGCTGCCCCCAGGGTGCCTAACATCACAAACCTTTATCGCTTGAGCCAATACACCACATGTCCTACCGGGATGTAAGAGCCTCACATCCTTCAACAAAACCCACGTTTGAAAAACAAAACATAGATATTGGTTTACTGGATAAATAGTGCTTAATAGAGGATAAAAGATTTTGAAAGTAGATTTAAAAGGATAACTCTAAACCTCTAAACAAGTTATTGAGGGAAAATTATGCTATTTGGAACAAATAATATGACTGACCATAAGAAAGCATGTTAAAAGGGAAAGGATGCAACAGGAACAAAGGGTATGAGCAACAGCATTCAACTTACAGAGGACTGAGGCAGTGGTGTGCTAGGCAGAGGGATGGTGGAGAGACTATGAAGAGAGTGCCCATTTTTTTGTGCTAAGGTGACTGTGCACATAATTACGAAAAGAGTACAGACTGCAGATAATATAGAAATTCTGGTATTCTAGAAATCAAGATGAGGAAATCAGAGGTAAAGGAGAACAAGGGTTTTACCAACCTAGTTAAGAAACATTTGGATACCAAAACCTGCATATGAACATGTCAGAATCTGCTCACACTGGCACAGCCATTCAAGGCTGGCACACATTCAACAAAGAGCAGGTAGCAGCTGGACCTGCCTGCTGCCCCACCTACCCTTCCCCTCCTGTGACCTCCACTGGCACATGCGCTCCACCACATGCTCAGGGGATGCTGCCCTCTCAAAACGAGCCTGCTCCCAACATGAGCTGTTCCAGCACCCTTAGCTCTGAGCCTTGCCAGGAACAGCAGGAGCTGAATAGGATGCTGGTGCCAACTGACAGCTACTTGGGATTTTATGAATTCCCTCATCGTTTTAAAAACAGAGCAACTATGTGTATTGCATGGAACCAACTAGCAAATTATAGCATAGCATCACAGAATGGTTTGGGTTGGAAGGGACCTTAAAGCCCACCCATTTCCACCCCCTTGGGCAGGGACACCTCCCACCAGACCAGATTGCCCAAAGCCCCATCCAGCCTGGCCTTGAACACCTCCAGGGATGGGGCATCCACAGCTCCTCTGGGCAGCCTGTGCCAGTGCCTCACCACTGTCTGAGTGAAGAATTTTTTCCTTATATCTAATCTAAACCTACTCTCTTTTAGTTTAAAACTGTTACACCTTGTTCTATCAAAACAGTATCTCTTGTCCAACCAACGCTGATAGGTGTGCTTTGCTGAAGGTGTGCTAAGATTATCACATATCACAACAACTGTAATCCAAAGATTAAGTATATGATTTATCCTGACATACCTGGAAGGTTTCCATTGTTATCCACATCATCTATACATGCTCCCCATCTAACAAGAAGCTGCAAACACCCCAAGCGACCATGAAAAGCAGCATAATGAACAGGCTTCCAGTCATTCTTGTCTGAAACATTTGCATTCTGAAATGAAAACAGTAGGTTAATTCATTCACTTACAAATCTTAGACACAAAACAAATTTTATAAGCAGGAACCAGCTGTTCATTGTGTTAAATTATTTCCATCAAATCAAATAATATTTTTCAAAGTTCATGTCATATAAATAGTTCCCATTCCAAGATGGGTATTTTTCACTGTTTCTTGGTTGTATTGAAATAATATATGCAGAAAAGGTAGATGTTCAGAAGTACTTCTATCGATGTGTTGATGATTATTCTTAAATATACATCTGTATTTTTTTCAGTCTATGTCGTTTACTGTATAGGATTTGTACAATCACAAAAAATCACAACAACCTCAGTGCCTGATCTTCATTTGGTGACATCCCCTGTCAAATGGTGTTCCACATTATTGATTCTCTTTAGATTTTTGGAACATTTCTCTAACATGTCTTACATTCAAAAAAAAAAAAAAGAAAGAAATTTAACCTAAGAATAAATTCCCACACCTGCCAACAAGAATATGCCAACAAAGATTAACCTACAGTCCCAAATCTCAGTTAAACTAATGAGTTTTGTTGGAAAAGGACAGCAGACTTTGGCTCCGCACTAGGGATCTGCAGGTAAAAGTCTCACCGCTCCACTTTGCAGTATGGTTTGTAAAGTGTACGACTGCCCATGGGCTGCAGCTAAGTGTGACGGGGTGCACCCACGGTCGTCTCGAGCTTCTAGGTTTGCTCCATTTAATAACAAAGCCTAAAAGAAACACAAAGCCTAAGTTCAGAAAGCAAGCTGAAAAAGCAAACATAGCCTAGCAGGATGACTTAAAATGATCAGCTGGGTAACTCTGGGGTAACTTCAAAGCATTGTCACTACACAAAATAAATCTTTTTGCGCAGATGGAACAAATGGGTGCACTGCTTTTAACAGCGACTCAGTTCCAGCTCTAATGTTGTGAAGGAAGATGAGATACTCACAGCTCCATTAGGAGCCCTCTCAACTGATCTTCATAATGACTGTGTCCAAACTGCAGCCTGCCTTACTTTTGCTTGAGAGTAAATATTTACACATACCTGCATGCAAGCATCCTGTCCTCGGATAGCCGCAAGGTGAGCTGCAGTCCAGCCTCTGACAGCCACCTGTGTTATGTCAGCTCCGTGCCAGAGCAACCAGTGAAGACACTGCTCAACCAAAACCAAACTCTTGTTATTTAACTATTATTACTATGTGTCTGAGGCACATTTTAACTATAAGTTAACAGTAGATGTTATATTTCAAAACTGCATCAGAATACTTCTTTATGGAAACATGACACCTCAGAGCATGGACTAGCAGGTGAGTTAGACAGTTTCAAGGCCTCATCCAAGGGTACAAAAGTAGAAATAACTACTAACTCAGACCCTAGCACTGATTTTACAGAATGGCTTCTTAATTTTACTCTTCCAGATTTAAAATGTAATCCGTGAGAACATACACATGGCATAAGGTAAAAGCATTGGAAAAATGGTGCAAACATGCTCACTTGAATTCCAGCTAAAATTACTGGCAGGAAAAACACCATGAACTAAATGTAATGCCTCATTTCAGTTATTAGGCTCCTTAGGGTGCACGTAATCCTACCTCTCTTCTCATCCTTTCATAGTTTAGTTTAGCTTTATTCACCTTTTTCCACCAAAAGTTATTGCTTTCAATGGAAAGCTTTAAAAAAATATCAAAAAAAGGCAAGAGAACTAGTTAAAATGTTTTGTTATATATTATCATTATTTAATATATTCTTTTAGGTCAGGCTCCACCTCTGGTTCCTTCATTGTTTCCACCAAGGAGCTTAGTAACAAACAGATGACAGATAATCCAATAAAGTCTTATACATCAACTGCAAAGTAGGAGAGTCAAATGAGAAGTGGCAGAATTTACACATGTAGAAAAGGGTGGGCAAGCAATCTGTTTTTAGGGTTGACAGCATGATCATCAGCATTTTTTGACAGTTTCTGTTCATTCCAGTAACAGAACTGCATTTCTTGAGTTTAGCAATAATTTTACATTTTTTCCTTTGGGACGTGATTTTTATATGGTTATACATGACCTTACTGTTTCAAAGTTAGATTGCAAAAATATTATGCAAGAAAACTGTAACAAGGAGATAAATGTTGTGCTGAATACAGCAGCTCGGTCCTTTTGGAAATTCAAAATTTCCAAAGTACCTGCTGATTTCTACATCAACATTCAGTGCTTTTATTTCTTAAAATAAAATGTGTTAGCACTGTTTCTAGAGAATGAGGCACGGGACAGAACACTGGTAAACAGAATGAACAGGCTCTCATGTCACTTCTCACTTGGTTCAATCACCTTCATGACTAGAGAATGTGTACATGTCCTAGAGAATTTTCTCATTGTACACATCCTAGCAGAGTTTCTAGGTGTCCTGAGAAAAGGGAAAACACAACAGAAACAAAAGAAGGTCATAAATCTAGAAGGGAGGCCATAAGGCACACTTTTCTCAGAGTAAGAAAATCACTGATTTTGTAAAATCTGGCAGTGTTAACTATGTAAACTGTGGCTGGGACTTCTGAAAGGCAAAATAAGATACTAAAAACTGTACTTCTGTTCTCAGTGAATATATTTACTGAGAAAATCAGACAGAGATTATTAATTTAGCTTGATCAAAGCCAATGACTTTGTGTCCAGCCTCTCCTAAAGAAGGAAAACATTAACTCACAAAAACATTGCTGTGTCTGAACACCAACATCATATTTTACCTCCAGACTTCCAGAGTGTGCAGCACAGTGCAAAGGTGTGAACTCGTGGACTAAATCCACCTCGTTAATACTAGCTCCTCTTTTTATCATTGACGCAAGTTGTTCTACATCACCGGCTTTCACTGCCTCGTGTACACTAGTGTACTTTTGCTGGTTCTTGACAGCTAGTGAGGAATAATAAAAGGGCATTAGCCAGTTCAGTAACATTTCAGAGAGAGTAAATAAGTGATGAGTCAAAGAATCATCAGGGTGACAGCTTTATAGGAACCAACCCAACGTGTTCAGAGTAACTTCTGAGAGTGAGCCTTGTATCAGCAGGAATCCTTAGCCTCTGTTTGTCAGAAACAAAGCAATACTCAAAAATGTGAAACAGCCATGTCATCTCCAGCCTCAGAAAATGGACCAAAAGAAGCCATGAATAAGAGCCAGAAGAAAGATGACAAGAAACATGGTAAGAGCAGGAAAGCAGAGCTACTCCATCTACATATGCAAATGCTGGAGCACGTCCACTGCAACACTGGCTCTCTTCCAAAACTGTGGGCATCACAAACTTTTTCATCCATCACATCTTCAAGTGCATCACCAGGGGGGCTTCTCACTTGGGTGAACAAGCTCTCAGCCATCACTTTTCAAGTGCTCCACGTGGCCGTGCTCCCACTGCTGCCTGAGGATTCAGCATACCATGGCATACTGTGTTGAGGGCACCAGAGCCTTTACCAATTAAGCATAGCGTGTAATTGCTCTTGACTGAGCTGCACAAGTCAGCTTCATTACAAGCTCATGTCACAATGAAAGCTGCTACATCACAAAAACAATTATTTATACATTGTGTTAGTCATTCTGTGTCATTCCCTTGCTGTAACTATAGCATTGCTCTGGCACAGGTTACTTTGTTGGCCTAAATTTTTGCCATCACCAAACTCAGTAGTATTTTCATTGACTTCAGTAGCATGGAATAAAACTCTGAACTTAGGTAAAGGCAGAGTGGTACAAAAGTATATGTCACCGGGATAAACTGTATTCTCCTTCAGGCCTTTTCACTGATTAACAGGATAAGTGGGAGCACTGGGAGTCAGATATCCAAAATCCCTTGCAACATCTTGGCACTTTGCCTGAATTGGTCAACAGAAATAAGTGATGTAAGTAGATCTAATGGCTGAACAACAGATAGCTAAGTGTATGAGTAACTCAAAACAATTATTAATCACCTTCTAGAGTAGTCATCATTCCAGCAGCAAAATGCACTAACACTTGGATTAGATTTCACACTATAAGGAGAAGTCTTGAAGAAGTAGGCTACTGTTCGGCAAATCAAGCATGTGGGAAAAGGTTGGTCTTAAGGTATTAGTGCCTCAGTTTCCCTGCCTGTAGAGAAGAAATGGTGGTAATAGTTAAAACTGTTAAGCATTTTCTGACCAAAAATATTAGATATCAATGAGATGCTCTGTGAAAAGGCTACTGACACATGTAAAAAAAGTGCTAATATGATGAAAAACAGCCTTCACAGTTTACCTGTGCCTAATTTCATGTAATCTGTAGCAGGATTATAGTGCTCCGGTAGATTTGGGGTTGCCACAGAGAAGAAAAGAGGGGTTAAACTGTTGCTGTAATACAGACTGAGATTAACACACACGTCTTGATCTTGTGGCTGTGTATCATCACTTCACTCCCACTTGCCCAAGAGACAGGCTGTATCATTGCCCTGCACAAAGCAGCTTCAGTTAGGAACTGGGACTCTTATTATGCAAAATGCTGTAAGAACAAACAGCAGCAGCACTGAAACAGAGAATAATTCAGGTTGGAAGGGACGTCAGAAAGTAATCTAGTTCATGTTTTTAAATAATAATTACATTTTGCATTTGGGGTTCTTCGTTTTGTTGTTGTTTTTGTTTGCTTCTTTTTAAACAGAGAATATCACCAGGACATAATTTTCCCACAGGGGAGTCATTTCTCATTATGTCAAGTGAGGGTTACAGACTTCAGCACAATTAGGCAGCCTTACACCAGAGGAAAATCTGGTCAATTACACTACTTGCCAAAGTACTAATGTGTTTAACACGACTTTCCAGTGCAACAAGTTCAAGCTTTTTTTTTTTTTTTTTTTTTTTCCCAGAAGTAATACAAATAGCAACACACACTCCCAGCCCCCAGCAGAGGGAATTTTGCCTCCTTTCTCCCTCTGGAAGGACCAGTGACCTACAGCTCCACGGAGATGGATGCCAAATGCTGCGGCACAGCTTCTTGACTCAGGCCAGCAAGAGCAAGCTGTAGGCTGGGATTGAAATTTAATAAACGGTTGTTAACAAGAATTTTGTACGAAATATATTTGTTCAGTCAGCGAATGACATCTTTCATAATTTTAATGCATTTTTTTTTAAATTGAAACTGTTATCAAATGCTCATTCACTAAGGAAAAATTCCCCTGTAGAGTTAGGTAAATATTGTGGCAACAGTACCTGACCAAAATTCACTAAAGAATTTACTCAGCATGGGGAAAAGGGTCAGTTTTAGGTTTTCCCTATATTTCTCTAACACAAAAAGAATCCAGTGCTACACTTCTTAGCAGGAGCTCAAGGCAACAAGGACCTAAGCCCCACAGTAGGCACAGGCACAGTTATTGGGCTGGGGGGTTAAAAATACCAGCTTGGGGGTGACCTCAGGGCTGTGCCACCTTTTACCAAATGCTTGGTAAATATCGATCAAGCCTGATATTTTATATGAGCCTCACGTGAAATGGATATGTTAACAGATGGGGGAACCTCGGGCAAAATAACGGGAAGGGAAGGGAAGGGAAGGGAAGGGAAGGGAAGGGAAGGGAAGGGAAGGGAAGGGAAGGGAAGGGAAGGGAAGGGAAGGGAAGGGAAGGGAAGGGAAGGGAAGGGAAGGGAAGGGAAGGGAAGGGAAGGGAAGGGAAGGGAAACTGCAGGCAAAGCACCTTCACCAGCCGGAGTAGGAGGCAGCGCCGGAGCTGCTGTTGGCATGGCAGCCCCTCACAGCACAAGCAGCTTCACTCGTTGCGCCCTCCTCCTTCTCCTCTTCCTCCCGCTTCTGCCCGCCGTTGCAACGGTGTTGCCATGGGCACAGGGTTCGCGTTCCCGGCGGGCCGCAGGAAAATGGCGGGCCGGGAGCGGCGGCCATGGCGCCTCAGCGGCCCAGGGGAGGGCGGCGGCCCTGAGGGATTTTGGGCACCGAGGGATGGAGCCTCGGGGCTGGGGCGCTGTGAGGGGGCTGCAGCTGAAGGGGGAGGTGTGGGACTGCCTGAGGAGGCAGCAGCGTGGAGTAATTGATGTTGGGCTGCAGGTGTATGTTCCGTCTGTAAAGGACGGTTCCTCTGTGAGACCTGGGATAAACCTGCCTGGGGATCGCTGGGCAGGTTGGCAGGAAAAGGGTATCCCGAGCTATTTGTTGTTGGTTTTTGTTTGTTTCCAATGCCCTGGCTTACCACCTTTGTGGCATTCCCCAGGGAGAGGCACAA
Organism: Netta rufina; assembly: GCF_964035555.1. NCBI lineage: Eukaryota > Metazoa > Chordata > Aves > Anseriformes > Anatidae > Netta > Netta rufina. The sequence goes on from NC_140123.1 coordinate 7,682,711, forward strand.
ACCAATCACACCAATCACTATCATCACCCTCAAACTGTCATCCATGTATTAACCAAGAACTATTCAACCCGCTTGCACTCTATCTGTGGGATAATCTGACTAACCACAATTCTTGTACTTGTAACCTCTCTGCACTAAGATGTTTCAGGGTACAAGTTTGTTTCTTTTTTTTCCTGCAGTTCAGAAGTCCTGCTCTTCAGCCCTGTTAGCCAGAAGAATCTGATACCCTGGAGGGAAACTGGGTTCCTTTGATGGGGCCAAAAAAGCACTCTGCATTTCAAGGCCCATTCCCAAATCAGATTTACAGGTGTGCACTGATAATTACATCTAAATAAAATCCATTTTGAGATTAATTATTCTTGTTAGAAAGTTGCTGTAAATCCTCTTACTGCACAAGGATGTCTCAGCCTACCCCTTGAAACCTGAGTGAGAAGACTGGGAACATTGCAACTAACAGCACATTCACAGCTGATTTTCTACTTACAGCTGATTATTTCTACTTATATCACACACTAAGGCTGAATTCTTATCTTTTGAGTATCCACACCACAAGAGCAATACACTAGGACTACTCTTTCACTTACTGTTTTGTGTCTTACTCCCTGCAGCTTTAAAAGTATGCACTCCCCACCCCACATAGCAGACCGAATAAAACCTTAAATGCAGATGACATACTATCCCAAGACAAACATTGTATGAATCTTTATTTGCAATCCCACAACCATGCCAGCCACACAAACCCATTACTGAAAGGAAGAGATTTACACAAATATATGCTTAATTTTATTTATTACATTTAAGAAATATTAACATCTCAGGATATCTGGTTTACCATCTAAGTCCAGTCATAAACAACAAAAAAAAAATGTTAACCATTTTTCAAATGAGCATTCTTACATTCGTTTCCCCCTGTAACGTAAAGAAAAGTTTGTTCAGCTGTATTAAATTCTTATGTGTGACTAACGGAAAAAAAAAATCATTAAAATGTCTCAGCTACCAGGCATCCTGGTTTGTTAATTGTTTGTTGGCACTTGTGTTCACAATCAAGCACTCTGGTTCCTTTGTTAAATTTTCCCCTTCTACCCAGAACTGTCTTTTTGGTTACTTTTTTATTTTTAATATCTGGATATGTAAGTTTGTTCAAATAAGTTTAAAAAGAAAAATATAGGGTTGTGTCTTGAGAAGTTCCTGCACCGCTTCCCTTGATAACCCACCTATGAGATAACTGAAGGAAGTTGCTTGCTTTCATTTTTCTGAATCTTATTCAGCAAGAGGTCTAAAACAGAGGTCTTTTTAATTCCATTTAAACTGAAAAAACTACAGAAACACTCTTCATTTGATGGTGTGCATAAACATTACACTCCATATATAGCAAAAATATCTTTTATTTATAATTTACATTTCCACAAGTGAAAATTGTACATTTTTACATATACAATTTCATTCCATTAAATTTTCACGCATCTACAGAACTTTCACACAATGACACCTGAAACTGTGCAGGCAGTAAGAAATACAAATACAAAAATGTATTTATTAACCAAACAGTAGCTAAGGCCCTGCCTCAGCTGAATGTTTTTATTTCATATAAAAAGTATTTGCCTTCCAGAGATAACACAGCAGCTTTTCTGTAAAAAAAAACATACCTCAGTTTATTTAAACAGACTCATCAGGTTCTGTTTTAATATCTGTAGATGCAGGTGTGCTCTCTTCTGCACAGGCAGGAGGGGTGTCATCAGGTTCTTCTTTGACTTTAGGCGAGTCACAGGACTCTTGTGTTTCTTGTTTACCAATGTTCAACATAATATTTAGAGGACTTTCTACAGGATTCTTGCTGGGAGATGGTGTGCAATCAAATGATGATGTCTGCAAAATGAACGTTAATGTAGCATTAACACATCATTACAATAGCAGCCACTTTTAAATCCTTTTCCCTTTTAGTCTTTCCTAAAATGCAAACGTGTTGACAGTAAAGCACTCAAAATCCAAAATTCTACTTTGTCAAGATCCATATAAAGCAAATTCGCTGTTTAATAGCATTACTTTTTCACAATTATTTTGAAAATGTATCATTCACGTAGCAATGAAATGCTTAACACATTACCATACAATATTCCCATCTCTCCACAAATGAACTGTACTCCCATATCATTAAAAACTTAACACACACTAAACACCCATTTCAAATTCCTAAGATTATGCATGTTACTCAAATTCATGATGTGTTTTCAAATAATGGTTTTGCTTTAGTCATGTATGACACACAAGCTGTCATGATACATCACTATGAGAAATGTATCCTAGCAACTTCTGTATTATAAACTTGCCATGCCCAGGGCCCTTTGATTCTTTGTCTGGTCAAATGCAAGAAAGATGGATTTTGAAGACATCTGCTCCCTGTAAAGTCAGTGAACAAACTGAAAGCAAAATGCTTCAAAAATAAAAAGGGTTCACGTTCACTTACGTTTTGGTAGTCTTCATAACAAGATGGATGGTAAATCTGGAAAATAAAAGTTGTAAATTTAAATGCCTAAGAACAGAGTAGGTGCACAGGTCATGAACAGAACAGTGTCAATTATGGATCACACAATTCCTCTAGAACAACAACGTTACAAGTAGGCAAACTACGGTGTCAAATGTAACTAGGTAAAGATCTTTAGGAAACGATATCAGACAAAAAGCCTGTTAAGTATAGGAAATCCCATAACGTGGATAGCTGCATATAGAAAGAACTGAACAAAGGCCTACACCATATATAAAAACATTTGCACAATCACAGAATGCTTGAGGTTGGAAGGGACCTCTGAGTCCATCTGGTTCAACCCCTCTGGCAGAGAGGAAGGATCACCTTCATTTTTCTTTTAGCACAGCAGTATGAAGGAAGCATAGCAAGCCTGTACTAACAGTACCAGGACTTCAAGCATTTCCAAAGATTGAGATATTTATGTACTTGGAAGTCAGGAAAACTACCAGGGAAATCCCTTCAGGAGAGACAGATCAATTTCCTGTCTCACTTTCTAACTACAAATCTTCAGCTGAGGTGTTTTTTTTGTTTGTTTTTAACTATGACGGGGTGGGGGGGCGCAGCTTGTTTTTCATTTAAAATATCAACAAGTATCATGTCTATTAAAATCAGATTACCTTTTCATCTACTCGTATAGCATTCTTTAGGTGCCACTCTTCCTCTTCCTCGTCCCAATATTGTTCAAATTGCTCTTGGCAAATTTCACAGCTCTGAAAAGGTATTGAAATAACAGACATATGACATTATTAAAATAAAACACATGAACTTCAGGAAATTGACAAGTAACAGCTAAATAACGCTCTTTTAAATTAAGATATCTATAGTGGACTAACAGATGATCTTTCCTCTACATTTTAAAAGTAACTTTAGAAAATATTAATAAAAATTGAGTACAGTTTGTAAATTTAGCAACAATCATCTGACCTTGAATGCTGTTATCATATGAGAAAGGCAAACTTTGCCCTTTCAACTAGAAACTCTCTGCAAAACACCTTAACAATCTAATGCTGTTTTACTCAGGTAAGACAATGCAGTACAGGGATTTAGGTAAAATAATCCAGTATGGAGATTTAATTTTATTATTTTTTTTATGGCATCATCTTCACTTTTCCCCATAACTCAACTTTTGAGTTTCACGTTAGAGGGAGAACTCTTACACGAAGTATTAACACCTTTAATGCTTCTGTGTAAAATACATAAGTCAACTCTGATAACAAGCACAAGTACCTTTTAAAAATTAAAGCAAAGGTCTACATGACTCACTAGCTAGTTTCTTATAGGTTTACCATATAAAACATTTGTAGTTAATTACTTAACTATTTTGCCTACCTAAATACATATCTGTTGATTATTTTCAAGTCAGAAGATTCAGATAGTTCTTTGTCCTAACACTTAATGTCCTAATGCCTATCATCTAATGAAAAAGAATGTGTAAATGTAGCAAAAATCCAGTAAAAATCATTACTTAAATCACAAGGGATCATTTCCAACTCACTGAACTTACTCCCCCTATGGAAGTATTCAGTAAATTGACACGCTTTCCCCCATTTCGATTTCACTAAAAAGACTGCATGCCAATAGGCATGTAAGTTTTTGTACTACTGGTTATTAATGCTATCTGACACAAATGCAACATCTATGAAGTAGCTGCACACAGGTCCAACAGCAAGACTTCAGTCTACTTTATTGCCCATAGGGTAATGCAGGCAAGCTGAAACTTACTTCAACTGCTCCAGCTGGTCCAGCAGGGACACTCTGAAACTCTTTCTCTTTTGCAGCTTCTTGTGTCTTGAGCACAACTTCTTCATGAGCTTTTTCAAAAAATTGGCTTTTTGCACGTTCCTCTAGATCAGCTATTTCTTCAAATTCAATCCAATCCTAAGGAAAAGTTTTCATTCATACTCAGACACTTATATATAGCCAGAAATACTTAAAACAAATTTAAGGGAAAGAGAAATGACATCCCCAAAGTACCTTATTTAGAACATATTACTTCGTTGAAACTGAAATGCTTCTAACATGCAGCAGAGTGCATGTTTTCTAATAATGCCACACTACTCAGAAAACCTTTTCCTTCTATTTCTATTCCATTCTCGGTGCAACCAAAGCAGTACCAACAGCTTCCAGCTGCTTATTGTTCATCATATAACTGCCTTTTGTTTTCTGACAGGCATTTATAAAAACTGCTTGAAATATCGAATACAACATTGTTTACCATAGGAAAAATCCTGTGAGAATGCAATTTCAACTGCAATCCTAAAGTACATACATAAAGTATAACACTGAATCCAACCTTTAATGTATTAAGACACACGCTGCGTTACTTACTGTTAAACTGTAGTACCACCTTCTGTGAGTAATTTTTCTGCTAACATCTTTTTCTGTGCGGTTCTGGCGATAATGCCAATCTAAGTGATCAGCATAAACATCTGTCTGTGAAGTAGTGAATCTCATTCCACATGAGTAACACTGAATTCCAGTGTATAGTCGATTAATAACACTATCATAACGCCTACAAAAAGGGGAAAAAAAATTTAACATCTTTATGAAAAGAAACAGATATGAACTTTATCAGGAAGTTGATTTGTAGGACTGCAGAAGCAGAAGAAAAGCATGAATCTAATATAAGGTTAGGGCATGCAACATAGTTAATTATTCCTGATTTTTGTAACAGTTAATTGAAAACATCTGAATAAATAATAGGCTTGTATGAACTATTCATAAGAAACGTGCTACTATTAGTAGTGTCATGCCTACTAACTTCATCACCTAATAGGGCATAAAATGATAACACTAGCATTTGGCTCAGCTTTGCAAACTACCACAAAGGTAGCAAAGTTAGTAGTAACAAAGTAACACTGACTTCATTTTGTATCACAGCCTTGCTGCTTAAATGACAACATCTCCATTTGCATAAAGGGAAGTTTTCTGTCATTCATTTTCCCTCTTTTTCCTTCCTGAAGTTCTCCAAGACTAACAACAATCAAAAACTGCACATCCTTAGTCATGAAGTAACAATCAAAAATTGCAGGTCCTCTTAGTCAAAAAGTGGCATAACATCTTTTAAAAGCTCTCAACTGTCTTGGATTCCACTATTTAGATACTTCTATGCCATTATTCTTACTGCAGTGTAAGCTCATGCTACTATACGCACTGTCTGAGTTCTTCAACTGTAAAGTTTGTGAGGTCTGGGACATCTTGATCACTCTGGTCATCATCCTCCTCTTCAGCAGCTGGCTGGGCTGATGTTTCATTCACTTCTAGAAAGAATAAAGGCAAGTTCATCAAAATTTCAGTACATTATCAGAAAGAAGTAAGGTGCTGATGAACCTTATTTTTGTTTTACTCAAAAATTAAAAAATATGATTAATAAATATGATATGAATTAATATTATTAATAAATAATAGCTGAGTCAGTCTCATATTGTAACATTAAAAAACACACAATACAGTACACTACTCATCATTTCAATTTAGGAAAACTGTATTTCAGCTAAGTTTTCAGCATTAAATCTCAATATTCAGACGGAAATATTTCAGAAATTGACAAGAATCATTGATTATAATCAAGAACGAGTTACTGAGGCAGGGCACCAAAACCACAATAGGCTGCTCTAAATAGCTTAAGCATACACATGAAGTAATACACATTTTAGAAAGTTAGTAATTCACATACACCAAATCCTTTCCCACAAAGCTCAGTTCAAAAAAAAAAAAAAAAAACAGATGCAAGAACTCAAAAGTTCTCACACTTAGCTTTACAATTCAGCTATGGATAGCCCAAGTAGTTAGAATATAATGGATCTACATACGTGCTGAAGTGGAATCAGTTTTTGACAGTTTGAGAATTCCTGTTGACAACAGTTTAGCAAACAATTCATTGACATCAAGCTGGCCAAGGTGGTTATCAGGATATGAATGTGGAAGGCCTCCTAGAGAAAAATATCAATATTCAAGGAGACTAAACGTTAACATCAAGAATTTACTTCAACTTCTATCAGCACATTTGACAACACATTTTTCCTTATGTCTTTTATTACTTTTTTTTTTACTTTTTTTTTTAATCTTTTTTCTTTATCTACTTTTTACCTTTTTTTTTTTTTTTTTTTTTTTTTACTGTTTTTTATTTCAAACTATTTATCCACTGTTTGCTTCATATCTATTTTTGGACTTACTTCTTCCCTTTCAACAACTTCCTTTGTAATGTAAATTTTTTGAAGTGCTCTCTATGCTGACAGCCTTGTAAAGAGACTTCTACTGGATTCTGCTTGTTGAAACACAGTATTTTCTCATTTTATCCTTGAATATTTCACCAGGACCAACGTACTTCAATTATTTATGACTTGTTTCAAGATTTTTACTAACCAATTCATACACTTCGGAAGTTTATACAACCTGACAATTTATACAACCTGTCAAATGCAAGCCAGACCTACAAACTGGTACCTTTCTGCCATCAGAAAAGCAGACCAAAACTTTGGTTTGCTTTGTTTTAGCACAACTACATACTAAAGCCATACGGTTAATGAAAAACTAATGAAAGCCTTCACAGTTTGAAGGAAACCCCTAACGAGATTAAAGTACTCCAGAAACAACATCTACTGCCACCTCACTGGGATCTCCCTTAGTCCACACAGACCCAGTACACCACCACAAACCAGAAAGCTAATTTTGTGTGTCCACTAGCAAACAGAACAGTCCGAAAGAAACAAAAAGAAGTTAACTATTTGGTACCTGCAGGGTTCTGAACAAAGCTTCCAGGATTTGGCAAATACTGCTGACCTTGGCCATACGGTCCTGGCTGAGCAGACATGAGCGAAACCTGTAAAAGTAAACATTTAAGCACTCTTTGAATTGCATTTTTTTTTTCCAAAATAAGGGTAATTTCTACAAATTTCTCAATAATGTTATAAATATTAAAATCCTTCCATTAGTGAACTATGTCAATTCAGTATTGAAGGGTCCACAAATGCCTAAGTAACCTTTCCATTGTTTTCATTTCCTGTCAGAAAAAAAAAAAAAAATCAAAAAGCATATTTACTTTGCCTAACATTTAAACGAATGGAAAAAAAAAAAAAAAAAAAAACTTTTCTTCTTTCTGCTTATCCAATAAGCCTTTAAACACATTTTTCCAAGCACAATAATTCAAGTTGATCCTTTTCACAAAAACAGAGCTCATCAGAAAAGTTAAACTGGTAAACATCCATCAATAAAGGTCACTATTATTTTTTCTATAATTGAAATAGTATTTACTGTATGAAATGCATTCTGAAGGTTGCAGCAACCCAGCTGCAGCAAACTACATGCACAAAAATAATTTTAGAGTGAGATTGTATTTTTTTTCTGAAATTGCTTTCTGGATTTACTAAAAAAGGTTTACATTGATTAAAATTTGATCCTGTTTGAGGTTAGACGGACACGTTACCTGCTGTTAACTCTTTGTGTTCAGTTATACCCCAAATGAAAAACACCCTCTAAAATCTGCAGTCTACTGGAAGAAATGTTATCATTTTGATTGATGTACGGTTATTTTCTCCCTTTGAAGAAAGCATTTCTAACTGGCAGTAGGAAAGACAACTAAACTCAAAGCATGCTGATGCCAAGATTGTTTTTCAAAAACTGTATTTAACGTCTGCATCTTTCTCAGTTCCCCCAAATTATGGGTGTCTGTTACTACTGGCTTGTCACCTGCACTATAATCTCCAAAAAGACAGTAAGATTATTTCTGGTCCATCCTAATTCTACACCTCTTTAGAAAAATTAATTATTTATATTCTCTTGTATCATCAGTCATGATTTATAGCGCTCACCCTGTTCAAGTTTAATGAAAATGCCAGACTTCCAATTACCTAGATTTGTTTTCAAACTAAAAATGCTAATTTCATTTATATTCTCACCTACAAAATGATTAGATCTGTTAATTTAAAAAAAATCTTAAAATAACAGTGCATGCCCTTCTTGACTCATCCAGATACTACATAAGGATGACATTTTAAGTCTGAAACTGTCTCCCAGTGTGCCAGCTCTTCAAAAAAAATTATGTTTTTAGAGAAAGAAAAGCTACTAATTATCTACACATAAATACCTCTGCAAGCAAACTATTTACAACAATAATTCTTACCTGATTACTTCCCACTGCCATACTATTGAAGCCTCCATATTGAGGACCCTGAAGATTTTTTTCGTCAAAATAATGTCCAGATGCTCTCAATGAGAAATTCTGTGCTCCTGGGCCAGCTGGCCCATTGAAATTTGGTCCTGGTGAACCATCAAATATGTCAGGCCTCTGGAACTGCATCCCATGAGATGGTCCATTGTAGCCCTGGCTGGGATGATCAACGAACGGACCGCCTTGTCCGTATGGCGACATTTCTAATCTTGAGGCAGGATGGTTAGCTACATTTTCGAACCGTGCACCTTGAAGGCCAAGGGGCAGGTCAAACCTTGAGGCTGGCTGGTGAGGACCATCAAATCTTTGAGGTATGGCTGTATCGAATCGTGCCTGTCCCTGCTGGCCAGGTGCCCTTTCAAATCTTGGGCCAGGCTGTCCATGAATTCCGTCAAATCTTTGCAAAAGAGACAGCTGTCCAGGCTGACCATCAAATCCAGCATGACAGCCATCAAATCTTGGACCCGTCCGTCCCAGAGGACCATCAAATCTAAGTCCACCAGCTCCCTGGTGTACTGGTCCGTCAATCAACCTAGGACCTACACCTGGAGGTCCATGTGGCCCCTCAAACCTGAGCCCACCTCCTGATGGTCCATGTGGCCCCATAGGCTGCCCATGTGGCCCCTCAAATCTGAGGCCACCTCCAGGTTGACCATGGGGCCCCAAGGGCTGTAAATGTGGCCCCTCAAACCTGAGACCACCCCCTGGTTGACCATGAGGCCCCAAGGGCTGACCATGGGGTCCCTCAAACCTGAGACCACCCCCTGGTTGACCTCGAGGCCCCAGAGGTTGACCATGGGGTCCCTCAAACCTGAGACCACCTGAAGGCTGACCACGGGGTCCGTCAAACCTGAGACCAACTCCAGGTCCTTCAAATCTAGGACCACCTACAGGCTGGCCCGCAGGACCCTCAAAGCGCAAAGGCCCAAGAGGTCCCTCAAACCTCAGTGGACCTCCTCCTCCAACCTGTCCTGGGGGTCCTTCAAATCTGAGAGCTCCTGCCAGCTGCCCTGGTGGCCCCTCAAATCTCAGGGCTCCTGATCCCCCTGCCCCCGCCAGTGGTCCATCGAACTGTGATGCACCTGCTCCGACCAACGGCCCCTCAAATCTCAGAGCAGCCTGTCCAGGTGGCCCATCAATTCGAGAAGTTGAACCAGCAGCAGGACCATCACCAAAAGGACTTCCTGGTCCATCTACCCCAACCCTTGCAGGAGGTTGTCTAGGTGAGCCATCAAATAGAGGTCTGTCTTCCATTAGTGCACTTATTCTCTGCTTGGCTTCAATGCCTCCAAATCTTGCTCCTGGACTTTCTGGAAATGGTGCTTTCTCCAGATCTTCATATCTAGCTCTTTTGAAACGCTCACTGAACGGCGATCTTGGTTCCTCTCGAACACCTTAAAAAAAAAAAAAAAAAAAAAAAAGCAACATATAAACACCCACCAAAACGTTGATATTATTTAACATCTGCAAAATAAGGCAAAAAAACATACCAGCTTGCCCGAGAAGCTGTCTTTCTTCACGATTATCAAATCTGCAAATTGCATCACCATCTATTTTCTGGAACTCCGGTGTGCCTTTTCCCTGTTGTCTGAGAGCATCTCTAAATTCCTCTGATTCTCCCCAGCTGTCATAAGGATCGAATGTTTTAGAACCTCTTGCTCCTTTAGTAGCATTTTGTTCCTCAAGTCTTCGTCGACTCTCAAGCGGTGAAAGGTTATCAGGAAAAGGTCTGTTAGTGCCAGTTACAGGAGAATGCCTCCTAGATCTTTCTCCAAATGGCTCTTTTCTGTCAAACTGTACTCCACGCTTTGCTTTTGCTTGCTCACATTCTATTCCAGAAAGCAACGCATCAGGTAAATGATAATCCAAAATATCATCAGGATCCAACAGATCAAGCCTTGATAATGAATGCTGAACTTGGGTTCTTTTTAATTTAGCTTTGTGTTCGTAGTATGTTAATTCTGCATCAGATAGAAGAGGTTTCTTTTTCAAAACACATTTCTCCTCTGTAGGGCTATCCCACACATTACATCTGTGCTTCCCTTCCTGGTACTGGAACAGCTGTCGAATCTGATGAGCTACCATGAGGAATTCATCTTGAGTTATTTCACCAGATGCTAAGCGATCATTGGCCTGTAACATAAAGTTGAAGTTTAGATTTCTAAAAAGAAAAGCACAGCTACATCCAGGACTCTTCTATGAAGACAAGCTAATTAGCATTACCTTTTTAAGTAATTCTCTCTTGCTTGCAGATGTCAATTCTTTAGGAATTTGTAAATTGGCATCCACACTTAACCTGTGCTGCTGCTTTGGTGCTCGGGGTGATAAAATTCCTTTAGCAGCAGTCCAGTTTTCCCGGTGTCTTTGGTGAGGAGCTTTACCAAGTGCTTGGTGCTCTTCACTCTGCTGCGAGCTGAAAACGGGAACATATTTAAAATATAAATTATTTCGTTATTCAGGACATGCCTGTTACATCCCTATTAAAACTGATCATGACAAAACATCACAATCATCTTAGTAGGCATAATTTCTCTAACTACAAATAAGATAAGAAATTTCATTGACAATTTTTGACAACCTGAACATTTCCTCTTAAAATCTGACTACACTGAAGTCAGCAGTAGAATTTCCACTGACTTCAGACATAACCTGTTTAAAAGATGGTAACTTACTTTTTGTTTTCTTCCCAACCAGATTTCCACCTCTTGCCTGCTTTGGATCCCTGCCAGTTTTCTGCATTCTCCTTTGGATCGGGAGAAGCTTTTGTAGAATGCTGACTTGCTGTTTCTTGAGGCCTGTCTTCTTGGGCTTTTTTCACTCTCCGTGGATCTCGCACCTCTTGTTTCACGTTCCGCTTATTAGAATTTCTTTCATCTCTTGCTGCCTGTGTGGGTTCTTCAACATGAGACTGCTTAGGACCTATCTGACGTATCTTTCCGATTTTAGGAGTTGACGAAGTGGGAGATAAGCTTCTGAGTCTTCTTTTGGGTGATCTCCTCTCTCTTCTTTTTGGAGAATGTGTAGATGGTGACCGTGACTTAGGAGAGCGTGACCGTGACCGTTTTCTGTTACTTGATCTCCCTTGTTTTCCACCCTGTTTTTCTGATTCTTCTGTAGGTGTGTCTTGTTTCTGAACAACACCATTAACTACTTTATTTCTGCTGCCTACTGGTCTATGTTCACACGTCTTATGTTCCTCTTTTTCTTTTTTCTCTACATTTCTCCTCTTCTCTTTCACCTCATCCTCCTTGCCCTCTGGCTTTTCCTGAAGATGTCTTTTCAGTCTTGGATCCCGTTTACTGATTTCAGATACTTTTGTGCTTTCACTTTCCTGGTTTTTAGTATCTTTAGTACTGGGTAACTTGTTTTTCAAAGGAGATGGTGATTTAGATTTTGCTTCTGACTGATCAAGCTCTTTCTTCTGTATTTTTTCACCTGCTTTCAATTTCTCTTGCTTTGTGGAGTTTTGTTTTTCAGCCTGTGATGTTTTGCTTGCCTTGGTATCAGACTGACTGGTTGTGTTTGGTGGAAATTCTTTCCTATGAGATTGATCTTTAGCATGAGAAGAATGTTGAGCCATCCTATTAAGTCGAGGATCCCTATTTACTATTTTGATATCATGAAGTGGAGGACTTGGGGATGGTTTGATTTTTTCGGATTGCACAGAAGTCTGATGAGGTGGTTTAACTGTCATATGAGGTGTCTGTGACACATGTGGCTTGGAAGGTGCTGGAACTGAAGCTATAGTAGATGATCCTTGCTGAACGCTAAGAGAAACAGCCTGAAATAGGGGGGAAAAAAACAGCATTAACCTGCATGATACAACTCCTACCCAGAGACGCTCATGTTCGGACTTGAAAACAAAACTATAAATAGAAAACACTTGTAAGGTAGTTATGTAAGATTCAGCCATTTAACTGAAAATGACCAATTAATTGCTAATCACAGGCATTAAAATATTGCAGTACCTTCAGAGAAGATCAAGTTACAATGCAAAATCAATGCAATGTCAATGCAGCAAAATACATAATCTAAGCACATGTTCTCATTACAGCATTAGTTTTTCTATATATTCGACATATTCATGACAACTAAACTGACAGATCTGATTTTTTTTCCCTAAACTTCTAAGATGTTTATTTTCTATCATTAACACTCATAACAAGTGGACTTTCTATTATGAATGTAAAAAAACACAACTTAACCACCACCTTCAGATGTTGGCATTAAACAAAACTGACCCAGTGAGGAAACTGCCTTTGTATTGCTAACGATCAGAATTCCTTGTTCTATAAAGAAATGCTACTCTTTTTAAAGCAAATATATTTGAAAAAGTCTGTCTTGTGGTGAATCACAGGAAGAGGTGCAAAACTAGGATCACGTGCACACGTTATTTCGGGGAGAAGTTAGTAACAGAACACAAAAGCTTCTTTTAAACCTGTTTTGAGTGCAATTCTTACAATTTGTAGGTAACAAATACTGGTCTAGAACACCAGAACAAGTTGCATTGCTCTAGTCCTACAAGAGCTACACTTTTCTAACATAATTTACTGCAGTTACCTGTATAGCTAAGGTGCTATCCAAAAGTGAGACCCAAGTATGGACATTTCATCAACTACCCTACTCACCAACTGTGCTTTAGTCTGTTCCAGCTCCAGCTCTAATTTTTTTTGCTGAAGTTCTAACAACTGTTTTTGCTTTGCAAGCAATTGCTGCCTTATCAGTTGCTCTTGTGTCAAATTCTTCTGTATTTCAGGAACAGCTGGAGGAGTAGAGGCACCAGAAGTGACAGCAGAGGTAGGTGCAGTAGATTCCTCTGGCTAAAAACAAACATAAGAAAAAAGTTACACATAAAATCTTAATGGAATCAGCTAACTATCTCCTCTGTTATTGTCACCCAACACTGGGACTTTGTGTATTGCATTTCTAATGCAAAATATAAAACATTTTAAGAACTTTTGCTCCGTGAGAAATTCCCCAGTGTGACAAGTTTAAATATGCTATTTAGTATATCAATGTTCAGAAATCTAGGATTCAGTTTTGAAATACAAAAAAACCCAAACCCATCAAATATTCTTAGTTAAGAAATTGCTCTTACCTGTCTACAAAGATCAGATGCTTCATTCTTAATATACTAAATTGTCAAAAAACAGCATACAAACAATGAAAACTACATATATTACCATCTGCTCATACAGTAGGAATAAAAACTTACCGATTTATTTAAAAACTTAGGATTCACATGGATGCTAGAAGTATTCACATTTGGGGGCAGAGGTTTAATTGGCCAAGCAGGATCTAATGAGTTGACTCTGACATCAAGGGCATATAGTTTCTTCAAAGGAAAAATATCATCCCATGTGGAGCGTAATTTAAATAAACTTTTCCTAGTATTTTCATCCACCTAAAACAATAAAACAATTCTATGGCTTGTTAAGTTAATATAAAACAACTTCTAAAACTTTTCTGTAGAACTTAAGGCTTCATTTGTTTAATATTCTTATCAGTTTTATCATTTTAACACCATGAACTGGCTATACAGAACTTATAACCAAAGCAGACTTTTACATCTACACCAACAGAATCGGTAACAAACTCAGATGTGGCATTGTCATTTCAAGGCCATTTGAAAGTTTTATTGCGTATTACCATTTCTCTGAGAATTTTCTTTCAACTTTTCCATTACCAAAATTCTCACTTTACTTGGCCAATTTCTGTGAAAAAGAAAATACAGTAACAAAAATATCGAAAGGCAGCAGCCTCTGAGATGATACATTATTCAAGTGTTTGTGCTGAATGGCATAGATCAATGGCAAACAAGTCAGAGAACAATGAATTTTCTGAACAGAAAAGGTGTTTTGTTCAGCTGTTTAATCACTGAAGGTTTTTGTTTTTTTCCCTAACAATTCTAACAAAATGTATATTAGCTAAAATGAACTCAACTACATTTCAGGTCTAATTTGCAGTAGAACTATCTGAGCCACAAATCAAGCATATTTGCAGTACTGCCTCCCATTTTTTCTCTCTTCACAATTACATTGAATCATCTCCTGACAGGTAAGTCAGACATTTACATCAAAGCAAAATACTGTTCATCTCATAACTCAAGTAGTTAATTTAAATAAATTTAAAACACTGGAAGACAAAAGCTGTCCTACAGTGAATATTCTAATTCAATCATGCAGTATTGACCCTGGAGACCCTTTGTTGCTGCAGTTGTGTGTTAACATTTTACAGCAAGACATACTGTCCAGAAGTTCAGAAAGTTCAGAGGTTCTTTGAAGAGGGAGGGTGGCAAGAACTTCAACAAAAATAATTCATACGTAGCTATAGGGAGTGGGAGGATGCATCTATACAATTTTCAATGAGTAGGTACGAAGTAGACCATGAAAGGTGCTGTAGTGACTGAGCAAGTTTCTGACTTCATTACGTGTTTAAAGATACCTTAGTGACCATTTACTGATAAAACAAATGCTTTTAACAATGTCAGTAACTAGAATTCCACCTTGTAATACCATCAATTAAGTTATCTGAAGTGACTGCCACTTTACACAATTAATACAAATTCAATGGCTCTAGTTTGCTTAGTAGACAGTTACGCTACCAAACTCAGAAAATCAGTTATTATCCAGAGCTTCAGCTGCAAGAAATTTAAATGCAACTCAGTGAAGAACACAACCTAATACTGGAAAAACAAGTGAATGTCTACCTAGCTACACTACACACAGAAGTTTAAATTTTCTGTGGTCATTATTAAAATCTATTCCTTATTTAGCCATACATTATACATGTGAAAACCATATAGAAAACATACTAGGATCACAGATCTTCCCTGGTATGTAAAAATAAATATGCAAAGCTCCACTCATCTCATTCATATGAGACACTGCGTTCTTAGAGCATACAGCATACCACAGAAGTTAACCCTTTATTTCAGATCCAACATAAAGCCTTTCAAGTCCAATCTTTCAAAAAATGGACTTGGATTTGCCTTCCTCATTGAAGAATAAGCACAATTACTTTTCTGTGGTTAAAAACTGAGAGAAAAAAAATGTGGCAGTTTGAATTAAATTAGAATGTATTTGTAATGTAACAGCAATACACTCTTAGGGCCTTCTCCCCCACATATATATATTTAATATTTAAATCACAGACCACCAAAAGAGTAGCAGGTATGATATTCTCCATAGTTCACGCACTCATTTTGTACATCAAAAATTATGTACATCAGACAAATCTAACTACAGGAGCAGGAAGAGAGCTCTGAGAAATCTCTATTAAACTGATTCTCAGTATACTCCTGACATAAAGGCTATTTACTATCTTAAAAAAAAAAAATCAATAATTCATAATTAATTGCTCTGTACATTACAAAAAGTCCATCCAGGTAACAGTAACCAAAACAAATTAGAAAAATCTTGCCTGGATAGAAAAATTACAGAAGTTTAGGAACCAAATTAAGTAAAACTTTATATTTTTGGCTAACTTAACTTACAACAGAAATACCCATCCACATTATAGATACATACTGAGATTAATAAAAACCGATTAATTCTTATGGTTTACCACCCAAGAAAACCCAAAACTGAAAGCAGGTATTTATTTTACCAGGAACAATTTTGCTTAGAATACAGAACTTTTCTGAAAGCGTATATACCTTTTCAAATACACAAATAAATGTTGCAACTAGGTTTTTAGTAAATGCAGTAAGATACTCTCTTCCCACATTCTTGACAATGGAATCCATAAGGTACATAACAGGGAGCTTCTCTGATGCAGGAGCCTGGAGTAATAAGAAGAAACTGAGAAGTTTAGTACAACAAAACATATTTTAAGCTATTTAAATAAAGGGATTACCAATCCCAGAAATACAGACCTCTCATTTTGGTTGCCACTATAAACACCAAGGGATTTGCTTGGGATTTTTTTTTTTTTTATATACAAAAACTTAATTTGGAAAATCAATACTCAGTTCAAAGTACAATGCAGTGGGTGTATCACAGGAAAAAAAAAAAAAAAAAAGGAACACCTTAGGTTATTCTGTTTGTCTCAAAGCTTTGGAGAAAAAAAAAAAAAAAGGAAAAAAGAAAAAAAGAAGCCCAAAAGACAGTATTACCGCTAGTGTACTGAGTGTAACCTTTCAAAACCCACTTGAGAAAGTAATTTTAAGTTAGCAGGAAACCATTGTTAGAACTTCAAGGAACTTCTAAAAATTGTTTATAATTCGGACCTCCTGAATGCTTGCTTTTTGGGATTTCACAGAACACAAGTCAGACTTCTGGCAAACAGCCCAAATTAGTGAACTTCTGCAGCCGTAGATTATATGTTGAGTATCACAGTCTTTTTATATACTACACGTAGAATAGGTCGCAACTATTGTATTGTAATCCAAACGAACGGAGCAAGGAGTCCCATTCTTTCTTGGCACTTGTCGATAGCAACAGTCAGGTTTTCAGTTAGATGTGCAGTAAGAACAAAGTTCTAAATCCAGACAGAACTCAATCATCAAGTCGACCCAGTAAAGACACAGAGAAGCTCAGGAACTGCAACCACGATTTTCACAGACGGGAGTCTTCATATTCTGGACACATCTTTGCTACAAGAGGCAGCTTGGTTTGTTTTTTTGTTTGTTTTTAAATCCACATTCAAAACTTGTAGCAAGTTTGTGTGTTAGAAGTGTGGTGACACTGGACTGCTACAGCAACTTCTAATGTACACCAAGCACTACTGGCCCAAATCAAGGTGTTTTTAATGCCCACCATGGGCTTTCACAAGCAGAAGGCACAAAGTTCCAGAAAGCACCAGCAAGTACACAAACTTGTTGAAGAGGACAACGTGAAAGACAACACCACAAGCTGCGTGTTGACCGCGATCCCCTTAGAGGAGCATCCACTCCAACTTTTAAGTCCCATTCACCATCCAGTAAACTCAGGATAAAACCAGAATAACTTCACCACTCATTTTAAACAGGACAGGCTACCCTGTTAATGCCCGACTTCACAGCCCCATTGTCCAGACAAGTGTGTGAAGTGCTCTTGCTTTACAATTCTTCCTTCCCCGTTAAGGTGGTTCACAGAAGGGCAACAGTACTTTTATAGGGGTAAATCACATTGTTTCCTCACCACTACGTGTATTAATTTACCATGGCCTAAAACTTACATTGGAAAGGTTGGTTTCTTGTTAATTGGGGGGGAATCACTGCCTCTGAGCATACTGAAAAACGTAATAGGCAGGTGGCATTTTTTGGACGTGGAAAAAAAAGTGCAGTTAAGCTACCTAAAATTAATTGTGGTACATAAAAATATTTTACACCACTTGTATTACCTGAGAGCTGAGCATACTGACTTAATACTGAGCTGTAAACAAGCTACTATGCAAGTGGTTAGAATAAGGGCACCTCTCTAGCCTCAACGCTCCAACCCTGGCTGTAAAACTATTAATATTAAAATGGCTGTGAAATACTGGTTTCTTCTTTAATGCAGCCTACACAATGGCACATTAAAAACACTAAGTTCTGAATGCTTTCCTTTATTTAAAAAAAAAAAAAAAAAAAAAAGACTGCAGAGTTTCTGACTTTCAAAGTCAGCTTTTAGGGAAACAAAGAGCTGTCTCAGCAGCACCAATGCCCAAGAGCTACTGGCATAGCACACTATATTCTTCCATTTCACCAGCGCATGGAAGTAGCTCACTACCCTCCACTAAGTTTAGAGTTTGAGACGTTGGGGCATTCACTTAGTAGCAAAGGCCCGGTAGCAAGTTGAACTGTCACCTTCATTACCCATCAGACTGTTTAAAAGCAAACATACAGGGAAACACTGTAATCTAGTAAGGACACCTACTTCAAAATATGACACAGAATCACAAGTTCAGCAGGGTCTCCTGCTTCAAAGATATGCTACTCAGGTGTTACATTTTAAGAACCAGGACTTAAATATTTAAGCCTTCACTTCTGGAAATGTTTATTATGTCAAGCTATCTAGCACACATTCCAATAACCACACAAGGGAGTCCCAGATTTGAATGTATTTTGTTTTTAGGCGATCTACACAGCCATCCCCTAGCAAGAAAGAGACCCACATGACGCTAACCAAAATGCAGGGAGGCTCCACATAACCACCAGAACACAGAAGAATGCTAACTCTGTGTTTCTCAGCTTGATATTAAAAACTTCATCACATAATTCACACTGTTCTTTCAAAAAATGTATGAAAGCTATTGTTGGAAATGTGTGGCTTTTTTTTATTATTAGTTTCCTCAAAGGTTTCAGCCTTTAAAAAAATTGTATCTGGTAACTGAACCCCGAAAGTCACAAACTTGTGAAAAAATTTGTTTAAAAAATAACCTTGTACACAAAATGGGTCTTGGAAACAAATTCTGCACTATACAATGGTAAATAAAAAGACAAATACATATTTCACACTTTTTATTTACAAATTTTATAATACCAGTCACACATTTCAGAACCATTTATTAAATTGTAAAGCAGACCACTCAAGTTTTACACTAAACAAACTGTCTCCAGGCAACACTTTTTAAAAGTGGCTTAGTAAAGGAGATCACTTTCCCAAAAACAACTAAGAACTTGCCTTGAATAAACCACAGTCACAAACAGTAACTAGGCAAAACTAACCAGTGATACAGGATTTAAGACATCTTTAAAAACACACTTCAGGGCAGGCTCTAAATCACCCAGAAATGAAGAAATTTGACAGCATTGATATTATCACAAGTTATGTTATATACATCCACTGCCCTTTAGGAGATATAATGGTGAGATCTATTAGATTGAGGTCACCTCCCCAAGGAATGGCAAAACTTGGCCACTGGCAGCATTTAAAACTAGACTGAAAGAGGTCTGTGGAACACTAAAGAGCCATCCTGCATTGATAGAAAGATAGATTAAATAACGTAAGAGATCCTTCCCTCCCCATCATTAGATAGTACAATTCTCACCATTATAAACCATGATTTAAAGCCAAAATGAAAAAAAGCCTACGAACACCTGGTATCAGAGGGAGCAAGGGACACAACGGGGGAGGGGTGACTGGCAGGAATCAGGGCGGACTGAAAGAAGAATGCTTTTCTTATAAAAAGGTCCTGGTAAAAAGGTGCGGCAAAACCCCATCCATGTGCTGTGGCTGACGGATGTCAGCAACTGCCTGGGCTGGGCTCAGAGGGAGCCTCCTCTTTCCCTTCTTTTATATCATGTGCCTTTCAGACGCCATGTTAGGATCCTACAGGCTGCTGCAGTTTCTACAGTCAGGGAGAATTACTTCTTCCCCATCCTCGACCGATAAACTTCTCTAGCCATGATGAATGAGATCCACACACAACACTAGCTTTTACTCTGGGCACAGATCACCTGAAATCCAAACAGGTCATCCCAAGCCCACGTAATTTTCTCTAAGTTTCTCTAAGCAGGCAGAGCAAAACAACCCCCATCACCACCACGCACACACTTCTCTACCCGGAGCAGATGATCACCTTTCACCCACAAACTTTTCTGACAGGTAAGTGTCATGTCCCCCCCACACCACCCCCCCCCGTTAATATCCCATAGGGACCACACTGGGAAAATAACCTTATCTTCTGAACTATAATATACTTAAAAGTATTTTATACTTAAAATGATGCTTAAAGCGATACTTAATGGTTAAATTTAGTCCTTCTAAAGCAGACAACTCCCGTGCTACAAACTCCATCTTATTTCCGTTCCTTCGAACTACCCAGAAAATAAAAAAAAAACAACTCCACAATATCTCCCGTCCAGGCCCTCCCTACTAATCGCGGTACTCATCTAAGGGTAGAAAATCGCTTAAATGCAAGGATTGGGGACTACACCACCAGCTTCCAGACACTCAACGCTGGCTCCGGGGAAGGGGGAAACCCATCGAGGAGGGCGAGGTGCTGCTGCCCAGTCACTGCCGGGCCGCCATGTTGTGCTGCCTGCTATTTATTTCCACGGGGTTCCTCCGCTCGCCAGCCATGCTTTGCCCTCTTTTTCTTTTTTTTCCTCCCCACCCAGCGCCTTTTAGTGGGGGCAAGTCCCAAACCCTCCCCCCCTGCTACCGACACCCCTGCTCTGCGGCTGGGTGCTGGGGGGGCCCTTCCCCTCCCTCGAGTCCCCTGCTCCCTATGGTTTTTCTTTGGAGTGGATTGGATTTGGGGGGAAGCAGCAGCAGCCTTATTATTGAAGCCCCGCGGTGTTTAGGACGAGCTCCCGTGCTCCCTGACCCCGCCTGAGCTCCGCTCCCCTCCGCCCCCTGCTCCCCTCGCAGCGACCCCGAGGTCCTGATCTTCTCCCTAGTAATAAATAATAAAAAAAACTCCAGGCTTCCTGTTTCCCGGGAAAGCCGTGCCCTCGCTGCTCACCCCTACCTACTAACCCACCCCTCTCCCTGTTTGCCTGCGAGCCCTCAGCCCAACCGCCCCCACCCTTCCACCAGCCTTCCTCGGCCCCTCCTCCTCCCCCTCTCCTGCCCTAATTCCCCTCCTCCAGGCCCTCATCTCCCCCCTTTCCTCCTCCTCCGGGTCAGCTTCACCCCTCCACCCCTCCTCGGGCCATCTCCCCCACGCCCTTCTCCTCCTTTCCCCCCCCCTCCCCCTCCCCGGAGGCCGCCCCTATCCCTCAGCCCCCGGGCCGGCTTATCCCCCCAGCAGTATAGGTAGGAGTAGGAGTCGGTGGAATATAAAAACCTTGGCGATTTGCGCCTCGATCAGGGAGACGATGTCCTTGGCGAAGGGCACGTTCTCCTCGGCCAGGATGGTCAGCATGTTGATGTGCGGCTTGCTGTTGAACGTCAGGTCCTCCAGCGACGACTGGTAATCGCGACACGCGTCCTCCCGGGCCTCGCTGCTACCAGCGCTGCCCTCCGGGGCCGACATGTTCCTCCGACCGGGGCGCCCCGACCCCCACCGACCGACAGACAGCCCCCTCCCCGCGAGATCTCCCCCCCCTTTTTTTTTTTTTTTCCTCTCTCTTTTTTTTTTTTTTTTATGCTGCCGCCGCCTCCGCCGCCGAGCGATGCCGCCCCCCCCGCCGCTGCCGCTGGGCTTCCTCTACCGCATCCTTCGGGCCGCGGCTCCCTCCCGCCGCCGCCGGCGCTGCTTGAGGTGCTGGTGCCGGTGCCGCGGGTGCCGCCGCGCCTCCGCTCGGCCGGCCGCCGGCTCCGTTCCCGGGCGCTCACAAAATGGCGGCGGCGGCTACGGCCCGCGGACCTCTTCCTCCAACCGTTGCGTCATGTGAAATTGCGCTGAGGGGAAAGGGGCCGGCGGCTTGGAAAGCCCCTTTTGTTCCCTCGCCGCCTCCCGATTGGCTGGCGGGCCCCCGGCTCGGGCGGGGATTGGCCCGCCCGATAGAACGCCCGCCTTCGGGCGGTTGGGAACGCCCTTTCTCTCCGCTGATTGGTTGATGCGCTCAAGGCCCGCGCTCGCCCCCTGAAGGGCGGCTCGCGATTGGCCGCGCTTCCCTACCCCCTTCGCTCACGGCTCCCTCGGCCCTCTCCTCCCGCCTTCCCTTTCCGCCCCTTGCTCCGATTGGGCCCCCGCGCTCGGTCCCGCCTTTTCCTCCCGGCCCTCGATGATGATTTGCGCTCCCGGCGAGGCCCCACCCGCGCCGCGCTCTCTATTGGCTCATGGTTGCCATAGCAACGCGGCCTACCCGCCACCACCCCTGTGGCCTAGGCCCCGGGGAGAGGCCGCGGCCTGGTGGCCCCCCAGGGTCCCGCTCAGCAACCGCCTTGTCCCCTAACGGGGAGCTTGTGGCGATGGAACCCAGGGGATTTGTGCGGCCCGGGAATTCCCTCATCAGGAAGGAGGGAGGCAGCCACCCCTGCTCCATCCCCAGTCCGCCTGCCTTGTGCCTTTTTACCCCTAAAAAACAGGGATTTAGGTCATTGTCCCAGTCACCCCCCAAAAAACAGGGGTTTAGGTCCTTGTGCCAATCACACCTAAAAACCAGACAGGGTTTAGGTCAGAAATTAGGAGACGTTTCTTCTTAGTTTAGTTGTCCCACTCAAGGGGTCAAGGAGCAGTGTTTGGGGTTTGCAAACCCCAAGGTTTGGAGGTAGCAAAACCTGCTCTTGTACCATGATATTTGCCCAAAGATGATAACGCTCACTTCTTAATATGTTTAAGGTCCAGTTCTTCCTTCTCTTCACGTTACTTATTAACTGTGAGGAGCCATCAGCAGGGCAAAGGAGGCCACGGGTAAATGCTTCATTAACATACACTTGCAAATTGAAGTACACTTGCAAAACGGTCCTGTCACAAAATCGTTTTTAAAGTATGTCTGCAAGTGCAGCAGAACGATAGCAAAAGTTGAGACCTGGCAGGTCTGTGGTAAAAACAGCTTATTGCCCTTTTATCTCATAAAAGCGCGTTTTAGTTTCTACCTCAGCGTTTGCATCCTTTTCTGAAAAATGAGACCTTCAAAATGGGAAAGAGGGAGCAGGAAATGCACTGGCGTCTTGAATCTGCCTGTTTAATTGGTCGTTTGTGTTTGTTCCGGTACACCTCGAAATGCTGTACGTTGCACACACCACTTCTCCTTTGCAGTGTGCCATCATAAGACCAGAAAATGAAACTCAAGTTTTTGTTTCCGTCCAACTGAAGCTAGGACTGCAAGGCTTTTTCTCAGTGTAAATGTTAGCCAGCTATTTGAAGACACGCTGCCTGTGACAAGCATTAATCATGTATCAGGAGTCAAGCCATCATGTAAACTCAGTTTATTTGGCAAAAACAGTATATAGTGTTCAGCTCCTAGGGGGAAAATGTGGGGGTGAAGAAATCGAGCTCCTCCCCGAAGTACTATATTTGTAAGTTAGAATGCTCCCTCATACTAATTACTAGAGTAAAACCGAGAAAACAAGCACAACTGCTTTGATGAGGATGTCAAGGCCACCCTCAAAAGCAGATTTGCTGTTTATAAGTCAGCAATCAACGGAGGCTGGTGTGAGGTGAAGCAGTTATCAGCCCCCCGGAGCACGCCCCTAGGATCCCTGAATCCATGCACACCCTGCATGCCTGAGCGCACCCAGTATTTGAGCGTGTCATTAGTTTGTCTTTACTGGTTGTAGTACGCAGCCACTAGTACCTCCTCAAGGTCTACTGACTGTTAGCCTGTGAGGCCCCCATGCTAACGAGTTGTGGGAACACTCCATGCTGCAAGAGATTCGTGGCACAGCTCGTTAGGAGTGGTACAGAACCCACATTGAGTCTATCGTTGGGCTGCCTAAAAGTTGTATATCGCTACGGAAATTGCCACGCCAACATGCCCTGGCAGCCAGGAGGGCCAATCGTGTCCTGGGGTGCATCAAGCACGGCATCGCTAGTAGGTCAAGGGAGGTGATTGTCCTGCTCTACTCTGCGCTGGTGCGGCCTCACCTCGAGTACTGTGTGCAGTTCTGGGCACCACAGTATAAAAAGGACATGAAACTGTTGGAAAGTGTCCAGAGGAGGGCTACGAAGATGGTGAAAGGCCTTGAGGGGAAGACGTACGAAGAACGGCTGAGGTCACTGGGCCTGTTCAGCCTTGAGAAGAGGAGGCTGAGGGGAGACCTCATCACAGTCTACAACTTCCTCGTAAGGGGGTGTCGAGAGGCAGGAGACCTTTTCTCCATTAACACTAGTGACAGGACCCGCGGGAACGGGGTTAAGCTGAGGCAGGGGAAATTTAGGCTTGACATCAGGAGGGGGTTCTTCACAGAGAGGGTGGTTGCACACTGGAACAGGCTCCCCAGGGAAGTGGTCACTGCACCGAGCCTGTCTGAATTTAAGAAGAGATTGGACTGTGCACTTAGGCACATGGTCTGAACTTTTGGGTAGACCTGTGCGGTGTCAAGAGTTGGACTTGATGATCCTTAAGGGTCCCTTCCAACTCAGGATATTCTATGATTGTATGATTCTATGAACAGTAAGGCCAGAGTGTGGATTTATCCACACCTGCAAAAGCATGCTTCATTACCTGCATTTTTGAAACCACCTTGTAAAAGCATATCCCATCACAGCATAGCTTTGCTGAAATCATTCAAAAATGCTTCTGGGACAAATGTGTTCCACCTCTTCCTATCCCAGTTGGCATGGATGTTGGTTAAAGTCTTTCTGTACAGATGGAATTTTTTGCTGGTATACACTCACCAAAAAGCATTTAGAATAAACCTGGTTGTAGCACATGCACTTGCGAATCACCAGCAAATGATAATTAATCTTGTGGGATAATTGTGATGGTATAGTGCTATGTCAAAAAATATATCAGGGTAAGTAGCCTTCAAGAATTTATTACATTCCCAACCATCTATAGTTGTGCTTGAAAATGCTTCTCCTTGTGGTTATGCTTGAGCTGAATTTTTCTGGGAAGTTTAATAAAATTCCTTTGAAAATTACTTTACAGCTAAACAAGTATAGAAAAAAAAATCTCTAGGCACCTAGAAATGTTCTTGCTTTTATTCTAGTGAAGAAAAAAAAAACACACACACACAACGTTTTTCACGTGTTTAAGAAGGAAAAACACAGATACAAAAGAAACAAACACAGTGTAGATTTTTAAAGATCGTTTTAATGAGATGTAAATTACCTCACTGTACACAGCTTTGTCCTTTGTTCTCCAGCCGAGATTCACTTAAGGAAGCAGACAGTGTTTCTTTGTGGTTCCTCCCGAAGGGTGAAAAGCTTTACTCCCTCCTCAAGCCTCAGAAGCAGCTCTGCTGTCATGAGCATCACGCTCTTCACTACTTCATTTGCACAGCAGTCTCGACTGGAAAGTTTGCCAGCACAGCTACAGTGGAAGAGCTCGTAAAGCCTCCTAGACAGGATCAAGTTTAGATCACTACAATATATTACTATATATTGCTTATATCAAAACAGCAACGGATGTTTTTCTTGAAAGTATATCGACAGGATTTTGCCAGCAAATGTATTGATTATTGAATGTTGTTATAATCCTGGTGTTGTGAAGTCAGCAAAACCTATAAATATAAACCCTGCCTCCAGCCCTGCCAGTCAGATCACTCCTTGTCCAGGTCATGCAGGACTCATGCAGCTTCTCACACTTTTATTCATGTTCAGAGTTGTACCTTCGTGACCTCTGACCAACTAACCATAAGCTTTTTATAACTGGATTATCTCCTCTTCAGAGCTAAGCGCTCCAGTTACTCTGGATGCAGAGAGTCTAGTTTTGTTTGTAAGGTCAAACTGTAGAAAACGCTGGAAATGCAGACTCTGTAAAGCACAACAAACTTTTGGCTTGCTCTTATAGTGTCTGGTGGTGGACAGGACTCCACTGGAGATGCATGGTGAAGGAACCATCTGCTAACATTGCAGTACAGGTGAAATTCTGCGTATTGGATTTTTTCTAAAGTGATCTGTATTTCACAGCCTCAAAACTGAAGGCAACATGAATATATTCAGTAACAGACAATTTGATGTGTTGATAATTAGGAAAAATTCAAATACTGACTGAAAAATATGTTTAGTATGTCTAGACCTGTACGTCTATTCTAACCTGTAGCCAAGCTTTGCAAGATAGTCCTGACAGCTTGTAATTTGTAACCTTTTAATTGTGATGGGTTTGTCTTTACAGGAGGGCAGGCAGGCTGCAAACAGCAACAAGACAATATCAAAGGCTAACGACAGGGGAAAAACTGTTGAATCCGCATATCCCTGCCTTTGTCAATCTACACTAAATGAAGTGGCATAAAAACCCAACCTCTGAAACATTTTGGACAACATTATCAAACCCAGTGCCTGGTATGCATACACAACACCTGGCATTGTGGTGGATAACCACATCTTTCTTTCTGCCAACTCCAGCTAGCTGGGCTACCTGTAAGAGCCTGACCAAAGCAGCTTCTATGGTAAGCAACTGCCTGAGCAGATGCTAAAGACTTTCTGAGTTCCCACAAAGGCTTGTGTAACCTTTCGAAACCCTGTGTTGTCACAGCTGGGTTGTTACCAGTACCCTAGTTAGTCTGAAATGGCATCTTCTTGGGTCTTGGGAGAATGAAGGCCTCAAAACCCGGATATATTTTACTTTGGCACATCTGTGTCATCTGCAGCTCCCCAGGAATGTATTTATTACTGTTCTGTGCTACCTGTGACTGCCTGGGTGACATTTTGCTGGGTGAGGTTCTGGGTTGCTACAGAAACTGTCTCTACAGATCCATTCAATCAAGCAAGGCTCTAGTGACAAGACTCGTGCTTTCAGCAGGAACATAAATAATTCACATTTTTGCTGGCCTGCTCTCCTTGCCTTCCCTGCAAGCAGACTAATGGCTCCAAGGAAAGCAGCTGTGATTAGCTGGAACACAGAGCTCAGAATTAAAGGTGTATTTACTAAGATGCATTTTCAAAATGTTTTGACTCAGAGCCTATTTTTTGTTTTTAGGAGAGGAGCAAGATGATCAACAGTTTTTTTTTTTTTTTTTTTTTTTTTTTTTTTTTTTTTTTTCTGAAAGATAACGGGAGAAGCTCTTCTTTGAACCAGAACTGTCCCTATCGCATCGCATCACATGCTTCCAGTTACCCTTTGCTGCAGCACCACAGCCAAGGAGGCAGCTGGTTTCCTGACTGATAAAGCACAGTCACGTGCAGGCGATCAGTCCAGTGTTTCATCCACCCCCCTCCCAGCTCAGCTTCTGCTCTTCTGATCTGGGAGTTCAGCTCTTCCTCCCACAGCAACAACCTCCACTTTTGCAGCTGGTTTCAATGAATTTGGGATAGATGCCAATGAACATGGGAGAATCTGCAGCAGTGTTTGGGCAATCCAAGTTCTCATCCACCTTTTGTAATTCAGTCACCTGAGAACCTTGTGAGTAAAATTCGTGTAGTGAAATAGTATTTAGGTTGTATCTGTGTTTAATGTGACTGTAGCTAGCTTGGCATCTGCTAAAGTCATTGACCAACCTTTCTGTTATGTTTCAGTGCAGTCTGATAATAATCACACTCTATGGTCTGTAATATGTAATCTCTATAAAAAAAAGAAAAAAAGAAAAAAAAGAAAAAAAGCTGTTAGATATCATTTGTCATCTTTTGTAGTCAGCTGCATCTGCTGGAGGTTGTGGGTGCTGGGGGCTGCCACCCAAATGTGCAGCCCCTCCTGCCTTCCCGTTCCTGATCACACCTGCATCTGGCTGTGGGATCTTTTTTTTTTTTTTTTTTTTTTTTTTTTTTTTTGGCATTTCTGTGCATTGCATCAGCTTTCTAAATGTTGTGAAGTTTTTTGTTTGTTTTTGTCTGCTTATTTGTTTGGGGGAATGTATCTGCTTTTCCTAAGTCCCCTTTGCAAAATATTTTTAACCTGCCAGCTGTGTGAAGCAAACTATACAGAGCTTGAAATTCTCTGGATTTCTCTTTCTGGTCTCCTCTCCAAACATCAGCAGCCTATGGATCCACATCAGTGTAAAGACCTGTTTCAGCCACTGGGATCAATGCATGTGCTATTTCTGGCACCAAAAGCAGTGGCAGGGTATGAGGAATGATAGATGCTTGCTGTGATCCATTTTATTTTCTTGATCCTTTGAGAAAAAACAACTGCCTCCCCATCTCCTTCTCATCCTATTGTAGTGCCACTGATCATTCATGCCTGAGTGTCCGACTTTGAACTGGTCCCTACTGAGTTTCATTCTTCAAAGCATTGCTCCAAGTGTTGAGAGTATAGTGAATTCAAACCATCCTCCATGATACTCACAGTCTTTGCAGTTTGCACTATCAGCAATTTTCATACATGCGTTTTCTATTCCATCATCCATACTTTTAGTGAAAACATTAAACAAACCCGTAGGTAGGCTAGACCCCTGTAGCCACCTCTCTGTCTTGACAAGGAATGAAACCATGTTGTACTGACCCTGTAGGTATTTTAGCTAGATTATGTGAATGCATCATGAGACAAATATTTTACTGAAGTCCAGATATCTGATATCTATTTCTTTTTGCTTATTTATGAATCTTCTAAGCCATTCATAGAAAGAATTTTGATTGTTATTTTTACCTGATACAATTTCATGGTAGTTGCTATTCCTCTTCTTGTTATTTTCCAAATGCTCAGAAATAACCTTTTATATACTCCAAACTGAAGATGACTGGCCTTTAATTTATTACTTGCCAGGACCAAATCCATCAGATCTAACTCCTCATTGATGCTATTATAGACACTTGCCTTACGTTAACCCACTAGAAAAACTGGAAGTCGTTTACATAATGAACACACAGCCAGCGCAACCACGTGCTCTCCGTGAAGGAGCATCTGACTAGCAGAGAAGCATCTGATCTTTGCCCAACACTTTAAAATCCCTTGGGGAAAAATAAATAAATAAATAAAGACCTGAAAACAAAGAGCAGTTCACAGAATCACAGAATCACAGAATTTCTAGGTTGGAAGAGACCTCAAGATCATCGAGTCCAACCTCTGAGCTAACACTAACAGTCCCCACTAAACCATATCCCTAAGCTCTACATCTAAACGTCTTTTGAAGACTTCCAGGGATAGTGACTCCACCACTTCCCTGGGCAGCCTGTTCCAATGCCTCACAACCCTTTCAGTAAAGAAGTTCTTCCTAACATCTAACCTAAAACTCCCCTGGCTCATCTTAAGCCCATTCCCCCTCGTCCTGTCACCAGGCACGTGGGAGAACAGACCAACCCCCACCTCGCTACAGCCTCCCTTGAGGTACCTATAGAGAGCGATAAGGTCGCCCCTGAGCCTCCTCTTCTCCAGGCTGAACAAGCCCAGCTCCCTCAGCCGCTCTTCGTAGGACTTATTCTCCAGGCCCCTCACCAGCTTCGTCGCCCTTCTCTGGACCCGCTCAAGCACCTCGATGTCCTTCTTGTAGCGAGGGGCCCAAAACTGAACACAGTACTCAAGGTGCGGCCTCACCAGAGCTGAGTACAGGGGGAAGCTGAGTACAGGGGGAAAAGTACAGGTTCCTTTATTTGTATATAGAAGGTAGCAGCAGACCCGAGAAAGACCCCTGCAGGTAGATAACTCTGGTCTGCCAGTGAATCACTGATAAATATCTTCTGAGAACAGTTATACAACAGTCTAGCACCAACCTTATAGACATTTCAACTGCTTTGCTTATGGGAATGTTGTGTGAGAGAAAAGCCCTAATGAATTGGCCATATTTAGTGCTTTTTTCCTCTCCAAGTGTCTTCTTACCCAAATAAGGCTTTTGATTGTTTTGATTTTTTTTCAGATAAATTTTTGTTGCCAATTTCTAATCACTTTGACGCTACTGTAGAAAAAATTAAAAAGGAATATAAGAATATATTATATAATATATTATATAAGAAAATAAAGAAATTAAAATGTCTGCAAAAATTTGGAAAATATTTAAATGTATATGTATGTGTGTTTTTCCTAAGTAAAAACAAAGTTTAAGATTCTCTTTAATTTAACAGAAGAACACTATCTACCAGAAAATGCATGGTTTGGCAGTGAGATGCAAAGCAGTTTTCCCTGAAGTCAGCAGATAAGATGGGTGGTGTTTGTTCTTTCTGGCTCCTCAGTTAGATTAGAAGGAAGCTCTGTGAATTTGATGTTGCACCTCAGGGTGTTTTTCTGGGAAAAAAAGTTGTGATTCTTGGCTAAAAATCCCTACTAATTTGCCTATATGCTGGGAAGTGTCAGTTATGGGAATCCTACTCACTACTCGACCAACACTAGCTTTACATTGTTGGTGTATGGAACCACAGAAACATTCAGGTTGAAAAAGACCTTCAAGATCACCAAGTCCAGCTGTCAGCCTGACCTACCAAGTCCCATCCCTAAGCTGTGTCCCTCAGTGCCACATCCACGCGTCTCTTAAAATACCTCCAGGGACAGAAACTCCATGGCTTCCCTGGGCAGCCCAACGTTCGACCACCCTCTCAGTGAAAAAATTCATCCTGAAATCCAGGCTGAACCCCCCCAGGTGCAACTTGAGACCACGCACAGTGTTGCAAAAGTTTCCAGCACCTCTCCTGGGAAAATCTGCCCTCGGGATGTTGTAGATTTACTTACTCAACACAGCTATGTGCCAGCAGCATCAACACTCATGGGACCCTGAGTAGAGCCATAACAGACACCCTCTCTTTTCCCATTCCTATGCTGGGTGGCTTGTGCTGCTGTTCATCTCCCTACCAACAGTTCTTGTCCCTCCCTGGTTTTCAGTCTGGACAAAAAAATAAAAAAGCAAGGGCTACAAAACAATTATTTCTGCAGTGATTTGAGCTTGTATGGTCATTAAGCAAAACTATTGCTAGCTCAAATGGGTAAAAGCTTCTAAGAACCCCATCTCTCCTAATCCCACCTTGGGCAGCCCTCCTTGTATAAATGAACATAAAAAAATGTAAAAACACCCACTGGGCTGGACTCTGCGGTCATTTACAGCCTGGTAGCCATGTAGAGGGTGGAGGGATGGCAGCTTTATCCGCACGTTATCTCTTATGGTGTAGAATAGGCTCTTCCCTTATTCTTCAAACAGGATTTTCCTGTTACTGTGTGGGGGCTGGAAGGTTTAACTGCAGTCTGACTCTTCCTGCTGCTATGATTGTAATTGACTCCCAGGAATCTTCACGGATATTGAGTAAGGAGGCATAAACCTGCTAGAGAGAATAGTCTTCCTAAGGGACAGCTTTCGACGTCCCAAAACAGCAAAGCAAGCAACCCCCTGCCAAACCTTTATATTTAAAAACCAGTTTCTGACCTAATCCTATTTTGTATCTCATAAGAAGATTAAAAGAATTAAAGAGGAACCAAGTGACCTGTTTAGTCCATTTAATATTAAGCATATGACACATAGCTTCATCTTACAAAAGGCCAGAATGAGCAGAAGGACATCCTTACACACCTGTTATGCTGCTCTTGTGGACTTCCAAGGTGCAATGCCCTGTCCGCATCCACCTCCAGAGGCTCTCCAAAGCTTTGTGGTTGCATTCACATGCCACCATCCAGAGCTCTTTGGGTTAAAAATAAATAAATAAATAAAATCCTGGTTTAGCTTTAGTAGAGTAGTTATCGCAATATACAAAGATGAGCCACCCTGGCTGTGCTGCAAAGGTTTTGAGGAGATGCAGAGTGCCTGGGGGGTGGGAGGGATGGGGCAGGTGAAGGCAAGGCCCAGCTTACCTGCCTGAGGGCTCCTGCACAGGGAGGTGAACCAGCACCTTCACTGCTGACCCCACGCACCACACCAGTGCCGTACTGGCATGTTGGTGCAGGACATGGAGAGGACAGGGCGTATGGCCCTGATAGAGGGGTCTTGCAGCAGATCTGTGCCTGACAGCCTGCTCCCCAAGGCCACGAGACAAATAAAGGCACAGTGTCTGCTTCACACGCCGGTGGTGCCTGAAGCCTGCGCCTCTCCAGCCAGTCCCCAGTAATGCCAAACTGAAGTGTGATCTTTTTAAGGGCTCCATAGGCACTAAGAAAAGCAATTCACTCACTGACCTGAGCTGGGATGTTTAAAGAAGTACTCACAGTGTTCTTCTTCAAGACCATCATAAAAAATCCTGGGCTAATTCCCAAGTGCTTTTACAATCCATTTGACTGAGTTGCGAGCAAGGAAAATATTCCAACAGTTTATCTACGTGCTATAGAAGGAAAGGAACATAGAGCTGCCTAATATCCCTGTCTGTCTGCAGCGCTGTGCTTGTTCAATAAAACGCTTCCAGTAAGTGTTATTCAACTTGCCAATCATAAACAATCCGTAATGAATTAAGGAGGTGCTCTCTTTGCATTGGGAGCATCTGGTAAGTTGGGATATACCATGAGGATCACTGGGTGGAGGTGTGCCCAGGGAGGCAAGAATCAGGTCAGGTTTCTCACCCAGTTGCAGTCAGTTTGTGCCTTGAGTAAGGTTTACAGTGTTTGGGGAGTTTGGCATAGCTGTGTATATACATGTAGACAAAGGGTGAAAGGCATATATTCTGTCACTAACTATTTCAGTGCTGTGTAAGGAGACAGAAACTATCTTCATAAGAAAACCTAGCCTAGATATTCTGTATATACGTATGTGTGTACTTATGTGTATACATACAGGAGTTGCTATAGTGCAGTGGGACTCAGCAGTAGACAGACACATCAGTATGTTGTTCAAAGAAAAGCTCTTTGGGTGTTCTGTAGCTGTTTTTAATTTCTGCCAGCAGAAATACTCACTTCTTCTTTTGCCCTTCCTCCCCCCTTGCTGCTTCTGCAGAAGGAATAGGGAGGCACGTGTTCCTATTTGTTTAATCCACGCTATGTGAAACACTGCAAAAATTACACAGTGGCACATTAATAGATATAGGGGAAGCAAATATGCTGTGGTCAAGCCCTGCACCTGTTGTAAAGGGCCCCATGCAGCAAATTTTGCAAAAACTCTAGTATTTACAAGTGCAAAAATCAGACTGATTAATGCACACAAATTCAACCCAGCGCTAGGGAAGTGCTTTTAAGTCTTTCTCCTCTGCCTTGCCCTTATAGTACTCTTTACCTCTGCACTCAGCTTATGTAAATATGAATGATCATAAGTGCAATTTGATGCTTCCAGGCCAAAGTTTAGCAATGGGTTTAAATTCAAATCACTACATTGTGCAATTTGCTCTTGCTTTATAAATGTGCAAATCAATACACTAAGCACTGGGCAGCACGACACTGTTTCCAGCTTTTAAGTAATGAATTCACATTATAATGCTGCAAGACATCTAAAGGCAGGCAAGTTTATTTTGGAGGTAATAAACATATGTAATGATATTAGCACCATGGTAGAATCAGCAGATATCTGAGGTGGACTTGCCTCCAGTTTCCTCTTGAAACAAATGTCCAAGAGCATAAAGCTTTTAACTCCAGAAAGTGGATTTTTATTAGAACATAAAAATACTTTTATTTTAAATAGAGAATCCTTCCAATGAGGTAGAACAGAAACACAAAGTTTCTAAATAAATCTTCAAAGGAACACAATACATAGCAATGAACAGAAATACGTAGAGGAAACGTATAGACACGAGCAGAACAGGTACCACTTCTGCAGGTTGAAAAAGTAGGCCAAATGACTGTGGCTGTTCTGCTTTGCACAGGTTGGTTATTGCTCTACATAATCGCCTGCTTGGTCTTGTTTCAAACCAGCTGTGTATCCAGGTAGGTGTTCATTATAGGTGAATACATTTGGCAGTTGTGTGTCTTATGTTGATTTATGCAGGTGAATAAAGGTGTTCAAGCACATCCACATATGCATATTTATAATTGATAATGAGCTACGTTCTGAGTACGGTGAGATGGATAACTCTGCTGGTCTTTAGTTTCGGGGATGTTGCAGCCTGCACAGTGTGAGGGACGTAGGCAGTCGCTCTGGAGGCAGACGCAAGAAGAGGCTTGTGATTTCACACCAGAGCTGCTGTCTGCTTTCTGAGTCCATGACCCAGGTTGCAACATGATGAAGTAAAACAGATCTTGTGTTCCTTGTTTGGACTGCACGCAAAGGGAGAGTGCACAAACAGAGATCTCACAAAGTGCATTGCTTACCTGATTTACTTTTAATTTCACCAAACAGATTAAAACAAAAACAAAAACAAAGCAATGACCTGTATTTTATATAACATAGACTGCAATTTCAGTTATGTCAACAAATTAACAGGTCCGAATTGTCCAGTCTACAAGCAGATATGGCAGATAACCAGATTACATAAAGAAAATTATTTTTCTACCCTTATCTTAGAATTTAATGAAGGTCTAGTTTTCTTTTAACCAGAAGAACCCAGCACCTATTTAGCTAATTGTTTACTGATGTGGTTAACATTTCACTGGAGAACCCTGTCATTACTGGGCATTGGAGTCTGTTGGATATTAAGAGTATATTTTGGTCTCGGGCCAGTTAAAAGATCCGAGCAGACAATAGTTGTACCCTGGCTCAGCTCAGCAATGTACAGTTATACAAATGCCTGTGCCACATCTTGTTTAAATCTCACTGTTAATACGTGGTAGCAGTTTGATGTTGCTCTTTGTCATTACTTTATGCAATAATGCAGGATCTTTACAGAGATTTAACATGCAGATGATGGTTAAATAATCTCCAACAGCAGTTTTCAAATAGCGCTGGCTTTTTCACTACCAGGGATGGCTTTCCATTCTCAGCAGCTATAAAAGACAAGGCTCGCCCTCCTCCTCTCTGCCTATGGCTAGGTAGCACAATAAGTGTGACATGGGGGTCCCTTCTACCAGACCAGATATGTTACAATCCACACCACATAGCTCCGCCACCCAAGGTGCAGACACAGCCCTTATTTGTGCAGTTAAAATTTCAAAAGTTTTTAAATTTAATTTTGTACCGAGACACTTAATAAAATTACAGCAACTGTCTCTCTGTGACACCGTCACTTTATGTCAGATCAGGTGCCAGCTGTGGCAAAACTCCTTTGAACTCCAAAGCAGAGATTTGGAGTGATTCAGGAGAAATGCAGTCATGTGCCCACACCTAACTGGAACAAAACCCATGTGCCTGGTGATCCTGTAGTGCACAGATCCAGTAACAGCAATGGTAGGAACAGCCTCACACGTACACGTGCACTGCACACGCTGGCAGTGAGACATGCTTACACTGCAACAAAGCTGAAAATAAGACATTCAAGCAGCTGTTTAAGTTATTCCTCCCTCTCTCCTTAAAGCCACTCTTGGATTTTACCAGGCCAGGTGTTCTTCCACCAGTCTGAAAGGCAGAGTGTATAAAGGTCTTGGTTGAAAAAACTTACCACTGGCTTTTGGCTGAGATTGCAAATGCAAGACCACCATCAGCATCCATTTGGCTTTATAAAAATATTTAACATTTACTCACTACAGCCTTTCCCCACACCCCTTCTTTTCAATTGCTGCTGTGTTCTCAGCATTTTAAAAGCACTCTGGATTTTTACTGTGAAGGAACAGAAGAAGTAACAAGAGCTCATAGCTCATCTGGTTAGCTTTTGACCTAGAAAACACACGGCTGTTTGGCATTTTAGAAGAGGACATTCCACTCATAGCTCAACAATTCAAGTTTTCTTCTCCTAGTTATCAGCTTTTTTAAAAGCCCCCTACATATTCCTCTTTGTGTGTGAGTGACTATTCAGCCTTGGACAGACATGGAACACTATTAATTTTGGTTGGGATGTTTCAGGGGCAACTGACGAGAAGACTGCAGCTTCACTGCCACCTGAAGTCAGCTCTTGGGCTCTTGGGCACTTGTCTTCAGTTAAATTTCTGAGAAATACCAGTGCTCTGCACACTGCTTAGCATCTCTACTGCTTTAAGTTTGATCTTTGTGTGTTAAAAACTGGGATTTTTCATCCACTCAGGTTTTGCACTGCTGATTTCTCCTGGAAGACAAACTTGTCTGTCCCAAGTCACCCCTGGCCAGTAAGCAGAAGGATAATGAGTGGTATTTTTGTCTGCTGTTGTACAAGTATGTCCTCCCTCCCTTCAGCTTACGGTCTGCAGCATGTGTTGATTCAGTAGAAAAACAAACCCTGTAATAACTGCTGAGACTTCTAATCATCACAGTCCCACCTGGCTGTAATGCTTGTTTTAGTTCAGCTGAATAGAATGACCGGTGTTTAAATAGCATGTGAGTACGTATTTTCACTGTAGTAAGATCTCTTTCCCTTGGCTTTTCACAAGATAAAACATCTTAGCATTGCTGCAAGGCAGAGGCGAGACATCTGCAGGAAAGAGTAAAGCTTGTTTTGAAGATAAGATGTTGCATTTTGAAACAGAAGTAGCTCCTCCTCCGAGCATGTGTTCTCTTCAAACATGTCACAATTTCCCTATTGCTAACGTCCGTCCTGCCAATTCCTTCCTTGTTGATTTTGGCAGAGAGTTCATCCGAGTCAAGTAAGTGGTGACAAATTCCTGCTCTAAGAAAGTAAGATCCCACTGGGAGAGCTGAACATAGCCATTAAAATGTTCCACGAGGAGAAACAACATGTCACATGCATGTTTCCCTTGCCAAAGGTTTTGAAAAATTCTATGTCTTGACAAAGCAATTGCAAATTGTGGGGATCCAGAGGCACTGCCTTTCAAATCTGGAAAATTGCTGGCTCTTTTACCTCAGAATGTCATTTTGGTTGTTCCATCTTCTTTCCTCTTTCTCTGGGGGAAAATATCCGAAAAAGACTTGTTTGTAGGAAGGTGTGATGACTTTACAGTGGCACAGCTCATATGGGAATTTGCTCTGAAGCAGCTGAACCCAGTGATAGGAAAGACCAATAAGTCGCTTGTGACACCGGGCAAGAGATAAGCAGGAATGTCTTGGTGGCAGAAAGGAATCAACAACAACAAACATCTACAGTCTCCAGCTTTTTGTCAGCATGCTCATCAGACAGCACGGCCACTGTAAATGTTTTCAGACAAAGCTAAACTAAACTAAGCTCTGAATGAGAAATGGGAGCTACCATCATGCTTT
This sequence comes from Netta rufina, assembly GCF_964035555.1. NCBI lineage: Eukaryota > Metazoa > Chordata > Aves > Anseriformes > Anatidae > Netta > Netta rufina. The sequence goes on from NC_140123.1 coordinate 7,719,786, forward strand.
ATTCAAACTTGCACTATACTCTGTAGACAAGGGATACAATTCCCAACTGTGCCAGCCTGATGAAAGGATTTACGTTCAGTTTTCACACACCTACTCCATTGAAGGAGTAGGGGTCAGATAGGGTCAGATCTGACCCACTGAAGGGTCAGATAGCACACTGCTGAGATTTCAGTGGCATTAGGGACTCGCTCCAAACGTCAGAAATACAGTCTGGTGGAGCATTGCATAGCCACATTCTAGCTAAAGCCAGAACTTGGGTCCCTGAGCTCCTTACACTGTAGGAAGAGAATTAGGTGCCTTGGCATGCCATGCAAAGCAATCTGTTGGGAAAGAAGCCACTTTAAGTTGATATGCAAAATGGGAAGTTGCCCATATTATGTTGGAAAAGATGAGGACAGGAGTGGTTGCTGCCATGACATGCTTAAGGCATAGAGTTAGGACATACAAACAAATCAGTGCAAGTCCTAGAAAATCAGAGCCGTTTGTGTAGATGGCTGAAAAGATCTTCATAAGGGACCATGATCTGTAAGGTGATGGACAAATTCATAGACAAATAGAATTTTGGATGACAGGGTTTTGTTACTAGAAAAACAAACAAACAAACAAAAAAACTATTTTAGTAGATAGAACCCAAACCATTCTTGGAGTTGAACTAGATTGTAAGAGTAAGGGATATAATTTCAGAATGGAATGAATTCTTGATGTAAGTCTTGATAACAGTAGATCTGAAACAGAGATCTAGGGCATACTTTCTTTACAGCTTGGCTTTGTTTAAACAAAGCAAGAAACATTCTCATCAAGATGAGACTAGACCTTGACCTTCCTGTACTTATCTATCTGTATACATGGATTGGTCATCACAGGGAAAAATAAAAGCAAATCAGAGCCTCCTCTGTGGAAAAGATAAAGAGTATAATACTGACATAATTTAACCTTGCTTTAGGGAATCAAGAAATAGAGCTTGCAGTGAATGCAGGTAATTAATCCCCCAAGTCAAAGCTCAATAATTTCATCAAAACTACACAGACTGCTCATTGTTTTGTATTTTATTGTAATTCAAATCAACTGTGATGTAACTCAAATCTTTTCCCTAAGAAAGGGTAATAATTCATCCAGAAGTGATACCACTGGAACTAGCTCAAGTGAAAACTGCTGTGCGTTATCATCAACCCAAACAGTAGGAGACATAGCAAACAAGAACGACCCTGTACAGGGAAAGCTAAAGGGTTAGAGATGACTCAGTATTTTACTGCATCACTGCAAACAGGAAGAGGATATTTTATAAATCATGGGTCATTTTCATAGCCTGAAAGCCCATGTGTATACTAACAGGTCATTACGGCAAGGAATCACACAGCAGGTTTTCCATATTATTAACTCAAAACAGAGCTCAAGTGCTGATCATACTTAAAACCATGCAGATAGCTCTATACGGTCTTGCGTAGACTGGAAACTGTTCTGAAAGAGCCACAGTATATGCTGATGCCATGGATATATCCCCATGCCTGTAATAACCTTGACTTATCTTCCCAACCTTGTTCCTCTAATCCTTTAGTAATTCTTGTGGTGTTTCTCTGCCTTCAAATAAATCACTCTTCATGTGCTGTGGACACAGTTTTGGAAACTGGTTCAAAAGGGTTTATTCCTGCAGAAGAGGAGGATGTAAATCCTACTCGTGTTTTTGATATTGCCTATATTTTGTGGAAAGGATAGACAGAAATTATTTGCTCTTTGTAGCCATTTATGGCAGATGCCATGGAAATCTTGGATTGGACCATGGAAGTCTTTTGCTTGAGCTGGTCACTAGTTTGCTCTGTTTCTGCAAACTGATAGGAGTTTTGAAAATTTCAGTTTTGAAAATACAGGTCCTGAGTAGTAAATGACTGTTCTGAAGTCAAGGACAGGAATTTTTGATGTTTTGTTCAAACACTTTTTTTTCAGTTTTTGTTAAAAACAATTATTGTGTAGGAGAGTTCCCAACAGAACATGTAATACAGAATCACTATATATTAGAACACAATACATTTTCCATCATCGCTTACAGTGACTGTTTTTATGTAGTGCTTCCTAACAGATCTCCAGCCAACAACAGCCTAACCTACCTACACACATGCAATTGCTCCCACGTGGAATTCCTCTGATTTTAGAAAAGCTAATGACTACCTACTAATTACATAAGTAATTGTTACACCTTATGCCATCAGCTGTGAAATCAGATCCCATAAAATCTGATAAGTACCTACAGACCTTTAGAGATGAAGCAGGTATTACCCAATATTAGTAACATTAGTGGTAGACACAATGGGTGAGATTTACCTAAGCTACGTGTGTAGGTTAGAAGTCTACCTATGAACTGCTCTAGCCTCTGCTCCCTCTGTAGTTCCTCTGTAGGAGGAACAGACATCTCCAGAGACAAATTAGTCTCTCTGTAACACAAGCAATGAGAATTGAGCCCATTCCTGCATAATAGTTACTCACATAATTAACTGTCTAGTCATTAACTGTCAAAAATAGGGGACTACACATGAGAATAATTATATATGCACAAATAATGTTTGGGATCAGGCTCTGGCTAGCCTGTGTTCTGCAAACTTAGATTCCCAAATCAAGAAAAGAGGGATTGGATGGATAACCCTTGTGATGTACGCAATCCCCTCCATGGATTGTAAGCAAAGGCTAGGCAAGGGCTGGGCATCTGTTGCATGCCTGAATTCTGGTGAGATGAATCCCTTTCACTCTACACACAAACTCAGTAAGTGTTTTAGTTTCAATCCATAATAAACGCTAGACAACGTATTCAGTTATTTCTTCCATATATTTTGGTCATGGACTGGAAGTTACTAATCAATGGTAACATCTCAAATCTCTCTTCCTATATTATGACATTTGGCTATTCTTGTCTGGAAGAACATCTATGAACATGAGCCAGCAGCATGCCCAGGTGACCAAGAAGGCCAAATGGCATTCTGGCCTGGATTAGAACTAGTGTGGCCAGCAGGACCAGGGAAGCGATCATCCCCTTGCATGCTGCCCTGGTGAGACTGCACCTCAAATTTCGTACTCAGTTTTGGGCCTGCCCTGCAAGGATGTGGAACAGATTGAGCACGTGCAGAGAGAGCAATGAAACTGGTGACGGGACTGGAAAATAAGAGTTATGAGGAGCAGCTGGGGGAATTTGGGCTGCTTAGTTAGATGTCAAGCGATAGGATGCAACTGGAAGTTCTCAATGGGAGGCTTAGTTTGGACATTAGTGATGATTTCTTCTCAGAGACCATGTGAATACCCAACCCTGGAGGTATTTGGGAAATGTGTGGATGTGGCATTAAGGGATGTGGTTTAGTGATGGGACTTGGTAGGTCAGGCTGATGGTTGGACTTGGTGATCTTGAAGGTTTTTTCCAACTTAGATGATTCTATGATAACAACAGAGATTCCATATTCAGGCTGCTGCACCTGGGACAGGGCAATCCTGGCCCTGAGTACAGACTGGGAGAAAAACTCATTGAGAGCAGCCCTGCAGAGAAGGACTTGGGGTTCTGGTGGACAGAAAGCTTGACATGAGCTGGCAGTGCATGCTTGCAGCCCGGAAAGCCAACAGTGTTCTGGGCTGCACCAACAGAGGAGTGGCCAGCAGGTGGAGGGAGGTGATTGTCCCCCTCTGCTCTGCCCTTGTGAGGCCCCATCTGGAGTAACGCATCCAGGTCTGGGGCCTCCAGCACAAGAATGTGGGGCTGTCAGAGCAGGTCCGGAGGAGGGCCACAAGGATGATCAAGGGGCTGGAGCACCTCTCCTGTGAAGGAAGGCTGAGAGAGCTGGGGTTGTTCAACCTGGAGAAGAGAAGGATCCAGGGAGATCTCATTGCAGCCTTTCAGTACTTATAGGGGGCTTAAAAAAAAAAAAAAAGACGGAGTGACTCTTTGCTCACGCAGATAATGATAGGACAAGGGGGATAGCTTTAAACTAAAAGAGGGGGGATTTAGATTAGAGATTAGGAGGAAATTCTTCACTTAGAGGGTGGTGAGGCCCTGGCACAGGCTGCCCAGAGAGGTTGTGGATGCCCCGTCCCTGGAGGTGTTTGAGGCCAGGTTGGACATGGCCTGGGGCAATCTGATCTCGTGGGTGGCATCTCTGCTCATGGCAGGGGGTTTGGAACTACGTGATCCTTTACATCCCTTCCAGTCCAAGCCATTCTGTGATTCTGGAAAAGCAAACACTAAAGCAATGCCTGAACACTCTTAGAGCTCCCCTCTGCTGGAGACCCACCAGTACAACAGCTCAGCAGCTAGAGCAGCCTCTCCAACTTCAAAACACCTCTGACTTGCATTTTGCAGCACCATGTAGTATTTGAAGGCTTCAGATGTGTGACCTGAGCGAGAGGTGGAGGCACCAAGCCTGTCTCCCTGCCCATTAGTGTTACGGGTGCTGTGGTTCTGTGATGAAGGAACCGTGCCGTTCCCTCCCATTGTAGCTGCATCCAACCCTCGCTCTAACTGATTACTACACATAACATGCAGGGCTTCTCTAGCTGTTATTTAGCTCAAACGTTCACTAGAAAGTAGAAAAAGGTCAGAAGTTTCTCCCCTCCCCCCACCTAACACTTCCTCTGAAGGATCCTTTGAAAAAGGTTAGGCCCATCTTCATGTTGCAAGCTCATCAAGTCTCTACAAAGGTATTTCTTTGGTTTTGTCCACATTCATGTCCCCTCTGTTACAAACTATATATGGAAGAGCAGATTTCTTCAGTCACCCATGAAAAAAAAGTCTTCTGGTGGCATGCCAAGACACATCCAAGCCCTCCTGTACCTAAGGACTCTAAGAACTGCATGTGCTAAAAGGGTCATATTCGTTAGAAGAGCTGTTTTCAAACAATAAAAGAAGTGAGCTTCAGGAAGGGGGACACAGACCTAGGAACAGACAGGGACAGAAGCACCATGCCTGTTCAGACAGAGACAGGAGCAGCTTGTGAGTGGTGCCCCCTCACCATAGGGTGCTGCTGTCCCACCATCCAGGGCAGGAGAAAACAGGACAGAGGGCAGCAGCTGCTCACAACCTCCTGCACCAGCTCTGGAGCCAGTCAGGGCATCCTAAAAGAAAAGAGAAAGATTTATTTTTCCCCTCCTTTTTTCTAATGATGGGATGTAATAGCTGGAATTCTGTAGCCACCAGTATCACCAGTATCAGGGTGTAACCTACAGAGTGAATACAGAGTGCATGGTGCTGCATATGGCAGGGAGAACAAAGTTTGGATAACCTGGGTGTTATTTAGAAAGAAAGTGGTGACAAATCAAAAAAACATTCATGGTTGGTGGGCACGAGCAAAATAATACGTTGTATTTATATCAATGCCTGACTGCTGAGCAGTAATTTTGGGGAAGCCTGGGCTAGCCATCCCACTGTGCCCCAAAGGTACACATTACCTGGAAGCCGTGAAGGTAAAGAACTGGAAAAGATAGAAAATTCAGCTGCAAATGGCTTTGGGAGGAATAAGACTGGCAAATTGACTGTACCTAAGAGGAAAATCTACCCATACCAGAGTGTGACTGAGTGCTACAAGAAGGCAGGCATATTCCAAGCCAGGACCTTGCCTGTCATGACTTGTACCTAAATTTACCTTCAGATAATGAAAAACTGACTGTAGCAAAAGGTTGAGATAACTGAGATAGTGTAAAACCCATGTAAAGGAGACCATGATGCCACTCAGAATGAATGGCAGCAACGTTATCCATTCTGGAGAGCTGCAGTGCTGAAGTGTTGACAGGAACTTGTGAGAGACCCCACACGTACCGACTTCTGTGGCCAAGTATGTCACATGCCTTGATATTCCTGACAAGGTTAACCCACAGCCAAAGAACCTGCTCAAGGATGAGAGCTGGAAAGAGAGAAATAATTAGAAATTTTAACAAAACAAGAAAATTTGCACGAGCCATACTTACCTGGGACCAGACTGTCACCTTTGACTTGTTCTCAACAGGGAACAGCTGCTCCATCCCAGGATCCCGTTGGCAACACACTTCTCTATTTTTCCTTGATTCCCCTGGCTTATTGATTTATATACGTATAAACTGCAATCTTATATACCTATAAATATGGGTGATACATATTATACAAATACATACACATTTATTATGTCCACGTTTATGAATATTTACAATATGATGCATTGGTTTATAAATATGTGAGTAATATTTATAAATTAAGAGTAAACAAAATAATTCATTTTCATTGGTTCAGGGTACCCACTAAATCAACTCCCTTTCCTTACCTGCTTGTTTCCAGCCGGAAGCATTATGCCAGTAGTTGCTCCACTCACAAAACCAAGAGGCAAGAGGAGCTTTCAGCAGGCAGGAATTTGCAGGAAGGTCAATGGACTTCACTGCCACAGACTCATAAAGCACCGATGTCCTTCATCTCACATGAGATGCAGTACCCACTTGGCTGTGCAACACCCTCCAGCCAATTCACATGAGGACTGCATCTGCCTCTACCTATTTGTTTTTCCAGAAAGTTTAACAGCAGCAATAATCTCTTTAGGGATGCAATTACTATTATAGCTGACATTGACTAAAGCAGAACCGTAACAGTAAAACCACTACACATTTCATTCTGAAATGGCTGCCACTGCGTCATCCTCACCAGGCTCACTTTGAGAGACAGGCTCACCAGAGGACAAGATTCACCATTACCAGAGCAGAGGCAGTAAATCATATTTACATAGTAAGGAAGTCCACTGTAATGAAAGTGATTCACTTTTATCAGGACCACTGGAAAATATTGACATGAAAAACATCTATCACGTGAATCATTTCAGTACTTAATTCTTTGTGTAGATCTACTCTGTCATTAAATATAAAAGGTGTATTTAGCTAGATGTGCAGGGGCGACAGAACTCCTTAACCGTGAGAGATACTTACATTATAAGGTAAGAAGTTAGTACTCTCCGTAGCAGTTATAAAAGGCAACACTTTGGGAAAACTCCTCCAACATCTCTAAATCTCTTCTCCCCCTGTGCTTACAGGCATCAGGGTTTCTCAAGCTGCCACTCCCTAGTCAGAAGGCTACATGCAGCAAAGCATTTGGCTGCGTCCTGTATCAGGGGCCTAAAGCAGAAAAAACAGAGTTAACAATAGCAATCATACACAAGGGACACAGTGCTGCTCCTCCCCTACAAAATGAACTGCATCCTTAAGTGTATGGTTTAACAAGACAGAAGCTTCAGCAACCATCCCAGAGGCCAACTTCTGCTGTGCAGCTGATCGCTGATTTTTACTGCCCTGTTTCAAATGCTCTCAACCACCTCACTGACGTGATCCAGGTTTAAAGAAAAAAAAAAAAAAAAAAAAGAGCCACAGAACTACAAACCCCTCCTGCTTCCACTCTGGGCCAAAGAAAAGCACACAGGGCAGGGCACATAACACCCTGACTAATCTCTGTGCCGCTGCAGATGGCAGCGTTGGCATGCCAGGGAACCGTGTACTGTGGCACAGGAGTGCAAGGGGCAAAAGATAACAGCAAGCTCCTTAAATGAGCCACGCCACCAAGCCCACATCACACAGCTACATTTTCTGAGAATGCAAAGCTTGGGTTATGCACCTTCTGGGAATGCATGCCACAAAAGGCTCTGCTGGATACAAAGCCACCCTGGCATAGATGAACCCAGAACCTGAGCAGTTAGGACACTTGAGAGCCCGAGGTCTTGTGTAAACAGAAGAGCAATGTTCAGAAGATTCTGAGCTGTGCAACTCAGCAGGTATAAAGCAATCACCCCCAACATTACCCCTTTTTAAGGGTCTGCAAGAGCAGCATAACATTATTTTGTCATAAAGCAGTGCAACAGGAAACCAAAGGCTGTAAAAGACTAGCCACTGGATTCATCCTAAGGAAGCAGGCTTGTATAAACTTGACCTACGTGGGCTGGGGCCAAGATGTAAAGGTTAGCTTGTTACCAGCAGTCTGCTAAATTATATCCTTCGGACACTGCATGTAACTTGACAGAACGGAGCAAGTGAAACCATGCAAATGGAAACTTGGCCAGGAACCTAGGTACTTACTGTTCTTCCCCGTTTTCCATGAAAAGGTATTTGCAGAGAAATGGCAAAAACAAACAAAAAATAATCAGGTACATGATAGAGCGAGAACATACAGAAAAAGCTCAGGAAAATACCAGTCACCAGAGTCCAAGGCAAGGGGAGTAAAACCAGGGAATTCCAGCACAGGAGACACTATCAAATGGCACCATCCCTGCAGCCGGGTGCTTTTTCACACTGCAGTGTTACTTACCAACATGGAAACAGCTTGTGCATGTTAAGGAATGCTCCAACGATACTGCTGCAGGGTACTCACACTCCCAAAGTTTGTATTTTAAACTGAATCATGTAGAAAGCAAGGAGTAATTTTGTGCCACTGCACCTAAGTAGCCAGAGAAGTGGGAACACATGCATAACCTGGGACTCCAGCACTGACAATTTAGTTGCAGGAATTTTAGAAAATAAATGGTGCATGATTTAACAAAAAAGCAGCTGTGACATTTTTACCTATGGTTATAGCTTTCACAGTCTCCCTATGTCCAACGTGCTTTTTCACGCAAACCACAAAACAAAACAAAAAACTATACACAACCAGGGACGAGGAACTGTGCTGGAAAATGGCCATAACTGATGGGTCACATTACCCTAATCACAGCATTTATATTTTCCTAAAATGTACTTTCCCAAAGAGATATTTTTAGTCAGCTTTTAAATTTGGTGTCACCCATCAGAAAAAAATCCCTGCCTAACCCCCTCATACCTCCCCTCCCTTTTATTTTTTTTAAATAACTGAGAACTAGTACCATGCTTAAGGATTTGCCAGCTCATGGAGTACTGCTCTGGCATGGACAGGCACACCAGTATCATTTACAAACCCAGGTTTACCACTACACAACAAAAATAGACCTTCCCAGGATTACTGGCATGAGAGCAGGGTCTGTACTCAGTGTAACCTCAGCATGATACCCTGCATGCTTTATGCAACATGGCGTGAAATTGAGCGTTGTGCCAATGAGCACAGTGCACACACAGGGCACATCTGAAACAGTGCAGCCCCAGTGTTAACTTTCTTGTTCCACGTGGAATTGCTGAGGTGTGCTTGTTGGGTACATGACGGCTAGATCACAGCCAGCCAAAGGCTTTATGTTCAGCCCTGGACCCCTGAGTGATCTCAACGTGCCAGTCTCTTGCAACATGTGGGTGGGAAAGCTTACCTTCAGTGCACTGCTCCAATAGCTCTGCAAGACTCAAGGGGACCAAGAAGTACTCTTATTTTTAAATGAAGAAATATTCTCCCACTTGACCGAGACTAAAGCTACTTGGGTGGCTCTGGACTGTGCAAATGCATTTATGATCTCAAGAGAAATGGGAATGTGGTCTGGCAGTAACTCTATGGTCTTCAAAGGACACCTTAATTCATGTCACCTGAAGAGAAATGCCTGCACTCAGCTGAGAAGCAGCACATTTGTGTTTCCCTTGTTTACCAAGTTCTCCCCATTGTTAGTGTGCCTTCCCAAGGGGGATTTTCCCACAACTGGAATGTCCTGTATGTGGACAGCCTGCAGTTTTTCAAAGGCAGTGCTCTGCCTAGAATGAAATAAGTCCCCTATCCTAATCCTCCTGTCCAGTGTCAACAGTAGGAGTAAATTTCCTCTTCAGTACTGCAGATGAGTCCTCATTTACATTCACAGGAGTTAAAAGTTATGGAGAAACCTGAGGTTTTCTCTCTACTAAAACCAGTTCCATTGAATCCAGGACTTGCAGTACTGTGCAAACCCCCTTCTGTTGTGTAACTGCTACTGAACTGCTGCCACGTTTCAGTTGGAGAACATACTTAGGACACCTGAAGAGGTTCTCAACTGCTCTGAAAGCACTCTTCTTGCACTGAAAAATAAAAGAAAGTTAATGCAGGAATTCTAGGGTCTCCTGGACATTTAGCTGTGTCCCCATAATTTATGAACACTTGAGGTACAGAATCCTTCTGCTCTTACCTGTGCCTTTTCAAGTTCTGTTTAAGAACAAAGTAGAATAAATAATGCATTTAAGATCATTTTCCTGAATTACCATTAAGATTCTCGAAAACAGTAACACCATATAGCAGTTTTTACCTGCTATGCCCAGCTCAATCCACTCTCACCCTGCAGCTGTAAACTCTTCAGGATGCACCTCTGTTGGAGATCATTAGAAACAAGAAAACTCACAGCAACTCCTTAAACCCCCAAATCAGAGCAGTAATTTGAAAGTCTTTACCCCCTTTCTTCATAAGCTCTAAAGCAAGTAACCTGGCTGTGACTCTTCAGCTTAACCCGTTTCCCCAGGGGAACTGTGGACAACTAAGTTTTGTAGCTGGGATAGTAAGAAAATTGATTTTTTAAGTGCCAAGACTAGTACAGATTTTATCAGTTACCTTTAGAAACCATCCTCCACTTCCTGTTTGAGTGCACATGAAAATGCTTCCACCCAGCAGGTTTGACAGCATGCAAATCCTTCAGGTTTTAAGGAAGAGAAAGAACCTTTCAGAATGAAAGCTGAGATATGAAGTTTTCATGTATGAAAATGCATTAATTTCTTCTTTAAGCAAAACAGCGAACAGGCATCACACATTCCTACTTATCCTTGTCTTCTTTACCCATCTTCTGGGACTTCCAACTGCTTCTCCCTATTCCAGGGCACTGAGTAGTTGCTTACCTGAGTTTACTGTGACCAAAATCATTTTTCTAACATGGGAGTTGTAGCTCCTATCGCGTAGAATTTTGACAAAATAACTGAAGTATAAACAACCATGGCAGCTTAGCAGGCTCATCACCTTACAGAGGCTTGAACAAGCTTTCATAAACTATTAAACCAGAGTATACCCATGTATTTAAGAAATGGCAAAGGCAGGCATTTGATTCTATTGTCACCTTAAGTCTTCTTGTGTGAAACACTGAGACAACAGCGACAACACTTATTTCCACAGCATGGCTATAAGGGTTATAAGCTCGTTGCAGATCTTGTAATTAGGACCTGTTGAGTCAGAAGGTAAGCAGACATGATCATTTTCAAACAGACACTGTACAAAAAGTATCTAAATTTGAGACAAAGGTTTTACTATTAAAAACTCTTGCAAGTTGTGATCAGTAAAATTCATGGTGACAAATATCAGACCACCCCAGAATCATGAAAGTAAACCATACAACACAGGAGTATTTTACTTGTCTGCTGCATTGGGTATTCATCTGGGTACTTTCTTACACAAATTCTTTATTTCTACATTTCAACCTGCTAAAGCAACTCTTAGCTGAGACATCTGCAGCACCTTCAGATAACGAAGAATAGTAAAACAGTGAAGTAATTTTACTTGTAAAGCAGGATGCATCCTTGCTTTCTACCCTGAGCAGCAGCATTGCATCAAAGAGGAAGGACAGAAAGAGAAGGACCAATGCCAGTGGTATTGTTTCTAAACCAGTTTAAAAGTATATATTTGAACCTTGGATGAGGATTTCACATCCATGTTTTCTGCCAGTTATAGAGAAGACATGGCAATACCTACCATCATTACTTGGCCATCAGCTACACAGATATAAGCACAGGTTTAAAGTTTAAAGAGAGCAACTGTTGTGACATGTCATCATGCCACTGCCTTTTTTTTTCCCATGGCACAACTGCCATAGCTGCACAGAGAAAGAAGAGAAAGGCAGAGATGCTTGTAATTCAGGATTCTTCAGATGTTTACAACTATTACTGAAAGTTATAGCACCAACAGAGCATTATATTCTCCTTTCCTTCAGTGATGAAGATGGCAAAATGGATAAACTGGGGTAGGGAGAACTATGTAAGGTGCACCTCCAAAGACACCTGGTCTTTTGCAAGAGGATGGGAAAAGCTAGGAATTAGTTCAGATTCTTTAACTAGATGGACCTGGATTTAAAGAGATGGAAGAATGGCACGCATTGCTGTAGTATCAACAAATCTTGAAAGACTCCAACATTTAGGTTTAATGATGTTGTTAGGAATTAATATCTCATGACACCCTTCCTCCATCATCTGGATGTACCCTTGGGCAAACAACTTCCATACCTGTGTAGTTACTGTGAGGTATTACCCTAAGCAAATGCGTTGTACTTACCTCCAGGAGGAGCCAAAGTATTTTAGAAATAAAACCTTTTAAATCCTTTTTCCTGACCTACACCATTATTGGACTTAGGCCCACACTTGCAGGGAGCCTACAAAACTCTTCAACTCCTTTCAATGGAGTGTCCTCTTGAAGTAATAAAGTACTTTATTTCACAGGAATGAGCTGTAATTAAAAACCATATTATTTCACAAACCACAGAATACATCATTGCGTTTCCTCCCAGTTTAGAGAAAAAATTATTTCAGCAATAACAAGAGAACTCCAGTCCTTTTACCAGAGATGAGCCTCTCATTTGATAAATGGCTAATTTTCTATTCTCTCACAAAGAACAGCACAAGCAGAGCCTATGGTCAATACAGGAAATTCTACAGCCATTAAAAAAAATCTAGCTGGCATCCTCCAAGCCAGGCAGCGAGTATGTTGAACCCAAGACAGCACCTGGAACCGGTCAGCTGCTTAAGCCCTGATAAGAAGACAGGGAAACAAATTAGCTGGGCTACTTCCAGACCACACTGAGAGGCCTTAACACCACCTTACCCATTCCATGCGTACGGCTCTACAGGCAGTGAGGAGCGCTGTCCTTCGGAGGCGGCACAGCTCCTCCTGCTGGGCACACTCTGCCACTTATTTCCGCCCCCCAAACCATCAGCACGGCCACCACCAGCACGACCCCTGGAAGAGCCCGACGGCGGCAGCAGCACAGGCCATCGCCAGCTGCGTGACAAGGCCGCGTCCCCTGCTCCCACCCCGAGGCTCCTCAAACCACCCCCTGCGCTTCACCCCAAGCCAGGTGCCGTGACTCCTGCACCACAGCCCAGCACACAGCCCTTATCCCAGAGCCACACCGCCTTCCTGCACAACCCCAGGCGGCCTCCACCCCCCCCCCCCCCCAACACCTCCCAACCCCCAAAAAATGCCCCAACCCCACCTCACCTCACCGAGCTGCCTCCAGCTCCCAGGCTCCCCCCTCACACCCACCTCAGCGGGCGTCGCTCCTCAGGGCCCCGCCGCCGAGGGCTCGCGGAGCCTCTCCCTGCTCAGGAGGCACCCAGCGCCCCCCCTCCGCCCCCCTTTCCGACATCTTAGCCCGGCTCCCCTCCCGCACCGCCACCACCCTCACGCCACCAACATGGCGCCCGCCACCGCCCCCCTCCTCCTCCTCCATGCGGCTGCGCGGCGCGGGGCCTTCCGGGAAAGCGAGTCCGCCTTCACCCCCCTCCCTATAGGACAGAACGGCGAGGGTGACTACAACTCCCAGAAGCCTGCGCTGCGGGCCGGCTTCGGCCAATGGGGGAGAGGGGTGATGTCATCGCCCGGGCATTGTGCTCCGCTGGCACCGCCTCCCCCTGCCGGGAGGGGAGGGGGGGCCCGAGGGGGGGGGCTCCGCTCCTGCAGCCCCGGCACCGGGGGCGGCCTCGCACCGAGCCCCTCGGGGGGGTTCCCTCGCGCCCAGCCCCTCGGGGGGGTCCTCCCGCACCGAGCCCTTGAGGGGGGCAGTGCCTCGCTGCGTGCATAACGGGGAAAAAATATATATATATAATAAGAGGGGGGGTCTGCCCCGGGGGTGGCTGCGCGCCCAGCCCAGGGAGCCGCGGGGCACCGCAGGGGGGTCCCGGGGGGGTCGGCGCCCTGTGGGGTGCTCGCAGCCCGGCCCCCAGCCCCGGGGGGGGAGCACAGCACCGGGGGGTGCCCGGCATCGACCCCCGGGGGGCTGCACCTCATCCCCCCCCCCCCCCCCCCAAAAAAAAAAAACCCACCGCCGGGGAGCAGCGCCCGGCTCCCGCCTGGTTTTGTGGTCGTGGAGGGGGAGGAAAAATCCCGAACCAGGTGAGTTCTGCGCTTGTTTTATTCTATCTGGTTCTCTTCTATTTTATTCTCTTCTATTTTAATTATTCTATCTTATTTTAATTATTCTTTTAATTATTCTATTTTATTTTAGTTATTCTCTTCTATTTTATTTCATTTCTCCTTTTCTATTCCCACCCCAATACATTTACCCGCACGGCGCGTTTCCCAATGTGGGGCTGTGCTGTGCGGGCTCTCCCGGGTTACTGCTATTAAATAAATAAAAAAAAAAGCATTTTTTTTTTAATTAAAAAAAAGCCTAATTAGAGCACTGATTAGTGGACCCCTCCCCGGTCTTTTGGGGGCGATGCGGGATGGTGCATGCCGGGTACCGGGATGCTGGGGGACCCTGCCCTGTTTGCATCCCATACGGTGCAGCAGCGAAAAATAAATGGGGTGGGCTTTTCTTCGCTGTACTTTGCTGCTGAGATGGGAAAAAAATAAAAGCTTTTCAAAAAGTCACATAAGTTTTTTTTATTATTATTATTTTTATTAAGGATGGGGCTTGTGGTCGCTGGTGTGCAGTGCCTTGGGGTTTCTCCTGTTTGTCTCCCTCATTCCCAAGTCCTTCCCATAAAGAGGGGTCCGGTGGTGCTGTGCATCCATCTGCGAGTGGCTTTTTCGTTTTTTTTTTTTTGTTTTTTTTTTTTCTCTGAGCTGTGTCAGGAGTGCAGATTTTCAAAGCTGTCAGTTGGACAGCCTGATGTTTTATTTCAACTCACAAACTGTCGAATGATGTTTTTTTCTTTTCCCCTCTGTTTAGAAATGTGATAAGGGCAGATATTTTAAACTTCTGAAAAACTTTGTGCCCCAGCAGATCTCTGCCGTGGTGCGGCTTTGCTTGCTCCTTGCCCTCTGTGGGGTCTTTGCGTGACCGCTGCTGTGATATTGGTGCAAGATCCGAGGCATTTTCCCTAGCATGACATCAGGGTGCTTTCCCCTCTCGTATTTCTGCAGCCCCTTGCGGAGCACAGACCTCTGCCTTGGAGCTGGTGGCTGGAAAAGGGGCGAGGGCAGAGGGGTGCTGCTCCTCGCAGATCTCTCAGCATCTCTCCGTGCCCTTTAAACTTAATCCACCCTCCTTGGAGCCTGTCCCGAGGGCAGGAAGAGAGCGTAGAGCCGAGCGGGTATTTAATATTTTACTTTTTTCCTCCTTTCTCCTGCTTATTTGCTTTTGCCCTTCTTTCGTGTCGCTGGCACTGGGTGTCCTCTGGCAGGCTGTCCCTGAGCCGCAGCGCTGGGGATGGGTGACATGAGTGCAGCGGGGACAATGAGCCTCCCTGTTTGGGTCCAGCACCCGCTTGTAAACACTCTGGGCTTGGGGTGCCCCTGAGCAGCGCTTCGTAGCCTCCCTTCTTGCAGTGAGCTCCCGAGGGACGCGCGCAGCATCCCCCCCACCTCCTGGCATCCCTTTCATCGCTTCATTTTCCTTCCTCTCTGTTGCAGACTCAAAGGGGAAGAACACCAGTGCGTGCAGGAGGTGCCTTTGTTTAGCTATTTTTTTTAATGTATTTATTTCCTGGAATAGCATTTTCCCCTTTATTTTATAAGGGAGGGAACCGGCAATCTGATCCAGGGTTTCCCTACCTGGCTGTAAAAGGAGAAGTTTTATGGCAGCAATTTTGGTAGCTGTGAAGTGAAGGCACTGGAAATGAAGTGATAATTTGCCTGGGAATTGTGCTGGGAAATAGTGATGCAGACCGTGTGGAGAAGGAACAGGATGTCCGTGGCCAGGGATTTTTGTAGTTTAAAAGCAGTGACATTTTTGTGATGTCACCATTTCATTCTGCTTTCATCTTTATATACCTGTGTGTCATTACATGTGTATTGCTATTTATGCTTGTCTAATCACTACTCCAATTATTAGGTCTCTTGAATTTAGAAAGACTTCTAGCAGCGTTGTTTTGTGTGCTAGCATTTTCAAGCTATATGATACTACAGCAGTAAGTGGATTAAAGATGTAGTCCAGAAATCTACACTGTTAATAAGATGAAAATTTGCTTTGCAGCGACAGAACTTGAGGAAAAAAAATGGACCAAAAGCTGCAAATTGCTCAGGAGATGAGTGATTCCAGTGACAGCACAAAGACGAGCAAAGTGGCTCTTCCTCCTGAGTAATTTGTGTCCTGATCCTGCAAGGAGCTAAATGCAGTGTTTGCATTCACTGTGATTCAGGAAGCCCCCAAGATGCCAATTGGTGGAAGCAGAGGGACTCTTCCAGCAAGGCAGCACTAAAAATTTCCTTTATTTTCTTTTCCCCCTTAATTTCTTATTAGTGTCCAGCATCTGAAAAGGGCTTCAGGGCAAGATTGTTCTCTTGGCCATACCCTATGCAGCTTTTTTTTGGTTGGTTGGTTTTAGTTCATTTCTGGATCAAGCTGCATTTGGTGTCATTGTTTGGCGTATTGGTAAAAGGCAGAACTGGCTTTATCACTAACATCATCCACAGCCCAGAGCTGCTGCACAAAGAGGTGCGAGCCTCCCTGGAGGCTGTGATGTCTCCCAGCCTTATGTTTGGAAGACCCAAGGGCTGGGGAGATGCGAAGAACTTGCTGAGACCCAGAGGTGCAGCAGATTTGCTGTCTTTTAAGGCTTTTTTAAGTCTTTGCTACAGAACAATGGGAGGCTGCAGATTTTCTAGCCGGGAGTCAGGGCCTTGTGAGGAAGTTGGAGTTCCTGGAGAAGCAGTGGATGGGTGAGGAGGGCCCGGTGCAGGGGCTGAGCAGTTGCTTCACCAGCAACTTTTTTTTCCCCCTTTTCTTATTTTTACACAGAATATAGCCAAGAAAGAAATTGTTATAGCTGGGAATTAGATAAATTCATTTTCTAAATTAAAAAAAAAAGTCTTTTTTTTTTTTTTTTTTTTTTTTTTTAGGGCGGGACCAGCAGCGTGAGTGCAAGCCTTGCTGTCAGCAAGTACAAAGATAGGAATGAGAAAATGTGTGGTAGGGGCTGGTTTGTGCACTTTGCGAAACAACTGCCCAGGCAATAGGAAAGTTTGAGATTCATTGCAGTAGTGGGACCGGCATGGCAGAAGCACACTGGGTAGGTGTACCTAGCAGTGATGAGGCTGTTTAAACCAGAAGGCTTGCATGGATGCTTGCAAAACTTCAGGGCAGGAGACTTGGTAGGCAATAAAATCATCTTTTGTATTACAGGTGGGTTTCCAATGCTAGAAACATCCACCCATTTGGACAGGGCTTGGGGCAGAGATGCTCAGCACCAGCCCAGCTCTGGCTGGAGGACAGATTACATGACCTCAGGCAGTGCTTTGATTTACTCTTCAGTTCCTGTGATTTCATTTTGCAGCAAGTCATTTAGCTTCCTGCCCCCCCCCATTGATTCTGTCAATAACTGACTAAATCTTCATTTTATTTTTATTGGCTCTCTTACAGTGTGAGACAACAGTCCTGTCCTGTTTGCCATGCAATCCCGGTACCTTTTGGTCAGCTTCCGCTTAAATTATGAATTTCAATTGAGGGAGTTGGGTCAAACATTTCTCAGGTGCTAATATGTTGAATTAATTAGGGCAGAACAGGGATGAACATGTCCCTTGTCAATATTTAGACAGAATGAAGACCCCGTGAAAGTATGTCACTGTTATAGTAGTTTCATAACTCATCTGTGCTATTTAGGGTTGGCCCTGAATATAGGGCAAAAGCAAGGTATTAGTGAGATGTGTGTTGTAGTGTTACTTGTCTTCGCCCTGCATAGATAAAAATCATTGGAGAGCTTTGTTGCATTGAGCTCTAGATAGTTATAGAGGCTGCAAACAGCTCGAGAGTTAATTGCTGTTTGTCATCCTGTCTCGCCCGGAGTTAGTGCTCTCCCACTTCTGTCTGTGCAGAGGTGCACTGTTCCCTGATGTACTTCAGGCAAAATTTAAACCACCTGTTTAAACTAACCTAGCTATTACTTTCCAGATATAATTAGGGAATACTTGTACAAACAGAGGAAGAAACCTTCAGTAAGATTTTTATATTGCTCAAGCTGTATGGAGTTCCACTGAAATTTGCTACTGTCCTGTTCAAGATCTGTGAATACCCTACTTACTTACTCTCCCTTTGGAAGAAATACTTCCTTTTTAAGGCACTGATGAAGTAAAAGCTAACTGTAACCTTTAAGTATCTGAATGGTGTTTTCTTTTAGACCTTGAAAAGACAGAAGAGGAAGGAGAGGGAAAGCTGTGCTGGCATGAAAAAAGATGAGCTTGCACATGGTTTCCCAAAAGACTGTATCCTGCAGGGTGAGTTTAGAAAAGGAAGGAGGAAGAAAAAAGATGTTAGAGATGCCAAAGTGTACAGAAGCCAAACAGCGCCTGGGTAACTCAGGCCTGCTAGAGATGCTGTCCACGAAAAGAGGAACACGATGCAGGGCCCCAGCAGCCTGACCCACGGCTGCCCTGGGCTGCTCCTCATCTGCAACAAAGTCACAGAAACCAAAATTGTGCTTTTTGATTGTGCATTCAGCGAAAAGTCAGTTAGTCGAAGGGCAGTGTGTGTGCATTTAAAGTGGGAGTATTTCCCGATACAAATCCATCCTGTTATTCTCACAAGGGAGTTATGGATCCCGGTCCTGCAGGATGGTGCTGAGCTTTGGCACTGGTTTGTTGGGATGTGAGAGCCTGTACGTGTGCTTTCAGGTATTTTTGGCTGATCTGTGCACCCATGGAAGGAAAGGAGCAGCTGGGATTGCCCCTTTGCCTGGCTGTGGAAGGATGCAGCCCCTTCTCAGAGCAGCCAGCTGGTTGTAAGGGCTGTCTCACCTGGGCTGGCCCTACTGAGATGGCACTGGCTCAAAGGGGACTGTTGACGTGCTTGTGCCCATCTGCTTTCTCCAGTGGAGGATTTTCCTCTGCCTGAGCCTTTCTTTGCCACCCACTCCAGTGCAGCCACCCTCCCACTGCATTTCTATGTAGTTATGCTCAGCAATAGCCCTGGGGAGCTTGGGTACTCCCCGACTACAAATGAATCTGGGGAATGCTGTGAATGGGCAGAAACAGTGACTCTTAGCTGCAGAAAACGTGACACCAATAGGGAACTAGGGAATGGGCTGCTAAAGATGTTGGGTGGAAAGAAGGATGTGTGTCTGATTAGCAAACTGGTCCCCCTACGCTCTGCCCTGTGGTGGGTGAATCATAAGGCACGGGAACTTGTTGAGCCCTCTTGTCTTTCTAGCAATCGCTCTTCTGCTCTGAATAACCATTCACCCGTAGATACCAAAGTGATGGGAACTGCGGTAGAAGCTGAGACCGTCCGTGTTAAGGATTTAGACCAGTGCCTTCGTTTTGGAGGTGAATGCCGACGTTCAGATTTACAGTCAAAGAACAAGTGGAAGGGTTGCTGAGATTAGAAAAGAAGTCATGTTTCTAGACGCCCGGATTTTGGTTTTGCTGTGTTGCAGAGAATGCTTTCAGTAATAAAAAGCTGACTTGAAAAATAATCATTAGCACTTCACTGTGATTTAAATTTCATTGCCTGAACTCAGTAATGGAAAATAGATCAGTCAAAGCTTTTTATCTAACAAGTTTATAAAGGGAGCCAGCTTCATTTCTAATTAGTGAGAAGTTCTCTGTGGGGCTATCTTTTCTGCTTCCCAGGTCTAATGCATGGTGTACTTGTGACACTTGTGGATGCAGCACTGAGGATATTTATTTCAAAGAACATCCTTTCTTAAAAACACAGTAAGACAAACTTGTATATAAATTTATTTCTTGGACAACCTGATTTCCTGTTAGTAGCCTCAAGATATCCAGTTAGGGGTCTCCACGCTGCAAACAGAGCTCTTTGTTGGCTTATTTTCCTGTTGCTTTCTGATGACAAAGGGAGTTTTTACCTTCTCTAGCTCAGGAGCTTCAGGATTTATTACAATGGCTGCTGAACCTGATCAACAAAGAGAAGTAGAGACTACCACTTGAAGAAAATAATCCTTTTGTTTGTTCTTGCTCTATAGCTATTAATTCAAATACCTGAAAAAATAAACCTAGGGTTGAGAAAGCTTTACTGGCTTATTTAGAATCTCGAGAGAAATCAGATTATTCCATTCGGAGATGAATAAAATATTTGGATGTGAGAATCAGGTAGCCTCTGTCCTTCATCCTGAAATTGCTGTGGGGATATCGGTTAATTTTCTTTGCATCGAGAGGGAGATTAAGAGAAACAACAAGCATTTTATTCGTGCATCCTCTCTGACGTCTGTGGTGCATCATGTCCTGTGGAGAAAAGGTATTAACTTCGATAAACCTGTGGTAATGAGTTTAATTAAAATCTCAGCAAAGACTGAAGTGATCTGTAGCTTTTGCAAGGCAGCAGGGGCAGGCTTGGGGTTGACAAACATCTCTGGGCTCCCAAGGACACTGGGGGAGGGCTGTTCCCAGCATTTGGTTTCACGTAGGACCGGTCACCCCACGGTACGGATGAGTTTTATAGGCTGAAAGTTCAACCTGTGTGACGATGGCTTTGGGCTCTGCTCCTCTTCCCTGAAATCCCTCTGGTTCTGTGTCATGACTGCAGAAAAGAGATTTCACTAGAAAGGGGTCATTTTAACACAGCTTGCAGCTAATTCCATGTCCTCTATCTAAAATCTGCTCGAGTGAAGCCAATGTCTGCGCCACCCTCGGTTCCACCAGCCCTGCGGCAATAGCGGCCTCCAGAGTCTCCCCATACTGTAGCCAACAAGATCGTGGTACCCTCTAATTTCTTACATATGCATCTGATAATATTCAAATCCCACTGGAAATACTTGCTCTTGAGAGTATTATGTTGTTATGGGGCAATTCTTGAACAACCCTGGGGGTGTGCATATAAAGATAAATCCTGCAGAGGCTGTATGTACTAGAAGCCTGAAACATCAGAAGTGAAGCCAGTGCCTGATTTCTCTATTGCATTTGTCCTTGTTCTGAACAATTTGTTCCTTCTAAAAAGGGAACCGTGCCCATTTTCTTCCAGCTACCAGTACTCGCATTTCAAAAATATGGTAGTAGCATTTTACTCGGAGAGATGGACGTGTGTGTGCACATGTTGAAACCCCCAAATAAACCCAGATTTCTGTTAACTCTTTAATTTCAGCAGCTGAATGGGAACTCTGGAGTTGAGGTCTTAAAATTCAGGCTAACAGATTTGTGCTCGACCTACTTATGAGGGAGAACCGTGAGTGTGTGGCTTGGTTGGAAACTGCTCTGTGGTATCTGTAGGAATGAGGTTTCTTCTTGGGTTCTTGGATGCTGCCATGTACTGACCATCCCTTTTATGGATATAGCATGTACCTGGTGCAGGATCAAGCTGTGCCTTTTTACAGTCAGTAACCCCACATCTGGTCTCTTCTACCTCCCCCCAAAAGCGGAAAACAATTGTAAGTATATCAATACTGTGATCTTTAGGTAATTCTTGATGTTTTCATTAGGTCTGTAAACCTCAGAAACTAATTTTGTTAATGTATAGAGTTGTCCTATATTAGGAAATCTTTTTCTTCTCATTTTATGTTTCTTATTTCTTCTCTTTATGTGTGTGTGTATATATATATATATATATATACATATACATATATATATATATTTTAAGTAGCAGTTCTGTTATCACAGTCCTGCAGAAAAATTGTCTTGGTGCATTTGCGCTTGACTACACAGGTAGTCAGTCCCCCCATGGCACCAGAAAGCAGTTACTGAAGTGTCTTCGAATGCACAGCCTCTGACAAGTGTCTGCTGGGATGTTTGTGCTTTTCCCTGCCCTATTGTGTGGTGGCCATACCTGAACTTTCTGCTGCAGCCATGAAAAAAGCCCAGGGAGTTTTTAAAGCTCCTCATGGAGTTGCTGCACTGTCAGACACATTTGTGCTTCCACCATTAATCATTTTGCCATATACATCATAAACCTAAAATCTTTTGTCAGTGGCCATCCCATTTATATCAGTGTTGTCTCTAACCTGGTGTGCCTCTAGATCAAGAAACTACCTGCTTAAAGCTAATCTTAATGTTATGATTTGGGAATGGACTCGATGATCTCTCGAGGTTCCTTCCAACCCCTATGATTCTGTGATTTTCTTTTTCCAGGTTAATTTTCTTGGGACAGTGCCCCCAAACTAGTTCACTTTGCATCCATACATACGGTATTTAATTTAAATACAGCTGGTATTTAATTACAAAAAAAAAAAAAGTTTTTAAAACAAATCCCCTCTAGTTAGAAACTCAGAACTGAAGAAATTCAAAATTAATTGAGTATTGACTTGTTCAAGTAAACAACCAAGGAATACATTCACTGTGGGCTGAGGCTAATTCTGTTAGGGTAAAGGAGTCTGATTGTGAAATAAATATTAAATAACGTGTCTCATTAAGTTGTGCAGCTTTACAAAAGCTGTCGCCACAGGGAGGAAAAACCTGGCATGAATTATTGTTTGTTTACTTCAGCTGTCAGTCATCGCGGCGGCGAGCGTGCTGCATCAGCTCGTAGAGTAGCCATCTAACCAGGGCATCCCGCTTCAATGTCAAACGCCTTGCTGAAAAATGTGTGAAACTGCATACAAAATTCTTTCCATCGTGTTAACACATCTTTCACAATATTCCTTGGTTTTGCTTGATGACATCAGTTCTCAGAGATGCCAGAATGCCGTAAATACCTCCTGTGCGATGCTGGGTGATGCTTAGTTAATGAATGTCTGTGTCTGGTAGTCTGGAGGGATTGTCCATGCCTGGCTCTGCCTCTTGATGCAGGGTTTGAGTCATTCATTTCTTTTTGGCCATTCTTGTGTTTTATTTATCACTCAGATCTTATTACCAGTGGTGAAGTCTTTGACATAGGGCATTTTTTCTGATAGTCCCCATTTCATACTGTGAGAATATGGAATTACCTGTATCGTGGAGGTGCTACAGTAGCAAAGGTAACCAGTGCATGGGGAATAAATACCATTAGTTATTTAGGGAATGCAGTCTCTTTAGTTTCACTGCAAGGAGATCTGTATATAATTTGCATCTTTCTCTAGAAGGACTTTGAAGGTAAGATGGTTGAATTCTGCATCCAACTGCTTTATGGTTAGAGGCAAGGCACTCCCAAACTTCCTGTCTCTCGGTTGCCTCCATCTGTAAAATGGAGATAACCTCAGAGGGATGCCTTGAATATTCATCAGTGATTTATTGTTTGCTGCTGATGAAAAGTGTTACAGGCAATGTTAATGAAGTTTATAGCTCAGCATTGATCAGTATTTCAGACATCCACAGTCTCCACACCGAGCACTAGCAAATTCTTAACTGGACTCAGACTGTAGATGACAATAATAACTCCGATTTATGCAAGGCTTTTCCTTTGGAAGAACTCCAAAGAATTTTATAAGCTGTCATGCGAGCCATGGTGTAACTATTGCCTTTGCAGCCACCAGCTCTCGGCGAGGTGCTGCATGATGGGTATTGTAACACAGTTGGCAGCCGTGTGTGAGAGGAGAGCAAAAGAGGAATAATGCTGCGTGCGGTGGGGATGGCACAGGCAGGCAAATAAGGAGACAAACTAGTACTACCCGAATTGTGAATTGTAGCTTTGAGATGATCTGTGATTCCTAGAGCTCAAGTGACTGTCATGCAAAACGAGGCATTTTTGTTGCAGTCCCACTGTGCTGTGATTTGGGTTCAATCCCATTCAAGCAGAAAGAGCACTGTTTGCTCTCAGGGGGCTCCTTCTTGCAGAGCATGTGCTTTTCTGGAGATCTGCATTCAAATACTGTGGTACAACAGTGTGATTTCAGGGATTCCTCAGCCTGGATGACTGCACATATCATGTCCTCTTATGGAGACAGAAGGCACAGTCACTTGCTGTTTGTTCATCTAAAAAAGTTGAAAGCCAAACCCAAGCAATTTACACTCCAACTGAAGTTCCCATTAACCCTAAAACCTTTTACAAAGTGCAAATCCCTTAGCAAAGATGTTGGCTAAAGGGCTTGTTAAGTTCAGTTAGGTCTGTTCACTGAGTGATGGAACCTTGCCTTCTTCCCTGAGTTGGAGACACCTAGGATGGGTTATCTGAAGTTAAATGTTGTTGTAGATGCCAAACACTGTTACTGGAAAGAGATTTGGAAGTGCTCTGAAACGCTTGTCTTATTCACAGATGAGATAAGGAGTCCAGACCTTTTGTAAGACTAACGTGGACATTTCAGTAAGCTCCTCAAAGGTAGGTAAGAAGAAACAGTGCCACAGTGTAGTCTTCCATGCCTATATCACGTGTTACTGCTTTTAAAGACTTGACAAAAGATTCAAGCTGTCAAACGATTTATTAACAAGAGATTCATCAGCTTCTGTGGATGCCATGTGAGAACACTTTTCAGAGAGGTTTTGAGCACTTCAGAAAGTACTGTAGCTTCAAAGGCTCAGAACCACTAAAAACCAAGCCAAAGAGGTTCAGAAAGTACATAAAGCAAATTAGTAGTGATGTCTGGAAGGAGCTACAACGGGAATATGTGGGGAAGAAATGTGTGGCTGTTGTGTGTGCTCTTGTTGGACAGGGATGAGTGTCCTGAGCAACCAAGCAGCTGCAGCCAAACAGAAATGGTGAGGGTAAGGGATTGTGCACCTTCACTACAGTGCAAACACTCATTTGGCCTCCTCCTAGGTACTGGTTGGTCAAAAAACTTATAGATATTGGATTCTTTTTGTAATTTTTGCTGAAACAGTCTTTCCTTCAGGGAATTCTGAGCCTGCTGGCCAGCCAGGTTAGGTGATTGCTAAAGCCTGCTTTCCTTACAACATGGAGTTAGGTGTGCATAACACTTCTAATGAAAGGGGAGCTTGTTGACTTCAGGTGCTTGTTTGGCAATGTTCATCCAAAACTCACCTTGTTATGGAGAAGAGCTTGCATTGTATCTTTAGGCTTGGTCCCGGCAAACCAGTATTTCTGTTTGGAGCACCATTACCCATGGGCCAATGGAGACCACATTAGTCGATAGAGCAGAGCTTGAGGCTTGGCTTCCTGCCTGTGCCTCCCAGTTATATGCTTACACTGATCTTTACAATAAAAACAAAACACAGTAATTACAGCCTGCTGGCTGAGTTTATATTTTTGGTATATTGTGTTGCTGGGACTCTGAAAGCCTCTGAGTCATGGATTCTGGTCTTTCTAGATATTTAAAACCCAAGAAATTCTATATTTTGCTAAACCCCAGACCCCATTGAATATACGTAGTGATGACAGTCAATGACTGCATTAATGTTTAATCCAGTACATTTTTCAGCTTTAGGATCTCATTCATCTATATTGCTGCAATTGATCCCTCCTAGAAATACTGTGGTAATTAGAGGAGAGGCTGATTTGCAAGCATTACTGTGACATGTCTTATAACCAACATAACCAACCTGTCTTATTTTGATCCTTTCATTACCTCTGCTTATGACTTTAATTGTGTACCATCTCGAGTAGGACCTGCTGGTTGTGCTCTGAACGCAGGAGGAGCGT
The DNA here is from genome assembly GCF_964035555.1 of Netta rufina. NCBI lineage: Eukaryota > Metazoa > Chordata > Aves > Anseriformes > Anatidae > Netta > Netta rufina. The sequence goes on from NC_140123.1 coordinate 7,745,195, forward strand.
GAACTTTTCATTTGCATGTTAATGGCACTTTGGAAAGGTGTTATGGGGATTCAAGCAGTGCAGTGCAGAAAAAGATAACGTGTCCGGTATGGAATCAACTTTGATGGATAGCTGTTCAGATATTGCTAATAATTAGGGCCTTTTTCTTCTGATATTTCAAATGCACCTTTCAAATAGACAAGGCAATTGGCGTGATTTAGGAAGAGAATTATCCCGGAGAACACCTTCCCATAATCAGCATCTATCTCCTCCTAGGAAGGAAGAGCTCGTAATTTGCATGCCCTTTCAACAGTGAGGATGTATTAATTGGGTCTCAATGTGTGATGTGCCACAGAAGGACACATTGGAAAATGTTACACACTGAAACTAGCTGGGTTTCTCGTGTAAGGTGAGCATGTTGCTGGAAATGTGGGTTATTCTCAGTAACTGCAGTGAAGTGCTGGTGTACAGGCTATCTTGTGAAGTTAGTTTGGCTTAGAGGGCTTTGTCTAAGATGTTTTACCCTCAAATTTATGATTTTAAAAAGGAACATCTTGTATTTTATCCTAAGCCTGAAATGGTTCCCAGTGTTACCTACCTCACTGTGTGGCTGAGGTCATTTTTCTTCTTAGAAAGGGACAAACTCCTAATGGTTGTTTTGACCATAGCTGGCAAAGCCATGGTACTCCCCACCACTCCTGCTTTCACGTGGGAAGGACTCGCTCTGAACAGTTACAGAAATCCCTGTAAATATCAAAAATGCAAGTTATGACGCTTCTTCAAATCCCTCCAAACTCCCTGCTCTCCTGATGTCCCTTCATCTGTTACTTTTTTCTCATCTTGCCTGTGTGTAGTGATAGCCCTGAGGTGGAAAATAATGCTTACTAAGGGATTTTTGTGTAGTAAGGAGTACAGTGAGGTCATCAGCCTGGCTTGAGTGTTACCCCTACACAGATTAGAAGTTACTTTTAAGAACGAAGAAACGGGAAAAACGCACGTACTGTTGGTGCACAACTTGTTCTTTCTTTGAAGTCTAAAGGATGTACGTGTGGGCACATGTGCGTGGTGGAAAGCGTGCTTTTATGCTCCTCACAGGAGTTAAATGCTGAGTGATTTTTTTGAGTTGTAAGTCAGACTTCCCAGACTTTCCTCTTTCAACATGGTAGCCCCCACCAAATTATAATATATTATTTCAAAGCAGAACTCATTTTTATGTTGTTGGAATCTGTACAACCTTCTGTAGAGCCTGGTATATATAAAGCTCGCATTGTGCAAGCCAAAATAGAACCAAGCAGCAAACACCAGGAGCAAGAAGGAGAAGCTTAGTGTGTGAGGTAGGGAAGCCACATGTGTGGGATCTGTAGCACTGCTCTTGTTTTCTTAAACAACCAAGCTGATGTTTGAGTGACTTTCATGTTTGACTTGCTGGTTGTTGTAATACATGATGAATGAATAATTTAACCTCAGTGCAATATTATATTTTTAATCGTGGCTTCATACACATTCATGACAGCATACAACACTCATTTAGGACAGATCTGGATTGTCCAAAAAATGCATTTATGCTAAGTGTGAAGAAGATGATGTTCATAGCCATGCTTGGGCTTTATTTTGCTGCCTTTGGGGCAAACACAAGATGACACAGACCTACTCCAAAGAGCATGTGCTGTCTTCACTGACTGTTTAATAAATATACAAATGGTGCTTTCTGTGATCTTCATTATCTGCAACTCCTGTAGTCCTACCTGGGAAGCCTCCCTCTGTGCAAACCCAATTTCATGGAGGGGGAAGAGAGGCTGTTGGATGCCAAGAGAAGAAACTCGAAGCAATTTAAGTGGGAACGTGGAGCTGCCAGCCTTCACCCAATGCAGGGCGTGAGGCCACTGCAGAGCAGCAGAAACAGAGCCAGCAAACAAGGCAGCGGATTAGTGAGCACGCAGTGAAAACGCAGATTTCTTCGCTGGAAATAAAGTTCTTCACTGCAAAGGCTACAAAAAGACTTTTTTTTTTTTTTTTTTAATTATTTCATTGCCCCTTTCTTTCTTTTTTTTTTTTTTTTTTTTTTTGATGTGGAGCATTTGTTTTTGCCACAAGCCAGCCTACATCTCGATGCCAAAATGGTGCTTAAACCTGTCTGCTTGTGTTGCACCACAAATGGGGTACTTGACACTTAATGCCTAAATTTCCACGATTCCCTTGGGCTGTTTTGTGCTTTTGACAACAAACCCAAAGCTTATTTGGAATTTACAAGAGCGTGGTTTATTACAGATGCATGGCTCAGCTGTGGGAAGTGGTGACTCCTGTTCGGATTGGCATGGAGATCTGTACTCTAACCCGTTTTATGCTCGGTTGAATTCAGATTCCTGGGTCTGATGTACAATTTCACCAGAATATACATGGCCTTTGTAATTTTAACAATGAAATATTTTCTAATTTTTGGCAGAGGTGACCCTAAGGCTCTTGACCTTGTCTCTGTAGGTATCTGGCTGTGTCTGTCAGGGATTAGGGACATGTTTTGCCATTTCATTCTTGCCCCCTCCTGGCTGCATTTCTCTTGTTTTGGCCATGCTGCACCAGGTGCTGATGCTCTTCTCTGCAGAGGTGCCAGCCATGCTTGCGGTACTCCTACAGCCTCTGCGAGACATCTTTATCCAAGATCCTGTCTTTGCACCCTGAAACCTTCTTTTTTTTTTTTTTTTTTTTTTATATATATATATATATAACTATAACCAAAACTGCCTTACAGTTTATTTCCACCACTTTTTTTTTTTTTTTTTTTTTTTTTCCCCTTGTGAACTTATATTTTAGAGTTAAAACGTGTTTCTTTTAACCATAATCTCTAGCAATTCTGGGTACTGCCAGCTAAGCAAATATCCCAGTCTTGATGAACACAATTTTCTAGCTCTGTTACCACTTTTGCTTTTTATCATGCGTCTATCCAGTTCCTCAAGCTGATTACATTTCAGTTCTGCATGCGACTATTGCATTTGTGCTAAAAGGGAGCTATTAGTGGTAAAGATGTCAGTCATTAAAATAGTTGGCATTTAGGGTCATCCCTTGGAAAGCAGCTACAAAAAGGAAAAGCAGAGGAGTTTGAAAAGGTGTTTCAAAGCTGGAATTTGCTTGTTTTTGCTAGAATTGCCTCACTACAATAAATTAGTGCAAGTCTTTGCAAACTCCCTGATAACTGAGAGAGAGAAGTTGGGGAGAATAACACTGACTTTGTAAATCTGCTTTCAAAGTTAACTTTTAAGGTGATACTTCTGGAAAAGTCCCTTACACAGAACATTACGGAGTGGGTGAGTTTGGTCTTACAGTGCCACTTCAGGGCAATGCTTTCAGAGCAGTTCTTTCTTTGCTTCAGGGATGCTGCATCAGACGTGAAAGCTGTCCGCAGCTCATGGCAGCTTGCTCTGCAGCTTGAGCTGGTGCTTGTGCATGGCCTGACACTGCGTGGGAGCGGGCTGGGGACAGCGAGGCTGCCCTTCTGTTTTGTGGAATTAAATGGCAAATTGAAACGTTAAGAGGGAAAACTGTGTTTTGTTAAATGAAAATGCCTTATGTTCAGCTTTGAGTTACAATTATTGTTATTGGGTAGACAGCCCGTTCTGTTAAGGAACAAATGGTGGCAGTCCAAATAATTTTGTATCAAGTTAGGGAACGTCAAAGAAGGAATCAATGCGAGATATTACATACCCACACAAAGGCACAAGCACAGTCTGTTTGTCTCATGCCATTTCCTCTGATAAGCCATATCCTAAAGAAAAATGTCAAAGTGTATGTGTATTTAAGAAGCTGATAATGGCAGCCTTTTTTTTCTGTGACTTATTTAAACCACACTTTTCTTTCAGGATTGTGTGTCAAGATCTTGAGCTCCTGAATGTGACTAGCTGATATTAGCGTCAGGATAAAGTCTCCTAGCCAGGATGAAAAACATTTTCTCTGCAACATCCTTAAAGGACTAAAATTGGGTGGTGTCCCAGTGTCAGCCCTCTGCAACACAGCAACTTACAGACAGTTCTTTTAACTTGCTTTGGTTTTCTTTTATTTCCTTTTTTCTTCTCAGCCTACCTTTAACTCCCATTTTGCCTGTGTTTTGTCCTTTGCCTGTCCCTCCCAGTATCCACCCCCTCACACAGCAGTTCAGGAAAGCCCTGCACCCCAGATGGCCAGAGGGCAGCAGCCCTTTGTGGTGGTTTCACACCACAGGGCAGCTGAGCACCACCACACCACTCTCCCACTCCACATCCCAAAAGGAAGAGGGGGAGAAAATACAATAGAAAGGGCTCCATGGCTGAGGTGAGGACAGGGAGATTGCTGACCAGTTACTGTCACAGGCAAAACAAACTCAGCATAAGGTAGATTAATACAATTTAGTGCCTATTACTAACAGACTAGGGATGTGAGAAGTAAAAGCAAACTACAAACACCTTCCCTCATATACATCCTCTTCCACCTCCTGAGCAGTGCAGGGCAATGGGGGCTGTGGTCCGTCCCTGACACTTTATCTCCACTGCTCCTTCATGGTCACTCTCTGCCCCTGCTCCCTGTGGGGTCCCTCCCACGGGATGCCATCCTTCCTAAACTGAGCCTGTGGGGGCTGCCCACAGGCTGCAGCTCTTCAGGAACTGCTCCCACACGGCTCCGTCCCATGGGGTCCATCCCCCAGGAGCAAACTGCTCCAGCACGGGTCCCCCACGGGTGGGTGGCAGCTCCCCCCAGATCCCCTGTTCCTGCATGGGCTCCTCTCCACAGGCTGCAGCTCCCTGACCTGGAAAGCCCTGTTGCCTGTGCTTTTGGCTTATTTTCTGGGTGAAAGAGCTGATTCTCCTTGTCGTGGCTGTAATTGCAATAACTCTAGCAACCTCAAAATTGCAGCACTGTGGTGTGGGTAAGGGTTAATGTGTGAGTCTTTTGTTACACAATCCAGTGTTTCTGAGCTGAAAAAATATTGTGGAAATCTGTTTATCCCATCCTGGATGCAAAATGATTTTTTTTTTTTTTTTGGTATGTTCATGCTGCAGGGTCTGATCTGCAGCTCTGCAAACACAGCCTGTCCTTGGTCAGGGAGAAGGAAGATGAGGGAACGCCTTCCTTTTACCACATATATAAAAGATGAAGGATCCAAACTAGTTACCCTTGTACATCCCATTGCCTTAGGCTAATTTGCTAGGGCACCCCTGATCTCAGCTCAGTGTCAAGCTGAAGCATGGCCTGGTGTGGTTTGTTGTAGCGGTGAAGGATCCGCAGGGCGAACAACCCCCCAGTGCCCATCGCTTTGTTCGGATGTGGCCCTCAGTGTATGTACTCAGTGAGTTTGAGTGCAATGCTGCAGTGTTGTACCCCAGCTGCTTTTCAGAGAGTTTAAGCGCAGGCGCTTGTGGTTTTCATTAGCGAAGGGACTGCTTTCCAGGGCGCGGTTGTGCAACTTTTGCAATCCCGGCAGATGGGGGTGGGAAATGTGGCAGGAAAAAGCCTAACCCACAGAGGAGCATCGCTTCCAGCAGCTTATAACAAACACGATTCCTTAGGGTCCTGTTGTTCCTCCCAGACAAAAGAGCCGGAGCCTGGGAGTGCAGAGGAAGGCTCACAGGAGGGGAAGGGCTGCACATAAAACCAGCAGAAGAAGCCATGGTGGTGAAATTGGTGACGTAAAGCTCCTGTGTGGGCATCCTGCGCTTCCCAGGCCTGTAGCATGCAGCCCAAGAACAAAAGGCAGCGAGCACGGCTGGAAGGAGCCGGCTCTCTGGGGGCCTGCTCCTGAAGTTACAGCCAAATTAGCTCCTGCCTCTATTCAGCAAATCTGCTCTGATGAAATGTGTGCATTGCTGGTGGTGCAGGGTTCACTGAATGTCTCGAGTTCACGAGCAGTTATTAGGAAAACATTCCCTTCTAGCCATGAAAAAAGGCATTTCTGTTGTCTCCTCTCCTCCAAAACACACAAGTTGGAGAGTCAGGGATTTTCTTTTGCCATGACAACCAATGAAACTGCAGAGCCATGTGATTTCTCTATCCTTCCTATGATTAAATCTTTTTTTTTTTTTTTTTTTTTTTTAAGGGCCATGTTGCCAGCAGAGTTGGGAAACATCAGGTGTTATTTGTTTTTCTCATGTAGATTAGGCAGGATTTAATTTGCACGTTTGCTTGGGAGCCTGAGTGAGCCGGGGGATATTGATATTTCCATGATTCATGTTATGAACAGTGTCTTAGTTCAGAATTACTATTTTGTACTGAAGCATCATTTTTTTTGCTCTTTCCTGACACTCTGGTATTCTTAATGGTGTCCTGGCTGCTGCAGGACAAAAACCACCATGGGACCTAGGAATGCTGCTGAACAGTGGTGAGGTTTAGAGACCTTGGGGATGCTGGTTTATGTGTGATACAGACAGATCAGAGAGAGACTTTGTGACCCAATAAATATCTTCTCATTCTTATGCTGGGGAAAGGTTTCTGAAAATATAAAGATTTGGTGCCTAGTCCTGCTGCCACGGAAATCCATGCAAGGTTTGGACCTTGGATCCCCTGGCTCCAGTTCTGAACACTTCACGTGAACCTAAAGCCTAGGGCTGGTGTTACTGTCAGCAGGCTCAAGTGCCAGCATTTATCCTCTCTTTTAAAAATTGCTATCTTCTGTCAGGACTTTCCCCAGGGTGCCAAATATAGATTTGACACTGAAAAAAAAAATAAAAGAAAAAAGAAAACTGAGAGCAGCTCTGTTGCTAAGGAATAAAAATAAGTGGTCACAAATACAGAGCTGACATGCATCCGGCTTCTCCACGACCATGAAGCTGTATGCGTGTGAGTTCTGTAGCTGGGTGACAGCAAGCACTTCCCAGACTGCACGCGTCGTGTGGGCATCGGTGCCTAAGGAGGGCTGGCTACTGTTTGCTCTAGGTAAACAAAAGGAAATAATTTCCTGCTTCCTAATATTAGCCCTGAAGAGGTCAAAACTCAAGTCAGCCGCTGCCAGATCAGGATGAGTAAAGGACAAGTTCTGAATTTTGATGTGTAGCCCAGCAATGTCTATATTGGAAAAGCCCTGAGAGATTATGTGTGTGATAGGAATATATTTCTGAGCAAAGGGTGTGCGTGTGCTGGGCATTGGAAGATCTTGGGCTGTGTCATAGGGCTGTTGTATGTGGACAGCATCAGAAGGGTGAATATCAGTGCTGCAGAAGCTGCAGTTGCTCCTTGTTCTCTACAAATGCAAATCTCTATCAGCAAATCTCTGCAATAATTTATTAACCTGAGTGGCTGGAGACATGGAGAAGCTGAGCAGGGAGCAGATGTGAGCAGAGGTGAGGACGTGATTTATGTGGGCTAGAGACTGCTGTGACCAGCACTGTAGTTTAATGTGTGCATGCACATCATGCATATGCAAAGCTTTTTTTTGTGGGCCTCAAGGTACCACTTGCTGTACCAGCTCTAAATAATAAATCTAAAGGACCTTGCCTCTGGAACACTCCCCCCCTGTCATCCCTACACAGATTTCAGGCCCTTAGGTAAGCTATTTGAGTAATGTCTCTGCAGAGGTAGGAGACCTTGAGCAGAAAGCTTCCACCAAGAGCTGCTTTTTTGCTTTTGGGGATTTCTTTTAGTGTCAATTTTAACCCACATAGACTCTTGAATTGTAGCCAGCCACCCTAGATGGGAAACTGTACTTTGGCAGTGGTTTAGGACATGTGAAAAGTACTTTAATCAACTATAAGGGGAATTGAAAGTTGGCCATGTGTTAGCATGTGAGCTAAAATTTTGCCGGAACATGAATACAGAATTGTAGTCTAGTCTGGAAAAGACCTTCAACGTCATAAAGTCCATTCCTTACTCTTTGAAGAGACTGATGATATCCTTATAAAGCCCTTACACAGGAGCCATCTTGATGAGAAATTGCCATTACAGACATAGTAGTGATGATTAAAGTACTTTTCTATAGCAATGAAATTGTGGGAGGTGCCTGTATGGCCAGCACCTACAGGGTTGGGATGGTTTTGTGGCATCAGTCCTGTTTTGTTCCCCCTGTTCCAGCTGGAAGCTGCTCCACTGAAAACAAAACTGTATTCTTGCAAGTATAATTGGAGCAGGCTTTGTTGTTAATTTGCAACAAATCCTGAAATGATGAATAGATGCAATAGTTCATACCTGCCATTACTTCAGGCATTGGAACAGGCTGCTCAGAGAAATGGTGGAGTCCCCGTCTCTGGAGGTATTTAAGGGACGTGTGGACATGGCACTAAGGGACATAGTTGAGTGATGTGGCAGGTTGATGGTTGAACTTAATGAGCCTGAAGGTCTTTTCCAACCTAAATGACTCTGATTCTATGACTTTCCATTTGGAAAGTATATTTTACCTGCGTTGCTGTGCATATAGGTGCATTGTTGCAGGATAGGGATCAGGACTGCACTTCTTCTAGCCGAGCTTTTTGGGTTTTCACTAAAGTTGCAGTTTTACACTTTGCTTCAGGCTATTTGGGCCAGCAGGAACTGCTGCCTGTCCTTTGTCCTGTGCTCCTGCTGCCTCCCCTGCATCTGGGGCCCTGCAGTCACCTACACCCGAGATCTGAGCCAAGTAAAATCTAATTCTGCTCTCCCATCCCCAAATTCTTTCCCATCTGGAACGGGTCCCAGCTGGCAGGGCTGGGAATAGCTGGGGACCTTCCCTTGGAGGCAGCAGGGCTTAGATCAACTTAAACCAGTCATGAAGCTACACCCAAGTCTCTCTGTTATTTCCCCTTTCTTCCTCCCTCTGAACAATTTGTTTTCATGAAACATCTGCTGCTCTGGCAGATTCCTGCAGTTAAAAATGTTCTGGAGCCTTTCCTTGCAGAAGTGCAGCTGCCTGCATATTCCCTGTCAGCTCAGCTGAAGGTTTGCTGTCAAATGACAGCATTTTTTAGAGGGGAAAACAATTGTACTGGTGGCATGGTTTTGTTACGAGGAAGAAATGTTTGTGTGTGCCCTTCTGCGTCTTCCAACGCACAAGCATATATGATGCTACAGGTAAAAGGTGCTTTCTTTATGGAAATAATAGGATTTTATTAATTGTCTCTGTTAGCTGATGCTATGGCATTTCCTCTGCCATCTTCACAGGGGTCTGTAGCTCTTAACTCTGTTTTATGGTACTCCTCCATCGCTTCATTTTCAAAAAGTATTAATTTCTGGAAGAGAATTTTTCCTTTAAAGTGCATAACAAAGGCAGAATTCCTTAAAGACAAACGCACTGCTGCAAGTTGCCACCTTTCCCATTATGGTTGCACAGATGCGTAACACACAGCGTGGCTGGCTTGTGATGAGTGTGTGGCTGAGAAAGAAGCCTCTGCTTGAAACATTACTGCTTTGTATCCTCATGCAAGTGTTTGTTAAACACAAAACAAAATAAAACTTTTTTAACAACCCTGCTCTGCAATAATAGGCTGTACTCTTGAATTGCTCTTTGCCGGGCAATGGCACTCCGGAGGTTTCTCTTAGCTCTGTACAAATGCTGAGGGCTGGGACAAATGAGACAGAAACAAACAGCCGGTTTATTTTTAAGTGCCTTTTGACTTGTCTGCTCTTACACCTCATCTGAGACTCTTGCATCTTCAAGGTAAAGTGCTGCAAAGTGGCAAATGCTACTGCTTTCTGAAATCCTTTTTGTAATTGCCTTGTTCTCTCCTACCTCTGGGTACATGGAAGTGCTGGGCAGCTAAATGGCCTGCCTGAGGCCATGTGCCAAGGCAGCAGCAGAGCAGCACATAGCCCTGGAGATGCTAGCCTCTCCCTTGGTCCTCAAGGAGATGCTGCCTCACAAAATCCATATGCAGATGACCCACTTAAGGCAACTTACCTGCATGCTGCTAATAATTGCCCTCATAATTTTGTGCTTCTTCCTGGAAAAAAAAAACAACTTCAATTGGCTTGGGAAGACTTCGTTACTGTGCTTCAGAGTGTGATTTAAAACATATGAGAGGTGCTGTTTAGGGATTGAGACTCTCATTGAAACATTATCTGTCCAAATAAGAAGTATGTGATTTATTTATTTCCAGAGGATTGTGATCTGTCTTCCTCCCTTTGTCCCTTCATCAGTTTCTACAGTGCATGCACATAACAGCTGCAGTGTCTTGTTTTTTGCAGTCTTGGCTTTGATTCTTACTGTTTTAAGAGAACTAGCACAAGTGCATGTAACTGTAGTGGAAGGGCATGCATCTTCTCTTTGGAAATTCAGTGAAACAGGATGCAGACTGAACATGGCAGAGATGATTAACAGGTACTGTGTCTGTTCCTCAGGAGGTGAGTCTGACAGAATATTAATAAGATCAACTTAATGGATGAAGTATGATGTCAAGAATGATTTTCATCTTGCTTATCAATTCTTCCCTTTACTGCTGGTATTGCTGATTTATTATCATATTTTGGAAATGTTGCTTGTAAGTCTGATATATCTGCCCCAAGCCACCAATCCAGAAGCCTATATACATACATATATATATATTTGTGGATACTGTTGTCCATTTTGAACAAGCAGCAAACTTTCATTTTAATATAACAGTTAGCTTTTTGATTGCCTCAAATAGGCAAAGATCCTTTACCATTCACCCACATTAATTATTGCCCCATCATAAGCCTCAATTTCTCTTTTTGTTACCAAAGCCTTTTAGTGATGCCACATCACCAAAATGGGTGGTGAGGCACTGGCACAGGCTGCCTAGAAGAGCTGTGGATGCCCCATCCCTGGAGGTGTTCAAGGCCAGGCTGGATGGGGCTTTGAGCAACCTGGTCTGGTGGCAGGTGTCCCTGCCCATGGCAGGGGGTTGGAACTGATGGGCTTTAAGGTCCCTTCCAACCCAAACCATTCTGTGATTCTGTGATCTTGCTGTCAGTGTTGCTGAACCGTTACTTCATCCCCATTAGCGGAGATGTGTTGGGGCTCACTCTCAGTAGAGATCAAGGTCCTGTTGCCACCCTGAGGTGGACATCTCTGTGGCATGTAGTTGTCAGTCTGGTCCACAGACATATCACCTTGGGGCCTAGTCACCATGTAAGCAGTGTAAATACTTTATTTCTACCCATTTTTGCTTGTGGTGGTACACGTGAAAGTTTTGCAGCACCATGTGTTCCTTATTGCTCAGCGATTATTTTGTGTGAGCAGTGACTTGGTGCTGAAGCAGGTGAGGAGTGTTCTCACAACATAATCCTGGGCCTGCAGCCCCTATTGGTGTATGACCACCCTGTCAATCTGCATTTCTCACCATAGGTGCTTGTACTGTTAGAAGACCCTGGTTTGCCATAAATACGGGATTTGCTGTCTGTGCTGTTACTTGGGCTCAGGGTGTGAAGCCCTCAGACATGGGTGTAGAGTCCTTGCAGAGAGATCTTGACAGTCTAGAGGGCTGGGCAATCACCAGCTACATGACGTTTAACGAGCAAGTGCTGGATTCTGCACCTGGGAAGGGACAACCCTGGCTGTATGTACAGAGTAGGGGATGAGAGGCTGGAGAGCAGCCCCACAGAAAGGAATCTGGGGGTTCTGATTGCCAGCAAGTTGAACATGAGCCAGCAGTGTGCCCTGACAGCCAAAAGAGCCAACTGCACCCTGGGTCCCTTCCAACTCAGGATATTCTATGATTCTGTGATTCTATGTTCAATAGTTATTTCCAAAGTCGTTTCACCTCCTCTATATACAAAGCTTTTTTTTTCCTTTTTTTTTTTTTTCTTTCTTCTAATGACAAAACCGAATGTGAGCTGAGCTGCTGAATGTCTTTTTTGCCTCAGTCTTTACTAGCAGAACCACCTTCAGGAAGACCAGGAGAAAGTCTGGAGTAAGGAATATGTACCCTTATTGGAAGAGGATCAGGGCAGGGAATATAATAAGCAAAGTGGACATACAGAAGTCCATGGATGCTGATGGGATGCACCCAAGAGTGCTGAGGGAGCTGGCAGATGTCATTGCAAAGCTACTCAATAATCTTTGGTTGGTCATGGTGACTTGGAGAAGTGCCTGAGGACAGGAGAAATACAAACAATTCTACATTCAGGAAAGGCAAGAATGAGGAACCAAGAAATGACAGGCTGGTCTGCCTCACCTTGATCCTTGGGACGGTGATGGAGCACTGATGTTAGAAACCATTTCCGAGCACATGTAGGACAAGAAAATTATCAGTAATAGTCAGCATGGATTTGCCAGGTGGAAGTCATGCTCGATCAACTTGATACGTTTCTGTGTTGAAATAGCTGGCCTGGTAGGTGATGGGGGAGCAGCGGATATTGTCTGCATAGACTTCAGTAGGGTCTTTGAAATTGTGCCCCATAAGATCCTCATAGACAAGCTGTTGATGTATGTGCTGGATGGGCAGACAGCTTGAGGGATTGAAAACTGGCTGGATGACCAAGCCTAGAGGGTGGCATCAGTGGAGCAAAGTCTAGTGTGAGGCCTGTGACAAGTGGAGTATCTAAGGGGTTGGTACTGGATCCAGTTCTGTTCAACATCCTCATTGATGATCTAGATGATGGGGCAAAGTGTGCCCTCAAAAAGTTTGCAAATGACACAAAACTGGGATGAGTGGCTGACAGAGGGTTGTGCTACCTTCCAGAGGGACCTTGACAGGCTGTGGAAATGGGCTGCATTAGGCAAAGCATTGCCAGTATGGAAGACCTGAAACCGTGGGATGCCATTGTGCTGGCCCAGCATGTCCTCACCAGTTATGTGGCATGACATAGCACAGCGTGGAACAGCACAACACAGGAGCTTGGTGCCATGTGGACCCCACAGTCCGGGCCCCAGGGTGCCTGGGTGCCACAGGGTGCACAGCCCTGTGGACGCTGATCTCAGCCACATGATAGCAAGATTAGATGAGGCTTAATTCCTTGATACTTCTGCTAGGTTTGATGAAGTGACGTAAATGCCAGTAAATCACAAGTTGACTTGAGCAGAAAGCAAGAGGTGGAAATAACTCCTCTTTTTAAATTAAAAAAGCATTCTTACAAAACAAAATCTTACTAGCATTTTTTTGAAAAGAAAATCTCATATCATGGTCTCTGACAAAAACAAAGCCCAGTGATCAACAGCAGTAAGATGCATCATTATAGTTAAAACTCAAGTTTTCTTGGACAAGCATTTATAACCCCAAACATCTATTGTACACATTCATATTTCATGGTGCATCTTATGTCATTGGTTAATGACATACAGCTATGCTACTTCCGCATTTGTAACCTCATATGAGTCATGATGTTCTGGTAAATAACCAAATCCTATATTTATGATAGCTTTTCCCTTATCTTATCAAAAATGGTGGTGTCAGTCTAATCTAGCAAATGTTTATCAGAACTCTGTCACCCAGCGCCAAGATATCTCCACGTACAACCGCGACACCACTGAAACCATGCCAACCCCACGAACTCACACATCATGAGACTTCTTTGCATTTTACCCAGTTGACACACAAACTTTTCTTTGGCATCAAAGATGAATCATTCCTCCTTTGGAGTTGCCACACGTAGCTGGTGTTGCTGCTTCTCCCTCTGGTTCAGCTGTGGTGGGGGGGCATCTGCTTAAAATACAGCTCCCAGTTACAGCAAGCTGGACCTAAAAAACTTTTCTGGCTTTTCCATGCAAGGCACATTTCAGTTAATGCTTGGCTGTAGCTTAGAAAAAATAAAAATCATTTTGTATTTTTTTTTTCTTTTGGGAAAAGACTGTTGTTTTTGAGTGGATAAAGCAGCATTTTTGGCTGTATTTCTGGCAGTGCAGTTTTCCACACTTGGAAGTCAGCCTGTCTGCTGTGCTGGTTGATTCTTAACCTCTTCCATGCAAAAATGTGTTGCTGTGCAGTACACAGCTTGGTATTTGGAATGGTGGATGTGCACGTCAGCACTTTTTTTTTTTTTCAGTCCTAAAGAAATGGATTTTCTATTTGTTATTTTTTTGAGGTAATGTGCATGCGAGATTTTTCCTAAGTAATGCAGAAATTAGAGAGTTTGTCTATCTATGTGAGTAACATAATCACTGATTAACAGTTCAGTCCTCAAATATATTTGATGGAATATAACTTATTGTCAGTGTGTGGTATCTTTCACCTCTGTGGCCATTCCCAGTACTGAAGAGCATTAGAAATGGGTTTGTGGGAATGAATGACACTGGTGCTGGATTTACCTGCTGGCTTATGGAGAAGCTTATGGAGAAGGAACATATAAACCATGACCTGACTGAAGTAGTTCACTGAGCTCCAAATTTTACCTGGTGGCAAAAGAGGTAAGGGGAAAGCCTGTGTGCTCTGTGCAGTCGTTGATGGAAGCCCCTCAGCTTTAGCTTTTCTATTATGTATAGAAACGTCTCTGTGAGACGCAAGAACTAGCCACTGTGCCACTTAGCTCACTTTGTTTCTGCAAAAGAAATATCCTGAGCAGAGGCTTAAGGGCAGGAATCCGTCCAAATAACTTTGTGTAGGGCTGAGATTTTCACAATACACTGCTTTTTCCAGCTGGAAGCCTTGGATGCAATTTGCCGATTTTTTTTTTTTTTCTCCCCAATATTTGTCTAGACTTCTGGATGGCTAGCAGATGTCAGCCAATGCTGATGAGGGTGCAGCATGCAGGGCAGCAACCCCCCAATTTTCCCTGCACTACTTTTATGGTAATTCAGTGTCTCCTGGAAGGGCGAGATGGACTTACTGACCCTGAATTTGTCAGTGGTGGTGTGAGTGCCCTGTAAGCCCCACGCACCCTGGAGGTGCTGGGTGTAGTAGGTGGCTCATGGACTAAATTAATCTGTGTTTCTGCATGGGAAATCACACTTAAAAGTATGGCATTTCTTCATTTGAAACCTTCTCCCTTCCTGCAAGGGACTAGCCTTGATGAAGAGACACCTTTAGGGTTGCCAGTGTGCAGGCAGCTGCGTGCTGCTCCCCTGGAACAGAAAGTGTGATGGGAGGAGATGAGAAATGCCAGACCGTGCAGCCCTATGTGTAAGCGATAAATCTTTCTGTAGAATTAGGAAAAACGGCCCTGGAATTTTAATATCCTACCTAAATGAGAGCATGGATCCCACCTGCAAGTGGCTTTGCCTCTGCAGAGAGAGCATAGAGTAGGGCTGTGCTGATCCAGGTTCTAATGGGGATGAAGTCTCTCTTAATTCTTTCTGTTTGGGTGGAAAAAAATTAAACTTTGTGAAAAGAAGGAGTGAGGAACTTGGGCAAGGGGTGGGAGGAAATCCAGGCTGCTGCTTCTCAGAGGGGCATGAGCTGGGCTCATGCTTGGCAGGCACATGCTGCTTGGGTTGGCAGGTGCTCTGGAAATGAAAATATTTTATCCTGCCTTACGTAATGCAGTAGCATGTCCAGAACTGAGTCCCCTGCAATTTTCTGGCCTGCAAGGAATAATCTTCTGCTTGAAATCTTAGCTTTAGTGATGAATTTTATGGGTCATACGGCATGTGCCTTCAATGTAATATCTGTATACAAAACAGTTACTGTTTGAACTTCAGTTGTTTAGGTAAATTTATTTTTGTTTATAGCTGTTGGACGATGAAGAGCAGAAAATCTTTCTTCTTTGAGTTGTGTAAATACATCAAAACCCACCCTGGCCTACCAGATAGATACAGCAGGTGGAAGAGGCTGCAGAT
Source organism: Netta rufina (assembly GCF_964035555.1). Classification (NCBI taxonomy): domain Eukaryota; kingdom Metazoa; phylum Chordata; class Aves; order Anseriformes; family Anatidae; genus Netta; species Netta rufina. The sequence continues at coordinate 7,760,769 of NC_140123.1, forward strand.
TCTTCTCTGTGTCTAATTGGTAAATGTGTGTTGTGAGGATTTGAGGTGGGATAAGGCTGGGATGCATATTAGTGCAGTGCCTGGCTTAATGTAGTGCCTCAGTTTCACTCTTTATCCCAAAACGGGGAGAAGCCCTTGCAGTGGGGATTGAACCCTAGGCTGTGGATAGCCGTGCATGACCAAACACCATGCGTGGATCTGAATCAGGTGGCTGCACTAAGCATGCTCGGATTTGGAGACAGTGGTCCCCTGACCGCTGCTGAACATACCCATGTCTCTGACACTCCTGCAGGCTGCAGGAACTGAAAATCCACGAGTGGAAGTGGTAGGGAGAGATGATGATGCCATGCTCTGCAATGTGCTCCCTGCTCTGGTTGTCACCTGGCCCTACAGAGCTGGAACTGTGGTTCCACGGACTCGCCAGCCTCTGCAAGTCAGGAGGGACTGAAATGTTGTGGGGATAAAGAAACAAGAAGTTATTTCTGTTTTGCTTTTCTAAAACAAAGGTGTTGAAACATTCTCTAAGACTTAAAAGATTTTTGACTTCAGATGAAGGCTGTTCGTGTTTCCTGAGGACGCGTTATCTGGTGATCTTCAGAGGTTGCAGGCAGAGGTTGGCACACCTTGTGGCTGACCAAGACAGGCTTGCCCTTTTGAAGTCTCCCACTTCACTTTTGGCTCCATGGGCCAAAACAGCTGAGGCAAAACCGTCATCCTAGAACCTGCTCTTATCAAGCCTAGAGGTGAAAATTCTTCTTCAAGCAAAGGAATTGAGAGAAAAGTGCCAGGGATTTCTTCACCAACTGAAAACCTCTTTCATACTTCTGTTCTGTGCAGTGACTACAAAGACTCACCAGTAAAAAAAATGGTGTGGGACAGGCAGGGTAGGAGTTTCATCCATTTGAAGGAGAACTTGATCACTCTAAAGCCATTAGCATCTCCCAGATAGTTTTTAAACCTCTGCCTCATGTTTTTGCCGCTTATTTGTTCCTCAAAGAGATTGAGCACGCCACAGTCAAAGCCATTCAGAGATGAGGAACCCTCTGTGCCCATCCGAGGTAATGGGTGAAAAATCACTGCAAAAAGAAGAAAAATACTTCAGATGGTAGAGAGGGCAATGGTAAACACTGTGAAGTAAACTGAATTGGATCAGGAAGAACTAATAGGTGAACAGAACAAATGCAGGGAGAGGACATCATATGGGGAATAAATTAAATCAAGCCTGGAAACTGTGTTCTGTAAAGCGTGTCTGCAGATAAGCTCCTTGCCTTGTGGCATGTGGTGATCAGAAGCAGGTGGGTGTGAATCTCCCTTCTCCATCAGCTGTGCTTTCACATTTAGAGCCCATAGCAAGGTAAAGCAGAAGGCCAGGTCCTGCTGACCACGCTTACAGGAGAGTTTCTCTCACTGGGGCTCTGGGTGAAGGGGGAAGGACTGCTGGATTGCACCGGTGCTCACTGCACAGGGTAGGCAGCCCGTGGCTTCTGCGCGTCTTTTTCTGAATGTCTCCATGTCAGCTTGCTTGTGGGAGCTTGCAGAGGGGGGAAGAAGGGGTGAAAGCACCCATCCCTGCTGTGCGCTTTCGTTACGGAGGGATCTCAACAGCCTTTTGGTTGAATTAGGATTAAATATGTGGTCACCCAGCTTCGAGTCATCCATCTTGGCCACTTGTTCCTGCCCCATGAAATCCACATGAGGGGCTGAGTGCTGAAATGGAGCAGAGCAGTGACCTCGAATAAATAAAACCCTGCAAAACTCCTTCATTTTGAGATCCGTGCCTGACCTGTGAGTGGTGGGAGCAGCACATGGCAGGCACAAGCGGCTGGGGCTTGGCTGGGGTGCGAGATGTACAAACTGCCTCCGGAAAAAAAAAAAACACATGAAACTTGGTTTTCTGTCCTGCCGCAAGCTAGAGCATGTCTCTGTGCCATAGCTGGCCCAGTTTCTGATGAGAGTGGTGGTTTAAATAAATGTTCTGGTGGTGAAGGGTTGCTGAGGCATGGGTGGGCATCCTGTTCCCTGCCCTTGCTGCAGGGTTTTGTCTGTGCCAAAGGGTGGGACAGGCAGCTGCGGCCCCAGTGCCCTAAAGCAGTGTCCTGATGCAAGGCAGAGCCCCGTGCCTAGAAGCACAAAAAAAAAAAAACAGAGGAGAAAAAAAGAGAGAAAAATAAAAAGAAAAAGAAGAAAATAATATCCTTTTTAAAAAAAGAAGTGACGTGTGATGTATTGCTGAGACCCGCATTCCCAGCAGGAGAGCAGAGAGCGGGCAGAGGTTGAGACACATCTTCCCCGGGGAGCGGGAGGGCTGCGGGAGGCTGAGTCAGCAGGAAAGGTCACTTGGCCGAAAGGCTGAGTTGCGAAGGAGGCGATTTCGTAACGGTAACTGATGCAATGCCTTTCTGTTCGGGGCTGCCTGTCTGCGGCTGTGGGCATGCACGAGGGAGGAACAGCAGTTTTTGTGGCTGGGGGTGATAGGGCAGCGATGGTCAGCTTCGGCTGCCTGCTCTCCCTCCAAAGTACCCCTCCTGTACTTTCCTCCCCTCCCATGCCCCCACTCCCACTGTACCCTTTTTCTGTCGCTTTAGCTCTGGCATTTAATCTCATCGTTGCACCGTTTGCTTTATGTCCCTGGCTTCTCTTTCAGTTCCAGTTTGGGGTCGTTATCACATACGATTAGTCTTGGAGCCTAATGAAGGGGATCAGACATAACTCTAGGGTATGTCTGAGCCATTTAGTGTTTCTGAGCTCAAAGATCTGCAGAGGAAGTTTATTTTTAAGCTTCCTGAGAAGATAAATTTGAATGTTGGATTGTTTAGGGTACAAGTAATATAAATGAAATTGCTCCAGGGAAGCAATGCCCTCTGGGATTTGAAGAATCCCAGGGATAATTATCTAGTGCTGAGCAAGTCTCGTTAGTCTTGAAATAGCTTTTAGTAGATGATCACATTTTTCTTCATGTTGGCTTGTCTGAAAGCTTGAAGCCGTGCATTAACATTTAGCCTTGATTATAAGTACCATCAGCATGTTCTTAAGACTGTCTTTATCATCCAGGGAAAGCCAGGCATGGGAAGTACAAAGCTATCACACAGCATAACAGTCCCAGAAAACAAACCAGAGCATTTTCAAAGCCTGCTCTTTTAGGGTCCTGCTCCTGCGAGGTTCGAGCATCCTCAGAGCTGCTCCAGCTGTTGCTGTGTGGTGGCACCATGCAGGTGACTGTATCTCCAGCTCAGCGATGAGGCATCCCTGTAGTGAGTCAGCTGCGTCCCTTCTGACCGCCTGCCAACATGATGCAGGTCATTAGTCACTGATTGGTGAGGTTAGCCTTTTTTTAGGCTCCTGGAGAGGTCAAGGGTCACATAGACACCAAGCAGTTGCATCAGTGTTACCCCTCTGTTGCCTTCAGGTCCATCAGGTGCATGGTGGTGCTTGGAGAGCTGTTCCGGTGTGCTCTGTTGGGTTGACCCAACTCTGTGAGCAATCTGGAGCTTGACTGGGGATAGCAATTCCTTAATACAATTTTTCCCCGTATTTTTGCCTTTTCCTCACCACCCTCCATCTTCTGTGCTTCCCAGCTTTGGCTCTGTCTACTCATCCATAATCTATATGTGCTGGTAGGTTAGGTACCGTGCTCAGATATCCCAACTGATGGCTCATGGATTCGTCTCTTTACTGTCCTATGCCATTACTACAGACCACGACTGAGGACAGGTCTTTAACACCAGTATTTTCTTGGACACAACCGCTCTGGGACACTGTCCTTTTTCTCCCTTGTCATACAATCAGAATCATGGAATCACCTCAGTTGCAAACGACCTTCAAGATCATCAGGTCCAACTGTCCACCTGACCTACCGAGTCCCATCCCAAAACCACATCCCTTAGTACTGTGGGTTTTCTGTCTGAAAATCTCTTGGGTTTTCTGTCCGAATCTCTTTTGCCTGTCTCGATGGCTACAACTCCCTCCTCTGGCCACACTGCCTGCAGCACCCTTGGGTGCTGTGGAGATGGAGGTGCATCCCTCGCTCGTTGCCCAGCTGCAGCAAGCTGCATGGGTCTGCTTGGCCTTCTCTGTGCTTTATGGGACTGAAGGAAGCCTGACAGGTCTTCCCCCACGTAGGCAATGCTGCCTGTATTCTGACACATTGCCAAAAAGCCATTCCATGCATCCTGGCAAGGGGGTTGCACAGGATGTGTGTGTGTTGGGTTCCCCTGAACCTCCTGTTTTCTCTTCCCATTTGATACTTCTATACCAAGCTATCCTCACAAAATAAAAAAAAATAAATCATCATAACTGCAGCATTATTAGTAATATTTCTTCCTTTTTTAAAGTCCTCTGTTAATATACTTCAGCCAAACTGTTACCCCTGCTCCCTACTAATATTGTAGCAAATGAACTTTTCTTTACAGCAAACACCGCTGCTTTTATTTCTAACCAATTGCTCTGTTTGTTCTACACCCGTGTCCTCCCCAATCCCTGCTCTGCTGAAATGCAGCATCGATGACTCGTGGGATGGCACAGAAGCCAAAAACTGGTCACGGCTGTGCAGTGGCTGACGTTGCTGGCCCAGGTGGACTCTGCCTGCGTGTTGCCACTGGGGCGGGGTGGGAAGGGCTCTTGTCCCTTATCTGGGGAGCCACACGCGTGCTGGGAAGACCTTTGTGCTGATAGTTGGAGGAATAAAGTTCAGTGGGAATGAAAGGACATTTCTCTAGCGGGAGGGAGTCAAAAATCAGAGCCGTCCTGTGGCGGAGCTGGACGTTCAGCGTGGGAGACGCAGCTTTGGCCACTGCTGCCCTTGGTTCACAGTGTCTCACCTCCTCTCTCTCTTGCAGCTGCGTAAATGAGTATGGAAGATTATGATTTCCTCTTCAAAATTGTTTTAATTGGCAACGCTGGTGTGGGGAAGACCTGCTTGGTCCGACGCTTCACGCAGGTAAGGTCGGGCACCTGCCAGACGTGGGGCATTGCATGGGAGCACGGTGGTCTCCACCAGCACCCCCGCTCCACAGGCTTTTATTATCCATGCTTGCAGCATCCATGTCATCTGTACTGAAGTACCAGCATGAGCACTGCATCAGTAACTAGTGCTGTGTGTGGCTTTCCTGGGGTTCTGGTTTATTAGGACCTCCTGTTGCATTGCCTATGGACCTCTCATCCCATCCCTCCAGGGTGGACCAGCCTGCTGCTGTACTGAACTCTCTCTCGTGTTGTCCATTAGTAGATGATTAAATAATCTGGGTCCTGGGCTGTCAGCCCAGGGTCTTCTGTTAAACATCAGGCCAGGGATTGCACCTGAAACGTTACCAGGGGCGTTTAATGATGGTTTGAAGCAGTGGAGTGTGATTCTGGCGGCAAAATGAGATGTTGCATTGCCTGGGAAAAATCTGTGCTCCCTGTGTTTGTGGCTTTACGTACAGCGGCTCCTGAAAAGCTTGCAGTAACAGTGGGGGCCAGCTGAGCCCATATCTGCCTGATTGGGGAAAATGAATCAAATCCAAAGGTTTGAGGACTGTTTTCCCTTCTTCTGTGTAACAGAACAGCAGGAAGAGGACTAGGCACCTGTGATTTGGGCTCAGAGAAGAGTTTGCACGGTGTACTATAAAATGCAAGTTATGTTTCTTTTGTTGCTGTTGTTGCAATCCCTACTGGGAATCATCAGTTTAAGTTTTAAAACTGTAGTGATGTTAAACATGCTCTCTGCCTGTACCAGCTGCTGGCAATGAAGCTGGTTAGTCCCAAAGGGTTAACCACGAAGTCTGCAGCTGCCACTGCTGCCTGTGCTTTGGCAATGCTGCTGCTGCTATAGGGGATGGATGTGCCCCAAAAACAACACGGCTTTGCAGGCTGGGACACCAGAAATCAGAAAGCTCTGCTTGTTTTTGTTCAGTTGGCTGTTGCTCCTTTCTCAAAATCGAGCACTGCCTGCCATGGGCTGTGCTCTGGGGGCAGGATCTGGCCACTCAGGAGCTGCTGGGGGTGCCCTGGGGATCCCTTTCCTCACTGTGGCAGAGGGCAGAGGGAAGGCTCTCATCTCTTTCAAGGCGATGGAGAATTGGGTCAGAGGGACCCAACCTGCCTTTCCCCTGCCTCTTCTGAGTGCACAGAAGCAGAAGGGTTTTTCCTCTCTCCGTTTTCACTTTATACGTTTTCCTTTTCTCATGACGAGGAGATGGCAGTGGATTTTGTGGCTTCTTCTGATGGATGCTGTGGAGATGGATCAGTGTGCAGAGCCTGCCCTGGACTCTGTCCCCCCTACTTTGTGTGGTGAAGGAAGCGGGCACGTCTTTCAGTGCAATTCCTTTAGAGGTGTTCTCCTGTCTAAGGAGCAAGGGAGGAGTAGGGATGGGAAAAAGTAAGGATGGGCACCCAGAGGGAAGTTTTCCTTGCTACACAACTTGTTTAACAAAACTGTGTTTTCTTTCAGGGGCTTTTCCCACCAGGCCAAGGTGCCACGATTGGAGTTGACTTTATGATTAAAACCGTGGAGATAAATGGTGAAAAAGTAAAGGTAGGAACCTGATGGTTTTCAGTATAAACTCATACGGTGGCACTGTAGTTTGGGTTTCTTGCTGCAGCATGCCTGCTGCTGGAAGGTCCAGAGCTGCCTGTCATGTCTTCGAAAATGCACCATCAGGAGCATGGAAAGGGGAGATGCCCCATCCCTGGAAGTGTTCAAGGCCAGGTTGGATGGGGCTTGGAGCAACCTGGTGTGGTGGGAGGTGTCGTTGTCCATGGCAGGGGGTTGGAATTAGGTGATCTTTAAAGTCCCTTCCAAACCAAACCATTTTGTGGTTCTATGAGATCTTGCAAAGCTCTGTTCTTGCTCAAAAGGCACAGAGATGGTGCCTGGCAGTGGTTGAGAAAGCACAGAGAAGCATTTCAATGCAGCTTCCATTTACTGCGCTGCTGGTAAGATGAAATCTGTTGAGTTCCCACTGGGATGTGCCTGGTAAAGGTTTTCTCCTGCTCCTGAGATGGCCAGTTCCTGGGATGGTGCGGTTCTGCAGAATGAAGGCTTGTTTCCTACTTCTGTTGAGTTATAGACCTGAAAGAATATATGTTATGCTTGCTGGTGCTTTGGTCAACAGGTTTTACTCAACCTGTGTTGGGCAGTGTCTCACTATTGACTCTTTCAGCTTCCAAGATAGGGTGGTTGCAACCAAATAATCACTGGGAAACTCCTTGTCCCATGCTACCTCCTGAACCTAGCTTGGGTATTGCTTGGCAGGGAGCTAGTTTGTCTGGGCCAAAACACACCAGGGCCCAAGTTAATGCTTTAATGGGATCCATGGTTCAGTTCTAGTGCTCAGAGATGTTGGCTGGCACCACTTAAGTCATTAGCAGAGCTTTCACCAGAGCTATTGTGGCGTTTGAGAGTTGGGAGAAGAGAATGAGCCTCTGATGTCAAGGTGTACAGGGTCCCTGACACCTGGAATTGTTTTTCCTGCACTAAACCCATGGGCATTGAAGTGAAAAACAACATTTTTTTCCTTGATACCTTCATCTTCTCTAGTGATGAGCAGGTGGGAGAGTGGCAGCAGTGTGACAGTGGCTGGGTGAACAGAGACTCGTTTTTAAGGGTATGCAAGTGATGGGATGGAAACAGTGGACTTGCGCAGATTTTCAGCCCTGTATTTTTTTTCCACCTGTGTTTCAGTGCAGAGGCTTTTTGAGTAGAAAATCAGATGGAAATCAGATTTTACAAGCATATCAAGAGGCTGCCACCCTGCTGCACAAGTTGCTGTGTGAAGAGCTGTACGTTTGCTATGGCAAGTGACGGTCCTTGACCAAAAGGCCTTGCAGCCTGAGCAGGTGGAGGACAGCCCAAAAAGCCCACTCCCAATGCCCACGACTGGAGTAAGTTGGAGAGCCACAATGAGAGCAGTGTGGGAAGAAGCTTACTAGGACACATTTTGGTATTTGAACAAGTCTTAGAGTCTGAAAGGCAAAATGATTCCTTTCTGTCTCTTGCATTGGTGCAGGCAAGGACTGAGCTTGTAGGTGAAACTTTCTGAGCAAGCAGCGCCAGTGAGAGTAAACATTTAATAAGTGGGAAAAGCAGGGATGACTCAGAGCTGAGAGGGGAAAAAATGACATCTCAGTCAAACGAGGCACCAGCTCATGGAACAGTGCCAAGCTGTGACTGCTTCAGTGCCAGGCAGCATCTCCTGCATGGCATTGGGATCCAGGGTCAGAGCAGAGCCATTCACCAAGGAGGTTTTAAGACTTAAAAAAAATACGTGTGTGTGTGTGTGTGTGAATCAATTTCTGGGAAAAATACTTTCTCGCTTTAAAATTGCATTTGAAAGTCAGAGGAGAGAGCCTTGCTAGCATGAGAGTTGTGTGCAAGCCATTTCAGATATGAGTGGATACTAAGACTCGCTGGCAGATAAACCAAGACAGCCCTTTGCATTTTATTTTATTTATATATATGTGTGTGATCATTTCTAACAAAACCAAAAATATGTGCAATGTATGTACTGAGAGGCTACACACATTCGATAGTAATTATAGTGCCAGTCAAAGATAAGCATCCTCACTGCTACAAACACAAGGCTCTGCTGTGTACCTGTGATGTACCTGTGATCTTACTGCACTTGGTGAAAATGTACTAAGTGCATTGTACCTGTGATCTTACTGCACTTGGTGAAAATGTCCATGTGCAGAAAGCTAAACATACCTGAAAATGCTGGGGGAGAGGAAAGTATCATCTGGCTCCTAGAAAATTAACATCCAGGTAACTGTTTTCTGCAGGTAGAGTCACAGGCCTGGCCAGCAACAAACCCTCTCCCCCATTTGATTTCAAAGTCCCTTACATTAAAGCGGTGGAAAAGCATGGTCACATCAAGTCTTAATCTGACAGAGATCTTTTCAATAAATGAAATGCAAACTAGAGTTAGCCACTAGACAAAGCTGTATATATTTTTCCTGGGAAATAGCTGCAAAACAACAGCAGCAAAATTATCTGTATTTTTTCTATCTACTGAAGTTTGTAGGTTGGTTTGTTTTAAACAGAACTTGTTTGTTATCTAAATTTTGTATGCAAGTAATGTCACACATGGTTTCATGTGGCCCTTAACTGCAGGTGCCATATTCAGCTACTTAAACACAGCTATGCTGAGAAATTAAGCTCAAAGGTGCCAGGAGCTGTGAGCCAGCAGCAAATTCCTTCCTCTGCAAAAATGTACTTTTTCAGAATCATACCCCACATCTGAAAGCTGCTAATGGGGGCTCTTGTTTCAATCTCACATATTTATGATGAGTAGCTGACATAGTTTGACATTGGAACTGGGCAAGAAAAAGGCTTGCTCTATTATGGGCAGCTGTAAATACGGAAAAAATTTCAAATACTTTTAACTTGTTCTTCCCAAAGTACACAGGATTCTGGCTAGAAATCAGCCTTTTGCATACTAAGTTCCAGGGAGGGGTGCTTAAAAAATAAAAGCTGAAGCAGAGAAATGCTCTTTTATGCTGAAATATTTTCTTTTGGGATGCTTTTCTTTGCCTGCTTTTTGAAAAGTTGTGGTTTTGATGAGCCACCAAAAGCTGTCAGATGGTCGTTACAAAAATGGTACATGTTTGTTTCATATTGGGAAATGAATGTTGTTTTTTCTGGACCCAGGGAGTTTGCCAAACAGCGGTTAAGCTCATGACCTCTTAGCTATAGTTAGGGACCTGCCAGCCACTTCTACACATCAGGAAGGAAGGCGGCAAGCAGCTGGGCGGGATGTCTGAAGTTTTGTAGAGGAAACATGTCGGAGTCCTTGGATGAGCCTTCAGCTGCAAACCTGAGCTTTGTCCACTCCTGTGGTTTCCACCCTTCAGTGCTTCATCTCGGGATAACTAACTAACCTTGGGAGCTACAGGAGTGGCTTCCTTATTCCTTCTGGAACAGACCTTGCTGTGGGTTTGACTGCAGGGCAAGGAAGAGAGAGGAGACCTCCTGCCTTTGGTGCCTGTGTTGTAATTCCAGGCCAACAGCTCCGGCCAAGGGAGATGCTGCAAGTCCTGTGAACACTGATGGACCTACAGCTTGCTGGGGAAGTCGGCAGCAATGCCAGCTGACTTTGTGCCTTGCATTTCAATTTGAAAAGGCAGAAATGGAAACAAACAAGCAAAAAAAGGTTGGGGGATGGAAAGCCAATGGGGAGAAGAGCTAAGTGTTTTCCCAGCAGTGGTTGTACCCTGGAGGCATTTAGGTCAAAACAGTGCTTCTACCAAAGCAAAAAAAAAAACTTAAAATGATTTTTTTTTTCTCCTCTCCCTGCTCCCCCTTTTTGTGCCAAAAGCTGCAGATCTGGGACACGGCAGGACAGGAGCGGTTCCGGTCCATAACGCAGAGTTACTACCGCAGCGCCAACGCCTTGATACTCACCTACGACATCACCTGCGAGGAGTCCTTCCGATGCCTCCCCGAGTGGCTGCGAGAAATCGAGCAGTACGCCAGCAATAAGGTCATCACCGTGCTAGTGGGTAAGTCAGGGGCCTCCCTGGCGGGGTGGTGCAGCGATGGTGGGCACTTGGTGGCAGATGGAGGTGTTGGAGGGAGGAAGAAGCAGTATCTGCATGTCATGGAGGTGCAGGAGGCTCACACTGGTGCAAATAAAGCAGAGCTGTAACCGTGTGTGGGTGCAGCTGGTGCCTTAAACACACTCGCTTGGACCATTCCTCCTGCAGACAACCCCAACGTGCTGGTGGAGATGTTCAGGGCACCCTAGCTGCTTCTCAAATTGTGGTCCTGTCTCAAGCCTCAAGGCTGTTGTGTGCAGAGGTGGATACTTCCCTCGGGTTGGTCCCATAGGGGACTGAAGCATTGATCATGGCAGAGCTAAGAATGCAGACTTATCCCTTGTGACTCCCAGCTCAGATCTCCACAAATATATGAGGATCTGCTCAAGCTGGTGATGGCTGTGGGTTGATGCACCCCATAGCTGTGGACAGCTGGAGTCTTGGCTTAAGTGGGACAAGATGTGGGAAGCAGACCAGGATGCAATGGCTCTGTGGATCTTAGCATTCATGGGTAAGACAGAGCTGGAAAACTGGTTATTTTTGCCTGGATTTTAGGAAACCTAAAAATAAATACTGAATGCCATGTTAATCTAGCAGCTTCAACTCAAGCTAAAACAGACCCCAGGCCATCTGTCTGCTATATGCGAGGTGAAGGTTATTTTGCTTACCCGTGCTTCTGTGTGCTCTGCTCTCAGTATCTGATAGTCAGGACTTGGCTTTTAAAGGCCCAAGAATATACAAAGAACAACAGAAAAATAAGTTGGGGAAAGCTCGAAAGTTTCCTATTGCAGTGTCATTATTTCCTTTAATAGTTTGCTGTTTAAAAGAAAAATCTAGAGGATTACAAAATATGTTTAAGGTGTCTTTAAAGGTCTTTTGAGCTTTACGTGCCCCAGTGGTATTGCAGGTGAGTCTTGGGATTTAAGGAGCTGCCATACAAGAAACTCACTACACTCCAGAAGAAGAGTATGGCACATGTACAAATGGCTCAGAAATACACAATAAATGACTTAACAAATGTACATAAGATTTTTTAGGGAACATTAAGTTAATTATTAGCATCTACAGCATAAAATATAAATAACTTCCACAGCACACACTTTAATCATGGTAACACCTATAAAGTGCTTACGTTGAGTGAGAATTCGTTTAGAAAGAGTAACTGCAGTGTATACAGTGGGTCCAAGAAATTGCTTCATCAGGAAAGAAGAGGAATATTGGATGAAAGAAGGGCAATGGGAAATGGCTTGCTAGTGCAGTCTTCTCCTGCTGGTTCTCACGCCAGCTCCAGACACGAGGCCAGGAGGGGTTTCCTCCTGAACCTGACAAGTCCCTGGACACAGCCCCTTGTTATCACAGGCCCTGCTCTGTTACCTTCTTTGTAAGATTAATTTATGGCAAAGACATCACGTTTGAAGTGAAGTGGCCTGTAATAGGCTGTAATCATATCAGATGGTTGCTGGAGGCATTAATCAACTCCCTGCTAAAATGAGCTCCCTGAAGGAGGGGGCTGGTTCCTTGCCCCACCTCGCTCTGTGAGTGCCCCCGAGCCTGTCTGTGCTTCAGCCTCAGCAGCCAAATCAGTCACAGGGATATTTAATTAAGATAGGAAAGCAGCCTTCTGCACCAGACTGCCTTTAAAGCTTGTAACGACATGAGAAATATCACACTTAGTGTCTCACGTGCTATAATTGACATTTTAAGTGCTCCTCAGAGCCAGAGCAGGAGAATTTTCAATAGATATTAAAATGGAAATTCTTTAATGTCAGTTGATAGCAGCAAACAGATGCACTGGTACTAAATTAAAGCTGACGGACTTGGATGTTCACAGGGCATGTTCCGTTAAGTGAGCTGATATTAAATGAACCTGGCCTGTGTATCAGGGAATCCATTATTTGGAGGGGAGAGCAAGCATTGAGTTTCACATCGAAAGCCCTACCCATGCATACATACAGCACCGAACTCTCCTTCGTCCTGTATCAACTTCTGTTTCTTTTGTTTTGGAAGTCACATTAATTCCCTTTCTACAATTTTCCCTCAATGCAGGTAATAAGATTGATTTAGCCGATAAGAGGGAAGTCTCCCAGCAAAGAGCTGCAGAGTTCTCCGAAGCACAGGACATGTACTATCTGGAAACCTCAGCGAAAGAATCGGATAATGTGGAAAAACTCTTCCTGGACTTAGCCTGCCGGCTGATCAGCGAGGCACGGCAGAACACCCTTGTGAACAATGTCTCATCCCCCTTACCAGGAGAGGGGAAAAGTATCAGCTATTTGACTTGCTGTAATTTTAATTAAAGAGCTGGCATGTGATTCTCCATCCACCATGGGCCCACAGGATTTTTTGCCGGGATTTATCTCCTCGGAGGGAATTCCTGCCACTTTGACCCATCTGACTTCCCCTGAGTCAGGCTGCAGACCTAGAAGCATGGCAGGCTGACAGCTCCAGCTGCATGGCAACGTAGCAGAATATAACATGGTTTAAATTTAATTTTTTCTTGCAGTTTCTGGAGTGGGAAAGGAAAAAGGAGAGTTGGACAAGTGGTTCGTGTAATGCAGAATGTGAGCATTTCCTTCTGCAGGTGATGAGATCAACCTCTCTTGGAGAAGACACTGAAGAGTTCAAGATCTCTCTTACAAAACAATGTGTTTGGTCCTTTGTAAAAGAAAAAAAACAACACAACGATGCGTACTGAACCTGGACTACACTGGCAATCATCTGGACTGCCAGCCAAGTGAATTCTTAGGACGTGTACATAGTGTCTGCCCACGTGTCTCCATGGAGGACTGGTGTTTGAAATAGTGTTACATCTCTCATCTATAGGCACTTTCATAAACATGGAATTAAAAAAAAAAAAAAAAAAAAGGAGAAGTTATATGTCAACATTTTCAGACAAGGATTTGAGAAGACAAGGCTACAGCTCCATTGCTTCCTTTGGTGCTAGCAGTTCAGCAAATATTCCATAGACCAGGCGTAGTCTTACTACATTGCTGTCCTCTGAATGTGTAACTTAGACTGATTAGAAAAAGAACGCTAATAAGCACTGTTCATTAAAATCCCATTACCTCTTTTTCTAGGCTTGAACATAGTGAGAAAGGACTGTGCTTCTTTGATATCCGACACAGGATGAAAGGACTTCCCAGAAATAAAATAAATAAATAAATAAATAAGAAAATGAACTGTCCCACCTCTAATTAGTATTGTCCTAAAGTGAAAAATTAGCCTTGGGAAAAGTTATTGGTGGAATTGAAAAAATGCACCAGGCACGACCAAAATCTTTTGTGTGCACTGATTGTGCATAAGGGTTCAAAGAGAGCACAGTTTGAAGTGGCAGCCTGCAATATGTCTGGGATAAAAATAAAGCTTGTAGATACAGTTCCTGTTGAAAGGCAGGCATACAATTTTGCAGAAGTTTTTCTTTTTTTTTTTTTTTTTTCTTTTTTCTAACGTGAAGTGGAAATAGCAGCAGGTTGCAGGTGGCATCATTTTGTGTCTGACCCATCCAACGATCACCTTATGGAACTGTTCTCTGAGGAGCTCTTGAAGGTATCTTCTTGGCCTCTCTCCTCTCTGCTTGAGTAGCTTTCACATTCAGGGCTGTAGAGTCATTTAATTTACTCGATGCTTTGTACTCTTAATCTCAGACTCCAGTGTATGTGTAACTGTTAGGCAATTTCTTTCTACAAAACCCCTGAAGTGGAAGCATTATGGAATTTATTACTACACCTCTAGTGCCATATGCGAATAATGCATTGTAAATTTACACACTGACATTATAGCAAAATTGAGAGATAGTGAATGCACTCACGGAAAATGAGTTTTAGAAGTTTGAGTTCAGTTTAGCTGATCTGGATAAATCTCTCCTGGCAGTTACGTGACTGTGATACAATGTAATTTAAAGTTAATCACCTTAATATCACTTGGTATTTACTGAAGATTATTAACAGAACTTTTGTATTGACATAAAAGTTGCCAGTAAGTTCATCCTGAAAACAATAATAATAATAAAAAAGTAGCATTTTAAAATGCTTTTTCACATTTTCCTGAAAAGACTTCCTTGGGCTGTATCATGGCGTGCCTTTGATCTGTAATGGTGAGCTGACTCTACATGTCTTTGAGAGAGGAGGGACTGGTGTATCATATATCAATTTTTAATATTTTCTTGCTATTTTTAGGTCACTTCTTTTGTGACTAGTGCTAAAAATGAAGATGTAGAAATTGTGGTACAAATCTTGCTTGTCATTTAGGTAACACTTTGCAAAGTGATGCTGTAAGCGTTAGATGTTGGGGAAATATCATCTGACGCACTGGCCTGTCAGGGTCCTTTTTGGTCTCTGCTCATGATGTAACCTAGAGGATTTAGAAACGTGTGGGATTTGGTGGCTTCTGCTGTTCTGGATTGTGTGGTACAGCCTGTGCTGGAGAGCGTTGTCTTCCTTGAGCATTCCCCAGATTGCCAAATGCAGCCTGATGTGAGCTCGTGAAGACAACCTGACCCTGACACAGCTGGTTCTGCACAGCTTTGAGGTTGTTTAGAGCAAGACTCGGGGCGTTGCACATAGGGTAACACTTGAGTTAAAAATCAATGTTACTCATATTTAATTTGTCAAAGCTCTTACTGATAGATTGAGATGATCTTGGGTAAAACACTAAATGTTCTGTGCATCTGCTCACTATTTGTGAGGTACTTTCTGGAGTATTTTGTGTTAGATGTTTGCAACGCAAGTTTGCTGGCACAAGCTGTGATTCCCTTCTGTTCTTATTTGAGTTCCACATCAGAGAGCAAGTGCAGGGGAAAAAAAAAAAAAAAAAAAAAAAAAAAAAAAAAAAAAGAAGTCCAAACTTTCCTCCAAGAGAGTTATGATAGAAAAATGTGAAATTATGAACTCTATAGAAGAAGGGGACACTGGGTGCCTCTTCCTACCTCTAATACTGAAATCTCAATTTGATCTACAGGTAAGTAGTTGGAGTATGCAGTTGAATACATATTTGTGCTGAATGCTAAGTGGCTTTGTGATCGTTATTTAATGAAAACCACATGTCATGAATTGTCAGATAAGACACTTTGTTCTTTGCTGTAGAACGTGTGAAACAGCCGTTACAATCTGTGAGCCTGCTGGTGCTGTTTGTCTTTTTGGAAATAGCTGTATCGGTAACAGCAGGCTCCTGCTAGTCTACGTTTAGCGGTTAATGGCTATTGAATTCCTTCAGCATCAGTAATAATAGCAGCAGGCTGAGGTTGACGCAGCAGACAGTGATTTGAAAAGAGGGTAAGTTGGAATTTGTGATGCAGAAGCATTGTCGGTGCGCACACGTGGGACAACAGGCTTGCCCGAGATTTTGCTTACAAGGGATGCAATTGGTTGTGGTCAGACCCTCTGGGTTTTGTATCAGCTGTTTTTCTGCTTGTCTTGCCTTTTCAGCATTGAAGAACTGTCCGTAAATCATGCTGAGATGTTGAGCTTACATAATTTCTGTAGTCAGAGACTGAATTCACTTGGAAAACAGATGAAATTCTCCATCAATTAAAATATGCCAAGCAAACATATGGGGTGAGCTGCCCTTTGGGGGGCTGTGGTGCCATCGTGGTCAGATGGGACTGGAGACGCAGTCCCAGAAAGCCTCTCTCAGCAGTGTGTACCGTGTACAGCCCTTTGTGGCAGGGGAAAGACGGCTGGGTGGAGCTGAAGATGCAGCATAAAGAGATGGTTATGTTCTCTTGGGATTTCCTCAATCCCATCCTCTTACAAAATGCATCTATGACTTAGCTTTTGATTGCTCTGGATTTTAATAATTATGAATTTGGGTCTTACCTGAGACTCCTGTATTGTCACTTGCAGTGTCAAAGTACTCCATTCCCTTACACGTGCTGCTCCTACCAACATCTACCAAGCAGAAGACCTTTTTGGGTTTATTCAGTTAGAAAATGTGTTTCTAGAGGACACTTTGTATTCCTGGTGAGCAAGCGTGGGAACTCTCCCAAAAACTGATGTACATTAGGGCTCACAAGAAAACTCATTGGAGCCAAAGGAAATGCTCTGGGCAATTCTAATAGTGACAGCTCAGTGAAAGCTGTTATATCAAAATGTTTTCTTCCTCAGATCTTTTATAAGCTTTTTGAATGAACATGGCTCTTGAAGTCAGTTTCTCTTTGCTCGTATCAACTGAGTCTGTCCTCTTGTTGCTGTGGGTAATAATTGCTCTAGTTACTGTCCACAAAGGGTCATCATTTTGAAGGACAATCCTGATTTCTGGTGACAACGAGTGGTGGGGAGCTGCTTGCTTGATCTCCCATGGGTGATGAGTGCATCCTGAAGAAAGCAGCCCAAACTGGAACCCGTTGTGTCTTCGAAATGCGATCACCCCCTTGAAATGTAGCTGAATGTCCTGTAAAGGTTACAGATCTCCCATCTGCCTCCGTTTAGGATTTATCTTGGCTGGAAGAACAGACGACAGGGTTAATGCGCTGGCTGAGATGCCAGACTCCCACATCAGCCTACTGCCTCACCACCGAGCTGAACTGACCCAAAGCTGCCTTTTGTGCTATATCCAGCCCAGATAGGTGGCTGGCTGTCATCACCCATGGATGCAATCGCACCCTTTCCCCTCATGTGAATGAGCTGTAACTTAAAGCAGAAGTGAAAACTATGCCATGGGAGTTAAGGGTGTGGTTGTGTTTTTTTTTTTTTCTTTTTTCCCCCCTACAAACTGGGAGTCACAGATGCAGAGGAAATGTCATCTCCGTTACGTGCACCTCTGAGCACAGTCAGCTGGGTAACTGGGCAAAGAAAACCCAGATATAGCTGAAACCGAGACAACAATGAGTAAATGCTGTCAGGGAAAGGTTGTTCTGGTTTTAAGAGTACAGCCAGGGTTAAGAGCTCAGTTCTCCTGGCTGTGGATAAACAGGAGCTGGCCGTGCTGTTCTCTGATGCTGTTTTCACATTAATATCTAGCTATTAACACTTCCTGGATGTGATCACATTCTTTGAAGCCGTTCTCCTTTTCCAGCAAGTTCAGAAGATAATTTTAGCTCTGGTTAGTGCTATAATTAAATAACCGAGTCTTCAGCTGAAGCAGCAGATGCCACCTTTGCCAATGCTTTTTCCACTGCTTATCTTGGGACACCACTCCCAAGGACATGCATGCTTGTGAGGGCACCATGGAGTTGTCCCTGCTGAGCATCTTCTGGAGTCCAGCCTTGGTGCCTAGGGACATGACATGGCTTGTGTGAGTCACACTTTCAGCTGTGCTAAAAGGTTCTCCAGGGAAGATGGGTTGTTAGAAGTAGGGTTAGGGTGGTTGGGCACTGGGACAGGTTCTCCAGGGCAGTGGTCATGGTGCCGAGCCTGCACAAGTTCAAGAAGTGTTTGGACAATTCTCTGAGACATAGGGTCTGATTTTTCGGTGGTGCTGTGTGGAGCCTGGGGTTGGACTTGATGATCCTTGAGGGTCCTTCCAGCTTGGGATATTCTGTGATCCCATGATTCTGAGAAGATGCAGTTTACATCAGCATCCATGGCTTGTCATCTGGGCCACCCTGACTTTCTTATTGGGAAAGCATAAACCTAACTAGTTCAACAAGCCTATTCTCAGCCAGGGCAGCCTGTGAGGAGTTTCCCTTTTTGTGGGACCAACAGGAGAGATTCAGGTGTGAAGAATCAGTGGTGGATGGTGCAGGCGAGTACATCACCAACACGCAGGCGGATGCTGCTCTCCTCATGGGGAGATGCTCCAGGATTGGGATGCTCTGCTTGGGGAGTGCTCTGGTATCACCCAGGCTCTGGGTTACACTGTGGGCATGAGCTGTAGTAAATGCAGCAGCCACGGCATCCCCAGCAGCCGAGCCTTTATGGAGAGGGGAGTGGAGGAGCGGGGAACATTGTTTTGACATTTTAATGGAGTGAGGATGAAATGTTTGGTTTATGACGGGGAGGGCAGCGGTGATTTCAGGCACTGCTGTTGCCTCCACTCTTGCAAGCTGTTTGGAAGAAAGCCTCCACGGGCCTCCACATAGCACTAAAGGAAAAAAATAACAACTTCCTAAGCCAATATTTTGGGGGAGAAAAGGCCATTTAATGAGGGGAGTGGGGAACACCACTGCTTGGTGCTATGCTGGCTTTGAGCGACAAGTCTCTCACTGGGTTTTAGAGGAATAGTTTAAAACGTGCCATATTTTTTAGCACAACAAGATGCACTGCAGATATGTCACATCCATTTCACTCCCCACAGCTGTTTACAAAAGAAAAATAAATAAATAAACCCCCTGGGACTGGAGCAGCTGCAGTCACTCAGCTGTCAATATGGGACAAGCCTCTTTCTGCTCCTCTTTTATTTCCACTTCACTCTGTTCTGCTGCACACATTTGGCTCTTCTGTGGATTTTCAGATCATGAGTTGTTTTTTTTTTTTGCCCAACTGCCTTTGATCTATACAGAAAGACTCACCCAGATCCCATTTGAATTCATTAATACATTGAGTAGGCATTTTAATTTTATGTTTACTGGCTTGTTTCCCTTTGTAATGTTATCTAACTGACAAGTTCTCCATACTCTGCCTTACATTTAGTTGTTTTTTTTTTTTTTCAGCTCTAAAATGTTTCCTCTTTCCTGAAAAGCTATGATAATTTTTAGAGAAGTTATAAAGGTGTTTTCATTTCCACAGAAGAGAAACTGAATTACTCTCAGCTTTGGTTACTAACAAATCAATACTGAAGCACGTAATTCTTTTTACACCACAAACAAAGTACATTTTATTCCATCATCTGTAGCTTGAATTGTAGTTTAGAAGCCTGCTTAGGCACTAAAAGCAGCATTTTGTTTGCAACTTCCATGCCAGTGAAGTCACAGCATTAAAGGAATATCCTGGACTGGAGTTTTTCCCACACATTTAGCTGTTTTGCAAAGACCTGCTGTATTTTCCCCAACAACTGTGAATTTAGCACAATGTACAGAATTCTAGCAAGAACCCTGGTTGCTTAAGTGTCCTAAACACATGGCCAAAAGGATGAGGAGCGGACATGTTTTGTGATGATCAAGCACAACTGTTTCAGTGGAGAAAATGCCCTACATTTGGTCAGACCATTTATCTCGAGTTGCTGGGATAGTGCTGTCTTTGGAAAGGGTGTAGGTGTTAGCAAATCGCCAAACTGTGAACCCTGTGAACCATAGACTGTCAGAAGCATTGGACCTGTCTGGTTTTTGTTTGTTTGTTTGTTTTTGTTTTTGTTTTTTTTTTCTAAGTTCCTGTTGTCAAGTGTGGTACAGTGGGGTTGCGAAAGGAATGTATTTTGGATGACCAGGATGATGAATGTATGATGCTTCATGTTCATTTGTAATGTCCTTTTTATACTTAGAAATTGCTTACATATGTATCTGTATGTAAATAAATGTTTAATCCTTTCCAGCTGGCGTTTAAAGCGTCTGATTTGCTTTATTGTGAGGTTTGAGTTTTGTTTCAATTTGATCTGCAAAGCAAAGTTGCCTTTAACATCAGACAAACTGATTCCTTTAGGAGGATGTGATTTAATTCGGACTTACAGCTGGATGGCTGCTGAGGACTTTCTGCTTGGGTTCAGCGTAGCAAGAGCAGAGGCAGAGCTGTTGTCCATGGGAGCACTGTCCATTTGCACTAGAGCAAAAGAAAAAAAAATCACAACCAGAGACTTCATAGCCATGTTGGAAATGCCAAAGAAATGCAAATTGCAGTCAGCAGAGGGTGGTATTTGGCAGAGGGAGCATCCTGGAGCATCCTCACTCCAGGGTATTGAAACCTGTAGCTGGTTAAACTCTTGTCCTAGCAGGATGCTGGGGCTGTGTGGATGAAGGTGATGTTTGGATGATGCTTGAGTTGGTTCATATTCTTTGCCCTACTGTCTTTTTTTGTCTTTTTTTTTTTTTTTTTTTTTATTCTAGTTCTCTTCAGCATTCAAGATGCTCTTCATGCCCACAGCAGACAGCTTCTTCTGCTGGACTTCCCTAATGATCTGCCTTTCTCCGGGGTTGAGATCCAAACAGGAGATCTCCCATTTTAAGCCTTTTGGTCCATATATAAAGTTTGTGCTCTGACATCCTGGAGATCAGATTTCCTCCCTTCTGCTAACACTTACGGTGAGAAATGAGCTGTGAAGCTTGAAGACACCATGTGTCTTTTATTGCCTCTTCCACCGACCTTGAAAGTCTTTCCTCGGTAAATGTCTGCCATGAGGGCTGGACCATCTGTTCTGCGTTTCCCCAGGAAGCTGGCACTCTGAGTCAGCACTAAAACAGGAAAAACAGGAAAAGGTATTTGCAGAGGGAAAGGTCCCTGCGTGCTTCTAAGCAGGAACTGGGCAAAGGGAGGGGGAAAAAAACATCCTTGAAGCTCATATAGTTTGGGAACCGAGCATTTACTGAATGAGGTGAGGGCTGGAGTGTGCTCCCTGTGGGGATGATGGCTGGAAAAGCCTGGCCAGCTTCCTCCTGGGGAGAGTAAGAGATGAGCTGGGGTGCGGAGAAAGTCTGCGTGTGCAGGATGTGCGACTGGCCCAGCCTGGCACTGCAGGGACATACGTGCTGCTCCCTGGGCTGGAGGGGCTGCTCCTCCTTGCAAGAACCACACAACCTCTGGGATGTGCAACCTTCTCCTTGATAAGTAGAACAGAACAGAATAGATTAAAATGGAAGGTGTAGCAGCAAGGTTACGCTACAGAAGGAAGCTTGAGCCAGGCTTTGCTACATGCAGATGGGGCTGGAAACACTGCAGGAGCACAAAGGCTCCTGACAAAAAGGGAACAACCTGCACAGGGGGAGAAATGCAAGCCCCACAGACTGCAAGAGTGAAAACAACACAACTTGCTGCCTGCCTCCATCCTCTGGTGTACAAAGCCTTCCTTTAGAGCACCTGGGGCACTCTGCCCAGATGCCAGCTCACTGACCGGCACCTGTCACGCACCAGTACTTTTTGGTCTTACTGGTGCAGTCCTCTTGCATAAAACAGAGGGCTCTGACTGCCCTGTGTGAATGTCAATGCTATCTTACAGACAGTCCCCTCTAATTTAAAATCTAATCTCCCTTTATGTCTTTCTAAGGTTAGGGAATCAACCACAAACTTGGTGTTTTTTCAGGTGTTCTGTTAATTACCTTCAGTGTTAAATATGCTGTGTTTTATTTTATTTTATTTTATTTTTAATTATCCCCCCCCCCCCCCCCACACACACACACATAATTGCATCATGTAAAAAGCACTTACTTTGGATGAAACACTTCATTCATGTCAAGGCATGGTCAGGTATACAACGTAGAAGTTCTGGCAGTGTTTTAGTGCTAGATGCATCAGGTCTGGCATATCATTCAGATCAGATCAAACCCCCACAATAGGGTTTTTGTCCAGCTGGGTGTTTGTCCAGCTCATCTCAAGGGAGTGCTTTAAGAGCCAGTGGCACCAGTCTCATCTTATGTAGGAGACTGTAGTTTTAATTAATCATGTGCTTTATTGGTTAGGGCACCAATCTCTTAAAAACCCTTCAACAGATCCTTCCTGTACTCAGTGATGTCAATGTGGGTAATGCTGTCTTTCCCTTTATTTCTTCCACAGAAGACATAAATTCAGATTTACCATCTCCAAGTAGGCTGCATTTCTTACTCCCTTTTCACTTCCCCTTAACAGACTCATTGTATAGGATTTTATTTGAACATCAGTAAATGCAGGCACACACAGACCTAGGCTGGCTCACCCTACAGCCTTGCACTGTCCTGGAGCAACCACAGAGCAGTTCTGGGGCTCTGACTTGCTGCAAAGTGCAGGCCTGCAGCTCAGCTGGGCAACTCACCACCAGCATATGACAACTATCTGTCCTCTTCTGGTACTGGCATGCCCCTTCAGATGGGTCAGAAAGTCCTGCGCAGGGGTCTGTGTGTCAGAGTACGTCACTGCTGCACTCTGCCACAGTGGTTTAGGTTGGCGTCACTGGCATAGCACTTAACAAGTGACTCCACTCACAGGTACAACATTCATCATTATTTTAGTCATCTCATCTAACTACCTTTATTTCTTTTTTTTTTTTTTTCTTTTCCCCATCATATTCATCAATTGCATGTTTCTTTTCTTCCATTTATGTTTAGGACCCAGGGACTACAGAGATCTGGGCTTTGGCCTGAAAGACCCTACCGAGCCCAGCCTCTTGCACTGCCACCTACTGTTCCAGCAGCCTCAAACACCAGGAAGAAATTCTGGGCTGTGCTCGAGTATCTTGGACAGCGAGGAGAAAAAAAAATGGTTTGCTGCCTAGGGTCTTTCAGTTATATCCAGAACTAGGCTTCAGGCTAATACTGGACAAATCTGAACCTGTGCCACAATTTCCTGAACTGTAAGGTGGGGGGAAAGAACAAAGAGGGTCATGGACAACAACAGGAAGAAAACCACCAACAACAGCTATGGAAGAACTTTTTTGTAGCCTATTTACCTATGCAGACTCACTGTGTAGCCATGAGAAACTGTTGTCTTCACGCAGCCTGCAGGAATGCTGCAGTCTCAGCATGCCTGTGCTCTTGGGGCACAGCTCACCAATATCCTGCTCGACTGCAGAAGCTGTGTGTTCGATCTCAGATCGATCCCCAGAGTCATCCAGTAAGAACCTGGAAGGGACATGGACTCAGGGGCTCTTCTAGTGAGGAAGAGACAATAGGGAACCAGAGAATACTTCACCTATTTTTATGTGAAAAAGTGAGATTATTAAACGCTCACACATTTACATAAGTGTTTATTGCATGTTTTAATTTACAGTAAAATAAACTAACAGCAGAATTCTCTTTTCCCCATCTCTATGGCACAAAGTTCTGCAAATAATCTTAGGAAGACATATGCCTAAAAGTGTATAAAAATGTTTTTTAAACATCTCTTTTCTTTATATGAGTCATTCTAAAAAAAAATCTTAAAAATAATTTAAAATAACACAGCATAAAATAATCATTTTTTACTGTTTTGGCTTACAGAAAAAGGGGCTCTGCTTGGAAGAACAACTCAGGAGACCAGCCTGTTGCCCCTTCCAATATAACCCCTGAATAATTTGCACGTGAGAGGTGATTCTTTCCTTCTGAAGAGGAACAAGTTTCCAGGATTGAATCATTTAAAAACAAGGCCTTGGTGGTACCTGCAGACACAGGAGTTGCTATAATCCCGGCCGTATTCTCAGAGTTTAACCCCTCACTTCTGAAGCATGCATCTTTTTCACTGTTCTCTTTGCTTCCAGAAATTGGGATCCACTCTTCAAAGTCGGCAGGCAACTGGCTGTTTTGGAACAGCTGTGAAACAGAGCTATTACTTTCTTTTTCTTCCCCATTACACAGCTTCTGACGTTTCACTAACCTGCCAGTAAGCTGCTGTAACAGAGTGTTTTGAAAGGAAGACCTTGATCGCTTGCATTTGGAATGGACTTTAGCAGGATTTTTAGGGGTGAATATAGTGACAAGAGAGCTTTGTTCCCCCAAAGGCCACAGTTTTTGGACAGGTTTTGCCACAGGAGTTGACTCAGAATAAGGAACAAAGTCTTGGGCACTAACAGAATTGCATTCTGAATCATAAAAGGAGTACGCTACTGGTGTACTGTGCTTACGAAAAGCAAGAGGGGACCTATGTAGGGAAGGGGTCTGTTTTAAACTGTTACAGGGAACATCCAAAGGAAAAAGCCCCAGTTCAGGAGTTGTGACCTTTCCTGTCAACCTACCTTCCTGTATCAAAGAGTTAGATGACTTATTTAAGAACTCTACAGTTTTTGCTACCTCACTTGTATCAAAGAGATCAGCAGAAGCATTGTAGCTGCCTTCAGGGCAGCTACTGTTCTGTATCACCTCTCTCTTATTTATACTTTTGAAAGCATTTTCTTGCAGTTCTGTCGATGTTTTTAATTCTCTTTCATACATCCTCCTTGTGTTGTTGGGAGTTGCTGGATCAGAGTCCCATGTTCCTGTGCATATAAGATCTTTTCGTTGGTTTGCTTCATAAGAAGAATTTTCTTTACTTCCACTACCAGCTAAACAGCTATCACGCACAGGCTGCACACAGGTAGCCCTCTTGCTCCTTTGTAAACAGAAGCTTTCTTCACGTTCAGCAGCACGCTGCAGATTGATAAAAGAACAAGCTGACTTTGAAACTTCAGTATCTGCTTCTTTGGGCTGTCTGTTTCTTTTGGAAGCAGAATACTCTGATGTAACCGGTAAGGACTGTGATGGAGTAAGTAGACGAGGGTTAGGTATAACACAAGATGCTCCCCATTCCTTGTCAGCTGAAGATGAAATGCTACAGAAAGACTCACATTGTGACACCTCATCACTCACAGGATTTGGATTTGACTGCTGCCAAGCAAATGATATACTCTCCCAACTATCTTTCTCTGATGGTGGCAAGAACCTCCCTGATATGCTCCCTTCAGGTAAACCACCAACTCCTGGGGCTTGCCTGGGACATGATTTGTTAAGACCTACACTCAACTTGCTGCTTTCAAGGGCAGTACGTTGGCCTGCATCAAGACTGGGTGCCGTTACAAAACTCTCACCTTCTATTCTGGCTAAAAATTCATTCAGACTTTCTGAGAACGGGAGCTCTTCCCAAAGCACAGAGTCTGTCTGAGACACTCTAGTTACAACATTTACACAATTAGAAGTTGAGGTACGTCTGTTGTAAAAAAGGGAGTTTGGGGATTTTTCTTTGTAAGAATCATTTCCAATACTAGTATTTGGGTAAATGCTTTTTACTCCAAACTCTGAGGGATTTTTTAACAACCTGGAATGATTTGGAGGTGAACACTTAGTCTCTGAGAAGGAAATTCTCTCTAATTTATCAGTCGCAGAGATTCTGTCAGTCTGACTAGGCTGTGAATTTAATTCATCCTCCTCCTCTTTATTCTCTTCCCTCACTGAAGAGCTGCAACACTGTGACTCCCAAAGAGTTTGATTGTTAAGGCTTACACTGCACGATTCTGCAGAGACAGGCCTCCCCTCTTCTTCATGCTGTTCACTCACCAGCTTTCCCACTTTCAGAGTGGGAAAGTCTTCCGTTGTTACCCAAGCAACAGATGAAGTCAGGCTGAAGGACTGCTGCCAGCACCCTAAAAAACTTTCTCCGCCACTAGACTGAACAAAACAGGAGTTTCTGTTCCAGCTAGACAAGCTGCTGAGCTCGCTGACAGGTTCATCTATTGGAGGTGACAATGAATCAGGTAAGTGTGAGCTGTTATTATGGTTCCTGAATTTCCTGGACTGCAGGAGCCGATGGAAGTAGGTGATAACAGTAAAGCCAGTAACAGCAGCATTTGGCAGGAAGATCTGGCAAGCTGTAAGGGTTTTTGTACCTCTGTTAATTCTGGAACAGTTTTGCAAGATGCTGCTGGCAAAAGAACACCCTCCATCCTCACTTGCACAACCCTGAGGGGGGAAAGGAAAAATTAGTATAATGCTTTGGTTTAAGACAAAAAAATAATTAAGGCATGCCTTTTAAGTCGGGCTTAAATTTAGGTATCCCTTTTAGGTCAGAATCTGCAGCAAAGAGAAGACAAAACAGTCCGTCACACAAAGCAGCACTCCCTGGGAAATTAGAACTGGCAAGGGCTATAAAGGGCATCACAGTGAGAGGCACTTTGCTTGCTGCAATTATGCAGAGTTTTGGAGCTGGAAAAACAACCAAGAATTCTAAGCAAGAACTTCACAGAAATTTTCTTCCTCCCATTAGGGCACTGGGTGCTCCACAGCTTCCTCCAGTACAGTTCTGTGCAACTGGCGAGCTGCCTGATGCCAGTGCTTTTCTTTTGTCTAGGAGGCACTGGGTAATACTTGAAGCAAAGCACTCTGGTACCAGCTACCTGACTTGGCAGCTCAGCTACCAAAGCCAGCATGTTATTTTCTATGCAATATTTCCATTTCATGGAGTAATTTACAACCGTTATCTTCTCAGATACATTTAGAGAGCAGTATTTCAAAGGAGTTTCAGCAGCAATTCCTTGTAACACCTGCTCCACTCTCCAAAGAAACAGCGGGTAGAAAATGATATTAAAAGCAGAGGGAGTATCTAATGTTTTGAGAAGTGGATAAACCTTCTTTTATCTCCCCCTGAAGGTCTGACAATACCAAAGAGGACAAAAGCAAATGTAGTTGTCTTCAGATTCATCCACCCTTCTATTCCCTGAATCTATGCACGGTGCAAAGATTGAAATCAAAGACTGTTAGCCAAGCACAATGACTTTCTATGTAAGTCTTAAAATACATATGTATGTTTATACATCCCTCTCCGTATTTTTTAAAAGTATATTGTGTTGATTTTGAATTATGTCTGGGAGAGTGCAACTGTAGGCATAGCTGAACAAAATGATATAGAAATGTCTGTAGCTACAGGCTGAGCAAATGGTCTTTGCATACGTGTTCAGGCATTGTGTGTGCAAAAGCAGCAAGAAGGCTGTTGATATACAGAAGGATTACTCATATTTGTAAAGGTATTAAACCTAGAGAGCTGGTGAATGGTTCTAGCTCAATAAAGTTAATCCACAAGGTTCTCCAATTTCCATTGCTTAAGACACAACATGAAGAAAATCTTGGCTCAGATACAAGTTTTGTGGGTGAGGAAAAACACCTGAGCCAGGTAAGATTTCATCAGCAGACTTCAAAATATGAATGACCCTCAAAAGCAGCATTTTAAGAGAACTTAAGAGACAGTTCGCATGGAAAACAACTAATATTTAATATAAACATTAATATAAACAAATTAATATAAACAACAAACAGCTAATATTTCGGAGTCTGTTAAGCACACAGGCAAAGCACAGATGCGTATGTTCAGCAGCTGTACTTTATCAGCGTTTTTAAACACTCTTAAATCCAGAAATGTCAAAATGTTGCAAGGGGATGTGTGCATCTCCCTACATTTCAGAAACCAGAAGACTATGCAGCATGGGAAAGGTAAGGCAAGGCTTGCAAAGGCAGTCTGTTTCATGCTTGAACTGTATATGCTTTTTTTTTTTTTAAATACAGATTCCAAGCTGTTACTGACACACACAGGAGCTGGCATTGCTCAGCCTCTCTGAAAAGCAGCCCTGACGAGCTGTCAAGCTGACTACTGCCATTCAAGATGGCTTTTGAATGTGACTCATTTAAAATAACAGAAGAATTTGAGGAAGAGGAGCAGAATCATTCCCATATTCTAGCCCCAAATTTTCTCCTCAGGATACTGACATTCTGAAAAAAATGTCTTGATAAGTTTATACCCCCAGCTGGCTACAACTTAATGAAAAAACTCATTATAAGAGTGTAATATGGATTAAAAATTACCTTCACTCCAAATATAAATCTTTTTCCAATGAAACAGGCTTCAACTGCTTCAACTAACACTCTTGGAGATGCATCTCTGTTTGTTTCTCCTGACAGCTGATTAAAGTCTTCAATACACCTGGAGTAAAAACATACAGAAATAATGCATCGATGCAGTAAGATTTACACAGCAGTTCAGCTGTAGTGTAGGTAGAACAGACTAAAGAGAAGATACTGTGGTAGCTTAAACTAAACAGACAGAACACAGGAAATCGTGAACCTCTAAAATTAATTGTTTAGTTCACTTAATTTGTTACAGTGAAATAAAACTAAACAATACTTCATATAGGTTTAATATGCATACAACATTTGGGTATTCCTTAAGTGGCTCCAGTTTTTGGATCAGCACCATGATTTACATATTATAATGCTGCCATGTATGCTGCTGTTACTTACACATCCTTTCTGCCTGCATCTTTACAGCAATGGCAGCATCCATATCAAGCCATGCAATTAGTTTTGCTTTTCACAGTTCACAGTAGTACAGCGGTCTAGTGGAGAATGACTCCCATAAGAGTATTTTTAATGCTGTTAATATGGGATTTAGAAAGAGTTATCTTTGACCTGATGATAACACGAATCAGTGGAAAATAAAAACAGAGAGAAAGAAAAAGGGAACATATCTAAACATCTTATCATTGCAATTTGACGTATCAGAAAGTCTGAAGCTTTTAATGTGGGTGGTCAGGCTCTAATGATTAACAGCCTTTCTTAGAAATCCCTCAATGCTAAAGGAAAATCTGGTCCCATTAAAAAAAAAGCTGTAAGAGGCACACTTTTTTCTTAATCCTAACAATAAGAACAACAAAATACAACAACAACACAGCCAAAAATCCATCCCTTTCAACACCAAACCAAAAAAAATTTTGACAAGAAAAACACACTAACCAAAAAAAAACAACCAAAAACCCCAATCCGAACACCAAAAACAAATGAACAGCCCCACAAACCTGACAGGCTCTTTTTACCTTAAGACTTAATTTTGCCACAAGATTTGAAAATATGTTTACATTTCTGAAAAAGTCAACTTACTTCGTAATTTGCCATTAGATGAAGAAAATTACATCATCTCAAATTTAGGTGGAAGGATCCACCCAAGGTCCCAACTAAATGGTGAAACTCACTTGGCAGCATCTTAGTAATGGAAATCACAGAAATCACAGAATGCTTTGGGTTGGAAGGGACCTTAAAACCCACCAAGTCCCAACCCTCTGCCATGGGCAGGGACAACTCCCACCAGGCCAGGCTGCCCAAAGCCTCATCCAGCCTGGCCTTGAACACCTCCAGGGATGGGGCATCCACAGCTTCTCTGGGCAACCTGTGCCAGGGCCTCACCACCCTCTGAGTGAAGAATTTCCTCCTTATATCTAATCTAAACCTACCCTCTTGTAATTTAAAACCATTCCCCCTTGTCCTATCACTGCACCCCCTGACAGAGTCCCTCCCCAGCTTTCCTGTAGCCCTCTTTAGGTACTGGCAGGCTGCTGTGAGGTCTTCCCTGAGCCTTCTCTTCTCCAGGCTGAACAACCCTAACCCCCTCAAGCCTGTCTTCACAGGAGAGGTGCTCCAGCCCTCTGATCATCCTTGTGGCCTCCTCCAGACTTGCTCTAATATATCTTCAGCAGAAAAGCAGAGATTTCTTACATAAAAGTAATACATATCAAAATTTCAATATTTCAGCAGGAAACCAAACTCAACCATTTTCTCAAAGTGACGGGTACCAGGGAAAAGCTTGAAGGGAGTGTTTTAACAGCTTTTTTCCCCATTTGTCTCCCCACAATCCAAGCTCATCTCATTTTTTTTTTTGAGGTTGACAAAAAAGCAGTAGTTATATAGGCAGAAGCAACGCATTCCTTACCTTTGCAGATTTCCCGCAGTGACACCAAAGAATGGATCTAAGCAACTTCCAAACACAGTAATGTCAAACAAATCATTTGTGTCAGCAATCTTCAGGGACAATCTATATCTGTACCCTGCATCTTTAGCTTCACCTGTGCAGCCACACTTTGGACAGTTAAACCTGACAAGACAGGAAAATAATAAAAACCAAATTGAACACGTGAACTTCACTGCGGAGCTAAGAACTTATCTGCAGTTTAAATGCCACTAGAATAATGCATTTAATATTCCATTGCAAATTATAAGATTATTTCTTGGTCTTTACCCCCTGAGGCATGAATATTAACATAAGCTCAGCAAGGGGCCTGTATCAATCTGGCTTCTTTGGTAGATTGATTAAATGCTAGTCTGTTGTCAAGCTGGAGAGACACAGCGGGCTTTGAATGACCTTTGGGGGATTCTGAACTCCTTGACACCTCTGTCTGTTTGCGTTTTGCTGTCTTCTGGGATTTTTCTTTCTGAAGCTTAGTATAAAACCTAGATTAAAAAAAGCATCAGGAAACAGCACTGTTGTATCTTTGACTTCAGCATGTGAAGCAACAGATATCCTTCCTTTGCAAAGCCAGCTCCTTCCATTCTGTGCTGATACTCATTGATTTGTTGTTCTTTTATGTGTCATCTGTTTAACATTAACAGTGGGAGGAAAAAAAAGGAAAGCTCATATCTACCTGGACACACAGCAAGTGGAAGAATCATACTGAATTACATCATGCATTGAACACACAGAATAAGAAGAAATAAAGAAAATATATGGTTTAATTTGCAGGGGCTTTTAACTAATGCATTCTAACTTCAGAACAGCACCGAAGAATCGAAGTGCAATGGACGCAGGTGGAAGATATTAACACACATCTGCATTCTCCTGAACTGCCCTTTGACTTCATGTGGCACAATATAACTCTTGATTCTTAATGATCTCCAAACTGCTACAGGACTTTAAAGAAATCCA
Organism: Netta rufina; assembly: GCF_964035555.1. Classification (NCBI taxonomy): domain Eukaryota; kingdom Metazoa; phylum Chordata; class Aves; order Anseriformes; family Anatidae; genus Netta; species Netta rufina. The sequence continues at coordinate 7,791,458 of NC_140123.1, forward strand.
AATGGTGTTAATTTCAGGTATTTTTTAGTTATCATTTATTTCTCTGATTAGTTATATTTCTCTGATTAGTTAGTGGTAACTTTGTGCTCAGCTCTCAGAGACCTGCAAGGCCTCTGACAGCAAACAGCCAGCGGGATGGAACAGCTTACAGCACGTACCTCTTGGGGTTCAGCACCAGCCTAGAAAAGCAGCTCTGACAAGCTGGATAAATGAAGCAGGAGTTCTGGACAGAAATTACAGAGGCAGCCAGAAGTCCTCTCGCTTTGTTCATGTGCTCACAGAATCATCTGAAACAACCAAGTCAAAATGTTTAATGACTTCTAGTTTTATGAAATGTTAATCAGAGAGTTCCAATGTTAGCTACCAAAATGTTCTCTACAGCTGATGTAAACAAGGCTTTATAAATCCTTCTTTGAAAAAGCACATTTATTGCAGTAATAGTTATTTATAAATCTCCTTTCAATGTATACTGCAGAGCAAACCCAGAATAGGAAGTGAATTCCACTTCTTCACCCCATAACTCCCTCAGGGAAGTCGAGGGCTAAGGAGATAAAGGAGACTTGAATATGGCTTTTGTAAGTTAAAAGTCGTTTTATAATCAACACTGACATTGTGTTCATACTTTGCTACAAAATAGTTCAAGTCTTGGCCAATTCCTTGGCCCTTAGGGGCACTGTTCTCAGCATTCTGGTAAAAACAACTGTAACACATGTACTAGAAAAACGTGAGTGACTGAAGTCATTATTCTGAGTAGTTCAGAGGAAAAACAAAATCAGATAACCAAATATTCCCTATGCCAGAAAGGCCTGAAGAAAAAAAAATAAAATGCAATAAAAGGCAAAAGCTTTACTGGAGGGTCAACCCAAATGAAACATTTCGCTTCGGAACATAAATTAGCAGGAACTCATTTGACTGATTAAGTGGTGCCCACCTTCAATTTGTGCTTAAACAGAACTCTTTTGTTTTACTTGCAGTACAAGACACCACCACACAGTATGAATAAAACACAGCAACACTGAAAAAAGAAGTAATAAAAAGAAGTAATAGAAGCACCCCCAAAGGTGGACTTAGAGCAATCAGCAGGTGCTCCACATTTCAATTGCTTTTCAACTCAGAACTATATAAACAAAGCATACTGTAACCTATCTGAACTTTTTATTGAAAGAACTAAAGAGATTCCTGAAAGTACAGCAAATATTTTAGGTATTCTGCTGAAAATTCAGAATTAAAGCATAGAAAAATTTGTATTTTTCCACGGGTTATGTTAAGAGACCCCTTAAGAGCAAGGGGCTCAATCCCAGTAACGCTTTCTATGGTATAAATAACGTCCACCAGAAGGCCGGAAGCGAACACAGCCCAAACACGTTTTCTAGCCTTTCAAACTGTGAGAAAACTCTCAATAATTCTCTTCAGACAGGATCTTCTGTGAAGCTATTTTATTCGTGATTGCAATGGCGAGCGTCCTGTCAATCAGGAGCATATTTTATGCAAACAAATCATAACCTTTTATTTCCTATTACCCAACACCTGATCTATAACATATATGTACTTTTTTTTTTTTTTTTAAATCAAGCCTTTAATTTCTCCTTTTTCCCTATTTTCATTTCTCATTTCTTATGTTTTGAGAACTTGTGATCTTCATTATTTTTACTGTCCTCACACTGCTCACCCTGTTTTCCTCTAGCTTCTACCTCATTTGGAACAGCGAGGCCTTCTATTGCCCACTTACCCACTGAGCACCTCTATTTGTTGTGACCACACAATCACCTTTGCACACAGACGGTCAGTTTTCTACCGCAAAAACACGACTTCGCTTCTCACAAAACCAAACGCAGCGGCCCCACCGAAGGCATTAAGCCCAGAGGCAGGGCCCGGACCCCCAGCTCCTGCTTCCCCCCCCCCCGCCGCTCCTCACCGCCGCTTTCCACGGGCGCCCGCTGCCCCCTGGCGGCTCCCAGGGCTCGCACCGCTGCTTTTACCCCAGCGCAGCCGCCGCCTCCAGCTCCCAGAGGACACCGAGGGCCGGAGGGAGCCGCGGGGCTCCCCGCACCCCCCCCCAGGCCCCCTACGCCCCGCCTCGGGGGCCTCGGCCCGGTCCCCGCCGCCTCAGGGCCTGGCGCGGCCCCTGAGGAGAAGGCGGAAGTGCGGGTGGTTGCCAAGGGCCGTTGCTAAGGGCGGGGACGAGGAGGCGCTCAGCCAATGGCGACGCAGCGCGGCGTGAGACCTCCCCCAGCTCCACCCAATGAAATGCGAGGGTGCCGGCCTCACGCGCCACCGAGCCCCTCCCACTTCACGCCCGCCACCGCGGCCGGCCAACCGCGAGAGGGCGCGCGCGCCGTCCGCGTTCATCTCAACCAATCGCAACCATCCAACCCCCTCAGCGCCCGCCCACAGAAGCGGAAACTCCTCCCCTTCCGGCACCGTCCCTCAGAGCGCCCCGCGCGGGGCGCAGGCGTGGACACACCCCTTCGCCGGCTCCTGCCGGCACCGGCCGGGGAGGGGGCGGTGGGGCCGCCATAAAGCGGCGGGGCAGCGGGCAGCACCCTAAGGCCTCGCCATGCCGCGCCTCCTCCTCCCCCTCCTGCTGTTTCTCCTTCTTCTCGTCCAGCTCAGTGCCTTACTGGCGCCCCGCCGCCGCCGGGGTGCCCCGCCGCCGTCTCCAGCCCCTTACCTGACGCGTTACCTCTCGCAGCAGGTAGGAGCTGCGGGTTTTGCAGTAAAATATCCATTCTCTCCCTGCCCGGGTGCTGCGCTGGATGAGGGAAAGCCTGGCGGGGCTTGGCAGAGGGCTGGGTCCTCAGGCGGGTCGTTTCCATGGGGATCGAGGGGTGTTTGCTGCTCTTCGGTGCCTAATCTAGCTAATTAGCATGTTTTTGTAGCTTTCTGGGTGCTGCGGTGCTGAATTCCTCAGGTAAGGTTCTTTTTCCGTGCTCCTGCTGTAGATGAAGCAGCTGGCTGCAACCACAAGGTGCCTGCCTTGCTGTGGCTTGGTCAGCTGCACCTCCAGTGATACCTGCATACATCCCCTGGATTATTTGTTTCTTTAAAATAGGAATCAGATTTCTGTTACTAACCTTAGCTTTATTTTGCTGGTGGTTTTAACAGTTCTCAGTGTGTTTGTGAAATCCATAGCATGTGTGCAGACCATGATTTTGATAAGCACTGGTGCAGTCCCCTTGCAGAAGCCTCAAAATAATTTTTTTTCCCCTTAAGTTTTCCCAAAGCAGTAACCAGTTTCTCCTGATGTGTCATGGAAGGTTTGCATCTTGACCTTCGCTATCCCAGACTTTGCTGGGGAGGTAATGGATCCTCTTGCCTGGAGGCGTAGTGAGAGGAGAAGACATTTCTGGCACTGTCTGGCTCCGGCTGGAGGCAGCGTGCAGCCTGGTTCTGAGTCTTATGCCTTGGTCTAAATGGGAGAGCTGTGGGAGGGAGATGTTTAATGCACAGGCACCACATCTTGTGTGGTGGCGTGGGGATTGAACATCTCGGTGTTGGAGATGGTGAAGTCTTCACGGGAAGATGAAAATGGGAGGGGTATGCTTTCAGAGAGAACAGAGTTGAAGAAAACAGGTAAGCTGCGTAAGGTCATCCTGAATTAGATACAAGATAATTTTAGAGTCAAAGTTCTCCTTGTTAGAGTTGAGAGGTGAGTGTGGTGCATTTAAGTGTGCATCCATGCACTGAGATTATACTGCTGTGGTCTGTTTCTGCTTGTGAGTGGTCTTCTTCCAGGGGTTTGCCTGTAAAATCTATGGAATTCCTGAGGGTTGAGAACATCTCCACCTAATGAACACTTTCAAGTTGCTCAGGGAGTGATTGGAGGCTTGGGTCCCTCCACCAGCTTTCCTGCTAGCCCTTTACCTCATACTGCAGATGCCTTCTGCAGTGCGTGTTGGTGTTGGCCAGGATATCAGCTCTGTGGTGTATCTTGCTGTGTGACACCCAGTTGTAGCACACTGGCTGTTATGCATTGCTGCCATCGTATCAGTGGTAGTCATCCTGTGGCCTGATCCGCCCTCTGTCACCATGTTCACACCTCTGTCTTCATCCCATTTTGGAGTTGTCTCCTTTTGGAGCTGCCATGTGCCTGGGATCTGTGGATTTGGGGAGGTAGATAAATTTTGAGAGGAGGGAAGGGGAAATCCCAGTGGCACTGTTGTAAAGGTGATGCCAGATCTCATTCTCTTCAACTTCATCCGTGTTTTTCTTCTTCCATTACCTCAAGCAAATCCTGTTGGCTGTGAGTACCTGCTGTGGCAATTGGATCCTGCTGACAGGTTCTGAAATCCTCACCTTTGCTGCCCAAAGGCTTACAAATATCACAGTACATGGTGGGAGATGTGTGCCTATTCATGTTTTGGGTTTTTGGGTGTTTTCCTATCATCAGATTTGAATGTTGTTGCCTGTCACCTGAAAGATGTAGGGCTAGCATAAAAGGTCTAATCACACAGAGGCGTAAAACTTTTGTTTATCAGTGGCATGGTGTGCAGAACTAACAGGCAGCTCTCCAGCCTTTATGAACCATGTGCTGAGCACAGCTGTCTGGGAATTTGTAATTACATTATGATTCTGTAGTGGAACATAAATACTGTGATTACCATATTAAATAGGGGTGGTGATACTTTGCCACCTCTGAGGGCTGATGATGTTTGTTTACATGAAAGTTGCTTAGGGCTTGAATCATCAGCCTCTGTTCTTTCATAGTTAAAGTTGCTGTTTTGATTATAGCTTTTCTGTTATTGTTTTATATAAAAATAACAATATAAAAATGTTTTTGCAATATGGCAAACTATTATGCTGTCACAAAGGAAACACACTTCTGTTAAAAAGCAAAATTATTTGAATAGTCTTTAAATATTCAATACTTCCATGAAAGACAATTTTGAATAATCTAGATAGATAGCTTGCATGAATCCCGTTGCTTAGAAAGTTATCTCTTAAGCACAGTGAACAGTTCATTAACGTTGTACATTACAGAACAGAATTGCAAAAGCTGGAAATTTCCTTGTGGAGTTACAGTCTCTAAGCAGAGCTGCTTGGCGTGGAAGCCTGGAGACCTAGAACATTGCTTGAGGGGTCAGCATCAGCACTTACTGACGTCTGAGTCTGTGATGAGTCTGGTATGTGTCTGCTTTCAGAAAAAACGGGGGAGAAACAGGGTCAGAGTTCAGCTTGAGAGTAGTTTAGGTTAAACTTCCTTCTGTTTGCCACTTTAAGTGCCTGACACCCCTGACAGCAGGACTAAAGTCTAGAACTGGAGAAATAAGTCACATGATGCCCATGTCAGTGTGACTGGGACCTCAGCTTGCGTGTCAGATGTACTGAACTGTTTGTCCTCAGTGTTCCATATTATTTTGGCTTGGGGGTGTGACTCTTTTCCCCTTCAGTAAGTAAAGGTTGCCTTTAAGCTCTCTACTTCTCTAATGCGTAAGTGACATTACCTGATCTAAAGGTACCTGATGCTGCCATGGGCTGGTACACAGCCCTTGTAGGAGGAACTGCCATCACCCACATCCTTATACCAGCAAACCATACCTGTTGTGGGGGAGTTAGTCCCTTTTTTAGCTCTCATGATCGCCTGGTGTGACTTCTGTAGGCAAGATCGTGCTTGCTTCTGCTTTTGTATCTTGCTCTCAGACTTGAGGCTTGTGTGTTAAATCAATCCATGTAAAACTGACCTTCACTGAGATGTGTAGGATGTATGGAGCTGCAAGCACAAGGCTGCTCTGAATGGCCTCTGTAAGCAGCTGTGTCAGTGACCACAATGACAATTGACAGAAAGGGCTTTGAGGCACCTGAGGGCTGTCTCCTCTTTACCCAAGTAGAAATAATCCCACAGTGGGGAGTGTCTGGAGTCAGGCTGCTTTTTCTGACCTTTAGGGAGCCTTGTCTTGCATCTGCATCATTCCTGTCTTCAATCACTAGTGTTGGGGGGAAAACAACAACAACAAAAAGTTTGTGTTGCTCTAAATGCAGAGCTGCGTTAAAGGCTTCTCGGTGATAGCCTGCCTCCTCAGAAAACAGTGATGTCTCTTCACTCTGTATGATAATTGGTGGTTGTGCAAGACTTAACGTGGTTGTGGGGCTCTTCTGCACAATCCCACTTTGTGTGCACGTCACTCACTCTGTAAACAGTCGTGAATTGGTCTAAGAACCAGTGACCGTGTACAAATAAACTCTTGTTCAGCGAGTTACTGAGCTTGGTCCTTCAACTGATTATCTTTGGAACTAACACGTTAGTGATGTGGCCGTTTCCAGAAGATGAGCTCTGGTTGCTTTTAATCACTTTGTAGATGTCATACACATCTCACTATGTCATAGCTTAGCAAATTCATATGCAAGTCTCTGTGCTCTAAAACTTATCCGTGCTTCACATTGTGTATATGTAAAAGGAAGCTCCTAAAGTTTGAGAAGTAATGCAATTTGATCTCTTCTAGCTCTATCATGTTTCTTTAATGCCCTATTTTGTGTTACAGACTGAAGTTTTGAGGCATAGAAAATGAAAGCTTTGACTGAAGGTGCAAAAATCAGAAGCAAATTTAGAAAGTGTGTGAAAACTTGAATGCAAATTTTCAAGTAAGAAAATAAAAGTTGAGAAGGACAGCAACAGGCAAAAGAACACCTATCAGCGAAGGAAGAAGAACTGATGCAGTACTTTCTGTTTTATGGGAAGGATCAATGTAGAGGAAACCTGTGAATCCTAGAATTTTTCTACTCTGAATATCAGTGCTACAGCAAAAAAAAGAAAAAAGGCCTTCAGGTAACTGTATGAATGAGCAGTGTAAGGGAAGTGAGGTCAAGAGACTGGATCACCTCTCTGGCAGTGCTATCTTGATTGAATGCAAACCAAAGGTGCAGTTTTGCATTGAACGTTGCATCTGCTGTATCTGCAAGAAGGAAGCTTACAATTAAGGAACAAGCTATCTTTTAATCCAGTTTAATACAGTCTTTTAAAGTTTTTTTTGAATATTGTGTGCAAATGAGTGGCACGAAGTATATTCATATGTACATACACTGGTGCTGTACAAGTTGCTGTAATGCTAATGGCGTAATTTTTAACTTTAGACCTCAAATTTCCTTATAAAGCTGCTGATTTCAATCTGGTTTAACAGCTTTAATTGTGGTTAGTAAATTTTTTGGCAGCTTATGGTGACTCAGGGTGGTGTCTCAGAATAGTAACATGTGGCAGGAATGGTTAAGAAGGATTTGTTTTTTCCTTCACCAGAAGTGGAAGGTGCTCTTGCATTGTGTTGCCAGACTGGAAAAACAAAGTGCTTTTTACGTGGCCCCTTGGTACCCATTAGTAGTTATGTCTAGTGGTCAGAGAAGTGATGCTGATGTTTGTCTTTGAGGTGAATTACTTGGCGTATATGTTTTACTCATCAAGGAGTTCAAGAGTACTTGGCAGCTCTTGCTCTGTGATATCATAGTGTGATTTAAAACACCAGCTGTAAGCTATAAACCAGCTCTATAAGCAAAACAATAGCTCTTATTCAGTGGACAGGAAAGCAGGGAAGTACTTGTTAAAGCTCGTCAGTGCATTTTTATTTTTATGCACTGCTTATCTGTGGGTCACAATGCAGGCATCAGCTTCTCGAATTAAGCAGGAAACACTTAATTTCCTCACAACTTGCAGTCTCTTCCTTTGAGTGAGAAGTTAATTCTGAAGGCTACAAAAAGCATCAATAATCACTGCTCTCTCTGAAAATAAGCACTTTTATCTCTAGCTTTAACCATTAAAAAGCTGCAGTAAGAAAGGCTGAAATACTTCCGTAAGGCTTTTTATTAAATAAAATCCGAAGAACTAAAGACTAAACAAAATGGCACTTGGCTGAAGTAGCAAGCAGCAGAAAGAAATTCTGTTAGCTTTGTTAAAGTTACTTTGACTTGCACCCATTGCCTGAGCTGCCAGCTGTGTTTCTTGCTTTTGAGGGAGAGGGGGGTGGAAATGAAGTTCAAAGCAGAATTCAATGCTCATGTGTTCTGCATGGATACTTTGAAGAGATCAAGGCCATCAAAACAGCCAAAAGCATAGTCAGAGACAGTACAGATAATTTGTAACATATGCCAAACAGGTGAGAGAGTAGATTACTTCTGGCACTAGATTAGATTATTTCTTTAAGTCTTCAAAAACTGAAGAAACACCTTAACTTTCTTTACTTCATATGTTCTGGAATACGTAGGTTTTTATAGCTAAGGCAGTGAACGTTGGTGAGAAATTAATGGGAAAACCAGGCTGCAGTCAGTGATCTTCCATACACTTGTAAAATGATTAACTTTTTTGTTTTGTAGGCCCTTGAAGTCAGAATTAAACGTGCATGGAAGAATGGGAATGCTGTTTCTTTTCAGAACAGTTTGTAGACAGTCTTCCTTGCCTGTGGAGTAAGGAGTTAATTTTCTTTCTTTAAATTTTTCGGCACTGATCCCTAGGCTTGGTTCAGCCCTAACATACGTGGCAAAGCTGGTCCTCAGTGCTACTGCCAAGTGGCATTGGTACTCTAAGTGGTGCTGCACTGTGGTGACAGCTCTCTAAATGCATACAGTGAGCAAAAAAACGTGCACTCTTTTGGGCTGTTGTTTCTATTGTCAGAGTGACTTAACAGATTTAACAGATGTTTCCTTTATTCAGTTACTTGGTCACAGTATAAACCTTAAATACAAGCTCATCCTTGCATCAGCCTGGCTGAGAGTGGTTTAGGTGAAGATCACCTCACCTGGAAAAGGTGATGGTGGAGCAAGATCAAAGAGATCGCTTCAGAGGAGAGCAGGGTGGCCAGCAAAGGGCCTGCCTGCATGGGGTGTGAGTTCGCAGGGAGCTGTGGTACACTGCTGTAGCTTCTACCTCTGACTGCTGATATGGACTCACTTGGTGCATCTCCTTTCATTTCTGGTTAATTTATTCCACTTCTAAAGAGTAAATTTGTCTTTGTCTTTTTCTTCTTCAAAGTGATGCAACAAAAACTTTCTAAAAGCATCAACAAAGGAACTGAGAAGGTAGGAGGTAGGCTGAGATGGTAGTTTGCATGCAGGAACTTCCCATCAAGACAACAGGAACAGAAAGTGGTGGGTATTGAACTCTTTGACTTCAGCTGGACTTGGACTGAGGCCAGGCTGAATTAAAGGAAGTGGGTGAAAGCAAAACTAGCATTAACAAAACGTTTGATTTATGCCTCAAACCAGCAGCTTGCTTCTCCTTACTGCCTGGCTACCCGAAAATGGAGTCTTTGAACAAAAGCTCTTCAAAACCACGTGCTGCTCTGGAAATGCTGGCTTTTCTCCACTCTTCCCTGCACGGTGATAAATAGCTGACCACCTACAAATGTACAGTTTTCAATCCTTCAAGTCACAGTTACCGGGGTAAAATGCAGAGTTCCTTCAACTCATAAGCAGAGGCTCCTGTCCTACAAGCTGATGGCAAGTTGCTTTTTGCAAATGTCTCTGGTTCAGGGTCTGCTCTTAATGGAGTAGTTTGTAAAAAGATGTGTTTGCCTCTTTTTGAGAAATAAAAGTGGAAATAGAAAAATATTTTTCAGCTAAAATCTGGGGGCATCTGTTTAGAAGGGAAAGACATGTCTTTGCCATGAGAAAAGCATCAGTCCAGGTCAGTTGTGGGAGTTAATTCTACTGGTGTAGAGACTTGGTAATTATTCATCCATTTGGCAGACCTTCTCAGCTACTGGAGCACTTCTGTAACAGCTGGAACAAGAGACCCGTGTGTTTCTGCTTGGAAGTAGAGCAGTTTATAGGAAACCTATTGACCTGCAGAGAGCCAAAGGTGCGAATTCCCTGACTGCAGCTATCTCCCCATCAGCCCCTCTACCAGTGTATCGGAGCCCAGCAGGTAGGCATTTCTTCTGTCCAGATGTGTTGCAAGCTTGCCGGAGGAGCAATTGCTTGTGGCATTTTGGTATTGCACAAGGGCTGTATGACTAACTGTGGCTTTCGTGCTTTGTTTTCCAAAATGCTTCTTCCTTCCCTGCTCAAGATACTCAGTAGTGACTGAGCGGCACTTTGCTGCTCTGCAAATCTGGGAGGTAAAACAGTTGCAGCTTGAGTTGAACTTTATAAACTGCCAAATAGTTTTTTTTTTTTTTTTTTAAAGTTCTAGCTCTCTTGGAGGAGGGGTAGAGGTGTTCTGGTTTGACCAAATCAAAATAGTCTTGAATTTATTTTTGGAAGGCTTTGTTTAAATGATTATCTGTATTCAAGGTATCGGGTGTTCTCAGCAAAACTGGATATCCAGTGTCATGTACTGCTTAATCGGGGACATATTGAGAGGCTCTGTACAACTTCTTTCCCTCTGCAGTCAGTCCTCCAACTGTGATGGATTTGTAATCATCTGGCAGGCAGATGGGGGGAAAAAACGAGAGACCTTTGCCTGTTATGGGTCTGAGAGATCTTTCACCAGAGTAACTTCATTTGTGCTGATGTTGTGCATCATAGTGCTTTATGAAATCACGTGCTTTGGGTAATATAGCCCTGACCTGTTTGTTCCCTACCCCTTGCTCCATCCCTTGTCCTGTGGAAGAATTTCTCCAGGATATTGGTGCCTTAACTGGAAGCATCAGTGTGTTATTGCCAGCTTGTTTAAATTCACGTAGCTGACTGATTCTCAGCAGCACAAGCCCCCACCGCTTTGAGAAGAGCGGGGTGTGGGTGCAATTGAGAGCTTGGTTAAGGCTTCAGCAGGAAAGCTGAACCAAGCTGTTCTCATCACATCCTCTCCCTTCTGCTGGAGCTTTGCCATTGTAGAGTCTGGGGCAGAAAATTGTGGGGGGCCTTGGACCTCTCAGAAACGGGAACAAATTATGTCCTGACTCACTGCTGGAGGATTTCTCACCCAAATAGTCCAAGCCTAAGCGTGACTGTGGTGTTCTTCTTTACGTGATTGGGGCATCTGGAGTTTGGGTTATGGTAAGATGCTACTAATGGTTTGTGGAAGCCAAAACCAATTTGTTTGTGTTCTCTTTGGTTGCTCTGGTTTCTAACATAAAAATAACCCCTCATCATGTAGCGTTTGGGAACTGTTTATTTCTAATGAGGGCTGACCTGAGTAGCCTGGTGCTTCCCTACAGCATATCCTGTAGCTGTTTAAATGTTCTTTGGTCTGTTTCATCTAAGTGCTTCGTCCAAGCTGTGCAACACAGGGCAGGGGGTACAGTTCCTGTCTGAGACTCTGCTTGTCACTTCTTTTTAATCACTGAAGTGATAAATGAGTGCCAAAAGCAGACTTCCTTAAACAGTTGCAGCCTCCCTAGAGCAGATGAGACAGTTCCTGCAGTGTAAAGGAAGCTTCAGCAAAATACACAACTCATGATTACAGTCAAAGGGTAATGTGTTCACAAGGACATAATCACAATGGAGATCCTTCCAATCCAAGGATCTTAAGTCTGGATCTGCTTTTGAGGAGTTTCTTGGACTGAGAGCTAACTGTAGCAATGGAAAAATCACAAAGTGGTTTTCTAGACCACCACTAGTAAAATGGAAGCTGGAATTAATAATCAGAAAGCTTGTGTGTTACGTCTGTTTCATGTTAAGTGTGATAAATGAGATAAAACTAAAGCCATGGACCAAAACCTCTGAATTGCTATGAGACTTCTGAATTATGGGGAATACAAAAGATTACAATGGCATCAAGATTCTGTCTCTGAAATGCAATTTTGTTTATTTTTAGGACTTTCAGATTAGAGGGTCAATGTAGCCTGATGCAAGAAGATGCAGTTCCAATCTGCATGCTCTTCCACTGAGCGTCCAACGATTAGGTGTTTTGATGGACTGGTGCTAGTCTTCAGTCTCAGCTGTCCCTTGCACCAGTATCAGTCTGCTGAGCAAGGAATGCAGAACTCAGCTGTTGTATACCTCATTCCATGCATTTAAGGTGAAAAAGATAAGGAAATAAAGCTAGTAGTTTTAAGTCAATAAGCCTGTTGGGAGTTGAGAGAATCTGCCCAGCAGTGAATGAGATGAAGCCTCAAAGGCTGTCATATAGAAAACGCACAACAGGAGGAAGCAAAGCAATGGGAATAATGTTAGGGAGATGTAGTTTTTAAGTGATGTTTTATTTAAGTTCCATTTCTGCTCCCATGTCTCCACTACTATGGGGAGGTAAGTAGTGTGTGAGCACATATTTCTGGTGGTACTCTTGTGCTGCCATGGTTTTTGAGCTTGACTATGTATATGAGCAGCACTTGTAGGAAAATTTGGGGTGTCTTTGAATATGATGCTGTACAAAGATGGCAAGGCAGTCTCTGCCCTTGTGAACATTCAACTCAGATGGAGGAAGCAAAGATTAGAAGAGGAAACAAAGCTAATAGGGCCAGCGAACTGGACAGGAGCCCCACAGCCTGCCAGGAGTAAAGCCTTGAATAGAAACACACCAGTGAAATCCCAGGGAGGCTGGTGCCCACGCTGCCGTTCACGCAGGAGGATATCCTCAGACCATCCTGCATCTTCCTGTCCTCAGGAAATAATTCAGACAGGATGAGCACTCAAAACAACTCCATGAACTCTTAGAGGGTGGAACATGCCTCTTAATCCTCTGGCTTTTCACCAGTAAAATAACTGACTCAATCTCAAATGGGATAACCAAGTTTGGGAAAAAGCTATGAAACAATGTTAAAATGAGGTGACGCCAAGCTGAGTGGTGCAGTTGTTAGGCCAGAAGGAAGGGATGCCATCCAAAGGGACCTGGACAGGGCCCATGTGAATCTAACAAGGTTCAACAAGTCTAAATGCAGGGTGCTGCACCTGGGTTCAGCAATCCCAGACATAAGCACAGACTGGGAGAAGAACCCTTTCAGAGCAGCCCTGCAGAGAAGGGCTTAGGGGTTCTGGTGGATGAACTGATCAACATGAGCCAAAGGTTCCAGGGAGACCTCATTGCAGCCTTTCAGTACTTAAAGGCATCTTACAAAAAAGATGGAGAGTAATTCTTTATTCAATCAGATAATGATAGGACAAGGGGGAATGGTTTTAAACTAAAAGAAGGGAGATGGGGATTGAATGTTAGGAGGAAATTCTTCACTCAGAGGGCAGTGAGGCCCTGGCACAGGCTGCCCAGAGAAGCTGTGGATGCCCCATCCCTGGAGGTGTTCAAGGCCAGGGTTATGGGGCTTTGGGCAGCCTGGTCTGGTGGGAGGAATCCCTGCCCATGGCAGGGGGTTGGAAATGGATGGGCTTTCAGGTCCCTTCCAGCCCAAAACATTGTGTGACTCTATGAAGGCTTTGATGCTTTCAGTCTTTCCAGAATCTCAAAAGCATAAAGCCATCAGTTAGATTTACCACCCTGGATGACATTAAATGTGTTTTGTTAGATGCTACCCTATGAATCAGCTCCTTTTGGAAAAGACTTAGTGGTGCTGTCCTGTCCCTGTAGTCCTTAATGACCTTAAGGTGCTGCTGAGAAGGAAGTGGGTTTTAGCCTACGTGTCCTGTTTTGTCTTTGTACTTCACTTGGTACCATGGGTTCAGAATATTTCCAGGAGAGCATTAAGCAGACAAACAGCTGTACAATAACAAACAGCTGCTGTGCCTTTTTTGTCTCCTCCCTGAGGGAGATGTGTATAGCAGGGCAGCTTGTTTTGGGAAGTACATCTAAAATAAAGACAAAAAAAATCACATAAAGGAGGTAAGTCATCTTTGAGAGGTCAACATAAGCACATGACACGTGCATGTACAAGGTAAGGTCAAAACTGTGCCACATGCTTGGAGCGGAAGGCAGAGAGGCAGACGCCAGTCCGGAGAGAGCTCTTCATCCTGAGCTGCACTGTAGAAAGTCTCTGTGCTGAAGGATGAAAGCTGCTGGCTCAAGGCTTCAGTCTGAAGCTCTCACCAGCCTCTAGGACAAAGTGGGGGGAAATACAGGGAGATTCCACTTCTTAGAAAAACCCCTGTCAACCTTGTTTCAGTATGTGGAACTGAAATGTTGCTTTTGCTTTCTTTGCCTCTGAGATGTAGCTCTCCAAAGTTTTCACATCCTGCCTACCTCAGGTGACAAAACCTTGCCTTAAACTTATAACTTATTGCTTCCACTCCTCCTCCTCTTTCTATTTTAGTCTTTCCTTTGATCACAACATCTGATTCTGTGACAGAGATAGTGTTGTGTGTACATCATAGCTCCATTTGTAAGAGGCTGCTGTTGTGTTGTTGCTAAAGGCTATTTTCTTAATTCTAACCAAATCTGCCAGGTAGCATTTACAGAAGCTTAAAATTTTAGGCTGTGTAACTGCTTTGGATAAATCCTGGAGTAGTTTGGAACGGAGCTCTGAATGCAGCATGGATTGGCCCTGCGACCTGCTCAAATCAGGGCCAAATTGGCTGCTCTGGGCCTTGTAGTTGCTGCTGACCTGCTGGCAGTAATCGTAATAATGAAAACTAATAAAAAAAAAAAAATCATGTATGATGGTGTACCATAACTAATGTTACTGTTAACCAGCAATTAAGGTATTGTACCCATATATTAAACTTTTATTTTGCTGGTATGGTCTGTTGTGTCCAATTGAGTGTGATTGTGAAAGTCAAATTGCTTTTGTCATGCCTGTTCCTTTTGGGCATAGGAATAGAAAAGAATTTTTCTGGTTCAACATCTTAATAAAATCTGAATGGGCGATCAGAGTTAGTGTGTGTTAGAGGTGCACTTTACACGGAGCTTTTTTAACGTTCTCGCCTTTAAAAAAAAAAAAAAAAAGGCAGGGGGAAGAAACCACCTGCTGAATGAGACCAGGCAGCTGTCATGTGCGATCCTGTAGTGCTTTGACTACACGACAGCTCCATCTGCTGTTCCTGGGCTACAACTTTCCCTTTGTGCTTGAACCTCCCATTTCACAATTTCATAGTGGTTCATGTGCTTCTTCGTTCCGACTTCATACATCTTCAGACAGCCCTTACTCTTGGGAGGAGGCATTGCTTGGGATGTTCCTGACTTTCATTTTGCAGTACTGGATTCTTCTAAGTTCTTTAAATGTCTTGGCAATAACTGGTAGCTGTGACATCCATTTGCTTTACAAACATGAGGTTTTCTTTGCTATTCATGTTATGTCTTATTCATGCAAAGACAAGTTACTACAAGGTAAGAAGCCCCATCATCTAGCAGTAAGAGTTTTTGCTGTTCAGTTGAGTAATAGGTACTTATGATTTTTGTGAAGAAGTCTGGACTTGTCTGTGCTGTCTGGGATTTTGCATGTGTCTGTGGTTTGACTTCTTATGAACGTAAGTGTTGTGGTTTAACCTGGCTGGCAGCTGAACACCACACAGCCGCTCGCCAACCCTCCCCCCTCCCTCTCTGGAAGGGGGGAGAAAAATGGGAAAGTGCAGCCTGTGAGTTGAGATAAAAACAGTTTATTAAGACAGGAAAATAGTATCAATAATAGTACTACTACTAATGTACATGAAACAAGTGATGCAGCAATGCAGTTGCTCACCACCTGCTGACTGATGCCCAGCCTAACCCCGAACAGTCCAGCCCTCCTACCCTGGCTAGCCACCCCTATCTATTGTTTGTTTATTGTGTGTGTGTATATATATATATTATATTGTTTAGCATGACCTCTGATGGGATGGAATACCTCTTTGGCCAGTTTGGGTCAGCTGCTCTGGGTCTGTCCCCTCCGAGCTCTTGCTGCACCCCCAGCCTGCCTGTTGGCAGGACAGAGTGAGAAGCTGAAACGTCCTTGGCTTGGTGTAAGCACTGCTCTGCAACAATTAAAACAGAGTGTTATTAGCACTCTTCTCATCTGAAGCCAAAACACAGCATTCTACCGGCTACTAGGAGGAAAATTAATTCTGTCCAAACTGAAACCAGGACAGTAAGGCAGTTTACCTGTAGAGGTTAGCCAGGTTTGATAGGTGGAGGGAAGAAGGAGAAAAAGGGACTGGCAATGAGTTGGTCTGCAGCATAGTTCAGAATCACGGTGGAGAATTGTGCTACTACAGTCACCATGGTCGCTAAAACTGGCAGAGGGAAGCTTTAGTTCCTGTACTTCTCTCCCTCTCATGACTGAGAGGCAGACTTCCTAAAGCACTGGGATATTTTTCAGTTTTGTGGGAACAGACCAACAGGTTGCATCATAAGTAAACTTGTAAATCCTTTATGTACAGAGTATTATCTATCATTCAGGAAAATATTTATATTTGAATATTACTATCTAGATCTTCCAGTTTCTGAGGAATGGGAATGATTTGAAGGGCTTTTGAATCAGTTCTGCACAGTAGCCCACTGGATAGCCTCAAGCTGCCTCACCAAAGGTTGCTGATGTGTTCACCTATTGTAATTTTTCCCCCAATGTTTTTGTCTGTTGTGCACTAAGCTGTCTGCACTGAGAAGATTTTGGTATATAACTTTGTAGGTTAGGAAAATTGAATGCTTCATGCAGTCTTGTGCACTCTGGCTTTCTGCAGGAAAATAATCAAATTTCAATGTTAGATGTTTAATTTTTTCCATAAAAGACAGATGAGGCACGTGTCTTGTGTTGTTTTTCTCAACGATTTCTGACCAGCAGACTAATCAGAAAGGTTAAATAGGAAAAGATGCTTTCCCCTCTTGCAGACAGACATGGAACAAAAGATGCTTGAGTTGTACTTCCTAATAGTATTGGAGTTTAATAACTGCAGTATTTTTTTTAGCTCAGCCTTATCTAATCTCTCTTTAATTGGACCAAGGACTTTCATTTGTTCTGCCTTGCTACAAATCATTGTTGATATAGAAAGTGAACTTAAAATGAACAGTAACGTGCAAACGTAGAAGCAGCAGGTAAGTTATTTGTGTGAAATAAGCCTGGCATGTGTTGTCATTACTTGAATTCAGTGAAATAACCACCATGTGCTTAAGTAGTGAGTTGTCCCACAAAGCAGAACTGTAGAACATAGCTTTATTTAGGTCCAGCACCAGACACTGGAGTGAGCTTATTCAGCATGAAGAACCTGTCTTATGTCAGGATTACAATGCACAGACCTTCAGCTGTTCACTGAGTTACAGCACAGCTGCCCTCTCACTTCAGCAGCAAGTCTGATCCTTTGGTCCAAGACTGAGTGAGCTTTGAGAGAGTTTGGTAAGACTTTGCAGCAGTGTGTATCTTAAGTTTCTGCACTCTGTCGCAAAGAATGCGTATATACGTGGTATGGATTAGCTGGATCCTGCAGGTCAGGAGTTGGGCTGTCTTTCCTGAGTTGCCAGGAGAAATCTGCCCAGCAGTTAGTTCACTGTGTTAGCAGCATGTGCTTCGATTTGCTCCTGGTCTGCTTCTTAACCTTAACTTGAAAGTATTTTCAAAACAGAATGTGGCAGGCTGGTTCCTGGATCATCTGAGAGGTTTGGCAGTTGTCTGTGTAAAAGCAGTTGGGTGAGCAGAGATGCTCAAGCCAGCAGATGGCAACAGCCTGACATCTGCAGGAAGCAGCACGAAAGGAAAAGGTGCTGCTTTGTGCTGATGGAAGTCAAAGTTGGGGAAGTACAGGTCATCTTCAGCTGATGGGTAAAAATAGTGGTGACTTGTGAATACATGGAAATTAGGCAGCATAGCTCTTGGGGGGGCTAGTCTATTGATTAAAAGCTTGTGTGGGTGTTTTGGTTGCAGAATAAGAACCTGCTGGTGCAGGGAGCTAACTTGTAAAAGCTATTTTGATAAACTTTCCAGTACAGGTAATGCTTGGGGAAGAGTCAAGGGGGGTAGTGCATACAAAGCAATATGAATAAAACTGAAAAAACTGATCTTATGAATTGAGAATAAATTTCTAAGTCAAAACACAGTGTTAGCTTTATCGTCTCAAGTTGTGTGTATATATTCTTCCAGTATTTCTAGGGTAATAGAAAGAAGGAGAGTTGGAGAAGTGATGTGACTTACTGAAAATTCTAAGGAGAAAAGGAGAAGAACTTGAAAAAACAATCTGAAAAATCTGTCAATTATACATCATCTGCAGAGGATTAATGCTTTTCTAAGAATAATTGTCCTGGTTTCAGTTAGCACAGAATTAATTTTCTTCCTAGTAGCTGGTGGAATGCTGTGTTTTGGCTTAGAATGAGAAGAGTGCTGATAACACCCCGATGCTTTAATTGTTGCAGAGCAGTGCTTATACTAAGCCAAGGACATCTCAGCCTTTGCTCTGTCCTGCCAACGGGCAGGCTGGGGGGTGCAGTAAGAGCTGGGAGGGGACACACCCAGGACAGGTGACCCAAACTAGCCAAAGGGGTATTCCATACCATCTGACGTCATGCTAAACAATATATAGGGGTGGCTAGCCGGGGGGAGGGGGCCGGACTGCTCGGGGTTAGGCTGGGCATCGGTCAGCGGGTGGTGAGCAATTGCATTGTGCATCACTTGTTTGTACATACTATTATTACTTTCGTATTATCCCCATTGTATCATCATTATTATTATTGTTATTATTATTTTTGTTATTTTCTTTCCTGTCTTATTAAACTGTCTTTATCTCAACTCACGGGCTTCACTTTCCATTTCTCTCCCCCGTCCCAGAGAGGGAGGGGGGAGGGTGAGCGAACGGCTGCGTGGTGTTTAGCTGCCGGTCGGGTTAAACCACGACAGTCTTTTTGGAATAAATATGGAACGCTTCACGAATTTGCGTGTCATCCTTGCGCAGGGGCCATGCTAATCTTCTCTGTATCGTTCCAATTTTAGTATATGTGCTGCCGAAGCGAGCAAAGACACATTCTAACAGGAATATTTTTAAAATTCAATCTTATCCTGAAAGGGGGAGGTTTTTTAAATAAATGGTAAGGTTATTAATGAATTTTCCTAAGATGTTCAACACTGCAGGACAATGACTGTTTTTGCTTGTTAACTTTTATTAAGTCAGACTTTGATCTGTTATGATTTGTTTGTTCTCCTGAATATATTTGGAAATCATGTTGGAAATGATACTATAAAAATGTTCTGATCTCTAAATTTTGCCTTCATTGTACAGACCTGTAATTTTTGTTGGCTTCCTCATAAGGCTGAAGAATTTTGATGCATTAGGAATCTAAGAATATGAATGAATTTACTGTCACTTTTTGTCTTATTGAAACATTTTTTTCCCCTCTGCAAAGTGACTGTCAGCACTTACAGTGGACTCCGTGATCACTTCTAGCTTTCTGAGTGTGATGTTATTCCTTGTTTTTGACAGATTGATCACTTTGGCTTTGATGAAAACCTTACATTCCAGCAGCGGTACCTGATAGCAGATCAGCACTGGAAGAAAGACAATGGACCAATACTGTTCTATACAGGCAATGAAGGAGACATCACGTGGTTCTGCAACAACACAGTATGTATGAAACAGATCCTTGACTTTTGAATTAAGAGACCTTTTTTCCAGCAGTGGCCTAGTGGAAAAATAAGGAAGGAGGAGGAAGACAATATCAGAACATTATTTAAAGAGAAGTTTGCAATGGCTTTATGACAGCTACGGGAGAAAGTAAGCTGAAAAAAGTATAGGACAAGTTTTAGGGGGTTTGGGGATCCTATTTGAACTCCACAGAAATCAAAGGGGAACACTTCCTTGAGCTGTGAAGAAATCTTCTAGGGGAAACACTCTGTGGTGCCTCAACCGAAGGATGTAAAAGTTTGGACCCATTGCATTAATACCATTACTTCAGAAATGAATGAAATGAGAGGTTTTGATGGCTGTTTTGTGTTTATCTGAGAAAAGTATGAAGTGAGATTCATCTGGCCAGACATCAAGGATAGATGAGATGATGCATGTTCCCTCACAAAATCCATAGGAAAAATTTGCTTTCCTGACAAATGCAGGATCCAGTGTGTGGGCAGTTTTTTTAGCCACTTCAATACAAAGTCCACTACCACAACAGAGGTGATGTCCTTGGGCCTGAGGGAAGTTGAGGGCTGCTTACGCACTGCTTTGTCAGCAGGTGATAGCTGGTGGGTGGTAACATGCTTCTGTCAACAAGTTATAATAAGTTGTCCTAATTATTTATTAGTTGAAAATAAGTGTTTCAGTGCTCTAGGTTGTTTATTGCCAAACACTTCTTTCTGCTTCTTTGTGTAATACAGTCCTAACTCAAATGCATGCTTTTTTCCTGTTGTGTTTTTTGATGTCCTGTGGATTAAGCTTGTTAATCCTTCCATAGGAGTTCTGGCAGGATTGCCCAAGTATACTCACAAAACAACGTTGCTTAATACTTTGCAGCATTTTTTGGTACACTTGCCTTAGCTCAGGGTTTGTCTTCTACATTTTCTTTCTGCAAAGATGCTTTAAAACCAAACTGCAGTCTGCTTTTCTGGTTGTATTTTGATAGTGATATTTTGCTAATCAAAGAATAAGATTTGAGGTACAGTAGATTGAAAGTAAAGACTTTGCAAGTGATTAACTCAATATGTTTAAATGTGTGTTTTCCCCCAATCAGGGTTTTATGTGGGATGTGGCTGAAGAACTTAATGCCATGTTAGTATTTGCTGAACACAGATATTATGGAGAATCATTGCCATTTGGAAATGAATCTTTCAGTGTAAGTGTCGTCTTCACTTTCTTCTTTACATATGTTCTATACCAAAATAATTCTACCTGTTATACTTGTCAGTGCAATGACTGCTTGCCTGAGTAAGATGTGCTAGAAGCACACAACTATCCTATTTTTATTGCTAATTCTAAATGAACAAACAACAAGCTAGAATCTAGCACTTCAAAGGACACCTGTAACAAATGTTTAATTTATCAGGCAGCTCTCCAACTCAACATCTGTTCAGGGGGAGAAAGATTGCTGCTGGATATAGCTCCCATGCTGTATGTAACCTGTGTTCTTTGCCTCAGGATTCCAAGCATCTGAACTACCTGACATCAGAACAAGCTCTGGCAGACTTTGCTGTACTAATTGAATACTTAAAGGAGACCATTGCAGGAGCCCGTTACAGTCCTGTCATAGCTATTGGAGGATCTTATGGAGGGATGCTTGCAGCCTGGTTTCGGATGAAATACCCCCATGTGGTGGTTGGGTGAGTGTACTTGTTCTGCTCAAACACCCAGCAGGCATTTGTTGCTTCAGTGCTATAAGTGTTAGCACTGAAGTGCTAACCTTATCCCATTGAACTTGAGTTAGTGGGATAAGGACTGTAATTCAAACCAGCTTGAATTTTTCACTTTTGGGAGGACAGGGTAAGTCACTCTGAATTTGGGACTAGGTACTATCTACCAAAAAAAAGATAGCTGTAGGCCAGCAGGTACAGAATGTTGTGTACTTTCAGAGATGTGTATTAAGATCTTTAAGTAATAATTCTGAACACTAACTCTTGCCCTAATTTCTCTAGGGTCACCAGAATTCCTGGTGACTTGATGCAGGTGTGTAATCTCTTGAGTGCCTTAGTTATTCTCTAGCAAACACAAATAGTAATTTTCTCACCTTTCTCTGCTAGAGAGCAGTTACTTGTGGGCAAGGGCTGTCTTCAGTTGAGTTAGTACAATGCCTAGTGAGAAAGCTTACTTTATTATTCTCATGTAACAATCATGTCTGTCTGAACTTATACTTAATGTATTTACTGAGTCTTTGTGCTACTATCCAAAACTTGTAACCTTCAACAGCCTTTGCATACAGGCCTATAGAAGAATTTTGCAACATTGATTAGTTCAGGAAGGGGTGAGTACCTGGCTGAATTATAAATGCTACTTAAATAGTGACTGTAGGGAAAGTGTTGCCCAGAGGATAGAAATTGACTTTGCAGGGGTTCAGGATGCGTATGTTTCTCAAAAAAAATATCTGTTTTATATCTGTTTGTAGAGCTCTGGCAGCCTCTGCCCCAATCTGGCAGTTTGGTGATTTGGTTCCCTGTGGTGCTTACTTCACTATAGTAACTAATGATTTCAAGAAGAGTGGGACTGGCTGCTCAGAAAGTATCCGGAATTCCTGGAGTGCAATTAACCACCTTTCCTCAACAGGTGAGACCTCACCAATACATGTTTAAAGGGTCGTAATGTTCAGGATTATGTTATGACTTCATAAAATCAGTGAGTTTGCATCATAACTGTAGCGCATGGATGTGTTTGTGGTGCTGATAAGTTTTTGTTTAACCATATTCTCAGTAATAAAACCTGTTAATTATGTTCAGTGTTATTTTATGAATGTCTGTTTTGTTGGATCATGTGCTTTATTCACACGTGGCAGGTCTTGGAATCCAGGGTCAAACACTCCTGAGATCTAACAAGCTAGAACCTCAATGTTTGTATTCCTTTCTGACAAAGTAGAACAGATGTTTTATTTCTAAAAATAATAAAACAAACGGAACTTAACAACCAACTGAGGCAATCAAGTATAGGAAATTGCTACAGTCTTTATAGCACTAGTTTTAGTGCTAAGGTGAATATTTCAGATGAGGTCTCTGGCTTATGGGGAAAAAACAAAACAAAACAAAACAAAAAAAAAACAAAACAAACAAACAAAAAAACACACCTTTGCCACTTCAGCATCCTACAGAGATCCTGGTATGCTGAGTTAACCAATTCAAGTCAGAGAAGCTGAACTGGAGGGGTTCTAGATCGGTTCTAGATCAGATGATATAATGACAGCAAAGGCAAGGAGACTCCTGAGCTAGCTTGTTAGAAGCTTTTATTTTTCTGGAAGAAGAGAGCCCTGATGTTTCCTGTCAAAAAGATGCCAAGTGACTTGTACATCCCTTTTTTTTAGATAACATTATCTTAACGTCCATTCAGGTTATGTTTCCCTTTGCTTAAAGATGCTGACTAAACTTTGATCTGCTCTGCTTGTGTGCATGTGGGGTAACTTCACTCAGTATAACTGATCTGGTGAAAATACCTAACATAGGTCAGTTGTGCTACTATTAATACATTACTTTTTTTATATTAAAGATGCAGGTTTACAATGGCTTTCCAACACATTTCATTTGTGCAGCCCATTAAAAAATCTTCAGGATGCTTCTATGTTGAAAAGCTGGCTGAGTGAAACATGGGTAGACTTGGCTATGGTGGACTATCCCTATAAAGCTGACTTCTTACAGCCTCTGCCAGCTTGGCCCGTACAGGTAATTGAGGACTGTCTTGGAGGATTGATTAAAGCTTGGACTGTTGAAGTCTTTTCCACTTATTTTAACTCTTTTCTTGTATTTTTGGATCTGTATAGCCAACATGGCTGAAAAAGGGGAATGAGCATCATTCTTGTGCATCAGCTGTTTGTTGACTGCCACAGGTTGTATCAAGAGCCAAGAATTTTAATTGGGAAACGTAAAGTTTGTTTGCTTGCATTACATGCACTGCACAAATGGAATATGGCTTAATGATAATGCTCAGGGTATGTCATCACAGATGCTTTCTGGTGGTGGTTTGGATATACTTTGAAGATGAAACTGATGTCCTGTCAGGTGTTGTGTATCTAACTGTATTTCTTGCTGACTGAGACCCCATCTCTCCTCTTCATTGTAGGAAGTTTGCAAGTTCTTGAAGGATCCCAGTCTCTCTGACAAACTGTTGCTGCAGAATGTTTACCAGGCAGTGAACGTCTACTACAATTATTCAGGGAAAGCCTCATGCTTTGACATGTCTGAGACTGCAACAAAAAATCTTGGTCAGTTGGGTTGGTACTATCAGGTATGTGCTCTATCCTTTCATTTGTAACTCAGTGAGGTTTTTTGGACTAGAGGTGATGGGAATTGCC
Organism: Netta rufina; assembly: GCF_964035555.1. Classification (NCBI taxonomy): domain Eukaryota; kingdom Metazoa; phylum Chordata; class Aves; order Anseriformes; family Anatidae; genus Netta; species Netta rufina. The sequence continues at coordinate 7,815,069 of NC_140123.1, forward strand.
ATGTCAATACGTTGGACCAGATATAAATTGATGGGGCTGTGCTGCACAAGCATCAGTAAGGACTCTGCCTGTTTATACACTGCTTTAAACAGAACCCAGGTCTTTGAAAATAAAAAAGGGTTGGATTTAGAACTGAAAATTAATGGGATTACAATAACATTTCAACACATCAAGGATGAGTTATGTTTTCAGATGTCTTCTAAACAAAATCACAAGCTGTATCTCTTTTTCTGTCTGGTTTAGAACTTGAACTCTTTCTTATGCATGATTTTTATTGTTAGTCCTATAAACAAGCAATCACTGGGGAAAATAGGGTAACTGGTTGAAATATTGCTACTAATGTTTGCTCTGTAGAAAACATGGGGGTGGAGGGGAGGAAATAAGTACTACTATAGTAAAGCAACTTATTTCCTGGTGATAGAGAGCTTGAGGCAAGTATGATTGTAGCGAGGAGGGCAAGGCATGAAAGAGAAGCTACCTTCCCAGGAGGTTTAGGTTGTCTTTGATTGCAGAGTTTCAGTTCTGTACATCCCTTTCTAGTCAACATGAAGAAGCAGCATTTTAGTCTTCTATTCTCCTTGATCTGCACCCTTCAAGCCCACTGTCTGTGCAAATATGTCAGGAGATGTTGATACTGATTTCTTTCAACTAAAGCTATTTATCCTGTAGCTCACTGAGATGCAACCTTTCCCTTCACATACCACAGGGATCTGTAATTTTGTTAAGGTGTCCAGGGCATTCTGCGCTTCCTGTCTCATTTACTAAGCAAGCACATGTAGCACTTAGTGTTCAGCTGCTCTGCTGAGAAGAGCTAGTGATGCCAGAAAAAAGGTATAAAAATCAGTGTTCAGGCTGTCATCATCTGCTCTTGGCTACTGTCTACTGTTTCTCCTGTGCTCCAGACAGCACCAGATGTGCAGGCTCTGAAGTTACTTTGAGATAGGCAGGGGGGACACCATGTGGGTAACAAAGAATATGGCAGCTGGACTCAAAAATACATCCAATCTGCAGCTTGTTGCAGATGACGTGCTTCTGAAGGCTTGGAGGGAAAGACACAAGTAGGAATAGACTGAGTTAATCCCCACCATGGCAATTAATCTATGTGGCTTCCAGGCTACAACTTTTTGTTCTTCCTCTCTAGTATTGCTAAGGTCAGGAAATGGTTCTTGCATGGAAGATGAAGCTTTTGCTTGATACCTGTGTTGTGATAGTTCCCTAATTACCAATCATGTTGTTTATGCTTTTTAAATGCTACACACATAGTTAAGGGACAGTCTCATGGACGCATCTTGTTGCCCTGCTCTCTTCCAGGTTTGCACCGAGATGGTGATGCCCATGTGTACAGATGGTGTCAATGACATGTTTGAACCTCAGAAATGGGACTTTGATGCACTTTCAGAAGAATGCTTCAGGTTATGGGGAGTGAGACCTCGCCCCTCTTGGGTTCTTTCTATGTACGGAGGGAAGAACATCAGCTCACACAGCAACATCATTTTCAGGTGAGCCTTGTTTCAGAGTTGTCTTCCTCCAGTTTGGGCTGTCAGTACTAACTGTGTGGGTCGGTGCAGGCAGCAGGAACAACCACAGACCTATGGCTAAAATGTGAAGAGTAAATTTATTTTTGTTACCTTTCCAAACATGGAAGGTACACTGAGATACTTCTCTGCTTAGTGACAGCTCTGGGAGGAGGTAAGATGGGGAGTATCAGGGAGCATGAGAAGGAGAGACTACTAGAATCACTTCCTTCACTCCCTGAGGCAGGCCCAAAAGACCAGTGTAGTCCCAAAGCTGGGGAAAAAAAGGGAAACCTTGAAGAAAACAAATGGCTGACCACAGTGACCTAAAAGGTAAGGGGCAATGGTGACAAGTTCCTGCCCAGGGCAGCAGGCACATCTCAGTGACTATCCTGCCTTCCCAGGTGCCAATGTGCAATAGGTATGAGACTCTGTAAGTGGAACTGAACAATACTGAGGATGACAGTTCATCTAGGCTTGGAGGCCTCATAAAGGTTAAACAGCTTCAGCAAATTAAAAAAGACAGGTCGTTGTCATAGGAGACTCCCTTCTGAAGGGAACAGAAGGCCTGATATGCAGGTTGAACACACTTCACAGGGAATTCTGCTGCCTCCCTGGGGTTAACGATATGAAGAGAAAGCTTCCTACCCTGGTGCAGGCCCATCTGTTACCGTTTTTTTGGGTAGGTAGCAATGAAGTTCCAACATGGAGTCCCAAGGCCCTGTTGCCCTCATATAACTGGTTTAAGGGATCAGGAGCACAAGTAGTGTTCTCCTCCATTCCTCCAGTTATAGTAAGTGATGAGGAGAGAAACAGGAAGAGCCAGAAGACCAATACCTAGTTCCAGGCCTGATGTCACTGTCAGAACTTGGGTTTTTTGACAATGGGTCATTCTACATGATACCAGGCCTGCTGACAGCAGATGGGATAGACCTGTCTCCAAGAGGGAAGAAAGAGGGGAGATTTGAAGGGGGAAAATGAGATAAATCCAGACTTGCTAGAAACAAACCTGGTGGGTGACACACCAATGTTTGTGGGACAGTGTGCTAGCAAAGTCCTTTGGTCCCCTTTCCCAGTGGAGACAGGAGATGGAGAGCCATGTCACAGCAAAGACAAGGGGTATTGATGGGTTAGAAATCACAAGTGCCTGAGAATGGTTCTGTAGGAATTAGGGCTTCCACACACACCCCTTCCAAGAGGTGCTGGGGTTGTAAGCCCAGCTCAAGTGCATCTACACCAATGCACGAAGCATGGGCAACAAACAGAAGGAACTGGATGCTGTTGTGCTACTGCGCCAGGTAGCACTGGATGTTTGGGAGTGTTTGGATTGCCTTGAGAGTAATAATGGTGATGACAGGGTTGAATGTTTATGGGTAAGAATCGGGGGGAAGGCCAGTGAGGCAGATGTCCTGGTGGGTGTCTGTTATAGGCCACCTAACCAGGCCAAAGAGGCAGACAAAACATTCTACAACAGCTGCGAGAAGTTTCACAATAGCTAGCCCTTGTTCTCATGGAGGACTTTAACTTACCAGATGTCTGACTATGGAGAAACTGCATCCTCTATTGGATGTGGGGGGATATATAGTGACAAGAGATAAGAAAAAGGCTGAGGTACTTAATGCCTTCCTTGCCTCAGTCTTTAGCAGCAAGACCAGTTCTCTGGGTACTCAGCCCCCTGAGCTGATAGATATTGACAGGGAGCAGAAGAGGTGCAAGTGTGGATCTACTTCAGGGTAGGAGGGCTCTGCAGGGGGATCTGGATAGGCTGGATTGATGGGCTGAGGCCAACTGTATGAGGTTGAAGAAGGCCAAGTGCTGGGTCCTGCACTAGAGGCACAACAACCACATGCAGCACCAGAGGCTGGGGGAGGAGTGGTGGCTGGAAAGCTGCCCTTTGGGAATGGACCTGGGGGTAGTAGCTGATGGCCAGCTGAGTAGGAGCCAGCAGTGTGCTCAGGTGCAGCAGCATTCTGGCTGGTACCAGAAAGTGTGGCCAGCAGGACTTTAATTCCTTGTAGTTACGCTGCAGTAATCAACAGATTAACATAATGATAAGTAACAATGGTACCTTACCATGGCTCTATATCACCTGCTATCATTTGGTGGCAAATAGAGACTGTGTTTATATCCCTGAGGCAATATTTGAAAAGTATATTGCTTTTGTTACCAGGTAAGGGCAAACTGGTCTTGGCTTTGTGAAGCAATGGCTATTGAAAAGAAAGCATTAGCAAGATCTATCACCACATTCCAGGGCTGTAAATTTTCACTAATTTTGTCTATGAGAGTAATCGTGTCTGGAGACCGTAACTGCAAGTGGAGGGAGTGACTTCGTTCAATTCTCTGTAGTCTGCAATCATCCCCCCCAAGTGCTGATTTTTGAACAGGCAAAATAGGACTATTAGAAGCAATCATGGTTTCTTTAACAGTTCCCACTTCTTGTGTCTGAATAGTTTGAGTAATTTGAGTAATTCTTGAGTAATGTGATACTGTTTTAGAGTTACCACCTTGGTAGGCATGGGCAGCACAAGAAGATCCCATTTTGGGAATCAATGCAAAGCCATTATAGATGAAATAATAAATCCCCCTTGCAGTGTCCCGAAGCAAAAATGACCATTTAGTTTCAACTGTTTGTCCTGCCAACACATTAATACCACAAGTATATCTGTTAACACTGTTGTGGCAAACAGGGTGGAATTTCCTACTGTTAAACTAACCTTAGCTGGGATGGTGGGGGTGGGATTTCTTCCAATCCACAGATCTGTGACGTAGCTTCTTTACAACTCACATTGCTGTGTACTAAAGTAACTTCAGCTCCATTATCCACCGGAGCTAATGCACACAAAATCCATCAAGACTACTGCTTTATAGTTGCAGGAATGTAGGGGTGTCAGTCCCCCTCACCTTAGGAAGGTACAGTGGTGGCAATTCTGGGGGACCTGACAAACTTTCATTTCTACTATTTTGGAATTTGCCATATTTGGGTACTTTTAACCCATTCCTCCCCCCACTTACTGAGTAGCAAAAGGATCTGTCTCTAGCCTCCCAGCTGAATAAATGATGGGAGTGCTTTGTATTGCTCTTGAGAGTAAAATGGTTGATCTACAGTGGCTGAAGAAGCCAACTGTTCTGTCACTGCCTGGGGAACTCTAAAAGAAGAGTCTGGGCTGGGATTCTGCCAAATGTAATTTTCTTCCCCTGTTGATTTCTTCTTATCTTGTGGCCAAAGTCCAGGTTTCCCATGCTGGTAAATCTGTCTAGCTTTTAAGAAGCCAAAGCACTGTCTCTTCCACATAAAAGGAAAGTCTAATCAAGCTCTAGCTATAACACAGGATCTTGGTCACTGAAATTGTTGCTGTGGGTGATAGCCTTGTGGAAGGCTGGTGTGATGTTCCCCTTTCTCTTTGACTTCAAGTTTGTCTGAAAGTCTGAAAATGTTTTTATATGGACAAAATGTAAATTAAATGTTTGTCTAGTACAAAAACTAGTCAATGCTGTTTTCTGTCTACTCAAAACCATTACTTATTTTAAGGTTAAACTCTGCTCAGCTTTCTATAGTGGAAGGTTTATACAGTTATACGTCTGCTGTGAGGTGATGCTTATTTTGAACAGCTTAAGACTGGCTGTTTGTGATGCTGTTATGTGCTAGAGAGACTTTTAATAAACGCAGTCAAAGCCTGTGCCCTCAGGAGTTCTGACGCTGTACTGATTGCCCATGGCAGGCAGCTCCTGGATATATTTCTCTGTGTTCTGCCTCACATTGTGCAAAGCCTTTTCAGAGAAAAACACATAAAAAGAAAATCAGAATTAGTCTGTTGGACTTGGTAAACAGCTGTGTATTTTAAAGTAAGAGTCCTCAGTGGAATTAGGGATTATTCTCCGGATCTGTTAATGTTGGTCTGTCTGGCTCCAAAAGCCTGTTGCTTTCCTCTCATTTGATTCTTACTGTTACTGTGTACCAGCAGGATATATTCTCTAGAGTGAGGAAAAAAATTGCCAAAAAGGGTAGAATTTCTCTTTAGGTCATTTTTCTTTATTTTTAACTAATTTAACTTTTGCAGTGTTTATTTCCTAGGCTTTACAGATCTGTACAGCAGAAATTGGCTTTGTAAGCGATAGACAAGCAAACAAATTTAGTGGTTAAGAATTTATGCTAGCCAAAGGAAGTTGAAATGAGAGAAGTTTGAAAACAACCAACTGAATGAAAAAGTAGTGCTGTACACACAAAGCTTTGGATCTCAAGCTGGGTTGTTTCTCTTCAACCAAATACATTGTCAGCACAGTACATTTTATATAAGAGCCTTTTATCCCAAAACACCACAGAGTGCTTTACCAAAAAAAAAAAAAGGCAAAAAAAAACACCCTATGTCTACTAGAGGATGAGCCTCCTTGTGGGGTAAAAAGCATTGCATTAATGTTGAGGAACTTGCTGCACAGCAGTTTAACACAGGAAGGGAAGAATACTGCATCTCAACAGAACCACTCCGGGGTGGATTTATCTGCAGTGGCATTTGCTTAGGATACTCCAGCTCTTGTTGCTGTTCCTCCCTCCAGGAGCAGTGCATCTCTCTGCAGACCCGTGGTGAGGTCTAGGTATTGCACCTCTTCAGTACCTTCTTGGAGACACCTTACTGAGCTTTTCTTAGCATGTGAGTGCTTAATTAAGCTGTAGACAAATACTGCTTGCCTATCCTGGGCAGAACATTTTTATTAAAACATTGGTTTGAGGAGATGGGATTTTCAGAACTCCCATTTCTTCTCCAGCAGCTTCTACTCCTGATGCTCTTAGCGGCACATGCTTGGTGTGGAAATGCTGCAGAGCAGGGGAAATGACGCTTTAATGCCCTCTGTGCTTGTAGTGGCAGAGAGCTTGGAGCAGTTGGTAGCATCTCATTAATAACCAGTGGTAGTCAAAATTGGCCCAGGTGTGAATGGGAATTTGATTTGAGATCACAAACTCTGGTAGAAACAGACTTTCTTTTAGGGAGGTTTAGAAAATTTTCTGTGCTATAGCCTTGGAAAGTGACAGGTTGAATGTATTTAGATGAACTGGGCTTGCATTTCTTGTACCTTGCATTCAGAAACACCCCAACTTTTATCAAACAGTACAAACTTATGTACAGTCTAAAAACTAATTTTTTTTCAATCTGCAGATCATACTTGGGCTTGTAGACGTTGAAATTGAGATGCCCACCTATCCAGTTCTGTACTGGAGAGAGAAAGGCAGAAAGTGAGGTCTCTGTTTTGAGAGATGCTAGAGCTGTTTGCAGAAGAAGCACTTTTTTGAGGGGAAAAATCAGAAAAAAAAAAAAAAAAGGCAAAACAATGTCTGGCTGAAGACAAAGGTGAGAAAAGTTCAGAAAACAGAACCATGGTGGATGTACAAATTAAAGAAATGCACAAACAGTGCTGATTGTGCAATACCTCTCTGGTGCTGGGTAGAGCTGGAGGGCTGAGGAGGCTCTAAAGAGATGATCATAAAGGAGACTTCTTGCTGGGGGATATGTGGGACCCTGTTTATGCTCTCAGGAAAGTATGATGAATTGAAAACAGGACCGGTGTGCTGATATTTTGCATTGAAATGTATCATTCTGAAGCTGTTCTTGCCTGACCACTGCTAGAAAGGAAATGTTGAATTCTTTTTCTACTTCTGAATACATCAGGAAACTTCTGTCTTGTGAGATGGGCAACTGATTACTCACTTGCATTTTTAACTTTAACATATAAATAATCCATTCCAGTTGGTACTGAATTACCTTGTCCTGTAACACTTCAAGCCTCAGGATGACGCTGGGGTGAGCCCTGCATTCCCCCTCCCCTCAGCAAGTATCACTTTTCAAAGTGCGTCAGTGCCTCTGTAGCCATCGTTTGGCAGGAGCTGCAGAGGATGCAGCCAGCAGCTCCTAAAAAAGCCAGAGATTGTTTTCTTGCAGCATGCTCAGTTTCCACATGACTGGGACCAAAAGATCCAAGTCCATGCACATCTTGGGTCTCTCAGCAACTCATCCCCCTGTTGCCAAGGTGCTCTGCTGATTCAGACAACCTTTTAAATCAAATGCTTTATAGTTATTGGGCAGCTGTGTATGCTTCTTGTTTTGCAGTTACAAAATGTTTCTCTTACTTGCAGCCATATTTAGAACCACTGAAAAATAAGACCTATGAAGATTCAAGCTTCTTGTTTGCTTCATTGGAGAAGCAAACGAACTATTAGACTCAGACTTTTACTTAGTATTTCTACAAACACTTTTCACTTGTTTTGTCTGTGATTTGCAGTGCTACCACTGTAGTGTTTTTCTAGCTGTGTATAGCTGTGTCCCAGGGTGTTTTGATTTCTTAAATCCTTCTGGGAACTGGCATACAGTAGCCTATACTTAATGTTTCCTTGTGTGAGCAGGTCAGTGTGTTATGCGAGGAACCGATCTAGGTTTGTGTATAGTTTTGTAAGTACACATAAGTTGCTTTCTTTGTGCAGAAAGATGGGCTGCACATGAGGAAGAACATTGAAATAAAGGAAAATAAGAGGTGGTAGGGATTACTGGGTTAAGCCCAGAGGTAGGGGGAAAAAAAAAGATGCAAATCTATTCCCAGTTCAGCCATTGGCTTGCTCCGTAGAACAGGCACCATATGGAACCAGGTCTTCCCTGCCAGAAATGGCCAGAAATGCTTTCATGGACCTGGGGATGAGGAGTAAATTGCATCAGATTCTTTCTGTCACAGAGAAAGTTGTTGGAGACAGAATTTTGTGGGATAAATGTTATATAGTAATTTGGTTATTAGCAATAAAGTGAGTAATGAAAGGTCCAAGAATTTCTCTATAGAAAGAGTTTGGTACCTAGCTGAGAACAAAAGGTAGAACTTCCTGAAAGTTGAAAATTCTGCTCTGAAGGGTTGGTTATTAGCTTACGGCAGACTGTGAAGAAGGAAAGCAAAAAGCTTTGATTTGGGAACTGAGCATGTCTTCCTGCAGGGGACCTGGATCTTTTCATAACAAAGATTGGTAGCTGTAGGTGTATATCTCCAGAGGCTGTGACACTATTAGAGGTTATTACTGGAATCAGCAGATGACTGGTGATGGCAGCATAGCCTTGTTCAAGCTACTCATAGCTGTGTAACTGGCAAGAGGGCCTCTCTGAAGAGAGGTGGGCAGGGGGCTTGGAGGCAAGGCTGAGGTCTGTTCCTGTTAGTATGTATGGTTGAAAGTCAGCGTGGATGGATTGCTGACTTCTGTGCAAATATACCCTAATAAAGCATGGTTTCCTTACAGCAACGGTGGCCTGGATCCATGGTCTGCAGGTGGGGTGACCCAGAACATCAGCGATTCCCTTGTGGCTGTCATGATCCCAGATGGAGCTCATCACCTGGACCTGCGCAGCCACAACCCTTGTGACCCCAAATCTGTGAAGCAAGCTCGGGTCTTGGAAGTCCACTACATGAAGCAGTGGATTGAAAAGGCCAGGCGTGAGCACTGAAGTGGTACTGTGACAACTGTGGCCTTTATACCTCTGCTGGCTTTGCTGGGGGCAGGGCCAGGCCTTATCGCAGACACTCCAAACATTTCACTCCCGCTTCCTCATCTGTGCTGCAGCGCTGGCCATTGCTTGTGCCCATGGGAGAAGCAGGCAGTAGACAGATGGGAGGGCGTTATCAGAGAACAACCTGTAGTGGATAAAGCGCATGGATTGAGCTGCCTGCTGTGCCTTGCTTTCCTCTTCTGCTCTTCCCAAATGTTGTATCTTAGGGTAGAGTGCCTCTTCTAGGCTTGATGCCTTCCTTGCTTGCTAGGTTACTGTCCTGACTGCTGGTGTATACAATGGATTAAATGGCAGTGCTGTTTACACTGATGGTCGAACTCCCGCTGCATTCAGTGGTATTGAATTTTGGACATCCTCTGCTGGTGTAAATTGTCATGGCAGGGGCACAGAGAGAACGAGGGAACAGAAGTCATATCTTGCTGTGATGTTTGCTGGAGAGGTAGCGAAGGCATGGATGAAAACTGGCTGCGCAGTTTGTAAAGAAACTGAACAGCCCCTACCCTTTGGAATCAGTGCTGGAAAAGAAACATTTTAATTTTCTGGCAGCTTACTAATCAAAGCTGCCTTTGGTGACTTTTTCCATTCTGTGCTGTGTTGAATGGTCAGGGCTGGGCCCAGACTCCCTCTGCCGTTAACTGGCTGAGCCTGCACAGTCTGTATCAGGGTTTTATTTCTTCCTTTGCAGTTCATCCTAATCCTGGAATATCTGCCACTGTGATAACAGTTGCCAAAGAATAAACTTTGTGTATTTTGTATGTGTGTCCCCCACAAGCATTTAGCTTTTTTCAAATCAGGAAGCTTTTGAAGCTATTCTCTTGAAGATCAAATGTGACACTTGTGCTGGCCAGATCTTATGAAGTGACAAATAATTGGGGCTGTGCCTTGTGTGGGTTTCCCCCTCCCCCCCATTCTGTGTATTGTTCAAATTCTGCATGATCTGTTTGCTGATGGCTATTCAATAAAAGCTTTTTTTTTTTTTTTAAAAAAAAAAAAAAATGTTTGCAGGACAAACTATTCAAAACACAGAATGCAGCTATCCTCTTGGAGCAGCCTAAAGCATGATGCTGAGCTCAACAAGCCAGGTGCAATGGGCTTTCTGTAAGGCTTCCAAAACAGACAAACTGCCCTGATTCATGAGACAGCATATTTGACATTAATAAATGGCTGGGGCAGTCCCCTCGTTTTCCAGCTTTGGCTTCATTCACACTGGAGCCCTTCTTCAGAAAGGCTTTGCGGTTTAAAGGACAACGCCATTTCAGAAAGACTCGGGCAAGGCTTGTTGTCCCTAGGCTCTTAAAATTCCAACTCTGTTGAAAAGTTTTCTCAGCTTTGATGATGTGCCTGATGGTTGAGTATTTTCTGAAGACACCAGGTGGCCTTTTCTGTTTCTAGTCTCCTCTCACCCTTTGGGAACAAACCAAACCCAACACTGAAATTTTATATTTGCATACACTCTTGTGCATCTTCTCTTCCCAACAGAGTTCCTGGCATTCCCTCATCTTGCTCTAATGTGTTAAAAGCAGTGTTTATATTCAGGTTTGCTGAATCTGAACTTTTCACGCTCTGTCTTGAGCAAGGTGATTACTTCAGAGAATATGGAGAGCAATATGAGAGGACAACAGAGGGAAGAGGAAGAGCTATGTAAGAACTTGCTTGAAAACTTGCTTGAAACCTGTTGGCTTGAAAGCTTTTGGTAATCTCTGTTCCAGTAAGTCCCTTTTTTTTTTTTTTTTTTTTTTTGGTACTGTGATGTAAATGTATGCCAGTCTCTTGTGTACTTTGCAATGACATTGTGGCCTTGAATTTTTCATCAATTTAATTTTGACAAATTAAATGTTTATGAAAAAAATGAGTTACAGTCAAGTTCTTAAAAACACCATTGTACCTGTATGTGTTAATTAATGCATAGTAATAGTTAACTGAAAGGCAAGGAATGGAATTTACAAAGGTAGACATAAATTTGGGAATTACAGATGGTTTGAAACTGGGCAAGCAAGAGCCTTGTCCAACTGCTCCCACTGACTGTTCTGAGTGCCAGTTCTGGGATAAACTCTTATATGTTGAGTGGAGAAGGACGTGGGGATATTCATGCAGTGGGCTGTGAACAGCCAAATTAACAGCCATTGTCTGTCTTAATCAGCTCATGTCTCCTCCTCCTCTCTTTCCCTTGCTAGCAACTTACTGTCTCAGGAAACAATTTATTGTTTGTTGTTTGGAAAACACTTCATAGTTTCAATCAGAATAAGTAATTTAAGCTTTCATTCCTCCTTTCATAAGCAGAAAAATGTGCCTTCAGGGGAACTTCTCTTAAAAAAAAAAAAAAATCAAAAAAACCCTGCTGCCTTGAATTGTGAGAAGTTACATTTAAAGCCAAAAATTGTTTAGTTTTTGTCCATTTTCCCCCTAAATCTTACTATCCACTCAGCTTTGGTCTGAGATGGTCTGATTCCAGTGCACTTTGGATCAGGTTTTTACTGCTTGGACCAGCTTATGAATTAGGTGACTGACTTACTGCTTTTATTAATCATTCTTCATTTTTACTTTTTTTGTTTTCTGTGAGTAGTTGAAACCTTAAAGGTGTTATCACAACCATTCAGACCTCATCTGAAGAACTATGCACACCTCTATGTGTGCTAGTGAGGGACTGTGTATATTTAACTACCTCATCTAAATGTTAGCTTTCCTGCTTGTGAAATGCAGGTGAGAACAAAATGGGCCTTAGGAAATTGCTGATTTCTTTTTCCAGGTGGTGGGCCATACTTCATCTCTGGCTTATTGGTATACTTTGTCTCAGGCACTTGGCTTTGAACGTTTTGAATTTAAAATCTATGTTTCCTGCTGATTTAGGAAAACTAAAAAAAATAAAAAATAAAAATGATTTATCCAAAGCATGAATCTTGCTGGTGAAGTTGCAGTTTGTATCAATAAAAATACATTTAAAAAAAAATCAAATGTGAGTTTCTGGAATTGGCTTTTATTTTGCAAGGACATAAACTTTTGTCTTGTGGCAGATTTGGAGCTCTGCAAATACATGTTTGTGTTTGTGCTCAACTGGGATGGAGCGGCAGGAAAGCAGTAGTTAAGGAAATCACCAAGCTACACACATGGCAGTCAGGATGTTAGTTGTTAACAAAAATAAACCGTTTTAGTTTTGGAAGCTTATTTCAGTCCAAACCAAGTAAGTGCTTTCCACGTGCCAGCGATGATGAGTGTCAGGCAGCGGGGCCAAGGCATTTGCTGGGCTGGACAAGGCTGTGCAGTTCACGGAGATCATTGGGGAGGCTGAGGCTGCAGTGTCTAGGGAGATGCTAAGTGCCTTTTGGCCACTACATGTTGTGTTTGTAGGTAATTTCAGCTTTGAAGATAAATATTGTGTCATCAAAGGAAGCTATAGAAAGGAAAGCCCCTTCGGGAACCGGGATTGCAATTTCTGTATTGGAAGAAAAGTGTACACGAAGTGTTAATGCAGGGCAAGTTTTGCTTCCCAGGCTAGCTGTGCATCAGCTACATTACAGATAAATGTCAATGTGCTTTACTTAAATGGATTTTTTTCTACTTCTGCTTTTAAAAAGACTATTTTGCGGTTTGAACCTAACCTCTAAATGAATCAAAAGGAATCGTCGATGACCTAGAGAGCTTTCTGTACCTCACAGACCTGCTTCCTGACAGATACGTTAGCACCTTCCAGGACTAGTGGTGGGATCCTTGTCTGTCTGACAGTGAGGAGGGTGGCATCAGTCCCATGAACACAGGTTTGGGAGAGAACATGAGGAACCACGTACTACGAGACTACCTCAAGGAAGGACCCCCTAAGGTGCCTTAAATGTTCTTGATAGGCAGTGGGTGCCAGTTTTTTCTCTTCCCTGTCAAGCCAGGAGACTATCACTGCTGTGCTGTCCTCAGCCACTGTAAGAGGTGGCACATGTTTGTGACACCATGCATGTAGGAGAAACTTCCAACTACCATAAAAAACACATTAAAAATATATTTTAAAAATACCATCTGAAACTGCTTAGACTGATGGCATTTGCACTCAGTCTTGACCAGCTGAAGGAATTAACCATACTAAAAGACTGCAGTGGGGGGAGATCTGTGCTGCTGGAACAACAGAGTAGGTGCTCGCAGAGCTGAGCGAGCAATGCATTTGTCATTTTCCTTAAAATGCACTGCTGCTCCTTAAAATATAAATCTTTCTGGAGCTGAAACTGTGTATGTGATTTTTACTGCCTAAAAGCAATTTATAAATGGTCATTGGAGGAATTTGTTTGAAACCCATTGTGCTTCCATCTCTGTCATTTGCTGCAACTGCCACCTGTTTAGCGTGTTACTACTTGTTTTAACATTTCGAAAATCTTTCCCTGTATGTTTTTAAATCACAACCTTAGTTTTACAAAAATAACTGCTCACAAATCCAGCTTCTTTAAGACTGTCAATGTTAAACAAATAAAATAGTCTGTTTTGGCAATGCAGGTTCACAGAAAACATGTGTTACCTTGTGTTACCTGAGCAGTAAGGCAACAGCAAAAGGTCGGAACTGAGGATATCTGGGATAAACATTTTATCATTTTATCATCTGGGACAACTATTTTATCATTTTAAAGATGCTGAGCGTCTGCTTGCAGCTTCCACTGAAATGAGTGACCTGCGCTTCTGCGTCATTCTGGTTCCTCGATTTCACTGCCTCTAGGTGCTGAGACGTGAGCCTATGCGCCCTGAGTCAGCCTTTCCTTTTTCCCCAGCCCATCTCGTTATCAACATCAAATCTGAAATTGTTTGCTCCTTGTGCTTTAGAGCCATTCCTTGCAGTAGGATGAGTGAAAAATTTGCTGGTTGTAGCATGAGTTCTGTTGCCATCAGCTGACTGTAGGGCTCATTGAGGGAGCCCAAATTCCCCAAATTTGCCTGGCCAAGCGGGGACCTGCTCTGTCCCCTCTGCAGCCTTGTGCTTGGGATCCCCACTTGTCCCAGGGCACGATGCAGGGACTGCAAACACCCACAGCAGCAAAGAGCAGGAACCTGGCCCTTACTTGTGCTCCCCAAGGCAGTCACCTCTTTTTTTGGGTGCCCAGGAAAATCAGCAGGCTGTTGGGGTGCTCCGGTCATGAGGTGTGGGCATCCCTGCAGTGGGAAATGTGCTCTCCGTGGCTCTCCGTGCGGTAGCGGGGTGTTCCCTCGGTGGGGAGCAAGTGCTCCTTGGGGAGCGCTGACGATCTGCACAATCTTTTAGCTCAATCCCCTGGTTTAGAAAGCAAGGGCAGCGAAACACTACGAGGGGGGATAGCAAATCCCTTCCGTTTGTCTTGTTGTTTTCTAATGTATGCGACCTCTCTGGGTGGTTTAAGCGGTTTAGGTACTTTCTATAAAGGGGATCTTTTAATGACAAAACTAATGTGATTATCTTACCAAGTGTGAGAGGCGTATTCAAGGTTTAAAGAAAATCTGTTAGAATAGCTGAATGTATCTGCTTAATCCGTTCTCTAATGTGGATGGACAATGCTCTGGGAAGCAATTGGTCTTTCTTTCTTGAGTAAATGCCTGGTCTCCAGAGGTAGGAACTGTTTGCAGCTTTTTATACCCTTACGCTTCACCTTCTAGAGAACACAAAGGCACAGGAGAGAGGCAGGGAGCTGTGAGAGGCCAAGATTTTCCTCAAATAGCTGGGGGTGTAACCGGCCCTGGGCCCATCCTGCAGGCTGCTGAGCACCCTCCGCTCCCTTTGACTGTGATGTGAATGTGGGGCTCTCTGTCCTGCAAAACCATGTCCCCACAACACTACACGCAGAAGCACTGTCCCCTTTCTGGGTCTGTGTGCCAGCAACACAACACTTCCCACGCAGACCCACTGGCTTTTAGGGAATTCTCCAAGGGGCACATTTTCTACATCAACCCTTTGGAAAGTTCGTACCCACACAAGGGGAGGTGCTGCGGGATGCAGGATGCTCTCAGCTGGCACCAGCCTGGCATCGCTCAGCTGCTCTGCTGTCTGAAGGGCTGTGGATGTGGATCTGTGATCTCCCTACATCCATCCGTGTGCACAGATCTCTGAAACATTAGGCAATCCTGTTGTCTGCAGTGGTTAGCAAGATACACAGAACCCGCCTCACCTTGCTGAAGTATTTACTAAAGCAAGTAGTTGCTCTGGGGCTGTTCAGTACATAGATTTGGCTGTATAGCAGGGGCAAACAGGTTGTATTTTGTAACTAGTTATGCAAACACTCTCAAAACAGCACATAAGGAGAAAAAGCATGTTCAGCTGCTGCCCTTTTCTGCTGGAGTGAAACGAGCTGCCTCCTTTGGCCACCCACTGCAGAAACAGTTCTTTAAACTACAAGAGGGTAGGTTTAGGTTAGATATTTGGAAGAAATTCTTCACTCAGAGGGTGGTGAGGCCCTGGCACAGGTTCCTCAGAGAAGCTGTGGATGCCCCATCCCTGGAGGTGTTCAAGGCCAGGCTGGATGGGGCTTTGGGCAGCCTGGTCTGGTGGGAGTTGTCCCTGCCCATGGCAGGGGGTTGGAATTTGGTGATCTTTGAAGTCCCCTCCAACCCAAACCACTTTGTGATTCTATGATTATGTGAAATACAGAGAAAAGAGGTGCCTCAGAATTGGTGTAGCCTCTTTGTGGAGATGGGCACCGAGCTAACCCTGCTTGCTTGTCTGGCTATTCCGGGCTGCGGAGTGGTGCTGGGTTCTCTGCAGTGGAGAGAGATGGCATGCAAGGGCTCAGTGCAGAGTCTACGAACCAGTCCCAGCTTGTATCATGGAGGGAATTTTCTCAAGGATGGAAGAGCAGAGGCCTTGGCATCTCCCCAGCAGGCTGCTGCATGGTCAGCAATTGCAGGAAGGTTCAGGTTGGAGGGGCCTTGGGAGGTCTCTGGCCCAACGTCCTGCTCGCTGCAGGGTCAGCTGTGGGGTCAGACCAGGCTGCTCAGGGATGTCTCCAGCTGGATCCTGGAAGCCTCCGAGGAAGGAACTTGTGTAGCCTCTACAGGCAACCTCCTGCACTGCCCACATGGTGCAGAAGTGTCTCATCTAGTCTGAATTTCTTGTTTCAGTTTACGTGTCTTGTCTCTTATCCCCCTGCCATGCACCAGAGCCTGGCTCTGTGTCCTTGATGACCCCTGTAGGCACTGGGGGTTGCTGTTAGGTGCCCCCAGATCTGTCTCTTCTGCAGGCTGAGCAAGCCCAGCTCCCCCATCCTCTCACAGGACAAGTGCTCCAGCCCTGACCATCCTGGTAGCCTCACCTGAACTCACTTCAATCCATCAATGCCTTTCTTCTAGTGGGAGATCCCAAAGCAGATGCAGTATTTGATTTGTGGTCACCAAGAGCCTACTAGAGGGACATGATACCTCCTTGGATCTCCTGGCTCTGCTCCTGTATGTTCAGCCCAGGATGTGTCTTTGCTGCCAGGACACACAGCTGGCCCGTGCACAGCTGATTGTCCACCAGAAGGCCTAAGGCCTCTTCTGCAGAGCTGCTCCTCAGCCCACCTGCACTTCTGCAAGGAGCTCTTCCTTCCCAGGGGCAGGACTTTGTGCTTATTCTGCTTGAACATCATGAGCTTCTTCTTGTCTCCTGCCTTCAGATTGTCTGAGGGGCAGCCCTGCCTTGAGCGTTTTGACTGTTCCCTCCAAATTGGTGTCATCTGCAAGACTAAGAAATGCTGAAGAACTTTAAACCTGAAAACAATGCTTTTTTTTTTATTATTTTTTCTTCTCTCTCTGTTATAGAGGATATGCTTGGACAATTCCTAAAAGCTCTTGTTCTCTACAGTATTTGCAACATTGAAAGGACACTGAATGACATCTTTCTTGACTAGCTTCTGGCTGCCTGCATCCCTATGTGAGTCCTGCTGTAGGCTCTGCAGCAGAGCTCTGACCAGCTGGCAGGACAAGGGGAAGCCCCACACCACTCTGCTCACACAGCCCTGAGTGCAGCAGGGCTTTCAGAGGTCATGGTGATGGATTTTAGAAGCGTCATTCAGTCAGCACTATCTCAGTGCTGTGATGAAAACAAACTCAGTCATTTCTTCAAGTCTGTGTACCCTTTGACAGTGAAGCCCCATCCCAGAAAAAAATGGGATGGGGAAGAAGAGCTAGAGAATGGTGGTACCCAGCTCCACGGAATGTGTATGTATGTGCAAGCATACATGTGAAAAAATAGGATACCTCCTGCAAAAAGAGGGACAACCTTCTCCTTTCTCAACCTTTACTGTGTGCCCCAGGGGGTGGGAAGGAAGTGAATGATGCTATTTCCTTGCAATGACCAGTGCCCCATTCTTATTTACCATGAACAGGGCCACTAATAGAAGCCAGGCCCTCCTGGGTCAGGCGGGAGGATAGCAGAGGTTCCCACCTTTCCTCCCAGCAGATGAAGTCAGTCCTTGCTACGCAAACTAGACTAATAAATGTCGGGGCAGCGGGAGGTGAGTGCAATCAAGTGCAAGAGCCTGAGTTATAGCAGTAACCTGCTGAATTCCTAGGTCACAAAGTAATTTACAGAACAACCCAAGTGTCATTCAATAATTATTCAGGCAGCCTGGAGCCCAGGGGGCACAGCCTCCTGCTGGCTGCATTATTAATACCATCAACAAGCAGCAGGATGTTGGTGCGAAGAAAAGAACCACAACACAAGCGCGTGAACCCAAGGAACAAATGGAAACTGGTATCAATAGGATATTGTACCGCTCCCTAACGAGTGAAAAATCTATCTGTCTATCTGCCTGTCTTGTCCTAGCGAGTCGTTCAACTAAATCTGAGCGTTTCCCCTTCTGACAGTGAAAATTGCTCCCGGCAGTTTGCAGCAGAAGGGAGAAAGATCAGTGTGTCGGTTGTCTCCATTTCTACCTCCCAGCCTCTGTGATAGTCCCCATGGAGACTGACGGGGGGGGAGGTGGTTTCCAAGCACCCCAGAATAATTTAAATTAATATCCAGTGAACAATGTCAACCTTCTCTTTGACGTGGCGTGGGAATAAGTGATCACAACGCTTGAACTGGGTAAGCCGAAAAGGAAGGTAGTGCCCAACCTGGGACCTGATCGGCACAGTAAGCCAGGGGCTCAACCGCTGTATCTCCATCCCTCCCTTCTCATCCTGCCCCATTCTCCAAAACATCTCAAAGCAGCAAGAAATTCCCTTAGGGAACTTGTGTTTATGGGTGGAAGCAAAGAGTTGTGGGCGACTCTTCTTCATGTGGAGGAGCACGTAGTTTGTGGGAGCAAATAACAAGGCTTCCTGAGGGCATCTGAAGGGTCAGAGATCAGCAAAACTCTCCTGGCTGTTATCTCAGGGGTGGAGGAGATTTTGTTGGCCACATGGAACTGCCCCGTAGGCAGTGCCACAGACTGGCACACCAGTGGGCCTGCTCATCCTCCAAGGGGGAGAACCCTCAAAGGCACTAGACCAGAGAGCCCCAAAAGTCCAGAAGCAAAGCACTGGACGTATTGAGGGCGTAGAGGGATAGGCTGTGCCAGAACACATGTGGATAGGATCTCGTCTAGGAGCTGGGGTTATCAAGGATCAGCCAGTGTCTTACACCCATGGAGAGCAGCCACAGCCTGCGAAGAGGCTTGGCCATACAAAATCATAGAATCATAGAATCATAGAATATCCTGAGTTGGAAGGGACCCTTAAGGATCATCAAGTCCAACTCTTGACACCGCACAGGTCTACCCAAAAGTTCAGACCATGTGACTCAGTGCACAGTCCAATCTCTTCTTAAATTCAGACAGGCTCGGTGCAGTGACCACTTCCCTGGGGAGCCTGTTCCAGTGTGCAACCACCCTCTCTGTGAAGAACCCCCTCCTGATGTCAAGCCTAAATTTCCCCTGCCTCAGCTTAACCCCGTTCCCGCGGGTCCTGTCACTAGTGTTAATGGAGAAAAGGTCTCCTGCCTCTCGACACCCCCTTACGAGGAAGTTGTAGACTGTGATGAGGTCTCCCCTCAGCCTCCTCTTCTCCAGGCTGAACAGGCCCAGTGACCTCAGCCGTTCCTCGTACGTCTTCCCCTCCAGGCCTTTCATCATCTTCGTAGCCCTCCTCTGGACACTCTCCAACAGTTTCATGTCCTTTTTATACTGTGGTGCCCAGAACTGCACACAGTACTCGAGGTGAGGCCGCACCAGCGCAGAGTAGAGCGGGACAATCACCTCCCTTGACCTACTAGCGATGCTGTGCTTGATGCACAAAAAAAAGTTTCAGTGGACACAAATGGCTCATCTTTTCATGGCCTTTTTCAACATTTGGCCAGATCTCTATTTCAAGGGTGTTTTTTTTTGGCTTTGCTTTTACCCTGTCAGTGCCTGGTAGGCAGAGAGGCAGTTCAGAGGACTCTGATGTTCCTCTTACACTCTGGGCCCTTCATCTTGTTCACCGTTTAGCTATACATTGCTGGTGACATCCATCCCCTGTATACTCTTGCATCCCATGCACACACCAACTCCAGAAGCTGCTGTGGTTCCGTGCCTGGGCTGCTTTTCTTGCTGGTGGCACCCAGGAAGAAGGAGCAAGCCATGTGTTTTCCTGCTGCTTGCACCATCACAGCCTAAGAACGAGATCACCAAAATACCTTGATTTTCCCTTTTGTGCTTATGCACAGATGTTGCTGCTGATATTCCCTGTATCCCACTGAAAAATAAAGTGTGTTTTATCCTTATTCCTCAAGTGCCCGATACAAATGCAAATCAGCTCTGGGTGTAAATGTTGGTTTGTTTTTTTCCTGGCTGCCCATCGGCTGGCGGGCTTTGCTCACTTGTTTTCCTCCCGGTCCCTTTACCCTTGTGTCTTCAGGAGGGTCAGAGACCTGCTCCATTCCCACACCTCTGCCTCCTCCTCCTCCCACTGCTGCAGCTTGGTTAAAGCCCCTTTGCTTATTAACCCTTTGCAAGGTCTTCTCCTTCAGCAGAGAGTGCTGACAGGCTAAAAATAAACCAGCACTCACTCGAATATCCTAGAATAATGGTCAAGTGGGCCACACCAATCCCAGCAGAGAATATTTGAGCATTTTATGCTGTTGCTTTGTTGCCTGTCTGCTCTGCAGTGTTTGTCTCCTGGACAAAATCAAATAGGAGGTGATGACAGCGGGCTGCAAGCCAAGTCTGGATGGAGGAAGGTGGCTCTGAATTTGTCTGTGGCTTTAAGCAGGGCAGTGGTACTCAGGTAATAAAATAGCTAAAGGAGGGACTCCTAAATGCCCCCAAGTGGGGTTTTAAATGCTGACCAGAGAGAGTAGCAGGTGCTCCAAGCCCTGTGGCCAAATCCGATGTCTGGTCACCTCGAAAATTTGTGCACTATTCCTTGAAAAGTGCAAGCAGTGTGTAAATTAGGCTGATGGTGTGTAAATTAGGCTGATAGGTTAAAACCCTGCCTGCCGTTTCTTCTGGAGTTGGCACATTTTCTTACCTGCCCAAATTTCAGACAGATTCTTAATGCTGCTTTTTTTTTTTTTTTAAATAGAAGATTTTGAATTGTATTTAAAGGTATAGCTGAGGAGACCTACAGGTGATACCAACCACAAGGAAAAACTACAAACAAGATCTATGCTGCAGCATCCAAACAGCTCTCCAGCAGCCCAGCAGATCCTGCCTGCCCGTGCCGAGCACCACCATCACGTGCGGCCACCAGCTCGGAGTCATCGCGTCCTCCCATGGCTTTCACACCAACAGAGCTCTTATAAAGGCACATAACTGCAAGCACGTCACCAGCTCCTGCTTACCAGGAGGTTCCCCAAATGGGGTTGGGCCAACTGTGGGGTGAAACCCTGGCAAAAGGCTGGGAAGCACCTGCCCTGTCCCACTGCATGGGGAAGCCGCTTCCTTCCCTGCTCGGCTCCGCCAAGAGGGTTGAGGACATGCTGTGCTTGGGGCTTGGGGATGGCCTGAGCTGCCCGTGGTGAAGGATGGACATTAGGAGCCACCCAGGCCTGATGTGTCACCCTTCGTCCCCCTCCAGCAGCCCAGCACTGATGCCGAGCAGCCTGCTCTGCGCTGAATGCTGCAGCTGAGCCATGTCCTAAAAAAGACCTCATAGTTAAAAAATTCATTTGTGTGGGTTTCTTTTTTTTTTTTTTCCTTTTCTTTTCATTTTCTTTCCTGCTGCTATTCAGTTAGCATGAAATAACCCTCCAAATCAATCCGGAAGAGATCGTTTGAAACTGTTGCTGTTTTCCCATTGCTAATTGCTGGTCTGAAATCCCATTGGAATCGCTCTGAATGCACAGCCTGATGTTCCTAAGCTAAGTGCCTACCAGGTATTTTCCCTCACAGGCTTTTATTTCCCTGCAAAACACAATCCTGGCTCCCGGTTAGCTTTTAGTGAGACAATAGCATCTCCACAGTACGTCTTGTTTCCGAAGCAGAGCCGCATTTTGGCAGGAACCGACCACTGCAGCTTTTCACAGGGCCAATGGTGCGGTTTGGTGCTCATGGACCCAGAGATGAAGCAGTTAATTGCCCTACTGGGAAAGAGGAAATTTCTTGTAAAAATCCAGAATCTGGTTGAACAATGTGGCCTTTTATTTTTCAGCCTTGGAATCAAGCCTGGCTGCCCTTGTAAACAAAGAAAGGAAAGAATCAGTGAACCAACCCGACACATAAAAACTGGCCATGTCTGCTGTCTTTGAAGTTCCCTTTATGCTGTTTGGAAAACTTAGGATTATAGAGGTTCCTTTTTTTTTTTTTTTTTTTTTTTTTTTTAAGAAAAAGAGGGATGGGAGTTGAGGGAAACTTTTTTTCCTTAAGCAGAGCAGAAGTCATTAATTAAGTATCCCATTCAACCCCGAGGCACTGGCTCATCAATCAGATTTCTTATTAGCATTCTGATGACCTGCGCGACCCCCGTCTCTGTACTGTCTGCAGGAGGACACGGAAAACCAGACCACACACCGAACGCAGGGGGATTATTCGGCACTTTTCCCTGCTCTGGGGGGACCGAGCTGGAAAGAGAGATGCTGCCTGATGTTGTTGTTTTGGATTGAGGCGATAATAAAGATAACAATAAGTGGTGGCTGGAGAAGCAGATCTGGGAGCTAGGTGGGGGGACATCAGCGGTTTCCTGGGGGGCTGCCGTTGCATGCATGGTGCATGTAGCATGGTGCAGGTAGCATTGTGCATGTGGCCATGAGCTCCCAAAAATATGCCAGCAGCTTTGGGCCAAATAAATAGGCAGAATCATAGTGTCCTCCAGGGGAATAGGGATGCCACTTTACCCAATCCTCCAACCTTTCTCTTCACAAGTTATTCTAGTGACAAGTAATTACCATTTTAGAGCTAATTAGACCTTTATACCATGGCTGTTGGGCAAGCTATTGCATTGAAGAACAGAGGACAGTGACAGCAGCAAATATCAAAGTCCACCACACTGATGAGAAAGCCAAGCTGCAGCTGCCCTATCGGCATGTGGATTTGTGCATGGCCGGGGTGACACTGGATGGTCACAGGGGAGCCAGGGCAAGGAGGTGGCAGTGGGACAAGTGAGCTGTCCTTGTTAGGCTCACAGAGATGTTTTGTGGAGCTACATGGTGGGGGTCAAGGAGCTCAGCACAAACAGTGCATCCATGTCACTGCCGTGGTGATGGGTACAGGAGTATGCTCCGCTTAGTGCAGCTTGTGACCAAGAGCTGATGGAGATTTCAGAATGGAGCTGGAGGATATTTTCTTGACAAAATAGGAAATTATTTGTTTCAGTTTCCTACTTTTTCATTTTTCTTACTCTCACTTACTCTTTTTTTTTTTTTTAAAGCAAAAGTATATTAATGTATGTGGTGGGTGGAAAACTGGAAAATGTGGGTAAAATTGTAAAAAGTTCCTTAAGTATTTGGGGATTTTGATGTGTCATTAAATAAATATTTATATTTCTTCATTTTGATTTGCTTTAGTTGGAAGGGGTTGTACCTGAATAAGTGTGCCATGTTCTTCTTTGAGTATCACAGCCCTGAATACCATTACCATCATGGCTTGCACCTGAATTTAGGCAATATTCCCTGAGTTACACCAGAAACTAGTAGGCTAATCAGCACCTTCATGGGGGTGAGCCTCAAGGTTTGGCCCAGCATGAAACAACAAATGGATACAATATCCTTCTCTTTGGGGCTCATCCTCAAGGCAGAATTTTATTTTCATGGTCATTGCTAACCAAAGTAGTGCTCAAACTAGTTCCTCCCCAAGGTATCCACTATGGCCTGTGACTGTCAGTTGTCTTTGTGCTCTGTGCCATGTTATTCAACACTCAGTGTATTTTGCATTTAGATCAGTTAAAATGCCAGATATTTCTCTGATGACATCATTTACCCCAACAGAGTAGCCTGGGAAGCAGCAAATATAAAAGACAGGAAGGGAAGAATGTTGTGCATAGGGTAGATAATGTCACAAAAGAGATCAGATGGGAAGAAACTTGCTATGTGGAAGACCTAAAAAATGCACAGTTGTGAGGAAGAAGGCTCAGATCCTTTCTTTCTTTCTCCAGTGCAGCAAAGGAGGAGGTCAGTCTGTCTGGGTTCAAGTTTGGCAGCTGCTGATCTGGTGCTGGACCATCTGACACAGTGATCAGATGTTGTTTGCAAAGCCTGCATAAATTAAACTCCGTGTACACCAAAAAAAAATAATAAAAAATTAAACGGGATCCCTTGGTGCCAGAAGCTCCTCTTATCACTTTGTAGCCTGTTTGCTTTCCCTGGAAGATAATCACCATGACTAACAGTTATCTGACAAAGCCAATTTTGCCACCAAAATCTGTTTTCTGACCTTAACTGACTATTCACAGAAATGACAGTGCCCCTCCCAACACACAATATAATGCTAACAAAGTCCTCGAACCTTCCTGGGAAATAGATGGGTTTTGGGGACACTTCATAAATTCAAACTAAGATGCAGAGAGTGCTCCAGAGAGCTGGATGGAGGGGCTGAGTACCTTTTATTTCTCCATATTATTATTTGCGGTGGTTTCCTTCATCTCATTTGTCTCTTTTTGCCATTGTGTGTTATGTCTTCACAAACAGAAGAGTTTGTGCAATTGGATGGCCAAGTTGGAGAAGGAGTGTCCTGCCATGCTCTTCATGCTGATTTGACTCCTACTCTTTCTTTCTCTGTTTTCTAACATGATTTGAGAAGTCTGTAAGCTAGGAAAAGATGGTGCAAGAGTTTGTTTGGCAATATGGTGAAGGTACCAGGGAACTGATCTGCATTCAAACGAACCTGACAAGATCAAAAAAGGAGAGTTTTATCTTTGAGCACCTCCTGGGGCTGTTTGCCATGGGGCCACACATGACCCTGGCCCCTGGCAAGGTGATGAGATCTGGGACTGAGACCAGGGAAGGAAGAAAGACTGGGACAGTTGCACATGGGTTTGCCTGGAGCTCCTAGACCCTTCATTACAAAATATCTAATCTAAAAGCACTCTGCTGCCCAGATCAATACCATTTACTGACCTGTGCTTCCACAGAAGTCCATTCAAGTCATGCTTTTGTGGGATAAACGGGGCAGGAGGGCAACGAGCATTCACTGGCTCGATACAGGAACCTTTAATCCAGTGATTTATTTAAGCACTTGAGAGTTAGCATGTCTTTCTCAAGAACTGAATTAATATGGCAGATATGTCCATTCATTCCAAAAGCCTGTTTTTTGTTTCTCTTTGGATCCTTCTGCCCTGGTTGTACTTCTGATGTTTCCTACATGAAGCCCATACCATCCCATGATCTCACACCACACTTCTAAGGAAAATCCACTAAGGAAATCCTCTTCTAAGGAAAATAGTGAGTCTGAGCTCTGTGTTCACATTGCAGTGGTCCAGATCTAGTGAAGAGCAGAGCTGAAGGCCCAGAACTGTGGAGTGTTGGCTTAAAGATGGTCCCTTGTGGGAATAACCACCGCCCTCCAAGCAGGACCAAATAAACTGCCTCAGGGCAAACCTGAGTGCACAACATTGGTATTTCCATACCTTATTTGTAAAGGGTACCAGGCTCAGAACGGGTTCAAGTCATTGGCAAAAGTGACCATCCTGCTCATGTCTGAGGGCACTTTTGTAGCCTGTGTCTCTTCATCCTTCAGGGTTTCTCAGTTGTTTCTCTTCTTTCTCCATGTGCTGCCACTTCAAGACCGAATTTTGCCTATATTGATGACCCTTCTCACCCAAGCTGAATGGATTCTTCATGTTCCTATTCAAATCCCTATGAAAATTCCCTTTCATAGGCCCAGAGCCAATAATTAAATCTCCTTCCAAGAGAATAATATTTTGCCTTTAATTTTTCTAGAGCATCCAGCCGTACGCAGGGGGCTTACCGGATCTGCAGCTTTCCAAGGCAAAGCTGTAGTGCCTCCATGTTCTTGGCATGAGGCTAATCACAGATATTTTGAGATCTTATTAAGGTTATTTAAGTTTGTTATATTTATGGGAGTGGGAGAGATTAGACAACATGGAGAATCCACAGTGTGATGTCCTGCATTTTCTCTTTCAAGTTTTGGTCCTGGCCCAGCCTAAACTTGCAATGAACAGTTACCAGCTGAGAATTTGCCCCCTCAGAAAGGAGAGTGGTGATCTCCAAGTAGCAAAGAAGCATTTTCAGGACATTTTGGGCAACTGTCTTGCACTGTTTTGATGACTGTAGCTCCTAAGGAAGGTGAGCAGTGTTGGCAGGTGTCCTGACTTTATGTATCTGGGTGGGTTTAGTTGAATTAGGTTGATTGTGGGGATTCTCCTTCTGATCAGTGGGAAAACAAGCAGTCACAAGGCAGGATTCAGCTCTAAAGCAGATCACTAAACTGGGACAGAAAAGTTGTACTGGAACTGCCTGTTCCTCTCCATCAACAAGGCAAGGAGCCTGTCCTTCAGCTGGGACTGCCTCAGGAGCACCAAGAAGAAGAGCAAAAAGGTAAAAGCTTCATAAATCCTTATGGAAACCCAAGCCCCTGGAAGGGCACTGCCAAAATCCACCCAGTGCCTTGTGGGGACCCCATGAGGCTGGCAGTGCCAGCAGCCCTGACACGTGTGGCAGTTTGGACATGTTAAGCAGGAGTGGCTGTGTTCCCACTGCCGGGTGCTTGGGGATGTGACAGTGTGCCAGAGGGTCTGCAGGGGCTGAGGGGGGAAAAACCCCTGGTGCAGAATTTAAAATGTGCTCTAACCTTTTCTGCAAACTGAAAGCAAGAAAAATGCTCATAAAACTACTCTTTGTGCACAGAAAGAAGTCCGTTTTTATACTGTTGCTAAGTTCCTTATTGTTTTCTGGCTGTTTTTTGTGTTTCTGTGGCAGCCTTTTCTGTGGGCCTCTTTCAGTGACTTAGCTATATTGGCCTGCAGATAATTAGATCAGTGCTATCATTTTCACTGTCCTTTTTCCTTTGAGGCTATTTGCATGATAATGGCAGTTTGTGCTACTCTCTCTTGGTTCCCCTCTCCCTTTTAACAAGGCACCATTTCTAAACATGAAATAATTCAGGGGGCAATCTGTGAGTGGCTCTGTTAAGAAAAGACTGAAAACATCTGGTTAAGAAAGTATTTCTGGTAACAAAAATGGAACATTATCAGCTATGGCTTTCCAAATGAATTTTTTTTTTTTTTTTTTTACAGTATTTTCAGCCTGTGTGTATTTTCTGTATGCAAACATAGCAGAATGCTCCCACTCTGGGTATATATGTGTATACAATGATTTATTGTGTATATAATGATTTATTATGTATTTATCTAGATAAATTATAGGTAAGTGAGTTATTAGGATTTCTGTCTTAAACTCCTAATAGTCATTTAAAAGGCTTCTCTGTGCCACCAAATGACTTTGAACCCTTCCTGCTGTGAACGAAGATTTCTGTCCAGAAAGAAAGATGTGCCCAAATCTCGCCCTGTGAGTAATCCCATTGAGGTTAAGCCGGGTAGATGACTTTAGGCACTGGCTTGCATTCTGCTGATTTAGGGTGTAGGACTTTCTGTGCAAGATCATATCTGGGTGTAGGGTCGGTCAAATAAACACTGTCTGGGAGCAGGGACTGCTGTCGTCCCTAACTGCTGCAGACTGGTACCCATCTCAGCTTGTAGTTGCTGGAGATGCAATGTGCCCCATGTCTGCAGACTGTGCTGCATCAACAGGAAGGTTATTTTTGCTGAAAAAAAGGGAATCTTGGGCCCAGTTCCTGCTCCTGAAATGATTAAACCCACTGCAGACATACCTCAGCAGGGTAGAAAATAAATGGTGAATAAAATAAAAGGATTTAACAAAATTGGTGTTCGTATCAGGAAACCAGGGAATTCACTGGAAATAAGACCTGGGTTTGTCTCTCAGATAAGCTATTGGGGGAGGGGGTGCAGGAAGGGATTAATGAGACCTGGATTTACCCGCAGCAGTCTTGTGTTGTCTGTCCTGTTCCCAAGGGACCCATCTGCTGACGGATCTTCATATCATCCTGGGCCAGCTCCAGTCCTCTTTGGAGTAGACCAGTCCTGCAGTGGACGGCAGGTGAGACTGAACAGAAAATCATATTAGTCTGTTTAGTTAAGCAAGTAAAAAAAAGTCTTAAATGAAGGTGTTTGCTAAGGGAAATGACCTTTCTAAGGGTCAGTTTTCAATAGGTGCAACTGGAAACAGTTTTGATAGTGTATTCAATTAAAAATAAGACAATCAAAAATTCCACAATGTCTTTTTCTTAAAAAATAAAAAAAAAAAATCTTGGAAAGAAACAGAACTTAACCATTTAAACACTGGAACACAGTGCTGACCAACATTCAAAGATGATCCTGCAATGCAAATATCTCATGACAATTATAACACACCAGAAAATAAAGGTTTTCTTTAGTGAATGCTAATATATAGTGAATAATTGGGCTTTGTTTTTTTATGCCATTGTGTCATATGGCTCCCATCATTTCAGTATCTGAGCCCCAGTATACATGGCAGTGACAGAGCAGCTCCAG
The DNA here is from genome assembly GCF_964035555.1 of Netta rufina. Taxonomy (NCBI): domain Eukaryota; kingdom Metazoa; phylum Chordata; class Aves; order Anseriformes; family Anatidae; genus Netta; species Netta rufina. The sequence continues at coordinate 7,843,006 of NC_140123.1, forward strand.
AGGCAGAGGTCATATTTTGGCAGGTGCATTGGATGAGCTGATACTGCACCAGGTGTGCTTCAGAGACACAGAGAAGTTGTACAGTAGCATTACTGTGGTCTCAGGTAGCTGAAGTCACCTCCAAGTCAGGGCTCTCCAGCATGGGGACATGTCTGAGAGACAGCTGGACCTGCAGAAAGGGCTGAGCCCAGGCCATGGGAGTGCTGGGAGAAGAAGCTGTGCTTAGCTCGTAGCTATACAGGGGGAAGATGCCATTCATCATATGAAGATTTTGGCATAGGGTTTCCAGGCTCAAAAAAAAAAAAAAAAAAAAAGTGGTTATTCCCAAATGGCAGGCAGAGAGATTGGGACTCTCAGTGACTCACTCAGTGAAATTCAATGGGAATGGCTGCACTGGGAGTTGGACCAGGCCCTTATTTCAGGGTGTAAATAATGAATGAGAGGACACTGGTGCCAGGCTGTGTACAGGCAACCAAGCAGCACACAAATAAGGACTATTTTTGCAACATTTCCTAAACACACACTGTTTGCATTGGTAAGACTCAAGGAGCTTCTCTCCTCCCCCAAACCATGTAGGTAAAACTGTTGGGGAGCCATGAAGTCACCTCAACTGGTTGCTCTCAAGCAAACAGAGCTTAATGGAAGGACAGCGTGCAGCAAAAGATGGTGCTGGACCTTAGCTGTTTTTTGTTTGGATTTGACACCTTATTTCCACACAACAAAGGATTTCCAAGCAGCACCGCATGAATGATAAAACATGAAGGAATAAATTTGATCACAAAACACGCACATTTACTTGCAGAAATGTTTCTGAGTGGAGATAAAACACTGCAACATAGGAGCCAGGGAAGAAAAATAATATGAAAAAATATTTCTCAATAATATGAAAATTATATCCTTACTTATTTTTTTAATATCTGTGTTTTCTTAACGCATATTTCTACCTGTAGCTAAAAGCAGAACTGTGAGTAGTAGATAATGAAATGAAATTACAATTTTAACCCTTAAAACATTTTTCTAAATTGGCAAAGTTTTTTGCATAGCTCTTGTAGAAGTGGCATAAAGCTGCTGGCAATGCATTCAAGTTCTGCATTCAAGAAATAAAACACTTAAAGTTACAAAATGCAATATTTTGCAGCAGATAATAAAGTTCATGGTTTTACAACTTTCATGGGATTTTAACCTATACCAGGGCATTTGTAATCAACCCATGAAAAATTATGCAAAATGTAGGTAGAAGACGTTACAGCGAATACTCTTCCTGAATGCTCATGTTTTCAGAAAATATGAAAAAAAAATATTCAACCCACTAAAGGCAACAGCAGAGGTGAACTGAAAGCCTGCTGCCATCACCTTTAAAATTATGCAGATTTGGAGAAAAGTCACCACACTATGAAGAATATAACCATAACTTTTCTCTAAAAGGAAACCTTAAAGAATGGAAAAACAGCAATAACCTGAACCAGTCAAAGCAAGACAAAACTGAAAAAACTTTTGAATCTGGTGCTGCTTTTTTTTTTTTTTTTTTTTTTTTTTTTTCCAGAGGAGGTGCCCCAAAAAGTGAATTTGGAGAATTTGGACATCTCTCTTCTCCATTGTGTGCTTCATCTCATCTTCTTGCCCTGAAGCTTCCAGACTATGTTCTCATAGACACATTTCCCTCAAGTGAAATTGTATGCAAAGTGTGTAACAAAGCTGTGGAAACATATTTATGACTGTTCAGGTGAAGAAGGACAAGATGGCTCCCATGGAAGAGTTGATGCACCACTAAGCCACCCCAGTTTTATGTGAGAGTTCCCTCACTGAAATAAAGACTTCCATTCATAAAACCAGGAGGTGAGTCAGGTTGAGCTGAGTGATGGGCTTTTCTAATCATCTAGGAGATTAAATGCAGTCCCCCAGTGCATGGCCCATGTTTCAGCTGAGTCCTTCACTGCTCACATGGGCAAACTACCAATCTGTTTGGCACACAACTTGATCCCAGAACAGGGTGCTGCAGGACTGGGCCCAAACATTTCAGAAATCCCAAAGATTTCAGAAAATATTGGCAAACAGGAAATAAATCTCTCACTGATGAATTTATACACTTGGTTCCAGTGGAAACCTTGGATACACAAAGTCAATTGGGTGAGAGGGCCTAAGTCAACTATTTCTTTACCAGTTCTAATCCTTACATGTGGGTGTTTTTTTTTTTCCCCCTCTGTTTGCTTAAGATAAGCATATAAATACTCTCATCCCAACTCAGACACCCTTATCTATCTCAGTAAGCACTTTGCTGAGATCCTAAAGTCTCCAGTGGCATCTCAGAAGTTAGCATGGCCTGGGTGGGGGCCCATGGAGGACCAATCCCCTCAACAAGGACAGCACTGTTTTGGCCTTTGTCCTTGCACAGTTCTTCCCAGTGTGACAGGAACACATGGTACCTGCTCACCAGTGCCAGAAGAGCGACCAGAAACTTCCCTCCCCTTTCTTTGTGGAGGAATGTATTCCAGGTGAGCATGAAATGCACAACGAGGTGAAGAGAGGGAAGGTGAAACTGAGACAGGGGCATCCAGAAGCCTCAAGAGGTAAAAAGGGCTTCATTTGCAGGGTGCCAAGTCTGTGTTCCTGTGTCTGATAATAAACTAATTTGAATAAAATAGCATCTTATGAAGCCGAGACTTTCTACAGTATGTAGTGCTTTAAGGCAGGTAAAGACTGGGTGAGCCACACCACTTTACATCTATGCACATACACTAAATTTAGGAAGATATATTCACTCTTCCTGGCTTATGTGGAATATGCCCCTTCATCCCCACTTCTGATTTTACTGAATGTTTTATTGTTAGTTTTTCTTTCTTTATTAGCAGGGAAGCAAACTGCTATGTTTTAAAATTTCTCTAACTGTTGTCAGTATTAACTTCCTGAGGATTTTAGCCTGTTTGCAGAGATTCAGTAAAATGAAGATTTTTTTTAGGTCAACATTTTCTTCTGGCAGACTGAGCCTGAAGTGCACTTTATTTCCCTTTAATTTAACAGCTCCAGCAGCTTTTCCAGTTAAATCGACTGTTCATTATTGAGCCCATTTATGAAGGGCTGTGCAGTGCAGTTTAATGAATCCCTGGCACAAAGCTCCCTTTCAGTGTAGGGAAAGAATAGCAGCCTATTTAGGTCCTGTAGGGCTGTATGTCAAAGGCTGCCTATAATACTTGTCAGGGAAGGGCAGAAATTCCCACTGATATAAGAATGTGCAAGAAATCAACTTGCACAACCAACTTGCAGATTAAGACATGATCAGGAAATGAGAGTGTAGGTTTCGGATAGTGACACCTGTTTGGGAAGCGAGACTTTCCCGTAACTTCATAACCATACGGGCCTGTACAACCAAGCAGGAAAAAAAGTCCTCCTTCCCCTGCCACAGAGATGGTCCTGCTTTCATGCTGCCTTACCAATGCTGCAGTGAAGGGAAAAGGAGCACTGGAGATCAGGGGCTTGGTTTGCCTTCCCCCAGGGAGGGTTTGGCTGGTGACGGGGTGAAGCAGGGGTTGTTCCTTGCCCATGTTCTTGGCATGAGATATTTCCTTCGGGCTGGATCTCACACCCATCCCTGTGTAGTGGTGGATTTACTCTGGGTTTGGACCCCAAGGTGATGCCGTGAGCATCGGGAGGGCAGATTCTTCTTCTGCAAGTGCCTCCAGTGTGGAGCTGACACTGTAATGCCGGGCAAGGCTTGCTTGTTTGCTAACGCCTCTGCTGCCTAAGACAATCTCTCTTTTCTGGCCCACTCAGCCCATAGGGATAACAAATTGTTCTCCTCACTAAAGGCTTGATTTTGTGGCTAAGAGCTGGATTTGTGGGCTGTGCAAAGCCTGAGCCAGTGATCATTGTATGACCCCGCTCCCTTCAGTTCAGGCTGAGAATGTGCCACTATGGGAGCCAGGTCTGCTGCCTGTAAAGCCTTGGTTTAATTCTCAAAGCCTCTCAAGATGCTGCTGCTACCTATGTGAGGATTGGCAAGAAATCAGAGCAAGACAGATACATCTCCTGTGTGAAAGAGGGCAAGAAAACAGCAGTGGAGCACCTTACTGAGCACTGAATGCTTCCTAGTAGGATAGAGGTGTGGGCTGGGGGACTGCAGCCAGTTCACTCCCCCAGGAGCGAGCGGAGGGACCTGGACATCTGGTCCAAGCATTTCTATGTCTAATCCCAGCCCACAGAAGAAGTTTCAGTGCTTGCCACCATGCTCAGGCTGATCAGTGCAATCCTGAGCAAGCGCAGGCAGAAGACAAGCATTGGCTCATATGGCTGAAGGGCAAAAGAGACATTTTGCAGGAATAACCAAACGGCTATTTCCTTGGAAAAAAATGAGGCTTCTTTGCAAGTCGTTGACATCATGTGGCTTAGCAAATTTCCCTCCAGGCATTGCCCAACTTGGGGTAATCAGCTCTGCTTGAGAGAACACAGAGAATAAGCATGTTTAATGCAATTATGAAAGCTTTCTAAATCTCCAGATCTGGTCTAGAATATGTAAATTTGGCCGCTTAGCATGAATGAATGCAAAGTTTGCTTTGCATGCCTGACAATTGTTTTAATACTCTCCAATTTTTAGGAGGTAATAAAGTCTCCCACTAAACCGTATCTGAGCTCTCAAAGCTGTTTAATTGAATGAATTCAGCTTTACAGAAGACAAGCCAGGGCTTTCAGCTTCTTTCTCTAAGCCACCGGATATTTAGCCACTCTGCATATAATACCACCCAGCCTCATTAGCAACCTCCTTTAGAGCTGCTATGAAATATCGTTGCTGTAATGCCGAAGCAGCTAAAAACTTGAGGACAACCCCACTGCTGCTGTTACTGTGTTGGCTCACATTGGCCAGATGGCCCCAAACTGGGCAGATAGAGATGCCTGTTTTCCAGGTCCTTGTGCAATTTGGAGCAGCCTCAAAGTGGATGTAAAACTATGCAGTGGAGAAGGCAGGGGATGTATATGTTGTTCTTTACATTTCCCCATCAATAAGGGAGCTCAGAGCAGGCTGCAAAGCTTGACAGGGCTTGACAGGACCCGAGGGCAGCTAATCCGTGTCGGTTGTACTCCAGCTAAGCAGTTTAAATCCACCCCTTACGTAGACATTCTTATATGGAGAGATATATAGATTTCCCATAGCTCTCTATGTGATTTTTTTTTTTTTTTTTTGCTTCAATTACACAGTTGCACTCAGGGCAACTCCCCTCAAAAAGAGGCTCAGGGAGGCTCCCGCAGAACATGGAGCCGGCTTTGTGAGCCTGTCCCAGATGCGCTGCTGCTGAGACCTGCTGAGAAGTGGCCAATGCCCAACACAGAGCTCCCAGATGTGTTTGCATGGCCAGAAACTCAGTATGAGCCCATGCTTTGGGAAAGAGCTGCTGCTGCTGCTGGGCGGCTCCTCCTCTGAAGCAGAGATGGATCCTTCCCATGAGAAGATTTCAGTTGCAGCCAAACATTACCACCAAGCTAGGACTGGACCCTTGGAAATAATCTGAGTGTTTTCAGTCAGCTCAGAAACTCGCTGTGAGCAAGGTCTGCTGCTGCGAGGCACTGCGTGAGAGACTGAGAAAATCGGCATTTTTGTTTTGTAAAGGATATTGAGCCTTTTTTTCTCACATGAAATGTTTTCCCCTCTTTTCTCATTCCAATGCTTGTTTGTTTTGCGTTCAATCAGTGTTTGAAATCACAGTGGGGCGAATTTGGCTGATTTTTCCTTTTCACCACTAAGTACATTCTGAGGAAGCAACCTGCTTCCCTTTTCTTCCACAAAGTTTTGCTTTCTGGTTTGTCCTTCCTGCTGTGTTTCTAATGAATTGGTGCATCCCAAGAAAACTCACTTCATTTCAGTCAAAATCAGATATGTGTCTTTGTTCATATTTGGACATACAAAATCAGTAAAGATAAATCTGTACCTCACAGGGTATGATGCTATTCTGCATCATTAAAAATACACGTACAATTTTCTAAAGGTAAAAGTTTTTTTTTCTTTTTTTTTTTTTCTTTTTTTTTTTTTTTTTTCTCCATGTACCTGGAATATGAAAGATTTATAAGCCTGTCTCACTGAGAGCACATAGGAAGACAAAATTTCCTGAGTTGTCAGGGACCCACAAGGGTCATCGACTCCACCTCCTGGCTCCACACAGGACTACCTAAGAATCAAAGCATGCGCCTGAAAGCATTGCCCAAACGCTTCTTGAAGCATACATAAATAAGTAGTTGTTAAAATCTCTCCCGAATCACAGCGCTGGATCTTCCCAAGACAAGTGCATAACTATGCTTGGAAGAAATCTCACTGCAAACTAATTCAGGCTGGCGCCGTGCCCTCGTCCCGCCTGGTGCCACAGCCGGAGTGCATCTCCAGACTCTGACGGACAGTGCCGGGCGCGATCCTACACTTTGTGCCAGCGGGGCCGTGGCTGCAGGAGTGGGGACGGTGCTTGGGGTGGTGACATGCTAGTGATGGGCATCCCAGAGCTGGCCCGGAGGGGGTGGTCTGGGGTGTGCTGTATGACCTGGCGGTGCTGTGCAGCTGGCCTGGGGAGGGCTATGTGATCTGGGGGTGCCGTGTACCTACTTTGGGGGGGTGTTTGTGATCTGTGTACCCGGGGGAGGGGAGGCAGCGATGCACCTGTCCAGGAGCTGACGCCCGTGTTCCCACCCCGCCGCCGCTGTCCCCGGCCGGGAGCGCGCAGCCCGGCCCGGCTCCCGTGCTCACAGCGGGGAGGCGGGGAGGGTCCGGGGCCAGCCCCGCGCCTGAGCCCTCCTTCTCCTCCTGCTCCTCCACCTCCTCCGCCTACTCCTCCTCCTCCTCCCCCGGCCGCCGCCTTTTCCCCGCCGCCGCCGCCTGCATCCCGGCGCTGCCCTGCGGAGCTCGGCGCGGCGGCGCCCCGCCGCCGGCCATGGCCGTGCCAGCCGCCCTGCTCAGCCCCCACCACCACCTCCTCTCCTTCTGCTTCCCCGCCGGCGGCCTGCTGGGCTATGCCGACCTGGAGAAGGGCTACGAGGGCGGAGGAGGAGGAGGAGGTGGCGGCGGCGGCGGCGGCGAGGTGGGGGACTTTAAGGAAGCCACCAGGGACCTGCTGAGCTTCATCGACTCGGCCTCCAGCAACATCAAGCTGGCGCTGGACAAGCCGGTGAAGTCGAAGAGGAAGGTGAACCACAGGAAATACCTGCAGAAGCAGATCAAGCGTTGCACCGGCATCATCGCCGCCGCCGCCCCGCCGCCCTCCTCCTCCTCCTCCCCGGCCGCCGCCGCCTGCCCGGCCAAGCAGCCGCCGCCACCTCGCCGGGAAGCCTCGACGGCGGCCAGCAGCCTCCAGAGCAAGAGCCTGGCGGCCCTTTTCGGCTCCCTGCAGCCGGGAAGGGGCTCGGCGAGCGGCTGCGGGGCGGCGGGAGGAGGAGGAGGAGGAAGCAGCGGAGGGTCGGCGGCTGCGGGTGGCCCTCGGAAGGTGCCTCTGCGGGCCCGCAACCTGCCGCCCTCCTTCTTCACCGAGCCGGCTCTGCCGCCCCGCGGGCCTCCGCCGGCCTCCAAGGAGACGGAGAAAGGCGGTGGGGCGGAGGCAGCCGAGTTTTTTGAGCTGCTGGGCCCCGACTACGGAGCGCTGCTGCCTGAGCACGCCGCCCTGCAGGACGCCTTCCCTGCTGCCCGCCTGCCCGCCGAGCTGGGGCTGGAGCACGGCCTCTACGAGGCTCCGCTGCCTTCGCTGCCCGCTGCCCACCACCCGCTGTTGGGTGGGCTGCTGTATCCCGAGCCGCCCTGGAGCCCGGCCGGGCCCTGCAGCCCCCCCAAAAAATCTCCTCCCGAGGCACTACGCCCGCTCTACTCCGGTGGAGCGGAGTCCGGCAGCGAGGCCTTCGGCTCCTTCTTCCCTGAGTGCCCCTTGGCCCCGCCACAGGTGCCCTACGACTACAGCACCGGCTACCACCGGGCCACCTACTCCGGCCTGTAAGGCAAGGCTGGTGGGCTTGGCCCCCTGGGCCTCGAACATGGACCGTAACGCAGCGGGAACGAGGGAGCGGGCGAGCCCACCTCCCGTGGGGTGGCTGAGTCCTGGGTGAGGGCTCAGGATGGGACCCAGTGGATGCTCATGGTGGTGAGGGAAGAGTTGGGTTCCACCACCTTGGAGGGGCTGGGGGCTGCGCTCGCCCTGCCAGCCCCCTGAAAGCTGGCCACAGCTCCTGTTGGAAGAGCACTGGGACCTGGGATGTCTCAGTGCCTGGCAAGTCGCCTCCTCCTCCTGCAGCCTGGGAGATGCTGCTGTGTGCCAATAAAAACGTGAAATACTCGATTCCTTCAGGTGTTTTGATAGTGCACAGTGACTACAGTGCGTTAGCATTCATTAGGGGTCAGGTTTTGTGTTACTGTAGGCAGACGCGACTTGATTTATGTGTCCGGCGTGACATTGCAATGGGGTCTGCTCTCCTTGAAAGCAGCCATGACCACTTGTAATTGATTTCGGTTTGGAAGTAAAACTCAGTCAACTCTTGTGGTGTGTTTAACGTCTTTCACAGCCTTGTGTGCATCCCAAGTTCTGGCGGATTTTCAGCTGAGGACACAAAAGGCGAGTAAAAAAAATTCAATGAAGCAAAATTTGAAAACAAATGATGCTACCAAATCTTAGGTGTCCTGAAATTTAACGATGTCTTGCAGGATCTTGCAAACAGTAATTTAAGTTAACAGACAGCATAAGTTCTGGACAAAAATGTACTGTAGCTGCTCCAGCTATGTGATTCCTACAGACTGTTGGATTTCTTTCAGGAATGTGTCAAAGCTCGGAAAGCAATGTGGCTCAGTCTCATTGTGTACAGGAGATTATTTGATAATTGTTTAAGTTATGTAAAAGAGTCTATGATAGGTCCTATAAAAATAAAGCTACGCAGTAGATCTAAGACCTGTGGTTCTTACTGCTGTTGAAATGCAGTGTTCCCGTGTTTTTCATTGCATCTCCATCCTCTCTAAGTGTTTCTTGGCAGCAGTTAAGACAGGCAGTGGTTATTGTCTTTCCTAAATCTTTTGAAACACTGTATTTTATCCACAGCGACCGTGCTTGTTTTGCCTTCATTTGTAGCAACTGTTTCTTTAATTTACTAGAAAGAAGGGACTGATAATACCTTACTAAAGCCAGGGGATGAAAATTGTTACAGTTATAAAAACAGATCAAAATACTTGGAGGTTTCCTATTGAGATGTAAGTCTTAAAAGGCAATCCTGCAGCTTGGCTCCCTGCCAGTCCCAAGCTGATTGTTTGTTTTTGAAACGGGATTCACATATGGATAAGCCTGAGTTTTACCCTTGGTGGTGATAAATCCATGTGCCTTCTATCTTTACAAGACGTGAAAGGTAAAGCTTTTTTTTTTTTTAATTATTATTATTTTTTATTTTTTTTTATTCATTCATCAAGCCAGATTTAAGAGACTTAGGGTCAAGAAGTTGAGATATACAGAGAAGTGAAACAAGATACGGAAATAAACCTTGAGATAATTTGTATCTGAAATTGCCTTAATTTTACTTTTAAATAGCAAGAACTGTAATGTACGTGTAACTTACACCATTTCTTTCCTTCCCAAAAGTTGCCCAAGATCTGTACAAGCTTTATGGAAAGGAACCATGATGGATGAACAGCCATGATACTCCAGCATCCATTATCTGGACTGAGCCCAGCTGTGTGCTGTTAAGGAAACACACTTTTCAAGTATAATTCTGCAGTAGTTTATTTAACTAAGCTTCATGAGAGCATGTATGAGGAACAATGGGCAGCCAGTCCAGCCAAGGTAGCTACAAATTAGGTTAATCCTGCCCTGCTGCTGGTTTGGTTGACTGGACAATGTCGTACCCCATGGATTCCGTCCCGCTGTCTTCCGTCCTTGGCAGATCTCCCAGGGAAGAGAGTGCGAGTTTGCATTTGTGATCAGCATGCTGCCAGGTCCAAACATAGCTTATGTATAACTACATCTTAGATTGTCCAGAAAGACTTACTGGGAGGGTATTTTGGTTGGAGAGTTTTTTTTTTTTTTTTTTTTTTTTCTCACCACTGCAAGTATGAATTTGTAGCACATATTAGCAGAAGCTGTTGGGAGTATTGTGGCTCGATGGTGTTTGCTAACAGACCTTACTGTTCAGCTTTCTCGCCTGAGGTGTGCATCTCAGATCTGTGCTTGCAGGAGGCCAAGCAGATGAAGGGGAAGTTTATAATGCAATGTTCTGTCAAGGGAAAAATAATGCCTTTTTTCATTTAGGGTTTCACCAAGCAATGTATTCATTTCACAAGCTCAGCGTGCAAATAGGTCTCAGTCAGGGACCTAGTCCTGAAAACCTTAGAGTCATCCAAGTCTCTCAGCTGTTTCACAGACTTCAGTGGGACTTCGCTTGAAAAAAAGTCTCAAATTGATCTTCAGGAATAGACTCAGGGATATGCTAGGTAGACTCTGCAAACCTGAATAGCGTGGTTCCCCACAAGTCCCACCCTTTTATTTTAGGTAGCTGTAAAGTAGCACAAATCTGATCTGCCAGTGTTTCTCACTGAGAGGTGAGAAACACTGCTCTGCTCCCTTGTAGATGGTGTTCTGGGATGCTCAGGAGCACAGCATCAGTCTTCTTGGGTTCAATTTTGTCTCAGACAAGAGGGAGAAGCAGTTCTGTGGGTGTCAGTAGAGCTGAGCTGGTGTAAAACCAGTGTGGCAGCCTGCTCCATCTGCTGCCCAGATCAGAGCAGTTCTTCTTGATGGACTTGCCAGAAGTTGGGGCAGCTCCAGGAACCAGCTTGACTCAGCAGCAGCTGCAGATGTTGCTTCAGCTTAGCCTGTGTCCTGTAATAGTTCATTAAACGGGGTTTTCAGTTTATAGGTGCTTACACTGGAAAAATATAAAATAAATAATAATAAAAAATAGCATTGTTATACCTTGCAGTACTGCTGCATTTCTGCTAGAGGATGTATTTGAGGAGTATGTGGTGAGGGAAGCTCAGGGAAGGAGCTCACAATGGCTGGGCTGCTCCCACAGCTTTTCCCACAGCACAGGCCAAACAAAAGACTTCTGTGCAACTCCTGAGAGGTGCTGGAGCTCCTCTCTGTGCTGCAGAGGAGGCGAGGGAACCCTTACCAGACCTAGGGTTGCCATCTAGCGGAACTGCAGCTTTTTTTGTGAATGTGGGAGCTTTTTTTTTTTTTTTTTTTCTCCCAGTTTGAATAGTGCGGGCACAGAAAATGTCACATAGGAGTCTCACTTGTAAATGCCCTTGGGAAATAGCTTTCTGTATTTTTTTAAGCACCTGTAAGAATAAAACCTTTTGGAATTGAGCAGGATAATTTGGTTTATCTGGTGCACTTTTCCAAGGAGTCTGTCCCTAAGAACGAAATTTTGTCATATTTAATAATTTTTGTCTTAAAATAAGTTTGTTCTTTGAAATTGGGTTCTGGTTTGTCAGATCAAGTTCAGACTATTACAATATTTAATTCTACAAAGTTTTCACTGAGTTTCTCAGATATTCTAAATACAATTTTGTTGCTGGTGAATTTTACACATATTACCTGCTTTTACTGCATTTTTTTTTTTTGGTGGGAAAATGAAAATGTACACATCTTAATAACTTCCTATGCAGTCAAGATGATAAAAGCAGAATAAAAAGAGTGCTTTTCTCTCTTTTAAAATGAGGGAATCTCACCTTTCTTGAATGGTGTTTTATTGACAAATAGCAAAGGGTTCACAATGAATAGCTATTGCTGCATCTCACTATTTTGTGACTTAAACAGTTTGTACCCCTTCAAGAAAACTGAAATATTCTCTCATTTTCTTGGATGGACTTTTGAAACTGGCTTACTAACCTGCTAAGAACCTGAGCTCGGGGTTGTTCTAATACAGTCTGACCCCGATAATAAGAAGTCATCTTTGATGAGCTTATGTAGTTGTTCAAACAATGTTAGTAAAGATACAGAAGTTTATTGTAAAGTTTGTTTGCGTTATGACTTTGTGAATAAACTGCTTTTGTCAACAGTGCAAAAACTGAAGGTAATTCTGCAGACATGCAAGCAACAAAGGTGGCAACAGGAGTTGTTCAAGCCTACAAGCCTGACTATCTGAAACAGGAATTTGGAATGTCTTTAGGTTTACTCAAGAGACTACAGCTTATCTTCTCTACAAATAACTCATCTCTATTTTTTTTAAAAGATTGGTAAATGCTTATTTAAAATCCAATGTTATTTGTAATGCATTTATGTAAGAGCAAAAAAAAAAAAAAAGACATATGTTATAAGCAGTGATCCCTTCCAAAACCTGTGTGGGTAAACACTGACAGATGATTACTAAAAGGTGAGGGGAGAACTTTTATTTCCAATTTTATTATATTTTTAATACCTTACTGTAACTTTGATTATCCTTGGTGACTCCCCTCCCTCACTGTCAGAGAAGTATTCCACTAGACTGTGGGGTTTTAGCCTTTTATGTGTTTTAGATCCCTCCATATAAAAGGAAATGTATTGTCAAAGCCTTATCTTTCTTGGTTGTTTTGGCTGTAGCCCACAGACTCATGTCTGTCTGTATATCATGGATCCATCACTAAGAACATTTCAATTGCTTTTTAATTGCATTTTTCATTGCTTGAATTGGCAAATGCAGGACTTAAGGAACATGCAGCTCTTCTCCTAAACAACCCTTCACTAGTCCTTCTCTGAGATGGGGGAAATCATGTCTGATTATGAAATCTCTGTGATTCACTCAAAGGCAGCTACAACTACGCAATTTACCCTGTGCTCTCTTCAAAGGCAGATACAATTAAATACTTCACCCTGTGTGCTCCTCCTGTTCTGGTATCCCTGGGACATAAAATGTAGATTGGACTGTAATAAGAGAGGGAAGAAGGACAGGATTCCATCTTGGTTCTGAAGTGCTCTGATGTTCCTGTTAGTGCATGTTTTGTGTGTCAGGATGTCTCCTGTTGGGCATTTCAGACTGTTCTAGCCTTTGCAGCTGATTGTTGATCAGTCTGTGGGCTCTGAACAAATTCTGACAAATGCTGCTGTGGCAGATAACTGAGCGCATTTGCTATACCACCTCTTTGCCATAGAATCATAGAAACACAAGGTCAGAAAGGACCTACAAGATCATGTAGTCCAACCATCCTCCTGTCACCAATAATACCCACTAAGCTACTAAATCATATCTCATAGCAGCTCATCCAAGCGTTCTTGAACACTGTGAGGGATGGTGACTCCATCACCTCCCTGGGCAGGCCATTCCAGTGCCCGACCAATCTTTGAGAGAAAAAAGTTTTTCTTGATATCTAATCTAAATCTTCCCAGGTGCAACTTGTGGTCATTTTCTTGAGTCCTATCTTTAGTTATCTGGGAGAAGAGGCGGACCCCCTCCTCATTACAACCTCCCTTCAGGAAGTTGTAGAGTGCAATGATGTCTCCCCTGAACCTGCTCTTCTCCAGACTAAACAATCCCAGCTCCCTCAGCTGCTCCTCATAAGACTTGTGCTCCAGACCCTTCATCAGTTTTGTTGCCCTTCTCTGGACATGCTCCAGGGCCTCGCTATTTCTCTTGTTGTGAGGGGCCCAAAAATGAGCACAGTACTTGGTGTGGCCTCTTCAAAGCTGAGTACTGGGGGATGATCACCTCCCTGGTCCTGGTGGCTACGCTATTTCTAATACAGGCCAGGATGCCATTGGCCTTCTTGGCCACCTGGGCACATTGCTGGCTCATGTTCAGCTGAGCATTGATCAACACTCCCAGGTCCTTTTCCTCTTCATAGTCTTCTAGCCAATCTGCCCCAAGCCCATAGCGTTGCATGGGGTTATTGTGGCCAAAGTGCAGGACCTGGCACTTGGCCTTGTTGAACGTCATCCCATTCACCTCAGCCCAGCAGTCCAGCCTATCCAGATCCCTCTGAAGGGCCAACCCTTAGGCAGATTGACACTATCTCCCAACTTGGTGTCATCTGCAAACTTACTGAGGGTACACTCAATCCCCTCTTCTAGGTCATCAATAAAGACATTAAACAAGATAGGCTCTAGTACTGACCCCTGGGGGACACCACTTGTAATGGGATGCCAGCTGGAATTAACTCCATTAACCACTACATGCTGGGCACGACCCTACAGCCAGTTCTTTACCAGAGAAGAATATACCTTTCAAGGCCATGTGCGGTTTCCCCAGGAGAACACTGTGGGAGACTGTGTCAAAGGCTTTGCTGAAGTCTAAGTAGACTACATCTCTAGGTGGCCAGCATGACCTGCCTTTCATGAACCTGTGCTGGCTGGGCCTAATCCCTTCTTGTAGATGGGAGTCATGTCGGTAAGCCTCCAAACGTCTGGGACCTCTCCAGATAACCAGGAACACTGGTGGATGGCGGAAAGCATCTTGGCAATCACCTCTGCCAGCCCCCTCAGCACCCTCAGGTGGAGCCCGTCTGGTCCCATGGACTTGTGACATTCCAGATGGAGGAGCAGGACTCTAACTGTCTCTTCCTGGATCACAGGGGGTGATTCTCTACCTGAATCACAGGGGACTTCCAGGTCAGGGTGTTGAGTACCCTGAGGACAACTGATCCGACTATTAAAGACATGTAAAGAAGGCGTTGAGAACCTCAGCCTTTTCCTTATCCACAGTGATCTCATTCCCTGATGCATCAAGTAAAGGATGGAAGTTTTCCTTGGTTCTTCCCTTGCTGTTAATATATTTGTAAAAGGATTTCTTGTCCTCTTTTACTGCAGTGGCCAATCTGAATTCAAGCTGGGCTTTTGCCTTTCTAACTTCCTCTCTGCATATCTTAGCAAATTCTTTGTAGTCGCCCCAAGTAGCCTGTCCTTTCTTCCCGAGCACATAGACTCTCTTTTTCTCCTGGAGTCTCAACAATAGTTCCCGGTTCATCCACGCCAGTCTTCTTCCCCTCCAGCTTGCCTTATGGGACACAGAAGCAGCCTGCTCCTGTGCCTTTAAGATTTCTGTCTTGAGGAGCGTCCAGGCTTCCTGGATCCCTTTGTCCTTCAGGAGTGACTCCCAAGGGACCCCTGCAACAAGTATCCTGAGCAGGTCAAAGTCTGCCCTCTGGAAGTTCAAGATAGCAGTTTTGCTAGTTACCCTTTTGATATCACCAAGAATAGAAGATTTTACAATTTCATGATCACTCTGCCCAAGATAGTCCCCAACTTTCACATCTCCCACTGGTCTTTTTCTGTTAGTGAAGAGCAGGTCTAGTGGGGCACCTCCCCTGGTAGGCTCTTGAACCAGCTGTGTCAGAAAGCTATCTTCTACACACTAGAAACCTCCTGGACTGGTTCTTCAGCACAATCGCTTCCAGCTCCTCCTGTTTGTTGGCCATGCTGCGTGCATTGGCGGAGATGCACTTCAGATGAGATATCTGTCTCACCCCCAGCTTCAGCATTGTTCCCCTAGGCACTTCTCTGGTGAGCCCTGTTTTATGCCCCTTTCATTTCCCATTTGAGACAAGTGAGTTTCATCCATTGTCAATAGGCCAGGGGTCGAGTAAACTGTCCCATGGTTAAAGAATCCAAAGATTGCCTGAGTGCATCTTCATGGAGGGTTTGAAGTGAATTGGGGGGTTGTTCAGCTCAGCTGTTTTGGCCAAAGCTCAGCTAAGCAAATCAGCTTGTGGGGTGGTATTGAGTTATACCTAAGATGGGGCAACAATAAGAATACTTTACGAGAAACTGTAGATAGCGAATACTGCTGTTTCTTGAGTAGCAGATTAGCATAATTTTGCTTAGCTTTATAAAAGGTATAGGCCCATTTCTTAAACCTCTGTGTGCCTGCACAGTAGTGAAAACTCCATGAATAATTTTAATTTGTTGTTCAAAGGTAAAGAAACCTGTCCAAGGTTGTCTGGACCAGGGATGGCAGCATTGAAGAGGCAGTGACACAGATTTTGTTGTCTTCCTCATTTTCTTAATTACAAACAGTGATATTGGTTGTTACTAAAACGTAAAGAATGAGTTTGTATGAACTGATCTCCATGATCCCTGCATTGATGTCATTTAGCAGAAATGGCCCTTTCTGCAAGCAGTCATCCAGACCTGATGGTGAAGAGCTTGAGCCTGTGCTGTGTTCAGGTCTCCAGCGTGGCCAAAACAATGCTTCAAGATGGCCTTGAGAGTTGCTCTGGAACCTCCCTTGGTATGACATCCACAATAATATTTCCTTCTCCTCCCAGGTCTCTGATATGTTCAACTTATAAGCTATCTGGAATGCTTATTTGGTGCTTGAAATATGCTCTTTTCTTCAAAAAATTAAAAATGTGATTAATGATGAATTTGTGTGATTGCAGGAAATCTCAGCTTTTTCAAAACAATCTGAAGGAATTACGTATGAAAACACAGTTTACTGTCATGACTGCTGGCTATACGAATTCAGCCTTGGTGACTGTGAGTCAAGCTGGACTCAGACAAACTTCATTTGAATATCACCAGTCTATATTACAATTCTGTGAACAAATCCCTTCCTTCTTCCAGTTCTAGCACTCTTCCCTGTCATTGATTTGTCAGCTAAATTCATTAGGTCTGGAGTAAACAAGCCCAAGCAGAGCTACAGGCTGGGAGATGAGTGGTTGGAAAGCTGCCTGGCAGAGAAGGAGCTGGGAGTGATGGTTGATAGTTGGCTGAATATGAGCCAGCTGAGGTGTTCAGGTGGCCACAGAGGCCAACAGCATCCTGGCTTGTATAAGAAGCAGCGTGGCCAGCAGTTCTAGGGAAGTGATTGTCCCCCTGTACTCAGCTCTGGTGAGGCCGCACCTTGAGTACTGTGTTCAGTTTTGGGCCCCTCGCTACAAGAAGGACATCGAGGTGCTCGAGCGAGTCCAGAGAAGAGCGACGAAGCTGGTGAGGGGCCTGGAGAATAAGTCCTACGAGGAGCGGCTGAGGGAGCTGGGCTTGTTCAGCCTGGAGAAGAGGAGGCTCAGGGGCGACCTTATTGGTCTCTACAGGTACGTCAAAGGAGGCTGTAGCGAGGTGGGGGTTGGTCTATTCTCCCACGTGCCTGGTGACAGGGCGAGGGGGAATGGGTTTATTTTTCGTCAGGGGAGTTTTAGGTTGGATGTTAGGAAGAACTTCTTTACCGAAAGGATTGTTAGGCATTGGAACAGGCTGCCCAGGGAAGTGGTTGAGTCACCATCCCTGGAGGTCTTTACAAGACATTGAGATGTAAAGCTTAGTGATATGGTTTAGTGGAGGACTTGTTAGTATCAGGTCAGAGGTTGGATTAGGAGATCTTGGAGGTCTCTTCCAACCTAAATGATTCTGTGATTGGTCTCAATGTATAAAAAGCAAAGATCAGATAGACAAAATTGAGTGTGAATTATAAATAAAAGTAAAATTCCATCCTCCTACCATCCCTTTTCATCAGCGGGTAACAAATACAGAATCTTTTTTAGTGTAGTTAAGCTTCACAGTAGAACTAGGCTTTAAGGATTGGCTATAATTGCTTCTGTGCACTGAAATAATTGAATATAAATCAATTACCACCATTTTAGGTATTTTAACAGCCAAGCTTGCTCTACAAAGAAAAACCTTTATTTCCTGTTTAATAGCTAGACCTTTAGCTTCTTTGTTTATCCACATATCTGGGACAAGTGATTCAAAGTCAATCATTAATTAGTGATTTTATCAATATTTTCCTTTCAGGACGAAAAGGTCAGCACACCCTTGAAATTCTAGCAAAACAAATTTATCTGATTTGCACATGAAGCCAAGGCTTGTGACAAAGAAACCTCAGAGAACAACTCGAAGGGTAGTGGTTTAATTTGCTATGTGTGCTTAAGAACATGCCTGTTATGATAAGCATTAATGGGATGGTAAGATAGCCTGCATTTCATTCTGACAGAAACACTAGGCACAATGGCTGAATTAAAAAGAACACCAAAGAAACATGGTTCTGACCTTCATACAATTTATTTTTACTATAACGTGCAGAGACCTTTTGGCTGTCTGAGTCACGGGCTGGCTCTCGGACACTGAGGACCAGCTGCAGCCTGCTTTGAGCAATGCACTGGCTTTGCCGATAGATGGGCCCTGCCATGGAAGGAGGAGCATGTTAACTTATGGGACAACCTGGATTACTCTACTTGACTAACCCAGACCAGTAGAATTTACAAATAAGATACAATTTTGTTAAATAGGAGGAGAGATGTGAGTCTCAGGAAAGTTCACAAAGGGAAGTGAAGGGCTTTTCCTGCAGAGGTAGTTCAGACATGAATCAATTTCTAGGTTTAGCGTTGTGTTAGAATGCCATAATGATCCTTTCTGGGCTTGAAATAGATATCAACACTGCCATATTATTACATGTATTGGTATATTTTTCCTGTATTTATGCTGTTTTACTACTGGTTTCAAGACACTTCATTAATTTTTCAAAGGAAGAAAAAAGGAAGAACTTAGGAATAGAGGACTTAATCTGTTGCTGTTAGAAAAAGTGGGAGTAAACAAAGAAATCCAACATGATCTACTATTAATATCCTTATTTTAAATTAGAACACAGAACACATAGCCAGAAGCTCAAATTCCCACAATAGTCTACTTCTGTTTTTCCTGGATGGATATGATCTGTTCTACTAGTTAAGGTATCCTGTAGGGCAGTTACACAGCAATTTCGGGTTTCAGTGAAGTGTCACTAAACAGAAGGTCTTTCTTTTACTAGATTAGTCAAAAAAAATATTCAATGCCACTGCTTAAAACCCTGGCAAACTGTGATCTACCACTGACAGCAAGTCAAACGTTATTGCTAGCATCCTTGTCGGGGTCTGTTATAGACCGCTGAACCAGGATGAGGAGACGGATGAGGAGTTCTACAGGCAGCTGACAGAAGTTGCAAAATCGTTGGCACTTGTTCTTGTGGGGGACTTCAACTTCCCTGACATATCCTGGAAACACAGCACAGCCCAGAGAAAGCAATCTAGGAGGTTTCTGGAGAGCGTGGAAGATAGCTTCTTGACGCAGCTGGTTAGTGAGCCTACCAGGGGTGGTGCCCCACTAGACCTTCTCTTCACAAACAGAGAAGGACTGATGGGAGATGTGGTGGTTGGAAGCTGTCTTGGGCAGAGTGACCACGAAATGGTAGAGATCTCTATTCTTGGCGAGGCCAGGAAGGAGACCAGTAAAACTGCTATATTGGACTTCTGGAGGGCTGACTTTGAGCTGCTCAGGACACTGGTTGGTAGAGTCCCTTGGGAGGCAGTTCTGAAGGGCAGAGGGGTCCTGGAAGGCTGGGCACTCTTCAAGAAGGAAATCTTAATGGCACAGGAGTGGTCCGTCCCCACATGCCCAAAGACAAGCCAGCATGGAAGACCAGCCTGGCTCAACAGAGAGTTGCAGCTTGAGCTTAGGAGAAAAAAGAGGGCTTATAATCTTTGGAAAAAAGGGCAGGCCACTGAGGAGGACTATAAGAATGTTGCGAGGCTGTGCAGGTACAAAATTAGAAAGGCCAAAGCTCAACTGGAGCTCAATCTGGCTACTGCCATTAAAGACAACAAAAAATCTTTTTACAAATACATCAACACAAAACGGAGGACGAAGGAGAATCTCCATCCTTTACTGGATGCCGGGGAAACCTAGTTACAAAAGATGAGGAAAAGGCTGAGGTGCTTAATGCCTTCTTTGCCTCAGTCTTTAGCAGCAATACCGGTTGTTCTCTGGATACCCAGTACCCTGAGCTGGTGGAAGGAGATGGGGAGCAGGATGTGGCCTTCACTATCCACGAAGAAATGGTTGGTGACCTGCTACGGCACTTGGATGTGCACAAGTCGATGGGGCCAGATGGGATCCACCCAAGGGTACTGAGAGAACTGGCAGAGGAGCTGGCCAAACCACTATCCATCATTTATCAACAGTCCTGGCTATCGGGGGAGGTCCCAGTTGACTGGCGGCTAGCAAATGTGACGCCCATCTACAAGAAGGGCTGGAGGGCAGACCCGGAAAACTACAGGCCTGTCAGTTTGACCTCAGTGCCAGGGAAGCTCATGGAGCAGATTATCTTGAGAGTCATCACGCAGCACTTGCAGGGCAAGCAGGCGATCAGGCCCAGTCAGCACGGGTTTATGAAAGGCAGGTCCTGCTTGACGAACCTGATCTCCTTCTATGACAAAGTGACGCGCTGGGTGGATGAGGGAAAGGCTGTGGATGTGGTCTACCTTGACTTCAGCAAGGTTTTTGACACTGTTTCCCACAACATTCTCCTCAAGAAACTGGCTGCTCATGGATTGGACTGGCGCACGCTTCATTGGGTTAGAAACTAGCTGGATAGCCGGGCCCAAAGAGTTGTGGTGAATGGAGTCAAATCCAGTTGGAGGCCAGTCACTAGTGGCATTCCCCAGGGCTCAGTACTGAGGACAGTCCTCTTTAATATCTTCATCGATGATCTGGACGAGGGCATCGAGTGCACCCTCAGTAAGTTTGCAGATGACACCAAGCTATGCGCATGTGTCGATCTGCTTGAGGGTAGGAAAGCTCTGCAGGAGGATGTGGATAGGCTGCACCGATGGGCTGAGGTCAACTGCATGAAGTTCAACAAGGCCAAGTGCCGGGTCCTGGAGCGCAACAACCCCAAGCAGAGCTACAGACTGGAAGATGAGTGGTTGGAGAGCTGCCAGGCAGAGAAGGACCTGGGAGTGATGGTTGATAGTTGGCTGAATATGAGCGAGCAGTGTGCTCAGGTGGCCAAGAAGGGCAACGGCATCCTGGCTTGTATAAGAAACAGTGTGGCCAGCAGGTCTAGGGAAGTGATTGTCCCCCTGTACTCGGCTCTGGTGAGGCCGCACCTTGAGTACTGTGTTCAGTTTTGGGTCCCTCGCTACAAGAAGGACATCGAGGTGCTCAAGCAAGTCCAGAGAAGGGCGACGAAGCTGGTGAGGGGCCTGGAGAATAAGTCCTATGAGGAGCGGCTGAGGGAGCTGGGCTTGTTCAGCCTGGAGAAGAGGAGGCTCAGGGGCGACCTTATTGCTCTCTACAGGTACCTTAAAGGAGGCTGTAGCGAGGTGGGGGTTGGTCTATTCTCCCACATGCCTGGTGACAGGACGATGGGGAATGGGTTTAAGTTTCACCAGGGGAGTTTTAGGTTGGATGTTAGGAAGAACTTCTTTACCAAAAGGGTTGTTAGACATTGGAGCAGGCTGCCCAGGGGAGTGGTTGAGTCCCCATCCTCGGAGGTCTTTAAAAGACATTTAGATGTAGAGCTTAGTGATATGGTTTAGTGGAGGACTTGTTAGTGTTAGATCAGAGGTTGGACTCGATGATCTTGAGGTCTCTTCCAACCTAGAAATTCCGTGATTCTGTGATTCTGTGATAAAAGTCCTCTACTGCCCTCCAGTGGCTTACTTTGAATTCTGCACCCCCAATGATGGTCAAAACTTCACTGGGGCTCTGGTTTCTGTTGGGAAAGCAGAGTAATTCAGATGAATTGAGTGACTTGCTTTAGGTACATGCTAGCGAAAATCATTTCCACTAACAACCTGATCATCATATGCTGAGAATATAATTGTCTTTTTTTCTAGTACATAAAAGCCTCAATGGTCATATTTGTAGTTCTGACAATTCTCAGGTACAGGGCTCCCTTGTTAAACATGAAAAAGTACATGTGAACAGTGTACTCTAAAATGTGACAACCAGTGGAGTCTCCTAATGTAGGTGCACATGAAATAATTTAATGGTAAAATAGATATGAAGGTACCTCTCAAGAATCCCTGTAATCACCTTTCAAGAATCCTTGTAAATATATGAGTATGCAGAAAACAGTGGGTATTCATGCAATCTTCCCAGGGATGTCCAAACCTCTGTTCTTGCTCCTGTCTTCCTGCATGGCCTCCTTTATCTTCTCCAGCACTTTCCTCACTCGCACACTCCACACTGAAGGGTAGCTCAAAGAGCAAGACTCATGTAGGCTCTGAATGTCCTCACCTCTGCCTGGCCCCAGCCCCAGGAGCAGGGAGTACAGTCTCCTTCCACTGTAGGTATGTGACTGTCAGCTGCAGGGAGCTTTAGGACTTCAAGTGTGCAGCGGGATGGCTGGAGTCAGAGCCTCTCCATGGTCATTCCCTCTCTGAAGCAGCCAGGGGATGGAGAGCCAAAGCCCAGAGCTGAGCAACCCGCATGCTGGATCCCTCAGGCAGCCTGCTGCAGCTCAGCTTTTCCCGGCCTTTGTGGGAGCTGGCCCAGACTTACTTGGCACTTGACTTGTCCAGAGGAGCTGCCTCAGCCTTCTTTGGGAGGTGAAGGATGAGGAAATGAGGCTGCTTCATATCCACTGGTTCCATCTGCCGAGACTTCTTTTTCAGTTCCACAGGTGCCATGGAGGAAGAAGCACTGTCTGTGTGCAGCCTCTGCTTTTCCACCTGTGCCTTCAGCTTGACTCGTCCAGAGGAGTTAGCTCAGTCTTCTTCACAGAGGGGTGAGAGATGAGGACAAGAGCCCAGGTTGCCTCCTCCATCTCCACTGCAGCCCCACATGGGAGAAGGCTCCTTTCCCCTGGCAGTCTGGAACAGCTCGGCCTCAACCATCTGCCTGGAGTGTGGCTGGAGAGAGACTATGGTGTGTGAACAGCCGGCATGTGTCAGCAGGAGGCATGTCTCATCCAGAGAAGCTGCCTCAGCCTTCTTCTCTGCAGGACGAGGGATTAGGACATACTGCTGCTTCAACTCTGCTGTTACCTTCTGCAGACCTGTACTTTTTAGATCCACAAGCCCCAGAGAGGAAGGACTGTCTGTCTGTGGCTTCTGCTTTTCCATCTCCATCTTCTGCTCCAGGGGGGAAGCACAAACAAGGATCATGCTTAGACTGAAGAGCAAAAGGTGGAGCAGTCACTTGGCAGCATGGTATGCTTCCCAGCAGTGTTTCTACATGCTCAGGGCAGTTTCTCTGCAGCCTTCTTTCTTTTAGAAATGCAGCATGAGAGGTTCCAGCTCTCGCCTTGGAAGCTAAGGGCAAGAATTCACATAAGAAAGAAACAGGAAACGTTTCTTTCTTATGTGGGATTCTGTGAAGACAGGCAAAATACTCTTGAGAGATGAAAGGCAGGCTTCTTTACATGGAGGAGCTCAAAGCCCCCCATGGCCAGCCCCAGTTTATTAAGGAAGGAGGCACCCAGCCCAGGTACTAAGACACGCTGAAAAGCAAGAAAGGAGGAACAGTATTTCAGTGTTTCTGGGACTGGAAATCCAGTACAGGACTTCTCCAATAAAGAAAATGGGCCCTCGTGCTTTGGCCACTGCTCACGGGAAGGTGCCAGATGGCGTCACTCTAGAGAGCCCTGGAGATGGCCTCAATGTCTGGGAGTTTCCCAGCTCCCTCCTTTTTGCCCTCTAACGTGAAGCTGGGCTAGGAAGAGTAGAGCCGACACCCTCAGCTCAGTAAAATCCCTCCACGGGGTTCCCAACAAGTAGGGAAAGCCTTGAGTACCAGCACCAGCTACATGCTGGCTGTTATAAGTTGCCCCCTTAATTAATTTTCAGAGAGCATTGTATTAATTATAGAAAGGAATTTACTGAGTAAGCAAACAGCAAGCAAAACAGTGCTGGGCGGCCTGGGAGTCTTGGCTCCGCCAATGGCATGCACCTCACCCCCGCTAGGGTCCCTTTTTATATCTTGGTAATTCCGGGATTACGCAGCGCGTCCGGGTATGTTCTGCGACTGCACGCACTGTTGCTAGGGGGTCGTCTCTGTCCCTCTGGTGGTCGTGAAGATGAAGGCCGTAGTCTTCCTCGGCGTTGTGGTTCAACTTCTTTTCTTGATTTGGTCATGTTGGCCCAGCGTGAGACAGGAAGGCAGGATGTTGATACACTAGTTTAGCAACTTATCAGGAGGTGGTTACATGAGCTTTGCAACAGTGTCTTTGAACGAAAGAGGCAACTGAGATGCAGAAAGAGGGAAGGGGAGGGGGCTCTCTTTTTTGTTACATTAAGCAAAAGAATTTCATAGTGTCTAGCCAAGCATTATACAGCTCCTTACTTCAGCAGGGAGCTTGTGCAACTCCCGCTCCTCAAAGAAGAACTCCTTGTTTTTACAATACAAAAGAAAATGAGCAAACATTTAAGGTGTATTACACTGGCTTGCCCAATCTGGCCATAGGCAACACACAAGCACCAGACAGAACAGATCCCATCCTTCTGCTGTAGTTGGGCTCTTCTTTTGTGCATATTGCCAGAGCAGCAAGAGGCCCCTGGCACATCTGCAGTTTGCAAGCTACTGCTGGGGTGTTTCTTTTGCTTGAGGAGGCGGGCTGTGGAGTGGCAGCT
Organism: Netta rufina; assembly: GCF_964035555.1. NCBI lineage: Eukaryota > Metazoa > Chordata > Aves > Anseriformes > Anatidae > Netta > Netta rufina. The sequence goes on from NC_140123.1 coordinate 7,867,235, forward strand.
GCAGGAAGGAGCAGGGTACGAGGGGAGGACGAGGCTGCAAAGCCCACCTTGTTCAGTGCGAACTGCCTGTGCATGTGGTGGGATATTGCGTCCCCAGCTTTCCCAGTCCCTGGAAAGCAAATCCCTAAAATCCCCTTTCAGCCGTGCCCTGGGGATGGCAACAAAGCTGCCAATGCCATGCCACAGGTGGCATGGCCCACTGATCCTGGGCTGCCAAGCCCAATGTGCAGTCACCAAGTTGGCATCAGCTGCCAGAGACAAAGGCTGCCGGCAGAGCCCATGTACCAGCTAGCCCAGGCAGGGGTGAGAAGCAAGTGCAAAAGAGACAGCTAAATGTCAAACCCAGACAGGAGAGTGGCGAGGATGGGACAAGCCACTGCTGGGGCAAGAAATAAAGGAGTCCTGTGAGATGGCATGAAGATGAAGAGATCATCTGCCTCAAATTCTGGATCAACCCCAGGTTCTCCAGCCCCTGCCAGGACCCACAGACCCACAATAAGACACTTAGTTAGCCTCTTCCCCCTGTGGGGGAGACCAATGAAATTCTAGTTCTTCAACTTGGCCAATCAAAGCACGAGCCTTTACAAATGCTTTTAAGGTTAAAACCATTGAAACTAACTATTGTAAACTGTCACCTTCTCCTTAGGAGCATTCTTAATGAATTATTGCATAAAAGGGATTGAATTACACAGAATTAGAGTGTTGGTACTGGATATGTGGCAATAAATCCAGGAAGGTGTTGCTGCTAGGCTGGAAGGGAGCTTGCACCCTGGGGGCAATAATTCCAAATGTAACTATTATTGAAGACCAACAAAGCCAAAGCTCCCTTGAGACCCCACACAGAATCAAGAGGACTCCAGATAATCCTCTAGTAAAATGAAACAGTGAATTTCACTCATTGTAGAACTAGAAAATAACACTCTGCATGCAGTCTATGCACTACAAGAGGAGGTAACAAGTTTGTCAAAAATAGTACTCCAGAACCAAATGGTATTTGATTTATTATCAGCCTCACAGGAGAGCATATACTGTAACTAATGCTAGTTGCTGTATGTATGTAGATCAAACAGGACAAATTTGACTGCTCTCAAAAATATTTGGGAAAGAAACAAGATCCTATACAGAGTGGCTCAAGATGACACTTCCCGGGGATTTAGAAACATTTTGGAATAACTGACTTTTGTGGTTACCTGAATGGAATTGGCTCATACAGCTCTTTGTTGGTATTATAAAGATAAAGACATTGCATATCTGTTATGCCCACATTGGAAGAAAAATATTGCACCCTAATATTGGAAAACATCAAGAATGGAGGATGTGAAGAGATGCAGAAACAACAAGAGGAATAAGAAAAGAAGAGGGGGGAATTGTGAGAAACAAAGTTGTGTTTTTGTAATAGCAGGTGTTTTTGCAGAGGAAAATTACACTAACCTCGCATACCCAAAAGTGATTGTGCAGGCATGGCTGTAGCAAAGCAGTGGGGAGGATAGCTAAGAAAAACAGGATGAGCTGCGCAAAATGAGTAGAAACAAATATAACAGGCCCTCTAGTCATGAGAGATGAAGAAAAATATAGGAAAAGGAGAAATTAAAGGTTGGTCAAAGAAAATTATACATATATGGTATAGAAAGGCGTCGAGTTGTTTGTAAACCCGTAGTACTCAGTCCATGAGGAAACATGGGAGAGGTCAGGTGTCCGGTAATAGGGAATATAAGGTTATGGTATACTTTAGTGTGTGCTCCTGCTTGCAAGAGGCCCACCATTGCAATGGTGAATAAAATAGCTTCACAGAAGACCCTGACTGAAAAAAATATTGAGATTTTTCTCACAATGGGACACGGTTCTGTGCCTCCCTGTGATGCTTCTGTGGGTGCTGCAAAGCTTCCTGAGGGCCTCATGCCCACCATGTGCGCTGTGCTTACCTGGTGGCCAGGAACCAAGGGAGAAGCCACTGCTCCTCTTTCCTCAGCTGCTGCTGGGCTCAGAAGATCCGTGCAGTCCTCCCTGAGAGGCTCTGCAGTCAAAGGAGAAGCCACTTCTGCTGCTGCTGCTGCTTAGGCAAGAAGGGCTTTGCTGGTTTCTCCCACAGGGTCCCTGCGGCTGAGGGAGAAGGCAGTGCCTTGCTCATCCCTCCCTGGGTGGTGGACAGGCACTCAGCACCCCTCTGCTGAGATACAACCCCCCTTTTCACTTCTGCAATGAAAAAGAAATAAAACGAAAAAATGAAAAGGCCTTCTCTGTCTTCAGAATTAGAAAGGTGTCACTGACAGATGGGGGAGAACCAGAGCAGCAAAGGAGGGTCTCAAAAATCCAGGGGGCAGATGGATCTTGGAGGTGCTCCTTGGAGGTCCCTGCTCCAACAGCATGACAAGGTTCCTCACTCAACCACCATGATACAATGTGGTGCAAATATGATGTAAAGCAGTGCAAATCAAGAATAGCACTGAAATTTTCAGGGTCCTTGATGCAAGTCACGGAAAGGCTGGTGGGAAGGGATCTTGAGGTTCAAAAGACAGACAGCCTGCTTGCAGCAGTCCCAGGGCAGTCAGGGCTTTTCCTGACCAATACTGCAACCCTGCTGCAAGGATGGACATCGCCTGAGAGCAAGATTCTGAAGGAGTTGGTTGGTCAGGGAAAAAGAAAAATCTGTTTATATCAAACATCAGCCTCTGGGAGATGATTGGAACAAATGGTATAGAGAGCCAAGAGAGGCACTTGTTGGGGGTTCTGTTTCTTGTGCTGCAGCCTCCCTGTCCACGCTGCTGGGTGAGCTGCACACTTCCTGGGGACAGGCCTGTGGGTTCTCGCAGACGATGGTGAAGCTGCGGATTCAGCATGAGGGGCTTCACTGGCCTCCCACACAGGGTCTCCAGGCCAGGGAGAAGCCACTTCTCCTTCGTGTGGCATTGCTGCTGCAACAAGAGGGGCTTTGCTGGCCTCCCCCACAGGGCCTCCAGCCAAGGCAGAGGCTGAGGATGTACAGTCAATGGGCTCTGTTGTGGGAGGAGGCACCCTGGGCCCTGTGGCCAAGGGAGCAGTTGGTGCCTTGCTCGTGGCTCCCTGGATGATGGCTACAGCATGGTGTAGGACTGCAGATCTTGGCTGTTTCATGCAGATCTTCGTCAGAGACACTGAAAGCATGTTGGGCATGTCCCTGGCTCTCAACTATTGCCCCAGTGCTGTACTCACTGGGGATGGGACATGATGATGGCTTTGAGTCTTGAGACACTGTTGTGGGGGGAAGCGCTCTGTACCCCTCATCTTCACAAGCAGGGTCTAATGGAAGACTTGCTGGCCTGCTCTCTACTGGTGATGATGTGGTGAGATGCGTGCTGTGCCTCTCTTCCTCTGGACCTTCTGCCAGGGAAGCAGCTGATGGTGCAGTGTCCAATGAGCCAAGAGAGGCACTTGTTGGGTTTTCAGCTTCTTCTGCTGCAGTCACCCAGTCCACACTGCTGGGTGAGCTGCACACTTCCTGAGGAAAGGCCTGTGGTTCCTGGAAGAGGCTGGGGAACCAGGGATTGACTCCCACTCTGGATGAACTTGGGAGTGGTAGACTCCCTGCAGTTCAGCAGAGACAGCGTTTGATCTTGGATGCCCATCAGGCAGCCCTGGCAGTGAATCTTAGCAGGAGCCAGAGCCAGGATTCCTCCCATGTCCGGGCAGCCAGAGGCTTTTGACTGTAGGCACTCTGAAGGACAGAGTGCCTACACAAAGCCAAAGCTCTATTGAAACCCCATTGAGAATTAAGAGGACTCCAGATAGTCCTCTAGGGAAATAAAACAGGAAATTTCACTAATTGTAGAAAGAGTCTGAGAAAAATCTCAACAATTTTCTTCAGACAGAACCTTCCGTTAAGCTATTTCATTCATGATTGCAATGGCGGGCGTCCTGCAAAATAGGAGCACGTTATAATAAACATATCATAACCTTCTATTCACTATTACTTGACACCTGATCACCTGCCCTCTTTTCCTCATTGGCTTAGAACTACAGGTTCACAAGCTACTCAATGCTCTTCTATACTATATATGCACTTTTTTTTTAATTTTTTTTTTTTATTAAACCTTTAATTTCTCCTTTCTTATGTTTAGAGAACTTGTGATTTTTTTTTTATTTTTTATTTATTTATTTTTTTCCTCACACTGTTCATCCAGTTTTTCTCAAGCTTCTATCTTATTTTGGAACAGTGAGGCCTTTTACTGTCCACTTAGCTACGTGGAATTCTCTTTGTTATGACTACACAACTACCCTTCAATACACCAGGTTATTTTTCTACTGCAAAAACACACTCTACTTCAAAAACATGTTCTACTGCAAAAATACAACTTAGTTTCTCATACTAGAAAATAAGACTCTGCATGCAGTTCAGGCACTACAAGAGGAGCTAACAAGCTTGACAAAAATAGTACTCCAGAAACAAATGGTATTCAATTTATTACTAGCCTCACAGGATGAGAACGTATTGTAATTAATTCTAATTGCTGTATGTATGTACATCAAAAGGGGCGAATTTGACTGATCTCAAAACTGTTTGCAAATATATAGATTTTAACTATAATATTTATATATTATACATAATATATAATATTATATATACTATATGTATCATATATAATAACAATATAATATATAATTAATTATATTAATAAATAATTATATAATAAAATTAGTTATTGTAAAAATTATGTATTATAATATATAATATTATAAATAATATATAATATTTATATATTATAGATAATATAGGTAATATAATATAATATATTTATATTATATAATATTATATATTTATATAATTATATGTAATATATACATATATATAATATCTATATATAATATAGTACTGAGCCTGGGTGTGGACGATTCCGTGACAGGACAAAGCCATGCTGGCTGTCTTGGATCACCTCTTTATCTCGTGCATGCCTTAGCATGTCTTCCAGGAGGATCTGCTCCATGATCTTCCCAGGCACACAGGTGAGGCTCACCAGCCCATAGCTCCCCAGGTCTTCCTTGCAGGCCTTTCTCAAAAATGGGAGTCATGTTTCCCTTTCTCCAGTCACCAGGGACTTCACCCGACAGCCATGATTTTTCAAATATGATGGGGAGCAGCTCGGCAACCACATCAGCCATCTCTCTCTATACACATCCCATTTCATTAGGCAGTCCCGGACTTGTTCCACTGTCACAGTGGGATGGAATCTGCTCCTCTCACCCTCTCCTGGAGCTTCAGGGTACTGACAGACATAGGAAACTTGACCACCAGTGAAGACTGAGGCAAAGCACTTATTGAGTACCTCAGCTTTCTCCATGTCTGAGGAGGCCAGCTTTCCCGTCTCATTTATCAAAGGGGGAACACTCTCCTTGGCCTGTCTCCTCCTACCTATGTATCTGTAGAACCCCTTCTTGCTATTTTTTACGTCCTGTGCCGAGTTCAGCTCCATCTGAGCCTTGGCTTTCCTGATCCCATCTCTACACATTCAGACGACATGCCTGTATTCCTGCCAGGCAACTCAACCCTGCTTCCACTTCCTGTACATTTCCCTCTTTTCCCTCAGTTGTAGCTGCAGGTCCTTGCTCAGCCATGCCAGTCACCCGCCTCCTCTGCTCGATTTCTTCTGCTGGGGGATGGAGAGCTCGTGCACTCTCGGAAGCATGTCCTTAAAGGACCGCCAGCTCTGTTCCGTTCCTACACCCTTCAGGAGAGTTTCCCAGGGGATCCCAGCCAGCAATTCCTTAAGCAGCCGGAGGTTTGCTCTCCTGACGTTCAGGGTCGTGACTCTGTTTTTTGCCAGACCCATTGTCCTCAAGATCACAACTCCACCAGGGCATAGTCTCTACAGCCCAGGCAGCCTCCAGTCTTAATCTCTCTAATGCTCTCTTCCATGTTGCTGAGCACCAGGTCTAGTAAGGCTTCACCTTGGGTCGGTCCGTCTATTGCCTGGACTAGGAAGTTATCCTCAACAGACTCCAGGAATCTCCTGGATTGTCTGGAACCTGCCGTGCTGCTACCCCCAGCAGACCCCCAGCAGATATGCGGGTGGTTGAAATCCCCCATCAGGACGAGAGCTTGAGAGCGTGACACTTCTTGCAGCTGAAGCAAGAAAGCCTCGTCAACAGACTCCCCCTGATCAGGTGGCCTGTAGCAGACCCCAGCCACTGGATGTCCTTTACTGGACCGATCCTTGATTTTCAGCCACAAGCTCTCAACCTGGTCATGGCTGTTTCTCAGGCAGAGCTCTTCACAATCTCTCCACTTCCTAACACAGAGGGCAACTCCTCCTCCCCTCCTTCCTCGCCTATCCCTTCTGAACAGTTTGTAGCCATCAACAGCCACACTCTAGTCATGGGAATCATCCCACCAGGTTTCCGTGATGGTAGCTACGTCACAGTTTCCTTCTAGCACGGTGGCCTCCAGCTCCTCCTGTTTGTTACCCATACTGTGTGCATTAGTGTAAATGCACTGCAGCTGGGCCACCTTTTGGGCAGGAGAAGCCCTAGTACCCTCTTGACCATACTCGCGTGTTTCCGTAGTAACTAAACTCTCACCAAGCCTTGTGTTCTTCCTGCAAAATGTCATCCTCATCCTTCACCAAGACACAAGACTGCAAGGAGCAGATAACTTTGAGAGTCATCACACAGCACTTGCAGGGCAAGCAGGTGATCAGGCCCAGTCAGCATGGGTTTATGAAAGGCAGGTCCTGCTTGACGAACCTGATCTCCTTCTATGACAAAGTGACGTGCTGGGTGGATGAGGGAAAGGCTGTGGATGTGGTCTACCTTGACTTCAGCAAGGCTTTTGACACCGTCTCCCACAGCATTCTCCTCAAGAAAATGACTGCTCTTGGCTTGGACTGGCGCACGCCTCGTTGGGTTAGAAACTGGCTGGATAGCCGGGCCCAAAGAGTCGTGGTGAATGGAGCCAAATCCAGTTGGAGGCCAGTCACTAGTGGCGTCCCCCAGGGCTCGGTGCTGGGGCTGGTCCTCTTTAATATCTTCATCGATGATCTGGACGAGGGCATCGAGTGCACCCTCAGTAAGTTTGCAGATGACACCAAGTTAGGTGCGTGTGTCAATCTGCTTGAGGGTAGGAAAGCTCTGCAGGAGGATGTGGATAGGCTGCACCGATGGGCTGAGGTCAACTGCATGAAGTTCAACAAGGCCAAGTGCCGGGTCCTCCACCTGGGGCACAATAACCCCAAGCAGAGCTACAGACTGGGAGATGAGTGGTTGGAGAGCTGCAAGGCAGAGAAGGACCTGGGAGCGAAGGCTGATAGTTGGCTGAATATGAGCGAGCAGTGTGCTCAGGTGGCCAAGAAGGCCAACAGCATCCTGGCTTGCATAAGAAACAGTGTGGCCAGCAGGTCTAGGGAGGTGATCGTCCCCCTGTACTCGGCTCTGGTGAGGCCGCACCTTGAGTACTGTGTTCAGTTTTGGGCCCCCCGCTACAAGAAGGACATCGAGGTGCTTGAGCGGGTGCAGAGAAGGGCGACGAAGCTGGTGAGGGGTCTGGAGAACAAGTCCTACGAGGAGTGGCTGAGGGAGCTGGGCTTGTTCAGCCTGGAGAAGAGGAGGCTCAGGGGCGACCTTATTGGTCTCTACAGGTACCTCAAGGGAGGCTGTAGCGAGGTGGGGGTTGGTCTATTCTCCCACGTGCCTGGTGACAGAACGAGGGGGAATAGGCTAAAGTTGCGCCAGGGGAGTTTTAGGTTGGATGTTAGGAAGAACTTCTTTACTGAAAGGGTTGTTAGACATTGGAACAGGCTGCCCAGGGAAGTGGTTGAGTCACCATCCCTGGAGGTCTTTAGGGATATGGTTTAGTGGGGACTGTTAGTGTTAGGTCAGCGGTTGGACTCGATGATCTTGAGGTCTCTTCCAACCTAGAAATTCTGTGATTCTGTGATTCTGTGAAGGTCTTGCAAGCGTTGAGGGATTTTTTGAAACAGCAAAAATCCCATGGCTTGCTGCAGCTGAGCAAACCAAGCTACCGGGGCAACTGTGAGAAATTCCCATGACAGTGTTCCCACATTGCCCAATTGAGGAATTCAGAAAAACATTGTTACCAGCATCTGGCTTCAAGGACAAGGTCTACGTGACTGCTAATCACAAGGGGCTTGTTTTCTTGCAGGTGGGGTTGTTTTCTTGTAGTTGTTTGTCTGAGTGCTTTTGACCAATAATCTTGGGTGAGACACTATCCGCCCCTGCTAAGTTCACTAGAAAAGTTAGGCTATTCGGGCAATAGAATGGAGCATGATCTGACCATACTGGTGTCTGTCGTGCTTTCAGCCATGCTTCCTGCGACATGCTAGCACATTCCTCACCCACGAGAACTGGCATGGTACTTTCAGCCTCACAGGAGGAGCGTTGCCAGTTGCTATGTGTATATAACGGTTGGACGTGATGATCTTTGAGGTGCTTTCCAACCTAAAGGATTCTATGGTTCTGTAATTCTATGACTGTGAGAGGCCCAGGGTGCCAGGTTGGTGTGGCCTGCACCACTCTTTCTCCTGAGATCAACAACACAGAGAGGAGCACTGGGAGCAAAACTCTGCCTGAGCTTTTATTCCCAGTAGAAGGCAGCTGCAGATGAGCTGAGGCTGGGGGCAGGATGTGGAGGGGCATCTGAATTCCTGGGGAGCTGTCCTCTTCCTATCAGTGGTGTCAGCTGCCAGCACCGAGCGCCCTCCTGGTGTTGGCAGCTGGGCGCTGCTACTCCCACTCTTCTGCGATGAAGCTGCAGCACAAAGCACTGCACAGAGCCCGAAGCGCCTGTCTGCTGATGTGGGCGGGCCGTGGCTGGTGTGCCGGGGCTTGTGCGAGGTCATGGATGCCTGTGGGAGACAGAGAGGTGTAGGTTAGCGCGTGAGCGGGTGATGGGCAAGCCCCTGCCTTCCCCCCACACCACCACCAAGGCCTTTCCCCCAAGGGGAGGGGTGGCCCAGGACCAGCCAGCCCCCCTGCGCGTACCGAGCCCTTGCTCCTGCTCGCTGCTCTGAACAGGCCCATCCAAAAGTCCCTGGGACGGCTCTTGTTTCTGGCACGTTGCTGGCTCGTCTGCTGGTGTAGCTTTGGTGCAGGAGGACTGCGCTTGGCCTCCCTGCTCGACAGCAACCTGCATGGGGAGAGCAAGAGCACAGGTAGGTGATGGAAGGGATGTCAGCCCTTGTGCCTGGGGCGTCTGGGAATGGAGAGCAGCAGGCAGCTCCCCAGCACGCACACCCCACGCACTGCTTCTGCCTCGGGCTGCCCTCGGTGCCTGGAGACCACCACGCGCGCTGGGCTTACCTGGTGCCCAGGAACCGTAGCCAAGGGAGTAGCCACTGCTCCGGTTTCATCAACTGCTCTATAGTCAACAGGCTCTGGGGTGGGAGGAGGCACCCTGGGCCATGCAGCCGAGGGAGCAGTTGGTTCCTTGCTCTTGGCTCCCTGCATGATGGCTACAGAATGGAGTAGCACTGCAGCAACGACAATCTCGGATGTTTCATCCAGCTCTTCCTCAGAGACACTGGAGGCATGTTGTGCATGTCCCTGGCTTTCAACCACCACCGCAGTGCTGTGCTCACTGGGGCAGGGACATGCTGATGGCTTTGCCTCTTGACCTCCAGGTGTCTGGGGAGGCGCTCTGTACCCCTCATCTTCGCAAATAGGGGCTGAGGGAGGACTTGCTGGCGTCCTCTCTGCTGGTGCTGGTGCTGGTGCTGTGAGAGGCGATCCGTGCCTCTCTTCCCCGGGACCTTCTGCCAGGGCAGCAGCTGAGAGTTCAGTGTCCGTGGGCTCTGATGAGCCAAGAGAGGCGCTTGTTGGGTTTTCTGCTTCTTGTGCTGTGGCCTCCCTGTCCACGGTGCTGGATGAGCTGCCTTCTTCCGCAGGAAAAGCCTGTGGTTCCTGGAAGAGTCTGGCAAACCTGGGGTTGATCCAGGAGTTGAAGATGACAATCTCTTCCTGTTTGTCCCATCCCACAGGACCGCTTTCTTTCCTGCCTCGGCCCTGGCTTGTCCCCTCCTTGCTGCTCCCCTGCCTGGGTTTGATGTTTTGGGCTCTCTCTTGCTCTTGCTTTTCAACCCTGCCTGGGCTGGCTGGTGCATGGTCTCTGCTGGCAGTTGTTTTTCTTGCACCTCCCCGACGATCGAACGCTGGCAGAGCAGCGGTCCACCTGCTCTCCATGTCAGTCTGGATGCCGGCTGATCTTGTTGCTGTCACTGGGCACCCCATGTGTACCGGGTCCCCCAGTGCTGCCGGTCGTTGGCCTTGTTCCCGCATTTTAGCCATTGTCTTTGACATGACTTCAGACACAACAGACTGTGCTGTGTCCTGCAGCGCCGTGAAAGAGTCGGTGGGGCTGTGTGGGGCAGGGTGCCGGCTCTTCTTCAAATGCCGGGGCACTGCTGTGGGGAGAGGTGGTGTTCTGTGGCCTTTGGTCCTAGGACCTCTGCCTGATGGAGAAAGCCTTGCCTTGCTCTTGGCTTCCTCATTGCAGGCTACAGCATTTCTTATGACTGTGGAGACGAAGGACCGTACTGAGTACTCCACATCCTCAGCAGGGGCCACAGGGCTGTGTGGGACACGTTCCCACCTCTCTGCCCTCACTGTCCTGTCCCTCTCAGCAGAGACGCATGGAAGAGGTGGCAGAAGCTCTCGGTGGCTGTGGGCCTCTGTACCCAATGCCTTTGCTCTTCCTCTGGCAGAAGTTGCAGAGGCTGCTGCTTGCAGAGGGGGCAGCTTGCAAGTGGCCCTTTCAGATGATGTAGTGGGTTTACGTGGCAAGGTTTTGGTAGCAGGGAGCCATAGGGGTGGTTTCTGTGAGAAAGATCTAGAAGCTGCCCCATGTTTGGGAAGGGCCCCATTGTTTTCCAGATCCGAGCCAATAAGCGATGTTGTTTTTCGCCTCTGTGAGAGCATATTTAAGACAGGGAAAAAACGCTGCGCCACACAGCAGCCGGGAGAGTGAGAGGAGCGAGGAACAGCCTTGCGCCAAGGTCAGTGTAGAAGGAGGGGGAGAGGTGCTCCAGGCGCCGGAGCAGAAGTCCCCTGCGGCCTGTGGTGAGGACCATGGTGAAGCAGGATGTCCCCCTGCAGCCCATGGAGTACCACGGTGGAGCAGGGTTCCACGCTGCAGCCCGTGGAGGAGACCACGGTGGAGCAGGTGATCTGGCAGGAGCTGCTGCCCGTAGGGGAGCCAGGTTGGAGCAGTTTTCTCCTGAGGGATGGACCCCGTGGTACAGACCCATATCTGGAGCAGTTCTGAAAGAGCTGCTGCCTGTGGGAAGCCCACGCCGGATCAGTTCATCAAGGACTGCATCCCGTGGGTGGGACCCCACAGCACAGGGGACGAGAGTGACCGAGAAGGAGCGGCAGAGAAGAAGTGCTGTAGACTGACCATAACCCCCATTCCCCGTTCCCCTGCGCCGCTCGGGGGGAGGAGGTGGAAGAGGGTGGATGGGGGGAAGGTGCTTTTGTTTTTTTTTTCCTTTGTTTTCTCACTTCTCTCGCTTGTTAGTTGTAGGCAATAAATCTTACTATCTCCTTATGCCGAGTCTGTTTTGCCCGTTACAATAATTATTGCGTGATTTTCTCGTCCTTATCTCAATCCTTGAGCCCTTTTCACATATTTTCTCCCCATTCCTCTTTGAGGAGGGGGAGTGAGAGAGCGGCTGTGGTGGAGCTCGGCTGCCCACTCGAGCGGAACCACGACAGATGATGATGTCTCAGCTTTAGGCACTTGCTTGAGAGTCACTGTCAGCCTTGGGAAAGGCGGCACGGCCGGCAGCTGGATTCTCTCGGCCTGCCGCAACCCACGGTGTGGCAGCTTCTTCTCCATCTGCAAGAGAAGGCGAGGAGAAAGGCCAAGTTACTTGGGACATTTCTGCCATTTCCCTCCACGTCCCCCCTAGAAGTGCTGCTGTGAGCTGCCCTGCAGCGGCCCCCAGCACGCCCTGGCAGCTCCCCAAGCAGAGCCGGGCTCAGCCTGCCAGGGTAATGCCCTGCCTGTCTCCTCCTGCAAGTGCTGCCTACTCATCGCAGGCTGCCAGGGCTGCCAAAGATGTTCGACCGAACCCTCCTGGGGCTCCCGACTCCGTGTGGCAGCTGCCAGTGTGACGCACGCTCTCTGGGCACGACCGCACCGGCAGCCTGTCCACATGGAGGGACGGTGGAGGCAGCTCCTGGCTGCGCACAGCCAGGTTGAATTAGGCCACGCTGCTCTTTGTGCCTCTGGGCACAGAACTGCCAGGGCCACGTGGGCTTTGGCTGTCCTTGGGGGTGGGCTCTTCTTGGAGAAGCCCCAGGTTTGGGAATATTTGTGTCCAGGTCGGAGGTGCTGAGGGCCAGCTGGCCGACTCGCTGCAGCACCGTTCTCCTCATCCTGGTGCTCTCGGTGCCATCCCGTCACGCTGCTGTCCCTGTCTCGCTCCCTGAGCCTCACCTGGCGCCACTCCTGTCCTTCAGTGGGCTGGGAGTGATCCTTATTCCGCTGCTCCATGCTATGCTGCAGGTCCTCTGACTGAGAGCTCCAATGGGCACCCAGGGGGGCTGCTGCCTCCTGACAGAGCTGCTCTCCTGAGAGTGAGTGGGCAGCCCGGGGCTTTATAAGGGACACCGTTGCCGTGGGTACCCCTCCGTGTCACAATGGCCTTTGGGTACGCATCACAATGCCCCGGTGGTTGCCATGGGGCCCTCAAGCCCATATTCAGGCAGACACCCCAGGGACACCGTCTCACACACCCACAGCAGGGTCTGCATTGGCAGGCACCTCTGGCTCCTTCCAGCCAGTGCCCGTGTCTCAGCCCCAGGCGGTCAATGTCCTTGAAGATGAAATCCACACCCTGCTTCTTGGATAGGGTGTAGGAGAGAAAGAGCAGGGTCTCTTGAATGCAGCGCTGCACGGTGTCCCGAGGAATGCTGGTGTGCAAAGACAGCCAGGAGTAACTCAGGACACCACCTAGAGGTACACCTCTGGGCTAGTGAGAGCCCAGAGGCCTCACTGAACAAGGGGCTGTTGCTAGTGGAAAGAAGGCTGTTGCAGCACAGGAGTACCAGAGCGGGAGCTCCTCCACAGTCTTCCCGGGCATGTCCACAGCTCTGCTCATTCACAAGTTCCTATGCATGCCCAACTCCCCGGAGTAACTCCTAGGGAGAGATTTATTGTAAAGATTACAAGCAACCATTTCATTTAAAAATGGGGAGATTATTCTGGAGGTAAATGATCAAAGATATGTGGAAGTGTTGAGTTTGATATTGACAGCTATTGAGACCAAAGAGGAAATCAGTGAAGAAATCCTAAGTCAAGTGTTTTCTCGAGTATGATCTTCTAATGTACCACGGAAGGCAAAAAATGCACTTAAGCAGTGTCCCTTGGAAAAGGAAGACAGAGAAGGAATTAGCCTGATAATTGATTAACATGCTTAACACCAGAGCTAACTTGGTTTACCGTTTTACACCTGAAGGATGCCTTCTTTTGCCTCCCTCTCCATGAAGCCAGTCAGAAAATCTTTGCATTTGATTGGAAAAGCCCTACGGGTGGGCACAAAACACAGCTCACGTGGACGAGGTTGCCTCAGGGCTTTAAGAACTCACCCACCTTATTCGGAGAACAACTTGCAGAGGACTTGGAGACCTGGAAAGCCCCATCAGGAGAAGGAAGGCTATTGCAGTACGTAGATGACCTCCTTATAGCCACGATACATCAAACCCTGAAACCCGAGACAATAAAAGAACTGTGAACCTTTTTGGGAATGACGGGGCGGTGCAGATTGTGGATCTATAATTACGGATTGCTTGTAAAAGCGCTGTATGTGCTCATTGCAAACGGGAACAGGGACCTCCAATGGAGAAAGGAGGCCATGTGAGCCTTTGACCAACTAAAGAAGGCTCTCATGTCAGCCCCAGCTCTGGGACTTCCAGATGTGAATAAACCATTTTTCCTCTTCTCCCATGAGAAACAGGGGATTGCCCTGGGAATACTAGCACAGGACCTGGGCCCATATCGAAGGGCAGTTGCTTATTTTTCGAAGCCGCTGGATGCTGCTGCCAAGGGATGGCTGGGATGCCTCAGAGCCGTTGCAGCAGTGGTGCAAAATATCCAGAAAGCACACGAGTTCACCTTGGGACAGAAAATAACTGTGCTAGTGTCTCACACAGTGTCCACAGTGCTGGAAGTGAAAGGTGGTCACTGGCTTTCCCCACAAAGGTTCCTGAAATCAGCAGAAACCAAGGGGAGCCAGTACACCATGACTGCCTGGAGACCATTGAAGCTACCTACTCTAGCCGTCCAGATCTGAAGGACACTCCTTCTGATGAGGTGGAAATATAGGAGCAGCTACGTCATCAGCGGAAAACAACACGCTGGGCATGCAGTTAACACTTGCAAAGACGTAATAGAATCTGGACTAAATAATGAGATTATCGGAAGCAGTTCAGCTGCCTGAAAAGGCAGCAATCATGCACATTAAGGCACACCAGATGGTGAGCTCAGAATTGGAGGAAGGAAATGATCTGGCGGACAGAGAGGCAAAAGAAGCAGCAGAAGGTGAGGTAGCAACTGAGGGAGCCCTGATTCCAGACAGGCAAATTCCCCTTGAAGGTAAGCTTGTATGTAACAAAAAGGATAGAAAATTAATCAAAAGTCAGAAGGGAAAATATAACCAAGAGGGATGGGCTATTACCAAAGAAGGGAAGGGAAGCTAGTCATCGCCTCCAATTTATTGTGGTCACTGGTAAAGAAAGAACACTGGAAAACACATTGGGGAATAGACGCTTTGTATAGCTATCTAATTGGAAAAAATATTGCCAGGAACTAATATGCGACCATCACTCAAATAGCTTAATATTGTGATCTTTGTCTCCAGACTCACCCCCAAAATGCCCCCAAACCAAAACTATGTCAAACTGGAAAAGGCCATGGGCCTGGGCAACAGTGGCAAATTGACTTTTCTTGAACTTCCAAGAAAAGGGGGGTGTCGATATTTACTGGTGTTAACAGATACCTTTTCAGGATGGCCAGAGGCTTTCCCCAGTAGGACTGCCAAAGCCTGAGAGGTAGCTAAGTCTCTTGTAGAGAAAACTTTGAAACCACAGTGGGAAGGACTATACCAGGTGCTCCTTAAAACCTTCACTGCAATTAAGATCAAGGAACAGAGTGCCTGGATTCACCGTTAGCAAGTGAAGAAAGCTCCAGAATGCCCTGGAAAGTAACGCCAGGTGACGGTGAACTGAAACGAAAGCTCAGTCGAGCAAAATGAGGACATCACGGTCAGGAGTATTTAGTAACATGGTTAGCAGGAATTTAGTTAACAGAATTGTTTTATTTCTATGGCTTATAAGTCGTAACTGTGATTCAAGAAGATGCCTCTATGATAATAGAGAATGGTGAGCGGCCTTGGTCTGAAGCTGTAACAACAGAGGGTAAGAGCGTTAACGGAAAGTTAGCAGTTGTGGTTATTTGGCGAACAAATGATGACCATTTATATACATTACAAGAATGGCAAAAATTAGGGCAAGAATGGACACACCAAAGAACCGTAGGGGACGAAATTAAAATAGGGTGCCGAATGATTAACGGAACGACCCACGAGAAAGTAACGGGGATTTTAGTAAAACCTATTTCCAAAAGTGGCCAACAAGAAGGTTGTATCCACCCAGGTAAATCAGATTGGTGGTATAATTTTGTATTTACACAGACTGTAGTAATTAGCTGTTTTTGGCTGTACTTCCTACAACAGTGGGACAAAACTAAAACAGCCCCTACAATCATCCTTATTGGCATTGGGAACTAGCCAATGGCAAATTTCACAGGTGTTACCGAGATGGGAAAAGGCTAAAGACCAAGACCACAAACTAATAATAGATGCACTTAGTATGGTTCAAGATAATGTATCTTTAGCTCTTAGCTGTATACAAGCACAGTTATGGATGCAGGCAATGGCTGCCTTGATCGTTACGGAAGGAAGTGAAGGCATTTTTCTGGCTGAAGTCCAAAAGGCTGTTTGGGACAATGCCAATGATTTTGAGAAGAAGTTCCAGTCTTGGTGGACTCTGGTACATTTTACCTATGATCCCATTGTTAACATGGCTACTGCCTTTGTGCCTACTATAAGTAATGCCACAGTTTACGTTATGCAGCCCATCGTTGCACTAGGATTAAACCATGAGGAGACAGTGCTCTATCCTTCGGAGCATAGAACATGGGCGTGGATGGAGAATGGGAAATGGCAGTCTGTAAATCTAGAATCATGTGTTACCTGGGAACAACAAGGATTTATTTGTGAAAGCAACACCACTGATGCTCAGGATGTATGTCTTGACACGCAACAAGGCGTTTGCCACTTTGAAATTCATCCAAATACTAGTCAAAAGACTGTGCTTGGATATATTGGTCAAGGCTGCGTCTGTTTAAGAACTGCTTGTGCTTTTGTACAAGTAGAGAAGGAAGACATGACTCTCCCTAGCAAAAATCATTCTAACTTTTCTACCTCTAACTTTGTTAGAATTGTCAGGTGTGATTTTCTATATTTGGCACCAGTGGTATCCCACCAGTTGATCAAGTCTAACAACACAATGTATCACAAGTTATTACCTACACCTGCTGGGGTGAACCTCACGTTAGTGAAGCAACTAGTTAAACACCAAGACCTGATCAAAATTTTTTTTAAAAGAAAGCAGTCAGGAAAATGGAAAGAAGACTCTAATCACTGTCCATCATGATACAAAGGAAATAAGCAGAGATTTGCAAAGAGTAAAACAAGACAAATCACAACTGGTGGGACGCACTCTTAGGATGGTCGCCAACTGCAACTGGGATTTTGAACACATTGTGTCACCCGGTTGTTGTTTTACTGATATTAGTTGGTATAAGTTTAATATTGTCTTTTGTAATACTTTTGGAATTGGAAATGGTTACAATGAATGGCTATACTAGCTTCCCTGACAAAGGTACATGGCAAGGCATTGAGGGGTACATACCATAGAGACTGGGAAGAAGAATTTTTGTATTAAGTAAAAGAATTTACTAGATTTTCCAGAAAAGGGGGGAATAATCCCATGAAACATGGGATTAGAAATTAGAGAGTGATTGATTAAGAATGAATATGTAGGCAACACTCATTGCTTAATATGTGCTACATTTGCCATGTGCCTGTGCTGCGCTTAGCCCTCCAGATAACAGGAGCCCCCGGGACTCCAAGAACCAGATCAAACCAACCTTATGGTTCGGACTGTGACCAAGGGCTCAGAGATAAGGAGCACTGTTCTTAAAAGGACAAGATGAAAAATGTCAAACATGCAAGGCCTCGAGATAACAGGAGCCCCTCAGGCCCGGAGAACTGGACCAAACCAACTTTATGGCCCAGATTATGACCAAGGGCTCAGAGAGCATGCGCAAGGAGGCGAGGTGAAAAGTTCAACCCTGATGAAGACATCTGACTTCATCCTCACGACCCTCAGTGCCCACCACCAGAAGGCACCGCGCAAGCGCAGAGGGGAGGAGTTTATGGAAATGACTTCTTGGAACTAATTTTAATACTAAGCGGGGACAGGTTATGAATATGTATAGGCATACTGGGAAACCTCATGCATATGTAAATCTTTACTGCATATAACCAAAGCAAGTTGCCGTGTTAGGGGCGCACGACTTTGGTGGGACTACCCCCCGTGCCGCCCAGCGCTGCATAAACATAGCTACTTTACAATCTTACTGATTGTGGAGTCAGCTTTCCGAGAGTCAATCTTACCTGTTCTGGTACACTCTCCCTCCATCGTTGCCTCTCCCTTCTTTTCCAAAGCAGAACCCTTGGGTGCTTGGAGAGGCTCTTCTCCCTGCAGCTCTTCCCCGAGGTATGTAGAGCCCAATCCTGGAAGAAAGACCAAGGCAGTGTGACTCCAGAGCACCACATTCTAGGGCTGTAGGGTGGCTGAGACCATGGCCAGGAAGAGATGCCCTTGCCAACGGAGGCATCGCGGCTGCTCAGGCAGAAAGCAGCCCGTGGGCAGATCTTGCAGGGCTTAGTGTTCACCCCTCCTTACAAGCAGCACAAGCTGCCCAGCGAGTGCCTGCACCTGGTAAATCACTGCCTGGCTTTGTGCAGGGGCCAGACTCCTGTGCCTCATCAGGAGACGCGTCTGACCCAGAAGGAGAAGTCCCTCCCAATGCAGCATTGCAATGTGCCCTTGTGTCCAAGGACAGTCTACAACTTCCTCGTAAGGGGGTGTCGAGAGGCAGGAGACCTTTTCTCCATTAACACTAGTGACAGGACCCGCGGGAACGGGGTTAAGCTGAGGCAGGGGAAATTTAGGCTGGACGTCAGGAGGGGGTTCTTCACAGAGAGGGTGGTTGCACACTGGAACAGGCTCCCCAGGGAAGTGGTCACTGCACCGAGCCTGGCTGAATTTAAGAAGAGATTGGACTGTGCACTTAGTCACATGGTCTGAATTTTGGGTAGACCTGTGCGGTGTCAAGAGTTGGACTTGATGATCCTTAAGGGTC
Source organism: Netta rufina (assembly GCF_964035555.1). Classification (NCBI taxonomy): domain Eukaryota; kingdom Metazoa; phylum Chordata; class Aves; order Anseriformes; family Anatidae; genus Netta; species Netta rufina. The sequence goes on from NC_140123.1 coordinate 7,885,710, forward strand.
CCTTCCAACTCAGGATATTCTATGATTCTATGATTCTATGATTCTATGACAGCCAGGCATAACTCAGGCAAACAAATCAAATTATACCTTACGGAAAAGAAGCAAGGAGCAAAGGAACTACACAGGCCTGCAGAGGAGGGCAGTCACATTTGCGTAGCTGCTGGGCCCTCCAGCACTGATGCCCTGCTGCTGCTCTGCACCTGCAGCTGTGCCAGCTGCCAAGAGGAGAAGTCAACCACCAACGCAGCCATCAGGGTGCCAACAGCATGGAGAGGGACATTCCTGGCAGCTGCTGCCAGCCAGAAGGTGCAAAGCATTGGCAGGTTTTGGCTTCTGAGGTACTCAGGCTTTTCTCTGGACCTCCTGGAGGAGCTGTGTAACCCCTGCACTGCCTTCCCAGCAGCAGGTGAGCATGCAGCCCACATCCTTACACATTGGAGCCCTGACGTTCATCTCTCTTCTTACCCGGAAAAGTTTCTTTCTTGTAAGGGAGCCCATGAATACTGGCAAAGGTCTCTGAAACCTGGAAGATGGGCTTCTTTACATCAAAGAGCTCACAGCCCACCACGGGGAGCTCCTCTTTAATCATGAAGAAGGCACTGAAGACGGCACAATAATTGTCAAAATGTCACATCTCCAGAAGCATTTCCCTTCTAACAACCCAGGTAGGCGGACCACAGTGGAGGAAAAGAGAAGGCTAGTCAGAGCTGCTCCTTGGTGGCCACAAAATTTCTTCACACAGAGGGTGGTGAGGCACTGGAACGGCTTGCCCAGAGAAGCCGTGGATGCCCCATCCCTGGAGGTCTTCAAGACCTGTTTGGATGAGGCACTGGGCTACTTGCTCTAGTGAATGGCATCCCTGCCCATGGCAGGGGGCGGGAGGGAATAGAAGATCTTTAACATCAATTGCAACCCAAGCCATTCTGTGATTCTCTGCAAAGGTTCAAGATTCCGCTCCAGTGAGGAGAGCTGAGTGACACTCCCTGCTCCCTTCAGGGAGAAGGGTGCCAGTGAGAGCCCAGAGGCCTCACTGAACAAGGGGCTGTGGAAAGAAGGCTGTTGCAGCAGAGGAGTACCAGAGCGGGAGCTCCTCCACAGTCTTCCCGGGGATGTCCACAGCCCTGCTCTTGGTCCTGCCTTCCTGCAGGGCCTCCTTCCTCTTCCCCAGCTGTTTCCTAACACGCCAACTCGGCCTCCCCGTGCCCAGGAGAAGTGAGCACAGCTCCCTTCCCCACGAGGTGTGTGACTGTCAGCTGCAGGGGAGCTTCAGGACTTTGGGTCTGCAGGGGGACAGCTGGAGGCAGGGCATCTCCATGGTCATTGCCTGACCCCGAAGCAGCCAGGGGATGGAGAGCCAAAGCCCAGAGCTGAGCAACTCGCATGCTGGATCCCTCGGGCAGCCTGATGCAGCTCAGCTTTTCCTGGCCTTTGTGGGAGCTGGCCCACACTTACTTGGCATTGATTTCCTCAGAGGATCTGCCTCAGTGTTCTCCTCTGGGGGGTGAGGGATGAGGACATGCTGCTGCTTCATAGGCACTGCTGCCAGCTGCAGAGACTTCGATTTCAGGTCCACAAGTGCGTTCTGTGGGGTGGCAGCTCTGGGAAAGAGCAGAGTAAGAGGGCAGCATGAGGCTGCAAAGCCCACCTTGTTCAGTGCGAACTGCCTGCGGATGAAGTGGGATACTGCATCCCAAATTCTCCCAGTCCTTGCAAATCAAACCCACACTATCCCCTTCAGCCGTGCCCTGGGGACGGCAACAAGGCCGCCAATGCCATGCTGTGGGCTGGCACGGCCCGCTCATCCTGAGACGGGGAAGATGTTAAAAAACCTTTCTGAATTAGTATCTAGCTACATTACATACATGGTAAAATACGTACTGGGGATGTGGATAAGAACCTAAAAATATCCTAATTATAGGGATGTAGATGAGAAGCAGATGTAAAAAGAAGATATCGTTCAAGGCTAACTGATGAGGGAAGAATGAACATCTCGTTAAGAAAGAATGAACAACTTGTTGGCAGGAAACAAGGCAAAGATAAGCAAAAAAAGGCCTAAACTGTCCAACAGAAGGTCCAAGTCCACAAAGGTAAAGAGAGTTTAACCTCCTCTTCCTCGTTGCCTTCATCCTGAAAGACCCCTGCCAACGACCACTGGGCTACATTGCGCAGGCGCAACCGGAAGGAGCTAAGGGCGGGGAGTATGGAAATGAGTACTTGGAAGAGGTCTGCTTGTTGGGGGAAATGAATGAATACGTATTAGAGCTCATGTAATATGTAACAGTATTCGTGAATAAAATTGTGAGAGACGACCGGGCAGTTGCGCACTTTTTGAGGGAAGCTATTCCCAGTGCGCCCAGTGCACCGCAATAAAGTATACCTACTTTACAACACGATGGTTGTGGAGTCTTTTCTGTGCGTCATTTTCGCGAGCCAGCCAGAAGGACTCTGTTCGGCTGCGGGATTGACTTTGAAGTGGACCTCCTAGGTGCATACCCTGAGCCCCTTTTTCTCTCTTGGAGGAGCTCCTCTGCCAGCCGCTCACTGCGGGGATAGAGGATGATCCTGTGGTTGCGGACAAGCAGTATACCTTAATAAAGGTAAGCCAATTGGCCGGGGAGGTCGATAAGTCACCTAGAGATGTCTAGCGCGCGACATGAACCCTGAGGACGTCCTGGGAGGTGGCTGGTAGAGCGGCCAAAAGGGGTTTTGGGGGCCGATAGAGCGGCCAAAAGAGGTTTTGAGTAGAAGCTGTTCTACCCTGGTTCCAGGAACCACAAGGAACCTCCTAAAAGATTGTGAAAAGAGACGGGAGGGGGGTAAGCGAGCCTTAATGATAACTGTTACAGTGTTTGCAGCTGCTGGGGGAATAATTCTAATTGGAATAATAATTGTATGTTGTATTTGTAAAGGCCCGGGCATTTGTTGTTAAAGTATTCTTTTAAACATCTGTATAGATATGTAAATATAGTGTAATATAAGAACTGCTATTGGGGTGTATGCCAAAGGGAACTAAATTTGCTCTGGCGTATTATTGGTCTTTCAGGCTTAGACGTCCTTGGTATAATTGTCTACAGGCAGTTGATTTACGGTTGCCTGATTTTATTTGTATATACTGTGGATTTTGGAGGGATTGGGATAAATTAGTAAACAGCTCCTTAGAGGACGGTGGAATGTTAACTGCTATAGATTAGAATGGGACAGAGTCAAAGCAAAGAAATCTCACAGAAAAGCCCCTTAGGATGTAGACTTACACATTGGAGGGATATAGTGGGACGAGGGGGGACAGAGAGTAAAAGAACTCTTATCAAATATTGTAATCAGTGGTGGCCACTTTGTGAATTAGCGGATGGAGAGAAGTGGTCCCTAAATGGAACTATTAATTATAACACTATGTTACAGTTGTTGTTGTTTCTGAGAAGAGAAAGTAAATGGGATGAGGCTGCATATGCAGACATGTTTTTCACTCTCCGAAATCACCCAGAGTGGCAGAGGGACTGTGGAATTGTGCCTGCACAGGACCCCATGGTGTTAGCCCTCGAGTGAGGAAACAATAAGGGACTTGAAGGCAAATTGAGACGGTGTTGTTCAGCGTGCAGCATCGGGCAGAGGTGTACTAAGATAAGTAAAATTCATCAGGGACCAGAACAAGACCTGATAGATGTATTTAAGCCTCCCCCTCGACCACAGGAAGGGTGATGACTCAGATGAGACTGTGACTCCTCCAGATGGTCCTGTATCCTCCCATACTAGGCAAAAATCTGGTTTACAGGCACCTCTTCGAGAGGCAGTAGCACCTGACGGCGGAACAATGCTGATCAGGGTACCTTTCTCTACCGCTGATTTAGAGGCTTGGAAGAGGGTTGCCACAGAATACCGGAATGATCCGATAGGGGTAACTAAACATTCCCAGTTTGTTATCAGACAATATAACCCTGACTGGAATGATATTCAGCTGTTATTGGAATATATGACGGAAACAGAGAAACGGCTGATTCTGAAAACTGCAGCAGATTTGGCTGAGGAACATCATAAGGTTGCAGGAGGGGATGTTAAGGAGTATCTCCCCCTTCAAGATCCTAAATGGGACCTGTTATAAATGGCTCAGGATTCAAATTAGGATTAAATAAAAAAATAGGATTTATTGAAAGAATATAAAGGAATAGAGGTAAGCAAACAGCGCTGGGTGCACCGTGAGTCTCCGCTCCACCAGGACGCACACCAGTTACATCAAGCAGCTGATTTTTATGCTCCTAGACTAATACATATTCATTACTACTTCTAAAAAAATAGATTATTAAAATTAGCTTCCGGGGTGCAGTCCCTCCTACTGGAGCATGCGCAGTCTCCTCTGGGGTCTCTTCTGGGGGTCTCTAGGGGTCTTCCATGCTGAAGGCTCGTAGTCTTCCTCTCCACCTTTGTACTTACTGGGCACCATACCAAGTTTACAGAACATCCTCTTCAAGTCTTGTCTCCCAGCTGTCCTTCAGCTTCTTTCTCCTTCCTCTTTATCTCTCGCCCCCCCTTACCAGATACCAAAGATCCGCATAGTATCCCATAACAGTCACTAGTTGTTATCAGTTGTTCTGAAACTCCCAGACACACGAGTAATTAAAACATTCTTCCCCAGCCATTCACAGACACATCTATAGCAGTGTTAGAAATAGAAGTCCGGAATAACAAAAGCAAACAGGTTCATAAATTTAAGAAGTGATAAATTGACTAGAATGAGGGGGAGACTGGGACACACTGCATCTGTGGTTCAAGAATTAAATTGCCAGTGCAGGGCCCAGAGGCAGACAGGATTCAAACAGAATTGTTCTTTATGGACACGAATTGTTAAAACATTCCTCACAGGACCCAAATAGGTCGGTCCATATGGAGAGGTTGCAGGCCTATCAGGGGTGGATTTCAAAGGGAATGGAGAGGGCTATGCCCAAGACCATAAACTGGTCAGCTCCGTATGCATTTAAGCAAGGACCCTCTGAGTCACCATCTGAATTCCTGGATCGACTGAGGGATGTAATGTGCCGTAACACACCGCTGGATCCCGGGTCGGAGATAGGAATACAACAGCTAGTATCTTTGTTTTTGGGACAGTCAACAGGAGATATTAGGCGCAAGCTCCAGAAGCTGTGCACCACAGAGAGCAGGAATTTGGAAGTGCTATTGGATGAAGCGTGGAGAGTGTTTAGTAATAGGGAGGATTATAAGCAAGGGCAGAAGAGAATAGTGGCAGTTGTCAAGGCAGAAAGAAAACCCAGGTGGGGACCACCTCGGTTGGGAAAGGATCAATGTGCGTTGTGCAAAAGGTTTGGGCGCTGGAAGGGTGAATGTCCGGAGAGACAGGAAAGTAGAGGGGTAAGGAGAGAGAACCAGAGAAGGAGAGTGGTAGCTCATGTGAAAGAAGATTGACGGGAACCTGGGGAATCTACCCTAATGGATCCTCCACTGGTTATAATGAAGCTAGGGGAGGAACAGAAGAAAGTGAAATTTCTTGTTGATACAGGGGCAACATATTCGGTTCTAAATCAAGCATTAATGCCTTTAGGGAATGATTATGTTAGGGTAAAAGGTGCAACCGGTCAACCTGAAAAGGCTTATTTTTGTGAACCTTTGAAGTACAAATTAGAGAAACGATGGGGCATACACAGATTTTTATATATGCCTAACTCCCCATGGGCACTCTTAGGTAGAGATTTATTAGAGCAATTAGGAGCAATAATAAAATTTGAAAAAGGGGAGATTACTCTGCAGGTAAATGGTCAACAGTATATACAGGTAATGAGTTTAGCCCTAGTCAACCTTCCAATGGAAGGAAAAGTTAGTGAAGAAGTTGTAAACCAGGTATACCCAGGGGTATGGGCTACTGATGTACCTGGGAGAGCTAAAAATGCCCCACCTGTTGAGATTAGGCTCAAGGAGGGAAAGCAGCCAGTAAGGATCAAGCAGTACCCTCTAAAGCAGGAAGATAGGGAAGGAATTCAACCAGTAATAGAAAAATTGCTGAAATTAGGATTGTTGAGGGAACGTGAATCCGAGTTTAATACCCCTATATTACCTGTCCGCAAGCTGAATGGGTCATATAGGGTGGTCCAGGATCTACGAGCAGTAAATAAGATAACCGAGGATCTTTACCCAGTGGTAGCGAACCCATATACTCTAGTAACTGTATTAACACCAGAATTAGCCTGGTTTACAGTTTTAGACTTAAAGGATGCCTTCTTTTGCCTCCCCCTCCATGAAGCCAGCCAGAAAATATTTGCATTTGAATGGGAAAACCCCAAGAGTGGCTGTAGGACCCAACTCATCTGGACGGTGTTACCCCAAGGATTCAAGAATAGCCCCACAGTATTTGGAAATCAGTTAGCAGAAGACCTTGAATCCTGGGAGGCCCCAGCAGGAGAGGGGAAATTACTGCAATATGTTGATGATATTCTGATTGCTACTAGAACAAGGGGCATCTGCCTTACTTGGACAGTGAATCTGCTAAACTTTCTTGGACTCCAAGGGTACAGGGTATCTAAGAAAAAGGCCCAAGTAGTGCAACAACAGGTAACTTATCTGGGATATGAAATCAGTGCTGGGGAAAGGACCTTGGGACAGGCTCAAAAAGAGGCAATATGCCAACCTCCAAGACCACAAACAGTGAAGGAACTACGGACTTTTTTGGGTATGACCGGGTGGTGCCGTCTATGGATTTATAATTATGGACTGCTTGTTAAACCCCTGTATGCACTCACAACTACTGAACAGAAATGCCTTCAATGGAACAAGGAAGCAATACAAGCTTTCAAGCTACTGAAGAAGGCTCTGATGTCAGCTCCAGCTTTGGGACTCCCCGATGTGAGTAAGCCATTTTTTCTTTTTTCCCACGAGAAGCAGGAGATTGCGCTGGGAATATTAGCACAAGACCTGGGCCCATACCGTAGAGCACTTGCTTATTTCTCCAAACAATTGGACATAACTGCAAAGGGATGGCCTGGATGTTTGCGAGCAGTTGCGGCCGTAGTACTAAACATCCAGGAGGCCCAAAAATTTACCTTGGGCCAGAAAATAACTGTGTTAGTATCCCATACAGTATCTGCAGTACTGGAAGCAAAAGGTGGACATTGGCTCTCCCCACAAAGATTTTTGAAATATCAGGCTACAGTGGTGGAACAGGATGATGTGGAAATTGTAGTCACTAACATTGTCAATCCAGCTTCTTTTCTCAGTGGGAACACAGGGGAACCAGTGCATCACGACTGTCTGGAAACCATCGAAGCAGTATATTCGTGCCGTCCAGATCTGAAAGACAATCCTATGGAAGACACGGAGAACTGATTCACTGATGGGAGCAGTTATGTCGTAAGTGGCAAACGACACGCTGGTTATGCAGTTACCACTTGCAAAAAGGTAATAGAATCTGGGCCTTTACCTGAGAACACTTTTGCACAAAAGGCAGAAATAATTGCTCTGACCCGAGCCTTGGAATTGGCCCAAGGCAAAATCATAAACATTTATGCGGACTCAAAATATGCCTTTGGGGTTGTACATGCACACGGAGTGATCTGGAAGGAGAGGGGATTATGGAATTCGCACGGCAAAAATATCAAGCATGCAAAAGAAATCCTGAAGTTGTTGGAAGCAGTTCAACTCCCTGAGAAAGTGGCAGTCGTGCACATTAGAGCACACCAAAAAGCAAACTCAGAATTGGAAAAAGGAAATGAGCTGGCGGACAGAGAGGCAAAACATGCAGCCAAAAGGGAGGTAAAAACAGAAGGGGCCCTGATCCCTGATGGGCAAATCTCCCTAGAAGGTAAGCCCAAATATACCAAAGAAGATCAGAAATTAATTACTGATCTAGAAGGTTCCCATAAGGAGGAGGGGTGGGCTCTTACCCCCCAAGGGAAAATGATTATTCCCTCTTACATGATATGGCCCTTGATAAGAGAGGAACATAGAAAGAGGCATTGGGGGGCTGAAGCCTTATATAAGCATTTGATCAGAAAAATTGTAGCAAGGAATCTATACACCACTGGGAGACAAGTGACTCAGCAGTGTGACCTTTGCCTCCAGACTAATCCCCAAAGTACTCCAAAATTAGAGATAGGCCAAATTGGAAAAGGGAATGGGCCTGGACAACAATGGCAGATTGATTTTTCAGAACTCCCAAGAAAAGGTATCGATACATGTTGGTATTAACTGACACCTTCTCAGGTTGGCCAGAGGTGTTTCCTACCAGAACAGCCAAGGCTAGGGAAGTGGTAAGAATACTAATACAGGAAATAATACCACGTTTTGGAGTATCAGCTACTATATCCTCTGACAGGGGACCACATTTTATTTCAAGAATAGTGGAACAAATCAGCCGCCATCTAGGTATAGATTGGCAACTTCATGCCCCATATCGCCCTCAGTCAAGTGGCCAGGTAGAAAAGATGAACCACTTGATCAAACAACAGATTGTAAAATTGGGACAGGAGGCTAATCTGGCCTGGCCTCACTCTCTTCCTTTGGCTCTCTTACGCATACGAACAAGGCCAAGAGCAAAGGAGGGACTGAGCCCTTCTGAAATCCTGTATGGACGACCCTATGGAGTGCAGAAGGGGATGTCCGCACAAGCAGGAGACAAAATTATGACATCCTACATGGTGGCATTAGGGAAACAGTTAGATAAAATTGGAAAACATGTAGCTGGAACCCGGAGTAGGGGTTTGGATAGACCTATACACAATGTACAACCTGGAGATTGTATATATGTAAAGTCTCTTACAGAAAAAACTCTGGAACCCCAATGGGAAGGACCCTTTCAGGTGCTGCTTATGTCATACACTGCAGTAAAAATTAAAGAACAACCTGCTTGGATTCACCACACGAGAATCAACAAGTCAACGCAAGGTCCATGGACACTTGAAACGACGGGACCAAGTAAGTTGAAACTGAAAAGGCAACATGTGTAGACTTTGGACATTGCTTGTAACTATTGTATCAGCTCAAGCATGGAAGGAAAACTCGTATGTAAACGTAACCGAAAGAGTGGCCCGGTCTTTAAATTTATCAGACTGTTGGATATGTACTGCACTTCCGAGGGGCAATATGGAAATCCCACTATACGGGATACCCTCTGGAAGTTGGACTAATGCATTATATAATAATCAGATGTGGTCTGCTAAATGTTGGGGAATGGAAAGGGTAGACTATACCCTCCCTGAGGGACCGAAATTTGCTTTACAGGCATGGGGAAATGTTACTGTTAAAAGTCGGTGTATGGGGGACAATGATAGCAGCGAACAAAAGATCTTGCGTGATCTGGGGCTTAGTTTTGGTCGGGAACCTGACTGTTCAAAAACAGGAAATGTAGGGGGATATAATCTAGCCAATTTAAGGTCATCTTGTAATATTACTATCCAAGTAGCATACGACTCTGATAAGGAGTCTGGAGTGGATGGATCTTCGGAAAGTGGGTGCAAATTAGGTATAGGGTATTGGTGGCTATGTGGCGATGGGAGGGCAAGGAAGAATTTACCACCTAATTGGAAGGGTCATTGTATAGGGGGATATTTGGCATCTCCCAATTCTTCTTATAATGGGCCTGCAATACCTATTTGTATCTGTTGTGGTTTAACCCGGCCGGCAGCTAAACACCACGCAGCGGTTCGCTCACCCTCCCCCCTCCCTCTCTGGGACGGGGGAGAGAAATGGAAAGTGAAGCCCGAGAGTTGAGATAAAGACAGTTTAATAAGACAGGAAAATAATAATAATAATAATAATAATAATAATAATAATAATAATAATAATACTACAATGATTATAATAGTACTACTACTAATAATATGTACAAACAAGTGATGCACAATGCAATTGCTCACCACCCGCTGACCGATGCCCAGACTAACCCCGAGCAGTCCGGCCCCCTCCCCCGGCTAGCCACCCCTATATATTGTTTAGCATGACGTCAGATGGTATGGAATACCCCTTTGGCTAATTTGGGTCACCTGTCCTGGGTCTGTCCCCTCCCAGCTCTTACTGCACCCCCAGCCTGCCTGTTGGCAGGACAGAGCAAAAGGCTGAGGTGTCCTTGGCTTGGTATAAGCACTGCTCTGCAACAATTAAAACATCGGGGTGTTATCAGCACTCTTCTCATCCTAAGCCAAAACACAGCATTCCACCAGCTACCAGGAAGAAAATTAATTCTGTTCTTACTGAAACCAGGACAGTATCTTAAGGTCCCCATGGAAACGCATAACTCGAGCAATCCCACTGAATCCTTTGGTAGAAGGGCCTACAGGATACCATAGTTTTGTTAGATGGTTAATTCCTAGCTTAGGAGTGTTATAAATTCGCTCAGTCCCAAAGTAGAATTAAGGAAAAAATAGGATTTATTAAAGGAATAGAGGTAAGCAAAGAGCGTTGGGTGCACCGGGAGTCTCCGCTCCACCAAGACGCACACCAGCCACATCAGGTAGCTGATTTTTATACTCCTAAATTAATACATATTCATTACTACTTCTAAAAAAATAGGTTATTATAATTAGCTTCCGGGGTCCAGTCCCTCCTACTGGAGCATTGTAGTGGGTTTACGTGGCAAGGTTTTGGTAGCAGGGGGCTATAGGGGTGGTTTCTGTGAGAAAGATCTAGAAACTGCCCCATGTTTGGGAAGGGCCCTATTGTTTTCCAGATCTGAGCCAATAAGCGATGTTGTTTTGCTCCTCTGTGAGAGCATATTTAAGAGAGGGAAAAAAACGCTGTGCCACACAGCAGCCAGGAGAGTCAAGGGAGTGAGAGAACAGCCTTGCAGGTGCCAAGGTCAGTGTAGAGGGAGGGGGAGAGGTGCTCCAGGCGCCGGAGCAGAAGTCCCTTGCGGCCTGTGGTGAGGACCATGGTGAAGCAGGATGTCCCCCTGCAGCCCATGGAGTACCACGGTGGAGCAGGGTTCCACGCTGCAGCCCGTGGAGGAGACCACGGTGGAGCAGGTGGCCCTGCACCGACGGAGGCTGCCGCCTGTGGAAGACCCCTGCCGGAGCAGATTCCGGGCCGGACCTGTAGCCCGTGGAGAGGAGCCCACGCAGGAGCAGGTGATCTGGCAGGAGCTGCTGCCCGTGGGGGAGCCAGGTTGGAGCAGTTTTCTCCTGAGGGATGGACCCCGTGGTATGGACGCATATCTGGAGCAGTTCTGGAAGAGCTGCTGCCTGTGGGAAGCCCATGCCGGATCAGTTCATCAAGGACTGCATCCCGTGGGTGGGACCCCACAGCACAGGGGACGAGAGTGACCGAGAAGGAGTGGCAGAGAAGGGGTGCTGTAGACTGACCATAACCCCCATTCCCCCGTTCCCCTGCGCCGCTCGGGGGGAGGAGGTGGAAGAGGGTGGATGGGGGGAAGGTGCTTTTGTTTTTCTTTTCCTTTGTTTTCTCACTTCTCTCGCTTGTTAGTTGTAGGCAATAAATCTTACTATCTCCTTATGCCGAGTCTGTTTTGCCCGTTACCATTATTTATTGCGTGATTTTCTCGTCCTTGTCTCAATCCTTGAGCCCTTTTCACATATTTTCTCCCCATTCCTCTTTGAGGAGGGGGAGTGAGAGAGCGGCTGTGGTGGAGCTCGGCTGCCCACTCGAGCGGAACCACGACAGTCTTTTTTGGCGCCCAACGTGGGGCTCGAGGAATTTGGGATAAGGATGATAGTTGATAGAAGTAACGGGCAAAAATATGTGCAGGATGATTGTTAGGAATGTACAAGTTGTGAAGAATTTAAGAAAGCAGTAACTGTGAGATGTTAGTGTGGTGAAGGGACGAGGGGTGGTGTGTGTGTAAAATGTCCACCTTGTCGGTGCTGTGATGATGTTATGTTTATTTTGGTGTGGTGAATTCTTTTTCTTTTTGATGTAAGTGAAGTTTGTGAAGGTTGTTGTGATAATTGTAAAGTAAGAGTATATTGTGAGTAATCTTAAATATGCTTTTAACAGAGGCGAGGGGTGGAATGTAGTGGGTTTACGTGGCAAGGTTTTGGTAGCAGGGGGCTATAGGGGTGGTTTCTGTGAGAAAGATCAAGAAGCTGCCCCATGTTTGGGAAGGGCCCTATTGTTTTCCAGATCTGAGCCAATAAGCGATGTTGTTTGCGCCTCTGTGAGAGCATACTTAAGACAGGGAAAAAAACGCTGTGCCACACAGCAGCCGGGAGTGAGAAACAGCCTTGCAGGTGCCAAGGTCAGTGTAGAGGGAGGGGAAGAGGTGCTCCAGGCGCCGGAGCAGAAGTCCCTTGCGGCCTGGGGTGAAGACCATGGTGAATCAGGATGTCCCCCTGCAGCCCATGGAGTACCACGGTGGAGCAGGGTTCCACGCTGCAGCCCGTGGAGGAGACCACGGTGGAGCAGGTGGCCCTGCACCGATGGAGGCTGCCGCCTGTGGAAGACCCCTGCCAGAGCAGATTCCGGGCCGGACCTGTAGCCCGTGGAGAGGAGCCCACGCAGGAGCAGGTGACCCGGCAGGAGCTGCTGCCCTTACGGGAGCCAGGTTGGAGCAGTTTTCTCCTGAGGGATGAACCCCGTGGTATGGACCCACACCTGGAGCAGTTCTGGAAGAGCTGCTGCCTGTGGGAAGCCCACACCGGATCAGTTCATCAGGGACTGCATCCCGTGGGTGGGACCCCACAGCACAGGGGACGAGAGTGACTGAGAAGGAGCGGCAGAGAAGGGGTGCTGTAGACTGACCATAACCCCCATTCCCCCGTTCCCGTGCGCCGCTCGGGGGGAGGAGGTGGAAGAGGGTGGATGGGGGGAAGGTGCTTTTGTTTTTTTTTTCCTTTGTTTTCTCACTTCTCTCGCTTGTTAGTTGTAGGCAATAAATCTTACTATCTCCTTATGCCGAGTCTGTTTTGCCTGTTACAATAATTACTGAGTGATTTTCTCGTCCTTGTCTCAATCCTTGAGCCCTTTTCACATATTTTCTCCCCATTCCTCTTTGAGGAGGGGGAGTGAGAGAGCGGCTGTGGTGGAGCTCGGCTGCCCACTCAAGCGGAACCACGACAAGCATGCGCATCAGTCTCCGGTGGTCCCTCTGGGGGTCTCTAGGGGTCTTTCATGCTGAAGGCTCGTAGTCTTCCTCTCCAAGTTTTTTTCTTGTCCTTCCCCTTTGTACTCCTTGGCAGCATGTCAAGTTTACACACCATCCCCTGCAGGTCTTGTCTCCTAGCCGTCCTTCAGCTTCTTTTTTTTCTTCTTCTTAGTCTCTTGGCCACCTGGCCAGATATCAGAGGCCTGCATAGTATCCCATAACAGTCACTAGTTGTCATCAGGTGTTCTGAAACCCCCAGACATCAAAGGCTTCATACGAACACAAATAGCTTTCTTATTGACACTTCACAAGTAATTAAAACATTCCTCACCAGCCACTCACAGGGATAGTCACACCTATAGCAGTGTTAAGTTAATCTCGAAGAAGACAAAAAAAAAAAAAGGCTGTAACTGTTAGAAGTTCAGAATAACAAAAGCAAACAGGTTCATAAATTTGAGGAGTATTTTCTGAAGACTTGATAAATTGACTAGAATGAGGGGGAGACTGGGACACACTGCATCTGTGGTTCAAGAATTAAATTGCCAGTGCAGGGCCCAGAGGCAGACAGGACTGTTCTTTATGGACACGAATTGTTAAAACATTCCTCACAGGAGTGAGTGATTTGCAAAAGGCAATGGTAAATATTTCAGCCGAATTAGAACGGATAGAGAATTCCACCACAGATGCGGTAAAAGTACTACAGGTAGAAGTCTCATCTCTCAGTAAGGTAGTTTTACAAAATCGAATGGCATTAGATTTACTAACAGCAAAGGAAGGAGGAGTGTGCACTGTAATAAACCGGAGTTGCTGTACGTATATTGATCAATTCCGAAGAATAGAAACCGATTTAGAGGAGATATGGAAACATACTCACCTATTGCATGAGGTGTCACGGGATGACATCTTGCTTGGGTTTACTGAATTATGGGAAAAACTAACCAGTTGGTTATCAAGTTTGACATGGTTAAAACAATTGTTTACTACGGGTCTGGTTCTGTTATTTTACGGAATATTCGTTTGCCTGATATTACAATGTTTCAAAGGAGTATGTGCTTACAAATAGGTATGGAGAGGGGGCCGAGAATAGGTACTAAGTAAAAGACTTGATTTAGAGGAAAAGGGGGAAATTGAGATGGAGAGGATGTTAAAAAACCTATCTGAATTAGTATCTAGCTACATTACATACATAGTAAAGTATCTTAAGTATTGGGGATGTGGATGAGAACCTAAAAATATCCTAATTATAGGGATGTAGATGAGAAGCAGATGTAAAAAGAAGATATCGTTCAAGGCTAACTGATGAGGGAAGAATGAACATCTCGTTAAGAAAGAATGAACAACTTGTTGGCAGGAAACAAGGCAAAGATAAGCAAAAAAAGGCCTAAACTGTCCAACAGAAGGTCCAAGTCCACAAAGATGAAGAGAGTTTAACCTCCTCTTCCTCGTTGCCTTCATCCTGAAAGACCCCTGCCCACGACCACTGGGCTACATTGCTGCTACATTGCTGCTACTCCCACTCTTCTGCAATGAAGCTGCAGCACAAAGCCCTGCGCAGAGCCCGCAGAGCTCTCCTGACGTGGGTGGGCCGTGGCTGGCGTGCCGGGGCTTGTGCAAGGTCATGGATGCCTGTGAGAGACAGGGAGGAGTAAGTTAGGGCCTGAGCTGGTGATGGGTAGCCCCTGCCTTCCCCCCACACCACCACCAAGGCCTTTCCCCCAAGGGGAGGGGTGGCCCAGGACCAGCCAGCCCCCCTGCGCGTACCGAGCCCTTGCTCCTGCTCGCTGCTCTGAACAGGCCCATCCAAAAGTCCCTGGGATGGCTCTTGTTTCTGGCACGTTGCTGGCTCGTCTGCTGGTGTAGCTTTGGTGCAGGAGGACTGCGCTTGGCCTCCCTGCTCGACAGCAACCTGCATGGGGAGAGCAAGAGCACAGGTGGGTGATGGAAGGGATGTCAGCCCTTGTGCCTGGGGCGTCTGGGAATGGAGAGCAGCAGGCAGCTCCCCAGCACGCACACCCCACGCACTGCTTCTGCCTCGGGCTGCCCTCGGTGCCTGGAGACCACCACGCGCGCTGGGCTTACCTGGTGCCCAGGAACCGTAGCCAAGGGAGTAGCCACTGCTCCGGTTTCATCAACTGCTCTATAGTCAACAGGCTCTGGGGTGGGAGGAGGCACCCTGGGCCATGCAGCCGAGGGAGCAGTTGGTTCCTTGCTCTTGGCTCCCTGCATGATGGCTACAGAATGGAGTAGCACTGCAGCAACGACAATCTCGGATATTTCATCCAGCTTTTCCTCAGAGACACTGGAGGCATGTTGTGCACGTCCCTGGCTCTCAACCACCACTGCAGTGCTGTGCTCACTGGGGCAGGGACATGCTGATGGCTTTGCCTCTTGACCTCCAGGTGTCTGGGGAGGCGCTCTGTACCACTCATCTGCAACCTCCCTGTCCACGCTGCTGGATGAGCTGCCTTCTTCTTGGGGAAAACCCTGTGGTTCCTGGAAGAGTCAAAGCATTAGTGGGCCTTGGCTTGTGAGGAGCTCAGGCCTTTCTCTGGACCTCCTGGAGGAGCTGTGTAATCCCTCCACTGCCCTCCCAGCAGCAGCTGAGCATGCAGCCCAAAGTCCCCGCGCGTGGGGGTCGTGCAAGACCTTTCCTATCTCCTTTCTTAACAGGAAAAGTCTCTTTCTTTTAAGGGAGTCCATAAATATTGGGAAAGTGCTCCGAAACCTGGAGGATGTGCTTCTTTACATCGAGGAGCTTAAAGCCTGCCATGGGCCGCTCCTGTTTAACAGCAAAGAAGGTGCCCAGCCCAGGTACTGTGACACCCTGAAAAGCAAGAAATCAGGAACACGGGTCAGTATTTCTGGGGCTTCTCCAAGCAAGAAGATGGGCCCTCATGCCTTGGCCACAGCTCATGAGAAGGTGCCAGGCAGTGTCACTCTGCAGAGCCCTGGAGATGGCCTCAATGTCACGGATTTTCCCAGCTCCCTCCTTTTTTCCCTCTAAAGTGGAGCTGGGCTACTAAGAGCACAGCCAACACCCTCAGCTCCGTAAAATTCCCTCCAAGCAGTTCCCAACAAGTAGGGAAAGCCTTGAGTGCCAGCACCAGCGACATGCTGGCCTGCCCACTCTGGCCATGGGCACCAGGCAGAATGGACCCCGTCCTTCTGCTGGAGCTGGGCTCTTCTTTTGTGCATGCTGCCAAAGCAGCAACTGGAAGGCTGCAGGAAGGTTCCAGAAGCAGCGGCAGCAGCCCGGGCAGGGGCAGCCGCGAGTGCGGGAGCCGCTCCTGGGCTGTGGGCTCAGCGGCAGACGCCTGCCCCTGCAGGGGACGAGGCCCACCCAGAGCCTGCCCAGCGGCATGGGCCTTGCCCAGACATCCTGGGGGGAAGCCCTGGCCGCAACAAGTGAGCGGGGGGGATGCAGAAGCCCCTCACAAATGCTGACGAAAAACAGGGCCCTCAAAGTGAGAGGCCATGTCACTTACCATGACAGCCCCGGAATGCGGAGAAAAGCGGCACTGCTCGCTCCAGACAGCACGTTCCCTTCAGCACAAAGAACAAGAAAGGCCTCTTGGCTCTAGATGCCGCCCGACACCACTGACAGCCGTGCTGGGGACAGCCCAAGGCCTCAGCCAGCTTGTGGCGCGGGGGGCAGGCAGAACTGCCAAATGGCCGCCAGGGCTGTCAGAGGGTGGGGCTGGAGCCGCCCTGTCAGGGAGCAGCTTTTCTCTCTCTCTCCCTGCACTCAGGGAGCACTTTCCTGTAGATCCCCTTTCCTGTAGGGCCACAGCTGAGCCGAGCATGCCAGCACTGAGAAGGAAACTCTCTCCTTTCAGTCCCATACAAACCTCGAGAGTGCCCCAGGGGGTGTGCAAGGTGATCCATTTGGGTGTGGGAAGGAAATGCTAGAACTGCCATTTGTTTATTCATGAAATCTTGAAAGGGAATAAGGAAGAAGGAATGCTTCACGAGTGTTTAATATAGAGCTTGTGCCTGGCAGCCTCCCTCAGTGTCTCCATGTGTCAGATGGCCACGTCGCACGTGGTCTGTGAGGGACGAGCGTGTGCCCCACAACACGGAGGGCTTCTCCGTGGCACCCTCACTCGTTCACAAGCTTTCAGCATTATGTGACGTAGCAGATTACATGGGCCGGGTTCAGTAGACTTCAGGATGATGTGCTTAAAAGGGATTTGAGGAAATCAGTTCAAAGGATGCCTATAGATTGGGATCTCTAAGGCCAAGGGCAGCAATTCAGCAAGAGGTATTCCACCCAAGTGGAATTGACAGCAACTTGCATCAAGGCTGCCTGATGAGAGATCAAAGTCCCCGAAAGTTTTAGGAGGAGAGAATGAAAACTGTGAGAGCATGTGAGAGAAAGAGAGCTCTTCACTTTCTTGTATGAGTGATGTGACAAAAAAAATTCAACTTGTCCTTCAGTTTTGTGCTGTGCAGATTTAAAGTCCCTGGGATAGGCTTTGGCCCTGCTGGCTTTCCTTCCTTTCTCCCAAGTTTCAAACTCTCTCTCTCTCTGCTTTTTGGCTATGTGCAGACCCGAGAGGTCATGGAAAAGCCGTTTTCCAAAAAGAGGCTCTTAACTTCAAAGCTCCCTTGGCAGCAGTACCAGCAGGGAAGGAAGACTTGTTGCTAATTCTGGGCTGAGTGAGGGCAGGTGCTTGATGCCTTTTTTTTTTTTTTTTTTTCCTGGGACCAAAGGGAAGGTTGCAGTGAGCCGTTACCTTGAAGTTCCACCCTGGAAGGATCAAGAGCTCCCAGCTCTTCCCAGCTCTCCAGGCACAGGCAGGTGCTGATGCTGGATCCTAAGAGCACCTGGCTTTCAGCAAGGGCGAATCAGCAGCCTCAGCTAGGAGGCCTTCGTGGCTGTCTTGGGAGGCCACGAGTGGTGCTACTTGAACTGCTTAACAGTCCCACAAAAATTGTGAGGTGGATTATTGAGGGAACAGAGCATCTCTCCTATGAAGAGAGGCTGGGAGAGCTGGGACTGTTTAGCCTGGAGAAGAGAAAGCTCAGGGGGGATCAGTGGATAACTGCATGCCTGCGGGCAGGGTGCAAAGGCAATGGAGCCAGGCTCATTTCAGTGGAGCCCACTGACAGGACAAGAGGCGATGGGCACAGAAGCAAACACAGTGGCTTCCACCTGAACCTAACCTCAGGATACATTTCTGTAGTGTGTGGGTGAGCGAGTCCTCTCACGGGTTCTCCAGTGAGGCTGTAGAGTCTCCCTCCTCAAGGGGAGACACTTGAAAGCCATCTCCACAGGACATGCTCCTTGGACACTGGTGCTGGGTGGCAATGTTTGAGCAGGGCGTTGGCCAAGCTGACCTCTTCAGGTACCTTCCAACCTCAACCATTCTGTGTTTCTGTGAAATCAGAACACTACAAAGCCCGTGCTGGTGCTTCCAGCAGGAAGCAACAGACTTTATTGGGCTCGCAGCTGCTCACAGCTGCGAGGGGTCCTCGCTGGTTTCCCTGATGCTCGTGTCATCTTTGGCATTGGAAGCACAGGGATTTTCTCACCAACGCTAGGGAGAGAAAAAGAAAGGGTTCAAGTTTCCGTTCCAGTGAGGGCAGCGGAGTGACACTCCCTGCTCCCTTCAGCCCCAGTCCTGTGGAGCGTGCATATGCAGGAGTCCCAAGGCTCTGTGTGGCCTTGCGGGGGCCCCTCGAGTCCCAGCCAGTGACAGGGAATCTACGCAGCGCCAGGCTGAGGCGCTGTGTGAGGCCGGGCTGGAGACCTTTGGCCAAGCAGCTACGGAAGGCCAGGGCAAGGGTTCTCGTGAGCCCGGGGGCCTCATTGCCCAAGGAAGGGGCTGTTGCTAGCGGAATGAAGGCTGTTGCAGGAGAGGTTTACCAAATCAGAAGATCCTCTGCAGAATTTCCAGGGATGTCGACAGCTCTGCTCTTGGTCTTGTCTTTCTGCAGGACCTCCTCTCTCCTCTCCAGCTGTTTCCTCACGCGCTCAGTCCGCACTGAAAGGCAGCTGCAGCAACAGAGAAAAAAACTCTCAGGTGGGCTCTGAAGGCCCTCACCTCTGGCTGCCCAAAAGCAGGGAGCACAGCCTCCTTCCATTGTGGGTGCGTCACTGTCAGCTGCAGGGGAGCTTTAGGACTTTGGGTCTGCAGGGGGACAGCTGGAGGCAGGGCCTCTCCACGGTCATTCCCTCCGCGAGGCAGCCAGGGGATGGAGAGCCAAAGCCCAGAGCTGAGCCGCCCACATGTTGGATCCCTCGGGCAGCGTGCTGCAGCTCAGCTTTTCCTGGCCTTTTTGGGTGCTGGCCCACACTTACCTGGCACTCGGTTTGCTCAGAGGAGCTGCCTCAGCCTTCTTCTCCGGCGGGTGAGGGATGAGGACATGCTGCTCTTTCATGTCCACTGGCACCATCTGCAGAGACTTTTTCAGTTCCACAAGTGCCATGGAGGATGCGCTCTCTGTCTGCAGCCTCTGCATTTCCATCTGCGTCTTCTGCTACAGGGGAAGCAGAAACAAGGAACGTTTTTAGATGGGGGTGCTAATGTGGGAGCTGTCCCATGGCAGTGGGGCAGTCGTCCCCTCAGGGTTTCCGCAGGCTCAGGGCAGTTTCCCTGCAGCCTGCTTTCTCTCAGAAAGGCAGCATGAAAGGGTAACACCCTCAGCCTCTGAAACTAAGGGCAAGAACACTTTCAGGGCAGTGGGCTTTGCAGGAGCCCTTGTCCTTCTCAGAGGAAAACAAGGCTCAGAAAGGGCAGGTTTTTCATTTTAGACTAGCTTCCTGGTGGAGCTCAAAGGCAAGAGTGTGAACATGCCCCCCTGAGAGAAGAGAAAGGTTCTTTCTCGAGTGCTTGAAAGCACTTGTCATACCATGGCCCTGTGTCTCCAGCAGCATATTTCCTACAGGGCACAAGGGCATGCAGTTATTAGAGAAATGTCAAATCTCCATGACGGCAACCCGTGAAACAACCCGGCGATGGGCACACAGATGCAGTGGCTACCTGTCCTCCTCTCCGTTGACCCTCACAGGCAGGGGCTTGAGTTTGGGGCCAGGCCACAGCACAGCTCTTGCCCTTCCCCTCTTCTGCCATTCTTGAGGAGCTCTCCTCACGGGTTGTCAGCAGCCTGCAAGCACAGAAGAGGAGGATTTCCTGCTCTAGTTTTTGCTCACCAATCAGGTCCCCAGCAGGGAAAGGGAAGTTGGTGGGGCATGTGTCGGGACCCCTGTGGAATTCACCGAGACCCTGTGTCTAAGGAAAGCCGCTCGATGACTCAAGGAGAAGAGCCCAGGGGCTGCTTCTTTAAGGTTCCCCCCAGCCTCACCTGCGAGAAGGCTCTTTTTCCACTGCAGCCTGGCCCAGCTTTGCCTCCCCTTTCATCTTGGAGAGTCTGGATAGAGAGAGACTCTGGGGTGTGAGCAGCCGGCTCTTAATAGGAGGCATCCCTGTAAGGAGGAAACGAGAAGGACAGTCAGAGCTGCTGCTTGGTGGCCACACAAAGAGGCAGGGAATGAGCCTCCCTGCTGGATCCGGTGCTACTTGTAAAAGGCAGAGCAAGCTGGGAGATGGGTTGGCCTAGAAGGGAGTCTCCTTGGCCACTGGCATTTCACGGGTGGGGATGGGAGTCCTGGGACTCCCTGCTGCCATTGTACCCCACATGCTACCTTTGGACACATCTAATCCAGAGCGGGGCTTTCAGTAGACAGGAGCTCCAGCAGGCCAGTGTGGAAGAGGCCTGAGCACTGCCGAATGCTACGGGAAGCTCTGGGCTGCCCTGCCATTCTGGTTCCTACGAAGGCCCAGCAGAGCTACTGCCGCAGGGAACTGGGGTCAGAGGAGGGGCCTCATCCTGTGCAAAGCGCAGCCTTCCAGCTTTGCCTCCGTACCCCTTGCCCTCAGGAGGACATTCAGAAGGGAAGGGCAGAGAGGTCTCCCAGGGGCTGTCACTCCCAGGAGCCCGCTCTCACATTACCTGTTCTGGTAGACTCTCCCTCCACACTTGCGTCTCCCTTCTTCTCCAAAGCAGGGTGCTTGGGTGCTTGGAGAGACCCTTCCCCTGCAGCTCTTCCCCGAGGTATGTAGAGCCCAACCCTGGAAGAAAGACCAAGGCAGTGTGACTCCGGGGCACCATATTCTAGGGCTGTAGGGCGCTGGTCTTGGTGCCAGCATCTGAGAGGGGCTTGCTGTGGGCTGGGCAGGGAATAGACATTCCCCTTGGTACACAAAGAGAATGGTCCCTCTTCCAAAACAAGCAAGAATCGGTGTGGAGTGGAGGAGGAACCAGTGCTTGGAGAAGTCTCCCTCCAGCTCCTCCCTGAGCAGCAGGCAAGCCCTGGCACTGCTGATCTTCCGGAGAGGAGCTGAAAAGCTGCCAAAAACTCTCAGCCAAGGGCTGCAGAAGCAATGCACCCACCTGGGAAAGATGATGACACCTCCAGAAGCTGGATGTGGGACCATGCTTTTTCTCTCCGATGTGGCCAAATCTGTTTTGCTTAACCTCTGCAGGAGAGACAGTCGTGGGTGAGACCATGGCCAGGAAGAGATGCCCTTGCCAACGAAGGCATCACGGCTGCTCAGGCAGAAAGCTGCCCACGGGCAGAGTTTGCAGGGCTTAGTGTTCACCCCTCCTTACAAGCAGCACAAGCTGCCCAGCGAGTGCCTGCACCTGGTAAATCACTGCCTGGCTTTGTGCAGGGGCCAGACTCCTGTGCCTCATCAGGAGATGCGTCTGACCCAGAAGGAGAAGTCCCTCCCAACGGCCTCTCGGGGCATTTCCCAGGAACCCTGGGCTGTGCTGGTGCAGTGAGAAACTTACAGTGAGGCGACATTTCAGCAGCTGGCCGTTGCTATTCAGGTTGTGAACAAAGTCGGAGGAAAAGTGCATTTGGACTCTGCTCTTGCGGAAGACCAGACAGCCGATGTCCTTGAAGATGAAATCAACAGCCTGCTTCTTTGCAAGGGTGTAGGAGAGAAAGAGCAGGGTCTCCTGAATGCAGCGCTGCACGGTGTCCCGAGGAATGCCGATGTCCAAGGACAGCCAGGCATAATTCAGGAAAACAAATGGAGGTATTCCTGAGGGAGAGGAAGCAAGGAGAAAATAACTAAGACAGGCCTGCAGAGGAGGGCAGTCCCACTTGGGTAGCTTCTGGGCCCTCCAGCACTGCTACAGAGCTGTCTTGCTGACTGCTCGTCTGGAGGAGGAGAATCCCTGAAAGACAGAGCTCCAAGCGCCGGGGGCAGCACAATCGTGGGGCATCGCTGATGCCATAGAAGCCGATGCCCAGTGTCAGCCTGCACCTGCTGTTGTCCGAACTGCTTAGAGCAGAAGTCAACCACCAATGCAGCCATCAGGGTGCCAACAGGATGGGGAGGGACGTTTCTGGGAGCTGGTGTCTGGAGGGACGTGCAAGGCGTTGATGGGCCTTGGCTTGAGAGGAGCTCAGGCTTTTCTCTGGACCTCCTGGAGGAGCTGTGTAACCCCTCCACTGCCCTCCCAGCAGCAGCTGAGCATGCAGCCCAAAGTCCCCGCGCGTGGGAGCCCAGACAATCATCTCTCTTCTTACCAGGAAAAGTTTCTTTCTTGTAAGGGAGTCCATGAACATTGGCAAAGTGCTCCGAAACCTGGAAGACGGGCTTCTTTACATCGAGGAGCTTAAAGCCTGCCATGGGCCGCTCCTGTTTAACAGCAAAGAAGGTGCCCAGCCCAGGTACTGTGACACCCTGAAAAGCAAGAAATCAGGAACACGGGTCAGTATTTCTGGGGCTTCTCCAAGCAAGAAGATGGGCCCTCATGCCTTGGCCACAGCTCATGAGAAGGTGCCAGGCAGTGTCACTCTGCAGAGCCCTGGAGATGGCCTCAATGTCACGGATTTTCCCAGCTCCCTCCTTTTTTCCCTCTAAAGTGGAGCTGGGCTACTAAGAGCACAGCCAACACCCTCAGCTCCGTAAAATTCCCTCCAAGCAGTTCCCAACAAGTAGGGAAAGCCTTGAGTGCCAGCACCAGCGACATGCTGGCCTGCCCACTCTGGCCACGGGCAACACACAAACACCAGGCAGAATGGACCCCGTCCTTCTGCTGGAGCTGGGCTCTTCTTTTGTGCATACTGCCAAAGCAGCAACGGGCCCCTGGCACCTCTGCAGTTTGCAGGCTACCGCTGGGGTGTTTCTGATGCTTGAGGAGGCGGGCTGTGGGGTGGCAGCTCTGGGAAAGAGCAGAGTAAGAGGGCAGGATGAGGCTGCAAAGCTCACCTTGTTCAGCGCGAACTGCCTGCGGATGAAGTGGGATACTGCATCCCAAACTTTCACAATCTCTGAAAAGCAAGGGAAAGAGACGTCATACTGCAAGCCAGCTTTCTCGTCCAGCACAGTCCTCGTGGCCAATGGGGCCAGTGTCTATGTCCCCAGACTCTCCCTCTCTCTCCCCACAAGAAACTGCAGCTCAAGTGGGCTGCGCTGCTGCCTGTTCCTCAGGCACCTCCTGCTGGGCTCACCATCGTCCTGGAGGTGCATGAGTGTTGGACACATGAGGCGGCCGTTGCACACGATGGGAGCACTCCTGGCCTCCATCTCACTCCGGGCCTCCTCCACTCGTCAGCAGGAATTGTCCCACGCGGGGACGCTGCTTCCCAGTGCCTTTGGCTCCTTTCTGCAAGGCAGCTCCTCAAGATTACAGCGGCAGCCCCAGCAGAGCAGCACCAGCCACTGCCTCCTGAAGGCCTCGCAGCCAAGTGAGGGCAGGTCGCGGCACACAGGGCTTTTGAGCAGGACGTGGTGTGATGTCACAGACGGCCCTGCTATTGCCTCATCGCGTGTCACAATAGGGGCTGCAGCCTGCCCTGTCAGGGAGCTGCCTCCCCAAGGAGACTGCTGCACCCTGGAGATTCGGGCAGAGCAGTCCGCAGGCTGTGAGGGTCACTGCAGGGTGCTGGCCCCAGGCCTTGCCCCAGGAGCAGGAAAGGAGGCTGCAACTTCTCTTAGCACTGTCCAAGACTTTTCCTTGGGCTGAACCTTCCCACGTCATCCAGCTATAGGTGCAGGGAGCGCCGTCCCCTTCCACTTTCTGTGCGTGACCCTCAGCTCTGGTGATTTTTTAGCCAGCAGGGTGACCACTGGAGTTAGAGCCTCTTTGTTTTCATTCCTTCTCTGAAGCAGCCAGTGGGTGGATGGCCAAAGACTGCACTAGAGTGTTGGGGAATACTGTGACTCCAAATGCGTAATAACACAAGTGCATTTTAAAAGAGGTCAGTCAGAAGCTTCATTAACACTGATCACACTGCAAACATTTGGGCAGCATTTCTCTCTCCTCTTCCGCTTTTTCTTCCAAGTGGTTGCAGCTACCCCACTATAAATAAAACAAAGGAAATAAAGGAAAGTGGTGAGGAAAATGTAATGTTACCATAGCCAGGTGTGCAATCTTGTGAAAAATGGGCTCCAGACAGTTCTTTGTATGTTAATGAGGCCAAGTGCCCACGCCAGGCTCAGACTCTTTAGGTAGCTTGTTAACTGCCACAGACCACAACATGGAGTGATGGCACTTGGTGGAGCCTGCAGAACTGGCACACCCAGTATGGTCTTAGCAAAAGCTGTACATACCCGCCTGAGAACTTTTGCAGGACATGCTAGGAGCAACAAGCAGATTAGGTGACAAAACACCAAAAATCCTCTTTTGAGAAAGCTTAACTCTGGAGAAGAGCAAGCTCTCAGGGAGACATAAATGAAGGACTGGTATCTACCCGAGGCCTCAGTCCAAAGCACCGCGTTGCATGGAAATGAGGAAGACGATTGGCGGAGTCAGGACTGGTGTAACAATGTGATTGTATATGTTCACACAGCATTTTGTTGCAAATTTTATATGAACTGCTGAATATTTTAATGGTGACCTCTCATTTCCCTAATGGCAGAGGGGTCACACGATCGTGAAACAAACTTCAGTAGAACCTTTGTAAATCTGCTCTTGGGTCCATGGTCCCTCTTCTGTCACACATCCCGAGTCACTGTTGTGACACTGCCTCTCCGTATTCCACAGGCTCCTAATCCATACAGAATGTACCCCAACAATATTTTGCTTAGAATTTGGAACCTCAACTCAAATGCTATTAATGTATGAACAACCCTCTGCTTCGAAGAAAGCAAAACTATACAAATTATTTATAAAGTATCTCTAAATAGTTCTCAAAGGAAGTCCAGAGATCAAAAGAACAGTTCAAGGTGTATCTAATTTGTGTGGTTGGAGACCAGCATCATGTGTCCTTGTGGCCACAGTCCAGGGATGAAGTCAGGTCTGGAGAAGAGAGTTCAAGATTCAGGGTCCGTTTTGTGTCTTTTTCAGGGGGGGCACCTTTCTCTGCGTTGTGTTGCTAGGTGGTGGTGTCTTCTTACAATGAGCTGCATGTCTCCAATGGGGAAATCTGTCCCTTCTATTTGACGGCAGTGTGGGTAGTTACGAGTATCTGATGTGGTCCCTTCCAGCTGGGCTACCTGGACCAAAACAGTCGTCTGGTTCTAGAGTGTGAAAAACTTTATAGAAAAGCTCTGCAAGAGCTTCCTTTACATGCGAACAGACGTATCGTGCATGTTTCACTGGGGCCCTGAAATAAGTTCATATTGAACTGTCAGTCAACTACGTACCAGATTTCTGCGGTTCTTCGGGAAGGTGCATATGCCATCATGAGGAAGGTGCACGTGCCATGCCGTAAGGATATCAGGAGGAGAAAGGCCATGCTTCCTATTCGCTGTGCTTCACATATACATCAGTATAACGATTTGGGGTGTAACTGGCAAGCCAGTGTCCACTAGAGCCCTCTACTCCTGTGGGCCTGATATGTCAGGCCAGGCTCTCAAATCTGATATACAGCAAAAGACTGCTGCCTGCCAGAAGGTGCAAAGCATTGGCAGGTTTTGGCTTCTGAGGAGCTCAGGCCTTTCTCTGGACCTCCTGGAGGAGCTGTGTAACCCCTGCACTGCCCTCCCAGCAGCAGCTGAGCATGCAGCTCACATCCTTGCACATTGGAGCCCTGACATTCATCTCTCTTCTTACCCGGAAAAGTTTCTTTCTTGTAAGGGAGCCCATGAATACTGGCAAAGGTCTCTGAAACCTGGAAGATGGGCTTCTTTACATCAAGGAGCTCACGGCCCACCATGGGGAGCTCCTCTTTAATCATGAAGAAGGCACTGAAGAAGGCACAATAATTGTCAAGATGTCACATCTCCAGAAGCATTTCCCTTCTAACAACCCAGGTAGGCGGACCACAGTGGCTACCTGTCCTGCTCTCCGGTGACCCTCACCGGCAGGTGCTTGAGTTTGGGGCCTGGCTGCAGCAGAGCACTTGCCCTTGCCCTGTTCTCCCGTCCTTGTGGAGCTCTCCTGACGCACTGTCAGCAGCCTGCAAACACAATAGAGGAGGATTTGCGGCAAGAGATTTTGCTCACCTACCGGGTGCCCAGGCAGGAAACTGCTGTCAGCGGGACATGTGTCAGGCCCATTGTGGAGTTCACCAAGTCCCTGTGTGCAAGGAAAGCTGCTCAATGACTCAAGGGGAAGAGCTCTGGGGCTGCCTTCTATGGCTTCCCACCCCAGCCTCATTTGGGAGAAGGCTCTTTTTCCCCAGCAGCCTGGCCCAGCTGTGCCTACCCTGTCACCCTGGAGAGTCTGGCTGGAGAGTGACTCTGGCCTGTGAGCAGCCGGCTCTTAATAGCAGGAGGCATCCCTGTAAAGAGAAAACGAGAAGGCTAGTCAGAGCTGCTCCTTGTTGGCCACAAAAATTCTTCACAAAGAGGATGGTGAGGATTGACATCCCACACAGAGTCTCCAGCCGAGAGAGAAGCCATTTCTCCTTCTTATGGTGCTGCTTCTGCAGTGAGAGGGGCTTTGCTGGGCTCCACCATGCAGCCTCCAGCCAAGGCATAGGCTGAAGAAGTATAATGTAAGAAATGACTGACCCCCAAATAACATTGCAATTTAAGTCTAGAATTTATTAAACGAATAGAGGCAAGGAAACAGCGCTGGGTGCGACAGTCTACATGCTGTGCTGTGCTTTGGGTTAGTACTACGTGCTGGGAGGAGGCACCATGTGCCCTGTGGCTGAGGGAGCAGTTGGATGAGCTGCACACTTCCTGGGGAAAGGCCTGTGAGGAGGACACTGAAGCTGCTGCTTCAGAGAGAACAGCTTCATTGGTGCCCCTCACAGGACCACCAGCCGAGGGAGAAACCATTTCTCCATTTCATGGTGCTGCTTCTGCAGTGAGAGGGGCTTTGTTGGTCTCCCCCACAAGGCCTCCAGCCAAGGCATAGGTTGAGAAAGTACAGTCTACAGGCTGTGCTGTGGGAGGAGGCACCCTGTGACGGAGGGAGCATTTGGAAGAGCTGCACACTTCCTCGGGAGAAGCCTGTGTGGAGGACGCTGAAGCTGCTGCTTCAGAGAGAACGGCTTATTTGGCATCCCACACAGGGCCTCCAGCCAAGGGAGAAGCCTCTTCTCTTTCTCGTGGTGCTGCTTCTGCACTGTAGACAGTACATTGCTTCTTTCTTATTTCTTTTCAAGATTTAATAAAGAAATAAATGGCAATTGTAGAATTTTCTTTCCACACCCAAATGGATCACCATGCACACTCCGTGGGGCATGCTCAAGGCTTGTATGGGACAGAAATGAGAGCATATTGTTCTCATTCTTGGGTTGCTCAGTTTGGTGGTGGCCCTGCAGGATAGAAGCTCCCTGAGTGTACACAGAGAGAGAGAAAAGCTGCTCCCTGACAGGGCGGCTCCCGACCCATCCTCTATCAGCATTGGCGAACATTTGGCAGTTCTGCTTTCCCACCATGCCACAAGCTGGCTGAGGCGTTGGGCTGTCCCATGCTCCACTGTCAGCAATGGCAGGCGGCATCTAGATCCAAATGGCCTTTTTCTTCATACTGAAGGAAACCCTGCAGCAAGAGTGGCTTCTCTGGCTTCCCACACAGGATCTCCAGCCCAGAGAGAAGTCACTTCTTGCTCTGTTGCTGCTGCTTGAGCAAGAGGGGCTTCGCTGGAATCCCCCACAGGGCCTCCAGCCAAGGCAGAGGCTGAGGAAGTACACTCTACAGGCTGTGCTGTGGGAGGAGGCACCATGTGCCCTGTGGCCGAGGGTGCAGTTTGTTCCTTTGTCTTGGCTCCCTGGCTTATGGCTACAGCATGGCGTAGGACTGTAGAGATGAGGGTCCGGGCTGTGTCATGCAGACCTTCGTCAGAGGCACTGCCGGTATGTTGGTCATGTCCCTGGCTCGTATAAAAGTGTGTCATGTAGTTTGTGAACCTGTAGCACTCAGCCAATGAGGAAAAAGGGGAGGAATCATGCGCCGAGTAGTAGAGAATATAAGGTTATACTAAACTTTAATGTGCACTCCTGCTTGCAGGATGCCTGCCATTGCAATCACAAATAAAATAGTTTCACAGGAGGTCCTGCCTGAAAAAACTGTTGAGATTTTTCTCACAGCCCCTTGCTGCTCTGGCAATATGCACAAAAGAAGAGCCCAGCTCCAGCAGAAGGACAGGATGTGTACTGGCTGGCGCTTGTGCATTGCCTATAGTCAGATTGGGCAAGCCAGCATGTAGCCAGAGCCGGTTCTCAAGGCTTTCCCTGTTGCGAGGACATTTGTTGTCGACGGAAGGAGCAACTACCAGGGCATTTTTCTGTTGCAGGGAAAATATCTCCTTCTGGGCTAGCAAAATATCGTCCATGTAATGGTAAATTATCGTTTTTGGCCATGCGCGGCGAATTGGTTGAAGTGCCGCATCGACATAGAGCTGACATAAGGTAGGTGAATTACGCATGCCCTGAGGTAACACAGTCCACTCAAATCTCTGATATGGTCCTTCACGATTTATGGCAGGGAGTGTAAAAGCAAACCTTTGTTTATCATTTTCATGTAATGCAATTGTAAAAAAGCAGTCTTTGAGATCCACAATTAGTAATTTCCACCCTTCTGGTATCATAGCAGGATTAGGTAATCCAGGTTGCAGTGCTCCCATAGCACACATCTGATTATTAACTGCTCGTAAGTCATGTAGCAAACGGTATTTCCCTGATTTTTTGGGAATCACAAAAATCGGAGTATTCCAAGGGCTTGTTGACAGTCTCAGATGCCCTTGTTGATACTGTTCCTGTACTAATTTATGAGCATGTAAAAGACTTTCCCGTTTTAGTGGCCACTGCTCAACCCACACAGGTTCATCAGTTTTCCATTTAAGTGTGATCGGGAAAGTCCAAGCAATGGCCACACCTAAAAATTTTGATGGTCTGTCGTGAGAACCGCTCCCATTTGGGCAAGGATATCTCGCCCTATTAGCGCTTGTACTCCGTCAGGTAGTGATAAAATGGAGACACTGCATTTTACCACCTTATCACCTATTGTCCATTGCAGCACTGGTGATCGACGAGCAAGAGTCATGCCTCCTACTCCTGATACCGTGGCACTAGACTCAAATGTAGGCCAATGTGATGGCCAATCTTGTGTGCTAATTATCGATACATCAGCACCAGTATCCGACAATGCCTCAATCTGTATTTTCTCATCCTTTAAACACACAGCGACCTTTTGTCGTGGTCTGTGTCGCATACCAAGTGTCAATAGAGCCACTTTTCCCGTGGAGCCAAATGCTCCCTGTCCTCGGTACTTTGCGGATTCCGGTGCTAGTGATTCAGCAAGATGAGGCAATGGGATTAACTGTGCTATTTTTGTGCCCTGCGGCACATGAATTGGAGGAAACATTGCAGAAACCATAATTTGTATTTCCCCAAAGTAGTCCTTGTCAATAAGTCCAGTTAATATTTGTAATCCATTCATGGTGGCAGATGATCTCCCTATTAATAGAGCTCCCACAGATTCCCTATTAATAATAATTGGTCCAATAACTCCTGTTTTCACCCTAGTGGGTCTTGAATCCAATAAAATCACATCGACTGCTGTTGCCAAATCCAGGCCGAGGCTCCCTCCGGTGGCTGGTCGGAGAAAAAAGGATTCGTTGCAGATGGTGCTGGTGCTGTTGCCGTTGCTGCCGTTGTCGTAAAAGCCACTTTTTGTGTCGTCGCGGGGCGGCTCTTCCCGCTGCTCCGGCCGTTTCTCGACGCACCTCGGCAGCATACTGAAGTGTTATGAGTATTTGATTGACAGTTCTGGCACCACACTGATTCTGTTTTGCAGTCCCGTCTGATGTGTCCCGCAATACCACATCGAAAGCAACGGTATTGCGGTGCCGATCCTCGGCTATTAGAACGTCCTCCGGGGGTTTGCAAAGGAGCAAGGGCAGCAAACACTTTTGACTGTTCTTTCATGTTGTCACCTAATTGTTTTACTGCTTCTACTAACATAGTCTGTGGACCTACAGGTACCTGAGACATTCTTTCCAATCCTTCCTCTATTGTCCAAGTACTCGGTAACGTAACTAATATACTTCGAGTTGAAGGGTTACAATTTTGGAGTGCACATTGCTTTAATATAGTGCCTTTAAGATAATCGGGAACTCCCGCTGCTTGTATTGCATTTGCTACCCGATCGATAAACAACCCGAATGGTTCCTCTCTACCCTGTTTAATTCCCACGTAGGACGGCATTCCCCCTGGTTCTCTTATTTGTTCTAATGCCCTTCTGGCTAGATTCATTGATACCTTAGCTTTGTCTGGTCCCAAGAGTGCCTGCGCCTCTGTTCTAAAATATGGTCCCATACCCATTAATTCGTCTAATGTAACACCATACAAGGGATCCCCAGGCGCTCGTATTATCGCTACTTCCTCTTGGCAAACACCATGCCAATATGCATTAAACAAAAGTTGTTGATGCTGTGTTAAGATTAATTTCATTATGCTACGAATATCTCCTGGGAGCAAAATATTTGTCCCCCAAATATAGTCTAACATTTGACGAGTAGGTTCTCCTTTTAGTCCAGACTCATTTACTGTAGATCGTAATTGTGTTAATAATTTCCAATCCAAATTAGTCAACTGAGCCTGTACATTTCCCTGTGCATCTGGAGGTGAGTACACCACCGGGAAGGCTGTTGTTATCTGTGCTGCTACTTCAAGATTCCCTTCCTTCATTGCTTCATGCGCTATTCTTTTCCATGTCTCCTCCCTATCTTGTACATTGAATTTAAATGGATTTGTTGAAAATGGATTTGTTCCTGATTCCTCACCCACCCTTTCTCCATTCTCTGATTGTGCGGGCGGGGCTGTTGGTGGCTGTGAAGGTTCTTCTTCCCCTGATATGGGTACAGACGTTTCCCAGCCACCCGAAGTCCCCTGTGGAATTATAACTGTTCTATATGATGGTGGAGAGGGGTAAGACTGTTCCTCAGCTCTTTGTTGAGTAGAGGAAGCAGCAGAAACCCCCCCATTCTGACTGGATGATCCTAATCGTTCTGTTGCGGCAGCAGCTATTTTTTGTTCAGCTTGATGTGTTGCTAATGCATTAGTTACCGCCCTCCATGGCTTCATCAATTTTTTCGCTACCTTGTTATCACTAATCACTTCATCAAATAGTTTGTCCCCGAACTTCCTCCACTCTGCTTGTTCAAACACCATATCAGGATTTAAAAAACAACCCTTAGCTACCCCATAAGCTAATAACTCTGGCAGTTCCTTTTTACAACGTATACCCTGTGTGCCCCGCTTTTCTAAAAAGCATTTGAGCAAATCATACGCCGCTTGTCTCTCCATACCTTTATATACGTCGGTACCGTTGCAGCCTTTGCAAAGACCTCGGCGGCGCTTTCCGGCGGGACCCTCTATAGGCTCATCCTGGGTGCGAGGACTCCCTTTCCGAGCTGCGGGTGCGGGGATTCCAAGTTTTTCGTCCATTCAGCAATTTTTCGTCCTTTTCACCTCCTGAGCTGCGTTGCAGGACCGGTTCCCATATTCCGTCCAACCGTGGCTCGCAGGTTCAACTTCAGCGGAGTCCCTGTTCCCGTTCAGATCGGTCCCTGTTCGGGCGCCATTTGTTGCGAGGACATTTGTTGTCGACGGAAGGAAGACACAGACGCTCAATATGAGTGATCAGTGAACTTCGATTTATTGGATAGCTCAGTCATCTTTTATCTAATTCAATATAATTAGCTCATACATATTGCAAAAGCCAAGCTCATGATTGGTTAGTGCATTTCTTTATTTTATCAGCTAGTTTCTCACTCCCATCAATCAAAATAACACAGTTAGTACTTTCCCAGACCACCAACAGATATCATGTTCTTGTACCTGAAACCTCCCAAATCTTACGTACTTTCTCAGACTCACTTACGTACTTTCTCAGACTCATTTACATACTTTCTCAGACTCATATGAGCTGCGTTCGATACTTTGTTAGCTCGCGACCTCCTAGTTCCTCAACATTCACATGACCTACTTCACTTAACCATTCCTCCACATTTCCCTACCAGTTGAGAACCCCGTGGAGGGATTTTAGTGAGCTGAGGGTATTGGCTGTGCTCTTCCTAGCCCAGCTCTTCTGTAGGGGGCAAAAAGGAGGGTTCTGGGAAACTCCCAGACATCGAGGCCATCTCCAAAGCTCTCCAGAGGGACGCCATCTGGCACCTTCCCATGAGCGGTGGCCAAGGCACAGGGGCCCATCATCTTGCTTGGCCCATCATCATCTTGGTCCAGGCTGTTTCATACAGATGTTCGTCACAGGCACTGGCCATGTCCCTGGCTCTCAACCATCACCTCAGTGCTGTGCTCACTGGGGATGGGACAGGCTGAAGGCTTTGACTCTTGCAACACTGGTGTGGGGGGAGGCACTCTGTACCCCTCATCTTCGCAAACAGGGACTAATAGAGGACCTGCTGGCCTGCTCTCTGCCAGTGCTGTTATGGTGAGAGGCAAGCCGTGCCTTTCTTCCTCTGGACCTTCTGCCAGGGAAGCAGCTGATGGTTCAGTGTCCATGGACTCCAATGAGCCAAGAGAGGTGCTTGTTGGGTTTTCCGCTTCTTGTGCTGCAGCCTCCCTGTCCATGCTGCTGGATGAGCTGCCCTCTTCCTGGGGAAGGCTTGATGGTTGTGGCGGAGGCTGGGGAACCTGGGGTTGATCAAGGAGTTGAAGATGAAGATCTCTTCCTCCTCATCCCATCCCACAGGAACACTTTCTTTCCTTACCCCCGGCTCTGGCTTGTCCCCTCCTCACTGCTCTCCTGCCTGGGTTTGACATTTAGCTGTCTCTGTTGCCCTTGCTTCTCACCCCGGCCTGGGCTGGCAGGTGCAGGGTCTCTGCTGGCAGCCGTTGTCCCTGCACGTACCCAGGGATCTGGCCCTGGCAGGGCAGTGGTCCACCTGCTGTCCATGACTGTCTGGATCTCGGCTGTTCTTTGTTGTGTTACTGTGCACCCTGTGTGTGCCAGGTCCCCCAGTGCTGCCGGTTGCTGGCCATATTTGCTGCTTTTCAGAGGGATGTGAAGAGGTGCAGAAACAAAAAGAAGAGTAAGAAAAGAAGAGGGAGGGAATTGGGGAATGTGGTCCTGTGTGTTTTTTTCCATAGGCAGTGGCTCTTTGGGAGCTGCTCCAGGCGTGGGTCTGTGCTGCGGGGTCTATTCCTGAGGAGGGGATTGGTCTGGCTTGGGACCCCCTTGGCACCCTCCCCGGTCACCTGCTCCTGCATGTGCTTCTCTCCACAGGCTGCAGCGTGGAGATCTGCTCTGCCGTGGTGCTGCAGGCCATGGGCTGCAGGGTGTCAGCCTGCTCCACCACGGGCCTCTCGGCAGCCCTGGGGAAGCTTCGGCTCCGGCACTTGGAACGCCTCCTCCGCCTCCTTCTGCACTGACCTTGGTGTCTGCAGGGAGGTTTTTCTCACTCCTCGCTCTCCCAGCTGCTGTTGTACTGCAGTTTTTTTGTTTTTCCTTTTCTTGGATGTGCTCTCAGGGAGGCACAAGCTGTGTTGCTCATGGCTCGGCTCTGGGCAGCGGTGGGCCCCTTTGGAGCCGGCTGAAACCGGCCTTTATCTGCCACGGAGCAGCTGCTGGATTCTTCTGACAGATGCTACCACTGCAGCCCCCCTGCTACCAGAACCTTGCCACGTAAACCCAATACACTAGGGCAGCTAGGTCATTGCTGGCCTGTAAAGTATCAGGGCTTAAGTTCTTAACTAATGAAACCCTAATTGTGATGGGGGTAGAAGGGACTGGGATACCAGTGCTACTTTTGGAGGACACCAAGCGGAGACTAGGGATAAAACAAGCGCACTGGGCAATTATTAAATGTACCCAAGGCAGGGACTAACTTGTTGGGAAAGGATTTGGTAATGAAATTGGGCATTTGAATAGTAAATTGTTAGGCTGGAATAAGGGTGTTATTCATGGGGTGCTCTGAGACTCTGAGAGCAAAGATCTGTTCTCCTTTGGGTGGAAAGACCCCAAATGGGGCAGAAGCAACAATACAGGACTGATGGACCGTTTTACCTCAGGGGTTTACAGGGCTAGCAAATTTATTAGGGCAAGTTCTAGCACAAATTCTGGAACAATTCCAGCCTCCGGAACAACCACTATATGTATTGAGGCCCTGCTTCCCAGGACGTGACTGAACATCACTGAGCAGCTTTTTCTTTTTTCTTTTTTCTTTTTCTTTTTCTTTTTCTTTTTCTTTTTCTTTTTCTTTTTCTTTTTCTTTTTCTTTTTCTTTTTCTTTTTCTTTTTCTTTTTCTTTTTCTTTTTCTTTTTCTTTTTCTTTTTCTTTTTCTTTTCTCTTTCTCTTTCTCTTTCTCTTTCTCTTTCTCTTTCTCTTTCTCTTTCTCTTTCTCTTTCTCTTTCTCTTTCTCTTTCTCTTTCTCTTTCTCTTTCTCTTTCTCTTTCTCTTTCTCTTTCTCTCTCTCTCTCTCTCTCTTCCTCTTCCCCTTCCCCTTCCCCTTCCCCTTCCCCTTCCCCTTCCCCTTCCCCTTCCCCTTCCCCTTCCCCTTCCCCTTCCCCTTCCCCTTCCCCTTCCCCTTCCCCTTCCCCTTCCCCTTCCCCTTCCCCTTCCCCTTCCCCTTCCCCTTCCCCTTCCCCTTCCCCTTCCCCTTTCCCTTCCTCTTCCCCTTCCCCTTCCCCTTCCTCTTCCTCTATTTCTCTTCCCCTTCCCCTACTGTTTACTCAGCACTGTTTACTTGCCTTTTATTGACCCCATAAATAAATCTTATAAAGCTAAACTGACTCAGAATTTTTAACTATTTGGTGACCCCGACGTGATCCTCTTGGGTTCCGAGGCTGTGAACGGCTAAGGGAGGCGACCCCCCCCTTGTTTCGTTGTGGCCCTTTGCCAGGAGCAGTACAGAGCCCAGCAGGATTATGAACATAAGAGGCAAGTAAAGAACAAAGAGCTCTCCCCTCCTCTGGTTTAAACCTGTAATTCTGCACGCGAATATCCAAATGAAGATTTATCGTTTTGTCAGTATGCCGCTCGTTTGGGTGGATTCAGTTGGGTGACTATGTGTAAGGGTGTGATTGAGACAGAACTCAGTCCCTAAGCGAGTGCGGAGGTCTTCTAACTGCAGTTCTGATATCCCGCGAGGGACTCGGCAGATGAAGGACCGAAGTGATCGTTCTAAGTATTCGTGGGTGGGCAAACACTCACAAGACACTCACAAGATACAGGCAGAGCCATGAGTTTGGGATTTTTTTTGTATAAAAAGATGTTCCAGGAATGTGTCAGGGACAAAGCAGATCCTTAGACTCGGGAGGTTCGAGGAGGTGCCTCTGGTTTAAAAAGGGGGAAAAATTACCAGATATTCCACCGGATAGTCCCTTAGGGCTAATGTTAAGATATTCAGATAGTTTTAGAAGCACTAAACATAAGGATAAGGCGAGAATGATTCAATTTTGTATGGTTAAATGGCCAAAAGAACCCTTAAGACCCCATGTATCTTGGCCGATATTTGGGTCCACGGAGGACTGGGTCTGTCAGGCTTTTAACATTTATGTTAATAATAGAATACCTGTGGATCCGGAAGAGAACAATATGCTGCAGCCTGGTTGGGACTAACGGAATTAGTCCCCGTGCACCCAGTGCTGTTTACTTGCCTTTCATTGACCCCATAAATAAATCTTATAAAGCTAAATTGACTTGGAATTTATAACACTGTCTACAATATAATGTGTTATCAAAGGAGCCTTTTAAACAACATTGACAGAAACTCCCGGGGCAATAGTACTGAGCCTGGGTGTGGACGATTCCATCGTCTATGCCATTGATAAAGGTGTTGAAGAGCACCGGTCCCAAGACCGACCCCTGAGGGACACCGCTTGTGACCGGCCTCCACCCAGACAGAGCCGTTGAGCAGAAAGCTTTGGTTGCAACCAGCCAGCCGATTCTTTGTCCACCTAACTGTCCATCCTTCAAATCCATACCTCTCCAATTTAGAGAGAGGAATGTGGTGAGGGCTTTGCTCAAGTCCAGGTAGATGATATCCATCGCCCTTCGTTTGTCCACTGGTGCCATCACTCCAGCATAGAAGGCCACCAGATTGGTCAGGCAAGGTCTGCCTTTGGTAAAGCCGTGCTGGCTTTCTTGGATTACCTCTTTATCTCGTGCATGCCTTAGCATGTCTTCCAGGAGGATCTGCTCCATGATCTTCCCAGGCACACAGGTGAGGCTCACCAGCCCATAGCTCCCCAGGTCTTCCTTGCAGGCCTTTCTCAAAAATGGGAGTCATGTTTCCCTTTCTCCAGTCACCAGGGACTTCACCCGACAGCCATGATTTTTCAAATATGATGGGGAGCAGCTCGGCAACCACATCAGCCATCTCTCTCTATACACATCCCATTTCATTAGGCAGTCCCGGACTTGTTCCACTGTCACAGTGGGATGGAATCTGCTCCTCTCACCCTCTCCTGGAGCTTCAGGGTACTGACAGACATAGGAAACTTGACCACCAGTGAAGACTGAGGCAAAGCACTTATTGAGTACCTCAGCTTTCTCCATGTCTGAGGAGGCCAGCTTTCCCGTCTCATTTATCAAAGGGGGAACACTCTCCTTGGCCTGTCTCCTCCTACCTATGTATCTGAAGAACCCCTTCTTGCTATTTTTTACATCCTGTGCCGAGTTCAGCTCCATCTGAGCCTTGGCTTTCCTGATCCCATCT
Source organism: Netta rufina (assembly GCF_964035555.1). Taxonomy (NCBI): domain Eukaryota; kingdom Metazoa; phylum Chordata; class Aves; order Anseriformes; family Anatidae; genus Netta; species Netta rufina. The sequence continues at coordinate 7,922,786 of NC_140123.1, forward strand.
CTACACATTCAGACGACATGCCTGTATTCCTGCCAGGCAACTCAACCCTGCTTCCACTTCCTGTACATTTCCCTCTTTTCCCTCAGTTGTAGCTGCAGGTCCTTGCTCAGCCATGCCAGTCACCCGCCTCCTCTGCTCGATTTCTTCTGCTGGGGGATGGAGAGCTCGTGGACTCTTGGAAGCGTGTCCTTAAAGGACCGCCAGCTCTGTTCCGTTCCTCAACGGAATATTCTGCTACCCTCAACAGACTCCAGGAATCTCCTGGATTGTCTGGAACCTGCCGTGCTGCTACCCCCAGCAGACCCCCAGCAGATATGCGGGTGGTTGAAATCCCCCATCAGGACGAGAGCTTGAGAGCGTGACACTTCTTGCAGCTGAAGCAAGAAAGCCTCGTCAACAGACTCCCCCTGATCAGGTGGCCTGTAGCAGACCCCAGCCACTGGATGTCCTTTACTGGACCGATCCTTGATTTTCAGCCACAAGCTCTCAACCTGGTCATGGCTGTTTCTCAGGCAGAGCTCTTCACAATCTCTCCACTTCCTAACACAGAGGGCAACTCCTCCTCCCCTCCTTCCTCGCCTATCCCTTCTGAACAGTTTGTAGCCATCAACAGCCACACTCTAGTCATGGGAATCATCCCACCAGGTTTCCGTGATGGTAGCTACGTCACAGTTTCCTTCTAGCACGGTGGCCTCCAGCTCCTCCTGTTTGTTACCCATACTGCGTGCATTAGCGTAAATGCACCGCAGCTGGGCCACCTTTTGGGCGGAAGAAGCCCTAGTACCCTCTTGACCATACTCGGGTGTTTCCGTAGTAACTAACAACTCACCAAGCCTTGTGTTCTTCCTGCAAAATGTCATCCTCATCCTTCACCAAGACACAAGACTGCAAGGTCTTGCTAGCACAATCCTCACCCACAAGAACTGGCATGGTACATTCAGCCTCACAGGAGGAGCGTTGCCAGTTGCTATGTGTATATAATGGTTGGCCGTGATCCAACCTAAATGAGTCCATGGTTCTATAATTCTATGACTGTGAGAGGCCCAGAGCGCCAGGTTGGCGTGGCCTGCACCACTCTTTCTCCTGAGATCAACGACACAGAGAGGAGCACTGGGGGAAAAACTCTGCCTGAGCTTTTATTCACAGCAGAATTCTCAGCCGCAGCTGAGCTGAGGCTGGGGGCAGGATGTGGTGGGGCATCTGAATTCCTGGGGCACTGTCCTGTTCCTATCAGTGATGTCAGCTGCCAGCACCGAGCGCCCTCCTGGTGCTGGCAGCTGGGCGCTGCTACTCCCACTCTTCTGCGATGAAGCTGCAGCACAAAGCACTGCACAGAGCCCGAAGCGCCTGCACGGTGGCCTCCAGCTCCTCCTGTTTGTTACCCATACTGTGTGCATTAGTGTAAATGCACTGCAGCTGGGCCACCTTTTGGGCGGAAGAAGCCCTAGGACCCTCTTGACCATACTCGCGTGTTTCTGTAGTAACTATCCTCTCACCAACGCTTGTTTTCTTCCTGCAAAATGTCATCCTCATCCTTCACCAAGACACAGGACTGCAAGGAGCAGATAACTTTGAGAGTCATCACACAGCACTTGCAGGGCAAGCAGGCGATCAGGCCCAATCAGCATGGGTTTATGAAAGGCAGGTCCTGCTTGACGAACCTGATCTCCTTCTATGACAAAGTGACGCGCTGGGTGGATGAGGGAAAGGCTGTGGATGTGGTCTACCTTGACTTCAGCAAGGCTTTTGACACCGTCTCCCACAGCATTCTCCTCAAGAAACTGACTGCTCTTGGCTTGGACTGGCGCACGCTTCGTTGGGTTAGAAACTGGCTGGATAGCTGGGCCCAAAGAGTCATGGTGAATGGAGCCAAGTCCAGTTGGAGGCCAGTCACTAGTGGCGTCCCCCAGGGCTCGGTGCTGGGGCCGGTCCTCTTTAATATCTTCATCGATGATCTGGACGAGGGCATCGAGTGCACCCTCAGTAAGTTTGCAGATGACACCAAGTTAGGTGCGTGTGTCAATCTGCTTGAGGGTAGGAAAGCTCTGCAGGAGGATGTGGATAGGCTGCACCGATGGGCTGAGGTCAACTGCATGAAGTTCAACAAGGCCAAGTGCCGGGTCCTCCACCTGGGGCACAATAACCCCAAGCAGAGCTACAGGCTGGGAGATGAGTGGTTGGAGAGCTGCCAGGCAGAGAAGGACCTGGGAGCGAAGGTTGATAGTTGGCTGAATATGAGCCAGCAGTGTGCTCAGGTGGCCAAGAAGGCCAACAGCATCCTGGCTTGCATAAGAAACAGTGTGGCCAGCAGGTCTAGGGAGGTGATCGTCCCCCTGTACTCGGCTCTGGTGAGGCCGCACCTTGAGTACTGTGTTCAGTTTTGGGCCCCCCGCTACAAGAAGGACATCGAGGTGCTTGAGCGGGTGCAGAGAAGGGCGACGAAGCTGGTGAGGGGTCTGGAGAACAAGTCCTACGAGGAGTGGCTGAGGGAGCTGGGCTTGTTCAGCCTGGAGAAGAGGAGGCTCAGGGGCGACCTTATTGCTCTCTACAGGTACGTCAAAGGAGGCTGTAGCGAGGTGGGGGTTGGTCTGTTCTCTCACGTGCCTGGTGACAGAACGAGGGGGAATAGGCTAAAGTTGCGCCAGGGGAGTTTTAGGTTGGATGTTAGGAAGAACTTCTTTACTGAAAGGGTTGTTAGACATTGGAACAGGCTGCCCAGGGAAGTGGTTGAGTCACCATCCCTGGAGGTCTTTAGGGATATGGTTTAGTGGGGACTGTTAGTGTTAGGTCAGAGGTTGGACTCGATGATCTTGAGGTCTCTTCCAACCTAGAAATTCTGTGATTCTGTGATTCTGTGAAGGTCTTGCAAGCGTTGAGGGATTTTTTGAAACAGCAAAAATCCCATGGCTTGCTGCAGCTGAGCAAACCAAGCTACCGGGGCAACTGTGAGAAATTCCCATGACAGTGTTCCCACATTGCCCAATTGAGGAATTCAGAAAAACATTGTTACCAGCATCTGGCTTCAAGGACAAGGTCTACGTGACTGCTAATCACAAGGGGCTTGTTTTCTTGCAGGTGGGGTTGTTTTCTTGTAGTTGTTTGTCTGAGTGCTTTTGACCAATAATCTTGGGTGAGACACTATCCGCCCCTGCTAAGTTCACTAGAAAAGTTAGGCTATTCGGGCAATAGAATGGAGCATGATCTGACCATACTGGTGTCTGTCGTGCTTTCGGCCGTGCTTCCTGCGACATGCTGGCACATTCCTCACCCATGAGAACTGGCATGGTACATTCAGCCTCACAGGAGGAGCGTTGCCAGTTGCTATGTGTATATAACGGTTGGACGTGATGATCTTTGAGGTGCTTTCCAACCTAAAGGATTCTATGGTTCTATAATTCTATGACTGTGAGAGGCCCAGGGCACCAGGTTGGCGTGGCCTGCACCACTCTTTCTCCTGAGATCAACGACACAGAGAGGAGCACTGGGAGCAAAAGTCTGCCTGAGCTTTTATTCCCAGTAGAAGGCAGTTGCAGATGAGCTGAGGCTGGGGGCAGGATGTGTTGGGGCATCTGAATTCCTGGGGCACTGTCCTGAATTCCTGGGGCACTGTCCTGTTCCTATCAGTGATGTCAGCTGCCAGCACCGAGCGCCCTCCTGGTGCTGGCAGCTGGGCGCTGCTACTCCCACTCTTCTGCGATGAAGCTGCAGCACAAAGCACTGCACAGAGCCCGAAGCGCCTGTCTCCTGATGTGGGTGGGCCGTGGCTGGTGTGCCGGGGCTTGTGCGAGGTCATGGATGCCTGTGGGAGACAGAGAGGTGTAGGTTAGCGCCTGAGTGGGTGATGGGCAAGCCCCTGCCTTCCCCCCACACCACCACCAAGGCCTTTCCCCCAAGGGGAGGGGTGGCCCAGGACCAGCCAGCCCCCCTGCGCGTACCTAGCCCTTGCTCCTGCTCGCTGCTCTGAACAGGCCCATCCAAAAGTCCCCGGGATGGCTCTTGTTTCTGGCACGTTGCTGGCTCGTCTGCTGGTGTAGCTTTGGTGCAGGAGGACTGCGCTTGGCCTCCCTGCTCGGCGGCAACCTGCATGGGGAGAGCAAGAGCACAGGTGGGTGATGGAAGGGATGTCAGCCCTTGTGCCTGGGGCGTCTGGGAATGGAGAGCAGCAGGCAGCTCCCCAGCACGCACACCCCACGCACTGCTTCTGCCTCGGGCTGCCCTCGGTGCCTGGAGACCACCACGCGCGCTGGGCTTACCTGGTGCCCAGGAACCGTAGCCAAGGGAGTAGCCACTGCTCCGGTTTCATCAACTGCTGTATAGTCAACAGGCTCTGGGGTGGGAGGAGGCACCCTGGGCCATGCAGCCGAGGGAGCAGTGGGTGCCTTGCTGGTGGCTCCCTGCATGAGGGCTACAGAATGGAGTAGCACTGCAGCAACGACAATCTCGGATGTTTCATCCAGCTCTTCCTCAGAGACACTGCAGGCGTGTCGTGCGCGTCCCTGGCTTTCAACCACCACCGCAGTGCTGTGCTCGCTGGGGCAGGGACATGCTGATGGCTTTGCCTCTTGACCTCCAGGTGTCTGGGGAGGCGCTCTGTACCCCTCATCTTCGCAAATAGGGGCTGAGGGAGGACTTGCTGGCGTCCTCTCTGCTGGTGCTGGTGCTGGTGCTGTGAGAGGCGATCCGTGCCTCTCTTCCCCGGGACCTTCTGCCAGGGCAGCAGCTGAGAGTTCAGTGTCCGTGGGCTCTGATGAGCCAAGAGAGGCGCTTGTTGGGTTTTCTGCTTCTTGTGCTGCGGCCTCCCTGTCCACGGTGCTGGATGAGCCGCCTTCTTCTGGGGGAAGGGCCGCTGGTTCCTGGAAGAGTGTGGCGAACCTGGGGTTGATCCAGGAGTTGAAGATGACAATCTCTTCCCCGGGACCTTCTGCCAGGGCAGCAGCTGAGAGTTCAGTGTCCGTGGGCTCTGATGAGCCAAGAGAGGCGCTTGTTGGGTTTTCTGCTTCTTGTGCTGCGGCCTCCCTGTCCACGGTGCTGGATGAGCCGCCTTCTTCTGGGGGAAAAGCCGCCGGTTCCTGGAAGAGTGTGGCGAACCTGGGGTTGATCCAGGAGTTGAAGATGACAATCTCCTCCTGTTTGTCCCATCCCACAGGACCGCTTTCTTTCCTGCCTCGGCCCTGGCTTGTCCCCTCCTTGCTGCTCCCCTGCCTGGGTTTGACGTCGTGGGCTCTCTCTTGCTTGTGCTTTTCAACCCTGCCTGGGCTGGCTGGTGCAGGGTCTCTGCTGGCAGTTGTTTTTCCTGCACCTCCCCGACGATCGAACGCTGGCAGAGCAGCGGTCCACCTGCTCTCCATGTCAGTCTGGACGCCGGCTGATCTTGTTGCTGTCACTGGGCACCCCATGTGTGCCGGGTCCCCCAGTGCTGCCGGTCGTTGGCCTTGTTCCCGCATTTTAGCCATCGTCTTTGACATGACTTCAGACACAACAGACTGTGCTGTGTCCTGCAGCGCCGTGAAAGAGTCGGTGGGGCTGTGTGGGGCAGGGTGCCGGCTCTTCTTCAAATGCCGGGGCACTGCTGTGGGGAGAGGTGGTGTTCTGTGGCCTTTGGTCCTGGGACCTCTGCCTGATGGAGAAAGCCTTGCCCTGCTCTTGGCTTGCTCGTTGCAGGCTACAGCGTTTCTTATGACTGTGGAGACGAAGGACCGTACTGAGTACTCCACATCCTCAGCAGGGGCCACAGGGCTGTGTGGGACACGTTCCCGCCTCTCTGCCCTCACAGCCCTGTCCCTCTCACCAGAGATGCACGGAAGTGGTGGCAAAAGCTCTTGCTGGCTGCGGGGCTCTTTTCCCAATGACTTTGCCCTTCCTCCCCCTGAAGATGCAGAGGCTGCTGCTTGCAGAGGGGGCAGCTTGCAAGTGGCCCTTTCAGACGATGATGTCTGTGCTGCAGGCACTTGCTTGGGTGCTGCTGTCTGAGTCACTGTCAGCCTTGGGAAAGGTGGCACGGCTGGCAGCTGGATTCTCTCGGCCTGCCTCACCCCACGGTGAGGCAGTGTCTTCATGTCTTGCGGCTGCTCCATCTGCAAGAGAAGGCGAGGAGAAAGGCCAAGTTACTTGGGCCATTTCTGCCATTTCCCTCCACGTCCCCCCTAGAAGTGCTGCTGTGAGCTGCCCTGCAGCGGCCCCCGGCACGCCCTGGCAGCTCCCCAAGCAGAGCCGGGCTCAGCCTGCCAGGGTAATGCCCTGCCTGTCTCCTCCTGCAAGTGCCGTCTGCTCGTCGGAGGGTGCCAGGGCTGCCAAAGATGTTCGACCGAACCCTCCTGGGGCTCCCGACTCCGTGTGGCAGCTGCCAGTGTGACGCACGCTCTCTGGGCACGACCGCACCGGCAGCCTGTCCGCATGGAGGGACGGTGGAGGCAGCTCCTGGCTGCGCACAGCCAGGTTGAATTAGGCCACGCTGCTCTTTGTGCCTCCGGGCACAGAACTGCCAGGGCCACGCGGGCTTCGGCTGTCCTGGGGGTGGGCTCTTCTTGGAGAAGCCCCAGGTTTGGGAATATTTGTGTCCGGGTCCGAGGGGCTCAGGGCCAGCTGGCCGACTCGCTGCAGCACCGTTCTCCTCATCCTGGTGCTCTCGGTGCCATCCCGTCACGCTGCTGTCCCTGTCTCGCTCCCTGAGCCTCACCTGGCGCCGCTCCTGTACGCTCCGCTGCCCTTCAGCGGGCTGGGAGTCATCCTTATTCTGCTGCTCCTCCATGCTGTGCTCCAGGTCCTCTGAGCAAGAACTCCAACGGGCACCCAGGGGAGCTGCTGCCTCCTGACAGAGCTGCTCTCCTGAGAGTGAGTGGGCAGCCCGGGGCTCGGGCTTTATAAGGGACACCGTTGCCGTGGGTACCCCTCCGTGTCACAATGGCCTTTGGGTACGCATCACAATGCCCCGGTGGTTGCCATGGGGCCCTCAAGCCCATATTCTGGCAGACACCCCAGGGACACCGTCTCACACACCCACAGCAGGGTCTGCATTGGCAGGCACCTCTGGCTCCTTCCAGCCAGTGCCCCTGGCTCAGCCCCAGCTCAGTCTTTCTCAGGGGAGTCAGCTTAGCTCCCTAACTGCTCCCATCAAGTGCTCGTTACCTGCTCTGCCAGGAGACTTGTCTGGAGAACAAGTCCTACGAGGAGCGGCTGAGGGAGCTGGGCTTGTTCAGCCTGGAGAAAAGGAGGCTCAGGGGCGACCTTATTGCTCTCTACAGATACCTTAAAGGAGGCTGTAGAGAGGTGGGGGTTGGTCTGTTCTCCCACGTGCCTGGTGACAGGACGAGGGGGAATGGGCTTAAGTTGCGCCAGGGGAGTTTTAGGTTGTGTTATAAATGGCTCAGTCTTCAAAATAGGATTAAATAAAAAAATAGGATTTATTGAAAGAATAGAGGTAAGCAAACAGTGCTGGGTGCACCGGGAGTCTCCGCTCCACCAGGACACACACCAGTTACATCAAGTAGCTGATTTTTATGCTCCTAGGCTAATACATACGCATTACTACTTCTAAAAAAAAAAGGTTATTGTAATTAGCTTCTGGGGTCCAGTCCCTCCTACTGGAGCACGCGCATCAGTCTCCCGTGGTCCCTCTGGGGGTCTCTAGGGGTCTTTCATGCTGAAGGCTCGTAGTCTTCCTCTCCAAGTTTTTTTCTTGTCCTTCCCCTTTGTACTCCTTGGCACCGTGTCAAGTTTACGCAGCATCCCCTGCAGGTCTTGTCTCCTAGCCGTCCTTCAGCTTCTTTTTTTTCTTCTTCTTAATGTCTTGGCCACCTGGCCAGATATCAGAGGCTTGCACAGTATCCCATAACAGTCACTAGCTGTTATCAGTTGTTCTGAAACCCCCAGACATCAAAGGCTTCATACAAACACAAATAGTTTTCTTATTGACACTTCACAAGTAATTAAAACATTCCTCACCAGCCATTCACAGGGACAGTCACACCTATAGCAGTGTTAAGTTAATCCTGAAGAAGACAAAAAAAAGGCTGTAACTGTTAGAAATAGAAGTTCAGAATAACAAAAGCAAACAGGTTCATAAATTTGAGGAGTATTTTCTGAAGACTTGATAAATTGACTAGAATGAGGGGGAGACTGGGACACACTGCATCTGTGGTTCAAGAATTAAATTGCCAGTGCAGGACCCAGAGGCAGACAGGACTGTTCTTTATGGACACGAATTGTTAAAACATTCCTCACAATTGGATTTGAGGAAGAACTTCTTTACCAAAAGGGTTGTTAGACATTGGAGCAGGCTGCCCAGGGAAGTGGTGGAGTCACCACCCCTGAAAGTCTTTAAAAGACGTTTAGATGTAGAGCTTAGGGATATGGTTTAGTTGGGACTGTTAGTGTTAGCTCAGAGGTTGGACTCGATGATCTTGAGGTCTCTTCCAACCTAGAAATTCTGTGATTCTGTGAGATGCTCTGCTCGGTCGTCCGCGTAAGCTTCCTGGCTCTTTTGCCTGACTGCCCACACATCAGCAGAGACTGCACTCGAGCTTGGACGCCCATCGGGCAGCCCTGGCAGTGCAGCTGGAGCAGGAGCAGGAGCAGGAGCAGGAGCAGGAGCAGGAGCAGGAGCAGGGATTCCTCCCGTGTCCGGGCAGCCAGAGGCCTGTGGCTCTAGGCACTGTGAAGGGCTCCCAGAGAAGGCGGGCACCAGAGAGGCGGTGGAGCTGGCGGAGAGGTGTCTTGAGGCTTGCTCTGGCGGGGCTGCGAGAAGAAAGCCCTGGGCAGCCGCAGGAAGATTCCCTGCTCCTTGCTTTAAGAGCAAGCTGTGGAGAAGCTTTCAGCGGCAGAGCCACAGCTGTGCCACGCTGCTGTTTAGCCCGCAGCTTCTCTGGCTGCTGAAGCAGGTCCTATGCTTCAGAGTTGTGGCTGAAACAGTGTTGGTAACACAACGGTGTCTTTGCTGGAACAGGTTGCCCCGAGAGGCTGTGGCGTCTCCATCCTTGGAGATCTTCAGAAGCACAATCCTCAGAATGGTGCGTAAAGCTAGTCCTTTGGGGAGAAAGAAAAGGAATTGGAAAAACAACCCCAAAACTAGGGAAAAGGATAAAAAAGCACAGGTTAGATATTGTTCAATTGTCTGGCCTGAAAAGCCATTAAAAGGAACTTTGCTCCTTTGGCCACAACACAGGTCCGATGAAAATTCCCGCTTCAAGTTTACATGTAAACAATAAGACTCCTTTTCCGCAGGAGGAGTCAAGTTATGCTCCCTCTAACCCTAATATTGCAGCAGAGGCAGCAGGAGCTGCACCAGCAAGGAAGTATATGTGTAAGTGTATGTGTTTGAGACAAAGTATCGGATCTGCTTGAGACAAAGTACTGCTGTGAAGTGAGTGACTCCTCACTCTAGAGTAACACTTGTAACAGTAACAGTAGAAGTTGCTGTACAGCAGATACAACATGAGAATCCTGTAACGGGATGGCCTGTCCCCAATGGCAAGGGGTAGCACTGGCTCTGCGGCAATAAATCCAGGAAGGTGTTGCCCCTTGGCTGGAAGGGAGCTTGCACCCTGGGGGCAATAATTCCACGTGTACCTATTATTGAAGACCCACAACGCCAAAGCCCCCTTGAGACCGCACGCAGAATTACGAGGACTCCAGATAATCCTCTAGGAAACCGAAACAGGGAATTTCACTCACTGAAGAACTACAAAATAACACTCTGCATGCAGCCCAGGCACTGCGAGAGGAGCTAAGCTTGTCAGAAACAGTACTCTGGAACCAAGTGGTATTCGGTTTATTAGTAGCCTCAGAGGAGAGAGTGTGCTGTAATTACTGCTAGTTGCTCTAGGCATGTAGATCAAAGGGGGCGAATGTGACTGATCTCCAAAGTATTTGGGAAAGAAACCAATCCTACTCAGAGCGGCTCAAGATGACGCTTCCAGGGGATTTAGAAACATTTGGGAGAAACTGACTTTGCGGTTACCTGACTGGAATTGGCTCAAACAGCTGTTTGTTGGTGTTACAATGATAAAGGCATTGCATATCTGGCATCCCCCTGACTTTGGAAGAAAACCACTGGGCCCTAATGTTGGAAAACCTCAAGAACGGAGGACGTGTAGAAGTGCAGAAACAGCAATAGGAGTGAGAAAAGAAGAGGGGGGCATTGTGAGAAACAAAGCTGTGTTTTTGCAGTGGCTGGTGTTTTTGCAGTGGAAAACTCTGCTAACCTTGCATAGTCAAAAGGGATTGTGCAGGCATGGCAGTAGCAAAGCAGTGGGGAGGACATTAAGCAGATAAAGGGAAGGTCCCGCTGTCCCAGAATAAGGAGGATAACTAAGACAACCAGCATGAGCTGCGCAAAATTAGTAGAAAAAGAAAAATCACAGGCCCTCTAGTCACGAGAGATGAAGGAAAGGAAAAGGAGAAATTAAAGGTTGGTCAAATAAAATTGTACATATATGCTATCGAAAGGCATCGAGGAGTTTGTAAACCCGTAGCACACAGCCCATGAGGAAACAGGGTCACCATGAGTCAGGTGTCGGGTAATAGGGAAGAAAAGGTCTCTTCGTGTGCATACTCTTCGTGTGCGCTCCTGCTCGCAGGAGGCCCGCCATTGCAACCGTGAATAAAATAGCTTCACAGAAGACCCTGACTGGAAACAATATTGAGACTTTTCTCACACTGGGGCGCTGTCCTGTGTCTCCCTGTGATGCTTCTGTGGGTGCTGCAAAGCTCCCTGAGGGCCTCGTGCCCACTACGCGCTCTGTGCTTACCTGGTGCCCAGGAACCAAGGGAGAAGCCACTGCTCCTGCTTCATCAGCTGCTGCTGGGCTGAGAAGATCTGTGCTGTCCTCCCTGAGAGGCTCTGCAGTCAAAGGAGAAGCCATTTCTTCTTCCTCTGGTGCTGCTGCTGGACCAAGAGGGGCTTCACTGGTTTCCTCCCCAGGTTGTCCAGCCCAGGGAGAAGCCACTGCTCCTTCTTGCGGCACTGCTCCTGGACCGAGAGGGTCTTTGCTGACTTCGCGCACAGGGCCTCCAGCCAAAGGAGAAGCCACTTCTTTTTGTTCTTCCTCTGCTGCTGCTGCAGCGAGAGGGGCTTCGCTGGCCTCCCCCACAGGGCCTCCAGCCAAGGCAGAGGCTGAGGATGCAGAGTCTGCAGGCTCTGCTGTGGGAGGAGGCACCCTGGGCCCTGCGGCCGAGGGAGCACTTGGTGCCTTGCTTGGGGCTCCCTGGCTCATGGCTACAGCACGGCGTAGGACTGCAGAGATGATGATCCGGGCTGTTTCATACAGATGTTCGTCACAGGCACTGGAGGCATGTTGGTCGTGTCCCTGTCTCTCGGCCATCGCCACAGTGCTGTGCTCACTGGGAGTGGGACAGGCTGGTGGCTTTGATTCTTGCGACACTGCTGTGGGGGGAGGCGCTCTGTACACCTCATTTGTGCACACTGAAGGAGGACTTGCTGGCCTGCTCTCTGCCTGCTCACTGGGGCTGGGACATGCTGATGGCTTTGACTCTTGACCTCCAGGTGTCTGGGGAGGTGGACCTCCTGGCGGAGCTGTGTAACCCTCCACTGCCCTCCCAGCAGCAGCTGAGCATGCAGCCCAAAGTCCCCGCGCGTGGGGGTCCTGCAAGTTATCTCCTTTCTTAACAGGAAAAGTTTCTTTCTTGTAAGGGAGTCCATGAACATTGGCAAAGTGCTCCGAAACCTGGAAGACGGGCTTCTTTACATCGAGGAGCTTAAAGCCTGCCATGGGCCGCTCCTGTTTAACAGCAAAGAAGGTGCCCAGCCCAGGTACTGTGACACCCTGAAAAGCAAGAAATCAGGAACACGGGTCAGTATTTCTGGGGCTTCTCCAAGCAAGAAGATGGGCCCTCATGCCTTGGCCACAGCTCATGAGAAGGTGCCAGGCAGTGTCACTCTGCAGAGCCCTGGAGATGGCCTCAATGTCACGGATTTTCCCAGCTCCCTCCTTTTTTCCCTCTAAAGTGGAGCTGGGCTACTAAGAGCACAGCCAACACCCTCAGCTCCGTAAAATTCCCTCCAAGCAGTTCCCAACAAGTAGGGAAAGCCTTGAGTGCCAGCACCAGCGACATGCTGGCCTGCCCACTCTGGCCACGGGCAACACACAAACACCAGGCAGAATGGACCCCGTCCTTCTGCTGGAGCTGGGCTCTTCTTTTGTGCATACTGCCAAAGCAGCAACTGGAAGGCTGCAGGAAGGTTCCAGAAGCAGCGGCAGCAGCCCGGGCAGGGGCAGCCGCGAGTGCGGGAGCCGCTCCTGGGCTGTGGGCTCAGCGGCAGACGCCTGCCCCTGCAGGGGACGAGGCCCACCCAGAGCCTGCCCAGCGGCATGGGCCTTGCCCAGACATCCTGGGGGGAAGCCCTGGCCGCAACAAGTGAGCGGGGGGGATGCAGAAGCCCCTCACAAATGCTGACGAAAAACAGGGCCCACAAAGTGAGAGGCAACCCTGCAAGACTTGGAGCAAAGAGGCACTGTCTCTCCAGAGAGCACGTTTCCTTCAGCACGAAGAAAAGGAAAGGCCTCTTGGCTCTAGATGCCGCCCGACACCACTGACAGCCGTGCTGGGGACAGCCCAAGGCCTCAGCCAGCTTGTGGCGCGGGGGGCAGGCAGAACTGCCAAATGGCCGCCAGGGCTGTCAGAGGGTGGGGCTGGAGCCGCCCTGTCAGGGAGCAGCTTTTCTCTCTCTCTCCCTGCACTCAGGGAGCACTTTCCTGTAGATCCCCTTTCCTGTAGGGCCACAGCTGAGCCGAGCATGCCAGCACTGAGAAGGAAACTCTCTCCTTTCAGTCCCATACAAACCTCGAGAGTGCCCCAGGGGGTGTGCAAGGTGATCCATTTGGGTGTGGGAAGGAAATGCTAGAACTGCCATTTGTTTATTCATGAAATCTTGAAAGGGAATAAGGAAGAAGGAATGCTTCACGAGTGTTTAATATAGAGCTTGTGCCTGGCAGCCTCCCTCAGTGTCTCCATGTGTCAGATGGCCACGTCGCACGTGGTCTGTGAGGGACGAGCGTGTGCCCCACAACACGGAGGGCTTCTCCGTGGCACCCTCACTCGTTCACAAGCTTTCAGCATTATGTGACGTAGCAGATTACATGGGCCGGGTTCAGTAGACTTCAGGATGATGTGCTTAAAAGGGATTTGAGGAAATCAGTTCAAAGGATGCCTATAGATTGGGATCTCTAAGGCCAAGGGCAGCAATTCAGCAAGAGGTATTCCACCCAAGTGGAATTGACAGCAACTTGCATCAAGGCTGCCTGATGAGAGATCAAAGTCCCCGAAAGTTTTAGGAGGAGAGAATGAAAACTGTGAGAGCATGTGAGAGAAAGAGAGCTCTTCACTTTCTTGTATGAGTGATGTGACAAAAAAAATTCAACTTGTCCTTCAGTTTTGTGCTGTGCAGATTTAAAGTCCCTGGGATAGGCTTTGGCCCTGCTGGCTTTCCTTCCTTTCTCCCAAGTTTCAAACTCTCTCTCTCTCTGCTTTTTGGCTATGTGCAGACCCGAGAGGTCATGGAAAAGCCGTTTTCCAAAAAGAGGCTCTTAACTTCAAAGCTCCCTTGGCAGCAGTACCAGCAGGGAAGGAAGACTTGTTGCTAATTCTGGGCTGAGTGAGGGCAGGTGCTTGATGCCTTTTTTTTTTTTTTTTTTTCCTGGGACCAAAGGGAAGGTTGCAGTGAGCCGTTACCTTGAAGTTCCACCCTGGAAGGATCAAGAGCTCCCAGCTCTTCCCAGCTCTCCAGGCACAGGCAGGTGCTGATGCTGGATCCTAAGAGCACCTGGCTTTCAGCAAGGGCGAATCAGCAGCCTCAGCTAGGAGGCCTTCGTGGCTGTCTTGGGAGGCCACGAGTGGTGCTACTTGAACTGCTTAACAGTCCCACAAAAATTGTGAGGTGGATTATTGAGGGAACAGAGCATCTCTCCTATGAAGAGAGGCTGGGAGAGCTGGGACTGTTTAGCCTGGAGAAGAGAAAGCTCAGGGGGGATCAGTGGATAACTGCATGCCTGCGGGCAGGGTGCAAAGGCAATGGAGCCAGGCTCATTTCAGTGGAGCCCACTGACAGGACAAGAGGCGATGGGCACAGAAGCAAACACAGTGGCTTCCACCTGAACCTAACCTCAGGATACATTTCTGTAGTGTGTGGGTGAGCGAGTCCTCTCACGGGTTCTCCAGTGAGGCTGTAGAGTCTCCCTCCTCAAGGGGAGACACTTGAAAGCCATCTCCACAGGACATGCTCCTTGGACACTGGTGCTGGGTGGCAATGTTTGAGCAGGGCGTTGGCCAAGCTGACCTCTTCAGGTACCTTCCAACCTCAACCATTCTGTGTTTCTGTGAAATCAGAACACTACAAAGCCCGTGCTGGTGCTTCCAGCAGGAAGCAACAGACTTTATTGGGCTCGCAGCTGCTCACAGCTGCGAGGGGTCCTCGCTGGTTTCCCTGATGCTCGTGTCATCTTTGGCATTGGAAGCACAGGGATTTTCTCACCAACGCTAGGGAGAGAAAAAGAAAGGGTTCAAGTTTCCGTTCCAGTGAGGGCAGCGGAGTGACACTCCCTGCTCCCTTCAGCCCCAGTCCTGTGGAGCGTGCATATGCAGGAGTCCCAAGGCTCTGTGTGGCCTTGCGGGGGCCCCTCGAGTCCCAGCCAGTGACAGGGAATCTACGCAGCGCCAGGCTGAGGCGCTGTGTGAGGCCGGGCTGGAGACCTTTGGCCAAGCAGCTACGGAAGGCCAGGGCAAGGGTTCTCGTGAGCCCGGGGGCCTCATTGCCCAAGGAAGGGGCTGTTGCTAGCGGAATGAAGGCTGTTGCAGGAGAGGTTTACCAAATCAGAAGATCCTCTGCAGAATTTCCAGGGATGTCGACAGCTCTGCTCTTGGTCTTGTCTTTCTGCAGGACCTCCTCTCTCCTCTCCAGCTGTTTCCTCACGCGCTCAGTCCGCACTGAAAGGCAGCTGCAGCAACAGAGAAAAAAACTCTCAGGTGGGCTCTGAAGGCCCTCACCTCTGGCTGCCCAAAAGCAGGGAGCACAGCCTCCTTCCATTGTGGGTGCGTCACTGTCAGCTGCAGGGGAGCTTTAGGACTTTGGGTCTGCAGGGGGACAGCTGGAGGCAGGGCCTCTCCACGGTCATTCCCTCCGCGAGGCAGCCAGGGGATGGAGAGCCAAAGCCCAGAGCTGAGCCGCCCACATGTTGGATCCCTCGGGCAGCGTGCTGCAGCTCAGCTTTTCCTGGCCTTTTTGGGTGCTGGCCCACACTTACCTGGCACTCGGTTTGCTCAGAGGAGCTGCCTCAGCCTTCTTCTCCGGCGGGTGAGGGATGAGGACATGCTGCTCTTTCATGTCCACTGGCACCATCTGCAGAGACTTTTTCAGTTCCACAAGTGCCATGGAGGATGCGCTCTCTGTCTGCAGCCTCTGCATTTCCATCTGCGTCTTCTGCTACAGGGGAAGCAGAAACAAGGAACCTTTTTAGATTGGGGGTGCTAATGTGGGAGCTGTCCCATGGCAGTGGGGCAGTCGTCCCCTCAGGTTTTCCCAGGCTCAGGGCAGTTTCCCTGCAGCCTGCTTTCTTTCAGAAAAGTAGCATGAAAGGCCTCAGCCTTCGCCTTTAAAGTTAAGGGGAAGACACTTTCACAGCAGTAGGCTTTGGAGGAGCCCTTCTCTGTCATGGATGATAACATTTTCCTCACTCTCCCATTCTTTCCTTGAGAGCCTTGAGTTGTGCTCAGAAGTCCTCTTCCTCCTCCCATTCTTAACTGAGCTGCTCCTCAGCCAGCGATGCCTGCAGAATTCTTTCATTTCACTGCTAACAAAGGCATCATACTTCCTACAAGGAAGAAGAGTGAGGAATGATAAGAGAAACATCAAATTTCCACAAAGGCAACGCTTGAAACAACCCGGCAATGGGTACACAGATCCAGTGGCTACCTGTCCTGTTCTCCGTTGACCCTCACAGGCAGGGGCTTGAATTTGGGGCCAGGCTGCAGCACAGCGCTTGCCCTTCCCCTCTTCTCCCATCCTTCAGGAGCTCTCCTGACGTGCTGTCTGCATTCTGCAAGCACACAAGAGGAAGATTTGCTGCTACAGCTTTTGCTCACCAACTGTGTGGCCAGAAAGGAAAGGGCAGTAGGTGGGGTATGTGTCAGGACCCCTGTGGAGTTCACCAAGTCCCTGTGTCTAAGGAAAGCCACTCGATGACTCAAGGAGAAGAGCCCAGGGGCTGCTTCTTTAAGGTTCCCCCCAGCCTCACCTGCGAGAAGGCTCTTTTTCCACTGCAGCCTGGCCCAGCTTTGCCTCCCCTTTCATCTTGGAGAGTCTGGATAGAGAGCGACCCTGGCGTGTGAGCAGCCGGCTCTTAATAGCAGGAGGCATCCCTGTAAGGAGGAAAAGAGAAGGCTAGTCAGAGTAGCTCCTCGGTGGCATCTTGGCCATGGCTGCCAGGAGACTGCTGTCATGTTACCTGTTCTGTGAGATTCCTCCTCCGTCCTCTCCTCTGCCTTCTTCTTGTTTTACTTACCTTTTTTCAGGTGTTGGGAGGTGATTTTCCCTTGCAGCTCCTCCACGTCATATATGGAGCCCAATCCTGGCAGCAAAACTAAGCCAGTGTAACTCCAGGGCACATCTTTCAATGCTGTAAAGCGCTGGTACTAGTGCCAAAATTTGACTGTCTGATGCCTGTTCTGCCACCTCCTTGGCTTCTCTGACAGCCAATCTATTTCCTCTTCCAATACCAGTATCCCGTGCTTGATGTCCTTTATAGTGCGTAATGGCAACTTGAATAGGCAGGTAAACAGCTTGGAGTAACTTCAGTATCTCTTCTGCATGTTTAATTGAGGATGGTAAGGGTCCTCTCTCCTTTCAAATTGCACCGTGTGCATGCACCCCACCAAAGGCATACTTCTGATCTGTCCAAATGTTAATTCTTTTCCCTTTTGCCAGCTCAAAAGCTCTTACTAAGGAGATGATTTCAGCCTTTTGGGATGATGTTTGTTACCACATATCCTGTGGGGTGAACTCCCTGGCGGATGAAGCTGCTGCCATCCATATGCCCATCGTCCGCATCTTCCAGGGGTGTTTCCTTTAAGACTTCTCAGGTCTCTGAGGTGTCCTGAGGGACAAGTGTGTGCTCTGCAACACAGAGGCGAGCTTCCCCTGCAACTCCTCCATGAGGTATCTGGAGCCCAGTCATGGAAGCAAAACAAAGGCAGAGTGACTCCAGGGCACTGCTTTCAATGCTGTAGAGCGCTGGTCTTGGTGCCAGCATCTTGAGAGGGGCTTGCTGTGGGCTGGGAAGGGAAGAGCCATTCCCCCAGCCCATGGTTTTTCCAGGCTGTGGAAAACTGTGCTTGGACTTTGCTCTTGCGGAGGAGCATGTCCTGGTGTCCAAGGACAGGCAGGCATAATTCAGGACACCAACTGAAGGTACGCCTAAGGGAAAAGCAGCAAGGAGCTTCTGAGTAACGAAGACTGGCCTGCAGAGGAGGGCAGTCACATATGGGCATCTGTTGGGTCCACCAGCACTGTGAAAGAGCTGGCTGGCTGATGGCTCCTCTGGAAAGAAGGAAATGCCTAAAAGGCAGAGCTCCAAGAGGCTGGTGCAGCACAATCACGGTGTGTCACTGATGCCACAGCATCTGATGCCCTGCTGCTGGCCTACACCTGCAGCTGTGCCAGCTGCCAAGAGCAGAAGGCAATCACTAACACACTGTTTTGCAATCTGCAAGCACACAAGTGGAGGATTTGCTGGCAAAAGCTGTTGCTTATTAACCAGACACCCAGCAAGAAGCAAGGCATTTCTTTCCCACACCCAAATGGATCACCTTGCACACCCCCTGGGGCACTCTCGAGGTTTGTATGGGACTGAAAGGAGAGAGTTTCCTTCTCAGTGCTGGCATGCTCGGCTCAGCTGTGGCCCTACAGGAAAGGGGATCTACAGGAAAGTGCTCCCTGAGTGCAGGGAGAGAGAGAGAAAAGCTGCTCCCTGACAGGGCGGCTCCAGCCCCACCCTCTGACAGCCCTGGCGGCCATTTGGCAGTTCTGCCTGCCCCCCGCGCCACAAGCTGGCTGAGGCCTTGGGCTGTCCCCAGCACGGCTGTCAGTGGTGTCGGGCGGCATCTAGAGCCAAGAGGCCTTTCCTTTTCTTCGTGCTGAAGGAAACGTGCTCTCTGGAGAGACAGTGCCTCTTTGCTCCAAGTCTTGCAGGGTTGCCTCTCACTTTGTGGGCCCTGTTTTTCGTCAGCATTTGTGAGGGGCTTCTGCATCCCCCCCGCTCACTTGTTGCGGCCAGGGCTTCCCCCCAGGATGTCTGGGCAAGGCCCATGCCGCTGGGCAGGCTCTGGGTGGGCCTCGTCCCCTGCAGGGGCAGGCGTCTGCCGCTGAGCCCACAGCCCAGGAGCGGCTCCCGCACTCGCGGCTGCCCCTGCCCGGGCTGCTGCCGCTGCTTCTGGAACCTTCCTGCAGCCTCTGGCAGCTGGCGCCTGCTTGGCGGCCGCACGTTGGGCTTGTCAGCGTGGGATGAGCGGGCCGTGCCAGCCCGCAGCGTGGCATTGGCGGCCTTGTTGCCGTCCCCAGGGCACGGCTGACGGGGATAGTGTGGGTTTGATTTGCAAGGACTGGGAGAATTTGGGATGCAGTATCCCACTTCATCCGCAGGCAGTTCGCACTGAACAAGGTGGGCTTTGCAGCCTCATGCTGCCCTCTTACTCTGCTCTTTCCCAGAGCTGCCACCCCACAGAACGCACTTGTGGACCTGAAATCGAAGTCTCTGCAGCTGGCAGCAGTGCCTATGAAGCAGCAGCATGTCCTCATCCCTCACCCCCCAGAGGAGAACACTGAGGCAGATCCTCTGAGGAAATCAATGCCAAGTAAGTGTGGGCCAGCTCCCACAAAGGCCAGGAAAAGCTGAGCTGCAGCAGGCTGCCCGAGGGATCCAGCATGCGAGTTGCTCAGCTCTGGGCTTTGGCTCTCCATCCCCTGGCTGCTTCGGGGTCAGGCAGTGACCATGGAGATGCCCTGCCTCCAGCTGTCCCCCTGCAGACCCAAAGTCCTGAAGCTCCCCTGCAGCTGACAGTCACACACCTCGTGGGGAAGGGAGCTGTGCTCACTTCTCCTGGGCACGGGGAGGCCGAGTTGGCGTGTTAGGAAACAGCTGGGGAAGAGGAAGGAGGCCCTGCAGGAAGGCAGGACCAAGAGCAGGGCTGTGGACATTCCCGGGAAGACTGTGGAGGAGCTCCCGCTCTGGTACTCCTCTGCTGCAACAGCCTTCTTTCCACAGCCCCTTGTTCAGTGAGGCCTCTGGGCTCTCACTGGCACCCTTCTCCCTGAAGGGAGCAGGGAGTGTCACTCAGCTCTCCTCACTGGAGCGGAATCTTGAACCTTTGCAGAGAATCACAGAATGGCTTGGGTTGCAATTGATGTTAAAGATCTTCTATTCCCTCCCGCCCCCTGCCATGGGCAGGGATGCCATTCACTAGAGCAAGTAGCTCAGTGCCTCATCCAAACAGGTCTTGAAGACCTCCAGGGATGGGGCATCCACGGCTTCTCTGGGCAAGCCGTTCCAGTGCCTCACCACCCTCTGTGTGAAGAAATTTTGTGGCCACCAAGGAGCAGCTCTGACTAGCCTTCTCTTTTCCTCCACTGTGGTCCGCCTACCTGGGTTGTTAGAAGGGAAATGCTTCTGGAGATGTGACATTTTGACAATTATTGTGCCGTCTTCAGTGCCTTCTTCATGATTAAAGAGGAGCTCCCCGTGGTGGGCTGTGAGCTCCTTGATGTAAAGAAGCCCATCTTCCAGGTTTCAGAGACCTTTGCCAGTATTCATGGGCTCCCTTACAAGAAAGAAACTTTTCCGGGTAAGAAGAGAGATGAACGTCAGGGCTCCAATGTGTAAGGATGTGGGCTGCATGCTCACCTGCTGCTGGGAAGGCAGTGCAGGGGTTACACAGCTCCTCCAGGAGGTCCAGAGAAAAGCCTGACTACCTCAGAAGCCAAAACCTGCCAATGCTTTGCACCTTCTGGCTGGCAGCAGCTGCCAGGAATGTCCCTCTCCATGCTGTTGGCACCCTGATGGCTGCGTTGGTGGTTGACTTCTCCTCTTGGCAGCTGGCACAGCTGCAGGTGCAGAGCAGCAGCAGGGCATCGGTGCTGGAGGGCCCAGCAGCTACGCAAATGTGACTGCCCTCCTCTGCAGGCCTGTGTAGTTCCTTTGCTCCTTGCTTCTTTTCCGTAAGGTGTAATTCGATTAGTTTTGCTGAATTATGCCTGGCTGTCCTTGGACACAAAGGCACATTGCAATGCTGCATTGGGAGGGACTTGTCCTTCTGGGTCAGACACGTCTCCTGATGAGGCACAGGAGTCTGGCCCCTGCACAAAGCCAGGCAGTGATTTACCAGGTGCAGGCACTCGCTGGGCAGCTTGTGCTGCTTGTAAGGAGGGGTGAACATTAAGCCCTGCAAGATCTGCCCGTGGGCTGCTTTCTGCCTGAGCAGCCGCGATGCCTCCGTTGGCAAGGGCATCCCTTCCTGGCCATGGTCTCAGCCAGGACTGTCTCTCCTGCAGAGGCTAGGCACAACAGATTTGGCCACATGGGAGAGAAAAAGCATAGTCCCACATCCAGCTTCTGGAGGTGTCATCATCTTTTCCACATGGATGCGTTGCTTCTGCAGCCCTCGGCTGAGCGTTTTGGCAGCTTTTCAGCTCCTCTCCGGAAGGTCAGCAGTGCCAGGGCTTGCCCAGTGCTCGGGGAGGAGCTGGAGGGAGACTTCTCCAAGCACTGTTTCCTCCTCCACTCCACACCGATTCTTGCTTGTTTTGGACGAGGGGGCATTCTCTTCGTGTAGCTAGGGCTGGGGGAATGTCTATTGCCTGCCCAACCCATAACAAGCCCCTCTCAGATGCTGGCACCAAGACCAGCGCCCTACAGCCCTAGAATGTGGTGCTCTGGAGTCACACTGCCTTGGTCTTTCTTCCAGGATTGGGCTCTACATACCTCGGGGAAGAGCTGCAGGGAGAAGAGCCTCTCCAAGCACCCAAGGGTTCTGCTTTGGAAAAGAAGGGAGAGGCAACGATGGAGGGAGAGTGTACCAGAACAGGTAAGATTGACTCTCGGAAAGCTGACTCCACAATCAGTAAGATTGTAAAGTAGCTATGTTTATGCAGCGCTGGGCGGCACGGGGGGTAGTCCCACCAAAGTCGTGCGCCCCTAACACGGCAACTTGCTTTGGTTATATGCAGTAAAGATTTACATATGCATGAGGTTTCCCAGTATGCCTATACATATTCATAACCTGTCCCCGCTTAGTATTAAAATTAGTTCCAAGAAGTCATTTCCATAAACTCCTCCCCTCTGCGCTTGCGCGGTGCCTTCTGGTGGTGGGCACTGAGGGTCGTGAGGATGAAGTCAGATGTCTTCATCAGGGTTGAACTTTTCACCTCGCCTCCTTGCGCATGCTCTCTGAGCCCTTGGTCATAATCTGGGCCATAAAGTTGGTTTGGTCCAGTTCTCCGGGCCTGAGGGGCTCCTGTTATCTCGAGGCCTTGCATGTTTGACATTTTTCATCTTGTCCTTTTAAGAACAGTGCTCCTTATCTCTGAGCCCTTGGTCACAGTCCGAACCATAAGGTTGGTTTGATCTGGTTCTTGGAGTCCTGGGGGCTCCTGTTATCTGGAGGGCTAAGCGCAGCACAGGCACATGGCAAATGTAGCACATATTAAGCAATGAGTGTTGCCTACATATTCATTCTTAATCAATCACTCTCTAATTTCTAATCCCATGTTTCATGGGATTATTCCCCCCTTTTCTGGAAAATCTAGTAAATTCTTTTACTTAATACAAAAATTCTTCTTCCCTGTCTCTATGGTATGTACCCCTCAATGCCTTGCCATGTACCTTTGTCAGGGAAGCTAGTATAGCCATTCATTGTAACCATTTCCAATTCCAAAAGTATTACAAAAGACAATATTAAACTTATACCAACTAATATCAGTAAAACAACAACCGGGTGACACAATGTGTTCAAAATCCCAGTTGCAGTTGGCGACCATCCTAAGAGTGCGTCCCACCAGTTGTGATTTGTCTTGTTTTACTCTTTGCAAATCTCTGCTTATTTCCTTTGTATCATGATGGACAGTGATTAGAGTCTTCTTTCCATTTTCCTGAATGCTTTCTTTTAAAAAAAATTTTGATCAGGTCTTGGTGTTTAACTAGTTGCTTCACTAACGTGAGGTTCACCCCAGCAGGTGTAGGTAATAACTTGTGATACATTGTGTTGTTAGACTTGATCAACTGGTGGGATACCACTGGTGCCAAATATAGAAAATCACACCTGACAATTCTAACAAAGTTAGAGATAGAAAAGTTAGAATGATTTTTGCTAGGGAGAGTCATGTCTTCCTTCTCTACTTGTACAAAAGCACAAGCAGTTCTTAAACAGACGCAGCCTTGACCAATATATCCAAGCACAGTCTTTTGACTAGTATTTGGATGAATTTCAAAGTGGCAAACGCCTTGTTGCGTGTCAAGACATACATCCTGAGCATCAGTGGTGTTGCTTTCACAAATAAATCCTTGTTGTTCCCAGGTAACACATGATTCTAGATTTACAGACTGCCATTTCCCATTCTCCATCCACGCCCATGTTCTATGCTCCGAAGGATAGAGCACTGTCTCCTCATGGTTTAATCCTAGTGCAACGATGGGCTGGATAACATAAACTGTGGCATTACTTATAGTAGGCACAAAGGCAGTAGCCATGTTAACAATGGGATCATAGGTAAAATGTACCAGAGTCCACCAAGACTGGAACTTCTTCTCAAAATCATTGGCATTGTCCCAAACAGCCTTTTGGACTTCAGCCAGAAAAATGCCTTCACTTCCTTCCGTAACGATCAAGGCAGCCGTTGCCTGCATCCATAACTGTGCTTGTATACAGCTAAGAGCTAAAGATACATTATCTTGAACCATACTAAGTGCATCTATTATTAGTTTGTGGTCTTGGTCTTTAGCCTTTTCCCATCTCGGTAACACCTGTGAAATTTGCCATTGGCTAGTTCCCAATGCCAATAAGGATGATTGTAGGGGCTGTTTTAGTTTTGTCCCACTGTTGTAGGAAGTACAGCCAAAAACAGCTAATTACTACAGTCTGTGTAAATACAAAATTATACCACCAATCTGATTTACCTGGGTGGATACAACCTTCTTGTTGGCCACTTTTGGAAATAGGTTTTACTAAAATCCCCGTTACTTTCTCGTGGGTCGTTCCGTTAATCATTCGGCACCCTATTTTAATTTCGTCCCCTACGGTTCTTTGGTGTGTCCATTCTTGCCCTAATTTTTGCCATTCTTGTAATGTATATAAATGGTCATCATTTGTTCGCCAAATAACCACAACTGCTAACTTTCCGTTAACGCTCTTATCCTCTGTTGTTACAGCTTCAGACCAAGGCCGCTCACCATTCTCTATTATCATAGAGGCATCTTCTTGAACCACAGTTACGACTTATAAGCCATAGAAATAAAACAATTCTGTTAACTAAATTCCTGCTAACCATGTTACTAAATACTCCTGACCGTGATGTCCTCATTTTGCTCGACTGAGCTTTCGTTTCAGTTCACCGTCACCTGGCGTTACTTTCCAGGGGGTTCTGGAGCTTTCTTCACTTGCTAACGGTGAATCCAGGCACTCTGTTCCTTGATCTTAATTGCAGTGAAGGTTTTAAGGAGCACCTGGTATAGTCCTTCCCACTGTGGTTTCAAAGTTTTCTCTACAAGAGACTTAGCTACCTCTCAGGCTTTGGCAGTCCTACTGGGGAAAGCCTCTGGCCATCCTGAAAAGGTATCTGTTAACACCAGTAAATATCGACACCCCCGTTTTCTTGGAAGTTCAAGAAAAGTCAATTTGCCACTGTTGCCCAGGCCCATGGCCTTTTCCAGTTTGACATAGTTTTGGTTTGGGGGCATTTTGGGGGTGAGTCTGGAGACAAAGATCACAATATTAAGCTATTTGAGTGATGGTCGCATATTAGTTCCTGGCAATATTTTTTCCAATTAGATAGCTATACAAAGCGTCTATTCCCCAATGTGTTTTCCAGTGTTCTTTCTTTACCAGTGACCACAATAAATTGGAGGCGATGACTAGCTTCCCTTCCCTTCTTTGGTAA
The DNA here is from genome assembly GCF_964035555.1 of Netta rufina. NCBI lineage: Eukaryota > Metazoa > Chordata > Aves > Anseriformes > Anatidae > Netta > Netta rufina. Next base: position 7,946,937 of record NC_140123.1, read on the forward strand.
TAGCCCATCCCTCTTGGTTATATTTTCCCTTCTGACTTTTGATTAATTTTCTATCCTTTTTGTTACATACAAGCTTACCTTCAAGGGGAATTTGCCTGTCTGGAATCAGGGCTCCCTCAGTTGCTACCTCACCTTCTGCTGCTTCTTTTGCCTCTCTGTCCGCCAGATCATTTCCTTCCTCCAATTCTGAGCTCACCGTCTGGTGTGCCTTAATGTGCATGATTGCTACCTTTTCAGGCAGCTGAACTGCTTCCGATAATCTCATTATTTAGTCTAGATTCTATTACGTCTTTGCGAGTGTTAACTGCATGCCCAGCGTGTTGTTTTCCGCTGATGACGTAGCTGCTCCCATATTTCCACCTCACCAGAAGGAGTGTCCTTCAGATCTGGACGGCTGGAGTAGGTAGCTTCAATGGTCTCCAGGCAGTCATGGTGTACTGGCTCCCCTTGGTTTCTGCTGATTTCAGGAACCTTTGTGGGGAAAGCCAGTGACCACCTTTCACTTCCAGCACTGTGGACACTGTGTGAGACACTAGCACAGTTATTTTCTGTCCCAAGGTGAACTCGTGTTGTTATAAATGGCTCAGGATTCAAATTAGGATTAAATAAAAAAATAGGATTTATTGAAAGAATATAAAGGAATAGAGGCAAGCAAACAGCGCTGGGTGCACCGGGAGTCTCCGCTCCACCAGGACGCACACCAGTTACATCAAGCAGCTGATTTTTATGCTCCTAGACTAATACATATTCATTACTACTTCTAAAAAAAATAGATTACTAAAATTAGCTTCCGGGGTGCAGTCCCTCCTACTGGAGCATGCGCAGTCTCCTCTGGGGTCTCTTCTGGGGGTCTCTAGGGGTCTTTCATGCTGAAGGCTCGTAGTCTTCCTCTCCACCTTTGTACTTACTGGGCACCATACCAAGTTTACGGAACATCTTCTTCAAGTCTTGTCTCCCAGCCGCCCTTCAGCTTCTTTCTCCTTCCTCTTTATCTCTCGGCCCCCCCTAACCAGATACCAAAGATCCACATAGTATCCCATAACAGTCACTAGTTGTTATCAGTTGTTCTGAAACTCCCAGACACACGAATAATTAAAACATTCTTCCCCAGCCATTCACAGACACATCTATAGCAGTGTTAGAAATAGAAGTCCGGAATAACAAAAGCAAACAGGTTCATAAATTTAAGAAGTGATAAATTGACTAGAATGAGGGGGAGACTGGGACACACTGCAGCTGTGGTACAAGAATTGAATTGCCAGTGCAGGGCCCAGAGGCAGACAGGATTCAAACAGAATTGTTCTTTATGGACACGACTTGTTAAAACATTCCTCACAATCCCTTATCTTCTTTTTAATATCAACAATTCGTGTCACTTCTGTTGTTAATAACTGGATTTCATCAGTCCGTTCTTGGAGGGTCCAATTCTTAAACATCATAATTGACATATCCCCTTCCCTTTTTAATGAAGTTATTACAAATGTACTATTTATCACCCGGTGTATTAATAACATAAGGCAAGGTATCATACAAGGTATATACAATAACATAATTACACCACATGACAATAAAAATAACACTCTTTTAACCCATGGTCCACCAGGCAGCCATGAAAATAAATCCCATTCCATATCCTTCCAGGTTTGTGTTTGCTCGCTCACCTCCCCCCCTTCCTTCTCTGGGATGGGAGAGAGAAATGGGAAAGTGAAGCCTGTGAGTTGAGATAAAAACAAGAAAATAATAACAATAATAATAATAACAATAATGATGATAATAGTACTACTAGTAATAATGTGTACGAAACAAGTGATGCACAATGCAATTGCTCACCACCTGCTGTCCGATTCCCAACCTAACCCCGAGCAGTCCGGCCCTCCTCCCAGCCTGCCTGCTGACAGGACAGTGAGAAGCTGAATCTGGCTTGGTCCTTGGCTTGGTGTAAGCACTGCTCTGTAACAATTAAAAACAATTAAAACATCATCATATTATTAACATTCTTCTCATCCTAAACCAGAACATAACATTCTATCAGCTACTAGGAAGAAACACCCTTTTTATCAATCTTTAAACGGCAATTACTAAAGCTAAATTTTCCACAGACTTCTCCTTCTTGTGCTAGTAAATAATCCAAAGCTAGGCAATTTTGATACAAAGCAGTTCTCATCTTTAAAACTCATTTAAATCAGTTCTCATCATTTATAACTATTTCTATTACAGCTAATAACCTAATTATTCTATTAAGTATATATACTGAGGTCCTATAGCCCCAGGATCTGTCTTCTGCCCACGTAGCTGGATCATAATAGGCAAAAGCCTTCAGTCAAGGAGTTAGGCCTGCTTTCAGGGTCAATTCAGGCTTGTGTTACCGTTCGGCCTGTCAGGGTGATCCAGCTCCTGGAAAACGAATCACAATTTTATATAGGTTTAAAAAGGATCTTATGTTATTTTCTCAGGACAACCTGGACAACCTGATCTTAGTGTGGGAGAAGTCCGGTCGAGGCCCTCTCACTCGGCAGTCAATACCCATAGGGGTTGCCTCCCTCGGTAGACCATACACACCGCAGTGGAGGGTCCTGCCCCGGTCTTGCCTTCTCCCTTTCCTCCCTTCAGGCTTGTCCCCTTTACTTGGCATCCTTAATTCATGCAGAGCCTCGTTGCCAGGATATTAGTTCTTCTTTAGCTTTAATTTCAGTTCCCCAGGAGCGGACTCAACCCTCCAAGTTTCAGTAGTTACTGGTCCTTTTATTCTGGATGCGTGGGTCCCTTTCTGCAGTTCTCACAGCTGTTTCAGTAGTCAGTAAAACAAGGTACAGTCCCTCACATCGGGGGTTCAGTGATTCTTCCCTCCCATGGCTGCTTGTTGAAACACTTTCTTTTTTATCTTCTGACAAGTTACATAACAGTTATCTAATTTGCTTTGCCGTATGGCCCTTTCCAGGTTCCTGTAGCAGGATTCATCTGATAGCCTTTCAGGTTGATACAGATTTGACTACAGATACCAGGGTTTTGGCATTCATCACTATCTCCACAGTTTCCCAGCTGGACAGTCACATTCATTTATGTTGTATTCCTTCAGAGGCTCATCACCCCAGTCCTTGGAGTCTCTCTGGTGGTTACACACTTTATTGATATCTATGCATTCTCCACTTCTGCACTTGAATTTGCCAGGTCCAGAGCACTGAATAACATTGTTACAGTTTGCTTCATCAGTGCCATCCAGACAGTCTCTCACACCACTGCACTGCCTACTCCTATGGACACAGTTCCCATCTTCACATCTGAACTGGTCTGGCCTGCAGGTCCAGGAAGGGCAGTTAATTTCATCACTTCCATCCTTACAATAAGGATCTCTGTCACATCGCCACAATTCTCTTCATCTTCTCCGTCACAGTCTTTTTTCACCATCACATTTCCATGACACTGTTCTCATATGACACAGCTCAGCACTTTCGTCAGACCCATCTTCACAATCCGGGTCCCCATCACACTGCCATCTGTTTAGCACACAGTGACCACTGTTGCACACAAAGTCAGATTCAGCACACATCTTCTACACAAGCACTCTCATCACTGCCATCTGAGCAGTCTTCACATTTTACTCTAGCACCGTCGGCAGCAGTGCACAGTCAGGTGAAGGCGAGCAGCAGGCAGAGCGCCCCGCACTGTCACCTGTGTCACTTATACTACTCCTATTACCCATGCTGTTAGTGTCAGTGGCATCCTCCTTTTCTTTTTGCCACTGACCATTCACCACAACTGGATGAGACACATGATTACTAGTTAGGAAAGAGAGTGTAACGTCTGCTATACGGCTGCAGGCAGTGCCAGCTGCAACCTTAGGTTTGTGAAAGAGCCTGCTGGTGGTCATTTGGCAGTGTAATCTGCGTCTCTGCACTCCTGCCCTGCAATAGAGCTAAGTCGTCATTAGTAATGGTTATAACACCAATCTGGGGACTAATAGTCTTTTTTTGCATTGCAAGATAAACCTTTTATAAAAAGAATGCTGGAGTGAAGCAGCACAGCTGCTGCTGCCGCTGCCTCCATGGTTACGTCAGACAGGCTGCAGGGTCCTGATGTCCGCCCCTCTGCTCTGTGCCGACTCGCCTCACGGTGAGAGTCGACTGCCGGTGTCCACTGACGCCTCTGATCTCCCGTAGCAACTCGATCTCGGATGTCCCGCAATTACTTCAATTTCCCCGCGTTTTGCAGCTTCTGTCAGGTCTATTCTGTGTCTCTCAGAGCCGGCCGTGGCTCTGCAGCGTCCCAGGGCTCTCTCCGTCCAGCGGTAGTCCCTCCGTAGTTTCTCTGGTCTCCCAGCGCCGCTCCAGTCTCTCGGCGCTGCTCCGGTCTCTCGGCCTGTTCAGGTCTCAGCGAGTCCAGGTCTCGGCCTGTGCGGGCCTCATATGTTGCAGGAAGCATGTCATATCATGCTCCTGCCTTTTTCTTGTCACAGTCAAAACATTTAAGAGCAAAAAAAATAGGATACACAAGATACACAAGATACACCAGGCACCACCACTCAAACTTGGATAAAACAGCACTTCTTTTCAGTCTGTCAAGCACTTCGTTCATCTCTGCCCACTCCCCTTGCGGAGAGTACGGAACAACGGATCGTAACTCTGCACTCGCTTTGCAGCACTCACACAGCACAATCTCACATGGAGGCTTCCAGCACATCTCATTCATACCACAGGAATATAATTTAGAATGATAACCAACCAAACAAGTATTGTCTCTGACTGTGTTCTTCGTGAAGTGACTTGTAACACTTTGTTTCAAACCCTTACATTTACACAAATACTTTCAACACAAAATACATACAATATGCAAATATTACAATATACAACACAAAATACATACATAAAAGCACATACAATTATTACCACTCCAGTTAGTATCCCTCCAACAGCCGAAAACATACCGTTTGTCTGCGATTTCAGGAGATCTTTGCTCCTGCAGTGAGCAGCCGAGTGTGGAGTCCCCTCCGAGCAAAACGCTCAGGGTGCACCTAGGGGCGTCCGCGCTGCAGCTGATCCCGCAGCTGAGCAGAGTGTCTCCTGCCTGGCTCTCCAAAATGACTCACAGAAAGCTGACTCCACCATCAGTAAGATTGTAAAGTAGGTATGTTTACTCAGTTCCATGCAGCACGGGGCGGGTAGTCCCACCAGAGTCGTGCACGCCTAACGTGGCAAATTGCTCTAGTAAAGAGTTACATATACATGAACATTCCTATACATATACATATTCCTAACCTGTCCCTTTGTGAACAGTCCTCCTTATCTCAGACCCCTTGATTAAAGTCTGAACCATGAGGTTGTTTTTGATCTGGTTCTCGGGGTCCGAGAGGCTCCTGTTTTCTGGTGGTATAAGTGCAGCACAGGCACAAATGTAGCACATACTCATTCTTAATCAATTGCTCTCTAATTTCTAATTCCAGTGTTTCAGCTTGCTCTTTTTCCGGATCCACAGGTATTCTACTATTAATGTTCAAAGCCTGACAGACCCCGTCCTCCGTGGATCAAAATACATGGGGTCTTAAGGGTTCTTTTGGTCATTCTATCATATAATACTGGATCATTTTCAATTTACTCTTTAATTTTCTGGGGCCCCTATTGTTCCAATTTCTAATCATTATTCATAATGGACTTTTTGGTCATATATCTGGTAATTTGCTCCCTTTCTGGTCCTTGGTCTTCGATTTTATCTGACCCATCCGGGAATTTTACTAGTGGCAATTCCCACAGCCCTTGGTTGCCCCCAGTGAGAGTGTCTTGCAGGGGGTTTAGGACCTATCACCCACCCACGTATCCCTCTCTTCACCAGCCCAGCCCCCCCGACAGGAGATTAGAACCAGTGAGAAAACAAAAAGACTTCTACGCAGACTTTAGAAGCCTCAGTTACACTCTCACACACAAACACGGGCAACCGTACCTTTACCCAACCGGACGGTATCTTACGAATCAGTCGTCTTCGTCCAGAGTCCAACCAGACGGTATCCACAAGCGTCTTCGTCTGGGATCGAACCAGACGGTATCCAAACGACTGTCGTCTTCGTCCGGTTCGATCCCGGACACCGGAATCCAACCGAACGGTATCCAAACGACCCTGTCGTCTTCATCCGGATCTTCGCGCCCAGAATTACGGGCAAAAAACAGCCGGCAAGGGAGCTCAAAAAAAAAATCAAATTCTTTGCTTACCTTTATTCAGGTTCAGGATGGCATTAGTCCCAATCTGACTCAAACAGGAGCCACCAAATGGTGGGGCGCCTCTCCTAGATTAAATCAGAATTCAGGAACTATAGCCATCCCGGACGAGCCCCCAAATTGTTATAAATGGCTCAGGATTCAAATTAGGATTAAATAAAAAAATAGGATTTATTGAAAGAATATAAAGGAATAGAGGCAAGCAAACAGCGCTGGGTGCACCGGGAGTCTCCGCTCCACCAGGACGCACACCAGTTACATCAAGCAGCTGATTTTTATGCTCCTAGACTAATACATATTCATTACTACTTCTAAAAAAAATAGATTACTAAAATTAGCTTCCAGGGTGCAGTCCCTCCTACTGGAGCATGCGCAGTCTCCTCTGGGGTCTCTTCTGGGGGTCTCTAGGGGTCTTTCATGCTGAAGGCTCGTAGTCTTCCTCTCCACCTTTGTACTTACTGGGCACCATACCAAGTTTACGGAACATCTTCTTCAAGTCTTGTCTCCTAGCCGCCCTTCAGCTTCTTTCTCCTTCCTCTTTATCTCTCGCCCCCCCCTAACCAGATACCAAAGATCCACATAGTATCCCATAACAGTCACTAGTTGTTACCAGTTGTTCTGAAACTCCCAGACACACGAGTAATTAAAACATTCTTCCCCAGCCATTCACAGACACATCTATAGCAGTGTTAGAAATAGAAGTCCGGAATAACAAAAGCAAACAGGTTCATAAATTTAAGAAGTGATAAATTGACTAGAATGAGGGGGAGACTGGGACACACTGCAGCTGTGGTACAAGAATTGAATTGCCAGTGCAGGGCCCAGAGGCAGACAGGATTCAAACAGAATTGTTCTTTATGGACACGAATTGTTAAAACATTCCTCACAGTGTGCTTCCTGGATATTTTGCACCACTGCTGCAACGGCTCTGAGGCATCCCAGCCATCCCTTGGCAGCAGCATCCAGCTGCTTCGAAAAATAAGCAAGTGCCCTTTGATATGGGCCCAGGTCCTGTGCTAGTATTCCCAGGGCAATCCCCTGTTTCTCATGGGAGAAGAGGAAAAATGGTTTATTCACATCTGGAAGTCCCAGAGCTGGGGCTGACATGAGAGCCTTCTTTAGTTGGTTAAAGGCTCGCGTGGCCTCCTTTCTCCATTGGAGGTCCCTGTTCCCGTTTGCAATGAGCACATACAGCGCTTTTACAAGCAATCCGTAATTATAGATCCACAATCTGCACCACCCCGTCATTCCCAAAAAGGTTCACAGTTCTTTTATTGTCTCGGGTTTCAGGGTTTGACGTATCGTGGCTATAAGGAGGTCATCTACGTACTGCAACAGCCTTCCTTCTCCTGATGGGGCTTTCCAGGTCTCCAAGTCCTCTGCAAGTTGTTCTCCGAATAAGGTGGGTGAGTTCTTAAAGCCCTGAGGCAACCTCGTCCACGTGAGCTGTGTTTTGTGCCCACTCGTAGGGCTTTTCCAATCAAATGCAAAGATTTTCTGACTGGCTTCATGGAGAGGGAGGCAAAAGAAGGCATCCTTCAGGTGTAAAACGGTAAACCAAGTTAGCTCTGGTGTTAAGCATGTTAATCAATTATCAGGCTAATTCCTTCTCTGTCTTCCTTTTCCAAGGGACACTGCTTAAGTGCATTTTTTGCCTTCCGTGGTACATTAGAAGATCATACTCGAGAAAACACTTGACTTAGGATTTCCTCACTAATTTCCTCTTTGGTCTCAGTAGCTGTCAATATCAAACTCAACACTTCCACATATCTTTGATCATTTACCTCCAGAATAATCTCCCCATTTTTAAATGAAATGGTTGCTTGTAATCTTTACGATAAATCTCTCCCTAGGAGTTACTCGGGGGAGTTGGGCATGCATAGGAGCTTGTGAATGCCCCACTGTTTCCCATATTTACATTTCAATGGCTTGCAGAAATATGCTATTTCAGATTGGCCAGTTGCCCCCTTCACTACAATGTAATAATTCCCCACTGATACTGATGCTTTCTTTAAAACCGAATATGTTGCCCCCGCATCCAGCATAAGTTCCACCTTTTTTCCCTCTTTCCCCATCTTCATTTTTGTAACCAACAGATCTGCTGGGGTAGATTCCCCCAGTCCTCTTTAGTCGTCTTTTGCATGTGCGACCACCACCTCCCTTCTCCGGTTCCCTTTTCCATTTCTTTTCCGTTCTGGACTTTCCTTTTGCCAACGCCCAAATTTCTTACACCAGGCGCATTGCTCCTTGCCTAGTCGGGGCTGTTCCTGTCTGGGCCTCCTTTTTCCTTCTTCTCTAATAACTGCTATCAGCCTCTTCTGCATGTTTAATTGAGGAAGATAGAAGAAGAGAAATGTCCTTTCTCTTTCCAAATTGCCCTGTGTGCATGCACCACACCAAAGGCATATTTCAAATCTGTCCAAATGTTTGCCAGCTCAAAAGCTCTTATCAAAGTGATGATTTCAGCCTTTTGGGCTGATGTTTGTTACCGTATATCCTGTGAGGCAAAATCCCTGGCGGGCGAAGCTGCTGCCATCTGTCTACCAATCCTCCGCATCTTCTAGGGGTGTTTCTTTTAAGTCTGGCCAGCTGGAGGATACCGTGTCCATGGTCTTGATGCAATCATGAATGGGTGATCTGGAAGCTCTGTTACTGAGGAAAGAGGCTGGGTTCACGGTATTAGTGCTGAAAAAATGTAGTGAACTAACAGTCCATTATACACATTCCTTTTCTTCTTCAGTAGCTATCATTTGCGCATTGCAACAATGTCCCCTTTTCGAAAAGCCGAAGGGGTCTTTCAAGCTTCGAGATCACAGTTCCCGAATATGGTGGGGCTATTGTTGAACCCCTGTGGTAACACTGCCCAAGTAAGCTGAGTTTTCCATCCTCTATTATTTGCCTCCCACTCAAAGGCAAAGAGTTTCTGGTTTTCAGTTGCCACGGGCAGGCAGAAAAGGGCATCCTTTAAAGCTAGTACCATGAACCAAACTTGACCGTTTTTCTCATTTTGTAATTCCCATCCTTTTTCCCATTTTAAATTTCAAGCATTGCAAAAAAATGCCTTTTCCTGTTGGCCAGTTGCTCCTATTACATTTACGGACTAATTAACACAGAGAAAGAAGCGCCCGTAACCAACAAAAAATTCAAGCTTCACTTCTTCATTCCCTAGCTTTATTTCAACCAGTGGACCTGCTAGGCTAGATGCCCCAGGTCCCCATCATTCCTGACTGTTGTTAGCTTATCCTGCAAACTAAGACAATTTCTTTCCGGTATCAGGGGCTGATTGCCCTGGAAAGAGGCTAACCAATTGCCTCTGTTTGTTTTCTGAAGCCAGGTCCAATTTTTATTTTTTTTTATTATTATTTTTCTCTTTGAAAGTTCAGTCCCATTAGCAATCTGAGCTCACACATGAACTCAGGTTGTTTTAAGAGTTAGCTGCTTTTCTGTTTCCATGCCAACTGTCTGGGACCCATCAGGGTCCCTCTGCCCCAGAGGGCTCACACCAGTCATTTTGAGATCTCAGCCTTGGGCTGAGGCAGACCTATTAACATTCCTACATCCTCTTTCCCCGCTCATTGGACTTCAAACAGCTTTGTCAAATACTACATGCCACACCTTTAACACCTTCAACAACCCTTTTAGCACTTCCTGTATCTTTCTCCAGCCTGTACTTTTCTAATGCCAGCACCAAAAGCTCAGTCAGGGGCCAACTTAATTCCATACCTTTTCCCTCCGAGATACTGAAACAACATATCAATATACAGCATCTCATCCCATTTTCCTTCTCTCCTCAAAAACATGAATTGCAAGATAGTGTTATAGTCAATTGATCCGTAAAGTGGCCATTTAGCTTATATAGTGGCCACCATTGATTGCAATACTTGGTGAAAGTCCTCTTGCTTTGTGCTGCCCCAGGCGTTTGGAGCTCTGTCTTTCAGGGATTCTCTTCCTCCAGACGAGCAGTCAGCAAGACAGCTCTGTAGCAATGCTGGAGGGTCCAGCAGAGGCCCAGAGGTGACTGCCCTCCTGTGCAGGCCTGTGTAGTTACTTTGCTCCTTGCTTCTTTTCCGTTAGGTGTATCTCGTTTTCTTTTCCTGAATTATGCCTGTCTGTTCTTGGACACCGGCATTCCTCGGGACACGGTGCAGCGCCGCATTCAAGAGACCCTGCTCTTCCTCTCTTGCACCCTTAGAAAGAAGCAGGCTGTTGATTTCGTCTTCAAGGACATTGGCCATCTGGTCTTCCGCAAGAGCAGAGTCCAAATGCAGTTTTCCACCGACTGCGTTCCTCAGCACACCATGGCAGAGCAGCAGGATCAAGACTTCAGCTTTAAGGCCACTGGCTGTGTGGTTCTCTGGAAACCTGTCTCAGTGTAAGTTTCTGAGGGCTTCACCACTGCTCAGGGTTCTTGGGAAGTCCCGAGGCCATCCAGAAGGACTTGTGGTGGGTCTGACTTATCTCCTGTCTGAGGCAGTTGAGTCTCACCTACGCACAAAGTCAGGCAATGTTATACCTGGGTGTGCATGCTAGCTGAGCGGCTTCTGTTGTTTCTAAGGAAGGGAGGAAGGTTTGTTTTTTTGCCTGAGCAGCCTGAAGGTTAGCTGATTTTGCTGTGAAGGGGATCCTGTCCTGGATGGGATCTCACCCAGGGCTGCTTCTCTCGCAGGGGCGAGGGATGATGCGTTCAGCCACATCTGGCCCTCTCGCAGATGAGCTCTGGTAGCATTGTTATCTTTCCCAAGTGAGTATGCTTGCTTCTGTGGCCCCTGACTGACCGCATAGAATCTGGAGGGGTTGGAGATGAACAGCTCCTCAGACACCCCAGGGGACACAGAGAAGATGAACAAGGGAGTAGTAGTGAGGATGGAGAAAGACACTAAGAGCAGGCAATGTGAGAGCTGGCTCCTGGCAGTGCTTGCAGGTGCAGCTTTTGCTCTACCTATAAAAATGTCGTCCCATTAACCTGCAGCTTTTCTCACTTTGACCCATCTGATTCTCTTACTCACCCCACTGCAGGGGAGTGAGCGAGCAGCTGTGGGGCTCATTTTATAACCTATTGGGGTTAACTGACAGGAGATGGCAGCAGTGTTCGGGGCTGAGTTCATGAGATGAGGACGGGTCTAAGGAAACCTCCGTTTTGGGGTCTCTTGCTGAAAAAGGCAAGTATTTGTGAGTATGTCTCCATCAACCTAGAACCTTCCTCCTTTCTCTTCCCTTCCTTAGGCTGAGTGAGAAGACTTGCGTATGGAACGAATGTGAAAGGTGCTGGCATGTACAAGCTAAATATTACTGAATAAAGACAGTGGCAAGCAGCCTCAGCCGTGCTGCATATGAGCTGTGAGAAACGGGAAGAGAAGAGCTGGCAGCTGTCTCCTCTATTCTTTCCCATTTCTGGCTGGGAGCACGATAAGCCCATCGGGACAGTGTTTGCAGGGGCCATGACAATTTTGCTGGGCTAGGGGAAGCCTCCGCTCCTACGAGTGGAGAAGGGACAGAGGGAGATGGAGGCCAGGAGTGCTGCCATCCTGTGCAGCAGCCACCTCATGTTCCCAACTGTCATGCACATCCCAGATGATGGTGATCCCGACAGGAGTTGCCTCAAGAAAAAGCACCCGCACAGCCCTCTCGAGCCACAGTTTCTTGTGGGGAGAGAGAGGGAGGGTCTCGGGACACGGGCACCAGTCCACATGGCCACCAGGGCTGTGCTGCAGGAGCAGGCTGGCTTGCAGCATGACCTCTCTTTCCCTTGCTTTTCAGGGATTGTGAAAGTTTGGGATGCAGTATCCCACTACATGCCAGCAACGCCTAGCACCTTCTGGCCGGTAGCGGCTCCTGGAAACGTCCCTGTCTGTGCTGTTGGCACCCTGATGGCTGCGTTGGCGGTTGACTTCTCCTCTGGGCAGCTGGAGCAGCTGCAGGTGCAGAGCAGCAGCAGGGCATCAGTGCTGGAGGGCCCAGCTGCTGCCCAAACGGGACTGCCGTCCTCTGCAGGCCTGTCTTAGTTCCTTTGCTCCTTGCTTCTTTTCCCTCAGGTGTACCTCCAGCTGGTGTCCTGAATTATGCCTGGCTGTTCTTGCACACCAGCATTCCTCGGGACACCGTGCAGTGCTGAATTCAGGAGACCCTGCTCTTTCTCTCCTACACCCGTGCAGAGAAGCAGGGTGTGGACTTCATCTTCAAGGGCATTGGCCGTCTGGTCTTCTGTAAGAGCAGAGTCCAAAGGCAATTTTCCACAGACTTTGTTCACAGCCTAAGTAACAACGTCCAGCTGCTGAAATCCCAGTTGAATGACCAAGTGACAGGACCAAGAGAAGAGCTATGGGCATCCCTGGGAAGACTGCAGAGGATCTTCTGATCTCCTGCTTTTTGGAAGGAGGCTGTTCTCCGGGCTCTTGGGACAGGCAGAGGTGGCGATCTTCAGAGCCCACCTGAGAGGTTTCTTCTCCGTTGCTGCAGCTGCCTTTAGTGCGGAGTGTGCGGGTGAGGAAACAGCTGGAGAAGAGACAGGAGGCCCTGCAGGAAGACAGGACCAAGAGCAGAGGTGTGCACGTCACTGGGAAGACTGCAGAGGATCTCGCGTTGGTGAGAGGATCTGGCGTTGGTGAGAAAGTCCCTGTGCTTCCAACGCTGAAGATGACATGAACATGAGGGAAATCAGCGCAGTCCCCTTGCAGGTGTGAGCAGCTGTGAGTCCAGTAAAGACTGTTGCTTCCCGCTGGAGGGACCAGCACAGGCTTTGTACTGTTCCGATTTCACACAAACAGAGCATGGTTGAGGTTGGGAGGTACCGAGTCACAGAGTCCAGAGTCCCCCGGAGTCACACTGCATTTATCTTGCTTCCAGGGTTGGGCTCTGCATACCTTGGGGAAGAGCTGCAGGGGAAGGGTCTCTCCAAGCACCCAAGCACCCTGCTTTGGAGAAGAAGGGAGACGCAAGTGTGGAGGGAGAGTCTACCAGAACAGGTAATGTGAGAGCGGGCTCCTGGGAGTGACAGCCCCTGGGAGACCTCTCTGCCCTTCCCTTCTGAATGTCCTCCTGAGGGCAAGGGGTACGGAGGCAAAGCTGGAAGGCTGCGCTTTGCACAGGATGAGGCCCCTCCTCTGACCCCAGTTCCCTGCGGCAGTAGCTCTGCTGGGCCTTCGTAGAAACCAGAATGGCAGGGCAGCCCAGAGCTTCCCGTAGCATTCGGCAGTGCTCAGGCCTCTTCCACGCTGGCCTGCTGGAGCTCCTGTCTACTGAAAGCCCCGCTCTGGATTAGATGTGTCCAAAGGTAGCATGTGGGGTACAATGGCAGCAGGGAGTCCCAGGACTCCCATCCCCACCCGTGAAATGCCAGTGGCCAAGGAGACTCCCTTCTAGGCCAACCCATCTCCCAGCTTGCTCTGCCTTTTACAAGTAGCACCGGATCCAGCAGGGAGGCTCATTCCCTGCCTCTTTGTGTGGCCACCAAGCAGCAGCTCTGACTGTCCTTCTCGTTTCCTCCTTACAGGGATGCCTCCTATTAAGAGCCGGCTGCTCACACCCCAGAGTCTCTCTCTATCCAGACTCTCCAAGATGAAAGGGGAGGCAAAGCTGGGCCAGGCTGCAGTGGAAAAAGAGCCTTCTCGCAGGTGAGGCTGGGGGGAACCTTAAAGAAGCAGCCCCTGGGCTCTTCTCCTTGAGTCATCGAGCGGCTTTCCTTAGACACAGGGTCTCGGTGAATTCCACAGGGGTCCCGACACATGCCCCACCAACTTCCCTTTCCCTGCTGGGGACCTGATTGGTGAGCAAAAACTAGAGCAGGAAATCCTCCTCTTCTGTGCTTGCAGGCTGCTGACAACCCGTGAGGAGAGCTCCTCAAGAATGGCAGAAGAGGGGAAGGGCAAGAGCTGTGCTGTGGCCTGGCCCCAAACTCAAGCCCCTGCCTGTGAGGGTCAACGGAGAGGAGGACAGGTAGCCACTGCATCTGTGTGCCCATCGCCAGGTTGTTTCACGGGTTGCCGTCATGGAGATTTGACATTTCTCTAATAACTGCATGCCCTTGTGCCCTGTAGGAAATATGCTGCTGGAGACACAGGGCCATGGTATGACAAGTGCTTTCAAGCACTCGAGAAAGAACCTTTCTCTTCTCTCAGGGGGGCATGTTCACACTCTTGCCTTTGAGCTCCACCAGGAAGCTAGTCTAAAATGAAAAACCTGCCCTTTCTGAGCCTTGTTTTCCTCTGAGAAGGACGAGACCTCCTCCAAAGCCCACTGCCCTGAAAGTGTTCTTGCCCTTAGTTTCAGAGGCTGAGGGTGTTACCCTTTCATGCTGCCTTTCTGAGAGAAAGCAGGCTGCAGGGAAACTGCCCTGAGCCTGCGGAAACCCTGAGGGGACGACTGCCCCACTGCCATGGGACAGCTCCCACATTAGCACCCCCATCTAAAAACGTTCCTTGTTTCTGCTTCCCCTGTAGCAGAAGACGCAGATGGAAATGCAGAGGCTGCAGACAGAGAGCGCATCCTCCATGGCACTTGTGGAACTGAAAAAGTCTCTGCAGATGGTGCCAGTGGACATGAAAGAGCAGCATGTCCTCATCCCTCACCCGCCGGAGAAGAAGGCTGAGGCAGCTCCTCTGAGCAAACCGAGTGCCAGGTAAGTGTGGGCCAGCACCCAAAAAGGCCAGGAAAAGCTGAGCTGCAGCACGCTGCCCGAGGGATCCAACATGTGGGCGGCTCAGCTCTGGGCTTTGGCTCTCCATCCCCTGGCTGCCTCGCGGAGGGAATGACCGTGGAGAGGCCCTGCCTCCAGCTGTCCCCCTGCAGACCCAAAGTCCTAAAGCTCCCCTGCAGCTGACAGTGACGCACCCACAATGGAAGGAGGCTGTGCTCCCTGCTTTTGGGCAGCCAGAGGTGAGGGCCTTCAGAGCCCACCTGAGAGTTTTTTTCTCTGTTGCTGCAGCTGCCTTTCAGTGCGGACTGAGCGCGTGAGGAAACAGCTGGAGAGGAGAGAGGAGGTCCTGCAGAAAGACAAGACCAAGAGCAGAGCTGTCGACATCCCTGGAAATTCTGCAGAGGATCTTCTGATTTGGTAAACCTCTCCTGCAACAGCCTTCATTCCGCTAGCAACAGCCCCTTCCTTGGGCAATGAGGCCCCCGGGCTCACGAGAACCCTTGCCCTGGCCTTCCGTAGCTGCTTGGCCAAAGGTCTCCAGCCCGGCCTCACACAGCGCCTCAGCCTGGCGCTGCGTAGATTCCCTGTCACTGGCTGGGACTCGAGGGGCCCCCGCAAGGCCACACAGAGCCTTGGGACTCCTGCATATGCACGCTCCACAGGACTGGGGCTGAAGGGAGCAGGGAGTGTCACTCCGCTGCCCTCACTGGAACGGAAACTTGAACCCTTTCTTTTTCTCTCCCTAGCGTTGGTGAGAAAATCCCTGTGCTTCCAATGCCAAAGATGACACGAGCATCAGGGAAACCAGCGAGGACCCCTCGCAGCTGTGAGCAGCTGCGAGCCCAATAAAGTCTGTTGCTTCCTGCTGGAAGCACCAGCACGGGCTTTGTAGTGTTCTGATTTCACAGAAACACAGAATGGTTGAGGTTGGAAGGTACCTGAAGAGGTCAGCTTGGCCAACGCCCTGCTCAAACATTGCCACCCAGCACCAGTGTCCAAGGAGCATGTCCTGTGGAGATGGCTTTCAAGTGTCTCCCCTTGAGGAGGGAGACTCTACAGCCTCACTGGAGAACCCGTGAGAGGACTCGCTCACCCACACACTACAGAAATGTATCCTGAGGTTAGGTTCAGGTGGAAGCCACTGTGTTTGCTTCTGTGCCCATCGCCTCTTGTCCTGTCAGTGGGCTCCACTGAAATGAGCCTGGCTCCATTGCCTTTGCACCCTGCCCGCAGGCATGCAGTTATCCACTGATCCCCCCTGAGCTTTCTCTTCTCCAGGCTAAACAGTCCCAGCTCTCCCAGCCTCTCTTCATAGGAGAGATGCTCTGTTCCCTCAATAATCCACCTCACAATTTTTGTGGGACTGTTAAGCAGTTCAAGTAGCACCACTCGTGGCCTCCCAAGACAGCCACGAAGGCCTCCTAGCTGAGGCTGCTGATTCGCCCTTGCTGAAAGCCAGGTGCTCTTAGGATCCAGCATCAGCACCTGCCTGTGCCTGGAGAGCTGGGAAGAGCTGGGAGCTCTTGATCCTTCCAGGGTGGAACTTCAAGGTAACGGCTCACTGCAACCTTCCCTTTGGTCCCAGGAAAAAAAAAAAAAAAAAAAGGCATCAAGCACCTGCCCTCACTCAGCCCAGAATTAGCAACAAGTCTTCCTTCCCTGCTGGTACTGCTGCCAAGGGAGCTTTGAAGTTAAGAGCCTCTTTTTGGAAAACGGCTTTTCCATGACCTCTCGGGTCTGCACATAGCCAAAAAGCAGAGAGAGAGAGAGTTTGAAACTTGGGAGAAAGGAAGGAAAGCCAGCAGGGCCAAAGCCTATCCCAGGGACTTTAAATCTGCACAGCACAAAACTGAAGGACAAGTTGAATTTTTTTTGTCACATCACTCATACAAGAAAGTGAAGAGCTCTCTTTCTCTCACATGCTCTCACAGTTTTCATTCTCTCCTCCTAAAACTTTCGGGGACTTTGATCTCTCATCAGGCAGCCTTGATGCAAGTTGCTGTCAATTCCACTTGGGTGGAATACCTCTTGCTGAATTGCTGCCCTTGGCCTTAGAGATCCCAATCTATAGGCATCCTTTGAACTGATTTCCTCAAATCCCTTTTAAGCACATCATCCTGAAGTCTACTGAACCCGGCCCATGTAATCTGCTACGTCACATAATGCTGAAAGCTTGTGAACGAGTGAGGGTGCCACGGAGAAGCCCTCCGTGTTGTGGGGCACACGCTCGTCCCTCACAGACCACGTGCGACGTGGCCATCTGACACATGGAGACACTGAGGGAGGCTGCCAGGCACAAGCTCTATATTAAACACTCGTGAAGCATTCCTTCTTCCTTATTCCCTTTCAAGATTTCATGAATAAACAAATGGCAGTTCTAGCATTTCCTTCCCACACCCAAATGGATCACCTTGCACACCCCCTGGGGCACTCTCGAGGTTTGTATGGGACTGAAAGGAGAGAGTTTCCTTCTCAGTGCTGGCATGCTCGGCTCAGCTGTGGCCCTACAGGAAAGGGGATCTACAGGAAAGTGCTCCCTGAGTGCAGGGAGAGAGAGAGAAAAGCTGCTCCCTGACAGGGCGGCTCCAGCCCCACCCTCTGACAGCCCTGGCGGCCATTTGGCAGTTCTGCCTGCCCCCCGCGCCACAAGCTGGCTGAGGCCTTGGGCTGTCCCCAGCACGGCTGTCAGTGGTGTCGGGCGGCATCTAGAGCCAAGAGGCCTTTCTTGTTCTTTGTGCTGAAGGGAACGTGCTGTCTGGAGCGAGCAGTGCCGCTTTTCTCCGCATTCCGGGGCTGTCATGGTAAGTGACATGGCCTCTCACTTTGAGGGCCCTGTTTTTCGTCAGCATTTGTGAGGGGCTTCTGCATCCCCCCCGCTCACTTGTTGCGGCCAGGGCTTCCCCCCAGGATGTCTGGGCAAGGCCCATGCCGCTGGGCAGGCTCTGGGTGGGCCTCGTCCCCTGCAGGGGCAGGCGTCTGCCGCTGAGCCCACAGCCCAGGAGCGGCTCCCGCACTCGCGGCTGCCCCTGCCCGGGCTGCTGCCGCTGCTTCTGGAACCTTCCTGCAGCCTTCCAGTTGCTGCTTTGGCAGCATGCACAAAAGAAGAGCCCAGCTCCAGCAGAAGGACGGGGTCCATTCTGCCTGGTGCCCATGGCCAGAGTGGGCAGGCCAGCATGTCGCTGGTGCTGGCACTCAAGGCTTTCCCTACTTGTTGGGAACTGCTTGGAGGGAATTTTACGGAGCTGAGGGTGTTGGCTGTGCTCTTAGTAGCCCAGCTCCACTTTAGAGGGAAAAAAGGAGGGAGCTGGGAAAATCCGTGACATTGAGGCCATCTCCAGGGCTCTGCAGAGTGACACTGCCTGGCACCTTCTCATGAGCTGTGGCCAAGGCATGAGGGCCCATCTTCTTGCTTGGAGAAGCCCCAGAAATACTGACCCGTGTTCCTGATTTCTTGCTTTTCAGGGTGTCACAGTACCTGGGCTGGGCACCTTCTTTGCTGTTAAACAGGAGCGGCCCATGGCAGGCTTTAAGCTCCTCGATGTAAAGAAGCCCGTCTTCCAGGTTTCGGAGCACTTTGCCAATGTTCATGGACTCCCTTACAAGAAAGAAACTTTTCCTGTTAAGAAAGGAGATAACTTGCAGGACCCCCACGCGCGGGGACTTTGGGCTGCATGCTCAGCTGCTGCTGGGAGGGCAGTGGAGGGTTACACAGCTCCGCCAGGAGGTCCACCTCCCCAGACACCTGGAGGTCAAGAGTCAAAGCCATCAGCATGTCCCAGCCCCAGTGAGCAGGCAGAGAGCAGGCCAGCAAGTCCTCCTTCAGTGTGCACAAATGAGGTGTACAGAGCGCCTCCCCCCACAGCAGTGTCGCAAGAATCAAAGCCACCAGCCTGTCCCACTCCCAGTGAGCACAGCACTGTGGCGATGGCCGAGAGACAGGGACACGACCAACATGCCTCCAGTGCCTGTGACGAACATCTGTATGAAACAGCCCGGATCATCATCTCTGCAGTCCTACGCCGTGCTGTAGCCATGAGCCAGGGAGCCCCAAGCAAGGCACCAAGTGCTCCCTCGGCCGCAGGGCCCAGGGTGCCTCCTCCCACAGCAGAGCCTGCAGACTCTGCATCCTCAGCCTCTGCCTTGGCTGGAGGCCCTGTGGGGGAGGCCAGCGAAGCCCCTCTCGCTGCAGCAGCAGCAGAGGAAGAACAAAAAGAAGTGGCTTCTCCTTTGGCTGGAGGCCCTGTGCGCGAAGTCAGCAAAGACCCTCTCGGTCCAGGAGCAGTGCCGCAAGAAGGAGCAGTGGCTTCTCCCTGGGCTGGACAACCTGGGGAGGAAACCAGTGAAGCCCCTCTTGGTCCAGCAGCAGCACCAGAGGAAGAAGAAATGGCTTCTCCTTTGACTGCAGAGCCTCTCAGGGAGGACAGCACAGATCTTCTCAGCCCAGCAGCAGCTGATGAAGCAGGAGCAGTGGCTTCTCCCTTGGTTCCTGGGCACCAGGTAAGCACAGAGCGCGTAGTGGGCACGAGGCCCTCAGGGAGCTTTGCAGCACCCACAGAAGCATCACAGGGAGACACAGGACAGCGCCCCAGTGTGAGAAAAGTCTCAATATTGTTTCCAGTCAGGGTCTTCTGTGAAGCTATTTTATTCACGGTTGCAATGGCGGGCCTCCTGCGAGCAGGAGCGCACACGAAGAGTATGCACACGAAGAGACCTTTTCTTCCCTATTACCCGACACCTGACTCATGGTGACCCTGTTTCCTCATGGGCTGTGTGCTACGGGTTTACAAACTCCTTGATGCCTTTCGATAGCATATATGTACAATTTTATTTGACCAACCTTTAATTTCTCCTTTTCCTTTCCTTCATCTCTCGTGACTAGAGGGCCTGTGATTTTTCTTTTTCTACTAATTTTGCGCAGCTCATGCTGGTTGTCTTAGCTATCCTCCTTATTCTGGGACAGCGGGACCTTCCCTTTATCTGCTTAATGTCCTCCCCACTGCTTTGCTACTGCCATGCCTGCACAATCCCTTTTGACTATGCAAGGTTAGCAGAGTTTTCCACTGCAAAAACACCAGCCACTGCAAAAACACAGCTTTGTTTCTCACAATGCCCCCCTCTTCTTTTCTCACTCCTATTGCTGTTTCTGCACTTCTACACGTCCTCCGTTCTTGAGGTTTTCCAACATTAGGGCCCAGTGGTTTTCTTCCAAAGTCAGGGGGATGCCAGATATGCAATGCCTTTATCATTGTAACACCAACAAACAGCTGTTTGAGCCAATTCCAGTCAGGTAACCGCAAAGTCAGTTTCTCCCAAATGTTTCTAAATCCCCTGGAAGCGTCATCTTGAGCCGCTCTGAGTAGGATTGGTTTCTTTCCCAAATACTTTGGAGATCAGTCACATTCGCCCCCTTTGATCTACATGCCTAGAGCAACTAGCAGTAATTACAGCACACTCTCTCCTCTGAGGCTACTAATAAACCGAATACCACTTGGTTCCAGAGTACTGTTTCTGACAAGCTTAGCTCCTCTCGCAGTGCCTGGGCTGCATGCAGAGTGTTATTTTGTAGTTCTTCAGTGAGTGAAATTCCCTGTTTCGGTTTCCTAGAGGATTATCTGGAGTCCTCGTAATTCTGCGTGCGGTCTCAAGGGGGCTTTGGCGTTGTGGGTCTTCAATAATAGGTACACGTGGAATTATTGCCCCCAGGGTGCAAGCTCCCTTCCAGCCAAGGGGCAACACCTTCCTGGATTTATTGCCGCAGAGCCAGTGCTACCCCTTGCCATTGGGGACAGGCCATCCCGTTACAGGATTCTCATGTTGTATCTGCTGTACAGCAACTTCTACTGTTACTGTTACAAGTGTTACTCTAGAGTGAGGAGTCACTCACTTCACAGCAGTACTTTGTCTCAAGCAGATCCGATACTTTGTCTCAAACACATACACTTACACATATACTTCCTTGCTGGTGCAGCTCCTGCTGCCTCTGCTGCAATATTAGGGTTAGAGGGAGCATAACTTGACTCCTCCTGCGGAAAAGGAGTCTTATTGTTTACATGTAAACTTGAAGCAGGAATTTTCATCGGACCTGTGTTGTGGCCAAAGGAGCAAAGTTCCTTTTAATGGCTTTTCAGGCCAGACAATTGAACAATATCTAACCTGTGCTTTTTTATCCTTTTCCCTAGTTTTGGGGTTGTTTTTCCAATTCCTTTTCTTTCTCCCCAAAGGACTAGCTTTACGCACCATTCTGAGGATTGTGCTTCTGAAGATCTCCAAGGATGGAGACGCCACAGCCTCTCGGGGCAACCTGTTCCAGCAAAGACACCGTTGTGTTACCAACACTGTTTCAGCCACAACTCTGAAGCATAGGACCTGCTTCAGCAGCCAGAGAAGCTGCGGGCTAAACAGCAGCGTGGCACAGCTGTGGCTCTGCCGCTGAAAGCTTCTCCACAGCTTGCTCTTAAAGCAAGGAGCAGGGAATCTTCCTGCGGCTGCCCAGGGCTTTCTTCTCGCAGCCCCGCCAGAGCAAGCCTCAAGACACCTCTCCGCCAGCTCCACCGCCTCCCTGGTGCCCGCCTTCTCTGGGAGCCCTTCACAGTGCCTAGAGCCACAGGCCTCTGGCTGCCCGGACACGGGAGGAATCCCTGCTCCTGCTCCTGCTCCTGCTCCTGCTCCTGCTCCAGCTGCACTGCCAGGGCTGCCCGATGGGCGTCCAAGCTCGAGTGCAGTCTCTGCTGATGTGTGGGCAGTCAGGCAAAAGAGCCAGGAAGCTTACGCGGACGACCGAGCAGAGCATCTCACAGAATCACAGAATTTCTAGGTTGGAAGAGACCTCAAGATCATCGAGTCCAACCTCTGAGCTAACACTAACAGTCCCCACTAAACCATATCCCTAAGCTCTACATCTAAACGTCTTTTAAAGACTTTCAGGGGTGGTGACTCCACCACTTCCCTGGGCAGCCTGCTCCAATGTCTAACAACCCTTTTGGTAAAGAAGTTCTTCCTCAGATCCAATTGTGAGGAATGTTTTAACAATTCGTGTCCATAAAGAACAGTCCTGTCTGCCTCTGGGCCCTGCACTGGCAATTTAATTCTTGAACCACAGATGCACTGTGTCCCAGTCTCCCCCTCATTCTAGTCAATTTATCAAGTCTTCAGAAAATACTCCTCAAATTTATGAACCTGTTTGCTTTTGTTATTCTGAACTTCTATTTCTAACAGTTACAGCCTTTTTTTTGTCTTCTTCAGGATTAACTTAACACTGCTATAGGTGTGACTGTCCCTGTGAATGGCTGGTGAGGAATGTTTTAATTACTTGTGAAGTGTCAATAAGAAAACTATTTGTGTTTGTATGAAGCCTTTGATGTCTGGGGGTTTCAGAACAACTGATAACAGCTAGTGACTGTTATGGGATACTGTGCAAGCCTCTGATATCTGGCCAGGTGGCCAGAGGGACCCAGAGGGACCACCGGAGACTGATGCGCGTGCTCCAGTAGGAGGGACTGGACCCCAGAAGCTAATTACAATAACCTTTTTTTTTTAGAAGTAGTAATGCGTATGTATTAGCCTAGGAGCATAAAAATCAGCTACTTGATGTAACTGGTGTGTGTCCTGGTGGAGCGGAGACTCCCGGTGCACCCAGCACTGTTTGCTTACCTCTATTCTTTCAATAAATCCTATTTTTTTATTTAATCCTATTTTGAAGACTGAGCCATTTATAACACAACCTAAAACTCCCCTGGCGCAACTTAAGCCCATTCCCCCTCGTCCTGTCACCAGGCACGTGGGAGAACAGACCAACCCCCACCTCTCTACAGCCTCCTTTAAGGTATCTGTAGAGAGCGATCAGGTCGCCCCTGAGCCTCCTTTTCTCCAGGCTGAACAAGCCCAGCTCCCTCAGCCGCTCCTCGTAGGACTTGTTCTCCAGACAAGTCTCCTGGCAGAGCAGGTAACGAGCACTTGATGGGAGCAGTTAGGGAGCTAAGCTGACTCCCCTGAGAAAGACTGAGCTGGGGCTGAGCCAGGGGCACTGGCTGGAAGGAGCCAGAGGTGCCTGCCAATGCAGACCCTGCTGTGGGTGTGTGAGACGGTGTCCCTGGGGTGTCTGCCAGAATATGGGCTTGAGGGCCCCATGGCAACCACCGGGGCATTGTGATGCGTACCCAAAGGCCATTGTGACACGGAGGGGTACCCACGGCAACGGTGTCCCTTATAAAGCCCGAGCCCCGGGCTGCCCACTCACTCTCAGGAGAGCAGCTCTGTCAGGAGGCAGCAGCTCCCCTGGGTGCCCGTTGGAGTTCTTGCTCAGAGGACCTGGAGCACAGCATGGAGGAGCAGCAGAATAAGGATGACTCCCAGCCCGCTGAAGGGCAGCGGAGCGTACAGGAGCGGCGCCAGGTGAGGCTCAGGGAGCGAGACAGGGACAGCAGCGTGACGGGATGGCACCGAGAGCACCAGGATGAGGAGAACGGTGCTGCAGCGAGTCGGCCAGCTGGCCCTGAGCCCCTCGGACCCGGACACAAATATTCCCAAACCTGGGGCTTCTCCAAGAAGAGCCCACCCCCAGGACAGCCGAAGCCCGCGTGGCCCTGGCAGTTCTGTGCCCGGAGGCACAAAGAGCAGCGTGGCCTAATTCAACCTGGCTGTGCGCAGCCAGGAGCTGCCTCCACCGTCCCTCCATGCGGACAGGCTGCCGGTGCGGTCGTGCCCAGAGAGCGTGCGTCACACTGGCAGCTGCCACACGGAGTCGGGAGCCCCAGGAGGGTTCGGTCGAACATCTTTGGCAGCCCTGGCACCCTCCGACGAGCAGACGGCACTTGCAGGAGGAGACAGGCAGGGCATTACCCTGGCAGGCTGAGCCCGGCTCTGCTTGGGGAGCTGCCAGGGCGTGCCGGGGGCCGCTGCAGGGCAGCTCACAGCAGCACTTCTAGGGGGGACGTGGAGGGAAATGGCAGAAATGGCCCAAGTAACTTGGCCTTTCTCCTCGCCTTCTCTTGCAGATGGAGCAGCCGCAAGACATGAAGACACTGCCTCACCGTGGGGTGAGGCAGGCCGAGAGAATCCAGCTGCCAGCCGTGCCACCTTTCCCAAGGCTGACAGTGACTCAGACAGCAGCACCCAAGCAAGTGCCTGCAGCACAGACATCATCGTCTGAAAGGGCCACTTGCAAGCTGCCCCCTCTGCAAGCAGCAGCCTCTGCATCTTCAGGGGGAGGAAGGGCAAAGTCATTGGGAAAAGAGCCCCGCAGCCAGCAAGAGCTTTTGCCACCACTTCCGTGCATCTCTGGTGAGAGGGACAGGGCTGTGAGGGCAGAGAGGCGGGAACGTGTCCCACACAGCCCTGTGGCCCCTGCTGAGGATGTGGAGTACTCAGTACGGTCCTTCGTCTCCACAGTCATAAGAAACGCTGTAGCCTGCAACGAGCAAGCCAAGAGCAGGGCAAGGCTTTCTCCATCAGGCAGAGGTCCCAGGACCAAAGGCCACAGAACACCACCTCTCCCCACAGCAGTGCCCCGGCATTTGAAGAAGAGCCGGCACCCTGCCCCACACAGCCCCACCGACTCTTTCACGGCGCTGCAGGACACAGCACAGTCTGTTGTGTCTGAAGTCATGTCAAAGACGATGGCTAAAATGCGGGAACAAGGCCAACGACCGGCAGCACTGGGGGACCCGGCACACATGGGGTGCCCAGTGACAGCAACAAGATCAGCCGGCGTCCAGACTGACATGGAGAGCAGGTGGACCGCTGCTCTGCCAGCGTTCGATCGTCGGGGAGGTGCAGGAAAAACAACTGCCAGCAGAGACCCTGCACCAGCCAGCCCAGGCAGGGTTGAAAAGCACAAGCAAGAGAGAGCCCACGACGTCAAACCCAGGCAGGGGAGCAGCAAGGAGGGGACAAGCCAGGGCCGAGGCAGGAAAGAAAGCGGTCCTGTGGGATGGGACAAACAGGAGGAGATTGTCATCTTCAACTCCTGGATCAACCCCAGGTTCGCCACACTCTTCCAGGAACCGGCGGCTTTTCCCCCAGAAGAAGGCGGCTCATCCAGCACCGTGGACAGGGAGGCCGCAGCACAAGAAGCAGAAAACCCAACAAGCGCCTCTCTTGGCTCATCAGAGCCCACGGACACTGAACTCTCAGCTGCTGCCCTGGCAGAAGGTCCCGGGGAAGAGATTGTCATCTTCAACTCCTGGATCAACCCCAGGTTCGCCACACTCTTCCAGGAACCAGCGGCCCTTCCCCCAGAAGAAGGCGGCTCATCCAGCACCGTGGACAGGGAGGCCGCAGCACAAGAAGCAGAAAACCCAACAAGCGCCTCTCTTGGCTCATCAGAGCCCACGGACACTGAACTCTCAGCTGCTGCCCTGGCAGAAGGTCCCGGGGAAGAGAGGCACGGATCGCCTCTCACAGCACCAGCACCAGCACCAGCAGAGAGGACGCCAGCAAGTCCTCCCTCAGCCCCTATTTGCGAAGATGAGGGGTACAGAGCGCCTCCCCAGACACCTGGAGGTCAAGAGGCAAAGCCATCAGCATGTCCCTGCCCCAGCGAGCACAGCACTGCGGTGGTGGTTGAAAGCCAGGGACGCGCACGACACGCCTGCAGTGTCTCTGAGGAAGAGCTGGATGAAACATCCGAGATTGTCGTTGCTGCAGTGCTACTCCATTCTGTAGCCCTCATGCAGGGAGCCACCAGCAAGGCACCCACTGCTCCCTCGGCTGCATGGCCCAGGGTGCCTCCTCCCACCCCAGAGCCTGTTGACTATACAGCAGTTGATGAAACCGGAGCAGTGGCTACTCCCTTGGCTACGGTTCCTGGGCACCAGGTAAGCCCAGCGCGCGTGGTGGTCTCCAGGCACCGAGGGCAGCCCGAGGCAGAAGCAGTGCGTGGGGTGTGCGTGCTGGGGAGCTGCCTGCTGCTCTCCATTCCCAGACGCCCCAGGCACAAGGGCTGACATCCCTTCCATCACCCACCTGTGCTCTTGCTCTCCCCATGCAGGTTGCCGCCGAGCAGGGAGGCCAAGCGCAGTCCTCCTGCACCAAAGCTACACCAGCAGACGAGCCAGCAACGTGCCAGAAACAAGAGCCATCCCGGGGACTTTTGGATGGGCCTGTTCAGAGCAGCGAGCAGGAGCAAGGGCTAGGTACGCGCAGGGGGGCTGGCTGGTCCTGGGCCACCCCTCCCCTTGGGGGAAAGGCCTTGGTGGTGGTGTGGGGGGAAGGCAGGGGCTTGCCCATCACCCACTCAGGCGCTAACCTACACCTCTCTGTCTCCCACAGGCATCCATGACCTCGCACAAGCCCCGGCACACCAGCCACGGCCCACCCACATCAGGAGACAGGCGCTTCGGGCTCTGTGCAGTGCTTTGTGCTGCAGCTTCATCGCAGAAGAGTGGGAGTAGCAGCGCCCAGCTGCCAGCACCAGGAGGGCGCTCGGTGCTGGCAGCTGACATCACTGATAGGAACAGGACAGTGCCCCAGGAATTCAGGACAGTGCCCCAGGAATTCAGATGCCCCAACACATCCTGCCCCCAGCCTCAGCTCATCTGCAACTGCCTTCTACTGGGAATAAAAGCTCAGGCAGACTTTTGCTCCCAGTGCTCCTCTCTGTGTCGTTGATCTCAGGAGAAAGAGTGGTGCAGGCCACGCCAACCTGGTGCCCTGGGCCTCTCACAGTCATAGAATTATAGAACCATAGAATCCTTTAGGTTGGAAAGCACCTCAAAGATCATCACGTCCAACCGTTATATACACATAGCAACTGGCAACGCTCCTCCTGTGAGGCTGAATGTACCATGCCAGTTCTCATGGGTGAGGAATGTGCCAGCATGTCGCAGGAAGCACGGCCGAAAGCACGACAGACACCAGTATGGTCAGATCATGCTCCATTCTATTGCCCGAATAGCCTAACTTTTCTAGTGAACTTAGCAGGGGCGGATAGTGTCTCACCCAAGATTATTGGTCAAAAGCACTCAGACAAACAACTACAAGAAAACAACCCCACCTGCAAGAAAACAAGCCCCTTGTGATTAGCAGTCACGTAGACCTTGTCCTTGAAGCCAGATGCTGGTAACAATGTTTTTCTGAATTCCTCAATTGGGCAATGTGGGAACACTGTCATGGGAATTTCTCACAGTTGCCCCGGTAGCTTGGTTTGCTCAGCTGCAGCAAGCCATGGGATTTTTGCTGTTTCAAAAAATCCCTCAACAGTTCCCTCCCCCCCCACCTTTTTTTTTTCCTTTTTTTTTTTTTTCTTTTTCTTTGAGCAAACCAAGCCCGATGTAACAGTTTTGCAAGTAACCCTTTAACCACATTTATTACAATACAACACGCAATGATGATTAACACCACAACAAACAGAATCCTTAATCCCTCTTTGACTAATCTCAGTAACCATCTATGCATCGTTTCAAACAAATCAGTGAACCATTGATTGAAAGGATTGATATCATATTGAATCTTTCTCATGTGCTCTTTCAGGAAAATAACGGATTTGTGAATTGACTCATTATGATCGAAAAGGTTTAAACAGCACATTCCGTCAAAGTCCTCACACCCATGCCTTTGAGCCAAAAGCAAGAAGTCAATAGCAGCTTGATCCTGTAAAAGCACATGTTGCAGACTATTTTGATCTGGTAACACCTCCTCAAGTATCTCTGTCGTGGCATGGGCTTGCTTCTCGGCCCAGCATACCAATTTTTCTAAGTTCTTAAGTGCGGCTGCAGAGGCCATTTTGGCACTAAAATTGCCAATGCCGCTCTAGCTGCAACACCAAGCAATTCAACATTATCATTGCGATCCGGTGCGAGCAATGCCCATTTATGTCTGGTGACCTCACGCAACTGCGACAAGCTAGGAGCAAATGTAATGAGTTTATCTAAGCAACATGGACCTCCGATAGCATTTGCAGGGACACCTTGCCAGGCCCTATCCCCACAAATCAGAAAAACATCAGGAGGTAAGGCCATAGCTGTACGATTGTTCCAAACGCTACAGTTGTTACCCCTTGTCTCCGTGCCATAAACCCCTAAACCCTGCCTGGCAGTGTCATTGTAATCACAGGTGTTATTTGTATTTCTGTACCGGTATGGCCCTTTCCAAGTTCCTGTAGCAGGATCTCGGTAATTCATTCTTATTTGTGGTAACACATTTGGTGCTGCTATATTTATTGTTTGAAAATGAATACTTGCAGGAGGGTCTTCTCGGTCCCTACTCAAGCATAAGCGATTCAAGACAACCAATGCCTCGGACAATCGTTCATCGATGTTCTTGATCTCTTTTAATCTCACTAATTGTTCCTTTCAAACCTGATGTGACGCTAGCAAGACCTTGCAGTCTTGTGTCTTGGTGAAGGATGAGGATGACATTTTGCAGGAAGAACACAAGGCTTGGTGAGAGGTTAGTTACTACGGAAACACGCGAGTATGGTCAAGAGAGTACTAGGGCTTCTCCTGCCCAAAAAGTGGCCCAGCTGCGGTGCATTTACACTAATGCACGCAGTATGGGTAACAACCAGGAGGAGCTGGAGGCCACCGTGCTAGAAGGAAACTATGACGTAGCTGCCATCACGGAAACCTGGTGGGATGATTCCCATGACTGGAGTGTGGCTGATGATGGCTACAAACTGTTCAGAAGGGATAGGCCCATGTCCTTGAAGACGAAATCATCAGCCTGCTTCTTTGCAAGGGCATAAGAGAAAAAGAGCAGGGCTATCCTGGATGCAGCGCTGCACGGTGTCCTGGTGTGCAAGGACAGCCAGGCATATTTCAGGACAGCAGCTGGAGGTACACCTAATGGAAAAGAAGCAAGGAGCAAAGGAACTAAGGCATGCCTGAAGAGGAGGGCAGTCCCGTCTGGGTATCTGCTACTCATCTGTGAGCCTGAATGTCTGAGCAAGGGAGATAACTCGTCGCTGTGCTCAAATGCAGGCTGAGGTGTTGGCTGACTCAGAACGAACCGCTAGGTGTATGCAAAAAAATAAGTCAGAGCCTTCTTGCTGTCCCGGAGGGCAACTGACATACCACAGATGACATCACGACGGCTCAAATCTCCTCTTTCTAAAACGTGGTGCCTCTGCCAAGCCTACCTTGTGAGAACAGTTGCTGGCCCTATACTTTCCGTTAGGGTGCCATTCATCTGTCTTCTCACCAGGAAAAGTTTCTTTCTTATAATGGAGCCCGTGAATTCTGGCAAAGTGTTCTGAAAGCTGGAAGATGGGCTTCTTTACATCAAGGAGCCGAAGGTCTGCCATGGGTAGCTCCCAGTTAATAGCGAAGAACGTGCCCAGCCCAGGGATTGCGACCCCCTGAAAAGCAAGGAAGGAGGAAGAGTATTTCAGTATTTCTGGCACTGGAAATCCAGCGTGGGGCTTCTCCTAGCCAGAAGATGGGCCCTTGTGCTTTGGCCACTGCTCCTGGGAAGGTGCCAGAAGGCGTCACTGCGGAGAGCCCTGGAGATGGCCTCAGTGTCTGGGAGTTTCCCAGCTCCCTCCTTTTTGTCCCCTACAGAAGAGCTGGGCTAGGAAGAGCACAGCCAACAGCCTCAGCTCAAGTGGAATCCCTCCACGGGGTTCCCAACTAATAGGGAAAGCCTTCAGAACCGACTCCGGCTCCATGCTGGCTTTCCCAGTTGGGCCATAGGCAACACACAAGCACCAGGCAGTACGGATCCCGTCCTTCTGCTGGAGCTGGGCCCTTCTTTTGTGCATATTGCTGGAGCAGCTAGGGGCCCTGGGCACATCTGCAGCTTGCAGGCTACCGCTGGGGTGTTTCTTCTGCTTGAGGAGGCGGGCTGTGGGGTGGCAGCTCCTGGAAGGAGCAAGCTACGAGGAGAGGACGAGGCTGCAAAGCCCACCTTGTTCAGTCTGACTTGACATCCAATGGAGTGGGATACTGCATCCCAAACTTTCACAATCCCTGAAAAGCAAGGGAAAGAGAGGTCATGCTGCAAGCCAGCCCGCTCCTGCAGCACAGCCCTGGTGGCCGAGGGAGCCAGTGCCCATGTCCTGGGCTCTTGGCAGTGACAGCCCCTGGGACACCTCTCTGCCCTTCCCTTCCGAATGTCACAGATGCCACAGATGACATCTCGATGGCTCAAATCTCCTCTTTCAAAAACGTGGTGCCTCTGCCAAGCCTACCTTGTGGGAACAGTTGCTGGCCCTATACTTTCCATTAGGCTGTGCCCAGGTCAGGAGACTGATAGCTGCCACGGGGCTGCAGCAAGTTTTAGGTCTCTGGATAACCATGGGGTGGTGTCTGGGAACCGCAGCCCAGCCACGCTCTGTGTTTACAGCACATGTAGCCTTAGAGACTGAAATGCAGGAGTAAGATACTGTTGTGGTTTAACCCGGCTGGCAGCTAAATACCACGCAGCCGTTCGCTCACCCTCCCCCCTCCCTCTCTGGGATGGGGGAGAGAAATGGAAAGTGAAGCCCGTGAGTTGAGATAAAGACAGTTTAATAAGACAGGAAAATAATAATAACAAAATAATAATAACAATAATAACAATAATGTTACAATGGTGATAATAGGAAAGTAATAATAATATGTACAAACAAGTGATGCACAATGCAATTGCTCACCACCCGCTGACCGATGCCCAGCCTAACCCCGAGCAGTCCGGCCCCCTCCCCCCGGCTAGCCACCCCTATATATTGTTTAGCCTGACGTCAGATGGTATGGAATACCCCTTTGGCTAGTTTGGGTCACCTGTCCTGGGTCTGTCCCCTCCCAGCTCTTACTGCACCCCCAGCCTGCCTGTTGGCAGGACAGAGCAAAAGGCTGAGATGTCCTTGGCTTGGTATAAGCACTGCTCTGCAACAATTAAAACATCGGGGTGTTATCAGCACTCTTCTCATCCTAAGCCAAAACACAGCATTCCACCAGCTACTAGGAAGCAAATTAATTCTGTTCTAACTGAAACCAGGACATCTATCCACCCCTTATTCCATACCATTTATGTCATGCTCAGGTTACACTCTTTTCCAGACATTCTAATTAGTCACCTACAGTAGTCATAGTAGTGATAACATACAGTATTATATAGTAATTAACATGGTACAATTCAGTTCATGGGCTATTCTCACCCAGTATTAAATCTCCTTGAGGTACACACCGGACCTCTCCGTTCTTTTGCATCACCCACCAAGTGTATCCAGGTCCCTGAGCGAAAACAATTCCACGAATAGGTTTGCCTTTTCCTGAGGCAGGAGTAGCCCAGACTGTTTTACCCAGCATATTTCTTACATGCACTACAGGAACTTTATCCCCATCTACAGTACGTAACAGGTTTGATTGGGCAGGTCCAGCTCGGTTGGCAGATCCCCTAGTATTGACTAGCCAGGTGGCCTTTGCCAAATGCGTATTCCAATTTTTGAATGTTCCAGCGCCCATTGCTTTCAATGTAGTCTTTAACAGTCCATTGTATCGTTCAACTTTCCCGGAGGCTGGTGCATGATAGGGGATGTGATACACCCACTCAATACCATGTTCTTTGGCCCAAGTGTCTATAAGCTTGTTTCGGAAATGAGTTCCATTGTCTGACTCTATTCTTTCTGGGGTACCATGTCGCCATAGTACTTGCTTTTCAAGGCCCAGGATAGTGTTCCGGGCGGTGGCATGAGGCACAGGATATGTTTCCAGCCATCCGGTGGTTGCTTCCACCATTGTAAGTACGTGGCGCTTGCCATTGCGAGTTTGAGGGAGTGTGATGTAATCAATCTGCCAGGCCTCAACATATTTATATTTCAGCCATCGTCCTCCATACCAAAGAGGCTTTGACCGTTTGGCTTGCTTGATTGCAGCACATGTTTCACAGTCATGAATAACCTGTGCTATAGCGTTGTGGTGTAAATGCCTGAAGTAACTAGGAAAATAAAACTAACATTCACATTTTTAAGGAAAAGGTACAGCATTGAAGAGGCTTTCAGGGTAGGGCATAACTGCTTTATCTGAGCGTTCCCTAGGCTCCCAGCCTTAGATGCTATAGCGCTGGGGAAACTTGGTGTGCTAGCTCTAAGGAACAGCACGGAGCATAGAGTGGAGTGGAGACACCACGGCTAGGCTCTGTAATCAGATGGGACCTCGATTGTTCTTGTGCACAAAGCTGCACTTTTTGCCACCCTAAGCCAAAGACCTGTCATGTTTTGACAAATGCTGTACCCTAGTGTACTTTTTGCTCATTATAATATCATTATAATACCAAAACACACCTCCATCCCAAAAGCTACCCGCCTCCAAGGTGCGACCACCCCTCACTGAGCATGCGCTCTGAATTTCTCGGAGCCTATTGCTTTAAACGGAGACAGGAAAACTTTACACCAATCATAACTAAGATATGCTTGACTAGAGCCACTCAAGCTCCACCTAAAAGACAGAAAATAATATAAATTGGCCCAAGAGAGAAGGGATGTTAGGGAAGATACCACCGTCAGGGGAGATACCATCCCGAGGACAACATCCTTAGGACCTCCTGACTCCTGGGATCAGTCGACGGGCTGAGCCTCTCTTCCCCCTCCATTGGGACGCCTTTGGGTGAGATCTGAATACTTGCTTATAAACCTCTATAGAGTCTTTGATCCTTTTAACGCGTTTATTTCTAGGCTGCGCACCTGTAACATCTGTAACACCTGCAACATCTATAACATCTATAACATCTGTAACATCTATAACACCTGTAAACACCTATAACATCTATAACATCTGTAACATCTATAACACCTGTAAACACCTATAACATCTATAACATCTGTAACACCTATAACACCTATAACACCTGTGTATTTTATGCATACTAACTTGCTTTTGCAGACAGTCACTATCGCCGGCAATCCAAAAGAACCTGGTTATCTGTTGCTATAATAAACCATACTTGATTGCATTGTGATAACTCTCATTGAGTGCAACGAGGGTGAGGGTGGTTATCCGTGATAGTTCAGTGTTCTGAATCTAACCAGACCCCCAGGCGGTTAATGCATTTTTGGTGAATGTCCGAACGGACCCCCAGATGGTTAATGCGTTTTTGGTGAATGTCTGAACGGACCCCCAGGCCGTTAATGCGTTTTTGGTGAATGTCTGACTGGACCCCCAGACGGTTAATGTGTTTTTGGTGAATGTCCGACTGGTTCAGTATCCTGAATCTGACCGGGCCCGTAACGGTTAATCAGCTACACCCCTTAACGCGACAAGCGTCCATGGTAAGGTCCAGCCCTCGTTCACGAGCCCATCTGTATGTTGCATCTCTACCTTGATGGCCTGAGGTGTCATGGGCCCATCGGGCTATAAATAATTCACCTTTATGCTGCCAATCCAGGTCCACCTGAGCTACTTCAATCTTAGCAGCCTGATCCACCTGCTGGTTGTTTTGATGTTCTTCAGTAGCCCGATTCTTGGGCACATGAGCATCTACGTGACGTACTTTCACAGCCAGGTTCTCTACCCGAGCAGCAATGTCTTGCCACAAAGCAGCAGCCCAGATGGGTTTGCCCCTACGCTGCCAGTTGTTTTGCTTCCACTGCTGTAACCATCCCCACAGGGCATTTGCTACCATCCATGAATCGGTGTAGAGAAAGAGAACTGGCCATTTTTCTCGTTCAGCAATGTCTAAAGCCAGCTGAATGGCTTTCACTTCTGCAAACTGACTCGATTCACCTTCTCCCTCAGCAGCTTCTGCAACTCGTCGTGTAGGGCTCCATACAGCAGCCTTCCATCTCCGATGCTTCCCCACAATACGACAGGACCCATCAGTGAACAGGGCATATTTCTTTTCATTCTCTGGTAACTGGTTGTACAGTGGGGCTTCTTCAGCACGACCCACCTCCTCCTCGGATGATATCCCAAAGTATTTGCCTTCTGGCCAGTCCATAATCACTTCCAATATTCCTGGGCGACTGGGGTTTCCTATTCGAGCCCGCTGAGTAATCAGTGCAACCCACTTGCTCCACGTAGCATCAGTTGCATGATGCGTAGAAGAGACCCTTCCCTTGAACATCCAGCCTAGTACTGGCAATCGGGGTGCTAGGAGGAGCTGCGCTTCAGTACCGACCACCTCCGAAGCAGATTGAACTCCTTCATATGCTGCCAATATCTCCTTTTCAGTTGGAGTATAGCGGGCCTCAGATCCTCTGTATCCCCGACTCCAAAACCCCAGAGGCCGACCTCGAGTTTCCCCAGGTTCTTTCTGCCAGAGGCTCCAGGTGGGGCCGTTCTCCCCGGCTGCAGTGTAGAGCACATTCTTTACATCTGGTCCTGTTTGAACTGGCCCAAGGGCTACTGCATGGACTATTTCCTGCTTGATTTGTTCAAATGCTTGTCGTTGTTCAGGGCCCCATTCAAACTCATTCTTCTTACGGGTTACTTGGTAGAGCGGGTTTACAATCAGACTGTAATTTGGGATGTGCATTCTCCAAAACCCCACAACACCTAGGAAAGTCTGTGTTTCTTTTTTGTTAGTTGGTGGAGACATAGCTGTTATTTTGTTGATCACATCCATTGGGATTTGACGACGTCCATCTTGCCATTTTATTCCTAAAAACTGGATCTCTCGTGCAGGTCCTTTGACTTTATTTTGTTTTATGGCAAAACCGGCTTTCAGAAGGATTTGGACTATTTTCTTCCCTTTCTCAAAAACTTCCTCTGCTGTGTCACCCCACACAATAATGTCATCGATGTACTGCAGGTGTTCAGGAGCTTCCCCCTGCTCTAGCGCAGACTGGATCAGCCCATGGCAAATGGTAGGGCTGTGTTTCCACCCCTGGGGCAGCCGATTCCAAGTATATTGGACTCCCCTCCAAGTGAAGGCAATTTGTGGCCTGCACTCTGCTGCTAGAGGGATGGAGAAAAATGCATTAGCGATATCAATTGTGGCGTACCACTTGGCTGCCTTCGATTCAAGTTCGTACTGAAGTTCCAGCATGTCCGGCACTGCAGCACTCAGTGGTGGCGTCACTTCGTTCAGGCCACGATAGTCCACTGTTAGTCTCCACTCGCCATTAGACTTTCGCACTGGCCATATGGGACTACTGAAAGGTGAATGAGTCTTGCTGATCACTCCTTGGCTCTCCAATTGACGAATTAGCTTATGGATGGGAATCAGGGAGTCTCGGTTAGTGCGATATTGCCGCCGGTGCACAGTTGTGGTAGCAATTGGCACTCGCTGTTCTTCGACCCTCAGCAACCCCACAACAGAGGGGTCCTCTGAGAGACCAGGCAAGGTAGATAATTGTTTAATGCCTTCTGTCTCTAAGGCAGCTATACCAAAAGCCCACCGGAACCCTTTTGGGTCCTTGCAATATCCTCTTCTAAGATAGTCTATGCCAAGGATACATGGAGCATCCGGGCCAG
Source organism: Netta rufina (assembly GCF_964035555.1). Lineage (NCBI taxonomy): Eukaryota > Metazoa > Chordata > Aves > Anseriformes > Anatidae > Netta > Netta rufina. The sequence goes on from NC_140123.1 coordinate 7,982,099, forward strand.
TCACAATGCGGTGCTTTTCCCACTCATTCCCAGTCAGACTCACTTCAGCCTCCAATACAGTCAACTGCTGAGATCCGCCTGTCACTCCACAAATATAGATGGGCTCTGGTCCTTTATATCTCGATGGCATTGTAGTACATTGTGCACCGGTGTCTACTAAAGCCTTATACTTCTGTGCGTCTGACGTGCCAGGCCATCGAATCCACACAGTCCAATAAACTCGATTGTCCCTTTCCTCCCCCTGGCTGGAGGCAGGGCTCCCCTAATCCTGGTCAGAATCTTCTTCATTTCTGTGTTTGAAGGACTGTCTGCTGGAAGTTGGAGCAGCAAACTTTTCAGAGGATCCCTTTTTCTTGATTGTTTTCTTTTGCAACTCACGTACCCGTGCCTCTAGGGTCGCAGTAGATTTTCCATCCCATTTTCTCATGTCCTCTCCATGGTCTCGTAAGTAAAACCACAGGGTGGCACGGGGTGAGTACCCACCATATCGTCTTCCTTGTGTGGATGAACGCCTACCCCTGATAGCTGAGACACTGCTTTGTGCAGGTGCGGAGGAGAATAATCTCTCTTCAAGTTGGTGAACCTTTTCAGAAAGTTTCTCCGCAGCTGAGACGCAGGCCTGTAAGGAAGAAGAGAGACTTTCTTCGTACTGCCGGAGTTGTTTAGCCGCTTCATCCACTGTGGGTTCCTCATCCTCTTTCCAGGCCATTATTGCCAATGAGCTGGCATATGATGATGGTGCACTCCGTACAAACTTCCGCCACATGGGTCGTGTACACCTGACTTCATCTGGATCTTTGGATGTTTGTCTGAGGTCTGGATCCTCATAAATCACTTCCCGTACGGCTAATTCCCTCAGGTACTGGATTCCCTTCTCCATAGTGGTCCACTTGCCTGGTAGACATAAAAGTTCTTCCTTGAAGGGATACCTTTCCCTCACAGCTGAGAGGAGACGCCTCCAGAGGCTGTGAGATTGTGCTCCATCTGCAATTGCTTTGTCAATGCCTGCGTCTCTAGCAAGGGATCCCAGTCGCTTGGCTTCCCTGCCGTCTAATTCCACACAATTGGCTCCAGAGTCCCAGCATCGGAGCAGCCAGGTGACAAGCTGCTCACCTATACAGTGACCAAAATCTTTTCGCACATCTCGTAACTCACGCTCGTTTAGGCTTCGGGTAGTTACTGTTGATTTTTCGGCATCCTCATCTTCCTCCTCCTGAACCCTTGATGGCCCAGCGTCGTCGTCGTCTCCGTCGTCTCTATACCTAGATTTGGCAGAAGACTCTCTGCGTTCTAAACGACCTGAATCTCTATACCATTTTTTCACCTTCTCTACAGGGGCAGCTTGCACTGCTACTGCTCGTTTCTCTGACCTTGTTACAGGGTCTGCCACAGAGGTAGGAATACCCTCTGCAGGGTCAACTTGCACTGCTACAGCTCGTTTCTCTGACCCAGCCACAGGAGCTGGAGCGGCTGCAGGAGCTGGAGCAGCTGCAGGAACCGGAGCTGGAGTGGCTGCAGGAACTGGAGTTGGAGCAGTTGCAGGAGCTGGGACTGGAGTAGCAGCAGGAGCTGGAACTGGAGCGGCTGCAGGAGCTGGAACTGGAGCAGCTGCAGGAGCTGGGACTGGAGCAGCTGCAGGAGCTGGGGCTGGAGTGGCTGCAGGAGCTGGGACTGAAGCGGCTGCAGGAGCTGGGACTGGAGCGGCTGCAGGAGCTGGAACTGGAGCATCTGCAGGAACTGGGACTGGAGCGGCTGCAGGAGCTGGGACTGAAGCGGCTGCAGGAGCTGGAACTGGAGTGGCTGCAGGAGCTGGAACTGGAGCATCTGCAGGAACTGGGACTGGAGCGGCTGCAGGAGCTGGAACTGGAGCATCTGCAGGAACTGGGACTGGAGCGGCTGCAGGAGCTGGGACTGGAGCGGCTGCAGGAGCTGGAACTGGAGTGGCTGCAGGAGCTGGAACTGGAGCATCTGCAGGAGCTGGGACTGGAGCATCTGCAGAAGCTGGGACTGGAGCGGCTGTAGAGTCCACCGTAGGGGTCACAGTGGCCGTTGGATCTGTCACAGGGCTTGGAGTGGCCGCAGGGTCTGTCACTAAGTTGATAGCAGTATCAATGGCAGCTCGATAGGCATGAGCCAGGCCCCAGCATGTTACAATGATTTGTGTTACTTTGGAACTGCCAGAATCATGACACCTTTTTCTCAAGCATTCTGCCAGTTTTTGAGGATTTTGCAGTTGTTCAGGGGTGAATTTCCAAAACACTGGGGGTACCAACTGCTCTAGATGCCTGCCCATATCCTCCCATACTCCCTGCCACCCACAACTATACTGCCTCCGGGCAGATCTCCGGATGAGCTTCCTAAGTAGTTGTTTAACTTTAAGCAGAACCTGAAGTGCATTCAGGAGGCAGAACAACAAGACTATGCTGGTCTGAGTATCCCAAGGATATTCAATATCTTGGAGAGCTATTGTAGCAAGCTCGGAGGGTAAGAGGGTGGTGAAGGAGGAAGGCATAGTGATCCAGGAGGATACAGGGGTGGTGAAGGAGAAAGGGAGAGTAATCAAGTAAGAAAAAATATCTTCCCCTTTCCCCTCCACAGATTGACTCCCTAATGGAAAAAAACAATAGGTATAATTGCTAATAGTTTCCAAGATACAGTTTCCAAAATACAGAGTCGACGATGTTACTGCGTACAAATACCAAGTTAGAGTCATGACCAGATATCTCATCGTCTCATAAGCCATTGCTACAACACTCAGTACCATAATGATCTGAAACCAGGGCCCGGAGAGGATAAACAACATGACAGGGAGCAAATACGGAAAATAATGTACTATAATACTCAATTTGGAAAACAGGCGCAGCAGAGTTGAGATTAAAGCAATCAGCATTATGACAAGTGACTATTAAGCAGGTCTAATACTTACACCAATTTTAGTTTAACACACTGTGGTCAGATCTGCCGTTATCTCAACCTTTCGAGACCCACGTTGGGCGCCAAAAAGACTGTCGTGGTTTAACCCGGCTGGCAGCTAAATACCACGCAGCCGTTCGCTCACCCTCCCCCCTCCCTCTCTGGGATGGGGGAGAGAAATGGAAAGTGAAGCCCGTGAGTTGAGATAAAGACAGTTTAATAAGACAGGAAAATAATAATAACAAAATAATAATAACAATAATAACAATAATGTTACAATGGTGATAATAGGAAAGTAATAATAATATGTACAAACAAGTGATGCACAATGCAATTGCTCACCACCCGCTGACCGATGCCCAGCCTAACCCCGAGCAGTCCGGCCCCCTCCCCCCGGCTAGCCACCCCTATATATTGTTTAGCCTGACGTCAGATGGTATGGAATACCCCTTTGGCTAGTTTGGGTCACCTGTCCTGGGTCTGTCCCCTCCCAGCTCTTACTGCACCCCCAGCCTGCCTGTTGGCAGGACAGAGCAAAAGGCTGAGATGTCCTTGGCTTGGTATAAGCACTGCTCTGCAACAATTAAAACATCGGGGTGTTATCAGCACTCTTCTCATCCTAAGCCAAAACACAGCATTCCACCAGCTACCAGGAAAAAATTAATTCTGTTCTAACTGAAACCAGGACAGATACTTAGAGTTTTAATAACAGTTTTCATCTGATGAACAAGAAAACAGGAAAACACAGGAGATCTGTGAACAGAATCAGCATCTTTACTAATGTTCAGTAAAAACATTGACCATTTTCTGCTGTTTTAGGTGGCTTTGTTATCTCTCAGGAACTCCTTGCATTCCTCTTCTGCCCTGACCTGTTGCAAAGCCGTTAAAATCTTGCCTTTACCTGAGAGCTTCTCGGCAGCTAAAGCAGCAAGCTTTGTATTAAACCTATACATCGTGGCTGCGCTTGGAAAGCACTTCTGTGAGATGAAAGGTGTAAGGTGTTCTTAGCATCACCTTGAAACCTAGCTCAGTAAGGCCTTTATAGTACTAGAGAGAGTTGCACTTGTCCTTGCAATATGCAAGCATGTGCCGTTATGCTTATACAGTGCTGCGTATTTACACACACCATAAATAAGTTCTTACCTGCTGAGCCTGGGTAACCATATCCTTATGGACTGTGTCTAAACTGACATTCGACTGGGCGATTAATGCCGATACAATGGTCTCTGCTTGTTCTTCGGCAAAGCCTGAAAAACAGGTGAAGGATGAGAAATTAAGGTAACATTAGAAGGCTGGGTGACGAGTAGAGCAAGAGGTCCACAATAAATCGGGACACTCAAGTGCTGTACCTAACTACAGCAGCAAATGGGAAATCGCACGGTTACTGAAAACTGATGGTGAAAGCTGGTCGCTGTGACGTCTCACTACGTGAAAAACAGACAATGCTGCAAAAAGATCGTTACCTTTTAATATACTGAAACAGTCTTTGCAAGCAGCTGATGGGACTACCAATATTTCTGTACCGTGTTTAACTGCTCACGCATTAAAAAAATAGAGGATGTAGGACAGAGGGTGTAGGAGAGGGTGTAGGACAGAAAGAGCAGGGTCTCCTGAATGCAGCACTGCACGGTGTCCCTAGGAATGCTGGTGTGCAAGGACAGCCAGGCATAATTCAGGACACCAGCTGGAGGTACACCTAAGGGAAAAGAAGCAAAGTAAGTTGGACAGGCCTGCAGAGGAGGGCAGTCCCATCTGGGCAGCTGCTGGGCCCTCCAGCACTGACGCCCTGCTGCTGGCCTGCACCTGTAGCTGCGCCAGCCGCCAAGAGTAGAAGTCAAGCACCAACGCAGCCATCAGGATGCCAACAGCACGGACAGGGACGTTTCCACGAGCTGCTGTCTGGAGGGAGGTGCAAGGCATTCCTGGGCCTTGGCTTGTGAGGAGCTCAGGCCTTTCTGAGGATGTTCTGGAGGAGCTGTGTAAGCGCTCCGCTGCCCTCCCAGCAGCAGCAGCTGAGCAGGCAGCCTAAAGTGAGGGGAGCCCTGCCATTCATCTGTCTTCTCACCGGGAAAAGTTTCTTTCTTATATGGGAGCCCGTGAATTCTGGCAAAGTGTTCTGAGAGCTGGAAGATGGGCTTCTTTACATCAAGGAGCCGAAAAACTTGAATGGGTATGTCCCATTTAAAAGCGAAGATCCGGTTCTGAAGGCTTTCCCTATTAGTTGGGAACCCCGTGGAGGGATTCCACTTGAGCTGAGGCTGTTGGCTGTGCTCTTCCTAGCCCAGCTCTTCTGTAGGGGACAAAAAGGAGGGAGCTGGGAAACTCCCAGACACTGAGGCCATCTCCAGGGCTCTCCGCAGTGACGCCTTCTGGCACCTTCCCAGGAGCAGTGGCCAAAGCACAAGGGCCCATCTTCTGGCTAGGAGAAGCCCCACGCTGGATTTCCAGTGCCAGAAATACTGAAAGACTCTTCCTCCTTCCTTGCTTTTCAGGGGGTCGCAATCCCTGGGCTGGGCACGTTCTTCGCTATTAACTGGGAGCCACCCATGGCAGACCTTCGGCTCCTTGATGTAAAGAAGCCCATCTTCCAGCTTTCAGAACACTTTGCCAGAATTCACGGGCTCCATTATAAGAAAGAAACTTTTCCTGGTGAGAAGACAGATGAATGGCACCCTAACGGAAAGTATAGGGCCAGCAACTGTTCTCACAAGGTAGGCTTGGCAGAGGCACCACGTTTTAGAAAGAGGAGATTTGAGCCGTCGTGATGTCATCTGTGGTATGTCAGTTGCCCTCCGGGACAGCAAGAAGGCTCTGACTTATTTTTTTGCATACACCTAGCGGTTCGTTCTGAGTCAGCCAACACCTCAGCCTGCATTTGAGCACAGCGACGAGTTATCTCCCTTGCTCAGACATTCAGGCTCACAGATGAGTAGCAGATACCCAGACGGGACTGCCCTCCTCTTCAGGCATGCCTTAGTTCCTTTGCTCCTTGCTTCTTTTCCATTAGGTGTACCTCCAGCTGCTGTCCTGAAATATGCCTGGCTGTCCTTGCACACCAGGACACCGTGCAGCGCTGCATCCAGGATAGCCCTGCTCTTTTTCTCTTATGCCCTTGCAAAGAAGCAGGCTGATGACTTCGTCTTCAAGGACACGGGCCTATCCCTTCTGAACAGTTTGTAGCCATCATCAGCCACACTCCAGTCATGGGAATCATCCCACCAGGTTTCCGTGATGGCAGCTACGTCATAGTTTCCTTCTAGCACGGTGGCCTCCAGCTCCTCCTGGTTGTTACCCATACTGCGTGCATTAGTGTAAATGCACCGCAGCTGGGCCACTTTTTGGGCAGGAGAAGCCCTAGTACTCTCTTGACCATACTCGCGTGTTTCCGTAGTAACTAACTTCTCACCAAGCCTTGTGTTCTTCCTGCAAAATGTCATCCTCATCCTTCATCAAGACACAAGACTGCAAGGTCTTGCTAGCGTCACATCAGGTTTGAAAGGAACAATTAGTGAGATTAAAAGAGATCAAGAACATCGATGAACGATTGTCCGAGGCATTGGTTGTCTTGAATCGCTTATGCTTGAGTAGGGACCGAGAAGACCCTCCTGCAAGTATTCATTTTCAAACAATAAATATAGCAGCACCAAATGTGTTACCACAAATAAGAATGAATTACCGAGATCCTGCTACAGGAACTTGGAAAGGGCCATACCGGTACAGAAATACAAATAACACCTGTGATTACAATGACACTGCTAGGCAGGGTTTAGGGGTTTATGGCACGGAGACAAGGGGTAACAACTGTAGCGTTTGGAACAATCGTACAGCTATGGCCTTACCTCCTGATGTTTTTCTGATTTGTGGGGATAGGGCCTGGCAAGGTGTCCCTGCAAATGCTATCGGAGGTCCATGTTGCTTAGATAAACTCATTACATTTGCTCCTAGCTTGTCGCAGTTGCGTGAGGTCACCAGACATAAATGGGCATTGCTCGCACCGGATCGCAATGATAATGTTGAATTGCTTGGTGTTGCAGCTAGAGCGGCATTGGCAATTTTAGTGCCAAAATGGCCTCTGCAGCCGCACTTAAGAACTTAGAAAAATTGGTATGCTGGGCCGAGAAGCAAGCCCATGCCACGACAGAGATACTTGAGGAGGTGTTACCAGATCAAAATAGTCTGCAACATGTGCTTTTACAGGATCAAGCTGCTATTGACTTCTTGCTTTTGGCTCAAAGGCATGGGTGTGAGGACTTTGACGGAATGTGCTGTTTAAACCTTTTCGATCATAATGAGTCAATTCACAAATCCGTTATTTTCCTGAAAGAGCACATGAGAAAGATTCAATATGATATCAATCCTTTCAATCAATGGTTCACTGATTTGTTTGAAACGATGCATAGATGGTTACTGAGATTAGTCAAAGAGGGATTAAGGATTCTGTTTGTTGTGGTGTTAATCATCATTGCGTGTTGTATTGTAATAAATGTGGTTAAAGGGTTACTTGCAAAACTGTTACATCGGGCTTGGTTTGCTCAAAGAAAAAGAAAAAAAAAAAAAGGAAAAAAAAAAGGTGGGGGGGGAGGGAACTGTTGAGGGACTTTTTGAAACAGCAAAAATCCCATGGCTTGCTGCAGCTGAGCAAACCAAGCTACCGGGGCAACTGTGAGAAATTCCCATGACAGTGTTCCCACATTGCCCAATTGAGGAATTCAGAAAAACATTGTTACCAGCATCTGGCTTCAAGGACAAGGTCTACGTGACTGCTAATCACAAGGGGCTTGTTTTCTTGCAGGTGGGGTTGTTTTCTTGTAGTTGTTTGTCTGAGTGCTTTTGACCAATAATCTTGGGTGAGACACTATCCGCCCCTGCTAAGTTCACTAGAAAAGTTAGGCTATTCGGGCAATAGAATGGAGCATGATCTGACCATACTGGTGTCTGTCGTGCTTTCGGCCGTGCTTCCTGCGACATGCTGGCACATTCCTCACCCACGAGAACTGGCATGGTACTTTCAGCCTCACAGGAGGAGCGTTGCCAGTTGCTATGTGTATCTAACGGTTGGACGTGATGATCTTTGAGGTGCTTTCCAACCTAAAGGATTCTATGGTTCTATAATTCTATGACTGTGAGAGGCCCAGGGCACCAGGTTGGCGTGGCCTGCACCACTCTTTCTCCTGAGATCAACGACACAGAGAGGAGCACTGGGAGCAAAAGTCTGCCTGAGCTTTTATTCCCAGTAGAAGGCAGTTGCAGATGAGCTGAGGCTGGGGGCAGGATGTGTTGGGGCATCTGAATTCCTGGGGCACTGTCCTGAATTCCTGGGGCACTGTCCTGTTCCTATCAGTGATGTCAGCTGCCAGCACCGAGCGCCCTCCTGGTGCTGGCAGCTGGGCGCTGCTACTCCCACTCTTCTGCGATGAAGCTGCAGCACAAAGCACTGCACAGAGCCCGAAGCGCCTGTCTCCTGATGTGGGTGGGCCGTGGCTGGTGTGCCGGGGCTTGTGCGAGGTCATGGATGCCTGTGGGAGACAGAGAGGTGTAGGTTAGCGCCTGAGTGGGTGATGGGCAAGCCCCTGCCTTCCCCCCACACCACCACCAAGGCCTTTCCCCCAAGGGGAGGGGTGGCCCAGGACCAGCCAGCCCCCCTGCGCGTACCTAGCCCTTGCTCCTGCTCGCTGCTCTGAACAGGCCCATCCAAAAGTCCCCGGGATGGCTCTTGTTTCTGGCACGTTGCTGGCTCGTCTGCTGGTGTAGCTTTGGTGCAGGAGGACTGCGCTTGGCCTCCCTGCTCGGCGGCAACCTGCATGGGGAGAGCAAGAGCACAGGTGGGTGATGGAAGGGATGTCAGCCCTTGTGCCTGGGGCGTCTGGGAATGGAGAGCAGCAGGCAGCTCCCCAGCACGCACACCCCACGCACTGCTTCTGCCTCGGGCTGCCCTCGGTGCCTGGAGACCACCACGCGCGCTGGGCTTACCTGGTGCCCAGGAACCGTAGCCAAGGGAGTAGCCACTGCTCCGGTTTCATCAACTGCTGTATAGTCAACAGGCTCTGGGGTGGGAGGAGGCACCCTGGGCCATGCAGCCGAGGGAGCAGTGGGTGCCTTGCTGGTGGCTCCCTGCATGAGGGCTACAGAATGGAGTAGCACTGCAGCAACGACAATCTCGGATGTTTCATCCAGCTCTTCCTCAGAGACACTGCAGGCGTGTCGTGCGCGTCCCTGGCTTTCAACCACCACCGCAGTGCTGTGCTCGCTGGGGCTGGGACATGCTGATGGCTTTGCCTCTTGACCTCCAGGTGTCTGGGGAGGCGCTCTGTACCCCTCATCTTCGCAAATAGGGGCTGAGGGAGGACTTGCTGGCGTCCTCTCTGCTGGTGCTGGTGCTGGTGCTGTGAGAGGCGATCCGTGCCTCTCTTCCCCGGGACCTTCTGCCAGGGCAGCAGCTGAGAGTTCAGTGTCCGTGGGCTCTGATGAGCCAAGAGAGGCGCTTGTTGGGTTTTCTGCTTCTTGTGCTGCGGCCTCCCTGTCCACGGTGCTGGATGAGCCGCCTTCTTCTGGGGGAAGGGCCGCTGGTTCCTGGAAGAGTGTGGCGAACCTGGGGTTGATCCAGGAGTTGAAGATGACAATCTCTTCCCCGGGACCTTCTGCCAGGGCAGCAGCTGAGAGTTCAGTGTCCGTGGGCTCTGATGAGCCAAGAGAGGCGCTTGTTGGGTTTTCTGCTTCTTGTGCTGCGGCCTCCCTGTCCACGGTGCTGGATGAGCCGCCTTCTTCTGGGGGAAAAGCCGCCGGTTCCTGGAAGAGTGTGGCGAACCTGGGGTTGATCCAGGAGTTGAAGATGACAATCTCCTCCTGTTTGTCCCATCCCACAGGACCGCTTTCTTTCCTGCCTCGGCCCTGGCTTGTCCCCTCCTTGCTGCTCCCCTGCCTGGGTTTGACGTCGTGGGCTCTCTCTTGCTTGTGCTTTTCAACCCTGCCTGGGCTGGCTGGTGCAGGGTCTCTGCTGGCAGTTGTTTTTCCTGCACCTCCCCGACGATCGAACGCTGGCAGAGCAGCGGTCCACCTGCTCTCCATGTCAGTCTGGACGCCGGCTGATCTTGTTGCTGTCACTGGGCACCCCATGTGTGCCGGGTCCCCCAGTGCTGCCGGTCGTTGGCCTTGTTCCCGCATTTTAGCCATCGTCTTTGACATGACTTCAGACACAACAGACTGTGCTGTGTCCTGCAGCGCCGTGAAAGAGTCGGTGGGGCTGTGTGGGGCAGGGTGCCGGCTCTTCTTCAAATGCCGGGGCACTGCTGTGGGGAGAGGTGGTGTTCTGTGGCCTTTGGTCCTGGGACCTCTGCCTGATGGAGAAAGCCTTGCCCTGCTCTTGGCTTGCTCGTTGCAGGCTACAGCGTTTCTTATGACTGTGGAGACGAAGGACCGTACTGAGTACTCCACATCCTCAGCAGGGGCCACAGGGCTGTGTGGGACACGTTCCCGCCTCTCTGCCCTCACAGCCCTGTCCCTCTCACCAGAGATGCACGGAAGTGGTGGCAAAAGCTCTTGCTGGCTGCGGGGCTCTTTTCCCAATGACTTTGCCCTTCCTCCCCCTGAAGATGCAGAGGCTGCTGCTTGCAGAGGGGGCAGCTTGCAAGTGGCCCTTTCAGACGATGATGTCTGTGCTGCAGGCACTTGCTTGGGTGCTGCTGTCTGAGTCACTGTCAGCCTTGGGAAAGGTGGCACGGCTGGCAGCTGGATTCTCTCGGCCTGCCTCACCCCACGGTGAGGCAGTGTCTTCATGTCTTGCGGCTGCTCCATCTGCAAGAGAAGGCGAGGAGAAAGGCCAAGTTACTTGGGCCATTTCTGCCATTTCCCTCCACGTCCCCCCTAGAAGTGCTGCTGTGAGCTGCCCTGCAGCGGCCCCCGGCACGCCCTGGCAGCTCCCCAAGCAGAGCCGGGCTCAGCCTGCCAGGGTAGTGCCCTGCCTGTCTCCTCCTGCAAGTGCCGTCTGCTCGTCGGAGGGTGCCAGGGCTGCCAAAGATGTTCGACCGAACCCTCCTGGGGCTCCCGACTCCGTGTGGCAGCTGCCAGTGTGACGCACGCTCTCTGGGCACGACCGCACCGGCAGCCTGTCCGCATGGAGGGACGGTGGAGGCAGCTCCTGGCTGCGCACAGCCAGGTTGAATTAGGCCACGCTGCTCTTTGTGCCTCCGGGCACAGAACTGCCAGGGCCACGCGGGCTTCGGCTGTCCTGGGGGTGGGCTCTTCTTGGAGAAGCCCCAGGTTTGGGAATATTTGTGTCCGGGTCCGAGGGGCTCAGGGCCAGCTGGCCGACTCGCTGCAGCACCGTTCTCCTCATCCTGGTGCTCTCGGTGCCATCCCGTCACGCTGCTGTCCCTGTCTCGCTCCCTGAGCCTCACCTGGCGCCGCTCCTGTACGCTCCGCTGCCCTTCAGCGGGCTGGGAGTCATCCTTATTCTGCTGCTCCTCCATGCTGTGCTCCAGGTCCTCTGAGCAAGAACTCCAACGGGCACCCAGGGGAGCTGCTGCCTCCTGACAGAGCTGCTCTCCTGAGAGTGAGTGGGCAGCCCGGGGCTCGGGCTTTATAAGGGACACCGTTGCCGTGGGTACCCCTCCGTGTCACAATGGCCTTTGGGTACGCATCACAATGCCCCGGTGGTTGCCATGGGGCCCTCAAGCCCATATTCTGGCAGACACCCCAGGGACACCGTCTCACACACCCACAGCAGGGTCTGCATTGGCAGGCACCTCTGGCTCCTTCCAGCCAGTGCCCCTGGCTCAGCCCCAGCTCAGTCTTTCTCAGGGGAGTCAGCTTAGCTCCCTAACTGCTCCCATCAAGTGCTCGTTACCTGCTCTGCCAGGAGACTTGTCTGGAGAACAAGTCCTACGAGGAGCGGCTGAGGGAGCTGGGCTTGTTCAGCCTGGAGAAAAGGAGGCTCAGGGGCGACCTGATCGCTCTCTACAGATACCTTAAAGGAGGCTGTAGAGAGGTGGGGGTTGGTCTGTTCTCCCACGTGCCTGGTGACAGGACGAGGGGGAATGGGCTTAAGTTGCGCCAGGGGAGTTTTAGGTTGTGTTATAAATGGCTCAGTCTTCAAAATAGGATTAAATAAAAAAATAGGATTTATTGAAAGAATAGAGGTAAGCAAACAGTGCTGGGTGCACCGGGAGTCTCCGCTCCACCAGGACACACACCAGTTACATCAAGTAGCTGATTTTTATGCTCCTAGGCTAATACATACGCATTACTACTTCTAAAAAAAAAAGGTTATTGTAATTAGCTTCTGGGGTCCAGTCCCTCCTACTGGAGCACGCGCATCAGTCTCCGGTGGTCCCTCTGGGTCCCTCTGGCCACCTGGCCAGATATCAGAGGCTTGCACAGTATCCCATAACAGTCACTAGCTGTTATCAGTTGTTCTGAAACCCCCAGACATCAAAGGCTTCATACAAACACAAATAGTTTTCTTATTGACACTTCACAAGTAATTAAAACATTCCTCACCAGCCATTCACAGGGACAGTCACACCTATAGCAGTGTTAAGTTAATCCTGAAGAAGACAAAAAAAAGGCTGTAACTGTTAGAAATAGAAGTTCAGAATAACAAAAGCAAACAGGTTCATAAATTTGAGGAGTATTTTCTGAAGACTTGATAAATTGACTAGAATGAGGGGGAGACTGGGACACACTGCATCTGTGGTTCAAGAATTAAATTGCCAGTGCAGGGCCCAGAGGCAGACAGGACTGTTCTTTATGGACACGAATTGTTAAAACATTCCTCACAATTGGATCTGAGGAAGAACTTCTTTACCAAAAGGGTTGTTAGACATTGGAGCAGGCTGCCCAGGGAAGTGGTGGAGTCACCACCCCTGAAAGTCTTTAAAAGACGTTTAGATGTAGAGCTTAGGGATATGGTTTAGTGGGGACTGTTAGTGTTAGCTCAGAGGTTGGACTCGATGATCTTGAGGTCTCTTCCAACCTAGAAATTCTGTGATTCTGTGAGATGCTCTGCTCGGTCGTCCGCGTAAGCTTCCTGGCTCTTTTGCCTGACTGCCCACACATCAGCAGAGACTGCACTCGAGCTTGGACGCCCATCGGGCAGCCCTGGCAGTGCAGCTGGAGCAGGAGCAGGAGCAGGAGCAGGAGCAGGAGCAGGAGCAGGGATTCCTCCCGTGTCCGGGCAGCCAGAGGCCTGTGGCTCTAGGCACTGTGAAGGGCTCCCAGAGAAGGCGGGCACCAGGGAGGCGGTGGAGCTGGCGGAGAGGTGTCTTGAGGCTTGCTCTGGCGGGGCTGCGAGAAGAAAGCCCTGGGCAGCCGCAGGAAGATTCCCTGCTCCTTGCTTTAAGAGCAAGCTGTGGAGAAGCTTTCAGCGGCAGAGCCACAGCTGTGCCACGCTGCTGTTTAGCCCGCAGCTTCTCTGGCTGCTGAAGCAGGTCCTATGCTTCAGAGTTGTGGCTGAAACAGTGTTGGTAACACAACGGTGTCTTTGCTGGAACAGGTTGCCCCGAGAGGCTGTGGCGTCTCCATCCTTGGAGATCTTCAGAAGCACAATCCTCAGAATGGTGCGTAAAGCTAGTCCTTTGGGGAGAAAGAAAAGGAATTGGAAAAACAACCCCAAAACTAGGGAAAAGGATAAAAAAGCACAGGTTAGATATTGTTCAATTGTCTGGCCTGAAAAGCCATTAAAAGGAACTTTGCTCCTTTGGCCACAACACAGGTCCAATGAAAATTCCCGCTTCAAGTTTACATGTAAACAATAAGACTCCTTTTCCGCAGGAGGAGTCAAGTTATGCTCCCTCTAACCCTAATATTGCAGCAGAGGCAGCAGGAGCTGCACCAGCAAGGAAGTATATGTGTAAGTGTATGTGTTTGAGACAAAGTATCGGATCTGCTTGAGACAAAGTACTGCTGTGAAGTGAGTGACTCCTCACTCTAGAGTAACACTTGTAACAGTAACAGTAGAAGTTGCTGTACAGCAGATACAACATGAGAATCCTGTAACGGGATGGCCTGTCCCCAATGGCAAGGGGTAGCACTGGCTCTGCGGCAATAAATCCAGGAAGGTGTTGCCCCTTGGCTGGAAGGGAGCTTGCACCCTGGGGGCAATAATTCCACGTGTACCTATTATTGAAGACCCACAACGCCAAAGCCCCCTTGAGACCGCACGCAGAATTACGAGGACTCCAGATAATCCTCTAGGAAACCGAAACAGGGAATTTCACTCACTGAAGAACTACAAAATAACACTCTGCATGCAGCCCAGGCACTGCGAGAGGAGCTAAGCTTGTCAGAAACAGTACTCTGGAACCAAGTGGTATTCGGTTTATTAGTAGCCTCAGAGGAGAGAGTGTGCTGTAATTACTGCTAGTTGCTCTAGGCATGTAGATCAAAGGGGGCGAATGTGACTGATCTCCAAAGTATTTGGGAAAGAAACCAATCCTACTCAGAGCGGCTCAAGATGACGCTTCCAGGGGATTTAGAAACATTTGGGAGAAACTGACTTTGCGGTTACCTGACTGGAATTGGCTCAAACAGCTGTTTGTTGGTGTTACAATGATAAAGGCATTGCATATCTGGCATCCCCCTGACTTTGGAAGAAAACCACTGGGCCCTAATGTTGGAAAAGGTCAAGAACGGAGGACGTGTAGAAGTGCAGAAACAGCAATAGGAGTGAGAAAAGAAGAGGGGGGCATTGTGAGAAACAAAGCTGTGTTTTTGCAGTGGCTGGTGTTTTTGCAGTGGAAAACTCTGCTAACCTTGCATAGTCAAAAGGGATTGTGCAGGCATGGCAGTAGCAAAGCAGTGGGGAGGACATTAAGCAGATAAAGGGAAGGTCCCGCTGTCCCAGAATAAGGAGGATAGCTAAGACAACCAGCATGAGCTGCGCAAAATTAGTAGAAAAAGAAAAATCACAGGCCCTCTAGTCACGAGAGATGAAGGAAAGGAAAAGGAGAAATTAAAGGTTGGTCAAATAAAATTGTACATATATGCTATCGAAAGGCATCGAGGAGTTTGTAAACCCGTAGCACACAGCCCATGAGGAAACAGGGTCACCATGAGTCAGGTGTCGGGTAATAGGGAAGAAAAGGTCTCTTCGTGTGCATACTCTTCGTGTGCGCTCCTGCTCGCAGGAGGCCCGCCATTGCAACCGTGAATAAAATAGCTTCACAGAAGACCCTGACTGGAAACAATATTGAGACTTTTCTCACACTGGGGCGCTGTCCTGTGTCTCCCTGTGATGCTTCTGTGGGTGCTGCAAAGCTCCCTGAGGGCCTCGTGCCCACTACGCGCTCTGTGCTTACCTGGTGCCCAGGAACCAAGGGAGAAGCCACTGCTCCTGCTTCATCAGCTGCTGCTGGGCTGAGAAGATCTGTGCTGTCCTCCCTGAGAGGCTCTGCAGTCAAAGGAGAAGCCATTTCTTCTTCCTCTGGTGCTGCTGCTGGACCAAGAGGGGCTTCACTGGCTTCCTCCCCAGGTTGTCCAGCCCAGGGAGAAGCCACTGCTCCTTCTTGCGGCACTGCTCCTGGACCGAGAGGGTCTTTGCTGACTTCGCGCACAGGGCCTCCAGCCAAAGGAGAAGCCACTTCTTTTTGTTCTTCCTCTGCTGCTGCTGCAGCGAGAGGGGCTTCGCTGGCCTCCCCCACAGGGCCTCCAGCCAAGGCAGAGGCTGAGGATGCAGAGTCTGCAGGCTCTGCTGTGGGAGGAGGCACCCTGGGCCCTGCGGCCGAGGGAGCACTTGGTGCCTTGCTTGGGGCTCCCTGGCTCATGGCTACAGCACGGCGTAGGACTGCAGAGATGATGATCCGGGCTGTTTCATACAGATGTTCGTCACAGGCACTGGAGGCATGTTGGTCGTGTCCCTGTCTCTCGGCCATCGCCACAGTGCTGTGCTCACTGGGAGTGGGACAGGCTGGTGGCTTTGATTCTTGCGACACTGCTGTGGGGGGAGGCGCTCTGTACACCTCATTTGTGCACACTGAAGGAGGACTTGCTGGCCTGCTCTCTGCCTGCTCACTGGGGCTGGGACATGCTGATGGCTTTGACTCTTGACCTCCAGGTGTCTGGGGAGGTGGACCTCCTGGTGGAGCTGTGTAACCCTCCACTGCCCTCCCAGCAGCAGCTGAGCATGCAGCCCAAAGTCCCCGCGCGTGGGGGTCGTGCAAGTTATCTCCTTTCTTAACAGGAAAAGTTTCTTTCTTGTAAGGGAGTCCATGAACATTGGCTAAGTGCTCCGAAACCTGGAAGACGGGCTTCTTTACATCGAGGAGCTTAAAGCCTGCCATGGGCCGCTCCTGTTTAACAGCAAAGAAGGTGCCCAGCCCAGGTACTGTGACACCCTGAAAAGCAAGAAATCAGGAACACGGGTCAGTATTTCTGGGGCTTCTCCAAGCAAGAAGATGGGCCCTCATGCCTTGGCCACAGCTCATGAGAAGGTGCCAGGCAGTGTCACTCTGCAGAGCCCTGGAGATGGCCTCAATGTCACGGATTTTCCCAGCTCCCTCCTTTTTTTCCCTCTAAAGTGGAGCTGGGCTACTAAGAGCACAGCCAACACCCTCAGCTCCGTAAAATTCCCTCCAAGCAGTTCCCAACAAGTAGGGAAAGCCTCGAGTGCCAGCACCAGCGACATGCTGGCCTGCCCACTCTGGCCACGGGCAACACACAAACACCAGGCAGAATGGACCCCGTCCTTCTGCTGGAGCTGGGCTCTTCTTTTGTGCATACTGCCAAAGCAGCAACTGGAAGGCTGCAGGAAGGTTCCAGAAGCAGCGGCAGCAGCCCGGGCAGGGGCAGCCGCGAGTGCGGGAGCCGCTCCTGGGCTGTGGGCTCAGCGGCAGACGCCTGCCCCTGCAGGGGACGAGGCCCACCCAGAGCCTGCACAGCGGCATGGGCCTTGCCCAGACATCCTGGGGGGAAGCCCTGGCCGCAACAAGTGAGCGGGGGGGATGCAGAAGCCCCTCACAAATGCTGACGAAAAACAGGGCCCACAAAGTGAGAGGCAACCCTGCAAGACTTGGAGCAAAGAGGC
This sequence comes from Netta rufina, assembly GCF_964035555.1. Taxonomy (NCBI): domain Eukaryota; kingdom Metazoa; phylum Chordata; class Aves; order Anseriformes; family Anatidae; genus Netta; species Netta rufina. Next base: position 7,999,029 of record NC_140123.1, read on the forward strand.
ACTGTCTCTCCAGAGAGCACATTTCCTTCAGCACGAAGAAAAGGAAAGGCCTCTTGGCTCTAGATGCCGCCCGACACCACTGACAGCCGTGCTGGGGACAGCCCAAGGCCTCAGCCAGCTTGTGGCGCGGGGGGCAGGCAGAACTGCCAAATGGCCGCCAGGGCTGTCAGAGGGTGGGGCTGGAGCCGCCCTGTCAGGGAGCAGCTTTTCTCTCTCTCTCCCTGCACTCAGGGAGCACTTTCCTGTAGATCCCCTTTCCTGTAGGGCCACAGCTGAGCCGAGCATGCCAGCACTGAGAAGGAAACTCTCTCCTTTCAGTCCCATACAAACCTCGAGAGTGCCCCAGGGGGTGTGCAAGGTGATCCATTTGGGTGTGGGAAGGAAATGCTAGAACTGCCATTTGTTTATTCATGAAATCTTGAAAGGGAATAAGGAAGAAGGAATGCTTCACGAGTGTTTAATATAGAGCTTGTGCCTGGCAGCCTCCCTCAGTGTCTCCATGTGTCAGATGGCCACGTCGCACGTGGTCTGTGAGGGACGAGCGTGTGCCCCACAACACGGAGGGCTTCTCCGTGGCACCCTCACTCGTTCACAAGCTTTCAGCATTATGTGACGTAGCAGATTACATGGGCCGGGTTCAGTAGACTTCAGGATGATGTGCTTAAAAGGGATTTGAGGAAATCAGTTCAAAGGATGCCTATAGATTGGGATCTCTAAGGCCAAGGGCAGCAATTCAGCAAGAGGTATTCCACCCAAGTGGAATTGACAGCAACTTGCATCAAGGCTGCCTGATGAGAGATCAAAGTCCCCGAAAGTTTTAGGAGGAGAGAATGAAAACTGTGAGAGCATGTGAGAGAAAGAGAGCTCTTCACTTTCTTGTATGAGTGATGTGACAAAAAAAATTCAACTTGTCCTTCAGTTTTGTGCTGTGCAGATTTAAAGTCCCTGGGATAGGCTTTGGCCCTGCTGGCTTTCCTTCCTTTCTCCCAAGTTTCAAACTCTCTCTCTCTCTGCTTTTTGGCTATGTGCAGACCCGAGAGGTCATGGAAAAGCCGTTTTCCAAAAAGAGGCTCTTAACTTCAAAGCTCCCTTGGCAGCAGTACCAGCAGGGAAGGAAGACTTGTTGCTAATTCTGGGCTGAGTGAGGGCAGGTGCTTGATGCCTTTTTTTTTTTTTTTTTTTTTCCTGGGACCAAAGGGAAGGTTGCAGTGAGCCGTTACCTTGAAGTTCCACCCTGGAAGGATCAAGAGCTCCCAGCTCTTCCCAGCTCTCCAGGCACAGGCAGGTGCTGATGCTGGATCCTAAGAGCACCTGGCTTTCAGCAAGGGCGAATCAGCAGCCTCAGCTAGGAGGCCTTCGTGGCTGTCTTGGGAGGCCACGAGTGGTGCTACTTGAACTGCTTAACAGTCCCACAAAAATTGTGAGGTGGATTATTGAGGGAACAGAGCATCTCTCCTATGAAGAGAGGCTGGGAGAGCTGGGACTGTTTAGCCTGGAGAAGAGAAAGCTCAGGGGGGATCAGTGGATAACTGCATGCCTGCGGGCAGGGTGCAAAGGCAATGGAGCCAGGTTCATTTCAGTGGAGCCCACTGACAGGACAAGAGGCGATGGGCACAGAAGCAAACACAGGGGCTTCCACCTGAACCTAACCTCAGGATACATTTCTGTAGTGTGTGGGTGAGCGAGTCCTCTCACGGGTTCTCCAGTGAGGCTGTAGAGTCTCCCTCCTCAAGGGGAGACACTTGAAAGCCATCTCCACAGGACATGCTCCTTGGACACTGGTGCTGGGTGGCAATGTTTGAGCAGGGCGTTGGCCAAGCTGACCTCTTCAGGTACCTTCCAACCTCAACCATTCTGTGTTTCTGTGAAATCAGAACACTACAAAGCCCGTGCTGGTGCTTCCAGCAGGAAGCAACAGACTTTATTGGGCTCGCAGCTGCTCACAGCTGCGAGGGGTCCTCGCTGGTTTCCCTGATGCTCGTGTCATCTTCGGCATTGGAAGCACAGGGATTTTCTCACCAACGCTAGGGAGAGAAAAAGAAAGGGTTCAAGTTTCCGTTCCAGTGAGGGCAGCGGAGTGACACTCCCTGCTCCCTTCAGCCCCAGTCCTGTGGAGCATGCATATGCAGGAGTCCCAAGGCTCTGTGTGGCCTTGCGGGGGCCCCTCGAGTCCCAGCCAGTGACAGGGAATCTACGCAGCGCCAGGCTGAGGCGCTGTGTGAGGCCGGGCTGGAGACCTTTGGCCAAGCAGCTACGGAAGGCCAGGGCAAGGGTTCTCGTGAGCCCGGGGGCCTCATTGCCCAAGGAAGGGGCTGTTGCTAGCGGAATGAAGGCTGTTGCAGGAGAGGTTTACCAAATCAGAAGATCCTCTGCAGAATTTCCAGGGATGTCGACAGCTCTGCTCTTGGTCTTGTCTTTCTGCAGGACCTCCTCTCTCCTCTCCAGCTGTTTCCTCACGCGCTCAGTCCGCACTGAAAGGCAGCTGCAGCAACAGAGAAAAAAACTCTCAGGTGGGCTCTGAAGGCCCTCACCTCTGGCTGCCCAAAAGCAGGGAGCACAGCCTCCTTCCATTGTGGGTGCGTCACTGTCAGCTGCAGGGGAGCTTTAGGACTTTGGGTCTGCAGGGGGACAGCTGGAGGCAGGGCCTCTCCACGGTCATTCCCTCCGCGAGGCAGCCAGGGGATGGAGAGCCAAAGCCCAGAGCTGAGCCGCCCACATGTTGGATCCCTCGGGCAGCGTGCTGCAGCTCAGCTTTTCCTGGCCTTTTTGGGTGCTGGCCCACACTTACCTGGCAGTCGGTTTGCTCAGAGGAGCTGCCTCAGCCTTCTTCTCCGGCGGGTGAGGGATGAGGACATGCTGCTCTTTCATGTCCACTGGCACCATCTGCAGAGACTTTTTCAGTTCCACAAGTGCCATGGAGGATGCGCTCTCTGTCTGCAGCCTCTGCATTTCCATCTGCGTCTTCTGCTACAGGGGAAGCAGAAACAAGGAACCTTTTTAGATTGGGGGTGCTAATGTGGGAGCTGTCCCATGGCAGTGGGGCAGTCGTCCCCTCAGGTTTTCCCAGGCTCAGGGCAGTTTCCCTGCAGCCTGCTTTCTTTCAGAAAAGTAGCATGAAAGGCCTCAGCCTTCGCCTTTAAAGTTAAGGGGAAGACACTTTCACAGCAGTAGGCTTTGGAGGAGCCCTTCTCTGTCATGGATGATAACATTTTCCTCACTCTCCCATTCTTTCCTTGAGAGCCTTGAGTTGTGCTCAGAAGTCCTCTTCCTCCTCCCATTCTTAACTGAGCTGCTCCTCAGCCAGCGATGCCTGCAGAATTCTTTCATTTCACTGCTAACAAAGGCATCATACTTCCTACAAGGAAGAAGAGTGAGGAATGATAAGAGAAACATCAAATTTCCACAAAGGCAACGCTTGAAACAACCCGGCAATGGGTACACAGATCCAGTGGCTACCTGTCCTGTTCTCCGTTGACCCTCACAGGCAGGGGCTTGAATTTGGGGCCAGGCCGCAGCACAGCGCTTGCCCTTCCCCTCTTCTCCCATCCTTCAGGAGCTCTCCTGACGTGCTGTCTGCATTCTGCAAGCACACAAGAGGAAGATTTGCTGCTACAGCTTTTGCTCACCAACTGTGTGGCCAGAAAGGAAAGGGCAGTAGGTGGGGTATGTGTCAGGACCCCTGTGGAGTTCACCAAGTCCCTGTGTCTAAGGAAAGCCACTCGATGACTCAAGGAGAAGAGCCCAGGGGCTGCTTCTTTAAGGTTCCCCCCAGCCTCACCTGCGAGAAGGCTCTTTTTCCACTGCAGCCTGGCCCAGCTTTGCCTCCCCTTTCATCTTGGAGAGTCTGGATAGAGAGCGACCCTGGCGTGTGAGCAGCCGGCTCTTAATAGCAGGAGGCATCCCTGTAAGGAGGAAAAGAGAAGGCTAGTCAGAGTAGCTCCTCGGTGGCATCTTGGCCATGGCTGCCAGGAGACTGCTGTCATGTTACCTGTTCTGTGAGATTCCTCCTCCGTCCTCTCCTCTGCCTTCTTCTTGTTTTACTTACCTTTTTTCAGGTGTTGGGAGGTGATTTTCCCTTGCAGCTCCTCCACGTCATATATGGAGCCCAATCCTGGCAGCAAAACTAAGCCAGTGTAACTCCAGGGCACATCTTTCAATGCTGTAAAGCGCTGGTACTAGTGCCAAAATTTGACTGTCTGATGCCTGTTCTGCCACCTCCTTGGCTTCTCTGACAGCCAATCTATTTCCTCTTCCAATACCAGTATCCCGTGCTTGATGTCCTTTATAGTGCGTAATGGCAACTTGAATAGGCAGGTAAACAGCTTGGAGTAACTTCAGTATCTCTTCTGCATGTTTAATTGAGGATGGTAAGGGTCCTCTCTCCTTTCAAATTGCACCGTGTGCATGCACCCCACCAAAGGCATACTTCTGATCTGTCCAAATGTTAATTCTTTTCCCTTTTGCCAGCTCAAAAGCTCTTACTAAGGAGATGATTTCAGCCTTTTGGGATGATGTTTGTTACCACATATCCTGTGGGGTGAACTCCCTGGCGGATGAAGCTGCTGCCATCCATATGCCCATCGTCCGCATCTTCCAGGGGTGTTTCCTTTAAGACTTCTCAGGTCTCTGAGGTGTCCTGAGGGACAAGTGTGTGCTCTGCAACACAGAGGCGAGCTTCCCCTGCAACTCCTCCATGAGGTATATGGAGCCCAGTCATGGAAGCAAAACAAAGGCAGAGTGACTCCAGGGCACTGCTTTCAATGCTGTAGAGCGCTGGTCTTGGTGCCAGCATCTTGAGAGGGGCTTGCTGTGGGCTGGGAAGGGAAGAGCCATTCCCCCAGCCCATGGTTTTTCCAGGCTGTGGAAAACTGTGCTTGGACTTTGCTCTTGCGGAGGAGCATGTCCTGGTGTCCAAGGACAGGCAGGCATAATTCAGGACACCAACTGAAGGTACGCCTAAGGGAAAAGCAGCAAGGAGCTTCTGAGTAACGAAGACTGGCCTGCAGAGGAGGGCAGTCACATATGGGCATCTGTTGGGTCCACCAGCACTGTGAAAGAGCTGGCTGGCTGATGGCTCCTCTGGAAAGAAGGAAATGCCTAAAAGGCAGAGCTCCAAGAGGCTGGTGCAGCACAATCACGGTGTGTCACTGATGCCACAGCATCTGATGCCCTGCTGCTGGCCTACACCTGCAGCTGTGCCAGCTGCCAAGAGCAGAAGGCAATCACTAACACACTGTTTTGCAATCTGCAAGCACACAAGTGGAGGATTTGCTGGCAAAAGCTGTTGCTTATTAACCAGACACCCAGCAAGAAGCAAGGCATTTCTTTCCCACACCCAAATGGATCACCTTGCACACCCCCTGGGGCACTCTCGAGGTTTGTATGGGACTGAAAGGAGAGAGTTTCCTTCTCAGTGCTGGCATGCTCGGCTCAGCTGTGGCCCTACAGGAAAGGGGATCTACAGGAAAGTGCTCCCTGAGTGCAGGGAGAGAGAGAGAAAAGCTGCTCCCTGACAGGGCGGCTCCAGCCCCACCCTCTGACAGCCCTGGCGGCCATTTGGCAGTTCTGCCTGCCCCCCGCGCCACAAGCTGGCTGAGGCCTTGGGCTGTCCCCAGCACGGCTGTCAGTGGTGTCGGGCGGCATCTAGAGCCAAGAGGCCTTTCCTTTTCTTCGTGCTGAAGGAAACGTGCTCTCTGGAGAGACAGTGCCTCTTTGCTCCAAGTCTTGCAGGGTTGCCTCTCACTTTGTGGGCCCTGTTTTTCGTCAGCATTTGTGAGGGGCTTCTGCATCCCCCCCGCTCACTTGTTGCGGCCAGGGCTTCCCCCCAGGATGTCTGGGCAAGGCCCATGCCGCTGGGCAGGCTCTGGGTGGGCCTCGTCCCCTGCAGGGGCAGGCGTCTGCCGCTGAGCCCACAGCCCAGGAGCGGCTCCCGCACTCGCGGCTGCCCCTGCCCGGGCTGCTGCCGCTGCTTCTGGAACCTTCCTGCAGCCTCTGGCAGCTGGCGCCTGCTTGGCGGCCGCACGTTGGGCTTGTCAGCGTGGGATGAGCGGGCCGTGCCAGCCCGCAGCGTGGCATTGGCGGCCTTGTTGCCGTCCCCAGGGCACGGCTGACGGGGATAGTGTGGGTTTGATTTGCAAGGACTGGGAGAATTTGGGATGCAGTATCCCACTTCATCCGCAGGCAGTTCGCACTGAACAAGGTGGGCTTTGCAGCCTCATGCTGCCCTCTTACTCTGCTCTTTCCCAGAGCTGCCACCCCACAGAACGCACTTGTGGACCTGAAATCGAAGTCTCTGCAGCTGGCAGCAGTGCCTATGAAGCAGCAGCATGTCCTCATCCCTCACCCCCCAGAGGAGAACACTGAGGCAGATCCTCTGAGGAAATCAATGCCAAGTAAGTGTGGGCCAGCTCCCACAAAGGCCAGGAAAAGCTGAGCTGCATCAGGCTGCCCGAGGGATCCAGCATGCGAGTTGCTCAGCTCTGGGCTTTGGCTCTCCATCCCCTGGCTGCTTCGGGGTCAGGCAGTGACCATGGAGATGCCCTGCCTCCAGCTGTCCCCCTGCAGACCCAAAGTCCTGAAGCTCCCCTGCAGCTGACAGTCACACACCTCGTGGGGAAGGGAGCTGTGCTCACTTCTCCTGGGCACGGGGAGGCCGAGTTGGCGTGTTAGGAAACAGCTGGGGAAGAGGAAGGAGGCCCTGCAGGAAGGCAGGACCAAGAGCAGGGCTGTGGACATCCCCGGGAAGACTGTGGAGGAGCTCCCGCTCTGGTACTCCTCTGCTGCAACAGCCTTCTTTCCACAGCCCCTTGTTCAGTGAGGCCTCTGGGCTCTCACTGGCACCCTTCTCCCTGAAGGGAGCAGGGAGTGTCACTCAGCTCTCCTCACTGGAGCGGAATCTTGAACCTTTGCAGAGAATCACAGAATGGCTTGGGTTGCAATTGATGTTAAAGATCTTCTATTCCCTCCCGCCCCCTGCCATGGGCAGGGATGCCATTCACTAGAGCAAGTAGCCCAGTGCCTCATCCAAACAGGTCTTGAAGACCTCCAGGGATGGGGCATCCACGGCTTCTCTGGGCAAGCCGTTCCAGTGCCTCACCACCCTCTGTGTGAAGAAATTTTGTGGCCACCAAGGAGCAGCTCTGACTAGCCTTCTCTTTTCCTCCACTGTGGTCCGCCTACCTGGGTTGTTAGAAGGGAAATGCTTCTGGAGATGTGACATTTTGACAATTATTGTGCCTTCTTCAGTGCCTTCTTCATGATTAAAGAGGAACTCCCCGTGGTGGGCTGTGAGCTCCTTGATGTAAAGAAGCCCATCTTCCAGGTTTCAGAGACCTTTGCCAGTATTCATGGGCTCCCTTACAAGAAAGAAACTTTTCCGGGTAAGAAGAGAGATGAACGTCAGGGCTCCAATGTGTAAGGATGTGGGCTGCATGCTCACCTGCTGCTGGGAAGGCAGTGCAGGGGTTACACAGCTCCTCCAGGAGGTCCAGAGAAAAGCCTGAGTACCTCAGAAGCCAAAACCTGCCAATGCTTTGCACCTTCTGGCTGGCAGCAGCTGCCAGGAATGTCCCTCTCCATGCTGTTGGCACCCTGATGGCTGCGTTGGTGGTTGACTTCTCCTCTTGGCAGCTGGCACAGCTGCAGGTGCAGAGCAGCAGCAGGGCATCAGTGCTGGAGGGCCCAGCAGCTACGCAAATGTGACTGCCCTCCTCTGCAGGCCTGTGTAGTTCCTTTGCTCCTTGCTTCTTTTCCGTAAGGTGTAATTCGATTAGTTTTGCTGAATTATGCCTGGCTGTCCTTGGACACAAAGGCACATTGCAATGCTGCATTGGGAGGGACTTGTCCTTCTGGGTCAGACGCGTCTCCTGATGAGGCACAGGAGTCTGGCCCCTGCACAAAGCCAGGCAGTGATTTACCAGGTGCAGGCACTCGCTGGGCAGCTTGTGCTGCTTGTAAGGAGGGGTGAACATTAAGCCCTGCAAGATCTGCCCGTGGGCTGCTTTCTGCCTGAGCAGCCGCGATGCCTCCGTTGGCAAGGGCATCCCTTCCTGGCCATGGTCTCAGCCAGGACTGTCTCTCCTGCAGAGGCTAGGCACAACAGATTTGGCCACATGGGAGAGAAAAAGCATAGTCCCACATCCAGCTTCTGGAGGTGTCATCATCTTTTCCACGTGGGCGCGTTGCTTCTGCAGCCCTCGGCTGAGCGTTTTGGCAGCTTTTCAGCTCCTCTCCGGAAGGTCAGCAGTGCCGGGGCTTGCCTGCTGCTCGGGGAGGAGCTGGAGGGAGACTTCTCCAAGCACTGTTTCCTCCTCCACTCCACACCGATTCTTGCTTGTTTTGGACGAGGGGGCATTCTCTTCGTGTAGCTAGGGCTGGGGGAATGTCTATTGCCTGCCCAACCCATAACAAGCCCCTCTCAGATGCTGGCACCAAGACCAGCACCCTACAGCCCTAGAATGTGGTGCTCTGGAGTCACACTGCCTTGGTCTTTCTTCCAGGATTGGGCTCTACATACCTCGGGGAAGAGCTGCAGGGAGAAGAGCCTCTCCAAGCACCCAAGGGTTCTGCTTTGGAAAAGAAGGGAGAGGCAACGATGGAGGGAGAGTGTACCAGAACAGGTAAGATTGACTCTCGGAAAGCTGACTCCACAATCAGTAAGATTGTAAAGTAGCTATGTTTATGCAGCGCTGGGCGGCACGGGGGGTAGTCCCACCAAAGTCGTGCGCCCCTAACACGGCAACTTGCTTTGGTTATATGCAGTAAAGATTTACATATGCATGAGGTTTCCCAGTATGCCTATACATATTCATAACCTGTCCCCGCTTAGTATTAAAATTAGTTCCAAGAAGTCATTTCCATAAACTCCTCCCCTCTGCGCTTGCGCGGTGCCTTCTGGTGGTGGGCACTGAGGGTCGTGAGGATGAAGTCAGATGTCTTCATCAGGGTTGAACTTTTCACCTCGCCTCCTTGCGCATGCTCTCTGAGCCCTTGGTCATAATCTGGGCCATAAAGTTGGTTTGGTCCAGTTCTCCGGGCCTGAGGGGCTCCTGTTATCTCGAGGCCTTGCATGTTTGACATTTTTCATCTTGTCCTTTTAAGAACAGTGCTCCTTATCTCTGAGCCCTTGGTCACAGTCCGAACCATAAGGTTGGTTTGATCTGGTTCTTGGAGTCCCGGGGGCTCCTGTTATCTGGAGGGCTAAGCGCAGCACAGGCACATGGCAAATGTAGCACATATTAAGCAATGAGTGTTGCCTACATATTCATTCTTAATCAATCACTCTCTAATTTCTAATCCCATGTTTCATGGGATTATTCCCCCCTTTTCTGGAAAATCTAGTAAATTCTTTTACTTAATACAAAAATTCTTCTTCCCAGTCTCTATGGTATGTACCCCTCAATGCCTTGCCATGTACCTTTGTCAGGGAAGCTAGTATAGCCATTCATTGTAACCATTTCCAATTCCAAAAGTATTACAAAAGACAATATTAAACTTATACCAACTAATATCAGTAAAACAACAACCGGGTGACACAATGTGTTCAAAATCCCAGTTGCAGTTGGCGACCATCCTAAGAGTGCGTCCCACCAGTTGTGATTTGTCTTGTTTTACTCTTTGCAAATCTCTGCTTATTTCCTTTGTATCATGATGGACAGTGATTAGAGTCTTCTTTCCATTTTCCTGAATGCTTTCTTTTAAAAAAAAATTTGATCAGGTCTTGGTGTTTAACTAGTTGCTTCACTAACGTGAGGTTCACCCCAGCAGGTGTAGGTAATAACTTGTGATACATTGTGTTGTTAGACTTGATCAACTGGTGGGATACCACTGGTGCCAAATATAGAAAATCACACCTGACAATTCTAACAAAGTTAGAGGTAGAAAAGTTAGAATGATTTTTGCTAGGGAGAGTCATGTCTTCCTTCTCTACTTGTACAAAAGCACAAGCAGTTCTTAAACAGACGCAGCCTTGACCAGTATATCCAAGCACAGTCTTTTGACTAGTATTTGGATGAATTTCAAAGTGGCAAACGCCTTGTTGCGTGTCAAGACATACATCCTGAGCATCAGTGGTGTTGCTTTCACAAATAAATCCTTGTTGTTCCCAGGTAACACATGATTCTAGATTTACAGACTGCCATTTCCCATTCTCCATCCACGCCCATGTTCTATGCTCCGAAGGATAGAGCACTGTCTCCTCATGGTTTAATCCTAGTGCAACGATGGGCTGGATAACGTAAACTGTGGCATTACTTATAGTAGGCACAAAGGCAGTAGCCATGTTAACAATGGGATCATAGGTAAAATGTACCAGAGTCCACCAAGACTGGAACTTCTTCTCAAAATCATTGGCATTGTCCCAAACAGCCTTTTGGACTTCAGCCAGAAAAATGCCTTCACTTCCTTCCATAATGATCAAGGCAGCCGTTGCCTGCATCCATAACTGTGCTTGTATACAGCTAAGAGCTAAAGATACATTATCTTGAACCATACTAAGTGCATCTATTATTAGTTTGTGGTCTTGGTCTTTAGCCTTTTCCCATCTCGGTAACACCTGTGAAATTTGCCATTGGCTAGTTCCCAATGCCAATAAGGATGATTGTAGGGGCTGTTTTAGTTTTGTCCCACTGTTGTAGGAAGTACAGCCAAAAACAGCTAATTACTACAGTCTGTGTAAATACAAAATTATACCACCAATCTGATTTACCTGGGTGGATACAACCTTCTTGTTGGCCACTTTTGGAAATAGGTTTTACTAAAATCCCCGTTACTTTCTCGTGGGTCGTTCCATTAATCATTCGGCACCCTATTTTAATTTCGTCCCCTACGGTTCTTTGGTGTGTCCATTCTTGCCCTAATTTTTGCCATTCTTGTAATGTATATAAATGGTCATCATTTGTTAGCCAAATAACCACAACTGCTAACTTTCCGTTAACGCTCTTACCCTCTGTTGTTACAGCTTCAGACCAAGGCCGCTCACCATTCTCTATTATCATAGAGGCATCTTCTTGAATCACAGTTACGACTTATAAGCCATAGAAATAAAACAATTCTGTTAACTAAATTCCTGCTAACCATGTTACTAAATACTCCTGACCGTGATGTCCTCATTTTGCTCGACTGAGCTTTCGTTTCAGTTCACCGTCACCTGGCGTTACTTTCCAGGGGGTTCTGGAGCTTTCTTCACTTGCTAACGGTGAATCCAGGCACTCTGTTCCTTGATCTTAATTGCAGTGAAGGTTTTAAGGAGCACCTGGTATAGTCCTTCCCACTGTGGTTTCAAAGTTTTCTCTACAAGAGACTTAGCTACCTCTCAGGCTTTGGCAGTCCTACTGGGGAAAGCCTCTGGCCATCCTGAAAAGGTATCTGTTAACACCAGTAAATATCGACACCCCCGTTTTCTTGGAAGTTCAAGAAAAGTCAATTTGCCACTGTTGCCCAGGCCCATGGCCTTTTCCAGTTTGACATAGTTTTGGTTTGGGGGCATTTTGGGGGTGAGTCTGGAGACAAAGATCACAATATTAAGCTATTTGAGTGATGGTCGCATATTAGTTCCTGGCAATATTTTTTCCAATTAGATAGCTATACAAAGCGTCTATTCCCCAATGTGTTTTCCAGTGTTCTTTCTTTACCAGTGACCACAATAAATTGGAGGCGATGACTAGCTTCCCTTCCCTTCTTTGGTAATAGCCCATCCCTCTTGGTTATATTTTCCCTTCTGACTTTTGATTAATTTTCTATCCTTTTTGTTACATACAAGCTTACCTTCAAGGGGAATTTGCCTGTCTGGAATCAGGGCTCCCTCAGTTGCTACCTCACCTTCTGCTGCTTCTTTTGCCTCTCTGTCCGCCAGATCATTTCCTTCCTCCAATTCTGAGCTCACCGTCTGGTGTGCCTTAATGTGCATGATTGCTACCTTTTCAGGCAGCTGAACTGCTTCCGATAATCTCATTATTTAGTCTAGATTCTATTACGTCTTTGCGAGTGTTAACTGCATGCCCAGCGTGTTGTTTTCCGCTGATGACGTAGCTGCTCCCATATTTCCACCTCACCAGAAGGAGTGTCCTTCAGATCTGGACGGCTAGAGTAGGTAGCTTCAATGGTCTCCAGGCAGTCATGGTGTACTGGCTCCCCTTGGTTTCTGCTGATTTCAGGAACCTTTGTGGGGAAAGCCAGTGACCACCTTTCACTTCCAGCACTGTGGACACTGTGTGAGACACTAGCGCAGTTATTTTCTGTCCCAAGGTGAACTCGTGTTGTTATAAATGGCTCAGGATTCAAATTAGGATTAAATAAAAAAATAGGATTTATTGAAAGAATATAAAGGAATAGAGGCAAGCAAACAGCGCTGGGTGCACCGGGAGTCTCCGCTCCACCAGGACGCACACCAGTTACATCAAGCAGCTGATTTTTATGCTCCTAGACTAATACATATTCATTACTACTTCTAAAAAAAATAGATTACTAAAATTAGCTTCCGGGGTGCAGTCCCTCCTACTGGAGCATGCGCAGTCTCCTCTGGGGTCTCTTCTGGGGGTCTCTAGGGGTCTTTCATGCTGAAGGCTCGTAGTCTTCCTCTCCACCTTTGTACTTACTGGGCACCATACCAAGTTTACGGAACATCTTCTTCAAGTCTTGTCTCCCAGCCGCCCTTCAGCTTCTTTCTCCTTCCTCTTTATCTCTTGGCCCCCCCTAACCAGATACCAAAGATCCACATAGTATCCCATAACAGTCACTAGTTGTTATCAGTTGTTCTGAAACTCCCAGACACACGAGTAATTAAAACATTCTTCCCCAGCCATTCACAGACACATCTATAGCAGTGTTAGAAATAGAAGTCCGGAATAACAAAAGCAAACAGGTTCATAAATTTAAGAAGTGATAAATTGACTAGAATGAGGGGGAGACTGGGACACACTGCAGCTGTGGTACAAGAATTGAATTGCCAGTGCAGGGCCCAGAGGCAGACAGGATTCAAACAGAATTGTTCTTTATGGACACGACTTGTTAAAACATTCCTCACAATCCCTTATCTTCTTTTTAATATCAACAATTCGTGTCACTTCTGTTGTTAATAACTGGATTTCATCAGTCCGTTCTTGGAGGGTCCAATTCTTAAACATCATAATTGACATATCCCCTTCCCTTTTTAATGAAGTTATTACAAATGTACTATTTATCACCCGGTGTATTAATAACATAAGGCAAGGTATCATACAAGGTATATACAATAACATAATTACACCACATGACAATAAAAATAACACTCTTTTAACCCATGGTCCACCAGGCAGCCATGAAAATAAATCCCATTCCATATCCTTCCAGGTTTGTGTTTGCTCGCTCACCTCCCCCCCTTCCTTCTCTGGGATGGGAGAGAGAAATGGGAAAGTGAAGCCTGTGAGTTGAGATAAAAACAAGAAAATAATAACAATAATAATAATAACAATAATGATGATAATAGTACTACTAGTAATAATGTGTACGAAACAAGTGATGCACAATGCAATTGCTCACCACCTGCTGTCCGATTCCCAACCTAACCCCGAGCAGTCCGGCCCTCCTCCCAGCCTGCCTGCTGACAGGACAGTGAGAAGCTGAATCTGGCTTGGTCCTTGGCTTGGTGTAAGCACTGCTCTGTAACAATTAAAAACAATTAAAACATCATCATATTATTAACATTCTTCTCATCCTAAACCAGAACATAACATTCTATCAGCTACTAGGAAGAAACACCCTTTTTATCAATCTTTAAACGGCAATTACTAAAGCTAAATTTTCCACAGACTTCTCCTTCTTGTGCTAGTAAATAATCCAAAGCTAGGCAATTTTGATACAAAGCAGTTCTCATCTTTAAAACTCATTTAAATCAGTTCTCATCATTTATAACTATTTCTATTACAGCTAATAACCTAATTATTCTATTAAGTATATATACTGAGGTCCTATAGCCCCAGGATCTGTCTTCTGCCCACGTAGCTGGATCATAATAGGCAAAAGCCTTCAGTCAAGGAGTTAGGCCTGCTTTCAGGGTCAATTCAGGCTTGTGTTACCGTTCGGCCTGTCAGGGTGATCCAGCTCCTGGAAAACGAATCACAATTTTATATAGGTTTAAAAAGGATCTTATGTTATTTTCTCAGGACAACCTGGACAACCTGATCTTAGTGTGGGAGAAGTCCGGTCGAGGCCCTCTCACTCGGCAGTCCATACCCATAGGGGTTGCCTCCCTCGGTAGACCATACACACCGCAGTGGAGGGTCCTGCGCCGGTCTTGCCTTCTCCCTTTCCTCCCTTCAGGCTTGTCCCCTTTACTTGGCATCCTTAATTCATGCAGAGCCTCGTTGCCAGGATATTAGTTCTTCTTTAGCTTTAATTTCAGTTCCCCAGGAGCGGACTCAACCCTCCAAGTTTCAGTAGTTACTGGTCCTTTTATTCTGGATGCGTGGGTCCCTTTCTGCAGTTCTCACAGCTGTTTCAGTAGTCAGTAAAACAAGGTACAGTCCCTCACATCGGGGGTTCAGTGATTCTTCCCTCCCATGGCTGCTTGTTGAAACACTTTCTTTTTTATCTTCTGACAAGTTACATAACAGTTATCTAATTTGCTTTGCCGTATGGCCCTTTCCAGGTTCCTGTAGCAGGATTCATCTGATAGCCTTTCAGGTTGATACAGATTTGACTACAGATACCAGGGTTTTGGCATTCATCACTATCTCCACAGTTTCCCAGCTGGACAGTCACATTCATTTATGTTGTATTCCTTCAGAGGCTCATCACCCCAGTCCTTGGAGTCTCTCTGGTGGTTACACACTTTATTGATATCTATGCATTCTCCACTTCTGCACTTGAATTTGCCAGGTCCAGAGCACTGAATAACATTGTTACAGTTTGCTTCATCAGTGCCATCCAGACAGTCTCTCACACCACTGCACTGCCTACTCCTATGGACACAGTTCCCATCTTCACATCTGAACTGGTCTGGCCTGCAGGTCCAGGAAGGGCAGTTAATTTCATCACTTCCATCCTTACAATAAGGATCTCTGTCACATCGCCACAATTCTCTTCATCTTCTCCTCTGTCACAGTCTTTTTTCACCATCACATTTCCATGACACTGTTCTCATATGACACAGCTCAGCACTTTCGTCAGACCCATCTTCACAATCCGGGTCCCCATCACACTGCCATCTGTTTAGCACACAGTGACCACTGTTGCACACAAAGTCAGATTCAGCACACATCTTCTACACAAGCACTCTCATCACTGCCATCTGAGCAGTCTTCACATTTTACTCTAGCACCGTCGGCAGCAGTGCACAGTCAGGTGAAGGCGAGCAGCAGGCAGAGCGCCCCGCACTGTCACCTGTGTCACTTATACTACTCCTATTACCCATGCTGTTAGTGTCAGTGGCATCCTCCTTTTCTTTTTGCCACTGACCATTCACCACAACTGGATGAGACACATGATTACTAGTTAGGAAAGAGAGTGTAACGTCTGCTATACGGCTGCAGGCAGTGCCAGCTGCAACCTTAGGTTTGTGAAAGAGCCTGCTGGTGGTCATTTGGCAGTGTAATCTGCGTCTCTGCACTCCTGCCCTGCAATAGAGCTAAGTCGTCATTAGTAATGGTTATAACACCAATCTGGGGACTAATAGTCTTTTTTTGCATTGCAAGATAAACCTTTTATAAAAAGAATGCTGGAGTGAAGCAGCACAGCTGCTGCTGCCGCTGCCTCCATGGTTACGTCAGACAGGCTGCAGGGTCCTGATGTCCGCCCCTCTGCTCTGTGCCGACTCGCCTCACGGTGAGAGTCGACTGCCGGTGTCCACTGACGCCTCTGATCTCCCGTAGCAACTCGATCTCGGATGTCCCGCAATTACTTCAATTTCCCCGCGTTTTGCAGCTTCTGTCAGGTCTATTCTGTGTCTCTCAGAGCCGGCCGTGGCTCTGCAGCGTCCCAGGGCTCTCTCCGTCCAGCGGTAGTCCCTCCGTAGTTTCTCTGGTCTCCCAGCGCCGCTCCAGTCTCTCGGCGCTGCTCCGGTCTCTCGGCCTGTTCAGGTCTCAGCGAGTCCAGGTCTCGGCCTGTGCGGGCCTCATATGTTGCAGGAAGCATGTCATATCATGCTCCTGCCTTTTTCTTGTCACAGTCAAAACATTTAAGAGCAAAAAAAATAGGATACACAAGATACACAAGATACACCAGGCACCACCACTCAAACTTGGATAAAACAGCACTTCTTTTCAGTCTGTCAAGCACTTCGTTCATCTCTGCCCACTCCCCTTGCGGAGAGTACGGAACAACGGATCGTAACTCTGCACTCGCTTTGCAGCACTCACACAGCACAATCTCACATGGAGGCTTCCAGCACATCTCATTCATACCACAGGAATATAATTTAGAATGATAACCAACCAAACAAGTATTGTCTCTGACTGTGTTCTTCGTGAAGTGACTTGTAACACTTTGTTTCAAACCCTTACATTTACACAAATACTTTCAACACAAAATACATACAATATGCAAATATTACAATATACAACACAAAATACATACATAAAAGCACATACAATTATTACCACTCCAGTTAGTATCCCTCCAACAGCCGAAAACATACCGTTTGTCTGCGATTTCAGGAGATCTTTGCTCCTGCAGTGAGCAGCCGAGTGTGGAGTCCCCTCCGAGCAAAACGCTCAGGGTGCACCTAGGGGCGTCCGCGCTGCAGCTGATCCCGCAGCTGAGCAGAGTGTCTCCTGCCTGGCTCTCCAAAATGACTCACAGAAAGCTGACTCCACCATCAGTAAGATTGTAAAGTAGGTATGTTTACTCAGTTCCATGCAGCACGGGGCGGGTAGTCCCACCAGAGTCGTGCACGCCTAACGTGGCAAATTGCTCTAGTAAAGAGTTACATATACATGAACATTCCTATACATATACATATTCCTAACCTGTCCCTTTGTGAACAGTCCTCCTTATCTCAGACCCCTTGATTAAAGTCTGAACCATGAGGTTGTTTTTGATCTGGTTCTCGGGGTCCGAGAGGCTCCTGTTTTCTGGTGGTATAAGTGCAGCACAGGCACAAATGTAGCACATACTCATTCTTAATCAATTGCTCTCTAATTTCTAATTCCAGTGTTTCAGCTTGCTCTTTTTCCGGATCCACAGGTATTCTACTATTAATGTTCAAAGCCTGACAGACCCCGTCCTCCGTGGATCAAAATACATGGGGTCTTAAGGGTTCTTTTGGTCATTCTATCATATAATACTGGATCATTTTCAATTTACTCTTTAATTTTCTGGGGCCCCTATTGTTCCAATTTCTAATCATTATTCATAATGGACTTTTTGGTCATATATCTGGTAATTTGCTCCCTTTCTGGTCCTTGGTCTTCGATTTTATCTGACCCATCCGGGAATTTTACTAGTGGCAATTCCCACAGCCCTTGGTTGCCCCCAGTGAGAGTGTCTTGCAGGGGGTTTAGGACCTATCACCCACCCACGTATCCCTCTCTTCACCAGCCCAGCCCCCCCGACAGGAGATTAGAACCAGTGAGAAAACAGAAAGACATCTACGCAGACTTTAGAAGCCTCAGTTACACTCTCACACACAAACACGGGCAACCGTACCTTTACCCAACCGGACGGTATCTTACGAATCAGTCGTCTTCGTCCAGAGTCCAACCGGACGGTATCCACAAGCGTCTTCGTCTGGGATCGAACCAGACGGTATCCAAACGACTGTCGTCTTCGTCCGGTTCGATCCCGGACACCGGAATCCAACCGAACGGTATCCAAACGACCCTGTCGTCTTCATCCGGATCTTCGCGCGCAGAATTACGGGCAAAAAACAGCCGGCAAGGGAGCTCAAAAAAAAAATCAAATTCTTTGCTTACCTTTATTCAGGTTCAGGATGGCATTAGTCCCAATCTGACTCAAACAGGAGCCACCAAATGGTGGGGCGCCTCTCCTAGATTAAATCAGAATTCAGGAACTATAGCCATCCCGGACGAGCCCCCAAATTGTTATAAATGGCTCAGGATTCAAATTAGGATTAAATAAAAAAATAGGATTTATTGAAAGAATATAAAGGAATAGAGGCAAGCAAACAGCGCTGGGTGCACCGGGAGTCTCCGCTCCACCAGGACGCACACCAGTTACATCAAGCAGCTGATTTTTATGCTCCTAGACTAATACATATTCATTACTACTTCTAAAAAAAATAGATTACTAAAATTAGCTTCCAGGGTGCAGTCCCTCCTACTGGAGCATGCGCAGTCTCCTCTGGGGTCTCTTCTGGGGGTCTCTAGGGGTCTTTCATGCTGAAGGCTCGTAGTCTTCCTCTCCACCTTTGTACTTACTGGGCACCATACCAAGTTTACGGAACATCTTCTTCAAGTCTTGTCTCCTAGCCGCCCTTCAGCTTCTTTCTCCTTCCTCTTTATCTCTCGGCCCCCCCTAACCAGATACCAAAGATCCACATAGTATCCCATAACAGTCACTAGTTGTTACCAGTTGTTCTGAAACTCCCAGACACACGAGTAATTAAAACATTCTTCCCCAGCCATTCACAGACATATCTATAGCAGTGTTAGAAATAGAAGTCCGGAATAACAAAAGCAAACAGGTTCATAAATTTAAGAAGTGATAAATTGACTAGAATGAGGGGGAGACTGGGACACACTGCAGCTGTGGTACAAGAATTGAATTGCCAGTGCAGGGCCCAGAGGCAGACAGGATTCAAACAGAATTGTTCTTTATGGACACGAATTGTTAAAACATTCCTCACAGTGTGCTTCCTGGATATTTTGCACCACTGCTGCAACGGCTCTGAGGCATCCCAGCCATCCCTTGGCAGCAGCATCCAGCTGCTTCGAAAAATAAGCAACTGCCCTTTGATATGGGCCCAGGTCCTGTGCTAGTATTCCCAGGGCAATCCCCTGTTTCTCATGGGAGAAGAGGAAAAATGGTTTATTCACATCTGGAAGTCCCAGAGCTGGGGCTGACATGAGAGCCTTCTTTAGTTGGTCAAAGGCTCGCGTGGCCTCCTTTCTCCATTGGAGGTCCCTGTTCCCGTTTGCAATGAGCACATACAGCGCTTTTACAAGCAATCCGTAATTATAGATCCACAATCTGCACCACCCCGTCATTCCCAAAAAGGTTCACAGTTCTTTTATTGTCTCGGGTTTCAGGGTTTGACGTATCGTGGCTATAAGGAGGTCATCTACGTACTGCAACAGCCTTCCTTCTCCTGATGGGGCTTTCCAGGTCTCCAAGTCCTCTGCAAGTTGTTCTCCGAATAAGGTGGGTGAGTTCTTAAAGCCCTGAGGCAACCTCGTCCACGTGAGCTGTGTTTTGTGCCCACTCGTAGGGCTTTTCCAATCAAATGCAAAGATTTTCTGACTGGCTTCATGGAGAGGGAGGCAAAAGAAGGCATCCTTCAGGTGTAAAACGGTAAACCAAGTTAGCTCTGGTGTTAAGCATGTTAATCAATTATCAGGCTAATTCCTTCTCTGTCTTCCTTTTCCAAGGGACACTGCTTAAGTGCATTTTTTGCTTTCCGTGGTACATTAGAAGATCATACTCGAGAAAACACTTGACTTAGGATTTCCTCACTAATTTCCTCTTTGGTCTCAGTAGCTGTCAATATCAAACTCAACACTTCCACATATCTTTGATCATTTACCTCCAGAATAATCTCCCCATTTTTAAATGAAATGGTTGCTTGTAATCTTTACGATAAATCTCTCCCTAGGAGTTACTCGGGGGAGTTGGGCATGCATAGGAGCTTGTGAATGCCCCACTGTTTCCCATATTTACATTTCAATGGCTTGCAGAAATATGCTATTTCAGATTGGCCAGTTGCCCCCTTCACTACAATGTAATAATTCCACACTGATACTAATGCTTTCTTTAAAACCGAATATGTTGCCCCCGCATCCAGCATAAGTTCCACCTTTTTTCCCTCTTTCCCCATCTTCATTTTTGTAACCAACAGATCTGCTGGGGTAGATTCCCCCAGTCCTCTTTAGTCGTCTTTCGCATGTGCGACCACCACCTCCCTTCTCCGGTTCCCTTTTCCATTTCTTTTCCGTTCTGGGCTTTCCTTTTGCCAACGCCCAAATTTCTTACACCGGGCGCATTGCTCCTTGCCTAGTCGGGGCTGTTCCTGTCTGGGCCTCCTTTTTCCTTCTTCTCTAATAACTGCTATCAGCCTCTTCTGCATGTTTAATTGAGGAAGATAGAAGAAGAGAAATGTCCTTTCTCTTTCCAAATTGCCCTGTGTGCATGCACCACACCAAAGGCATATTTCAAATCTGTCCAAATGTTTGCCAGCTCAAAAGCTCTTATCAAAGTGATGATTTCAGCCTTTTGGGCTGATGTTTGTTACCGTATATCCTGTGAGGCAAAATCCCTGGCGGGCGAAGCTGCTGCCATCTGTCTACCAATCCTCCGCATCTTCTAGGGGTGTTTCTTTTAAGTCTGGCCAGCTGGAGGATACCGTGTCCATGGTCTTGATGCAATCATGAATGGGTGATCTGGAAGCTCTGTTACTGAGGAAAGAGGCTGGGTTCACGGTATTAGTGCTGAAAAAATGTAGTGAACTAACAGTCCATTATACACATTCCTTTTCTTCTTCAGTAGCTATCATTTGCGCATTGCAACAATGTCCCCTTTTCGAAAAGCCGAAGGGGTCTTTCAAGCTTCGAGATCACAGTTCCCGAATATGGTGGGGCTATTGTTGAACCCCTGTGGTAACACTGCCCAAGTAAGCTGAGTTTTCCATCCTCTATTATTTGCCTCCCACTCAAAGGCAAAGAGTTTCTGGTTTTCAGTTGCCACGGGCAGGCAGAAAAGGGCATCCTTTAAAGCTAGTACCATGAACCAAACTTGACCGTTTTTCTCATTTTGTAATTCCCATCCTTTTTCCCATTTTAAATTTCAAGCATTGCAAAAAAATGCCTTTTCCTGTTGGCCAGTTGCTCCTATTACATTTACGGACTAATTAACACAGAGAAAGAAGCGCCCGTAACCAACAAAAAATTCAAGCTTCACTTCTTCATTCCCTAGCTTTATTTCAACCAGTGGACCTGCTAGGCTAGATGCCCCAGGTCCCCATCATTCCTGACTGTTGTTAGCTTATCCTGCAAACTAAGACAATTTCTTTCCGGTATCAGGGGCTGATTGCCCTGGAAAGAGGCTAACCAATTGCCTCTGTTTGTTTTCTGAAGCCAGGTCCAATTTTTATTTTTTTTTATTATTATTTTTCTCTTTGAAAGTTCAGTCCCATTAGCAATCTGAGCTCACACATGAACTCAGGTTGTTTTAAGAGTTAGCTGCTTTTGTGTTTCCATGCCAACTGTCTGGGACCCATCAGGGTCCCTCTGCCCCAGAGGGCTCACACCAGTCATTTTGAGATCTCAGCCTCGGGCTGAGGCAGACCTATTAACATTCCTACATCCTCTTTCCCCGCTCATTCGACTTCAAACAGCTTTGTCAAATACTACATGCCACACCTTTAACACCTTCAACAACCCTTTTAGCACTTCCTGTATCTTTCTCCAGCCTGTACTTTTCTAATGCCAGCACCAAAAGCTCAGTCAGGGGCCAACTTAATTCCATACCTTTTCCCTCCGAGATACTGAAACAACATATCAATATACAGCATCTCATCCCATTTTCCTTCTCTCCTCAAAAACATGAATTGCAAGATAGTGTTATAGTCGATTGATCCGTAAAGTGGCCATTTAGCTTATATAGTGGCCACCATTGATTGCAATACTTGGTGAAAGTCCTCTTGCTTTGTGCTGCCCCAGGCGTTTGGAGCTCTGTCTTTCAGGGATTCTCTTCCTCCAGACGAGCAGTCAGCAAGACAGCTCTGTAGCAATGCTGGAGGGTCCAGCAGAGGCCCAGAGGTGACTGCCCTCCTGTGCAGGCCTGTGTAGTTACTTTGCTCCTTGCTTCTTTTCCGTTAGGTGTATCTCGTTTTCTTTTCCTGAATTATGCCTGTCTGTTCTTGGACACCGGCATTCCTCGGGACACGGTGCAGCGCCGCATTCAAGAGACCCTGCTCTTCCTCTCTTGCACCCTTAGAAAGAAGCAGGCTGTTGATTTCGTCTTCAAGGACATTGGCCATCTGGTCTTCCGCAAGAGCAGAGTCCAAATGCAGTTTTCCACCGACTGCGTTCCTCAGCACACCATGGCAGAGCAGCAGGATCAAGACTTCAGCTTTAAGGCCACTGGCTGTGTGGTTCTCTGGAAACCTGTCTCAGTGTAAGTTTCTGAGGGCTTCAACACTGCTCAGGGTTCTTGGGAAGTCCCGAGGCCATCCAGAAGGACTTGTGGTGGGTCTGACTTATCTCCTGTCTGAGGCAGTTGAGTCTCACCTACGCACAAAGTCAGGCAATGTTATACCTGGGTGTGCATGCTAGCTGAGCGGCTTCTGTTGTTTCTAAGGAAGGGAGGAAGGTTTGTTTTTTTGCCTGAGCAGCCTGAAGGTTAGCTGATTTTGCTGTGAAGGGGATCCTGTCCTGGATGGGGTCTCACCCAGGGCTGCTTCTCTCGCAGAGGCGAGGGATGATGCGTTCAGCCACATCTGGCCCTCTCGCAGATGAGCTCTGGTAGCATTGTTATCTTTCCCAAGTGAGTATGCTTGCTTCTGTGGCCCCTGACTGACCGCATAGAATCTGGAGGGGTTGGAGATGAACAGCTCCTCAGACACCCCAGGGGACACAGAGAAGATGAACAAGGGAGTAGTAGTGAGGATGGAGAAAGACACTAAGAGCAGGCAATGTGAGAGCTGGCTCCTGGCAGTGCTTGCAGGTGCAGCTTTTGCTCTACCTATAAAAATGTCGTCCCATTAACCTGCAGCTTTTCTCACTTTGACCCATCTGATTCTCTTACTCACCCCACTGCAGGGGAGTGAGCGAGCAGCTGTGGGGCTCATTTTATAACCTATTGGGGTTAACTGACAGGAGATGGCAGCAGTGTTCGGGGCTGAGTTCATGAGATGAGGACGGGTCTAAGGAAACCTCCGTTTTGGGGTCTCTTGCTGAAAAAGGCAAGTATTTGTGAGTATGTCTCCATCAACCTAGAACCTTCCTCCTTTCTCTTCCCTTCCTTAGGCTGAGTGAGAAGACTTGCGTATGGAACGAATGTGAAAGGTGCTGGCATGTACAAGCTAAATATTACTGAATAAAGACAGTGGCAAGCAGCCTCAGCCGTGCTGCATATGAGCTGTGAGAAACGGGAAGAGAAGAGCTGGCAGCTGTCTCCTCTATTCTTTCCCATTTCTGGCTGGGAGCACGATAAGCCCATCGGGACAGTGTTTGCAGGGGCCATGACAATTTTGCTGGGCTAGGGGAAGCCTCCGCTCCTACGAGTGGAGAAGGGACAGAGGGAGATGGAGGCCAGGAGTGCTGCCATCCTGTGCAGCAGCCACCTCATGTTCCCAACTGTCATGCACCTCCCAGATGATGGTGATCCCGACAGGAGTTGCCTCAAGAAAAAGCACCCGCACAGCCCTCTCGAGCCACAGTTTCTTGTGGGGAGAGAGAGGGAGGGTCTCGGGACACGGGCACCAGTCCACATGGCCACCAGGGCTGTGCTGCAGGAGCAGGCTGGCTTGCAGCATGACCTCTCTTTCCCTTGCTTTTCAGGGATTGTGAAAGTTTGGGATGCAGTATCCCACTACATGCCAGCAACGCCTAGCACCTTCTGGCCGGTAGCGGCTCCTGGAAACGTCCCTGTCCGTGCTGTTGGCACCCTGATGGCTGCGTTGGCGGTTGACTTCTCCTCTGGGCAGCTGGAGCAGCTGCAGGTGCAGAGCAGCAGCAGGGCATCAGTGCTGGAGGGCCCAGCTGCTGCCCAAACGGGACTGCCGTCCTCTGCAGGCCTGTCTTAGTTCCTTTGCTCCTTGCTTCTTTTCCCTTAGGTGTACCTCCAGCTGGTGTCCTGAATTATGCCTGGCTGTTCTTGCACACCAGCATTAATCGGGACACCGTGCAGCGCTGCATTCAGGAGACCCTGCTCTTTCTCTCCTACACCCGTGCAGAGAAGCAGGGTGTGGACTTCATCTTCAAGGGCATTGGCCGTCTGGTCTTCTGTAAGAGCAGAGTCCAAAGGCAATTTTCCACAGACTTTGTTCACAGCCTGAGTAACAACGTCCAGCTGCTGAAATCCCAGTTGAATGACCAAGTGACAGGACCAAGAGAAGAGCTATGGGCATCCCTGGGAAGACTGCAGAGGATCTTCTGATCTCCTGCTTTTTGGAAGGAGGCTGTTCTCCGGGCTCTTGGGACAGGCAGAGGTGGCGATCTTCAGAGCCCACCTGAGAGGTTTCTTCTCCGTTGCTGCAGCTGCCTTTAGTGCGGAGTGTGCGGGTGAGGAAACAGCTGGAGAAGAGACAGGAGGCCCTGCAGGAAGACAGGACCAAGAGCAGAGGTGTGCACGTCACTGGGAAGACTGCAGAGGATCTCGCGTTGGTGAGAGGATCTGGCGTTGGTGAGAAAGTCCCTGTGCTTCCAACGCTGAAGATGACATGAACATGAGGGAAATCAGCGCAGTCCCCTTGCAGGTGTGAGCAGCTGTGAGTCCAGTAAAGACTGTTGCTTCCCGCTGGAGGGACCAGCACAGGCTTTGTACTGTTCCGATTTCACACAAACAGAGCATGGTTGAGGTTGGGAGGTACCGAGTCACAGAGTCCAGAGTCCCCCGGAGTCACACTGCATTTATCTTGCTTCCAGGGTTGGGCTCTGCATACCTCGGGGAAGAGCTGCAGGGGAAGGGTCTCTCCAAGCACCCAAGCACCCTGCTTTGGAGAAGAAGGGAGACGCAAGTGTGGAGGGAGAGTCTACCAGAACAGGTAATGTGAGAGCGGGCTCCTGGGAGTGACAGCCCCTGGGAGACCTCTCTGCCCTTCCCTTCTGAATGTCCTCCTGAGGGCAAGGGGTACGGAGGCAAAGCTGGAAGGCTGCGCTTTGCACAGGATGAGGCCCCTCCTCTGACCCCAGTTCCCTGCGGCAGTAGCTCTGCTGGGCCTTCGTAGGAACCAGAATGGCAGGGCAGCCCAGAGCTTCCCGTAGCATTCGGCAGTGCTCAGGCCTCTTCCACGCTGGCCTGCTGGAGCTCCTGTCTACTGAAAGCCCCGCTCTGGATTAGATGTGTCCAAAGGTAGCATGTGGGGTACAATGGCAGCAGGGAGTCCCAGGACTCCCATCCCCACCCGTGAAATGCCAGTGGCCAAGGAGACTCCCTTCTAGGCCAACCCATCTCCCAGCTTGCTCTGCCTTTTGCAAGTAGCACCGGATCCAGCAGGGAGGCTCATTCCCTGCCTCTTTGTGTGGCCACCAAGCAGCAGCTCTGACTGTCCTTCTCGTTTCCTCCTTACAGGGATGCCTCCTATTAAGAGCCGGCTGCTCACACCCCAGAGTCTCTCTCTATCCAGACTCTCCAAGATGAAAGGGGAGGCAAAGCTGGGCCAGGCTGCAGTGGAAAAAGAGCCTTCTCGCAGGTGAGGCTGGGGGGAACCTTAAAGAAGCAGCCCCTGGGCTCTTCTCCTTGAGTCATCGAGCGGCTTTCCTTAGACACAGGGTCTCGGTGAATTCCACAGGGGTCCCGACACATGCCCCACCAACTTCCCTTTCCCTGCTGGGGACCTGATTGGTGAGCAAAAACTAGAGCAGGAAATCCTCCTCTTCTGTGCTTGCAGGCTGCTGACAACCCGTGAGGAGAGCTCCTCAAGAATGGCAGAAGAGGGGAAGGGCAAGCGCTGTGCTGTGGCCTGGCCCCAAACTCAAGCCCCTGCCTGTGAGGGTCAACGGAGAGGAGGACAGGTAGCCACTGCATGTGTGTGCCCATCGCCGGGTTGTTTCACGGGTTGCCGTCATGGAGATTTGACATTTCTCTAATAACTGCATGCTCTTGTGCCCTGTAGGAAATATGCTGCTGGAGACACAGGGCCATGGTATGACAAGTGCTTTCAAGCACTCGAGAAAGAACCTTTCTCTTCTCTCAGGGGGGCATGTTCACACTCTTGCCTTTGAGCTCCACCAGGAAGCTAGTCTAAAATGAAAAACCTGCCCTTTCTGAGCCTGGTTTTCCTCTGAGAAGGACAAGGGCTCCTGCAAAGCCCACTGCAGTGAAAGTGTTCTTGCCCTTAGTTTCAGAGGCTGAGGGTGTTACCCTTTCATGCTGCCTTTCTGAGAGAAAGCAGGCTGCAGGGAAACTGCCCTGAGCCTGCGGAAACCCTGAGGGGACGACTGCCCCACTGCCATGGGACAGCTCCCACATTAGCACCCCCATCTAAAAACGTTCCTTGTTTCTGCTTCCCCTGTAGCAGAAGATGCAGATGGAAATGCAGAGGCTGCAGACAGAGAGCGCATCCTCCATGGCACTTGTGGAACTGAAAAAGTCTCTGCAGATGG
The DNA here is from genome assembly GCF_964035555.1 of Netta rufina. NCBI lineage: Eukaryota > Metazoa > Chordata > Aves > Anseriformes > Anatidae > Netta > Netta rufina. Next base: position 8,025,443 of record NC_140123.1, read on the forward strand.
TGCCAGTGGACATGAAAGAGCAGCATGTCCTCATCCCTCACCCGCCGGAGAAGAAGGCTGAGGCAGCTCCTCTGAGCAAACCGAGTGCCAGGTAAGTGTGGGCCAGCACCCAAAAAGGCCAGGAAAAGCTGAGCTGCAGCACGCTGCCCGAGGGATCCAACATGTGGGCGGCTCAGCTCTGGGCTTTGGCTCTCCATCCCCTGGCTGCCTCGCGGAGGGAATGACCGTGGAGAGGCCCTGCCTCCAGCTGTCCCCCTGCAGACCCAAAGTCCTAAAGCTCCCCTGCAGCTGACAGTGACGCACCCACAATGGAAGGAGGCTGTGCTCCCTGCTTTTGGGCAGCCAGAGGTGAGGGCCTTCAGAGCCCACCTGAGAGTTTTTTTCTCTGTTGCTGCAGCTGCCTTTCAGTGCGGACTGAGCGCGTGAGGAAACAGCTGGAGAGGAGAGAGGAGGTCCTGCAGAAAGACAAGACCAAGAGCAGAGCTGTCGACATCCCTGGAAATTCTGCAGAGGATCTTCTGATTTGGTAAACCTCTCCTGCAACAGCCTTCATTCCGCTAGCAACAGCCCCTTCCTTGGGCAATGAGGCCCCCGGGCTCACGAGAACCCTTGCCCTGGCCTTCCGTAGCTGCTTGGCCAAAGGTCTCCAGCCCGGCCTCACACAGCGCCTCAGCCTGGCGCTGCGTAGATTCCCTGTCACTGGCTGGGACTCGAGGGGCCCCCGCAAGGCCACACAGAGCCTTGGGACTCCTGCATATGCACGCTCCACAGGACTGGGGCTGAAGGGAGCAGGGAGTGTCACTCCGCTGCCCTCACTGGAACGGAAACTTGAACCCTTTCTTTTTCTCTCCCTAGCGTTGGTGAGAAAATCCCTGTGCTTCCAATGCCGAAGATGACACGAGCATCAGGGAAACCAGCGAGGACCCCTCGCAGCTGTGAGCAGCTGCGAGCCCAATAAAGTCTGTTGCTTCCTGCTGGAAGCACCAGCACGGGCTTTGTAGTGTTCTGATTTCACAGAAACACAGAATGGTTGAGGTTGGAAGGTACCTGAAGAGGTCAGCTTGGCCAACGCCCTGCTCAAACATTGCCACCCAGCACCAGTGTCCAAGGAGCATGTCCTGTGGAGATGGCTTTCAAGTGTCTCCCCTTGAGGAGGGAGACTCTACAGCCTCACTGGAGAACCCGTGAGAGGACTCGCTCACCCACACACTACAGAAATGTATCCTGAGGTTAGGTTCAGGTGGAAGCCACTGTGTTTGCTTCTGTGCCCATCGCCTCTTGTCCTGTCAGTGGGCTCCACTGAAATGAGCCTGGCTCCATTGCCTTTGCACCCTGCCCGCAGGCATGCAGTTATCCACTGATCCCCCCTGAGCTTTCTCTTCTCCAGGCTAAACAGTCCCAGCTCTCCCAGCCTCTCTTCATAGGAGAGATGCTCTGTTCCCTCAATAATCCACCTCACAATTTTTGTGGGACTGTTAAGCAGTTCAAGTAGCACCACTCGTGGCCTCCCAAGACAGCCACGAAGGCCTCCTAGCTGAGGCTGCTGATTCGCCCTTGCTGAAAGCCAGGTGCTCTTAGGATCCAGCATCAGCACCTGCCTGTGCCTGGAGAGCTGGGAAGAGCTGGGAGCTCTTGATCCTTCCAGGGTGGAACTTCAAGGTAACGGCTCACTGCAACCTTCCCTTTGGTCCCAGGAAAAAAAAAAAAAAAAAAAAAGGCATCAAGCACCTGCCCTCACTCAGCCCAGAATTAGCAACAAGTCTTCCTTCCCTGCTGGTACTGCTGCCAAGGGAGCTTTGAAGTTAAGAGCCTCTTTTTGGAAAACGGCTTTTCCATGACCTCTCGGGTCTGCACATAGCCAAAAAGCAGAGAGAGAGAGAGTTTGAAACTTGGGAGAAAGGAAGGAAAGCCAGCAGGGCCAAAGCCTATCCCAGGGACTTTAAATCTGCACAGCACAAAACTGAAGGACAAGTTGAATTTTTTTTGTCACATCACTCATACAAGAAAGTGAAGAGCTCTCTTTCTCTCACATGCTCTCACAGTTTTCATTCTCTCCTCCTAAAACTTTCGGGGACTTTGATCTCTCATCAGGCAGCCTTGATGCAAGTTGCTGTCAATTCCACTTGGGTGGAATACCTCTTGCTGAATTGCTGCCCTTGGCCTTAGAGATCCCAATCTATAGGCATCCTTTGAACTGATTTCCTCAAATCCCTTTTAAGCACATCATCCTGAAGTCTACTGAACCCGGCCCATGTAATCTGCTACGTCACATAATGCTGAAAGCTTGTGAACGAGTGAGGGTGCCACGGAGAAGCCCTCCGTGTTGTGGGGCACACGCTCGTCCCTCACAGACCACGTGCGACGTGGCCATCTGACACATGGAGACACTGAGGGAGGCTGCCAGGCACAAGCTCTATATTAAACACTCGTGAAGCATTCCTTCTTCCTTATTCCCTTTCAAGATTTCATGAATAAACAAATGGCAGTTCTAGCATTTCCTTCCCACACCCAAATGGATCACCTTGCACACCCCCTGGGGCACTCTCGAGGTTTGTATGGGACTGAAAGGAGAGAGTTTCCTTCTCAGTGCTGGCATGCTCGGCTCAGCTGTGGCCCTACAGGAAAGGGGATCTACAGGAAAGTGCTCCCTGAGTGCAGGGAGAGAGAGAGAAAAGCTGCTCCCTGACAGGGCGGCTCCAGCCCCACCCTCTGACAGCCCTGGCGGCCATTTGGCAGTTCTGCCTGCCCCCCGCGCCACAAGCTGGCTGAGGCCTTGGGCTGTCCCCAGCACGGCTGTCAGTGGTGTCGGGCGGCATCTAGAGCCAAGAGGCCTTTCTTGTTCTTTGTGCTGAAGGGAACGTGCTGTCTGGAGCGAGCAGTGCCGCTTTTCTCCGCATTCCGGGGCTGTCATGGTAAGTGACATGGCCTCTCACTTTGAGGGCCCTGTTTTTCGTCAGCATTTGTGAGGGGCTTCTGCATCCCCCCCGCTCACTTGTTGCGGCCAGGGCTTCCCCCCAGGATGTCTGGGCAAGGCCCATGCCGCTGGGCAGGCTCTGGGTGGGCCTCGTCCCCTGCAGGGGCAGGCGTCTGCCGCTGAGCCCACAGCCCAGGAGCGGCTCCCGCACTTGCGGCTGCCCCTGCCCGGGCTGCTGCCGCTGCTTCTGGAACCTTCCTGCAGCCTTCCAGTTGCTGCTTTGGCAGTATGCACAAAAGAAGAGCCCAGCTCCAGCAGAAGGACGGGGTCCATTCTGCCTGGTGCCCATGGCCAGAGTGGGCAGGCCAGCATGTCGCTGGTGCTGGCACTCGAGGCTTTCCCTACTTGTTGGGAACTGCTTGGAGGGAATTTTACGGAGCTGAGGGTGTTGGCTGTGCTCTTAGTAGCCCAGCTCCACTTTAGAGGGAAAAAAGGAGGGAGCTGGGAAAATCCGTGACATTGAGGCCATCTCCAGGGCTCTGCAGAGTGACACTGCCTGGCACCTTCTCATGAGCTGTGGCCAAGGCATGAGGGCCCATCTTCTTGCTTGGAGAAGCCCCAGAAATACTGACCCGTGTTCCTGATTTCTTGCTTTTCAGGGTGTCACAGTACCTGGGCTGGGCACCTTCTTTGCTGTTAAACAGGAGCGGCCCATGGCAGGCTTTAAGCTCCTCGATGTAAAGAAGCCCGTCTTCCAGGTTTCGGAGCACTTAGCCAATGTTCATGGACTCCCTTACAAGAAAGAAACTTTTCCTGTTAAGAAAGGAGATAACTTGCAGGACCCCCACGCGCGGGGACTTTGGGCTGCATGCTCAGCTGCTGCTGGGAGGGCAGTGGAGGGTTACACAGCTCCGCCAGGAGGTCCACCTCCCCAGACACCTGGAGGTCAAGAGTCAAAGCCATCAGCATGTCCCAGCCCCAGTGAGCAGGCAGAGAGCAGGCCAGCAAGTCCTCCTTCAGTGTGCACAAATGAGGTGTACAGAGCGCCTCCCCCCACAGCAGTGTCGCAAGAATCAAAGCCACCAGCCTGTCCCACTCCCAGTGAGCACAGCACTGTGGCGATGGCCGAGAGACAGGGACACGACCAACATGCCTCCAGTGCCTGTGACGAACATCTGTATGAAACAGCCCGGATCATCATCTCTGCAGTCCTACGCCGTGCTGTAGCCATGAGCCAGGGAGCCCCAAGCAAGGCACCAAGTGCTCCCTCGGCCGCAGGGCCCAGGGTGCCTCCTCCCACAGCAGAGCCTGCAGACTCTGCATCCTCAGCCTCTGCCTTGGCTGGAGGCCCTGTGGGGGAGGCCAGCGAAGCCCCTCTCGCTGCAGCAGCAGCAGAGGAAGAACAAAAAGAAGTGGCTTCTCCTTTGGCTGGAGGCCCTGTGCGCGAAGTCAGCAAAGACCCTCTCGGTCCAGGAGCAGTGCCGCAAGAAGGAGCAGTGGCTTCTCCCTGGGCTGGACAACCTGGGGAGGAAGCCAGTGAAGCCCCTCTTGGTCCAGCAGCAGCACCAGAGGAAGAAGAAATGGCTTCTCCTTTGACTGCAGAGCCTCTCAGGGAGGACAGCACAGATCTTCTCAGCCCAGCAGCAGCTGATGAAGCAGGAGCAGTGGCTTCTCCCTTGGTTCCTGGGCACCAGGTAAGCACAGAGCGCGTAGTGGGCACGAGGCCCTCAGGGAGCTTTGCAGCACCCACAGAAGCATCACAGGGAGACACAGGACAGCGCCCCAGTGTGAGAAAAGTCTCAATATTGTTTCCAGTCAGGGTCTTCTGTGAAGCTATTTTATTCACGGTTGCAATGGCGGGCCTCCTGCGAGCAGGAGCGCACACGAAGAGTATGCACACGAAGAGACCTTTTCTTCCCTATTACCCGACACCTGACTCATGGTGACCCTGTTTCCTCATGGGCTGTGTGCTACGGGTTTACAAACTCCTCGATGCCTTTCGATAGCATATATGTACAATTTTATTTGACCAACCTTTAATTTCTCCTTTTCCTTTCCTTCATCTCTCGTGACTAGAGGGCCTGTGATTTTTCTTTTTCTACTAATTTTGCGCAGCTCATGCTGGTTGTCTTAGCTATCCTCCTTATTCTGGGACAGCGGGACCTTCCCTTTATCTGCTTAATGTCCTCCCCACTGCTTTGCTACTGCCATGCCTGCACAATCCCTTTTGACTATGCAAGGTTAGCAGAGTTTTCCACTGCAAAAACACCAGCCACTGCAAAAACACAGCTTTGTTTCTCACAATGCCCCCCTCTTCTTTTCTCACTCCTATTGCTGTTTCTGCACTTCTACACGTCCTCCGTTCTTGAGGTTTTCCAACAGTAGGGCCCAGTGGTTTTCTTCCAAAGTCAGGGGGATGCCAGATATGCAATGCCTTTATCATTGTAACACCAACAAACAGCTGTTTGAGCCAATTCCAGTCAGGTAACCGCAAAGTCAGTTTCTCCCAAATGTTTCTAAATCCCCTGGAAGCGTCATCTTGAGCCGCTCTGAGTAGGATTGGTTTCTTTCCCAAATACTTTGGAGATCAGTCACATTCGCCCCCTTTGATCTACATGCCTAGAGCAACTAGCAGTAATTACAGCACACTCTCTCCTCTGAGGCTACTAATAAACCGAATACCACTTGGTTCCAGAGTACTGTTTCTGACAAGCTTAGCTCCTCTCGCAGTGCCTGGGCTGCATGCAGAGTGTTATTTTGTAGTTCTTCAGTGAGTGAAATTCCCTGTTTCGGTTTCCTAGAGGATTATCTGGAGTCCTCGTAATTCTGCGTGCGGTCTCAAGGGGGCTTTGGCGTTGTGGGTCTTCAATAATAGGTACACGTGGAATTATTGCCCCCAGGGTGCAAGCTCCCTTCCAGCCAAGGGGCAACACCTTCCTGGATTTATTGCCGCAGAGCCAGTGCTACCCCTTGCCATTGGGGACAGGCCATCCCGTTACAGGATTCTCATGTTGTATCTGCTGTACAGCAACTTCTACTGTTACTGTTACAAGTGTTACTCTAGAGTGAGGAGTCACTCACTTCACAGCAGTACTTTGTCTCAAGCAGATCCGATACTTTGTCTCAAACACATACACTTACACATATACTTCCTTGCTGGTGCAGCTCCTGCTGCCTCTGCTGCAATATTAGGGTTAGAGGGAGCATAACTTGACTCCTCCTGCGGAAAAGGAGTCTTATTGTTTACATGTAAACTTGAAGCGGGAATTTTCATCGGACCTGTGTTGTGGCCAAAGGAGCAAAGTTCCTTTTAATGGCTTTTCAGGCCAGACAATTGAACAATATCTAACCTGTGCTTTTTTATCCTTTTCCCTAGTTTTGGGGTTGTTTTTCCAATTCCTTTTCTTTCTCCCCAAAGGACTAGCTTTACGCACCATTCTGAGGATTGTGCTTCTGAAGATCTCCAAGGATGGAGACGCCACAGCCTCTCGGGGCAACCTGTTCCAGCAAAGACACCGTTGTGTTACCAACACTGTTTCAGCCACAACTCTGAAGCATAGGACCTGCTTCAGCAGCCAGAGAAGCTGCGGGCTAAACAGCAGCGTGGCACAGCTGTGGCTCTGCCGCTGAAAGCTTCTCCACAGCTTGCTCTTAAAGCAAGGAGCAGGGAATCTTCCTGCGGCTGCCCAGGGCTTTCTTCTCGCAGCCCCGCCAGAGCAAGCCTCAAGACACCTCTCCGCCAGCTCCACCGCCTCCCTGGTGCCCGCCTTCTCTGGGAGCCCTTCACAGTGCCTAGAGCCACAGGCCTCTGGCTGCCCGGACACGGGAGGAATCCCTGCTCCTGCTCCTGCTCCTGCTCCTGCTCCTGCTCCAGCTGCACTGCCAGGGCTGCCCGATGGGCGTCCAAGCTCGAGTGCAGTCTCTGCTGATGTGTGGGCAGTCAGGCAAAAGAGCCAGGAAGCTTACGCGGACGACCGAGCAGAGCATCTCACAGAATCACAGAATTTCTAGGTTGGAAGAGACCTCAAGATCATCGAGTCCAACCTCTGAGCTAACACTAACAGTCCCCACTAAACCATATCCCTAAGCTCTACATCTAAACGTCTTTTAAAGACTTTCAGGGGTGGTGACTCCACCACTTCCCTGGGCAGCCTGCTCCAATGTCTAACAACCCTTTTGGTAAAGAAGTTCTTCCTCAGATCCAATTGTGAGGAATGTTTTAACAATTCGTGTCCATAAAGAACAGTCCTGTCTGCCTCTGGGCCCTGCACTGGCAATTTAATTCTTGAACCACAGACGCAGTGTGTCCCAGTCTCCCCCTCATTCTAGTCAATTTATCAAGTCTTCAGAAAATACTCCTCAAATTTATGAACCTGTTTGCTTTTGTTATTCTGAACTTCTATTTCTAACAGTTACAGCCTTTTTTTTGTCTTCTTCAGGATTAACTTAACACTGCTATAGGTGTGACTGTCCCTGTGAATGGCTGGTGAGGAATGTTTTAATTACTTGTGAAGTGTCAATAAGAAAACTATTTGTGTTTGTATGAAGCCTTTGATGTCTGGGGGTTTCAGAACAACTGATAACAGCTAGTGACTGTTATGGGATACTGTGCAAGCCTCTGATATCTGGCCAGGTGGCCAGAGGGACCCAGAGGGACCACCGGAGACTGATGCGCGTGCTCCAGTAGGAGGGACTGGACCCCAGAAGCTAATTACAATAACCTTTTTTTTTTAGAAGTAGTAATGCGTATGTATTAGCCTAGGAGCATAAAAATCAGCTACTTGATGTAACTGGTGTGTGTCCTGGTGGAGCGGAGACTCCCGGTGCACCCAGCACTGTTTGCTTACCTCTATTCTTTCAATAAATCCTATTTTTTTATTTAATCCTATTTTGAAGACTGAGCCATTTATAACACAACCTAAAACTCCCCTGGCGCAACTTAAGCCCATTCCCCCTCGTCCTGTCACCAGGCACGTGGGAGAACAGACCAACCCCCACCTCTCTACAGCCTCCTTTAAGGTATCTGTAGAGAGCGATCAGGTCGCCCCTGAGCCTCCTTTTCTCCAGGCTGAACAAGCCCAGCTCCCTCAGCCGCTCCTCGTAGGACTTGTTCTCCAGACAAGTCTCCTGGCAGAGCAGGTAACGAGCACTTGATGGGAGCAGTTAGGGAGCTAAGCTGACTCCCCTGAGAAAGACTGAGCTGGGGCTGAGCCAGGGGCACTGGCTGGAAGGAGCCAGAGGTGCCTGCCAATGCAGACCCTGCTGTGGGTGTGTGAGACGGTGTCCCTGGGGTGTCTGCCAGAATATGGGCTTGAGGGCCCCATGGCAACCACCGGGGCATTGTGATGCGTACCCAAAGGCCATTGTGACACGGAGGGGTACCCACGGCAACGGTGTCCCTTATAAAGCCCGAGCCCCGGGCTGCCCACTCACTCTCAGGAGAGCAGCTCTGTCAGGAGGCAGCAGCTCCCCTGGGTGCCCGTTGGAGTTCTTGCTCAGAGGACCTGGAGCACAGCATGGAGGAGCAGCAGAATAAGGATGACTCCCAGCCCGCTGAAGGGCAGCGGAGCGTACAGGAGCGGCGCCAGGTGAGGCTCAGGGAGCGAGACAGGGACAGCAGCGTGACGGGATGGCACCGAGAGCACCAGGATGAGGAGAACGGTGCTGCAGCGAGTCGGCCAGCTGGCCCTGAGCCCCTCGGACCCGGACACAAATATTCCCAAACCTGGGGCTTCTCCAAGAAGAGCCCACCCCCAGGACAGCCGAAGCCCGCGTGGCCCTGGCAGTTCTGTGCCCGGAGGCACAAAGAGCAGCGTGGCCTAATTCAACCTGGCTGTGCGCAGCCAGGAGCTGCCTCCACCGTCCCTCCATGCGGACAGGCTGCCGGTGCGGTCGTGCCCAGAGAGCGTGCGTCACACTGGCAGCTGCCACACGGAGTCGGGAGCCCCAGGAGGGTTCGGTCGAACATCTTTGGCAGCCCTGGCACCCTCCGACGAGCAGACGGCACTTGCAGGAGGAGACAGGCAGGGCATTACCCTGGCAGGCTGAGCCCGGCTCTGCTTGGGGAGCTGCCAGGGCGTGCCGGGGGCCGCTGCAGGGCAGCTCACAGCAGCACTTCTAGGGGGGACGTGGAGGGAAATGGCAGAAATGGCCCAAGTAACTTGGCCTTTCTCCTCGCCTTCTCTTGCAGATGGAGCAGCCGCAAGACATGAAGACACTGCCTCACCGTGGGGTGAGGCAGGCCGAGAGAATCCAGCTGCCAGCCGTGCCACCTTTCCCAAGGCTGACAGTGACTCAGACAGCAGCACCCAAGCAAGTGCCTGCAGCACAGACATCATCGTCTGAAAGGGCCACTTGCAAGCTGCCCCCTCTGCAAGCAGCAGCCTCTGCATCTTCAGGGGGAGGAAGGGCAAAGTCATTGGGAAAAGAGCCCCGCAGCCAGCAAGAGCTTTTGCCACCACTTCCGTGCATCTCTGGTGAGAGGGACAGGGCTGTGAGGGCAGAGAGGCGGGAACGTGTCCCACACAGCCCTGTGGCCCCTGCTGAGGATGTGGAGTACTCAGTACGGTCCTTCGTCTCCACAGTCATAAGAAACGCTGTAGCCTGCAACGAGCAAGCCAAGAGCAGGGCAAGGCTTTCTCCATCAGGCAGAGGTCCCAGGACCAAAGGCCACAGAACACCACCTCTCCCCACAGCAGTGCCCCGGCATTTGAAGAAGAGCCGGCACCCTGCCCCACACAGCCCCACCGACTCTTTCACGGCGCTGCAGGACACAGCACAGTCTGTTGTGTCTGAAGTCATGTCAAAGACGATGGCTAAAATGCGGGAACAAGGCCAACGACCGGCAGCACTGGGGGACCCGGCACACATGGGGTGCCCAGTGACAGCAACAAGATCAGCCGGCGTCCAGACTGACATGGAGAGCAGGTGGACCGCTGCTCTGCCAGCGTTCGATCGTCGGGGAGGTGCAGGAAAAACAACTGCCAGCAGAGACCCTGCACCAGCCAGCCCAGGCAGGGTTGAAAAGCACAAGCAAGAGAGAGCCCACGACGTCAAACCCAGGCAGGGGAGCAGCAAGGAGGGGACAAGCCAGGGCCGAGGCAGGAAAGAAAGCGGTCCTGTGGGATGGGACAAACAGGAGGAGATTGTCATCTTCAACTCCTGGATCAACCCCAGGTTCGCCACACTCTTCCAGGAACCGGCGGCTTTTCCCCCAGAAGAAGGCGGCTCATCCAGCACCGTGGACAGGGAGGCCGCAGCACAAGAAGCAGAAAACCCAACAAGCGCCTCTCTTGGCTCATCAGAGCCCACGGACACTGCACTGTCAGCTGCTGCCCTGGCAGAAGGTCCCGGGGAAGAGATTGTCATCTTCAACTCCTGGATCAACCCCAGGTTCGCCACACTCTTCCAGGAACCAGCGGCTTTTCCCCCAGAAGAAGGCGGCTCATCCAGCACCGTGGACAGGGAGGCCGCAGCACAAGAAGCAGAAAACCCAACAAGCGCCTCTCTTGGCTCATCAGAGCCCACGGACACTGAACTCTCAGCTGCTGCCCTGGCAGAAGGTCCCGGGGAAGAGAGGCACGGATCGCCTCTCACAGCACCAGCACCAGCACCAGCAGAGAGGACGCCAGCAAGTCCTCCCTCAGCCCCTATTTGCGAAGATGAGGGGTACAGAGCGCCTCCCCAGACACCTGGAGGTCAAGAGGCAAAGCCATCAGCATGTCCCAGCCCCAGCGAGCACAGCACTGCGGTGGTGGTTGAAAGCCAGGGACGCGCACGACACGCCTGCAGTGTCTCTGAGGAAGAGCTGGATGAAACATCCGAGATTGTCGTTGCTGCAGTGCTACTCCATTCTGTAGCCCTCATGCAGGGAGCCACCAGCAAGGCACCCACTGCTCCCTCGGCTGCATGGCCCAGGGTGCCTCCTCCCACCCCAGAGCCTGTTGACTATACAGCAGTTGATGAAACCGGAGCAGTGGCTACTCCCTTGGCTACGGTTCCTGGGCACCAGGTAAGCCCAGCGCGCGTGGTGGTCTCCAGGCACCGAGGGCAGCCCAAGGCAGAAGCAGTGCGTGGGGTGTGCGTGCTGGGGAGCTGCCTGCTGCTCTCCATTCCCAGACGCCCCAGGCACAAGGGCTGACATCCCTTCCATCACCCACCTGTGCTCTTGCTCTCCCCATGCAGGTTGCCGCCGAGCAGGGAGGCCAAGCGCAGTCCTCCTGCACCAAAGCTACACCAGCAGACGAGCCAGCAACGTGCCAGAAACAAGAGCCATCCCGGGGACTTTTGGATGGGCCTGTTCAGAGCAGCGAGCAGGAGCAAGGGCTAGGTACGCGCAGGGGGGCTGGCTGGTCCTGGGCCACCCCTCCCCTTGGGGGAAAGGCCTTGGTGGTGGTGTGGGGGGAAGGCAGGGGCTTGCCCATCACCCGCTCAGGCGCTAACCTACACCTCTCTGTCTCCCACAGGCATCCATGACCTCGCACAAGCCCCGGCACACCAGCCACGGCCCACTCACATCAGGAGACAGGCGCTTCGGGCTCTGTGCAGTGCTTTGTGCTGCAGCTTCATCGCAGAAGAGTGGGAGTAGCAGCGCCCAGCTGCCAGCACCAGGAGGGCGCTCGGTGCTGGCAGCTGACATCACTGATAGGAACAGGACAGTGCCCCAGGAATTCAGGACAGTGCCCCAGGAATTCAGATGCCCCAACACATCCTGCCCCCAGCCTCAGCTCATCTGCAGCTGCCTTCTACTGGGAATAAAAGCTCAGGCAGACTTTTGCTCCCAGTGCTCCTCTCTGTGTCGTTGATCTCAGGAGAAAGAGTGGTGCAGGCCACGCCAACCTGGTGCCCTGGGCCTCTCACAGTCATAGAATTATAGAACCATAGAATCCTTTAGGTTGGAAAGCACCTCAAAGATCATCACGTCCAACCGTTATATACACATAGCAACTGGCAACGCTCCTCCTGTGAGGCTGAAAGTACCATGCCAGTTCTCGTGGGTGAGGAATGTGCCAGCATGTCGCAGGAAGCACGGCCGAAAGCACGACAGACACCAGTATGGTCAGATCATGCTCCATTCTATTGCCCGAATAGCCTAACTTTTCTAGTGAACTTAGCAGGGGCGGATAGTGTCTCACCCAAGCTTATTGGTCAAAAGCACTCAGACAAACAACTACAAGAAAACAACCCCACCTGCAAGAAAACAAGCCCCTTGTGATTAGCAGTCACGTAGACCTTGTCCTTGAAGCCAGATGCTGGTAACAATGTTTTTCTGAATTCCTCAATTGGGCAATGTGGGAACACTGTCATGGGAATTTCTCACAGTTGCCCCGGTAGCTTGGTTTGCTCAGCTGCAGCAAGCCATGGGATTTTTGCTGTTTCAAAAAATCCCTCAACAGTTCCCTCCCCCCCCCACCTTTTTTTTTTCCTTTTTTTTTTTTTCTTTTTCTTTGAGCAAACCAAGCCCGATGTAACAGTTTTGCAAGTAACCCTTTAACCACATTTATTACAATACAACACGCAATGATGATTAACACCACAACAAACAGAATCCTTAATCCCTCTTTGACTAATCTCAGTAACCATCTATGCATCGTTTCAAACAAATCAGTGAACCATTGATTGAAAGGATTGATATCATATTGAATCTTTCTCATGTGCTCTTTCAGGAAAATAACGGATTTGTGAATTGACTCATTATGATCGAAAAGGTTTAAACAGCACATTCCGTCAAAGTCCTCACACCCATGCCTTTGAGCCAAAAGCAAGAAGTCAATAGCAGCTTGATCCTGTAAAAGCACATGTTGCAGACTATTTTGATCTGGTAACACCTCCTCAAGTATCTCTGTCGTGGCATGGGCTTGCTTCTCGGCCCAGCATACCAATTTTTCTAAGTTCTTAAGTGCGGCTGCAGAGGCCATTTTGGCACTAAAATTGCCAATGCCGCTCTAGCTGCAACACCAAGCAATTCAACATTATCATTGCGATCCGGTGCGAGCAATGCCCATTTATGTCTGGTGACCTCACGCAACTGCGACAAGCTAGGAGCAAATGTAATGAGTTTATCTAAGCAACATGGACCTCCGATAGCATTTGCAGGGACACCTTGCCAGGCCCTATCCCCACAAATCAGAAAAACATCAGGAGGTAAGGCCATAGCTGTACGATTGTTCCAAACGCTACAGTTGTTACCCCTTGTCTCCGTGCCATAAACCCCTAAACCCTGCCTGGCAGTGTCATTGTAATCACAGGTGTTATTTGTATTTCTGTACCGGTATGGCCCTTTCCAAGTTCCTGTAGCAGGATCTCGGTAATTCATTCTTATTTGTGGTAACACATTTGGTGCTGCTATATTTATTGTTTGAAAATGAATACTTGCAGGAGGGTCTTCTCGGTCCCTACTCAAGCATAAGCGATTCAAGACAACCAATGCCTCGGACAATCGTTCATCGATGTTCTTGATCTCTTTTAATCTCACTAATTGTTCCTTTCAAACCTGATGTGACGCTAGCAAGACCTTGCAGTCTTGTGTCTTGGTGAAGGATGAGGATGACATTTTGCAGGAAGAACACAAGGCTTGGTGAGAGGTTAGTTACTACGGAAACACGCGAGTATGGTCAAGAGAGTACTAGGGCTTCTCCTGCCCAAAAAGTGGCCCAGCTGCGGTGCATTTACACTAATGCACGCAGTATGGGTAACAACCAGGAGGAGCTGGAGGCCACCGTGCTAGAAGGAAACTATGACGTAGCTGCCATCACGGAAACCTGGTGGGATGATTCCCATGACTGGAGTGTGGCTGATGATGGCTACAAACTGTTCAGAAGGGATAGGCCCATGTCCTTGAAGACGAAGTCATCAGCCTGCTTCTTTGCAAGGGCATAAGAGAAAAAGAGCAGGGCTATCCTGGATGCAGCGCTGCACGGTGTCCTGGTGTGCAAGGACAGCCAGGCATATTTCAGGACAGCAGCTGGAGGTACACCTAATGGAAAAGAAGCAAGGAGCAAAGGAACTAAGGCATGCCTGAAGAGGAGGGCAGTCCCGTCTGGGTATCTGCTACTCATCTGTGAGCCTGAATGTCTGAGCAAGGGAGATAACTCGTCGCTGTGCTCAAATGCAGGCTGAGGTGTTGGCTGACTCAGAACGAACCGCTAGGTGTATGCAAAAAAATAAGTCAGAGCCTTCTTGCTGTCCCGGAGGGCAACTGACATACCACAGATGACATCACGACGGCTCAAATCTCCTCTTTCTAAAACGTGGTGCCTCTGCCAAGCCTACCTTGTGAGAACAGTTGCTGGCCCTATACTTTCCGTTAGGGTGCCATTCATCTGTCTTCTCACCAGGAAAAGTTTCTTTCTTATAATGGAGCCCGTGAATTCTGGCAAAGTGTTCTGAAAGCTGGAAGATGGGCTTCTTTACATCAAGGAGCCGAAGGTCTGCCATGGGTGGCTCCCAGTTAATAGCGAAGAACGTGCCCAGCCCAGGGATTGCGACCCCCTGAAAAGCAAGGAAGGAGGAAGAGTATTTCAGTATTTCTGGCACTGGAAATCCAGCGTGGGGCTTCTCCTAGCCAGAAGATGGGCCCTTGTGCTTTGGCCACTGCTCCTGGGAAGGTGCCAGAAGGCGTCACTGCGGAGAGCCCTGGAGATGGCCTCAGTGTCTGGGAGTTTCCCAGCTCCCTCCTTTTTGTCCCCTACAGAAGAGCTGGGCTAGGAAGAGCACAGCCAACAGCCTCAGCTCAAGTGGAATCCCTCCACGGGGTTCCCAACTAATAGGGAAAGCCTTCAGAACCGACTCCGGCTCCATGCTGGCTTTCCCAGTTGGGCCATAGGCAACACACAAGCACCAGGCAGTACGGATCCCGTCCTTCTGCTGGAGCTGGGCCCTTCTTTTGTGCATATTGCTGGAGCAGCTAGGGGCCCTGGGCACATCTGCAGCTTGCAGGCTACCACTGGGGTGTTTCTTCTGCTTGAGGAGGCGGGCTGTGGGGTGGCAGCTCCTGGAAGGAGCAAGCTACGAGGAGAGGACGAGGCTGCAAAGCCCACCTTGTTCAGTCTGACTTGACATCCAATGGAGTGGGATACTGCATCCCAAACTTTCACAATCCCTGAAAAGCAAGGGAAAGAAAGGTCATGCTGCAAGCCAGCCCGCTCCTGCAGCACAGCCCTGGTGGCCGAGGGAGCCAGTGCCCATGTCCTGGGCTCTTGGCAGTGACAGCCCCTGGGACACCTCTCTGCCCTTCCCTTCCGAATGTCACAGATGCCACAGATGACATCTCGATGGCTCAAATCTCCTCTTTCTAAAACGTGGTGCCTCTGCCAAGCCTACCTTGTGGGAACAGTTGCTGGCCCTATACTTTCCATTAGGCTGTGCCCAGGTCAGGAGACTGATAGCTGCCACGGGGCTGCAGCAAGTTTTAGGTCTCTGGATAACCATGGGGTGGTGTCTGGGAACCGCAGCCCAGCCACGCTCTGTGTTTACAGCACATGTAGCCTTAGAGACTGAAATGCAGGAGTAAGATACTGTTGTGGTTTAACCCGGCTGGCAGCTAAATACCACGCAGCCGTTCGCTCACCCTCCCCCCTCCCTCTCTGGGATGGGGGAGAGAAATGGAAAGTGAAGCCCGTGAGTTGAGATAAAGACAGTTTAATAAGACAGGAAAATAATAATAACAAAATAATAATAACAATAATAACAATAATGTTACAATGGTGATAATAGGAAAGTAATAATAATATGTACAAACAAGTGATGCACAATGCAATTGCTCACCACCCGCTGACCGATGCCCAGCCTAACCCCGAGCAGTCCGGCCCCCTCCCCCCGGCTAGCCACCCCTATATATTGTTTAGCATGACGTCAGATGGTATGGAATACCCCTTTGGCTAGTTTGGGTCACCTGTCCTGGGTCTGTCCCCTCCCAGCTCTTACTGCACCCCCAGCCTGCCTGTTGGCAGGACAGAGCAAAAGGCTGAGATGTCCTTGGCTTGGTATAAGCACTGCTCTGCAACAATTAAAACATCGGGGTGTTATCAGCACTCTTCTCATCCTAAGCCAAAACACAGCATTCCACCAGCTACTAGGAAGCAAATTAATTCTGTTCTAACTGAAACCAGGACATCTATCCACCCCTTATTCCATACCATTTATGTCATGCTCAGGTTACACTCTTTTCCAGACATTCTAATTAGTCACCTACAGTAGTCATAGTAGTGATAACATACAGTATTATATAGTAATTAACATGGTACAATTCAGTTCATGGGCTATTCTCACCCAGTATTAAATCTCCTTGAGGTACACACCGGACCTCTCCGTTCTTTTGCATCACCCACCAAGTGTATCCAGGTCCCTGAGCGAAAACAATTCCACGAATAGGTTTGCCTTTTCCTGAGGCAGGAGTAGCCCAGACTGTTTTACCCAGCATATTTCTTACATGCACTACAGGAACTTTATCCCCATCTACAGTACGTAACAGGTTTGATTGGGCAGGTCCAGCTCGGTTGGCAGATCCCCTAGTATTGACTAGCCAGGTGGCCTTTGCCAAATGCGTATTCCAATTTTTGAATGTTCCAGCGCCCATCGCTTTCAATGTAGTCTTTAACAGTCCATTGTATCGTTCAACTTTCCCGGAGGCTGGTGCATGATAGGGGATGTGATACACCCACTCAATACCATGTTCTTTGGCCCAAGTGTCTATAAGGTTGTTTCGGAAATGAGTTCCATTGTCTGACTCTATTCTTTCTGGGGTACCATGTCGCCATAGTACTTGCTTTTCAAGGCCCAGGATAGTGTTCCGGGCGGTGGCATGAGGCACAGGATATGTTTCCAGCCATCCGGTGGTTGCTTCCACCATTGTAAGTACGTGGCGCTTGCCATTGTGAGTTTGAGGGAGTGTGATGTAATCAATCTGCCAGGCCTCAACATATTTATATTTCAGCCATCGTCCTCCATACCAAAGAGGCTTTGACCGTTTGGCTTGCTTGATTGCAGCACATGTTTCACAGTCATGAATAACCTGTGCTATAGCGTTGTGGTGTAAATGCCTGAAGTAACTAGGAAAATAAAACTAACATTCACATTTTTAAGGAAAAGGTACAGCATTGAAGAGGCTTTCAGGGTAGGGCATAACTGCTTTATCTGAGCGTTCCCTAGGCTCCCAGCCTTAGATGCTATAGCGCTGGGGAAACTTGGTGTGCTAGCTCTAAGGAACAGCACGGAGCATAGAGTGGAGTGGAGACACCACGGCTAGGCTCTGTAATCAGATGGGACCTCGATTGTTCTTGTGCACAAAGCTGCACTTTTTGCCACCCTAAGCCAAAGACCTGTCATGTTTTGACAAATGCTGTACCCTAGTGTACTTTTTGCTCATTATAATATCATTATAATACCAAAACACACCTCCATCCCAAAAGCTACCCGCCTCCAAGGTGCGACCACCCCTCACTGAGCATGCGCTCTGAATTTCTCGGAGCCTATTGCTTTAAACGGAGACAGGAAAACTTTACACCAATCATAACTAAGATATGCTTGACTAGAGCCACTCAAGCTCCACCTAAAAGACAGAAAATAATATAAATTGGCCCAAGAGAGAAGGGATGTTAGGGAAGATACCACCGTCAGGGGAGATACCATCCCGAGGACAACATCCTTAGGACCTCCTGACTCCTGGGATCAGTCGACGGGCTGAGCCTCTCTTCCCCCTCCATTGGGACGCCTTTGGGTGAGATCTGAATACTTGCTTATAAACCTCTATAGAGTCTTTGATCCTTTTAACGCGTTTATTTCTAGGCTGCGCACCTGTAACATCTGTAACACCTGCAACATCTATAACATCTATAACATCTGTAACATCTATAACACCTGTAAACACCTATAACATCTATAACATCTGTAACACCTATAACACCTATAACACCTGTGTATTTTATGCATACTAACTTGCTTTTGCAGACAGTCACTATCGCCGGCAATCCAAAAGAACCTGGTTATCTGTTGCTATAATAAACCATACTTGATTGCATTGTGATAACTCTCATTGAGTGCAACGAGGGTGAGGGTGGTTATCCGTGATAGTTCAGTGTTCTGAATCTAACCAGACCCCCAGGCGGTTAATGCATTTTTGGTGAATGTCCGAACGGACCCCCAGATGGTTAATGCGTTTTTGGTGAATGTCTGAACGGACCCCCAGGCCGTTAATGCGTTTTTGGTGAATGTCTGACTGGACCCCCAGACGGTTAATGTGTTTTTGGTGAATGTCCGACTGGTTCAGTATCCTGAATCTGACCGGGCCCGTAACGGTTAATCAGCTACACCCCTTAACGCGACAAGCGTCCATGGTAAGGTCCAGCCCTCGTTCACGAGCCCATCTGTATGTTGCATCTCTACCTTGATGGCCTGAGGTGTCATGGGCCCATCGGGCTATAAATAATTCACCTTTATGCTGCCAATCCAGGTCCACCTGAGCTACTTCAATCTTAGCAGCCTGATCCACCTGCTGGTTGTTTTGATGTTCTTCAGTAGCCCGATTCTTGGGCACATGAGCATCTACGTGACGTACTTTCACAGCCAGGTTCTCTACCCGAGCAGCAATGTCTTGCCACAAAGCAGCAGCCCAGATGGGTTTGCCCCTACGCTGCCAGTTGTTTTGCTTCCACTGCTGTAACCATCCCCACAGGGCATTTGCTACCATCCATGAATCGGTGTAGAGAAAGAGAACTGGCCATTTTTCTCGTTCAGCAATGTCTAAAGCCAGCTGAATGGCTTTCACTTCTGCAAACTGACTCGATTCACCTTCTCCCTCAGCAGCTTCTGCAACTCGTCGTGTAGGGCTCCATACAGCAGCCTTCCATCTCCGATGCTTCCCCACAATACGACAGGACCCATCAGTGAACAGGGCATATTTCTTTTCATTCTCTGGTAACTGGTTGTACAGTGGGGCTTCTTCAGCACGACCCACCTCCTCCTCGGATGATATCCCAAAGTATTTGCCTTCTGGCCAGTCCATAATCACTTCCAATATTCCTGGGCGACTGGGGTTTCCTATTCGAGCCCGCTGAGTAATCAGTGCAACCCACTTGCTCCACGTAGCATCAGTTGCATGATGCGTAGAAGAGACCCTTCCCTTGAACATCCAGCCTAGTACTGGCAATCGGGGTGCTAGGAGGAGCTGCGCTTCAGTACCGACCACCTCCGAAGCAGATTGAACTCCTTCATATGCTGCCAATATCTCCTTTTCAGTTGGAGTATAGCGGGCCTCAGATCCTCTGTATCCCCGACTCCAAAACCCCAGAGGCCGACCTCGAGTTTCCCCAGGTTCTTTCTGCCAGAGGCTCCAGGTGGGGCCGTTCTCCCCGGCTGCAGTGTAGAGCACATTCTTTACATCTGGTCCTGTTTGAACTGGCCCAAGGGCTACTGCATGGACTATTTCCTGCTTGATTTGTTCAAATGCTTGTCGTTGTTCAGGGCCCCATTCAAACTCATTCTTCTTACGGGTTACTTGGTAGAGCGGGTTTACAATCAGACTGTAATTTGGGATGTGCATTCTCCAAAACCCCACAACACCTAGGAAAGTCTGTGTTTCTTTTTTGTTAGTTGGTGGAGACATAGCTGTTATTTTGTTGATCACATCCATTGGGATTTGACGACGTCCATCTTGCCATTTTATTCCTAAAAACTGGATCTCTCGTGCAGGTCCTTTGACTTTATTTTGTTTTATGGCAAAACCGGCTTTCAGAAGGATTTGGACTATTTTCTTCCCTTTCTCAAAAACTTCCTCTGCTGTGTCACCCCACACAATAATGTCATCGATGTACTGCAGGTGTTCAGGAGCTTCCCCCTGCTCTAGCGCAGACTGGATCAGCCCATGGCAAATGGTAGGGCTGTGTTTCCACCCCTGGGGCAGCCGATTCCAAGTATATTGGACTCCCCTCCAAGTGAAGGCAATTTGTGGCCTGCACTCTGCTGCTAGAGGGATGGAGAAAAATGCATTAGCGATATCAATTGTGGCGTACCACTTGGCTGCCTTCGATTCAAGTTCGTACTGAAGTTCCAGCATGTCCGGCACTGCAGCACTCAGTGGTGGCGTCACTTCGTTCAGGCCACGATAGTCCACTGTTAGTCTCCACTCGCCATTAGACTTTCGCACTGGCCATATGGGACTACTGAAAGGTGAATGAGTCTTGCTGATCACTCCTTGGCTCTCCAATTGACGAATTAGCTTATGGATGGGAATCAGGGAGTCTCGGTTAGTGCGATATTGCCGCCGGTGCACAGTTGTGGTAGCAATTGGCACTCGCTGTTCTTCGACCCTCAGCAACCCCACAACAGAGGGGTCCTCTGAGAGACCAGGCAAGGTAGATAATTGTTTAATGCCTTCTGTCTCTAAGGCAGCTATACCAAAAGCCCACCGGAACCCTTTTGGGTCCTTGCAATATCCTCTTCTAAGATAGTCTATGCCAAGGATACATGGAGCATCCGGGCCAGTCACAATGCGGTGCTTTTCCCACTCATTCCCAGTCAGACTCACTTCAGCCTCCAATACAGTCAACTGCTGAGATCCGCCTGTCACTCCACAAATATAGATGGGCTCTGGTCCTTTATATCTCGATGGCATTGTAGTACATTGTGCACCGGTGTCTACTAAAGCCTTATACTTCTGTGCGTCTGACGTGCCAGGCCATCGAATCCACACAGTCCAATAAACTCGATTGTCCCTTTCCTCCCCCTGGCTGGAGGCAGGGCTCCCCTAATCCTGGTCAGAATCTTCTTCATTTCTGTGTTTGAAGGACTGTCTGCTGGAAGTTGGAGCAGCAAACTTTTCAGAGGATCCCTTTTTCTTGATTGTTTTCTTTTGCAACTCACGTACCCGTGCCTCTAGGGTCGCAGTAGATTTTCCATCCCATTTTCTCATGTCCTCTCCATGGTCTCGTAAGTAAAACCACAGGGTGGCACGGGGTGAGTACCCACCATATCGTCTTCCTTGTGTGGATGAACGCCTACCCCTGATAGCTGAGACACTGCTTTGTGCAGGTGCGGAGGAGAATAATCTCTCTTCAAGTTGGTGAACCTTTTCAGAAAGTTTCTCCACAGCTGAGACGCAGGCCTGTAAGGAAGAAGAGAGACTTTCTTCGTACTGCCGGAGTTGTTTAGCCGCTTCATCCACTGTGGGTTCCTCATCCTCTTTCCAGGCCATTATTGCCAATGAGCTGGCATATGATGATGGTGCACTCCGTACAAACTTCCGCCACATGGGTCGTGTACACCTGACTTCATCTGGATCTTTGGATGTTTGTCTGAGGTCTGGATCCTCATAAATCACTTCCCGTACGGCTAATTCCCTCAGGTACTGGATTCCCTTCTCCATAGTGGTCCACTTGCCTGGTAGACATAAAAGTTCTTCCTTGAAGGGATACCTTTCCCTCACAGCTGAGAGGAGACGCCTCCAGAGGCTGTGAGATTGTGCTCCATCTGCAATTGCTTTGTCAATGCCTGCGTCTCTAGCAAGGGATCCCAGTCGCTTGGCTTCCCTGCCGTCTAATTCCACACAATTGGCTCCAGAGTCCCAGCATCGGAGCAGCCAGGTGACAAGCTGCTCACCTATACAGTGACCAAAATCTTTTCGCACATCTCGTAACTCACGCTCGTTTAGGCTTCGGGTAGTTACTGTTGATTTTTCGGCATCCTCATCTTCCTCCTCCTGAACCCTTGATGGCCCAGCGTCGTCGTCGTCTCCGTCGTCTCTATACCTAGATTTGGCAGAAGACTCTCTGCGTTCTAAACGACCTGAATCTCTATACCATTTTTTCACCTTCTCTACAGGGGCAGCTTGCACTGCTACTGCTCGTTTCTCTGACCTTGTTACAGGGTCTGCCACAGAGGTAGGAATACCCTCTGCAGGGTCAACTTGCACTGCTACAGCTCGTTTCTCTGACCCAGCCACAGGAGCTGGAGCGGCTGCAGGAGCTGGAGCAGCTGCAGGAACCGGAGCTGGAGTGGCTGCAGGAACTGGAGTTGGAGCAGTTGCAGGAGCTGGGACTGGAGTAGCAGCAGGAGCTGGAACTGGAGCGGCTGCAGGAGCTGGAACTGGAGCAGCTGCAGGAGCTGGGACTGGAGCAGCTGCAGGAGCTGGGGCTGGAGTGGCTGCAGGAGCTGGGACTGAAGCGGCTGCAGGAGCTGGGACTGGAGCGGCTGCAGGAGCTGGAACTGGAGCATCTGCAGGAACTGGGACTGGAGCGGCTGCAGGAGCTGGGACTGAAGCGGCTGCAGGAGCTGGAACTGGAGTGGCTGCAGGAGCTGGAACTGGAGCATCTGCAGGAACTGGGACTGGAGCGGCTGCAGGAGCTGGAACTGGAGCATCTGCAGGAACTGGGACTGGAGCGGCTGCAGGAGCTGGGACTGGAGCGGCTGCAGGAGCTGGAACTGGAGCGGCTGCAGGAGCTGGAACTGGAGTGGCTGCAGGAGCTGGAACTGGAGCATCTGCAGGAGCTGGGACTGGAGCATCTGCAGAAGCTGGGACTGGAGCGGCTGTAGAGTCCACCGTAGGGGTCACAGTGGCCGTTGGATCTGTCACAGGGCTTGGAGTGGCCGCAGGGTCTGTCACTAAGTTGATAGCAGTATCAATGGCAGCTCGATAGGCATGAGCCAGGCCCCAGCATGTTACAATGATTTGTGTTACTTTGGAACTGCCAGAATCATGACACCTTTTTCTCAAGCATTCTGCCAGTTTTTGAGGATTTTGCAGTTGTTCAGGGGTGAATTTCCAAAACACTGGGGGTACCAACTGCTCTAGATGCCTGCCCATATCCTCCCATACTCCCTGCCACCCACAACTATACTGCCTCCGGGCAGATCTCCGGATGAGCTTCCTAAGTAGTTGTTTAACTTTAAGCAGAACCTGAAGTGCATTCAGGAGGCAGAACAACAAGACTATGCTGGTCTGAGTATCCCAAGGATATTCAATATCTTGGAGAGCTATTGTAGCAAGCTCGGAGGGTAAGAGGGTGGTGAAGGAGGAAGGCATAGTGATCCAGGAGGATACAGGGGTGGTGAAGGAGAAAGGGAGAGTAATCAAGTAAGAAAAAATATCTTCCCCTTTCCCCTCCACAGATTGACTCCCTAATGGAAAAAAACAATAGGTATAATTGCTAATAGTTTCCAAGATACAGTTTCCAAAATACAGAGTCGACGATGTTACTGCGTACAAATACCAAGTTAGAGTCATGACCAGATATCTCATCGTCTCATAAGCCATTGCTACAACACTCAGTACCATAATGATCTGAAACCAGGGCCCGGAGAGGATAAACAACATGACAGAGAGCAAATACGGAAAATAATGTACTATAATACTCAATTTGGAAAACAGGCGCAGCAGAGTTGAGATTAAAGCAATCAGCATTATGACAAGTGACTATTAAGCAGGTCTAATCCTTACACCAATTTTAGTTTAACACACTGTGGTCAGATCTGCCGTTATCTCAACCTTTCGAGACCCACGTTGGGCGCCAAAAAGACTGTCGTGGTTTAACCCGGCTGGCAGCTAAATACCACGCAGCCGTTCGCTCACCCTCCCCCCTCCCTCTCTGGGATGGGGGAGAGAAATGGAAAGTGAAGCCCGTGAGTTGAGATAAAGACAGTTTAATAAGACAGGAAAATAATAATAACAAAATAATAATAACAATAATAACAATAATGTTACAATGGTGATAATAGGAAAGTAATAATAATATGTACAAACAAGTGATGCACAATGCAATTGCTCACCACCCGCTGACCGATGCCCAGCCTAACCCCGAGCAGTCCGGCCCCCTCCCCCCGGCTAGCCACCCCTATATATTGTTTAGCCTGACGTCAGATGGTATGGAATACCCCTTTGGCTAGTTTGGGTCACCTGTCCTGGGTCTGTCCCCTCCCAGCTCTTACTGCATCCCCAGCCTGCCTGTTGGCAGGACAGAGCAAAAGGCTGAGATGTCCTTGGCTTGGTATAAGCACTGCTCTGCAACAATTAAAACATCGGGGTGTTATCAGCACTCTTCTCATCCTAAGCCAAAACACAGCATTCCACCAGCTACCAGGAAAAAATTAATTCTGTTCTAACTGAAACCAGGACAGATACTTAGAGTTTTAATAACAGTTTTCATCTGATGAACAAGAAAACAGGAAAACACAGGAGATCTGTGAACAGAATCAGCATCTTTACTAATGTTCAGTAAAAACATTGACCATTTTCTGCTGTTTTAGGTGGCTTTGTTATCTCTCAGGAACTCCTTGCATTCCTCTTCTGCCCTGACCTGTTGCAAAGCCGTTAAAATCTTGCCTTTACCTGAGAGCTTCTCGGCAGCTAAAGCAGCAAGCTTTGTATTAAACCTATACATCGTGGCTGCGCTTGGAAAGCACTTCTGTGAGATGAAAGGTGTAAGGTGTTCTTAGCATCACCTTGAAACCTAGCTCAGTAAGGCCTTTATAGTACTAGAGAGAGTTGCACTTGTCCTTGCAATATGCAAGCATGTGCCGTTATGCTTATACAGTGCTGCGTATTTACACACACCATAAATAAGTTCTTACCTGCTGAGCCTGGGTAACCATATCCTTATGGACTGTGTCTAAACTGACATTCGACTGGGCGATTAATGCCGATACAATGGTCTCTGCTTGTTCTTCGGCAAAGCCTGAAAAACAGGTGAAGGATGAGAAATTAAGGTAACATTAGAAGGCTGGGTGACGAGTAGAGCAAGAGGTCCACAATAAATCGGGACACTCAAGTGCTGTACCTAACTACAGCAGCAAATGGGAAATCGCACGGTTACTGAAAACTGATGGTGAAAGCTGGTCGCTGTGACGTCTCACTACGTGAAAAACAGACAATGCTGCAAAAAGATCGTTACCTTTTAATATACTGAAACAGTCTTTGCAAGCAGCTGATGGGACTACCAATATTTCTGTACCGTGTTTAACTGCTCACGCATTAAAAAAATAGAGGATGTAGGACAGAGGGTGTAGGAGAGGGTGTAGGACAGAAAGAGCAGGGTCTCCTGAATGCAGCACTGCACGGTGTCCCTAGGAATGCTGGTGTGCAAGGACAGCCAGGCATAATTCAGGACACCAGCTGGAGGTACACCTAAGGGAAAAGAAGCAAAGTAAGTTGGACAGGCCTGCAGAGGAGGGCAGTCCCATCTGGGCAGCTGCTGGGCCCTCCAGCACTGACGCCCTGCTGCTGGCCTGCACCTGTAGCTGCGCCAGCCGCCAAGAGTAGAAGTCAAGCACCAACGCAGCCATCAGGATGCCAACAGCACGGACAGGGACGTTTCCACGAGCTGCTGTCTGGAGGGAGGTGCAAGGCATTGCTGGGCCTTGGCTTGTGAGGAGCTCAGGCCTTTCTGAGGATGTTCTGGAGGAGCTGTGTAAGCGCTCCGCTGCCCTCCCAGCAGCAGCAGCTGAGCAGGCAGCCTAAAGTGAGGGGAGCCCTGCCATTCATCTGTCTTCTCACCGGGAAAAGTTTCTTTCTTATATGGGAGCCCGTGAATTCTGGCAAAGTGTTCTGAGAGCTGGAAGATGGGCTTCTTTACATCAAGGAGCCGAAAAACTTGAATGGGTATGTCCCATTTAAAAGCGAAGATCCGGTTCTGAAGGCTTTCCCTATTAGTTGGGAACCCCGTGGAGGGATTCCACTTGAGCTGAGGCTGTTGGCTGTGCTCTTCCTAGCCCAGCTCTTCTGTAGGGGACAAAAAGGAGGGAGCTGGGAAACTCCCACACACTGAGGCCATCTCCAGGGCTCTCCGCAGTGACGCCTTCTGGCACCTTCCCAGGAGCAGTGGCCAAAGCACAAGGGCCCATCTTCTGGCTAGGAGAAGCCCCACGCTGGATTTCCAGTGCCAGAAATACTGAAAGACTCTTCCTCCTTCCTTGCTTTTCAGGGGGTCGCAATCCCTGGGCTGGGCACGTTCTTCGCTATTAACTGGGAGCCACCCATGGCAGACCTTCGGCTCCTTGATGTAAAGAAGCCCATCTTCCAGCTTTCAGAACACTTTGCCAGAATTCACGGGCTCCATTATAAGAAAGAAACTTTTCCTGGTGAGAAGACAGATGAATGGCACCCTAACGGAAAGTATAGGGCCAGCAACTGTTCTCACAAGGTAGGCTTGGCAGAGGCACCACGTTTTAGAAAGAGGAGATTTGAGCCGTCGTGATGTCATCTGTGGTATGTCAGTTGCCCTCCGGGACAGCAAGAAGGCTCTGACTTATTTTTTTGCATACACCTAGCGGTTCGTTCTGAGTCAGCCAACACCTCAGCCTGCATTTGAGCACAGCGACGAGTTATCTCCCTTGCTCAGACATTCAGGCTCACAGATGAGTAGCAGATACCCAGACGGGACTGCCCTCCTCTTCAGGCATGCCTTAGTTCCTTTGCTCCTTGCTTCTTTTCCATTAGGTGTACCTCCAGCTGCTGTCCTGAAATATGCCTGGCTGTCCTTGCACACCAGGACACCGTGCAGCGCTGCATCCAGGATAGCCCTGCTCTTTTTCTCTTATGCCCTTGCAAAGAAGCAGGCTGATGACTTCGTCTTCAAGGACATGGGCCTATCCCTTCTGAACAGTTTGTAGCCATCATCAGCCACACTCCAGTCATGGGAATCATCCCACCAGGTTTCCGTGATGGCAGCTACGTCATAGTTTCCTTCTAGCACGGTGGCCTCCAGCTCCTCCTGGTTGTTACCCATACTGCGTGCATTAGTGTAAATGCACCGCAGCTGGGCCACTTTTTGGGCAGGAGAAGCCCTAGTACTCTCTTGACCATACTCGCGTGTTTCCGTAGTAACTAACTTCTCACCAAGCCTTGTGTTCTTCCTGCAAAATGTCATCCTCATCCTTCATCAAGACACAAGACTGCAAGGTCTTGCTAGCGTCACATCAGGTTTGAAAGGAACAATTAGTGAGATTAAAAGAGATCAAGAACATCGATGAACGATTGTCCGAGGCATTGGTTGTCTTGAGTCGCTTATGCTTGAGTAGGGACCGAGAAGACCCTCCTGCAAGTATTCATTTTCAAACAATAAATATAGCAGCACCAAATGTGTTACCACAAATAAGAATGAATTACCGAGATCCTGCTACAGGAACTTGGAAAGGGCCATACCGGTACAGAAATACAAATAACACCTGTGATTACAATGACACTGCTAGGCAGGGTTTAGGGGTTTATGGCACGGAGACAAGGGGTAACAACTGTAGCGTTTGGAACAATCGTACAGCTATGGCCTTACCTCCTGATGTTTTTCTGATTTGTGGGGATAGGGCCTGGCAAGGTGTCCCTGCAAATGCTATCGGAGGTCCATGTTGCTTAGATAAACTCATTACATTTGCTCCTAGCTTGTCGCAGTTGCGTGAGGTCACCAGACATAAATGGGCATTGCTCGCACCGGATCGCAATGATAATGTTGAATTGCTTGGTGTTGCAGCTAGAGCGGCATTGGCAATTTTAGTGCCAAAATGGCCTCTGCAGCCGCACTTAAGAACTTAGAAAAATTGGTATGCTGGGCCGAGAAGCAAGCCCATGCCACGACAGAGATACTTGAGGAGGTGTTACCAGATCAAAATAGTCTGCAACATGTGCTTTTACAGGATCAAGCTGCTATTGACTTCTTGCTTTTGGCTCAAAGGCATGGGTGTGAGGACTTTGACGGAATGTGCTGTTTAAACCTTTTCGATCATAATGAGTCAATTCACAAATCCGTTATTTTCCTGAAAGAGCACATGAGAAAGATTCAATATGATATCAATCCTTTCAATCAATGGTTCACTGATTTGTTTGAAACGATGCATAGATGGTTACTGAGATTAGTCAAAGAGGGATTAAGGATTCTGTTTGTTGTGGTGTTAATCATCATTGCGTGTTGTATTGTAATAAATGTGGTTAAAGGGTTACTTGCAAAACTGTTACATCGGGCTTGGTTTGCTCAAAGAAAAAGAAAAAAAAAAAAAGGAAAAAAAAAAGGTGGGGGGGGAGGGAACTGTTGAGGGATTTTTTGAAACAGCAAAAATCCCATGGCTTGCTGCAGCTGAGCAAACCAAGCTACCGGGGCAACTGTGAGAAATTCCCATGACAGTGTTCCCACATTGCCCAATTGAGGAATTCAGAAAAACATTGTTACCAGCATCTGGCTTCAAGGACAAGGTCTACGTGACTGCTAATCACAAGGGGCTTGTTTTCTTGCAGGTGGGGTTGTTTTCTTGTAGTTGTTTGTCTGAGTGCTTTTGACCAATAATCTTGGGTGAGACACTATCCGCCCCTGCTAAGTTCACTAGAAAAGTTAGGCTATTCGGGCAATAGAATGGAGCATGATCTGACCATACTGGTGTCTGTCGTGCTTTCGGCCGTGCTTCCTGCGACATGCTGGCACATTCCTCACCCACGAGAACTGGCATGGTACTTTCAGCCTCACAGGAGGAGCGTTGCCAGTTGCTATGTGTATATAACGGTTGGACGTGATGATCTTTGAGGTGCTTTCCAACCTAAAGGATTCTATGGTTCTATAATTCTATGACTGTGAGAGGCCCAGGGCACCAGGTTGGCGTGGCCTGCACCACTCTTTCTCCTGAGATCAACGACACAGAGAGGAGCACTGGGAGCAAAAGTCTGCCTGAGCTTTTATTCCCAGTAGAAGGCAGCTGCAGATGAGCTGAGGCTGGGGGCAGGATGTGTTGGGGCATCTGAATTCCTGGGGCACTGTCCTGAATTCCTGGGGCACTGTCCTGTTCCTATCAGTGATGTCAGCTGCCAGCACCGAGCGCCCTCCTGGTGCTGGCAGCTGGGCGCTGCTACTCCCACTCTTCTGCGATGAAGCTGCAGCACAAAGCACTGCACAGAGCCCGAAGCGCCTGTCTCCTGATGTGGGTGGGCCGTGGCTGGTGTGCCGGGGCTTGTGCGAGGTCATGGATGCCTGTGGGAGACAGAGAGGTGTAGGTTAGCGCCTGAGCGGGTGATGGGCAAGCCCCTGCCTTCCCCCCACACCACCACCAAGGCCTTTCCCCCAAGGGGAGGGGTGGCCCAGGACCAGCCAGCCCCCCTGCGCGTACCTAGCCCTTGCTCCTGCTCGCTGCTCTGAACAGGCCCATCCAAAAGTCCCCGGGATGGCTCTTGTTTCTGGCACGTTGCTGGCTCGTCTGCTGGTGTAGCTTTGGTGCAGGAGGACTGCGCTTGGCCTCCCTGCTCGGCGGCAACCTGCATGGGGAGAGCAAGAGCACAGGTAGGTGATGGAAGGGATGTCAGCCCTTGTGCCTGGGGCGTCTGGGAATGGAGAGCAGCAGGCAGCTCCCCAGCACGCACACCCCACGCACTGCTTCTGCCTCGGGCTGCCCTCGGTGCCTGGAGACCACCACGCGCGCTGGGCTTACCTGGTGCCCAGGAACCGTAGCCAAGGGAGTAGCCACTGCTCCGGTTTCATCAACTGCTGTATAGTCAACAGGCTCTGGGGTGGGAGGAGGCACCCTGGGCCATGCAGCCGAGGGAGCAGTGGGTGCCTTGCTGGTGGCTCCCTGCATGATGGCTACAGAATGGAGTAGCACTGCAGCAACGACAATCTCGGATGTTTCATCCAGCTCTTCCTCAGAGACACTGCAGGCGTGTCGTGCGCGTCCCTGGCTTTCAACCACCACCGCAGTGCTGTGCTCGCTGGGGCTGGGACATGCTGATGGCTTTGCCTCTTGACCTCCAGGTGTCTGGGGAGGCACTCTGTACCCCTCATCTTCGCAAATAGGGGCTGAGGGAGGACTTGCTGGCGTCCTCTCTGCTGGTGCTGGTGCTGGTGCTGTGAGAGGCGATCCGTGCCTCTCTTCCCCGGGACCTTCTGCCAGGGCAGCAGCTGAGAGTTCAGTGTCCGTGGGCTCTGATGAGCCAAGAGAGGCGCTTGTTGGGTTTTCTGCTTCTTGTGCTGCGGCCTCCCTGTCCACGGTGCTGGATGAGCCGCCTTCTTCTGGGGGAAAAGCCGCTGGTTCCTGGAAGAGTGTGGCGAACCTGGGGTTGATCCAGGAGTTGAAGATGACAATCTCTTCCCCGGGACCTTCTGCCAGGGCAGCAGCTGACAGTGCAGTGTCCGTGGGCTCTGATGAGCCAAGAGAGGCGCTTGTTGGGTTTTCTGCTTCTTCTGCTGCGGCCTCCCTGTCCACGGTGCTGGATGAGCCGCCTTCTTCTGGGGGAAGGGCCGCTGGTTCCTGGAAGAGTGTGGCGAACCTGGGGTTGATCCAGGAGTTGAAGATGACAATCTCCTCCTGTTTGTCCCATCCCACAGGACCGCTTTCTTTCCTGCCTCGGCCCTGGCTTGTCCCCTCCTTGCTGCTCCCCTGCCTGGGTTTGACGTCGTGGGCTCTCTCTTGCTTGTGCTTTTCAACCCTGCCTGGGCTGGCTGGTGCAGGGTCTCTGCTGGCAGTTGTTTTTCCTGCACCTCCCCGACGATCGAACGCTGGCAGAGCAGCGGTCCACCTGCTCTCCATGTCAGTCTGGACGCCGGCTGATCTTGTTGCTGTCACTGGGCACCCCATGTGTGCCGGGTCCCCCAGTGCTGCCGGTCGTTGGCCTTGTTCCCGCATTTTAGCCATCGTCTTTGACATGACTTCAGACACAACAGACTGTGCTGTGTCCTGCAGCGCCGTGAAAGAGTCGGTGGGGCTGTGTGGGGCAGGGTGCCGGCTCTTCTTCAAATGCCGGGGCACTGCTGTGGGGAGAGGTGGTGTTCTGTGGCCTTTGGTCCTGGGACCTCTGCCTGATGGAGAAAGCCTTGCCCTGCTCTTGGCTTGCTCGTTGCAGGCTACAGCGTTTCTTATGACTGTGGAGACGAAGGACCGTACTGAGTACTCCACATCCTCAGCAGGGGCCACAGGGCTGTGTGGGACACGTTCCCGCCTCTCTGCCCTCACAGCCCTGTCCCTCTCACCAGAGATGCACGGAAGTGGTGGCAAAAGCTCTTGCTGGCTGCGGGGCTCTTTTCCCAATGACTTTGCCCTTCCTCCCCCTGAAGATGCAGAGGCTGCTGCTTGCAGAGGGGGCAGCTTGCAAGTGGCCCTTTCAGACGATGATGTCTGTGCTGCAGGCACTTGCTTGGGTGCTGCTGTCTGAGTCACTGTCAGCCTTGGGAAAGGTGGCACGGCTGGCAGCTGGATTCTCTCGGCCTGCCTCACCCCACGGTGAGGCAGTGTCTTCATGTCTTGCGGCTGCTCCATCTGCAAGAGAAGGCGAGGAGAAAGGCCAAGTTACTTGGGCCATTTCTGCCATTTCCCTCCACGTCCCCCCTAGAAGTGCTGCTGTGAGCTGCCCTGCAGCGGCCCCCGGCACGCCCTGGCAGCTCCCCAAGCAGAGCCGGGCTCAGCCTGCCAGGGTAATGCCCTGCCTGTCTCCTCCTGCAAGTGCCGTCTGCTCGTCGGAGGGTGCCAGGGCTGCCAAAGATGTTCGACCGAACCCTCCTGGGGCTCCCGACTCCGTGTGGCAGCTGCCAGTGTGACGCACGCTCTCTGGGCACGACCGCACCGGCAGCCTGTCCACATGGAGGGACGGTGGAGGCAGCTCCTGGCTGCGCACAGCCAGGTTGAATTAGGCCACGCTGCTCTTTGTGCCTCCGGGCACAGAACTGCCAGGGCCACGCGGGCTTCGGCTGTCCTGGGGGTGGGCTCTTCTTGGAGAAGCCCCAGGTTTGGGAATATTTGTGTCCGGGTCCGAGGGGCTCAGGGCCAGCTGGCCGACTCGCTGCAGCACCGTTCTCCTCATCCTGGTGCTCTCGGTGCCATCCCGTCACGCTGCTGTCCCTGTCTCGCTCCCTGAGCCTCACCTGGCGCCGCTCCTGTACGCTCCGCTGCCCTTCAGCGGGCTGGGAGTCATCCTTATTCTGCTGCTCCTCCATGCTGTGCTCCAGGTCCTCTGAGCAAGAACTCCAACGGGCACCCAGGGGAGCTGCTGCCTCCTGACAGAGCTGCTCTCCTGAGAGTGAGTGGGCAGCCCGGGGCTCGGGCTTTATAAGGGACACCGTTGCCGTGGGTACCCCTCCGTGTCACAATGGCCTTTGGGTACGCATCACAATGCCCCGGTGGTTGCCATGGGGCCCTCAAGCCCATATTCTGGCAGACACCCCAGGGACACCGTCTCACACACCCACAGCAGGGTCTGCATTGGCAGGCACCTCTGGCTCCTTCCAGCCAGTGCCCCTGGCTCAGCCCCAGCTCAGTCTTTCTCAGGGGAGTCAGCTTAGCTCCCTAACTGCTCCCATCAAGTGCTCGTTACCTGCTCTGCCAGGAGACTTGTCTGGAGAACAAGTCCTACGAGGAGCGGCTGAGGGAGCTGGGCTTGTTCAGCCTGGAGAAAAGGAGGCTCAGGGGCGACCTGATCGCTCTCTACAGATACCTTAAAGGAGGCTGTAGAGAGGTGGGGGTTGGTCTGTTCTCCCACGTGCCTGGTGACAGGACGAGGGGGAATGGGCTTAAGTTGCGCCAGGGGAGTTTTAGGTTGTGTTATAAATGGCTCAGTCTTCAAAATAGGATTAAATAAAAAAATAGGATTTATTGAAAGAATAGAGGTAAGCAAACAGTGCTGGGTGCACCGGGAGTCTCCGCTCCACCAGGACACACACCAGTTACATCAAGTAGCTGATTTTTATGCTCCTAGGCTAATACATACGCATTACTACTTCTAAAAAAAAAAGGTTATTGTAATTAGCTTCTGGGGTCCAGTCCCTCCTACTGGAGCACGCGCATCAGTCTCCGGTGGTCCCTCTGGGTCCCTCTGGCCACCTGGCCAGATATCAGAGGCTTGCACAGTATCCCATAACAGTCACTAGCTGTTATCAGTTGTTCTGAAACCCCCAGACATCAAAGGCTTCATACAAACACAAATAGTTTTCTTATTGACACTTCACAAGTAATTAAAACATTCCTCACCAGCCATTCACAGGGACAGTCACACCTATAGCAGTGTTAAGTTAATCCTGAAGAAGACAAAAAAAAGGCTGTAACTGTTAGAAATAGAAGTTCAGAATAACAAAAGCAAACAGGTTCATAAATTTGAGGAGTATTTTCTGAAGACTTGATAAATTGACTAGAATGAGGGGGAGACTGGGACACACTGCATCTGTGGTTCAAGAATTAAATTGCCAGTGCAGGGCCCAGAGGCAGACAGGACTGTTCTTTATGGACACGAATTGTTAAAACATTCCTCACAATTGGATCTGAGGAAGAACTTCTTTACCAAAAGGGTTGTTAGACATTGGAGCAGGCTGCCCAGGGAAGTGGTGGAGTCACCACCCCTGAAAGTCTTTAAAAGACGTTTAGATGTAGAGCTTAGGGATATGGTTTAGTGGGGACTGTTAGTGTTAGCTCAGAGGTTGGACTCGATGATCTTGAGGTCTCTTCCAACCTAGAAATTCTGTGATTCTGTGAGATGCTCTGCTCGGTCGTCCGCGTAAGCTTCCTGGCTCTTTTGCCTGACTGCCCACACATCAGCAGAGACTGCACTCGAGCTTGGACGCCCATCGGGCAGCCCTGGCAGTGCAGCTGGAGCAGGAGCAGGAGCAGGAGCAGGAGCAGGAGCAGGAGCAGGAGCAGGGATTCCTCCCGTGTCCGGGCAGCCAGAGGCCTGTGGCTCTAGGCACTGTGAAGGGCTCCCAGAGAAGGCGGGCACCAGGGAGGCGGTGGAGCTGGCGGAGAGGTGTCTTGAGGCTTGCTCTGGCGGGGCTGCGAGAAGAAAGCCCTGGGCAGCCGCAGGAAGATTCCCTGCTCCTTGCTTTAAGAGCAAGCTGTGGAGAAGCTTTCAGCGGCAGAGCCACAGCTGTGCCACGCTGCTGTTTAGCCCGCAGCTTCTCTGGCTGCTGAAGCAGGTCCTATGCTTCAGAGTTGTGGCTGAAACAGTGTTGGTAACACAACGGTGTCTTTGCTGGAACAGGTTGCCCCGAGAGGCTGTGGCGTCTCCATCCTTGGAGATCTTCAGAAGCACAATCCTCAGAATGGTGCGTAAAGCTAGTCCTTTGGGGAGAAAGAAAAGGAATTGGAAAAACAACCCCAAAACTAGGGAAAAGGATAAAAAAGCACAGGTTAGATATTGTTCAATTGTCTGGCCTGAAAAGCCATTAAAAGGAACTTTGCTCCTTTGGCCACAACACAGGTCCAATGAAAATTCCCGCTTCAAGTTTACATGTAAACAATAAGACTCCTTTTCCGCAGGAGGAGTCAAGTTATGCTCCCTCTAACCCTAATATTGCAGCAGAGGCAGCAGGAGCTGCACCAGCAAGGAAGTATATGTGTAAGTGTATGTGTTTGAGACAAAGTATCGGATCTGCTTGAGACAAAGTACTGCTGTGAAGTGAGTGACTCCTCACTCTAGAGTAACACTTGTAACAGTAACAGTAGAAGTTGCTGTACAGCAGATACAACATGAGAATCCTGTAACGGGATGGCCTGTCCCCAATGGCAAGGGGTAGCACTGGCTCTGCGGCAATAAATCCAGGAAGGTGTTGCCCCTTGGCTGGAAGGGAGCTTGCACCCTGGGGGCAATAATTCCACGTGTACCTATTATTGAAGACCCACAACGCCAAAGCCCCCTTGAGACCGCACGCAGAATTACGAGGACTCCAGATAATCCTCTAGGAAACCGAAACAGGGAATTTCACTCACTGAAGAACTACAAAATAACACTCTGCATGCAGCCCAGGCACTGCGAGAGGAGCTAAGCTTGTCAGAAACAGTACTCTGGAACCAAGTGGTATTCGGTTTATTAGTAGCCTCAGAGGAGAGAGTGTGCTGTAATTACTGCTAGTTGCTCTAGGCATGTAGATCAAAGGGGGCGAATGTGACTGATCTCCAAAGTATTTGGGAAAGAAACCAATCCTACTCAGAGCGGCTCAAGATGACGCTTCCAGGGGATTTAGAAACATTTGGGAGAAACTGACTTTGCGGTTACCTGACTGGAATTGGCTCAAACAGCTGTTTGTTGGTGTTACAATGATAAAGGCATTGCATATCTGGCATCCCCCTGACTTTGGAAGAAAACCACTGGGCCCTAATGTTGGAAAACCTCAAGAACGGAGGACGTGTAGAAGTGCAGAAACAGCAATAGGAGTGAGAAAAGAAGAGGGGGGCATTGTGAGAAACAAAGCTGTGTTTTTGCAGTGGCTGGTGTTTTTGCAGTGGAAAACTCTGCTAACCTTGCATAGTCAAAAGGGATTGTGCAGGCATGGCAGTAGCAAAGCAGTGGGGAGGACATTAAGCAGATAAAGGGAAGGTCCCGCTGTCCCAGAATAAGGAGGATAGCTAAGACAACCAGCATGAGCTGTGCAAAATTAGTAGAAAAAGAAAAATCACAGGCCCTCTAGTCACGAGAGATGAAGGAAAGGAAAAGGAGAAATTAAAGGTTGGTCAAATAAAATTGTACATATATGCTATCGAAAGGCATCGAGGAGTTTGTAAACCCGTAGCACACAGCCCATGAGGAAACAGGGTCACCATGAGTCAGGTGTCGGGTAATAGGGAAGAAAAGGTCTCTTCGTGTGCATACTCTTCGTGTGCGCTCCTGCTCGCAGGAGGCCCGCCATTGCAACCGTGAATAAAATAGCTTCACAGAAGACCCTGACTGGAAACAATATTGAGACTTTTCTCACACTGGGGCGCTGTCCTGTGTCTCCCTGTGATGCTTCTGTGGGTGCTGCAAAGCTCCCTGAGGGCCTCGTGCCCACTACGCGCTCTGTGCTTACCTGGTGCCCAGGAACCAAGGGAGAAGCCACTGCTCCTGCTTCATCAGCTGCTGCTGGGCTGAGAAGATCTGTGCTGTCCTCCCTGAGAGGCTCTGCAGTCAAAGGAGAAGCCATTTCTTCTTCCTCTGGTGCTGCTGCTGGACCAAGAGGGGCTTCACTGGTTTCCTCCCCAGGTTGTCCAGCCCAGGGAGAAGCCACTGCTCCTTCTTGCGGCACTGCTCCTGGACCGAGAGGGTCTTTGCTGACTTCGCGCACAGGGCCTCCAGCCAAAGGAGAAGCCACTTCTTTTTGTTCTTCCTCTGCTGCTGCTGCAGCGAGAGGGGCTTCGCTGGCCTCCCCCACAGGGCCTCCAGCCAAGGCAGAGGCTGAGGATGCAGAGTCTGCAGGCTCTGCTGTGGGAGGAGGCACCCTGGGCCCTGCGGCCGAGGGAGCACTTGGTGCCTTGCTTGGGGCTCCCTGGCTCATGGCTACAGCACGGCGTAGGACTGCAGAGATGATGATCCGGGCTGTTTCATACAGATGTTCGTCACAGGCACTGGAGGCATGTTGGTCGTGTCCCTGTCTCTCGGCCATCGCCACAGTGCTGTGCTCACTGGGAGTGGGACAGGCTGGTGGCTTTGATTCTTGCGACACTGCTGTGGGGGGAGGCGCTCTGTACACCTCATTTGTGCACACTGAAGGAGGACTTGCTGGCCTGCTCTCTGCCTGCTCACTGGGGCTGGGACATGCTGATGGCTTTGACTCTTGACCTCCAGGTGTCTGGGGAGGTGGACCTCCTGGCGGAGCTGTGTAACCCTCCACTGCCCTCCCAGCAGCAGCTGAGCATGCAGCCCAAAGTCCCCGCGCGTGGGGGTCGTGCAAGTTATCTCCTTTCTTAACAGGAAAAGTTTCTTTCTTGTAAGGGAGTCCATGAACATTGGCTAAGTGCTCCGAAACCTGGAAGACGGGCTTCTTTACATCGAGGAGCTTAAAGCCTGCCATGGGCCGCTCCTGTTTAACAGCAAAGAAGGTGCCCAGCCCAGGTACTGTGACACCCTGAAAAGCAAGAAATCAGGAACACGGGTCAGTATTTCTGGGGCTTCTCCAAGCAAGAAGATGGGCCCTCATGCCTTGGCCACAGCTCATGAGAAGGTGCCAGGCAGTGTCACTCTGCAGAGCCCTGGAGATGGCCTCAATGTCACGGATTTTCCCAGCTCCCTCCTTTTTTTCCCTCTAAAGTGGAGCTGGGCTACTAAGAGCACAGCCAACACCCTCAGCTCCGTAAAATTCCCTCCAAGCAGTTCCCAACAAGTAGGGAAAGCCTCGAGTGCCAGCACCAGCGACATGCTGGCCTGCCCACTCTGGCCATGGGCACCAGGCAGAATGGACCCCGTCCTTCTGCTGGAGCTGGGCTCTTCTTTTGTGCATACTGCCAAAGCAGCAACTGGAAGGCTGCAGGAAGGTTCCAGAAGCAGCGGCAGCAGCCCGGGCAGGGGCAGCCGCGAGTGCGGGAGCCGCTCCTGGGCTGTGGGCTCAGCGGCAGACGCCTGCCCCTGCAGGGGACGAGGCCCACCCAGAGCCTGCCCAGCGGCATGGGCCTTGCCCAGACATCCTGGGGGGAAGCCCTGGCCGCAACAAGTGAGCGGGGGGGATGCAGAAGCCCCTCACAAATGCTGACGAAAAACAGGGCCCACAAAGTGAGAGGCAACCCTGCAAGACTTGGAGCAAAGAGGCACTGTCTCTCCAGAGAGCACATTTCCTTCAGCACGAAGAAAAGGAAAGGCCTCTTGGCTCTAGATGCCGCCCGACACCACTGACAGCCGTGCTGGGGACAGCCCAAGGCCTCAGCCAGCTTGTGGCGCAGGGGGCAGGCAGAACTGCCAAATGGCCGCCAGGGCTGTCAGAGGGTGGGGCTGGAGCCGCCCTGTCAGGGAGCAGCTTTTCTCTCTCTCTCCCTGCACTCAGGGAGCACTTTCCTGTAGATCCCCTTTCCTGTAGGGCCACAGCTGAGCCGAGCATGCCAGCACTGAGAAGGAAACTCTCTCCTTTCAGTCCCATACAAACCTCGAGAGTGCCCCAGGGGGTGTGCAAGGTGATCCATTTGGGTGTGGGAAGGAAATGCTAGAACTGCCATTTGTTTATTCATGAAATCTTGAAAGGGAATAAGGAAGAAGGAATGCTTCACGAGTGTTTAATATAGAGCTTGTGCCTGGCAGCCTCCCTCAGTGTCTCCATGTGTCAGATGGCCACGTCGCACGTGGTCTGTGAGGGACGAGCGTGTGCCCCACAACACGGAGGGCTTCTCCGTGGCACCCTCACTCGTTCACAAGCTTTCAGCATTATGTGACGTAGCAGATTACATGGGCCGGGTTCAGTAGACTTCAGGATGATGTGCTTAAAAGGGATTTGAGGAAATCAGTTCAAAGGATGCCTATAGATTGGGATCTCTAAGGCCAAGGGCAGCAATTCAGCAAGAGGTATTCCACCCAAGTGGAATTGACAGCAACTTGCATCAAGGCTGCCTGATGAGAGATCAAAGTCCCCGAAAGTTTTAGGAGGAGAGAATGAAAACTGTGAGAGCATGTGAGAGAAAGAGAGCTCTTCACTTTCTTGTATGAGTGATGTGACAAAAAAAATTCAACTTGTCCTTCAGTTTTGTGCTGTGCAGATTTAAAGTCCCTGGGATAGGCTTTGGCCCTGCTGGCTTTCCTTCCTTTCTCCCAAGTTTCAAACTCTCTCTCTCTCTGCTTTTTGGCTATGTGCAGACCCGAGAGGTCATGGAAAAGCCGTTTTCCAAAAAGAGGCTCTTAACTTCAAAGCTCCCTTGGCAGCAGTACCAGCAGGGAAGGAAGACTTGTTGCTAATTCTGGGCTGAGTGAGGGCAGGTGCTTGATGCCTTTTTTTTTTTTTTTTTTTTTCCTGGGACCAAAGGGAAGGTTGCAGTGAGCCGTTACCTTGAAGTTCCACCCTGGAAGGATCAAGAGCTCCCAGCTCTTCCCAGCTCTCCAGGCACAGGCAGGTGCTGATGCTGGATCCTAAGAGCACCTGGCTTTCAGCAAGGGCGAATCAGCAGCCTCAGCTAGGAGGCCTTCGTGGCTGTCTTGGGAGGCCACGAGTGGTGCTACTTGAACTGCTTAACAGTCCCACAAAAATTGTGAGGTGGATTATTGAGGGAACAGAGCATCTCTCCTATGAAGAGAGGCTGGGAGAGCTGGGACTGTTTAGCCTGGAGAAGAGAAAGCTCAGGGGGGATCAGTGGATAACTGCATGCCTGCGGGCAGGGTGCAAAGGCAATGGAGCCAGGTTCATTTCAGTGGAGCCCACTGACAGGACAAGAGGCGATGGGCACAGAAGCAAACACAGGGGCTTCCACCTGAACCTAACCTCAGGATACATTTCTGTAGTGTGTGGGTGAGCGAGTCCTCTCACGGGTTCTCCAGTGAGGCTGTAGAGTCTCCCTCCTCAAGGGGAGACACTTGAAAGCCATCTCCACAGGACATGCTCCTTGGACACTGGT
The DNA here is from genome assembly GCF_964035555.1 of Netta rufina. Classification (NCBI taxonomy): domain Eukaryota; kingdom Metazoa; phylum Chordata; class Aves; order Anseriformes; family Anatidae; genus Netta; species Netta rufina. Next base: position 8,064,567 of record NC_140123.1, read on the forward strand.
GCTGGGTGGCAATGTTTGAGCAGGGCGTTGGCCAAGCTGACCTCTTCAGGTACCTTCCAACCTCAACCATTCTGTGTTTCTGTGAAATCAGAACACTACAAAGCCCGTGCTGGTGCTTCCAGCAGGAAGCAACAGACTTTATTGGGCTCGCAGCTGCTCACAGCTGCGAGGGGTCCTCGCTGGTTTCCCTGATGCTCGTGTCATCTTCGGCATTGGAAGCACAGGGATTTTCTCACCAACGCTAGGGAGAGAAAAAGAAAGGGTTCAAGTTTCCGTTCCAGTGAGGGCAGCGGAGTGACACTCCCTGCTCCCTTCAGCCCCAGTCCTGTGGAGCATGCATATGCAGGAGTCCCAAGGCTCTGTGTGGCCTTGCGGGGGCCCCTCGAGTCCCAGCCAGTGACAGGGAATCTACGCAGCGCCAGGCTGAGGCGCTGTGTGAGGCCGGGCTGGAGACCTTTGGCCAAGCAGCTACGGAAGGCCAGGGCAAGGGTTCTCGTGAGCCCGGGGGCCTCATTGCCCAAGGAAGGGGCTGTTGCTAGCGGAATGAAGGCTGTTGCAGGAGAGGTTTACCAAATCAGAAGATCCTCTGCAGAATTTCCAGGGATGTCGACAGCTCTGCTCTTGGTCTTGTCTTTCTGCAGGACCTCCTCTCTCCTCTCCAGCTGTTTCCTCACGCGCTCAGTCCGCACTGAAAGGCAGCTGCAGCAACAGAGAAAAAAACTCTCAGGTGGGCTCTGAAGGCCCTCACCTCTGGCTGCCCAAAAGCAGGGAGCACAGCCTCCTTCCATTGTGGGTGCGTCACTGTCAGCTGCAGGGGAGCTTTAGGACTTTGGGTCTGCAGGGGGACAGCTGGAGGCAGGGCCTCTCCACGGTCATTCCCTCCGCGAGGCAGCCAGGGGATGGAGAGCCAAAGCCCAGAGCTGAGCCGCCCACATGTTGGATCCCTCGGGCAGCGTGCTGCAGCTCAGCTTTTCCTGGCCTTTTTGGGTGCTGGCCCACACTTACCTGGCACTCGGTTTGCTCAGAGGAGCTGCCTCAGCCTTCTTCTCCGGCGGGTGAGGGATGAGGACATGCTGCTCTTTCATGTCCACTGGCACCATCTGCAGAGACTTTTTCAGTTCCACAAGTGCCATGGAGGATGCGCTCTCTGTCTGCAGCCTCTGCATTTCCATCTGCGTCTTCTGCTACAGGGGAAGCAGAAACAAGGAACCTTTTTAGATTGGGGGTGCTAATGTGGGAGCTGTCCCATGGCAGTGGGGCAGTCGTCCCCTCAGGTTTTCCCAGGCTCAGGGCAGTTTCCCTGCAGCCTGCTTTCTTTCAGAAAAGTAGCATGAAAGGCCTCAGCCTTCGCCTTTAAAGTTAAGGGGAAGACACTTTCACAGCAGTAGGCTTTGGAGGAGCCCTTCTCTGTCATGGATGATAACATTTTCCTCACTCTCCCATTCTTTCCTTGAGAGCCTTGAGTTGTGCTCAGAAGTCCTCTTCCTCCTCCCATTCTTAACTGAGCTGCTCCTCAGCCAGCGATGCCTGCAGAATTCTTTCATTTCACTGCTAACAAAGGCATCATACTTCCTACAAGGAAGAAGAGTGAGGAATGATAAGAGAAACATCAAATTTCCACAAAGGCAACGCTTGAAACAACCCGGCAATGGGTACACAGATCCAGTGGCTACCTGTCCTGTTCTCCGTTGACCCTCACAGGCAGGGGCTTGAATTTGGGGCCAGGCCGCAGCACAGCGCTTGCCCTTCCCCTCTTCTCCCATCCTTCAGGAGCTCTCCTGACGTGCTGTCTGCATTCTGCAAGCACACAAGAGGAAGATTTGCTGCTACAGCTTTTGCTCACCAACTGTGTGGCCAGAAAGGAAAGGGCAGTAGGTGGGGTATGTGTCAGGACCCCTGTGGAGTTCACCAAGTCCCTGTGTCTAAGGAAAGCCACTCGATGACTCAAGGAGAAGAGCCCAGGGGCTGCTTCTTTAAGGTTCCCCCCAGCCTCACCTGCGAGAAGGCTCTTTTTCCACTGCAGCCTGGCCCAGCTTTGCCTCCCCTTTCATCTTGGAGAGTCTGGATAGAGAGCGACCCTGGCGTGTGAGCAGCCGGCTCTTAATAGCAGGAGGCATCCCTGTAAGGAGGAAAAGAGAAGGCTAGTCAGAGTAGCTCCTCGGTGGCATCTTGGCCATGGCTGCCAGGAGACTGCTGTCATGTTACCTGTTCTGTGAGATTCCTCCTCCGTCCTCTCCTCTGCCTTCTTCTTGTTTTACTTACCTTTTTTCAGGTGTTGGGAGGTGATTTTCCCTTGCAGCTCCTCCACGTCATATATGGAGCCCAATCCTGGCAGCAAAACTAAGCCAGTGTAACTCCAGGGCACATCTTTCAATGCTGTAAAGCGCTGGTACTAGTGCCAAAATTTGACTGTCTGATGCCTGTTCTGCCACCTCCTTGGCTTCTCTGACAGCCAATCTATTTCCTCTTCCAATACCAGTATCCCGTGCTTGATGTCCTTTATAGTGCGTAATGGCAACTTGAATAGGCAGGTAAACAGCTTGGAGTAACTTCAGTATCTCTTCTGCATGTTTAATTGAGGATGGTAAGGGTCCTCTCTCCTTTCAAATTGCACCGTGTGCATGCACCCCACCAAAGGCATACTTCTGATCTGTCCAAATGTTAATTCTTTTCCCTTTTGCCAGCTCAAAAGCTCTTACTAAGGAGATGATTTCAGCCTTTTGGGATGATGTTTGTTACCACATATCCTGTGGGGTGAACTCCCTGGCGGATGAAGCTGCTGCCATCCATATGCCCATCGTCCGCATCTTCCAGGGGTGTTTCCTTTAAGACTTCTCAGGTCTCTGAGGTGTCCTGAGGGACAAGTGTGTGCTCTGCAACACAGAGGCGAGCTTCCCCTGCAACTCCTCCATGAGGTATATGGAGCCCAGTCATGGAAGCAAAACAAAGGCAGAGTGACTCCAGGGCACTGCTTTCAATGCTGTAGAGCGCTGGTCTTGGTGCCAGCATCTTGAGAGGGGCTTGCTGTGGGCTGGGAAGGGAAGAGCCATTCCCCCAGCCCATGGTTTTTCCAGGCTGTGGAAAACTGTGCTTGGACTTTGCTCTTGCGGAGGAGCATGTCCTGGTGTCCAAGGACAGGCAGGCATAATTCAGGACACCAACTGAAGGTACGCCTAAGGGAAAAGCAGCAAGGAGCTTCTGAGTAACGAAGACTGGCCTGCAGAGGAGGGCAGTCACATATGGGCATCTGTTGGGTCCACCAGCACTGTGAAAGAGCTGGCTGGCTGATGGCTCCTCTGGAAAGAAGGAAATGCCTAAAAGGCAGAGCTCCAAGAGGCTGGTGCAGCACAATCACGGTGTGTCACTGATGCCACAGCATCTGATGCCCTGCTGCTGGCCTACACCTGCAGCTGTGCCAGCTGCCAAGAGCAGAAGGCAATCACTAACACACTGTTTTGCAATCTGCAAGCACACGAGTGGAGGATTTGCTGGCAAAAGCTGTTGCTTATTAACCAGACACCCAGCAAGAAGCAAGGCATTTCTTTCCCACACCCAAATGGATCACCTTGCACACCCCCTGGGGCACTCTCGAGGTTTGTATGGGACTGAAAGGAGAGAGTTTCCTTCTCAGTGCTGGCATGCTCGGCTCAGCTGTGGCCCTACAGGAAAGGGGATCTACAGGAAAGTGCTCCCTGAGTGCAGGGAGAGAGAGAGAAAAGCTGCTCCCTGACAGGGCGGCTCCAGCCCCACCCTCTGACAGCCCTGGCGGCCATTTGGCAGTTCTGCCTGCCCCCCGCGCCACAAGCTGGCTGAGGCCTTGGGCTGTCCCCAGCACGGCTGTCAGTGGTGTCGGGCGGCATCTAGAGCCAAGAGGCCTTTCCTTTTCTTCGTGCTGAAGGAAATGTGCTCTCTGGAGAGACAGTGCCTCTTTGCTCCAAGTCTTGCAGGGTTGCCTCTCACTTTGTGGGCCCTGTTTTTCGTCAGCATTTGTGAGGGGCTTCTGCATCCCCCCCGCTCACTTGTTGCGGCCAGGGCTTCCCCCCAGGATGTCTGGGCAAGGCCCATGCCGCTGGGCAGGCTCTGGGTGGGCCTCGTCCCCTGCAGGGGCAGGCGTCTGCCGCTGAGCCCACAGCCCAGGAGCGGCTCCCGCACTCGCGGCTGCCCCTGCCCGGGCTGCTGCCGCTGCTTCTGGAACCTTCCTGCAGCCTCTGGCAGCTGGCGCCTGCTTGGCGGCCGCACGTTGGGCTTGTCAGCGTGGGATGAGCGGGCCGTGCCAGCCCGCAGCGTGGCATTGGCGGCCTTGTTGCCGTCCCCAGGGCACGGCTGACGGGGATAGTGTGGGTTTGATTTGCAAGGACTGGGAGAATTTGGGATGCAGTATCCCACTTCATCCGCAGGCAGTTCGCACTGAACAAGGTGGGCTTTGCAGCCTCATGCTGCCCTCTTACTCTGCTCTTTCCCAGAGCTGCCACCCCACAGAACGCACTTGTGGACCTGAAATCGAAGTCTCTGCAGCTGGCAGCAGTGCCTATGAAGCAGCAGCATGTCCTCATCCCTCACCCCCCAGAGGAGAACACTGAGGCAGATCCTCTGAGGAAATCAATGCCAAGTAAGTGTGGGCCAGCTCCCACAAAGGCCAGGAAAAGCTGAGCTGCAGCAGGCTGCCCGAGGGATCCAGCATGCGAGTTGCTCAGCTCTGGGCTTTGGCTCTCCATCCCCTGGCTGCTTCGGGGTCAGGCAGTGACCATGGAGATGCCCTGCCTCCAGCTGTCCCCCTGCAGACCCAAAGTCCTGAAGCTCCCCTGCAGCTGACAGTCACACACCTCGTGGGGAAGGGAGCTGTGCTCACTTCTCCTGGGCACGGGGAGGCCGAGTTGGCGTGTTAGGAAACAGCTGGGGAAGAGGAAGGAGGCCCTGCAGGAAGGCAGGACCAAGAGCAGGGCTGTGGACATCCCCGGGAAGACTGTGGAGGAGCTCCCGCTCTGGTACTCCTCTGCTGCAACAGCCTTCTTTCCACAGCCCCTTGTTCAGTGAGGCCTCTGGGCTCTCACTGGCACCCTTCTCCCTGAAGGGAGCAGGGAGTGTCACTCAGCTCTCCTCACTGGAGCGGAATCTTGAACCTTTGCAGAGAATCACAGAATGGCTTGGGTTGCAATTGATGTTAAAGATCTTCTATTCCCTCCCGCCCCCTGCCATGGGCAGGGATGCCATTCACTAGAGCAAGTAGCCCAGTGCCTCATCCAAACAGGTCTTGAAGACCTCCAGGGATGGGGCATCCACGGCTTCTCTGGGCAAGCCGTTCCAGTGCCTCACCACGCTCTGTGTGAAGAAATTTTGTGGCCACCAAGGAGCAGCTCTGACTAGCCTTCTCTTTTCCTCCACTGTGGTCCGCCTACCTGGGTTGTTAGAAGGGAAATGCTTCTGGAGATGTGACATTTTGACAATTATTGTGCCTTCTTCAGTGCCTTCTTCATGATTAAAGAGGAACTCCCCGTGGTGGGCTGTGAGCTCCTTGATGTAAAGAAGCCCATCTTCCAGGTTTCAGAGACCTTTGCCAGTATTCATGGGCTCCCTTACAAGAAAGAAACTTTTCCGGGTAAGAAGAGAGATGAACGTCAGGGCTCCAATGTGTAAGGATGTGGGCTGCATGCTCACCTGCTGCTGGGAAGGCAGTGCAGGGGTTACACAGCTCCTCCAGGAGGTCCAGAGAAAAGCCTGAGTACCTCAGAAGCCAAAACCTGCCAATGCTTTGCACCTTCTGGCTGGCAGCAGCTGCCAGGAATGTCCCTCTCCATGCTGTTGGCACCCTGATGGCTGCGTTGGTGGTTGACTTCTCCTCTTGGCAGCTGGCACAGCTGCAGGTGCAGAGCAGCAGCAGGGCATCAGTGCTGGAGGGCCCAGCAGCTACGCAAATGTGACTGCCCTCCTCTGCAGGCCTGTGTAGTTCCTTTGCTCCTTGCTTCTTTTCCGTAAGGTGTAATTCGATTAGTTTTGCTGAATTATGCCTGGCTGTCCTTGGACACAAAGGCACATTGCAATGCTGCATTGGGAGGGACTTGTCCTTCTGGGTCAGACGCGTCTCCTGATGAGGCACAGGAGTCTGGCCCCTGCACAAAGCCAGGCAGTGATTTACCAGGTGCAGGCACTCGCTGGGCAGCTTGTGCTGCTTGTAAGGAGGGGTGAACATTAAGCCCTGCAAGATCTGCCCGTGGGCTGCTTTCTGCCTGAGCAGCCGCGATGCCTCCGTTGGCAAGGGCATCCCTTCCTGGCCATGGTCTCAGCCAGGACTGTCTCTCCTGCAGAGGCTAGGCACAACAGATTTGGCCACATGGGAGAGAAAAAGCATAGTCCCACATCCAGCTTCTGGAGGTGTCATCATCTTTTCCACGTGGGCGCGTTGCTTCTGCAGCCCTCGGCTGAGCGTTTTGGCAGCTTTTCAGCTCCTCTCCGGAAGGTCAGCAGTGCCGGGGCTTGCCTGCTGCTCGGGGAGGAGCTGGAGGGAGACTTCTCCAAGCACTGTTTCCTCCTCCACTCCACACCGATTCTTGCTTGTTTTGGACGAGGGGGCATTCTCTTCGTGTAGCTAGGGCTGGGGGAATGTCTATTGCCTGCCCAACCCATAACAAGCCCCTCTCAGATGCTGGCACCAAGACCAGCACCCTACAGCCCTAGAATGTGGTGCTCTGGAGTCACACTGCCTTGGTCTTTCTTCCAGGATTGGGCTCTACATACCTCGGGGAAGAGCTGCAGGGAGAAGAGCCTCTCCAAGCACCCAAGGGTTCTGCTTTGGAAAAGAAGGGAGAGGCAACGATGGAGGGAGAGTGTACCAGAACAGGTAAGATTGACTCTCGGAAAGCTGACTCCACAATCAGTAAGATTGTAAAGTAGCTATGTTTATGCAGCGCTGGGCGGCACGGGGGGTAGTCCCACCAAAGTCGTGCGCCCCTAACACGGCAACTTGCTTTGGTTATATGCAGTAAAGATTTACATATGCATGAGGTTTCCCAGTATGCCTATACATATTCATAACCTGTCCCCGCTTAGTATTAAAATTAGTTCCAAGAAGTCATTTCCATAAACTCCTCCCCTCTGCGCTTGCGCGGTGCCTTCTGGTGGTGGGCACTGAGGGTCGTGAGGATGAAGTCAGATGTCTTCATCAGGGTTGAACTTTTCACCTCGCCTCCTTGCGCATGCTCTCTGAGCCCTTGGTCATAATCTGGGCCATAAAGTTGGTTTGGTCCAGTTCTCCGGGCCTGAGGGGCTCCTGTTATCTCGAGGCCTTGCATGTTTGACATTTTTCATCTTGTCCTTTTAAGAACAGTGCTCCTTATCTCTGAGCCCTTGGTCACAGTCCGAACCATAAGGTTGGTTTGATCTGATTCTTGGAGTCCCGGGGGCTCCTGTTATCTGGAGGGCTAAGCGCAGCACAGGCACATGGCAAATGTAGCACATATTAAGCAATGAGTGTTGCCTACATATTCATTCTTAATCAATCACTCTCTAATTTCTAATCCCATGTTTCATGGGATTATTCCCCCCTTTTCTGGAAAATCTAGTAAATTCTTTTACTTAATACAAAAATTCTTCTTCCCAGTCTCTATGGTATGTACCCCTCAATGCCTTGCCATGTACCTTTGTCAGGGAAGCTAGTATAGCCATTCATTGTAACCATTTCCAATTCCAAAAGTATTACAAAAGACAATATTAAACTTATACCAACTAATATCAGTAAAACAACAACCGGGTGACACAATGTGTTCAAAATCCCAGTTGCAGTTGGCGACCATCCTAAGAGTGCGTCCCACCAGTTGTGATTTGTCTTGTTTTACTCTTTGCAAATCTCTGCTTATTTCCTTTGTATCATGATGGACAGTGATTAGAGTCTTCTTTCCATTTTCCTGAATGCTTTCTTTTAAAAAAAATTTTGATCAGGTCTTGGTGTTTAACTAGTTGCTTCACTAACGTGAGGTTCACCCCAGCAGGTGTAGGTAATAACTTGTGATACATTGTGTTGTTAGACTTGATCAACTGGTGGGATACCACTGGTGCCAAATATAGAAAATCACACCTGACAATTCTAACAAAGTTAGAGATAGAAAAGTTAGAATGATTTTTGCTAGGGAGAGCCATGTCTTCCTTCTCTACTTGTACAAAAGCACAAGCAGTTCTTAAACAGACGCAGCCTTGACCAATATATCCAAGCACAGTCTTTTGACTAGTATTTGGATGAATTTCAAAGTGGCAAACGCCTTGTTGCGTGTCAAGACATACATCCTGAGCATCAGTGGTGTTGCTTTCACAAATAAATCCTTGTTGTTCCCAGGTAACACATGATTCTAGATTTACAGACTGCCATTTCCCATTCTCCATCCACGCCCATGTTCTATGCTCCGAAGGATAGAGCACTGTCTCCTCATGGTTTAATCCTAGTGCAACGATGGGCTGGATAACGTAAACTGTGGCATTACTTATAGTAGGCACAAAGGCAGTAGCCATGTTAACAATGGGATCATAGGTAAAATGTACCAGAGTCCACCAAGACTGGAACTTCTTCTCAAAATCATTGGCATTGTCCCAAACAGCCTTTTGGACTTCAGCCAGAAAAATGCCTTCACTTCCTTCCATAATGATCAAGGCAGCCGTTGCCTCCATCCATAACTGTGCTTGTATACAGCTAAGAGCTAAAGATACATTATCTTGAACCATACTAAGTGCATCTATTATTAGTTTGTGGTCTTGGTCTTTAGCCTTTTCCCATCTCGGTAACACCTGTGAAATTTGCCATTGGCTAGTTCCCAATGCCAATAAGGATGATTGTAGGGGCTGTTTTAGTTTTGTCCCACTGTTGTAGGAAGTACAGCCAAAAACAGCTAATTACTACAGTCTGTGTAAATACAAAATTATACCACCAATCTGATTTACCTGGGTGGATACAACCTTCTTGTTGGCCACTTTTGGAAATAGGTTTTACTAAAATCCCCGTTACTTTCTCGTGGGTCGTTCCATTAATCATTCGGCATCCTATTTTAATTTCGTCCCCTACGGTTCTTTGGTGTGTCCATTCTTGCCCTAATTTTTGCCATTCTTGTAATGTATATAAATGGTCATCATTTGTTAGCCAAATAACCACAACTGCTAACTTTCCGTTAACGCTCTTACCCTCTGTTGTTACAGCTTCAGACCAAGGCCGCTCACCATTCTCTATTATCATAGAGGCATCTTCTTGAATCACAGTTACGACTTATAAGCCATAGAAATAAAACAATTCTGTTAACTAAATTCCTGCTAACCATGTTACTAAATACTCCTGACCGTGATGTCCTCATTTTGCTCGACTGAGCTTTCGTTTCAGTTCACCGTCACCTGGCGTTACTTTCCAGGGGGTTCTGGAGCTTTCTTCACTTGCTAACGGTGAATCCAGGCACTCTGTTCCTTGATCTTAATTGCAGTGAAGGTTTTAAGGAGCACCTGGTATAGTCCTTCCCACTGTGGTTTCAAAGTTTTCTCTACAAGAGACTTAGCTACCTCTCAGGCTTTGGCAGTCCTACTGGGGAAAGCCTCTGGCCATCCTGAAAAGGTATCTGTTAACACCAGTAAATATCGACACCCCCGTTTTCTTGGAAGTTCAAGAAAAGTCAATTTGCCACTGTTGCCCAGGCCCATGGCCTTTTCCAGTTTGACATAGTTTTGGTTTGGGGGCATTTTGGGGGTGAGTCTGGAGACAAAGATCACAATATTAAGCTATTTGAGTGATGGTCGCATATTAGTTCCTGGCAATATTTTTTCCAATTAGATAGCTATACAAAGCGTCTATTCCCCAATGTGTTTTCCAGTGTTCTTTCTTTACCAGTGACCACAATAAATTGGAGGCGATGACTAGCTTCCCTTCCCTTCTTTGGTAATAGCCCATCCCTCTTGGTTATATTTTCCCTTCTGACTTTTGATTAATTTTCTATCCTTTTTGTTACATACAAGCTTACCTTCAAGGGGAATTTGCCTGTCTGGAATCAGGGCTCCCTCAGTTGCTACCTCACCTTCTGCTGCTTCTTTTGCCTCTCTGTCCGCCAGATCATTTCCTTCCTCCAATTCTGAGCTCACCGTCTGGTGTGCCTTAATGTGCATGATTGCTACCTTTTCAGGCAGCTGAACTGCTTCCGATAATCTCATTATTTAGTCTAGATTCTATTACGTCTTTGCGAGTGTTAACTGCATGCCCAGCGTGTTGTTTTCCGCTGATGACGTAGCTGCTCCCATATTTCCACCTCACCAGAAGGAGTGTCCTTCAGATCTGGACGGCTAGAGTAGGTAGCTTCAATGGTCTCCAGGCAGTCATGGTGTACTGGCTCCCCTTGGTTTCTGCTGATTTCAGGAACCTTTGTGGGGAAAGCCAGTGACCACCTTTCACTTCCAGCACTGTGGACACTGTGTGAGACACTAGCACAGTTATTTTCTGTCCCAAGGTGAACTCGTGTTGTTATAAATGGCTCAGGATTCAAATTAGGATTAAATAAAAAAATAGGATTTATTGAAAGAATATAAAGGAATAGAGGCAAGCAAACAGCGCTGGGTGCACCGGGAGTCTCCGCTCCACCAGGACGCACACCAGTTACATCAAGCAGCTGATTTTTATGCTCCTAGACTAATACATATTCATTACTACTTCTAAAAAAAATAGATTACTAAAATTAGCTTCCGGGGTGCAGTCCCTCCTACTGGAGCATGCGCAGTCTCCTCTGGGGTCTCTTCTGGGGGTCTCTAGGGGTCTTTCATGCTGAAGGCTCGTAGTCTTCCTCTCCACCTTTGTACTTACTGGGCACCATACCAAGTTTACGGAACATCTTCTTCAAGTCTTGTCTCCCAGCCGCCCTTCAGCTTCTTTCTCCTTCCTCTTTATCTCTTGGCCCCCCCTAACCAGATACCAAAGATCCACATAGTATCCCATAACAGTCACTAGTTGTTATCAGTTGTTCTGAAACTCCCAGACACACGAGTAATTAAAACATTCTTCCCCAGCCATTCACAGACACATCTATAGCAGTGTTAGAAATAGAAGTCCGGAATAACAAAAGCAAACAGGTTCATAAATTTAAGAAGTGATAAATTGACTAGAATGAGGGGGAGACTGGGACACACTGCAGCTGTGGTACAAGAATTGAATTGCCAGTGCAGGGCCCAGAGGCAGACAGGATTCAAACAGAATTGTTCTTTATGGACACGAATTGTTAAAACATTCCTCACAATCCCTTATCTTCTTTTTAATATCAACAATTCGTGTCACTTCTGTTGTTAATAACTGGATTTCATCAGTCCGTTCTTGGAGGGTCCAATTCTTAAACATCATAATTGACATATCCCCTTCCCTTTTTAATGAAGTTATTACAAATGTACTATTTATCACCCGGTGTATTAATAACATAAGGCAAGGTATCATACAAGGTATATACAATAACATAATTACACCACATGACAATAAAAATAACACTCTTTTAACCCATGGTCCACCAGGCAGCCATGAAAATAAATCCCATTCCATATCCTTCCAGGTTTGTGTTTGCTCGCTCACCTCCCCCCCTTCCTTCTCTGGGATGGGAGAGAGAAATGGGAAAGTGAAGCCTGTGAGTTGAGATAAAAACAAGAAAATAATAACAATAATAATAATAACAATAATGATGATAATAGTACTACTAGTAATAATGTGTACGAAACAAGTGATGCACAATGCAATTGCTCACCACCTGCTGTCCGATTCCCAACCTAACCCCGAGCAGTCCGGCCCTCCTCCCAGCCTGCCTGCTGACAGGACAGTGAGAAGCTGAATCTGGCTTGGTCCTTGGCTTGGTGTAAGCACTGCTCTGTAACAATTAAAAACAATTAAAACATCATCATATTATTAACATTCTTCTCATCCTAAACCAGAACATAACATTCTATCAGCTACTAGGAAGAAACACCCTTTTTATCAATCTTTAAACGGCAATTACTAAAGCTAAATTTTCCACAGACTTCTCCTTCTTGTGCTAGTAAATAATCCAAAGCTAGGCAATTTTGATACAAAGCAGTTCTCATCTTTAAAACTCATTTAAATCAGTTCTCATCATTTATAACTATTTCTATTACAGCTAATAACCTAATTATTCTATTAAGTATATATACTGAGGTCCTATAGCCCCAGGATCTGTCTTCTGCCCACGTAGCTGGATCATAATAGGCAAAAGCCTTCAGTCAAGGAGTTAGGCCTGCTTTCAGGGTCAATTCAGGCTTGTGTTACCGTTCGGCCTGTCAGGGTGATCCAGCTCCTGGAAAACGAATCACAATTTTATATAGGTTTAAAAAGGATCTTATGTTATTTTCTCAGGACAACCTGGACAACCTGATCTTAGTGTGGGAGAAGTCCGGTCGAGGCCCTCTCACTCGGCAGTCAATACCCATAGGGGTTGCCTCCCTCGGTAGACCATACACACCGCAGTGGAGGGTCCTGCGCCGGTCTTGCCTTCTCCCTTTCCTCCCTTCAGGCTTGTCCCCTTTACTTGGCATCCTTAATTCATGCAGAGCCTCGTTGCCAGGATATTAGTTCTTCTTTAGCTTTAATTTCAGTTCCCCAGGAGCGGACTCAACCCTCCAAGTTTCAGTAGTTACTGGTCCTTTTATTCTGGATGCGTGGGTCCCTTTCTGCAGTTCTCACAGCTGTTTCAGTAGTCAGTAAAACAAGGTACAGTCCCTCACATCGGGGGTTCAGTGATTCTTCCCTCCCATGGCTGCTTGTTGAAACACTTTCTTTTTTATCTTCTGACAAGTTACATAACAGTTATCTAATTTGCTTTGCCGTATGGCCCTTTCCAGGTTCCTGTAGCAGGATTCATCTGATAGCCTTTCAGGTTGATACAGATTTGACTACAGATACCAGGGTTTTGGCATTCATCACTATCTCCACAGTTTCCCAGCTGGACAGTCACATTCATTTATGTTGTATTCCTTCAGAGGCTCATCACCCCAGTCCTTGGAGTCTCTCTGGTGGTTACACACTTTATTGATATCTATGCATTCTCCACTTCTGCACTTGAATTTGCCAGGTCCAGAGCACTGAATAACATTGTTACAGTTTGCTTCATCAGTGCCATCCAGACAGTCTCTCACACCACTGCACTGCCTACTCCTATGGACACAGTTCCCATCTTCACATCTGAACTGGTCTGGCCTGCAGGTCCAGGAAGGGCAGTTAATTTCATCACTTCCATCCTTACAATAAGGATCTCTGTCACATCGCCACAATTCTCTTCATCTTCTCCTCTGTCACAGTCTTTTTTCACCATCACATTTCCATGACACTGTTCTCATATGACACAGCTCAGCACTTTCGTCAGACCCATCTTCACAATCCGGGTCCCCATCACACTGCCATCTGTTTAGCACACAGTGACCACTGTTGCACACAAAGTCAGATTCAGCACACATCTTCTACACAAGCACTCTCATCACTGCCATCTGAGCAGTCTTCACATTTTACTCTAGCACTGTCGGCAGCAGTGCACAGTCAGGTGAAGGCGAGCAGCAGGCAGAGCGCCCCGCACTGTCACCTGTGTCACTTATACTACTCCTATTACCCATGCTGTTAGTGTCAGTGGCATCCTCCTTTTCTTTTTGCCACTGACCATTCACCACAACTGGATGAGACACATGATTACTAGTTAGGAAAGAGAGTGTAACGTCTGCTATACGGCTGCAGGCAGTGCCAGCTGCAACCTTAGGTTTGTGAAAGAGCCTGCCGGTGGTCATTTGGCAGTGTAATCTGCGTCTCTGCACTCCTGCCCTGCAATAGAGCTAAGTCGTCATTAGTAATGGTTATAACACCAATCTGGGGACTAATAGTCTTTTTTTGCATTGCAAGATAAACCTTTTATAAAAAGAATGCTGGAGTGAAGCAGCACAGCTGCTGCTGCCGCTGCCTCCATGGTTACGTCAGACAGGCTGCAGGGTCCTGATGTCCGCCCCTCTGCTCTGTGCCGACTCGCCTCACGGTGAGAGTCGACTGCCGGTGTCCACTGACGCCTCTGATCTCCCGTAGCAACTCGATCTCGGATGTCCCGCAATTACTTCAATTTCCCCGCGTTTTGCAGCTTCTGTCAGGTCTATTCTGTGTCTCTCAGAGCCGGCCGTGGCTCTGCAGCGTCCCAGGGCTCTCTCCGTCCAGCGGTAGTCCCTCCGTAGTTTCTCTGGTCTCCCAGCGCCGCTCCAGTCTCTCGGCGCTGCTCCGGTCTCTCGGCCTGTTCAGGTCTCAGCGAGTCCAGGTCTCGGCCTGTGCGGGCCTCATATGTTGCAGGAAGCATGTCATATCATGCTCCTGCCTTTTTCTTGTCACAGTCAAAACATTTAAGAGCAAAAAAAATAGGATACACAAGATACACAAGATACACCGGGCACCACCACTCAAAACTTGGATAAAACAGCACTTCTTTTCAGTCTGTCAAGCACTTCATTCGTCTCTGCCCACTCCCCTTGCAGAGAGTACGGAACCATGGATCGTAACTCTGCACTTGCTTTGCAGCAACGCTGCGTCTCACTCACACAGCACAATCGCACACGGAGGCCTCCAGCACATCTCATTCATACCACAGGAATATAATTTAGAATGATAACCAACCAAACAAGTATTGTCTCTGACTGTGTTCTTCGTGAAGTGACTTGTAACACTTTGTTTCAAACCCTTACATTTACACAAATACTTTCAACACAAAATACATACAATATGCAAATATTACAATATACAACACAAAATACATACATAAAAGCACATACAATTATTACCACTCCAGTTAGTATCCCTCCAACAGCCGAAAACATACCGTTTGTCTGCGATTTCAGGAGATCTTTGCTCCTGCAGTGAGCAGCCGAGTGTGGAGTCCCCTCCGAGCAAAACGCTCAGGGTGCACCTAGGGGCGTCCGCGCTGCAGCTGATCCCGCAGCTGAGCAGAGTGTCTCCTGCCTGGCTCTCCAAAATGACTCACAGAAAGCTGACTCCACCATCAGTAAGATTGTAAAGTAGGTATGTTTACTCAGTTCCATGCAGCACGGGGCGGGTAGTCCCACCAGAGTCGTGCACGCCTAACGTGGCAAATTGCTCTAGTAAAGAGTTACATATACATGAACATTCCTATACATATACATATTCCTAACCTGTCCCTTTGTGAACAGTCCTCCTTATCTCAGACCCCTTGATTAAAGTCTGAACCATGAGGTTGTTTTTGATCTGGTTCTCGGGGTCCGAGAGGCTCCTGTTTTCTGGTGGTATAAGTGCAGCACAGGCACAAATGTAGCACATACTCATTCTTAATCAATTGCTCTCTAATTTCTAATTCCAGTGTTTCAGCTTGCTCTTTTTCCGGATCCACAGGTATTCTACTATTAATGTTCAAAGCCTGACAGACCCCGTCCTCCGTGGATCAAAATACATGGGGTCTTAAGGGTTCTTTTGGTCATTCTATCATATAATACTGGATCATTTTCAATTTACTCTTTAATTTTCTGGGGCCCCTATTGTTCCAATTTCTAATCATTATTCATAATGGACTTTTTGGTCATATATCTGGTAATTTGCTCCCTTTCTGGTCCTTGGTCTTCGATTTTATCTGACCCATCCGGGAATTTTACTAGTGGCAATTCCCACAGCCCTTGGTTGCCCCCAGTGAGAGTGTCTTGCAGGGGGTTTAGGACCTATCACCCACCCACGTATCCCTCTCTTCACCAGCCCAGCCCCCCCGACAGGAGATTAGAACCAGTGAGAAAACAGAAAGACATCTACGCAGACTTTAGAAGCCTCAGTTACACTCTCACACACAAACACGGGCAACCGTACCTTTACCCAACCGGACGGTATCTTATGAATCAGTCGTCTTCGTCCAGAGTCCAACCGGACGGTATCCACAAGCGTCTTCGTCTGGGATCGAACCAGACGGTATCCAAACGACTGTCGTCTTCGTCCGGTTCGATCCCGGACACCGGAATCCAACCGAACGGTATCCAAACGACCCTGTCGTCTTCATCCGGATCTTCGCGCGCAGAATTACGGGCAAAAAACAGCCGGCAAGGGAGCTCAAAAAAAAAATCAAATTCTTTGCTTACCTTTATTCAGGTTCAGGATGGCATTAGTCCCAATCTGACTCAAACAGGAGCCACCAAATGGTGGGGCGCCTCTCCTAGATTAAATCAGAATTCAGGAACTATAGCCATCCCGGACGAGCCCCCAAATTGTTATAAATGGCTCAGGATTCAAATTAGGATTAAATAAAAAAATAGGATTTATTGAAAGAATATAAAGGAATAGAGGCAAGCAAACAGCGCTGGGTGCACCGGGAGTCTCCGCTCCACCAGGACGCACACCAGTTACATCAAGCAGCTGATTTTTATGCTCCTAGACTAATACATATTCATTACTACTTCTAAAAAAAATAGATTACTAAAATTAGCTTCCAGGGTGCAGTCCCTCCTACTGGAGCATGCGCAGTCTCCTCTGGGGTCTCTTCTGGGGGTCTCTAGGGGTCTTTCATGCTGAAGGCTCGTAGTCTTCCTCTCCACCTTTGTACTTACTGGGCACCATACCAAGTTTACGGAACATCTTCTTCAAGTCTTGTCTCCTAGCCGCCCTTCAGCTTCTTTCTCCTTCCTCTTTATCTCTCGGCCCCCCCTAACCAGATACCAAAGATCCACATAGTATCCCATAACAGTCACTAGTTGTTACCAGTTGTTCTGAAACTCCCAGACACACGAGTAATTAAAACATTCTTCCCCAGCCATTCACAGACATATCTATAGCAGTGTTAGAAATAGAAGTCCGGAATAACAAAAGCAAACAGGTTCATAAATTTAAGAAGTGATAAATTGACTAGAATGAGGGGGAGACTGGGACACACTGCAGCTGTGGTACAAGAATTGAATTGCCAGTGCAGGGCCCAGAGGCAGACAGGATTCAAACAGAATTGTTCTTTATGGACACGAATTGTTAAAACATTCCTCACAGTGTGCTTCCTGGATATTTTGCACCACTGCTGCAACGGCTCTGAGGCATCCCAGCCATCCCTTGGCAGCAGCATCCAGCTGCTTCGAAAAATAAGCAACTGCCCTTTGATATGGGCCCAGGTCCTGTGCTAGTATTCCCAGGGCAATCCCCTGTTTCTCATGGGAGAAGAGGAAAAATGGTTTATTCACATCTGGAAGTCCCAGAGCTGGGGCTGACATGAGAGCCTTCTTTAGTTGGTCAAAGGCTCGCGTGGCCTCCTTTCTCCATTGGAGGTCCCTGTTCCCGTTTGCAATGAGCACATACAGCGCTTTTACAAGCAATCCGTAATTATAGATCCACAATCTGCACCACCCCGTCATTCCCAAAAAGGTTCACAGTTCTTTTATTGTCTCGGGTTTCAGGGTTTGATGTATTGTGGCTATAAGGAGGTCATCTACGTACTGCAACAGCCTTCCTTCTCCTGATGGGGCTTTCCAGGTCTCCAAGTCCTCTGCAAGTTGTTCTCCGAATAAGGTGGGTGAGTTCTTAAAGCCCTGAGGCAACCTCGTCCACGTGAGCTGTGTTTTGTGCCCACTCGTAGGGCTTTTCCAATCAAATGCAAAGATTTTCTGACTGGCTTCATGGAGAGGGAGGCAAAAGAAGGCATCCTTCAGGTGTAAAACGGTAAACCAAGTTAGCTCTGGTGTTAAGCATGTTAATCAATTATCAGGCTAATTCCTTCTCTGTCTTCCTTTTCCAAGGGACACTGCTTAAGTGCATTTTTTGCTTTCCGTGGTACATTAGAAGATCATACTCGAGAAAACACTTGACTTAGGATTTCCTCACTAATTTCCTCTTTGGTCTCAGTAGCTGTCAATATCAAACTCAACACTTCCACATATCTTTGATCATTTACCTCCAGAATAATCTCCCCATTTTTAAATGAAATGGTTGCTTGTAATCTTTACGATAAATCTCTCCCTAGGAGTTACTCGGGGGAGTTGGGCATGCATAGGAGCTTGTGAATGCCCCACTGTTTCCCATATTTACATTTCAATGGCTTGCAGAAATATGCTATTTCAGATTGGCCAGTTGCCCCCTTCACTACAATGTAATAATTCCCCACTGATACTAATGCTTTCTTTAAAACCGAATATGTTGCCCCCGCATCCAGCATAAGTTCCACCTTTTTTCCCTCTTTCCCCATCTTCATTTTTGTAACCAACAGATCTGCTGGGGTAGATTCCCCCAGTCCTCTTTAGTCGTCTTTTGCATGTGCGACCACCACCTCCCTTCTCCGGTTCCCTTTTCCATTTCTTTTCCGTTCTGGACTTTCCTTTTGACAACGCCCAAATTTCTTACACCAGGCGCATTGCTCCTTGCCTAGTCGGGGCTGTTCCTGTCTGGGCCTCCTTTTTCCTTCTTCTCTAATAACTGCTATCAGCCTCTTCTGCATGTTTAATTGAGGAAGATAGAAGAAGAGAAATGTCCTTTCTCTTTCCAAATTGCCCTGTGTGCATGCACCACACCAAAGGCATATTTCAAATCTGTCCAAATGTTTGCCAGCTCAAAAGCTCTTATCAAAGTGATGATTTCAGCCTTTTGGGCTGATGTTTGTTACCGTATATCCTGTGAGGCAAAATCCCTGGCGGGCGAAGCTGCTGCCATCTGTCTACCAATCCTCCGCATCTTCTAGGGGTGTTTCTTTTAAGTCTGGCCAGCTGGAGGATACCGTGTCCATGGTCTTGATGCAATCGTGAATGGGTGATCTGGAAGCTCTGTTACTGAGGAAAGAGGCTGGGTTCACGGTATTAGTGCTGAAAAAATGTAGTGAACTAACAGTCCATTATACACATTCCTTTTCTTCTTCAGTAGCTATCATTTGCGCATTGCAACAATGTCCCCTTTTCGAAAAGCCGAAGGGGTCTTTCAAGCTTCGAGATCACAGTTCCCGAATATGGTGGGGCTATTGTTGAACCCCTGTGGTAACACTGCCCAAGTAAGCTGAGTTTTCCATCCTCTATTATTTGCCTCCCACTCAAAGGCAAAGAGTTTCTGGTTTTCAGTTGCCACGGGCAGGCAGAAAAGGGCATCCTTTAAAGCTAGTACCATGAACCAAACTTGACCGTTTTTCTCATTTTGTAATTCCCATCCTTTTTCCCATTTTAAATTTCAAGCATTGCAAAAAAATGCCTTTTCCTGTTGGCCAGTTGCTCCTATTACATTTACGGACTAATTAACACAGAGAAAGAAGCGCCCGTAACCAACAAAAAATTCAAGCTTCACTTCTTCATTCCCTAGCTTTATTTCAACCAGTGGACCTGCTAGGCTAGATGCCCCAGGTCCCCATCATTCCTGACTGTTGTTAGCTTATCCTGCAAACTAAGACAATTTCTTTCCGGTATCAGGGGCTGATTGCCCTGGAAAGAGGCTAACCAATTGCCTCTGTTTGTTTTCTGAAGCCAGGTCCAATTTTTATTTTTTTTTATTATTATTTTTCTCTTTGAAAGTTCAGTCCCATTAGCAATCTGAGCTCACACATGAACTCAGGTTGTTTTAAGAGTTAGCTGCTTTTCTGTTTCCATGCCAACTGTCTGGGACCCATCAGGGTCCCTCTGCCCCAGAGGGCTCACACCAGTCATTTTGAGATCTCAGCCTTGGGCTGAGGCAGACCTATTAACATTCCTACATCCTCTTTCCCCGCTCATTCGACTTCAAACAGCTTTGTCAAATACTACATGCCACACCTTTAACACCTTCAACAACCCTTTTAGCACTTCCTGTATCTTTCTCCAGCCTGTACTTTTCTAATGCCAGCACCAAAAGCTCAGTCAGGGGCCAACTTAATTCCATACCTTTTCCCTCCGAGATACTGAAACAACATATCAATATACAGCATCTCATCCCATTTTCCTTCTCTCCTCAAAAACATGAATTGCAAGATAGTGTTATAGTCGATTGATCCGTAAAGTGGCCATTTAGCTTATATAGTGGCCACCATTGATTGCAATACTTGGTGAAAGTCCTCTTGCTTTGTGCTGCCCCAGGCGTTTGGAGCTCTGTCTTTCAGGGATTCTCTTCCTCCAGACGAGCAGTCAGCAAGACAGCTCTGTAGCAATGCTGGAGGGTCCAGCAGAGGCCCAGAGGTGACTGCCCTCCTGTGCAGGCCTGTGTAGTTACTTTGCTCCTTGCTTCTTTTCCGTTAGGTGTATCTCGTTTTCTTTTCCTGAATTATGCCTGTCTGTTCTTGGACACCGGCATTCCTCGGGACACGGTGCAGCGCCGCATTCAAGAGACCCTGCTCTTCCTCTCTTGCACCCTTAGAAAGAAGCAGGCTGTTGATTTCGTCTTCAAGGACATTGGCCATCTGGTCTTCCGCAAGAGCAGAGTCCAAATGCAGTTTTCCACCGACTGCGTTCCTCAGCACACCATGGCAGAGCAGCAGGATCAAGACTTCAGCTTTAAGGCCACTGGCTGTGTGGTTCTCTGGAAACCTGTCTCAGTGTAAGTTTCTGAGGGCTTCACCACTGCTCAGGGTTCTTGGGAAGTCCCGAGGCCATCCAGAAGGACTTGTGGTGGGTCTGACTTATCTCCTGTCTGAGGCAGTTGAGTCTCACCTACGCACAAAGTCAGGCAATGTTATACCTGGGTGTGCATGCTAGCTGAGCGGCTTCTGTTGTTTCTAAGGAAGGGAGGAAGGTTTGTTTTTTTTGCCTGAGCAGCCTGAAGGTTAGCTGATTTTGCTGTGAAGGGGATCCTGTCCTGGATGGGATCTCACCCAGGGCTGCTTCTCTCGCAGGGGCGAGGGATGATGCGTTCAGCCACATCTGGCCCTCTCGCAGATGAGCTCTGGTAGCATTGTTATCTTTCCCAAGTGAGTATGCTTGCTTCTGTGGCCCCTGACTGACCGCATAGAATCTGGAGGGGTTGGAGATGAACAGCTCCTCAGACACCCCAGGGGACACAGAGAAGATGAACAAGGGAGTAGTAGTGAGGATGGAGAAAGACACTAAGAGCAGGCAATGTGAGAGCTGGCTCCTGGCAGTGCTTGCAGGTGCAGCTTTTGCTCTACCTATAAAAATGTCGTCCCATTAACCTGCAGCTTTTCTCACTTTGACCCATCTGATTCTCTTACTCACCCCACTGCAGGGGAGTGAGCGAGCAGCTGTGGGGCTCATTTTATAACCTATTGGGGTTAACTGACAGGAGATGGCAGCAGTGTTCGGGGCTGAGTTCATGAGATGAGGACGGGTCTAAGGAAACCTCCGTTTTGGGGTCTCTTGCTGAAAAAGGCAAGTATTTGTGAGTATGTCTCCATCAACCTAGAACCTTCCTCCTTTCTCTTCCCTTCCTTAGGCTGAGTGAGAAGACTTGCGTATGGAACGAATGTGAAAGGTGCTGGCATGTACAAGCTAAATATTACTGAATAAAGACAGTGGCAAGCAGCCTCAGCCGTGCTGCATATGAGCTGTGAGAAACGGGAAGAGAAGAGCTGGCAGCTGTCTCCTCTATTCTTTCCCATTTCTGGCTGGGAGCACGATAAGCCCATCGGGACAGTGTTTGCAGGGGCCATGACAATTTTGCTGGGCTAGGGGAAGCCTCCGCTCCTACGAGTGGAGAAGGGACAGAGGGAGATGGAGGCCAGGAGTGCTGCCATCCTGTGCAGCAGCCACCTCATGTTCCCAACTGTCATGCACCTCCCAGATGATGGTGATCCCGACAGGAGTTGCCTCAAGAAAAAGCACCCGCACAGCCCTCTCGAGCCACAGTTTCTTGTGGGGAGAGAGAGGGAGGGTCTCGGGACACGGGCACCAGTCCACATGGCCACCAGGGCTGTGCTGCAGGAGCAGGCTGGCTTGCAGCATGACCTCTCTTTCCCTTGCTTTTCAGGGATTGTGAAAGTTTGGGATGCAGTATCCCACTACATGCCAGCAACGCCTAGCACCTTCTGGCCGGTAGCGGCTCCTGGAAACGTCCCTGTCCGTGCTGTTGGCACCCTGATGGCTGCGTTGGCGGTTGACTTCTCCTCTGGGCAGCTGGAGCAGCTGCAGGTGCAGAGCAGCAGCAGGGCATCAGTGCTGGAGGGCCCAGCTGCTGCCCAAACGGGACTGCCGTCCTCTGCAGGCCTGTCTTAGTTCCTTTGCTCCTTGCTTCTTTTCCCTTAGGTGTACCTCCAGCTGGTGTCCTGAATTATGCCTGGCTGTTCTTGCACACCAGCATTCCTCGGGACACCGTGCAGCGCTGCATTCAGGAGACCCTGCTCTTTCTCTCCTACACCCGTGCAGAGAAGCAGGGTGTGGACTTCATCTTCAAGGGCATTGGCCGTCTGGTCTTCTGTAAGAGCAGAGTCCAAAGGCAATTTTCCACAGACTTTGTTCACAGCCTGAGTAACAACGTCCAGCTGCTGAAATCCCAGTTGAATGACCAAGTGACAGGACCAAGAGAAGAGCTATGGGCATCCCTGGGAAGACTGCAGAGGATCTTCTGATCTCCTGCTTTTTGGAAGGAGGCTGTTCTCCGGGCTCTTGGGACAGGCAGAGGTGGCGATCTTCAGAGCCCACCTGAGAGGTTTCTTCTCCGTTGCTGCAGCTGCCTTTAGTGCGGAGTGTGCGGGTGAGGAAACAGCTGGAGAAGAGACAGGAGGCCCTGCAGGAAGACAGGACCAAGAGCAGAGGTGTGCACGTCACTGGGAAGACTGCAGAGGATCTCGCGTTGGTGAGAGGATCTGGCGTTGGTGAGAAAGTCCCTGTGCTTCCAACGCTGAAGATGACATGAACATGAGGGAAATCAGCGCAGTCCCCTTGCAGGTGTGAGCAGCTGTGAGTCCAGTAAAGACTGTTGCTTCCCGCTGGAGGGACCAGCACAGGCTTTGTACTGTTCCGATTTCACACAAACAGAGCATGGTTGAGGTTGGGAGGTACCGAGTCACAGAGTCCAGAGTCCCCCGGAGTCACACTGCATTTATCTTGCTTCCAGGGTTGGGCTCTGCATACCTCGGGGAAGAGCTGCAGGGGAAGGGTCTCTCCAAGCACCCAAGCACCCTGCTTTGGAGAAGAAGGGAGACGCAAGTGTGGAGGGAGAGTCTACCAGAACAGGTAATGTGAGAGCGGGCTCCTGGGAGTGACAGCCCCTGGGAGACCTCTCTGCCCTTCCCTTCTGAATGTCCTCCTGAGGGCAAGGGGTACGGAGGCAAAGCTGGAAGGCTGCGCTTTGCACAGGATGAGGCCCCTCCTCTGACCCCAGTTCCCTGCGGCAGTAGCTCTGCTGGGCCTTCGTAGGAACCAGAATGGCAGGGCAGCCCAGAGCTTCCCGTAGCATTCGGCAGTGCTCAGGCCTCTTCCACGCTGGCCTCCTGGAGCTCCTGTCTACTGAAAGCCCCGCTCTGGATTAGATGTGTCCAAAGGTAGCATGTGGGGTACAATGGCAGCAGGGAGTCCCAGGACTCCCATCCCCACCCGTGAAATGCCAGTGGCCAAGGAGACTCCCTTCTAGGCCAACCCATCTCCCAGCTTGCTCTGCCTTTTACAAGTAGCACCGGATCCAGCAGGGAGGCTCATTCCCTGCCTCTTTGTGTGGCCACCAAGCAGCAGCTCTGACTGTCCTTCTCGTTTCCTCCTTACAGGGATGCCTCCTATTAAGAGCCGGCTGCTCACACCCCAGAGTCTCTCTCTATCCAGACTCTCCAAGATGAAAGGGGAGGCAAAGCTGGGCCAGGCTGCAGTGGAAAAAGAGCCTTCTCGCAGGTGAGGCTGGGGGGAACCTTAAAGAAGCAGCCCCTGGGCTCTTCTCCTTGAGTCATCGAGCGGCTTTCCTTAGACACAGGGTCTCGGTGAATTCCACAGGGGTCCCGACACATGCCCCACCAACTTCCCTTTCCCTGCTGGGGACCTGATTGGTGAGCAAAAACTAGAGCAGGAAATCCTCCTCTTCTGTGCTTGCAGGCTGCTGACAACCCGTGAGGAGAGCTCCTCAAGAATGGCAGAAGAGGGGAAGGGCAAGAGCTGTGCTGTGGCCTGGCCCCAAACTCAAGCCCCTGCCTGTGAGGGTCAACGGAGAGGAGGACAGGTAGCCACTGCATCTGTGTGCCCATCGCCGGGTTGTTTCACGGGTTGCCGTCATGGAGATTTGACATTTCTCTAATAACTGCATGCCCTTGTGCCCTGTAGGAAATATGCTGCTGGAGACACAGGGCCATGGTATGACAAGTGCTTTCAAGCACTCGAGAAAGAACCTTTCTCTTCTCTCAGGGGGGCATGTTCACACTCTTGCCTTTGAGCTCCACCAGGAAGCTAGTCTAAAATGAAAAACCTGCCCTTTCTGAGCCTTGTTTTCCTCTGAGAAGGACAAGGGCTCCTGCAAAGCCCACTGCAGTGAAAGTGTTCTTGCCCTTAGTTTCAGAGGCTGAGGGTGTTACCCTTTCATGCTGCCTTTCTGAGAGAAAGCAGGCTGCAGGGAAACTGCCCTGAGCCTGCGGAAACCCTGAGGGGACGACTGCCCCACTGCCATGGGACAGCTCCCACATTAGCACCCCCATCTAAAAACGTTCCTTGTTTCTGCTTCCCCTGTAGCAGAAGACGCAGATGGAAATGCAGAGGCTGCAGACAGAGAGCGCATCCTCCATGGCACTTGTGGAACTGAAAAAGTCTCTGCAGATGGTGCCAGTGGACATGAAAGAGCAGCATGTCCTCATCCCTCACCCGCCGGAGAAGAAGGCTGAGGCAGCTCCTCTGAGCAAACCGAGTGCCAGGTAAGTGTGGGCCAGCACCCAAAAAGGCCAGGAAAAGCTGAGCTGCAGCACGCTGCCCGAGGGATCCAACATGTGGGCGGCTCAGCTCTGGGCTTTGGCTCTCCATCCCCTGGCTGCCTCGCGGAGGGAATGACCGTGGAGAGGCCCTGCCTCCAGCTGTCCCCCTGCAGACCCAAAGTCCTAAAGCTCCCCTGCAGCTGACAGTGACACACCCACAGTG
This sequence comes from Netta rufina, assembly GCF_964035555.1. Classification (NCBI taxonomy): domain Eukaryota; kingdom Metazoa; phylum Chordata; class Aves; order Anseriformes; family Anatidae; genus Netta; species Netta rufina. The sequence continues at coordinate 8,089,524 of NC_140123.1, forward strand.
GAAGGAGGCTGTGCTCCCTGCTTTTGGGCAGCCAGAGGTGAGGGCCTTCAGAGCCCACCTGAGAGTTTTTTTCTCTGTTACTGCAGCTGCCTTTCAGTGCGGACTGAGCGCGTGAGGAAACAGCTGGAGAGGAGAGAGGAGGTCCTGCAGAAAGACAAGACCAAGAGCAGAGCTGTCGACATCCCTGGAAATTCTGCAGAGGATCTTCTGATTTGGTAAACCTCTCCTGCAACAGCCTTCATTCCGCTAGCAACAGCCCCTTCCTTGGGCAATGAGGCCCCTGGGCTCACGAGAACCCTTGCCCTGGCCTTCCGTAGCTGCTTGGCCAAAGGTCTCCAGCCCGGCCTCACACAGCGCCTCAGCCTGGCGCTGCGTAGATTCCCTGTCACTGGCTGGGACTCGAGGGGCCCCCGCAAGGCCACACAGAGCCTTGGGACTCCTGCATATGCACGCTCCACAGGACTGGGGCTGAAGGGAGCAGGGAGTGTCACTCCGCTGCCCTCACTGGAACGGAAACTTGAACCCTTTCTTTTTCTCTCCCTAGCGTTGGTGAGAAAATCCCTGTGCTTCCAATGCCGAAGATGACACGAGCATCAGGGAAACCAGCGAGGACCCCTCGCAGCTGTGAGCAGCTGCGAGCCCAATAAAGTCTGTTGCTTCCTGCTGGAAGCACCAGCACGGGCTTTGTAGTGTTCTGATTTCACAGAAACACAGAATGGTTGAGGTTGGAAGGTACCTGAAGAGGTCAGCTTGGCCAACGCCCTGCTCAAACATTGCCACCCAGCACCAGTGTCCAAGGAGCATGTCCTGTGGAGATGGCTTTCAAGTGTCTCCCCTTGAGGAGGGAGACTCTACAGCCTCACTGGAGAACCCGTGAGAGGACTCGCTCACCCACACACTACAGAAATGTATCCTGAGGTTAGGTTCAGGTGGAAGCCACTGTGTTTGCTTCTGTGCCCATCGCCTCTTGTCCTGTCAGTGGGCTCCACTGAAATGAGCCTGGCTCCATTGCCTTTGCACCCTGCCCGCAGGCATGCAGTTATCCACTGATCCCCCCTGAGCTTTCTCTTCTCCAGGCTAAACAGTCCCAGCTCTCCCAGCCTCTCTTCATAGGAGAGATGCTCTGTTCCCTCAATAATCCACCTCACAATTTTTGTGGGACTGTTAAGCAGTCCAAGTAGCACCACTCGTGGCCTCCCAAGACAGCCACGAAGGCCTCCTAGCTGAGGCTGCTGATTCGCCCTTGCTGAAAGCCAGGTGCTCTTAGGATCCAGCATCAGCACCTGCCTGTGCCTGGAGAGCTGGGAAGAGCTGGGAGCTCTTGATCCTTCCAGGGTGGAACTTCAAGGTAACGGCTCACTGCAACCTTCCCTTTGGTCCCAGGAAAAAAAAAAAAAAAAAAAAAGGCATCAAGCACCTGCCCTCACTCAGCCCAGAATTAGCAACAAGTCTTCCTTCCCTGCTGGTACTGCTGCCAAGGGAGCTTTGAAGTTAAGAGCCTCTTTTTGGAAAACGGCTTTTCCATGACCTCTCGGGTCTGCACATAGCCAAAAAGCAGAGAGAGAGAGAGTTTGAAACTTGGGAGAAAGGAAGGAAAGCCAGCAGGGCCAAAGCCTATCCCAGGGACTTTAAATCTGCACAGCACAAAACTGAAGGACAAGTTGAATTTTTTTTGTCACATCACTCATACAAGAAAGTGAAGAGCTCTCTTTCTCTCACATGCTCTCACAGTTTTCATTCTCTCCTCCTAAAACTTTCGGGGACTTTGATCTCTCATCAGGCAGCCTTGATGCAAGTTGCTGTCAATTCCACTTGGGTGGAATACCTCTTGCTGAATTGCTGCCCTTGGCCTTAGAGATCCCAATCTATAGGCATCCTTTGAACTGATTTCCTCAAATCCCTTTTAAGCACATCATCCTGAAGTCTACTGAACCCGGCCCATGTAATCTGCTACGTCACATAATGCTGAAAGCTTGTGAACGAGTGAGGGTGCCACGGAGAAGCCCTCCGTGTTGTGGGGCACACGCTCGTCCCTCACAGACCACGTGCGACGTGGCCATCTGACACATGGAGACACTGAGGGAGGCTGCCAGGCACAAGCTCTATATTAAACACTCGTGAAGCATTCCTTCTTCCTTATTCCCTTTCAAGATTTCATGAATAAACAAATGGCAGTTCTAGCATTTCCTTCCCACACCCAAATGGATCACCTTGCACACCCCCTGGGGCACTCTCGAGGTTTGTATGGGACTGAAAGGAGAGAGTTTCCTTCTCAGTGCTGGCATGCTCGGCTCAGCTGTGGCCCTACAGGAAAGGGGATCTACAGGAAAGTGCTCCCTGAGTGCAGGGAGAGAGAGAGAAAAGCTGCTCCCTGACAGGGCGGCTCCAGCCCCACCCTCTGACAGCCCTGGCGGCCATTTGGCAGTTCTGCCTGCCCCCCGCGCCACAAGCTGGCTGAGGCCTTGGGCTGTCCCCAGCACGGCTGTCAGTGGTGTCGGGCGGCATCTAGAGCCAAGAGGCCTTTCTTGTTCTTTGTGCTGAAGGGAACGTGCTGTCTGGAGCGAGCAGTGCCGCTTTTCTCCGCATTCCGGGGCTGTCATGGTAAGTGACATGGCCTCTCACTTTGAGGGCCCTGTTTTTCGTCAGCATTTGTGAGGGGCTTCTGCATCCCCCCCGCTCACTTGTTGCGGCCAGGGCTTCCCCCCAGGATGTCTGGGCAAGGCCCATGCCGCTGGGCAGGCTCTGGGTGGGCCTCGTCCCCTGCAGGGGCAGGCGTCTGCCGCTGAGCCCACAGCCCAGGAGCGGCTCCCGCACTCGCGGCTGCCCCTGCCCGGGCTGCTGCCGCTGCTTCTGGAACCTTCCTGCAGCCTTCCAGTTGCTGCTTTGGCAGTATGCACAAAAGAAGAGCCCAGCTCCAGCAGAAGGACGGGGTCCATTCTGCCTGGTGCCCATGGCCAGAGTGGGCAGGCCAGCATGTCGCTGGTGCTGGCACTCGAGGCTTTCCCTACTTGTTGGGAACTGCTTGGAGGGAATTTTACGGAGCTGAGGGTGTTGGCTGTGCTCTTAGTAGCCCAGCTCCACTTTAGAGGGAAAAAAGGAGGGAGCTGGGAAAATCCGTGACATTGAGGCCATCTCCAGGGCTCTGCAGAGTGACACTGCCTGGCACCTTCTCATGAGCTGTGGCCAAGGCATGAGGGCCCATCTTCTTGCTTGGAGAAGCCCCAGAAATACTGACCCGTGTTCCTGATTTCTTGCTTTTCAGGGTGTCACAGTACCTGGGCTGGGCACCTTCTTTGCTGTTAAACAGGAGCGGCCCATGGCAGGCTTTAAGCTCCTCGATGTAAAGAAGCCCGTCTTCCAGGTTTCGGAGCACTTTGCCAATGTTCATGGACTCCCTTACAAGAAAGAAACTTTTCCTGTTAAGAAAGGAGATAACTTGCAGGACCCCCACGCGCGGGGACTTTGGGCTGCATGCTCAGCTGCTGCTGGGAGGGCAGTGGAGGGTTACACAGCTCCGCCAGGAGGTCCACCTCCCCAGACACCTGGAGGTCAAGAGTCAAAGCCATCAGCATGTCCCAGCCCCAGTGAGCAGGCAGAGAGCAGGCCAGCAAGTCCTCCTTCAGTGTGCACAAATGAGGTGTACAGAGCGCCTCCCCCCACAGCAGTGTCGCAAGAATCAAAGCCACCAGCCTGTCCCACTCCCAGTGAGCACAGCACTGTGGCGATGGCCGAGAGACAGGGACACGACCAACATGCCTCCAGTGCCTGTGACGAACATCTGTATGAAACAGCCCGGATCATCATCTCTGCAGTCCTACGCCGTGCTGTAGCCATGAGCCAGGGAGCCCCAAGCAAGGCACCAAGTGCTCCCTCGGCCGCAGGGCCCAGGGTGCCTCCTCCCACAGCAGAGCCTGCAGACTCTGCATCCTCAGCCTCTGCCTTGGCTGGAGGCCCTGTGGGGGAGGCCAGCGAAGCCCCTCTCGCTGCAGCAGCAGCAGAGGAAGAACGAAAAGAAGTGGCTTCTCCTTTGGCTGGAGGCCCTGTGCGCGAAGTCAGCAAAGACCCTCTCGGTCCAGGAGCAGTGCCGCAAGAAGGAGCAGTGGCTTCTCCCTGGGCTGGACAACCTGGGGAGGAAGCCAGTGAAGCCCCTCTTGGTCCAGCAGCAGCACCAGAGGAAGAAGAAATGGCTTCTCCTTTGACTGCAGAGCCTCTCAGGGAGGACAGCACAGATCTTCTCAGCCCAGCAGCAGCTGATGAAGCAGGAGCAGTGGCTTCTCCCTTGGTTCCTGGGCACCAGGTAAGCACAGAGCGCGTAGTGGGCACGAGGCCCTCAGGGAGCTTTGCAGCACCCACAGAAGCATCACAGGGAGACACAGGACAGCGCCCCAGTGTGAGAAAAGTCTCAATATTGTTTCCAGTCAGGGTCTTCTGTGAAGCTATTTTATTCACGGTTGCAATGGCGGGCCTCCTGCGAGCAGGAGCGCACACGAAGAGTATGCACACGAAGAGACCTTTTCTTCCCTATTACCCGACACCTGACTCATGGTGACCCTGTTTCCTCATGGGCTGTGTGCTACGGGTTTACAAACTCCTCGATGCCTTTCGATAGCATATATGTACAATTTTATTTGACCAACCTTTAATTTCTCCTTTTCCTTTCCTTCATCTCTCGTGACTAGAGGGCCTGTGATTTTTCTTTTTCTACTAATTTTGCGCAGCTCATGCTGGTTGTCTTAGCTATCCTCCTTATTCTGGGACAGCGGGACCTTCCCTTTATCTGCTTAATGTCCTCCCCACTGCTTTGCTACTGCCATGCCTGCACAATCCCTTTTGACTATGCAAGGTTAGCAGAGTTTTCCACTGCAAAAACACCAGCCACTGCAAAAACACAGCTTTGTTTCTCACAATGCCCCCCTCTTCTTTTCTCACTCCTATTGCTGTTTCTGCACTTCTACACGTCCTCCGTTCTTGAGGTTTTCCAACATTAGGGCCCAGTGGTTTTCTTCCAAAGTCAGGGGGATGCCAGATATGCAATGCCTTTATCATTGTAACACCAACAAACAGCTGTTTGAGCCAATTCCAGTCAGGTAACCGCAAAGTCAGTTTCTCCCAAATGTTTCTAAATCCCCTGGAAGCGTCATCTTGAGCCGCTCTGAGTAGGATTGGTTTCTTTCCCAAATACTTTGGAGATCAGTCACATTCGCCCCCTTTGATCTACATGCCTAGAGCAACTAGCAGTAATTACAGCACACTCTCTCCTCTGAGGCTACTAATAAACCGAATACCACTTGGTTCCAGAGTACTGTTTCTGACAAGCTTAGCTCCTCTCGCAGTGCCTGGGCTGCATGCAGAGTGTTATTTTGTAGTTCTTCAGTGAGTGAAATTCCCTGTTTCGGTTTCCTAGAGGATTATCTGGAGTCCTCGTAATTCTGCGTGCGGTCTCAAGGGGGCTTTGGCGTTGTGGGTCTTCAATAATAGGTACACGTGGAATTATTGCCCCCAGGGTGCAAGCTCCCTTCCAGCCAAGGGGCAACACCTTCCTGGATTTATTGCCGCAGAGCCAGTGCTACCCCTTGCCATTGGGGACAGGCCATCCCGTTACAGGATTCTCATGTTGTATCTGCTGTACAGCAACTTCTACTGTTACTGTTACAAGTGTTACTCTAGAGTGAGGAGTCACTCACTTCACAGCAGTACTTTGTCTCAAGCAGATCCGATACTTTGTCTCAAACACATACACTTACACATATACTTCCTTGCTGGTGCAGCTCCTGCTGCCTCTGCTGCAATATTAGGGTTAGAGGGAGCATAACTTGACTCCTCCTGCGGAAAAGGAGTCTTATTGTTTACATGTAAACTTGAAGCGGGAATTTTCATCGGACCTGTGTTGTGGCCAAAGGAGCAAAGTTCCTTTTAATGGCTTTTCAGGCCAGACAATTGAACAATATCTAACCTGTGCTTTTTTATCCTTTTCCCTAGTTTTGGGGTTGTTTTTCCAATTCCTTTTCTTTCTCCCCAAAGGACTAGCTTTACGCACCATTCTGAGGATTGTGCTTCTGAAGATCTCCAAGGATGGAGACGCCACAGCCTCTCGGGGCAACCTGTTCCAGCAAAGACACCGTTGTGTTACCAACACTGTTTCAGCCACAACTCTGAAGCATAGGACCTGCTTCAGCAGCCAGAGAAGCTGCGGGCTAAACAGCAGCGTGGCACAGCTGTGGCTCTGCCACTGAAAGCTTCTCCACAGCTTGCTCTTAAAGCAAGGAGCAGGGAATCTTCCTGCGGCTGCCCAGGGCTTTCTTCTCGCAGCCCCGCCAGAGCAAGCCTCAAGACACCTCTCCGCCAGCTCCACCGCCTCCCTGGTGCCCGCCTTCTCTGGGAGCCCTTCACAGTGCCTAGAGCCACAGGCCTCTGGCTGCCCGGACACGGGAGGAATCCCTGCTCCTGCTCCTGCTCCTGCTCCTGCTCCTGCTCCTGCTCCAGCTGCACTGCCAGGGCTGCCCGATGGGCGTCCAAGCTCGAGTGCAGTCTCTGCTGATGTGTGGGCAGTCAGGCAAAAGAGCCAGGAAGCTTACGCGGACGACCGAGCAGAGCATCTCACAGAATCACAGAATTTCTAGGTTGGAAGAGACCTCAAGATCGAGTCCAACCTCTGAGCTAACACTAACAGTCCCCACTAAACCATATCCCTAAGCTCTACATCTAAACGTCTTTTAAAGACTTTCAGGGGTGGTGACTCCACCACTTCCCTGGGCAGCCTGCTCCAATGTCTAACAACCCTTTTGGTAAAGAAGTTCTTCCTCAGATCCAATTGTGAGGAATGTTTTAACAATTCGTGTCCATAAAGAACAGTCCTGTCTGCCTCTGGGTCCTGCACTGGCAATTTAATTCTTGAACCACAGATGCAGTGTGTCCCAGTCTCCCCCTCATTCTAGTCAATTTATCAAGTCTTCAGAAAATACTCCTCAAATTTATGAACCTGTTTGCTTTTGTTATTCTGAACTTCTATTTCTAACAGTTACAGCCTTTTTTTTGTCTTCTTCAGGATTAACTTAACACTGCTATAGGTGTGACTGTCCCTGTGAATGGCTGGTGAGGAATGTTTTAATTACTTGTGAAGTGTCAATAAGAAAACTATTTGTGTTTGTATGAAGCCTTTGATGTCTGGGGGTTTCAGAACAACTGATAACAGCTAGTGACTGTTATGGGATACTGTGCAAGCCTCTGATATCTGGCCAGGTGGCCAGAGGGACCCAGAGGGACCACGGGAGACTGATGCGCGTGCTCCAGTAGGAGGGACTGGACCCCAGAAGCTAATTACAATAACCTTTTTTTTTTAGAAGTAGTAATGCGTATGTATTAGCCTAGGAGCATAAAAATCAGCTACTTGATGTAACTGGTGTGTGTCCTGGTGGAGCGGAGACTCCCGGTGCACCCAGCACTGTTTGCTTACCTCTATTCTTTCAATAAATCCTATTTTTTTATTTAATCCTATTTTGAAGACTGAGCCATTTATAACACAACCTAAAACTCCCCTGGCGCAACTTAAGCCCATTCCCCCTCGTCCTGTCACCAGGCACGTGGGAGAACAGACCAACCCCCACCTCTCTACAGCCTCCTTTAAGGTATCTGTAGAGAGCGATCAGGTCGCCCCTGAGCCTCCTTTTCTCCAGGCTGAACAAGCCCAGCTCCCTCAGCCGCTCCTCGTAGGACTTGTTCTCCAGACAAGTCTCCTGGCAGAGCAGGTAACGAGCACTTGATGGGAGCAGTTAGGGAGCTAAGCTGACTCCCCTGAGAAAGACTGAGCTGGGGCTGAGCCAGGGGCACTGGCTGGAAGGAGCCAGAGGTGCCTGCCAATGCAGACCCTGCTGTGGGTGTGTGAGACGGTGTCCCTGGGGTGTCTGCCAGAATATGGGCTTGAGGGCCCCATGGCAACCACCGGGGCATTGTGATGCGTACCCAAAGGCCATTGTGACACGGAGGGGTACCCACGGCAACGGTGTCCCTTATAAAGCCCGAGCCCCGGGCTGCCCACTCACTCTCAGGAGAGCAGCTCTGTCAGGAGGCAGCAGCTCCCCTGGGTGCCCGTTGGAGTTCTTGCTCAGAGGACCTGGAGCACAGCATGGAGGAGCAGCAGAATAAGGATGACTCCCAGCCCGCTGAAGGGCAGCGGAGCGTACAGGAGCGGCGCCAGGTGAGGCTCAGGGAGCGAGACAGGGACAGCAGCGTGACGGGATGGCACCGAGAGCACCAGGATGAGGAGAACGGTGCTGCAGCGAGTCGGCCAGCTGGCCCTGAGCCCCTCGGACCCGGACACAAATATTCCCAAACCTGGGGCTTCTCCAAGAAGAGCCCACCCCCAGGACAGCCGAAGCCCGCGTGGCCCTGGCAGTTCTGTGCCCGGAGGCACAAAGAGCAGCGTGGCCTAATTCAACCTGGCTGTGCGCAGCCAGGAGCTGCCTCCACCGTCCCTCCATGTGGACAGGCTGCCGGTGCGGTCGTGCCCAGAGAGCGTGCGTCACACTGGCAGCTGCCACACGGAGTCGGGAGCCCCAGGAGGGTTCGGTCGAACATCTTTGGCAGCCCTGGCACCCTCCGACGAGCAGACGGCACTTGCAGGAGGAGACAGGCAGGGCATTACCCTGGCAGGCTGAGCCCGGCTCTGCTTGGGGAGCTGCCAGGGCGTGCCGGGGGCCGCTGCAGGGCAGCTCACAGCAGCACTTCTAGGGGGGACGTGGAGGGAAATGGCAGAAATGGCCCAAGTAACTTGGCCTTTCTCCTCGCCTTCTCTTGCAGATGGAGCAGCCGCAAGACATGAAGACACTGCCTCACCGTGGGGTGAGGCAGGCCGAGAGAATCCAGCTGCCAGCCGTGCCACCTTTCCCAAGGCTGACAGTGACTCAGACAGCAGCACCCAAGCAAGTGCCTGCAGCACAGACATCATCGTCTGAAAGGGCCACTTGCAAGCTGCCCCCTCTGCAAGCAGCAGCCTCTGCATCTTCAGGGGGAGGAAGGGCAAAGTCATTGGGAAAAGAGCCCCGCAGCCAGCAAGAGCTTTTGCCACCACTTCCGTGCATCTCTGGTGAGAGGGACAGGGCTGTGAGGGCAGAGAGGCGGGAACGTGTCCCACACAGCCCTGTGGCCCCTGCTGAGGATGTGGAGTACTCAGTACGGTCCTTCGTCTCCACAGTCATAAGAAACGCTGTAGCCTGCAACGAGCAAGCCAAGAGCAGGGCAAGGCTTTCTCCATCAGGCAGAGGTCCCAGGACCAAAGGCCACAGAACACCACCTCTCCCCACAGCAGTGCCCCGGCATTTGAAGAAGAGCCGGCACCCTGCCCCACACAGCCCCACCGACTCTTTCACGGCGCTGCAGGACACAGCACAGTCTGTTGTGTCTGAAGTCATGTCAAAGACGATGGCTAAAATGCGGGAACAAGGCCAACGACCGGCAGCACTGGGGGACCCGGCACACATGGGGTGCCCAGTGACAGCAACAAGATCAGCCGGCGTCCAGACTGACATGGAGAGCAGGTGGACCGCTGCTCTGCCAGCGTTCGATCGTCGGGGAGGTGCAGGAAAAACAACTGCCAGCAGAGACCCTGCACCAGCCAGCCCAGGCAGGGTTGAAAAGCACAAGCAAGAGAGAGCCCACGACGTCAAACCCAGGCAGGGGAGCAGCAACGAGGGGACAAGCCAGGGCCGAGGCAGGAAAGAAAGCGGTCCTGTGGGATGGGACAAACAGGAGGAGATTGTCATCTTCAACTCCTGGATCAACCCCAGGTTCGCCACACTCTTCCAGGAACCGGCGGCTTTTCCCCCAGAAGAAGGCGGCTCATCCAGCACCGTGGACAGGGAGGCCGCAGCACAAGAAGCAGAAAACCCAACAAGCGCCTCTCTTGGCTCATCAGAGCCCACGGACACTGAACTCTCAGCTGCTGCCCTGGCAGAAGGTCCCGGGGAAGAGATTGTCATCTTCAACTCCTGGATCAACCCCAGGTTTGCCAGACTCTTCCAGGAACCAGCGGCTTTTCCCCCAGAAGAAGGCGGCTCATCCAGCACCGTGGACAGGGAGGCCGCAGCACAAGAAGCAGAAAACCCAACAAGCGCCTCTCTTGGCTCATCAGAGCCCACGGACACTGAACTCTCAGCTGCTGCCCTGGCAGAAGGTCCCGGGGAAGAGAGGCACGGATCGCCTCTCACAGCACCAGCACCAGCACCAGCAGAGAGGACGCCAGCAAGTCCTCCCTCAGCCCCTATTTGCGAAGATGAGGGGTACAGAGCGCCTCCCCAGACACCTGGAGGTCAAGAGGCAAAGCCATCAGCATGTCCCAGCCCCAGCGAGCACAGCACTGCGGTGGTGGTTGAAAGCCAGGGACGTGCACGACACGCCTGCAGTGTCTCTGAGGAAGAGCTGGATGAAACATCCGAGATTGTCGTTGCTGCAGTGCTACTCCATTCTGTAGCCATCATGCAGGGAGCCACCAGCAAGGCACCCACTGCTCCCTCGGCTGCATGGCCCAGGGTGCCTCCTCCCACCCCAGAGCCTGTTGACTATACAGCAGTTGATGAAACCGGAGCAGTGGCTACTCCCTTGGCTACGGTTCCTGGGCACCAGGTAAGCCCAGCGCGCGTGGTGGTCTCCAGGCACCGAGGGCAGCCCGAGGCAGAAGCAGTGCGTGGGGTGTGCGTGCTGGGGAGCTGCCTGCTGCTCTCCATTCCCAGACGCCCCAGGCACAAGGGCTGACATCCCTTCCATCACCCACCTGTGCTCTTGCTCTCCCCATGCAGGTTGCCGCCGAGCAGGGAGGCCAAGCGCAGTCCTCCTGCACCAAAGCTACACCAGCAGACGAGCCAGCAACGTGCCAGAAACAAGAGCCATCCCGGGGACTTTTGGATGGGCCTGTTCAGAGCAGCGAGCAGGAGCAAGGGCTAGGTACGCGCAGGGGGGCTGGCTGGTCCTGGGCCACCCCTCCCCTTGGGGGAAAGGCCTTGGTGGTGGTGTGGGGGGAAGGCAGGGGCTTGCCCATCACCCGCTCAGGCGCTAACCTACACCTCTCTGTCTCCCACAGGCATCCATGACCTCGCACAAGCCCCGGCACACCAGCCACGGCCCACCCACATCAGGAGACAGGCGCTTCGGGCTCTGTGCAGTGCTTTGTGCTGCAGCTTCATCGCAGAAGAGTGGGAGTAGCGGCGCCCAGCTGCCAGCACCAGGAGGGCGCTCGGTGCTGGCAGCTGACATCACTGATAGGAACAGGACAGTGCCCCAGGAATTCAGGACAGTGCCCCAGGAATTCAGATGCCCCAACACATCCTGCCCCCAGCCTCAGCTCATCTGCAGCTGCCTTCTACTGGGAATAAAAGCTCAGGCAGACTTTTGCCCCCAGTGCTCCTCTCTGTGTCGTTGGTCTCAGGAGAAAGAGTGGTGCAGGCCACGCCAACCTGGTGCCCTGGGCCTCTCACAGTCATAGAATTATAGAACCATAGAATCCTTTAGGTTGGAAAGCACCTCAAAGATCATCACGTCCAACCGTTATATACACATAGCAACTGGCAACGCTCCTCCTGTGAGGCTGAATGTACCATGCCAGTTCTCGTGGGTGAGGAATGTGCCAGCATGTCGCAGGAAGCACGGCCGAAAGCACGACAGACACCAGTATGGTCAGATCATGCTCCATTCTATTGCCCGAATAGCCTAACTTTTCTAGTGAACTTAGCAGGGGCGGATAGTGTCTCACCCAAGATTATTGGTCAAAAGCACTCAGACAAACAACTACAAGAAAACAACCCCACCTGCAAGAAAACAAGCCCCTTGTGATTAGCAGTCACGTAGACCTTGTCCTTGAAGCCAGATGCTGGTAACAATGTTTTTCTAAATTCCTCAATTGGGCAATGTGGGAACACTGTCATGGGAATTTCTCACAGTTGCCCCGGTAGCTTGGTTTGCTCAGCTGCAGCAAGCCATGGGATTTTTGCTGTTTCAAAAAATCCCTCAACAGTTCCCTCCCCCCACACCTTTTTTTTTTTCCTTTTTTTTTTTTTTCTTTTTCTTTGAGCAAACCAAGCCCGATGTAACAGTTTTGCAAGTAACCCTTTAACCACATTTATTACAATGCAACACGCAATGATGATTAACACCACAACAAACAGAATCCTTAATCCCTCTTTGACTAATCTCAGTAACCATCTATGCATCGTTTCAAACAAATCAGCGAACCATTGATTGAAAGGATTGATATCATATTGAATCTTTCTCATGTGCTCTTTCAGGAAAATAACGGATTTGTGAATTGACTCATTATGATCGAAAAGGTTTAAACAGCACATTCCGTCAAAGTCCTCACACCCATGCCTTTGAGCCAAAAGCAAGAAGTCAATAGCAGCTTGATCCTGTAAAAGCACATGTTGCAGACTATTTTGATCTGGTAACACCTCCTCAAGTATCTCTGTCGTGGCATGGGCTTGCTTCTCGGCCCAGCATACCAATTTTTCTAAGTTCTTAAGTGCGGCTGCAGAGGCCATTTTGGCACTAAAATTGCCAATGCCGCTCTAGCTGCAACACCAAGCAATTCAACATTATCATTGCGATCCGGTGCGAGCAATGCCCATTTATGTCTGGTGACCTCACGCAACTGCGACAAGCTAGGAGCAAATGTAATGAGTTTATCTAAGCAACATGGACCTCCGATAGCATTTGCAGGGACACCTGGCCAGGCCCTATCCCCACAAATCAGAAAAACATCAGGAGGTAAGGCCATAGCTGTACGATTGTTCCAAACGCTACAGTTGTTACCCCTTGTCTCCGTGCCATAAACCCCTAAACCCTGCCTGGCAGTGTCATTGTAATCACAGGTGTTATTTGTATTTCTGTACCGGTATGGCCCTTTCCAAGTTCCTGTAGCAGGATCTCGGTAATTCATTCTTATTTGTGGTAACACATTTGGTGCTGCTATATTTATTGTTTGAAAATGAATACTTGCAGGAGGGTCTTCTCGGTCCCTACTCAAGCATAAGCGATTCAAGACAACCAATGCCTCGGACAATCGTTCATCGATGTTCTTGATCTCTTTTAATCTCACTAATTGTTCCTTTCAAACCTGATGTGACGCTAGCAAGACCTTGCAGTCTTGTGTCTTGGTGAAGGATGAGGATGACATTTTGCAGGAAGAACACAAGGCTTGGTGAGAGGTTAGTTACTACGGAAACACGCGAGTATGGTCAAGAGAGTACTAGGGCTTCTCCTGCCCAAAAAGTGGCCCAGCTGCGGTGCATTTACACTAATGCACGCAGTATGGGTAACAACCAGGAGGAGCTGGAGGCCACCGTGCTAGAAGGAAACTATGACGTAGCTGCCATCACGGAAACCTGGTGGGATGATTCCCATGACTGGAGTGTGGCTGATGATGGCTACAAACTGTTCAGAAGGGATAGGCCCATGTCCTTGAAGACGAAATCATCAGCCTGCTTCTTTGCAAGGGCATAAGAGAAAAAGAGCAGGGCTATCCTGGATGCAGCGCTGCACGGTGTCCTGGTGTGCAAGGACAGCCAGGCATATTTCAGGACAGCAGCTGGAGGTACACCTAATGGAAAAGAAGCAAGGAGCAAAGGAACTAAGGCATGCCTGAAGAGGAGGGCAGTCCCGTCTGGGTATCTGCTACTCATCTGTGAGCCTGAATGTCTGAGCAAGGGAGATAACTCGTCGCTGTGCTCAAATGCAGGCTGAGGTGTTGGCTGACTCAGAACGAACCGCTAGGTGTATGCAAAAAAATAAGTCAGAGCCTTCTTGCTGTCCCGGAGGGCAACTGACATACCACAGATGACATCACGACGGCTCAAATCTCCTCTTTCTAAAACGTGGTGCCTCTGCCAAGCCTACCTTGTGAGAACAGTTGCTGGCCCTATACTTTCCGTTAGGGTGCCATTCATCTGTCTTCTCACCAGGAAAAGTTTCTTTCTTATAATGGAGCCCGTGAATTCTGGCAAAGTGTTCTGAAAGCTGGAAGATGGGCTTCTTTACATCAAGGAGCCGAAGGTCTGCCATGGGTAGCTCCCAGTTAATAGCGAAGAACGTGCCCAGCCCAGGGATTGCGACCCCCTGAAAAGCAAGGAAGGAGGAAGAGTATTTCAGTATTTCTGGCACTGGAAATCCAGCGTGGGGCTTCTCCTAGCCAGAAGATGGGCCCTTGTGCTTTGGCCACTGCTCCTGGGAAGGTGCCAGAAGGCGTCACTGCGGAGAGCCCTGGAGATGGCCTCAGTGTGTGGGAGTTTCCCAGCTCCCTCCTTTTTGTCCCCTACAGAAGAGCTGGGCTAGGAAGAGCACAGCCAACAGCCTCAGCTCAAGTGGAATCCCTCCACGGGGTTCCCAACTAATAGGGAAAGCCTTCAGAACCGGATCTTCGCTTTTAAATGGGACATACCCATTCAAGTTTTTCGGCTCCTTGATGTAAAGAAGCCCATCTTCCAGCTCTCAGAACACTTTGCCAGAATTCACGGGCTCCCATATAAGAAAGAAACTTTTCCCGGTGAGAAGACAGATGAATGGCAGGGCTCCCCTCACTTTAGGCTGCCTGCTCAGCTGCTGCTGCTGGGAGGGCAGCGGAGCGCTTACACAGCTCCTCCAGAACATCCTCAGAAAGGCCTGAGCTCCTCACAAGCCAAGGCCCAGCAATGCCTTGCACCTCCCTCCAGACAGCAGCTCGTGGAAACGTCCCTGTCCGTGCTGTTGGCATCCTGATGGCTGCGTTGGTGCTTGACTTCTACTCTTGGCAGCTGGCGCAGCTACAGGTGCAGGCCAGCAGCAGGGCGTCAGTGCTGGAGGGCCCAGCAGCTGCCCAGATGGGACTGCCCTCCTCTGCAGGCCTGTCCAACTTACTTTGCTTCTTTTCCCTTAGGTGTACCTCCAGCTGGTGTCCTGAATTATGCCTGGCTGTCCTTGCACACCAGCATTCCTAGGGACACCGTGCAGCGCTGCATTCAGGAGACCCTGCTCTTTCTGTCCTACACCCTCTCCTACACCCTCTGTCCTACATCCTCTATTTTTTTAATGCGTGAGCAGTTAAACACGGTACAGAAATATTGGTAGTCCCATCAGCTGCTTGCAAAGACTGTTTCAGTATATTAAAAGGTAACGATCTTTTTGCAGCATTGTCTGTTTTTCACGTAGTGAGACGTCACAGCGACCAGCTTTCACCATCAGTTTTCAGTAACCGTGCGATTTCCCATTTGCTGCTGTAGTTAGGTACAGCACTTGAGTGTCCCGATTTATTGTGGACCTCTTGCTCTACTCGTCACCCAGCCTTCTAATGTTACCTTAATTTCTCATCCTTCACCTGTTTTTCAGGCTTTGCCGAAGAACAAGCAGAGACCATTGTATCGGCATTAATCGCCCAGTCGAATGTCAGTTTAGACACAGTCCATAAGGATATGGTTACCCAGGCTCAGCAGGTAAGAACTTATTTATGGTGTGTGTAAATACGCAGCACTGTATAAGCATAACGGCACATGCTTGCATATTGCAAGGACAAGTGCAACTCTCTCTAATACTATAAAGGCCTTACTGAGCTAGGTTTCAAGGTGATGCTAAGAACACCTTACACCTTTCATCTCACAGAAGTGCTTTCCAAGCGCAGCCACGATGTATAGGTTTAATACAAAGCTTGCTGCTTTAGCTGCCGAGAAGCTCTCAGGTAAAGGCAAGATTTTAACGGCTTTGCAACAGGTCAGGGCAGAAGAGGAATGCAAGGAGTTCCTGAGAGATAACAAAGCCACCTAAAACAGCAGAAAATGGTCAATGTTTTTACTGAACATTAGTAAAGATGCTGATTCTGTTCACAGATCTCCTGTGTTTTCCTGTTTTCTTGTTCATCAGATGAAAACTGTTATTAAAACTCTAAGTATCTGTCCTGGTTTCAGTTAGAACAGAATTAATTTTTTCCTGGTAGCTGGTGGAATGCTGTGTTTTGGCTTAGGATGAGAAGAGTGCTGATAACACCCCGATGTTTTAATTGTTGCAGAGCAGTGCTTATACCAAGCCAAGGACATCTCAGCCTTTTGCTCTGTCCTGCCAACAGGCAGGCTGGGGGTGCAGTAAGAGCTGGGAGGGGACAGACCCAGGACAGGTGACCCAAACTAGCCAAAGGGGTATTCCATACCATCTGACGTCAGGCTAAACAATATATAGGGGTGGCTAGCCGGGGGGAGGGGGCCGGACTGCTCGGGGTTAGGCTGGGCATCGGTCAGCGGGTGGTGAGCAATTGCATTGTGCATCACTTGTTTGTACATATTATTATTACTTTCCTATTATCACCATTGTAACATTATTGTTATTATTGTTATTATTATTTTGTTATTATTATTTTCCTGTCTTATTAAACTGTCTTTATCTCAACTCACGGGCTTCACTTTCCATTTCTCTCCCCCATCCCAGAGAGGGAGGGGGGAGGGTGAGCGAACGGCTGCGTGGTATTTAGCTGCCAGCCGGGTTAAACCACGACAGTCTTTTTGGCGCCCAACGTGGGTCTCGAAAGGTTGAGATAACGGCAGATCTGACCACAGTGTGTTAAACTAAAATTGGTGTAAGGATTAGACCTGCTTAATAGTCACTTGTCATAATGCTGATTGCTTTAATCTCAACTCTGCTGCGCCTGTTTTCCAAATTGAGTATTATAGTACATTATTTTCCGTATTTGCTCTCTGTCATGTTGTTTATCCTCTCCGGGCCCTGGTTTCAGATCATTATGGTACTGAGTGTTGTAGCAATGGCTTATGAGACGATGAGATATCTGGTCATGACTCTAACTTGGTATTTGTACGCAGTAACATCGTCGACTCTGTATTTTGGAAACTGTATCTTGGAAACTATTAGCAATTATACCTATTGTTTTTTTCCATTAGGGAGTCAATCTGTGGAGGGGAAAGGGGAAGATATTTTTTCTTACTTGATTACTCTCCCTTTCTCCTTCACCACCCCTGTATCCTCCTGGATCACTATGCCTTCCTCCTTCACCACCCTCTTACCCTCCGAGCTTGCTACAATAGCTCTCCAAGATATTGAATATCCTTGGGATACTCAGACCAGCATAGTCTTGTTGTTCTGCCTCCTGAATGCACTTCAGGTTCTGCTTAAAGTTAAACAACTACTTAGGAAGCTCATCCGGAGATCTGCCCGGAGGCAGTATAGTTGTGGGTGGCAGGGAGTATGGGAGGATATTGGCAGGCATCTAGAGCAGTTGGCACCCCCAGTGTTTTGGAAATTCACCCCTGAAGAACTGCAAAATCCTCAAAAACTGGCAGAATGCTTGAGAAAAAGGTGTCATGATTCTGGCAGTTCCAAAGTAACACAAATCATTGTAACATGCTGGGGCCTGGCTCATGCCTATCGAGCTGCCATTGATACTGCTATCAACTTAGTGACAGACCCTGCGGCCACTCCAAGCCCTGTGACAGATCCAACGGCCACTGTGACCCCTACGGTGGACTCTGCAGCCGCTCCAGTCCCAGCTTCTGCAGATGCTCCAGTCCCAGCTCCTGCAGATGCTCCAGTTCCAGCTCCTGCAGCCGCTCCAGTCCCAGCTCCTGCAGCCGCTCCAGTCCCAGTTCCTGCAGATGCTCCAGTTCCAGCTCCTGCAGCCACTCCAGTTCCAGCTCCTGCAGCCGCTTCAGTCCCAGCTCCTGCAGCCGCTCCAGTCCCAGTTCCTGCAGATGCTCCAGTTCCAGCTCCTGCAGCCTCTCCAGTCCCAGCTCCTGCAGCCGCTTCAGTCCCAGCTCCTGCAGCCACTCCAGCCCCAGCTCCTGCAGCTGCTCCAGTCCCAGCTCCTGCAGCTGCTCCAGTTCCAGCTCCTGCAGCCGCTCCAGTTCCAGCTCCTGCTGCTACTCCAGTCCCAGCTCCTGCAACTGCTCCAACTCCAGTTCCTGCAGCCACTCCAGCTCCGGTTCCTGCAGCTGCTCCAGCTCCTGCAGCCGCTCCAGCTCCTGTGGCTGGGTCAGAGAAACGAGCTGTAGCAGTGCAAGTTGACCCTGCAGAGGGTATTCCTACCTCTGTGGCAGACCCTGTAACAAGGTCAGAGAAACGAGCAGTAGCAGTGCAAGCTGCCCCTGTAGAGAAGGTGAAAAAATGGTATAGAGATTCAGGTCGTTTAGAACGCAGAGAGTCTTCTGCCAAATCTAGGTATAGAGACGACGGAGACGACGACGACGCTGGGCCATCAAGGGTTCAGGAGGAGGAAGATGAGGATGCCGAAAAATCAACAGTAACTACCCGAAGCCTAAACGAGCGTGAGTTACGAGATGTGCGAAAAGATTTTGGTCACTGTATAGGTGAGCAGCTTGTCACCTGGCTGCTCCGATGCTGGGACTCTGGAGCCAATTGTGTGGAATTAGACGGCAGGGAAGCCAAGCGACTGGGATCCCTTGCTAGAGACGCAGGCATTGACAAAGCAATTGCAGATGGAGCACAATCTCACAGCCTCTGGAGGCGTCTCCTCTCAGCTGTGAGGGAAAGGTATCCCTTCAAGGAAGAACTTTTATGTCTACCAGGCAAGTGGACCACTATGGAGAAGGGAATCCAGTACCTGAGGGAATTAGCCGTACGGGAAGTGATTTATGAGGATCCAGACCTCAGACAAACATCCAAAGATCCAGATGAAGTCAGGTGTACACGACCCATGTGGCGGAAGTTTGTACGGAGTGCACCATCATCATATGCCAGCTCATTGGCAATAATGGCCTGGAAAGAGGATGAGGAACCCACAGTGGATGAAGCGGCTAAACAACTCCGGCAGTACGAAGAAAGTCTCTCTTCTTCCTTACAGGCCTGCGTCTCAGCTGTGGAGAAACTTTCTGAAAAGGTTCACCAACTTGAAGAGAGATTATTCTCCTCCGCACCTGCACAAAGCAGTGTCTCAGCTATCAGGGGTAGGCGTTCATCCACACAAGGAAGACGATATGGTGGGTACTCACCCCGTGCCACCCTGTGGTTTTACTTACGAGACCATGGAGAGGACATGAGAAAATGGGATGGAAAATCTACTGTGACCCTAGAGGCACGGGTACGTGAGTTGCAAAAGAAAACAATCAAGAAAAAGGGATCCTCTGAAAAGTTTGCTGCTCCAACTTCCAGCAGACAGTCCTTCAAACACAGAAATGAAGAAGATTCTGACCAGGATTAGGGGAGCCCTGCCTCCAGCCAGGGGGAGGAAAGGGACAATCGAGTTTATTGGACTGTGTGGATTCGATGGCCTGGCACGTCAGACGCACAGAAGTATAAGGCTTTAGTAGACACCGGTGCACAATGTACTACAATGCCATCGAGCTATAAAGGACCAGAGCCCATCTATATTTGTGGAGTGACAGGCGGATCTCAGCAGTTGACTGTATTGGAGGCTGAAGTGAGTCTGACTGGGAATGAGTGGGAAAAGCACCGCATTGTGACTGGCCCGGATGCTCCATGTATCCTTGGCATAGACTATCTTAGAAGAGGATATTGCAAGGACCCAAAAGGGTTCCGGTGGGCTTTTGGTATAGCTGCCTTAGAGACAGAAGGCATTAAACAATTATCTACCTTGCCTGGTCTCTCAGAGGACCCCTCTGTTGTGGGGTTGCTGAGGGTCGAAGAACAGCGAGTGCCAATTGCTACCACAACTGTGCACCGGCGGCAATATCGCACTAACCGAGACTCCCTGATTCCCATCCATAAGCTAATTCGTCAATTGGAGAGCCAAGGAGTGATCAGCAAGACTCATTCACCTTTCAGTAGTCCCATATGGCCAGTGCGAAAGTCTAATGGCGAGTGGAGACTAACAGTGGACTATCATGGCCTGAACGAAGTGACGCCACCACTGAGTGCTGCAGTGCCGGACATGCTGGAACTTCAGTACGAACTTGAATCGAAGGCAGCCAAGTGGTACGCCACAATTGATATCGCTAATGCATTTTTCTCCATCCCTCTAGCAGCAGAGTGCAGGCCACAATTTGCCTTCACTTGGAGGGGAGTCCAATATACTTGGAATCGGCTGCCCCAGGGGTGGAAACACAGCCCTACCATTTGCCATGGGCTGATCCAGTCTGCGCTAGAGCAGGGGGAAGCTCCTGAACACCTGCAGTACATCGATGACATTATTGTGTGGGGTGACACAGCAGAGGAAGCTTTTGAGAAAGGGAAGAAAATAGTCCAAATCCTTCTGAAAGCCGGTTTTGCCATAAAACAAAATAAAGTCAAAGGACCTGCACGAGAGATCCAGTTTTTAGGAATAAAATGGCAAGATGGACGTCGTCAAATCCCAATGGATGTGATCAACAAAATAACAGCTATGTCTCCACCAACTAACAAAAAAGAAACACAGACTTTCCTAGGTGTTGTGGGGTTTTGGAGAATGCACATCCTAAATTACAGTCTGATTGTAAACCCGCTCTACCAAGTAACCCGTAAGAAGAATGAGTTTGAATGGGGCCCTGAACAATGACAAGCGTTTGAACAAATCAAGCAGGAAATAGTCCATGCAGTAGCCCTTGGGCCAGTTCAAACAGGACCAGATGTAAAGAATGTGCTCTACACTGCAGCCGGGGAGAACGGCCCCACCTGGAGCCTCTGGCAGAAAGAACCTGGGGAAACTCGAGGTCGGCCCCTGGGGTTTTGGAGTCGGGGATACAGAGGATCTGAGGCCCGCTATACTCCAACTGAAAAGGAGATATTGGCAGCATATGAAGGAGTTCGATCTGCTTCGGAGGTGGTCGGTACTGAAGCGCAGCTCCTCCTAGCACCCCGATTGCCAGTACTAGGCTGGATGTTCAAGGGAAGGGTCTCTTCTACGCATCATGCAACTGATGCTACGTGGAGCAAGTGGGTTGCACTGATTACTCAGCGGGCTCGAATAGGAAACCCCAGTCGCCCAGGAATATTGGAAGTGATTATGGACTGGCCAGAAGGCAAATACTTTGGGATATCATCAGAGGAGGAGGTGGGTCGTGCTGAAGAAGCCCCACTGTACAACCAGTTACCAGAGAATGAAAAGAAATATGCCCTGTTCACTGATGGGTCCTGTCGTATTGTGGGGAAGCATCGGAGATGGAAGGCTGCTGTATGGAGCCCTACACGACGAGTTGCAGAAGCTGCTGAGGGAGAAGGTGAATCGAGTCAGTTTGCAGAAGTGAAAGCCATTCAGCTGGCTTTAGACATTGCTGAACGAGAAAAATGGCCAGTTCTCTTTCTCTACACCGATTCATGGATGGTAGCAAATGCCCTGTGGGGATGGTTACAGCAATGGAAGCAAAACAACTGGCAGCGTAGGGGCAAACCCATCTGGGCTGCTGCTTTGTGGCAAGACATTGCTGCTCGGGTAGAGAACCTGGCTGTGAAAGTACGCCACGTAGATGCTCATGTGCCCAAGAATCGGGCTACTGAAGAACATCAAAACAACCAGCAGGTGGATCAGGCTGCTAAGATTGAAGTAGCTCAGGTGGACCTGGATTGGCAGCATAAAGGTGAATTATTTATAGCCCGATGGGCCCATGACACCTCAGGCCATCAAGGTAGAGACGCAACATACAGATGGGCTCGTGAACGAGGGCTGGACCTTACCATGGACGCTTGTCGCGTTAAGGGGTGTAGCTGATTAACCGTTACGGGCCCGGTCAGATTCAGGATACTGAACCAGTCGGACATTCACCAAAAACACATTAACCGTCTGGGGGTCCAGTCAGACATTCACCAAAAACGCATTAACGGCCTGGGGGTCCGTTCAGACATTCACCAAAAACGCATTAACCATCTGGGGGTCCGTTCGGACATTCACCAAAAATGCATTAACCGCCTGGGGGTCTGGTTAGATTCAGAACACTGAACTATCACGGATAACCACCCTCACCCTCGTTGCACTCAATGAGAGTTATCACAATGCAATCAAGTATGGTTTATTATAGCAACAGATAACCAGGTTCTTTTGGATTGCCGGCGATAGTGACTGTCTGCAAAAGCAAGTTAGTATGCATAAAATACACAGGTGTTATAGGTGTTATAGGTGTTACAGATGTTATAGATGTTATAGGTGTTTACAGGTGTTATAGATGTTACAGATGTTATAGATGTTATAGGTGTTGCAGGTGTTACAGATGTTACAGATGTTATAGATGTTATAGATGTTGCAGGTGTTACAGATGTTACAGGTGCGCAGCCTAGAAATAAACGCGTTAAAAGGATCAAAGACTCTATAGAGGTTTATAAGCAAGTATTCAGATCTCACCCAAAGGCGTCCCAATGGAGGGGGAAGAGAGGCTCAGCCCGTCGACTGATCCCAGGAGTCAGGAGGTCCTAAGGATGTTGTCCTCAGGATGGTATCTCCCCTGACGGTGGTATCTTCCCTAACATCCCTTCTCTCTTGGGCCAATTTATATTATTTTCTATCTTTTAGGTGGAGCTTGAGTGGCTCTAGTCAAGCATATCTTAGTTATGATTGGTGTAAAGTTTTCCTGTCTCCGTTTAAAGCAATAGGCTCCGAGAAATTCAGAGCGCATGCTCAGTGAGGGGTGGTCGCACCTTGGAGGCGGGTAGCTTTTGGGATGGAGGTGTGTTTTGGTATTATAATGATATTATAATGAGCAAAAAGTACACTAGGGTACAGCATTTGTCAAAACATGACAGGTCTTTGGCTTAGGGTGGCAAAAAGTGCAGCTTTGTGCACAAGAACAATCGAGGTCCCATCTGATTACAGAGCCTAGCCGTGGTGTCTCCACTCCACTCTATGCTCCGTGCTGTTCCTTAGAGCTAGCACACCAAGTTTCCCCAGCGCTATAGCATCTAAGGCTGGGAGCCTAGGGAACGCTCAGATAAAGCAGTTATGCCCTACCCTGAAAGCCTCTTCAATGCTGTACCTTTTCCTTAAAAATGTGAATGTTAGTTTTATTTTCCTAGTTACTTCAGGCATTTACACCACAACGCTATAGCACAGGTTATTCATGACTGTGAAACATGTGCTGCAATCAAGCAAGCCAAACGGTCAAAGCCTCTTTGGTATGGAGGACGATGGCTGAAATATAAATATGTTGAGGCCTGGCAGATTGATTACATCACACTCCCTCAAACTCGCAATGGCAAGCGCCACGTACTTACAATGGTGGAAGCAACCACCGGATGGCTGGAAACATATCCTGTGCCTCATGCCACCGCCCGGAACACTATCCTGGGCCTTGAAAAGCAAGTACTATGGCGACATGGTACCCCAGAAAGAATAGAGTCAGACAATGGAACTCATTTCCGAAACAACCTTATAGACACTTGGGCCAAAGAACATGGTATTGAGTGGGTGTATCACATCCCCTATCATGCACCAGCCTCCGGGAAAGTTGAACGATACAACGGACTGTTAAAGACTACATTGAAAGCGATGGGCGCTGGAACATTCAAAAATTGGAATACGCATTTGGCAAAGGCCACCTGGTTAGTCAATACTAGGGGATCTGCCAACCGAGCTGGACCTGCCCAATCAAACCTGTTACGTACTGTAGATGGGGATAAAGTTCCTGTAGTGCATGTAAGAAATATGCTGGGTAAAACAGTCTGGGCTACTCCTGCCTCAGGAAAAGGCAAACCTATTCGTGGAATTGTTTTCGCTCAGGGACCTGGATACACTTGGTGGGTGATGCAAAAGAACGGAGAGGTCCGGTGTGTACCTCAAGGAGATTTAATACTGGGTGAGAATAGCCCATGAACTGAATTGTACCATGTTAATTACTATATAATACTGTATGTTATCACTACTATGACTACTGTAGGTGACTAATTAGAATGTCTGGAAAAGAGTGTAACCTGAGCATGACATAAATGGTATGGAATAAGGGGTGGATAGATGTCCTGGTTTCAGTTAGAACAGAATTAATTTGCTTCCTAGTAGCTGGTGGAATGCTGTGTTTTGGCTTAGGATGAGAAGAGTGCTGATAACACCCCGATGTTTTAATTGTTGCAGAGCAGTGCTTATACCAAGCCAAGGACATCTCAGCCTTTTGCTCTGTCCTGCCAACAGGCAGGCTGGGGGTGCAGTAAGAGCTGGGAGGGGACAGACCCAGGACAGGTGACCCAAACTAGCCAAAGGGGTATTCCATACCATCTGACGTCAGGCTAAACAATATATAGGGGTGGCTAGCCGGGGGGAGGGGGCCGGACTGCTCGGGGTTAGGCTGGGCATCGGTCAGCGGGTGGTGAGCAATTGCATTGTGCATCACTTGTTTGTACATATTATTATTACTTTCCTATTATCACCATTGTAACATTATTGTTATTATTGTTATTATTATTTTGTTATTATTATTTTCCTGTCTTATTAAACTGTCTTTATCTCAACTCACGGGCTTCACTTTCCATTTCTCTCCCCCATCCCAGAGAGGGAGGGGGGAGGGTGAGCGAACGGCTGCGTGGTATTTAGCTGCCAGCCGGGTTAAACCACAACAGTATCTTACTCCTGCATTTCAGTCTCTAAGGCTACATGTGCTGTAAACACAGAGCGTGGCTGGGCTGCGGTTCCCAGACACCACCCCATGGTTATCCAGAGACCTAAAACTTGCTGCAGCCCCGTGGCAGCTATCAGTCTCCTGACCTGGGCACAGCCTAATGGAAAGTATAGGGCCAGCAACTGTTCCCACAAGGTAGGCTTGGCAGAGGCACCACGTTTTAGAAAGAGGAGATTTGAGCCATCGAGATGTCATCTGTGGCATCTGTGACATTCGGAAGGGAAGGGCAGAGAGGTGTCCCAGGGGCTGTCACTGCCAAGAGCCCAGGACATGGGCACTGGCTCCCTCGGCCACCAGGGCTGTGCTGCAGGAGCGGGCTGGCTTGCAGCATGACCTTTCTTTCCCTTGCTTTTCAGGGATTGTGAAAGTTTGGGATGCAGTATCCCACTCCATTGGATGTCAAGTCAGACTGAACAAGGTGGGCTTTGCAGCCTCGTCCTCTCCTCGTAGCTTGCTCCTTCCAGGAGCTGCCACCCCACAGCCCGCCTCCTCAAGCAGAAGAAACACCCCAGTGGTAGCCTGCAAGCTGCAGATGTGCCCAGGGCCCCTAGCTGCTCCAGCAATATGCACAAAAGAAGGGCCCAGCTCCAGCAGAAGGACGGGATCCGTACTGCCTGGTGCTTGTGTGTTGCCTATGGCCGAACTGGGAAAGCCAGCATGGAGCCGGAGTCGGTTCTGAAGGCTTTCCCTATTAGTTGGGAACCCCGTGGAGGGATTCCACTTGAGCTGAGGCTGTTGGCTGTGCTCTTCCTAGCCCAGCTCTTCTGTAGGGGACAAAAAGGAGGGAGCTGGGAAACTCCCACACACTGAGGCCATCTCCAGGGCTCTCCGCAGTGACGCCTTCTGGCACCTTCCCAGGAGCAGTGGCCAAAGCACAAGGGCCCATCTTCTGGCTAGGAGAAGCCCCACGCTGGATTTCCAGTGCCAGAAATACTGAAATACTCTTCCTCCTTCCTTGCTTTTCAGGGGGTCGCAATCCCTGGGCTGGGCACGTTCTTCGCTATTAACTGGGAGCTACCCATGGCAGACCTTCGGCTCCTTGATGTAAAGAAGCCCATCTTCCAGCTTTCAGAACACTTTGCCAGAATTCACGGGCTCCATTATAAGAAAGAAACTTTTCCTGGTGAGAAGACAGATGAATGGCACCCTAACGGAAAGTATAGGGCCAGCAACTGTTCTCACAAGGTAGGCTTGGCAGAGGCACCACGTTTTAGAAAGAGGAGATTTGAGCCGTCGTGATGTCATCTGTGGTATGTCAGTTGCCCTCCGGGACAGCAAGAAGGCTCTGACTTATTTTTTTGCATACACCTAGCGGTTCGTTCTGAGTCAGCCAACACCTCAGCCTGCATTTGAGCACAGCGACGAGTTATCTCCCTTGCTCAGACATTCAGGCTCACAGATGAGTAGCAGATACCCAGACGGGACTGCCCTCCTCTTCAGGCATGCCTTAGTTCCTTTGCTCCTTGCTTCTTTTCCATTAGGTGTACCTCCAGCTGCTGTCCTGAAATATGCCTGGCTGTCCTTGCACACCAGGACACCGTGCAGCGCTGCATCCAGGATAGCCCTGCTCTTTTTCTCTTATGCCCTTGCAAAGAAGCAGGCTGATGATTTCGTCTTCAAGGATATGGGCCTATCCCTTCTGAACAGTTTGTAGCCATCATCAGCCACACTCCAGTCATGGGAATCATCCCACCAGGTTTCCGTGATGGCAGCTACGTCATAGTTTCCTTCTAGCACGGTGGCCTCCAGCTCCTCCTGGTTGTTACCCATACTGCGTGCATTAGTGTAAATGCACCGCAGCTGGGCCACTTTTTGGGCAGGAGAAGCCCTAGTACTCTCTTGACCATACTCGCGTGTTTCCGTAGTAACTAACCTCTCACCAAGCCTTGTGTTCTTCCTGCAAAATGTCATCCTCATCCTTCACCAAGACACAAGACTGCAAGGTCTTGCTAGCGTCACATCAGGTTTGAAAGGAACAATTAGTGAGATTAAAAGAGATCAAGAACATCGATGAACGATTGTCCGAGGCATTGGTTGTCTTGAATCGCTTATGCTTGAGTAGGGACCGAGAAGACCCTCCTGCAAGTATTCATTTTCAAACAATAAATATAGCAGCACCAAATGTGTTACCACAAATAAGAATGAATTACCGAGATCCTGCTACAGGAACTTGGAAAGGGCCATACCGGTACAGAAATACAAATAACACCTGTGATTACAATGACACTGCCAGGCAGGGTTTAGGGGTTTATGGCACGGAGACAAGGGGTAACAACTGTAGCGTTTGGAACAATCGTACAGCTATGGCCTTACCTCCTGATGTTTTTCTGATTTGTGGGGATAGGGCCTGGCAAGGTGTCCCTGCAAATGCTATCGGAGGTCCATGTTGCTTAGATAAACTCATTACATTTGCTCCTAGCTTGTCGCAGTTGCGTGAGGTCACCAGACATAAATGGGCATTGCTCGCACCGGATCGCAATGATAATGTTGAATTGCTTGGTGTTGCAGCTAGAGCGGCATTGGAAATTTTAGTGCCAAAATGGCCTCTGCAGCCGCACTTAAGAACTTAGAAAAATTGGTATGCTGGGCCGAGAAGCAAGCCCATGCCACGACAGAGATACTTGAGGAGGTGTTACCAGATCAAAATAGTCTGCAACATGTGCTTTTACAGGATCAAGCTGCTATTGACTTCTTGCTTTTGGCTCAAAGGCATGGGTGTGAGGACTTTGACGGAATGTGCTGTTTAAACCTTTTCGATCATAATGAGTCAATTCACAAATCCGTTATTTTCCTGAAAGAGCACATGAGAAAGATTCAATATGATATCAATCCTTTCAATCAATGGTTCGCTGATTTGTTTGAAACGATGCATAGATGGTTACTGAGATTAGTCAAAGAGGGATTAAGGATTCTGTTTGTTGTGGTGTTAATCATCATTGCGTGTTGTATTGTAATAAATGTGGTTAAAGGGTTACTTGCAAAACTGTTACATCGGGCTTGGTTTGCTCAAAGAAAAAGAAAAAAAAAAAAAAGGAAAAAAAAAAGGTGGGGGGGGAGGGAACTGTTGAGGGATTTTTTGAAACAGCAAAAATCCCATGGCTTGCTGCAGCTGAGCAAACCAAGCTACCGGGGCAACTGTGAGAAATTCCCATGACAGTGTTCCCACATTGCCCAATTGAGGAATTCAGAAAAACATTGTTACCAGCATCTGGCTTCAAGGACAAGGTCTACGTGACTGCTAATCACAAGGGGCTTGTTTTCTTGCAGGTGGGGTTGTTTTCTTGTAGTTGTTTGTCTGAGTGCTTTTGACCAATAATCTTGGGTGAGACACTATCCGCCCCTGCTAAGTTCACTAGAAAAGTTAGGCTATTCGGGCAATAGAATGGAGCATGATCTGACCATACTGGTGTCTGTCGTGCTTTCGGCCGTGCTTCCTGCGACATGCTGGCACGTTCCTCACCCACGAGAACTGGCATGGTACATTCAGCCTCACAGGAGGAGCGTTGCCAGTTGCTATGTGTATATAACGGTTGGACGTGATGATCTTTGAGGTGCTTTCCAACCTAAAGGATTCTATGGTTCTATAATTCTATGACTGTGAGAGGCCCAGGGCACCAGGTTGGCGTGGCCTGCACCACTCTTTCTCCTGAGACCAACGACACAGAGAGGAGCACTGGGAGCAAAAGTCTGCCTGAGCTTTTATTCCCAGTAGAAGGCAGCTGCAGATGAGCTGAGGCTGGGGGCAGGATGTGTTGGGGCATCTGAATTCCTGGGGCACTGTCCTGAATTCCTGGGGCACTGTCCTGTTCCTATCAGTGATGTCAGCTGCCAGCACCGAGCGCCCTCCTGGTGCTGGCAGCTGGGCGCTGCTACTCCCACTCTTCTGCGATGAAGCTGCAGCACAAAGCACTGCACAGAGCCCGAAGCGCCTGTCTCCTGATGTGGGCGGGCCGTGGCTGGTGTGCCGGGGCTTGTGCGAGGTCATGGATGCCTGTGGGAGACAGAGAGGTGTAGGTTAGCGCCTGAGCGGGTGATGGGCAAGACCCTGCCTTCCCCCCACACCACCACCAAGGCCTTTCCCCCAAGGGGAGGGGTGGCCCAGGACCAGCCAGCCCCCCTGCGCGTACCTAGCCCTTGCTCCTGCTCGCTGCTCTGAACAGGCCCATCCAAAAGTCCCCGGGATGGCTCTTGTTTCTGGCACGTTGCTGGCTCGTCTGCTGGTGTAGCTTTGGTGCAGGAGGACTGCGCTTGGCCTCCCTGCTCGGCGGCAACCTGCATGGGGAGAGCAAGAGCACAGGTGGGTGATGGAAGGGATGTCAGCCCTTGTGCCTGGGGCGTCTGGGAATGGAGAGCAGCAGGCAGCTCCCCAGCACGCACACCCCATGCACTGCTTCTGCCTCGGGCTGCCCTCGGTGCCTGGAGACCACCACGCGCGCTGGGCTTACCTGGTGCCCAGGAACCGTAGCCAAGGGAGTAGCCACTGCTCCGGTTTCATCAACTGCTGTATAGTCAACAGGCTCTGGGGTGGGAGGAGGCACCCTGGGCCATGCAGCCGAGGGAGCAGTGGGTGCCTTGCTGGTGGCTCCCTGCATGAGGGCTACAGAATGGAGTAGCACTGCAGCAACGACAATCTCGGATGTTTCATCCAGCTCTTCCTCAGAGACACTGCAGGCGTGTCGTGCGCGTCCCTGGCTTTCAACCACCACCGCAGTGCTGTGCTCGCTGGGGCTGGGACATGCTGATGGCTTTGCCTCTTGACCTCCAGGTGTCTGGGGAGGCGCTCTGTACCCCTCATCTTCGCAAATAGGGGCTGAGGGAGGACTTGCTGGCGTCCTCTCTGCTGGTGCTGGTGCTGGTGCTGTGAGAGGCGATCCGTGCCTCTCTTCCCCGGGACCTTCTGCCAGGGCAGCAGCTGAGAGTTCAGTGTCCGTGGGCTCTGATGAGCCAAGAGAGGCGCTTGTTGGGTTTTCTGCTTCTTGTGCTGCGGCCTCCCTGTCCACGGTGCTGGATGAGCCGCCTTCTTCTGGGGGAAAAGCCGCTGGTTCCTGGAAGAGTGTGGCGAACCTGGGGTTGATCCAGGAGTTGAAGATGACAATCTCTTCCCCGGGACCTTCTGCCAGGGCAGCAGCTGACAGTGCAGTGTCTGTGGGCTCTGATGAGCCAAGAGAGGCGCTTGTTGGGTTTTCTGCTTCTTGTGCTGCGGCCTCCCTGTCCACGGTGCTGGATGAGCTGCCTTCTTCTGGGGGAAAAGCCGCTGGTTCCTGGAAGAGTGTGGCGAACCTGGGGTTGATCCAGGAGTTGAAGATGACAATCTCCTCCTGTTTGTCCCATCCCACAGGACCGCTTTCTTTCCTGCCTCGGCCCTGGCTTGTCCCCTCCTTGCTGCTCCCCTGCCTGGGTTTGACGTCGTGGACTCTCTCTTGCTCTTGCTTTTCAACGCTGCCTGGGCTGGCTGGTGCAGGGTCTCTGCTGGCAGTTGTTTTTCCTGCACCTCCCCGACGATCGAACGCTGGCAGAGCAGCGGTCCACCTGCTCTCCATGTCAGTCTGGACGCCGGCTGATCTTGTTGCTGTCACTGGGCACCCCATGTGTGCCGGGTCCCCCAGTGCTGCCGGTCGTTGGCCTTGTTCCCGCATTTTAGCCATCGTCTTTGACATGACTTCAGACACAACAGACTGTGCTGTGTCCTGCAGCGCCGTGAAAGAGTCGGTGGGGCTGTGTGGGGCAGGGTGCCGGCTCTTCTTCAAATGCCGGGGCACTGCTGTGGGGAGAGGTGGTGTTCTGTGGCCTTTGGTCCTGGGACCTCTGCCTGATGGAGAAAGCCTTGCCCTGCTCTTGGCTTGCTCGTTGCAGGCTACAGCGTTTCTTATGACTGTGGAGACGAAGGACCGTACTGAGTACTCCACATCCTCAGCAGGGGCCACAGGGCTGTGTGGGACACGTTCCCGCCTCTCTGCCCTCACAGCCCTGTCCCTCTCACCAGAGATGCACGGAAGTGGTGGCAAAAGCTCTTGCTGGCTGCGGGGCTCTTTTCCCAATGACTTTGCCCTTCCTCCCCCTGAAGATGCAGAGGCTGCTGCTTGCAGAGGGGGCAGCTTGCAAGTGGCCCTTTCAGACGATGATGTCTGTGCTGCAGGCACTTGCTTGGGTGCTGCTGTCTGAGTCACTGTCAGCCTTGGGAAAGGTGGCACGGCTGGCAGCTGGATTCTCTCGGCCTGCCTCACCCCACGGTGAGGCAGTGTCTTCATGTCTTGCGGCTGCTCCATCTGCAAGAGAAGGCGAGGAGAAAGGCCAAGTTACTTGGGCCATTTCTGCCATTTCCCTCCACGTCCCCCCTAGAAGTGCTGCTGTGAGCTGCCCTGCAGCGGCCCCCGGCACGCCCTGGCAGCTCCCCAAGCAGAGCCGGGCTCAGCCTGCCAGGGTAATGCCCTGCCTGTCTCCTCCTGCAAGTGCCGTCTGCTCGTCGGAGGGTGCCAGGGCTGCCAAAGATGTTCGACCGAACCCTCCTGGGGCTCCCGACTCCGTGTGGCAGCTGCCAGTGTGACGCACGCTCTCTGGGCACGACCGCACCGGCAGCCTGTCCGCATGGAGGGACGGTGGAGGCAGCTCCTGGCTGCGCACAGCCAGGTTGAATTAGGCCACGCTGCTCTTTGTGCCTCCGGGCACAGAACTGCCAGGGCCACGCGGGCTTCGGCTGTCCTGGGGGTGGGCTCTTCTTGGAGAAGCCCCAGGTTTGGGAATATTTGTGTCCGGGTCCGAGGGGCTCAGGGCCAGCTGGCCGACTCGCTGCAGCACCGTTCTCCTCATCCTGGTGCTCTCGGTGCCATCCCGTCACGCTGCTGTCCCTGTCTCGCTCCCTGAGCCTCACCTGGCGCCGCTCCTGTACGCTCCGCTGCCCTTCAGCGGGCTGGGAGTCATCCTTATTCTGCTGCTCCTCCATGCTGTGCTCCAGGTCCTCTGAGCAAGAACTCCAACGGGCACCCAGGGGAGCTGCTGCCTCCTGACAGAGCTGCTCTCCTGAGAGTGAGTGGGCAGCCCGGGGCTCGGGCTTTATAAGGGACACCGTTGCCGTGGGTACCCCTCCGTGTCACAATGGCCTTTGGGTACGCATCACAATGCCCCGGTGGTTGCCATGGGGCCCTCAAGCCCATATTCTGGCAGACACCCCAGGGACACCGTCTCACACACCCACAGCAGGGTCTGCATTGGCAGGCACCTCTGGCTCCTTCCAGCCAGTGCCCCTGGCTCAGCCCCAGCTCAGTCTTTCTCAGGGGAGTCAGCTTAGCTCCCTAACTGCTCCCATCAAGTGCTCGTTACCTGCTCTGCCAGGAGACTTGTCTGGAGAACAAGTCCTACGAGGAGCGGCTGAGGGAGCTGGGCTTGTTCAGCCTGGAGAAAAGGAGGCTCAGGGGCGACCTGATCGCTCTCTACAGATACCTTAAAGGAGGCTGTAGAGAGGTGGGGGTTGGTCTGTTCTCCCACGTGCCTGGTGACAGGACGAGGGGGAATGGGCTTAAGTTGCGCCAGGGGAGTTTTAGGTTGTGTTATAAATGGCTCAGTCTTCAAAATAGGATTAAATAAAAAAATAGGATTTATTGAAAGAATAGAGGTAAGCAAACAGTGCTGGGTGCACCGGGAGTCTCCGCTCCACCAGGACACACACCAGTTACATCAAGTGGCTGATTTTTGTGCTCCTAGGCTAATACATACGCATTACTACTTCTAAAAAAAAAAGGTTATTGTAATTAGCTTCTGG
The DNA here is from genome assembly GCF_964035555.1 of Netta rufina. NCBI lineage: Eukaryota > Metazoa > Chordata > Aves > Anseriformes > Anatidae > Netta > Netta rufina. Next base: position 8,121,777 of record NC_140123.1, read on the forward strand.
GGTCCAGTCCCTCCTACTGGAGCACGCGCATCAGTCTCCCGTGGTCCCTCTGGGTCCCTCTGGCCACCTGGCCAGATATCAGAGGCTTGCACAGTATCCCATAACAGTCACTAGCTGTTATCAGTTGTTCTGAAACCCCCAGACATCAAAGGCTTCATACAAACACAAATAGTTTTCTTATTGACACTTCACAAGTAATTAAAACATTCCTCACCAGCCATTCACAGGGACAGTCACACCTATAGCAGTGTTAAGTTAATCCTGAAGAAGACAAAAAAAAGGCTGTAACTGTTAGAAATAGAAGTTCAGAATAACAAAAGCAAACAGGTTCATAAATTTGAGGAGTATTTTCTGAAGACTTGATAAATTGACTAGAATGAGGGGGAGACTGGGACACACTGCATCTGTGGTTCAAGAATTAAATTGCCAGTGCAGGGCCCAGAGGCAGACAGGACTGTTCTTTATGGACACGAATTGTTAAAACATTCCTCACAATTGGATCTGAGGAAGAACTTCTTTACCAAAAGGGTTGTTAGACATTGGAGCAGGCTGCCCAGGGAAGTGGTGGAGTCACCACCCCTGAAAGTCTTTAAAAGACGTTTAGATGTAGAGCTTAGGGATATGGTTTAGTGGGGACTGTTAGTGTTAGCTCAGAGGTTGGACTCGATGATCTTGAGGTCTCTTCCAACCTAGAAATTCTGTGATTCTGTGAGATGCTCTGCTCGGTCGTCCGCGTAAGCTTCCTGGCTCTTTTGCCTGACTGCCCACACATCAGCAGAGACTGCACTCGAGCTTGGACGCCCATCGGGCAGCCCTGGCAGTGCAGCTGGAGCAGGAGCAGGAGCAGGAGCAGGAGCAGGAGCAGGAGCAGGAGCAGGAGCAGGGATTCCTCCCGTGTCCGGGCAGCCAGAGGCCTGTGGCTCTAGGCACTGTGAAGGGCTCCCAGAGAAGGCGGGCACCAGGGAGGCGGTGGAGCTGGCGGAGAGGTGTCTTGAGGCTTGCTCTGGCGGGGCTGCGAGAAGAAAGCCCTGGGCAGCCGCAGGAAGATTCCCTGCTCCTTGCTTTAAGAGCAAGCTGTGGAGAAGCTTTCAGCGGCAGAGCCACAGCTGTGCCACGCTGCTGTTTAGCCCGCAGCTTCTCTGGCTGCTGAAGCAGGTCCTATGCTTCAGAGTTGTGGCTGAAACAGTGTTGGTAACACAACGGTGTCTTTGCTGGAACAGGTTGCCCCGAGAGGCTGTGGCGTCTCCATCCTTGGAGATCTTCAGAAGCACAATCCTCAGAATGGTGCGTAAAGCTAGTCCTTTGGGGAGAAAGAAAAGGAATTGGAAAAACAACCCCAAAACTAGGGAAAAGGATAAAAAAAGCACAGGTTAGATATTGTTCAATTGTCTGGCCTGAAAAGCCATTAAAAGGAACTTTGCTCCTCTGGCCACAACACAGGTCCGATGAAAATTCCCGCTTCAAGTTTACATGTAAACAATAAGACTCCTTTTCCGCAGGAGGAGTCAAGTTATGCTCCCTCTAACCCTAATATTGCAGCAGAGGCAGCAGGAGCTGCACCAGCAAGGAAGTATATGTGTAAGTGTATGTGTTTGAGACAAAGTATCGGATCTGCTTGAGACAAAGTACTGCTGTGAAGTGAGTGACTCCTCACTCTAGAGTAACACTTGTAACAGTAACAGTAGAAGTTGCTGTACAGCAGATACAACATGAGAATCCTGTAACGGGATGGCCTGTCCCCAATGGCAAGGGGTAGCTCTGGCTCTGCGGCAATAAATCCAGGAAGGTGTTGCCCCTTGGCTGGAAGGGAGCTTGCACCCTGGGGGCAATAATTCCACGTGTACCTATTATTGAAGACCCACAACGCCAAAGCCCCCTTGAGACCGCACGCAGAATTACGAGGACTCCAGATAATCCTCTAGGAAACCGAAACAGGGAATTTCACTCACTGAAGAACTACAAAATAACACTCTGCATGCAGCCCAGGCACTGCGAGAGGAGCTAAGCTTGTCAGAAACAGTACTCTGGAACCAAGTGGTATTCGGTTTATTAGTAGCCTCAGAGGAGAGAGTGTGCTGTAATTACTGCTAGTTGCTCTAGGCATGTAGATCAAAGGGGGCGAATGTGACTGATCTCCAAAGTATTTGGGAAAGAAACCAATCCTACTCAGAGCGGCTCAAGATGACGCTTCCAGGGGATTTAGAAACATTTGGGAGAAACTGACTTTGCGGTTACCTGACTGGAATTGGCTCAAACAGCTGTTTGTTGGTGTTACAATGATAAAGGCATTGCATATCTGGCATCCCCCTGACTTTGGAAGAAAACCACTGGGCCCTAATGTTGGAAAAGCTCAAGAACGGAGGACGTGTAGAAGTGCAGAAACAGCAGTAGGAGTGAGAAAAGAAGAGGGGGGCATTGTGAGAAACAAAGCTGTGTTTTTGCAGTGGCTGGTGTTTTTGCAGTGGAAAACTCTGCTAACCTTGCATAGTCAAAAGGGATTGTGCAGGCATGGCAGTAGCAAAGCAGTGGGGAGGACATTAAGCAGATAAAGGGAAGGTCCCGCTGTCCCAGAATAAGGAGGATAGCTAAGACAACCAGCATGAGTTGCGCAAAATTAGTAGAAAAAGAAAAATCACAGGCCCTCTAGTCACGAGAGATGAAGGAAAGGAAAAGGAGAAATTAAAGGTTGGTCAAATAAAATTGTACATATATGCTATCGAAAGGCATCGAGGAGTTTGTAAACCCGTAGCACACAGCCCATGAGGAAACAGGGTCACCATGAGTCAGGTGTCGGGTAATAGGGAAGAAAAGGTCTCTTCGTGTGCATACTCTTCGTGTGCGCTCCTGCTCGCAGGAGGCCCGCCATTGCAACCGTGAATAAAATAGCTTCACAGAAGACCCTGACTGGAAACAATATTGAGACTTTTCTCACACTGGGGCGCTGTCCTGTGTCTCCCTGTGATGCTTCTGTGGGTGCTGCAAAGCTCCCTGAGGGCCTCGTGCCCACTACGCGCTCTGTGCTTACCTGGTGCCCAGGAACCAAGGGAGAAGCCACTGCTCCTGCTTCATCAGCTGCTGCTGGGCTGAGAAGATCTGTGCTGTCCTCCCTGAGAGGCTCTGCAGTCAAAGGAGAAGCCATTTCTTCTTCCTCTGGTGCTGCTGCTGGACCAAGAGGGGCTTCACTGGCTTCCTCCCCAGGTTGTCCAGCCCAGGGAGAAGCCACTGCTCCTTCTTGCGGCACTGCTCCTGGACCGAGAGGGTCTTTGCTGACTTCGCGCACAGGGCCTCCAGCCAAAGGAGAAGCCACTTCTTTTTGTTCTTCCTCTGCTGCTGCTGCAGCGAGAGGGGCTTCGCTGGCCTCCCCCACAGGGCCTCCAGCCAAGGCAGAGGCTGAGGATGCAGAGTCTGCAGGCTCTGCTGTGGGAGGAGGCACCCTGGGCCCTGCGGCCGAGGGAGCACTTGGTGCCTTGCTTGGGGCTCCCTGGCTCATGGCTACAGCACGGCGTAGGACTGCAGAGATGATGATCCGGGCTGTTTCATACAGATGTTCGTCACAGGCACTGGAGGCATGTTGGTCGTGTCCCTGTCTCTCGGCCATCGCCACAGTGCTGTGCTCACTGGGAGTGGGACAGGCTGGTGGCTTTGATTCTTGCGACACTGCTGTGGGGGGAGGCGCTCTGTACACCTCATTTGTGCACACTGAAGGAGGACTTGCTGGCCTGCTCTCTGCCTGCTCACTGGGGCTGGGACATGCTGATGGCTTTGACTCTTGACCTCCAGGTGTCTGGGGAGGTGGACCTCCTGGCGGAGCTGTGTAACCCTCCACTGCCCTCCCAGCAGCAGCTGAGCATGCAGCCCAAAGTCCCCGCGCGTGGGGGTCCTGCAAGTTATCTCCTTTCTTAACAGGAAAAGTTTCTTTCTTGTAAGGGAGTCCATGAACATTGGCAAAGTGCTCCGAAACCTGGAAGACGGGCTTCTTTACATCGAGGAGCTTAAAGCCTGCCATGGGCCGCTCCTGTTTAACAGCAAAGAAGGTGCCCAGCCCAGGTACTGTGACACCCTGAAAAGCAAGAAATCAGGAACACGGGTCAGTATTTCTGGGGCTTCTCCAAGCAAGAAGATGGGCCCTCATGCCTTGGCCACAGCTCATGAGAAGGTGCCAGGCAGTGTCACTCTGCAGAGCCCTGGAGATGGCCTCAATGTCACGGATTTTCCCAGCTCCCTCCTTTTTTCCCTCTAAAGTGGAGCTGGGCTACTAAGAGCACAGCCAACACCCTCAGCTCCGTAAAATTCCCTCCAAGCAGTTCCCAACAAGTAGGGAAAGCCTCGAGTGCCAGCACCAGCGACATGCTGGCCTGCCCACTCTGGCCATGGGCACCAGGCAGAATGGACCCCGTCCTTCTGCTGGAGCTGGGCTCTTCTTTTGTGCATACTGCCAAAGCAGCAACTGGAAGGCTGCAGGAAGGTTCCAGAAGCAGCGGCAGCAGCCCGGGCAGGGGCAGCCGCGAGTGCGGGAGCCGCTCCTGGGCTGTGGGCTCAGCGGCAGACGCCTGCCCCTGCAGGGGACGAGGCCCACCCAGAGCCTGCCCAGCAGCATGGGCCTTGCCCAGACATCCTGGGGGGAAGCCCTGGCCGCAACAAGTGAGCGGGGGGGATGCAGAAGCCCCTCACAAATGCTGACGAAAAACAGGGCCCTCAAAGTGAGAGGCCATGTCACTTACCATGACAGCCCCGGAATGCGGAGAAAAGCGGCACTGCTCGCTCCAGACAGCACGTTCCCTTCAGCACAAAGAACAAGAAAGGCCTCTTGGCTCTAGATGCCGCCCGACACCACTGACAGCCGTGCTGGGGACAGCCCAAGGCCTCAGCCAGCTTGTGGCGCGGGGGGCAGGCAGAACTGCCAAATGGCCGCCAGGGCTGTCAGAGGGTGGGGCTGGAGCCGCCCTGTCAGGGAGCAGCTTTTCTCTCTCTCTCCCTGCACTCAGGGAGCACTTTCCTGTAGATCCCCTTTCCTGTAGGGCCACAGCTGAGCCGAGCATGCCAGCACTGAGAAGGAAACTCTCTCCTTTCAGTCCCATACAAACCTCGAGAGTGCCCCAGGGGGTGTGCAAGGTGATCCATTTGGGTGTGGGAAGGAAATGCTAGAACTGCCATTTGTTTATTCATGAAATCTTGAAAGGGAATAAGGAAGAAGGAATGCTTCACGAGTGTTTAATATAGAGCTTGTGCCTGGCAGCCTCCCTCAGTGTCTCCATGTGTCAGATGGCCACGTCGCACGTGGTCTGTGAGGGACGAGCGTGTGCCCCACAACACGGAGGGCTTCTCCGTGGCACCCTCACTCGTTCACAAGCTTTCAGCATTATGTGACGTAGCAGATTACATGGGCCGGGTTCAGTAGACTTCAGGATGATGTGCTTAAAAGGGATTTGAGGAAATCGGTTCAAAGGATGCCTATAGATTGGGATCTCTAAGGCCAAGGGCAGCAATTCAGCAAGAGGTATTCCACCCAAGTGGAATTGACAGCAACTTGCATCAAGGCTGCCTGATGAGAGATCAAAGTCCCCGAAAGTTTTAGGAGGAGAGAATGAAAACTGTGAGAGCATGTGAGAGAAAGAGAGCTCTTCACTTTCTTGTATGAGTGATGTGACAAAAAAAATTCAACTTGTCCTTCAGTTTTGTGCTGTGCAGATTTAAAGTCCCTGGGATAGGCTTTGGCCCTGCTGGCTTTCCTTCCTTTCTCCCAAGTTTCAAACTCTCTCTCTCTCTGCTTTTTGGCTATGTGCAGACCCGAGAGGTCATGGAAAAGCCGTTTTCCAAAAAGAGGCTCTTAACTTCAAAGCTCCCTTGGCAGCAGTACCAGCAGGGAAGGAAGACTTGTTGCTAATTCTGGGCTGAGTGAGGGCAGGTGCTTGATGCCTTTTTTTTTTTTTTTTTTTTCCTGGGACCAAAGGGAAGGTTGCAGTGAGCCGTTACCTTGAAGTTCCACCCTGGAAGGATCAAGAGCTCCCAGCTCTTCCCAGCTCTCCAGGCACAGGCAGGTGCTGATGCTGGATCCTAAGAGCACCTGGCTTTCAGCAAGGGCGAATCAGCAGCCTCAGCTAGGAGGCCTTCGTGGCTGTCTTGGGAGGCCACGAGTGGTGCTACTTGAACTGCTTAACAGTCCCACAAAAATTGTGAGGTGGATTATTGAGGGAACAGAGCATCTCTCCTATGAAGAGAGGCTGGGAGAGCTGGGACTGTTTAGCCTGGAGAAGAGAAAGCTCAGGGGGGATCAGTGGATAACTGCATGCCTGCGGGCAGGGTGCAAAGGCAATGGAGCCAGGCTCATTTCAGTGGAGCCCACTGACAGGACAAGAGGCGATGGGCACAGAAGCAAACACAGTGGCTTCCACCTGAACCTAACCTCAGGATACATTTCTGTAGTGTGTGGGTGAGCGAGTCCTCTCACGGGTTCTCCAGTGAGGCTGTAGAGTCTCCCTCCTCAAGGGGAGACACTTGAAAGCCATCTCCACAGGACATGCTCCTTGGACACTGGTGCTGGGTGGCAATGTTTGAGCAGGGCGTTGGCCAAGCTGACCTCTTCAGGTACCTTCCAACCTCAACCATTCTGTGTTTCTGTGAAATCAGAACACTACAAAGCCCGTGCTGGTGCTTCCAGCAGGAAGCAACAGACTTTATTGGGCTCGCAGCTGCTCACAGCTGCGAGGGGTCCTCGCTGGTTTCCCTGATGCTCGTGTCATCTTTGGCATTGGAAGCACAGGGATTTTCTCACCAACGCTAGGGAGAGAAAAAGAAAGGGTTCAAGTTTCCGTTCCAGTGAGGGCAGCGGAGTGACACTCCCTGCTCCCTTCAGCCCCAGTCCTGTGGAGCGTGCATATGCAGGAGTCCCAAGGCTCTGTGTGGCCTTGCGGGGGCCCCTCGAGTCCCAGCCAGTGACAGGGAATCTACGCAGCGCCAGGCTGAGGCGCTGTGTGAGGCCGGGCTGGAGACCTTTGGCCAAGCAGCTACGGAAGGCCAGGGCAAGGGTTCTCGTGAGCCCAGGGGCCTCATTGCCCAAGGAAGGGGCTGTTGCTAGCGGAATGAAGGCTGTTGCAGGAGAGGTTTACCAAATCAGAAGATCCTCTGCAGAATTTCCAGGGATGTCGACAGCTCTGCTCTTGGTCTTGTCTTTCTGCAGGACCTCCTCTCTCCTCTCCAGCTGTTTCCTCACGCGCTCAGTCCGCACTGAAAGGCAGCTGCAGTAACAGAGAAAAAAACTCTCAGGTGGGCTCTGAAGGCCCTCACCTCTGGCTGCCCAAAAGCAGGGAGCACAGCCTCCTTCCACTGTGGGTGTGTCACTGTCAGCTGCAGGGGAGCTTTAGGACTTTGGGTCTGCAGGGGGACAGCTGGAGGCAGGGCCTCTCCACGGTCATTCCCTCCGCGAGGCAGCCAGGGGATGGAGAGCCAAAGCCCAGAGCTGAGCCGCCCACATGTTGGATCCCTCGGGCAGCGTGCTGCAGCTCAGCTTTTCCTGGCCTTTTTGGGTGCTGGCCCACACTTACCTGGCACTCGGTTTGCTCAGAGGAGCTGCCTCAGCCTTCTTCTCCGGCGGGTGAGGGATGAGGACATGCTGCTCTTTCATGTCCACTGGCACCATCTGCAGAGACTTTTTCAGTTCCACAAGTGCCATGGAGGATGCGCTCTCTGTCTGCAGCCTCTGCATTTCCATCTGCATCTTCTGCTACAGGGGAAGCAGAAACAAGGAACGTTTTTAGATGGGGGTGCTAATGTGGGAGCTGTCCCATGGCAGTGGGGCAGTCGTCCCCTCAGGGTTTCCGCAGGCTCAGGGCAGTTTCCCTGCAGCCTGCTTTCTCTCAGAAAGGCAGCATGAAAGGGTAACACCCTCAGCCTCTGAAACTAAGGGCAAGAACACTTTCACTGCAGTGGGCTTTGCAGGAGCCCTTGTCCTTCTCAGAGGAAAACCAGGCTCAGAAAGGGCAGGTTTTTCATTTTAGACTAGCTTCCTGGTGGAGCTCAAAGGCAAGAGTGTGAACATGCCCCCCTGAGAGAAGAGAAAGGTTCTTTCTCGAGTGCTTGAAAGCACTTGTCATACCATGGCCCTGTGTCTCCAGCAGCATATTTCCTACAGGGCACAAGGGCATGCAGTTATTAGAGAAATGTCAAATCTCCATGACGGCAACCCGTGAAACAACCCGGCGATGGGCACACAGATGCAGTGGCTACCTGTCCTCCTCTCCGTTGACCCTCACAGGCAGGGGCTTGAGTTTGGGGCCAGGCCACAGCACAGCTCTTGCCCTTCCCCTCTTCTGCCATTCTTGAGGAGCTCTCCTCACGGGTTGTCAGCAGCCTGCAAGCACAGAAGAGGAGGATTTCCTGCTCTAGTTTTTGCTCACCAATCAGGTCCCCAGCAGGGAAAGGGAAGTTGGTGGGGCATGTGTCGGGACCCCTGTGGAATTCACCGAGACCCTGTGTCTAAGGAAAGCCGCTCGATGACTCAAGGAGAAGAGCCCAGGGGCTGCTTCTTTAAGGTTCCCCCCAGCCTCACCTGCGAGAAGGCTCTTTTTCCACTGCAGCCTGGCCCAGCTTTGCCTCCCCTTTCATCTTGGAGAGTCTGGATAGAGAGAGACTCTGGGGTGTGAGCAGCCGGCTCTTAATAGGAGGCATCCCTGTAAGGAGGAAACGAGAAGGACAGTCAGAGCTGCTGCTTGGTGGCCACACAAAGAGGCAGGGAATGAGCCTCCCTGCTGGATCCGGTGCTACTTGCAAAAGGCAGAGCAAGCTGGGAGATGGGTTGGCCTAGAAGGGAGTCTCCTTGGCCACTGGCATTTCACGGGTGGGGATGGGAGTCCTGGGACTCCCTGCTGCCATTGTACCCCACATGCTACCTTTGGACACATCTAATCCAGAGCGGGGCTTTCAGTAGACAGGAGCTCCAGCAGGCCAGCGTGGAAGAGGCCTGAGCACTGCCGAATGCTACGGGAAGCTCTGGGCTGCCCTGCCATTCTGGTTCCTACGAAGGCCCAGCAGAGCTACTGCCGCAGGGAACTGGGGTCAGAGGAGGGGCCTCATCCTGTGCAAAGCGCAGCCTTCCAGCTTTGCCTCCGTACCCCTTGCCCTCAGGAGGACATTCAGAAGGGAAGGGCAGAGAGGTCTCCCAGGGGCTGTCACTCCCAGGAGCCCGCTCTCACATTACCTGTTCTGGTAGACTCTCCCTCCACACTTGCGTCTCCCTTCTTCTCCAAAGCAGGGTGCTTGGGTGCTTGGAGAGACCCTTCCCCTGCAGCTCTTCCCCGAGGTATGCAGAGCCCAACCCTGGAAGCAAGATAAATGCAGTGTGACTCCGGGGGACTCTGGACTCTGTGACTCGGTACCTCCCAACCTCAACCATGCTCTGTTTGTGTGAAATCGGAACAGTACAAAGCCTGTGCTGGTCCCTCCAGCGGGAAGCAACAGTCTTTACTGGACTCACAGCTGCTCACACCTGCAAGGGGACTGCACTGATTTCCCTCATGTTCATGTCATCTTCAGCGTTGGAAGCACAGGGACTTTCTCACCAACGCCAGATCCTCTCACCAACGCGAGATCCTCTGCAGTCTTCCCAGTGACGTGCACACCTCTGCTCTTGGTCCTGTCTTCCTGCAGGGCCTCCTGTCTCTTCTCCAGCTGTTTCCTCACCCGCACACTCCGCACTAAAGGCAGCTGCAGCAACGGAGAAGAAACCTCTCAGGTGGGCTCTGAAGATCGCCACCTCTGCCTGTCCCAAGAGCCGGAGAACAGCCTCCTTCCAAAAAGCAGGAGATCAGAAGATCCTCTGCAGTCTTCCCAGGGATGCCCATAGCTCTTCTCTTGGTCCTGTCACTTGGTCATTCAACTGGGATTTCAGCAGCTGGACGTTGTTACTTAGGCTGTGAACAAAGTCTGTGGAAAATTGCCTTTGGACTCTGCTCTTACAGAAGACCAGACGGCCAATGCCCTTGAAGATGAAGTCCACACCCTGCTTCTCTGCACGGGTGTAGGAGAGAAAGAGCAGGGTCTCCTGAATTCAGCACTGCACGGTGTCCCGAGGAATGCTGGTGTGCAAGAACAGCCAGGCATAATTCAGGACACCAGCTGGAGGTACACCTGAGGGAAAAGAAGCAAGGAGCAAAGGAACTAAGACAGGCCTGCAGAGGACGGCAGTCCCGTTTGGGCAGCAGCTGGGCCCTCCAGCACTGATGCCCTGCTGCTGCTCTGCACCTGCAGCTGCTCCAGCTGCCCAGAGGAGAAGTCAACCGCCAACGCAGCCATCAGGGTGCCAACAGCACAGACAGGGACGTTTCCAGGAGCCGCTACCGGCCAGAAGGTGCTAGGCGTTGCTGGCATGTAGTGGGATACTGCATCCCAAACTTTCACAATCCCTGAAAAGCAAGGGAAAGAGAGGTCATGCTGCAAGCCAGCCTGCTCCTGCAGCACAGCCCTGGTGGCCATGTGGACTGGTGCCCGTGTCCCGAGACCCTCCCTCTCTCTCCCCACAAGAAACTGTGGCTCGAGAGGGCTGTGCGGGTGCTTTTTCTTGAGGCAACTCCTGTCGGGATCACCATCATCTGGGAGGTGCATGAGAGTTGGGAACATGAGGTGGCTGCTGCACAGGATGGCAGCACTCCTGGCCTCCATCTCCCTCTGTCCCTTCTCCACTCGTAGGAGCGGAGGCTTCCCCTAGCCCAGCAAAATTGTCATGGCCCCTGCAAACACTGTCCCGATGGGCTTATCGTGCTCCCAGCCAGAAATGGGAAAGAATAGAGGAGACAGCTGCCAGCTCTTCTCTTCCCGTTTCTCACAGCTCATATGCAGCACGGCTGAGGCTGCTTGCCACTGTCTTTATTCAGTAATATTTAGCTTGCACATGCCAGCACCTTTCACATTCGTTCCATACGCAAGTCTTCTCACTCAGCCTAAGGAAGGGAAGAGAAAGGAGGAAGGTTCTAGGTTGATGGAGACATACTCACAAATACTTGCCTTTTTCAGCAAGAGACCCCAAAACGGAGGTTTCCTTAGACCCGTCCTCATCTCATGAACTCAGCCCCGAACACTGCTGCCATCTCCTGTCAGTTAACCCCAATAGGTTATAAAATGAGCCCCACAGCTGCTCGCTCACTCCCCTGCAGTGGGGTGAGTAAGAGAATCAGATGGGTCAAAGTGAGAAAAGCTGCAGGTTAATGGGACGACATTTTTATAGGTAGAGCAAAAGCTGCACCTGCAAGCACTGCCAGGAGCCAGCTCTCACATTGCCTGCTCTTAGTGTCTTTCTCCATCCTCACTACTACTCCCTTGTTCATCTTCTCTGTGTCCCCTGGGGTGTCTGAGGAGCTGTTCATCTCCAACCCCTCCAGATTCTATGCGGTCAGTCAGGGGCCACAGAAGCAAGCATACTCACTTGGGAAAGATAACAATGCTACCAGAGCTCATCTGCGAGAGGGCCAGATGTGGCTGAACGCATCATCCCTCGCCTCTGCGAGAGAAACAGCCCTGGGTGAGATCCCATCCAGGACAGGATCCCCTTCACAGCAAAATCAGCTAACCTTCAGGCTGCTCAGGCAAAAAAAACAAACCTTCCTCCCTTCCTTAGAAACAACAGAAGCCGCTCAGCTAGCATGCACACCCAGGTATAACATTGCCTGACTTTGTGCGTAGGTGAGACTCAACTGCCTCAGACAGGAGATAAGTCAGACCCACCACAAGTCCTTCTGGATGGCCTCGGGACTTCCCAAGAACCCTGAGCAGTGGTGAAGCCCTCAGAAACTTACACTGAGACAGGTTTCCAGAGAACCACACAGCCAGTGGCCTTAAAGCTGAAGTCTTGATCCTGCTGCTCTGCCATGGTGTGCTGAGGAACGCAGTCGGTGGAAAACTGCATTTGGACTCTGCTCTTGCGGAAGACCAGATGGCCAATGTCCTTGAAGACGAAATCAACAGCCTGCTTCTTTCTAAGGGTGCAAGAGAGGAAGAGCAGGGTCTCTTGAATGCGGCGCTGCACCGTGTCCCGAGGAATGCCAGTGTCCAAGAACAGACAGGCATAATTCAGGAAAAGAAAACGAGATACACCTAACGGAAAAGAAGCAAGGAGCAAAGTAACTACACAGGCCTGCACAGGAGGGCAGTCACCTCTGGGCCTCTGCTGGACCCTCCAGCATTGCTACAGAGCTGTCTTGCTGACTGCTCGTCTGGAGGAAGAGAATCCCTGAAAGACAGAGCTCCAAACGCCTGGGGCAGCACAAAGCAAGAGGACTTTCACCAAGTATTGCAATCAATGGTGGCCACTATATAAGCTAAATGGCCACTTTACGGATCAATCGACTATAACACTATCTTGCAATTCATGTTTTTGAGGAGAGAAGGAAAATGGGATGAGATGCTGTATATTGGTATGTTGTTTCAGTATCTTGGAGGGAAAAGGTATGGAATTAAGTTGGCCCCTGACTGAGCTTTTGGTGCTGGCATTAGAAAAGTACAGGCTGGAGAAAGATACAGGAAGTGCTAAAAGGGTTGTTGAAGGTGTTAAAGGTGTGGCATGTAGTATTTGACAAAGCTGTTTGAAGTCGAATGAGCGGGGAAAGAGGATGTAGGAATGTTAATAGGTCTGCCTCAGCCCGAGGCTGAGATCTCAAAATGACTGGTGTGAGCCCTCTGGGGCAGAGGGACCCTGATGGGTCCCAGACAGTTGGCATGGAAACAGAAAAGCAGCTAACTCTTAAAACAACCTGAGTTCATGTGTGAGCTCAGATTGCTAATGGGACTGAACTTTCAAAGAGAAAAATAATAATAAAAAAAAATAAAAATTGGACCTGGCTTCAGAAAACAAACAGAGGCAATTGGTTAGCCTCTTTCCAGGGCAATCAGCCCCTGATACCGGAAAGAAATTGTCTTAGTTTGCAGGATAAGCTAACAACAGTCAGGAATGATGGGGACCTGGGGCATCTAGCCTAGCAGGTCCACTGGTTGAAATAAAGCTAGGGAATGAAGAAGTGAAGCTTGAATTTTTTGTTGGTTACGGGCGCTTCTTTCTCTGTGTTAATTAGTCCGTAAATGTAATAGGAGCAACTGGCCAACAGGAAAAGGCATTTTTTTGCAATGCTTGAAATTTAAAATGGGAAAAAGGATGGGAATTACAAAATGAGAAAAACGGTCAAGTTTGGTTCATGGTACTAGCTTTAAAGGATGCCCTTTTCTGCCTGCCCGTGGCAACTGAAAACCAGAAACTCTTTGCCTTTGAGTGGGAGGCAAATAATAGAGGATGGAAAACTCAGCTTACTTGGGCAGTGTTACCACAGGGGTTCAACAATAGCCCCACCATATTCGGGAACTGTGATCTCGAAGCTTGAAAGACCCCTTCGGCTTTTCGAAAAGGGGACATTGTTGCAATGCGCAAATGATAGCTACTGAAGAAGAAAAGGAATGTGTATAATGGACTGTTAGTTCACTACATTTTTTCAGCACTAATACCGTGAACCCAGCCTCTTTCCTCAGTAACAGAGCTTCCAGATCACCCATTCATGATTGCATCAAGACCATGGACACGGTATCCTCCAGCTGGCCAGACTTAAAAGAAACACCCCTAGAAGATGCGGAGGATTGGTAGACAGATGGCAGCAGCTTCGCCCGCCAGGGATTTTGCCTCACAGGATATACGGTAACAAACATCAGCCCAAAAGGCTGAAATCATCACTTTGATAAGAGCTTTTGAGCTGGCAAACATTTGGACAGATTTGAAATATGCCTTTGGTGTGGTGCATGCACACAGGGCAATTTGGAAAGAGAAAGGACATTTCTCTTCTTCTATCTTCCTCAATTAAACATGCAGAAGAGGCTGATAGCAGTTATTAGAGAAGAAGGAAAAAGGAGGCCCAGACAGGAACAGCCCCGACTAGGCAAGGAGCAATGCGCCCGGTGTAAGAAATTTGGGCGTTGGCAAAAGGAAAGCCCAGAACGGAAAAGAAATGGAAAAGGGAACCGGAGAAGGGAGGTGGTGGTCGCACATGCAAAAGACGACTAAAGAGGACTGGGGGAATCTACCCCAGCAGATCTGTTGGTTACAAAAATGAAGATGGGGAAAGAGGGAAAAAAGGTGGAACTTATGCTGGATGCGGGGGCAACATATTCGGTTTTAAAGAAAGCATTAGTATCAGTGGGGAATTATTGCATTGTAGTGAAGGGGGCAACTGGCCAATCTGAAATAGCATATTTCTGCAAGCCATTGAAATGTAAATATGGGAAACAGTGGGGCATTCACAAGCTCCTATGCATGCCCAACTCCCCCGAGTAACTCCTAGGGAGAGATTTATCGTAAAGATTACAAGCAACCATTTCATTTAAAAATGGGGAGATTATTCTGGAGGTAAATGATCAAAGATATGTGGAAGTGTTGTGTTTGATATTGACAGCTATCGAGACCAAAGAGGAAATTAGTGAGGAAATCCCAAGTCAAGTGTTTTCTCGAGTATGATCTTCTAATGTACCACGGAAGGCAAAAAATGCACTTAAGCAGTGTCCCTTGGAAAAGGAAGACAGAGAAGGAATTAGCCTGATAATTGATTAACATGCTTAACACCAGAGCTAACTTGGTTTACCGTTTTACACCTGAAGGATGCCTTCTTTTGCCTCCCTCTCCATGAAGCCAGTCAGAAAATCTTTGCATTTGATTGGAAAAGCCCTACGAGTGGGCACAAAACACAGCTCACGTGGACGAGGTTGCCTCAGGGCTTTAAGAACTCACCCACCTTATTCGGAGAACAACTTGCAGAGGACTTGGAGACCTGGAAAGCCCCATCAGGAGAAGGAAGGCTGTTGCAGTACGTAGATGACCTCCTTATAGCCACGATACGTCAAACCCTGAAACCCGAGACAATAAAAGAACTGTGAACCTTTTTGGGAATGACGGGGCGGTGCAGATTGTGGATCTATAATTACGGATTGCTTGTAAAAGCGCTGTGTGTGCTCATTGCAAACGGGAACAGGAACCTCCAATGGAGAAAGGAGGCCACGCGAGCCTTTGACCAACTAAAGAAGGCTCTCATGTCAGCCCCAGCTCTGGGACTTCCAGATGTGAATAAACCATTTTTCCTCTTCTCCCATGAGAAACAGGGGATTGCCCTGGGAATACTAGCACAGGACCTGGGCCCATATCAAAGGGCAGTTGCTTATTTTTCAAAGCAGCTGGATACTGCTGCCAAGGGATGGCTGGGATGCCTCAGAGCCGTTGCAGCAGTGGTGCAAAATATCCAGGAAGCACACGAGTTCACCTTGGGACAGAAAATAACTGTGCTAGTGTCTCACACAGTGTCCACAGTGCTGGAAGTGAAAGGTGGTCACTGGCTTTCCCCACAAAGGTTCCTGAAATCAGCAGAAACCAAGGGGAGCCAGTACACCATGACTGCCTGGAGACCATTGAAGCTACCTACTCTAGCTGTCCAGATCTGAAGGACACTCCTTCTGGTGAGGTGGAAATATGGGAGCAGCTACGTCATCAGCGGAAAACAACACGCTGGGCATGCAGTTAACACTCGCAAAGACGTAATAGAATCTAGACTAAATAATGAGATTATCGGAAGCAGTTCAGCTGCCTGAAAAGGTAGCAATCATGCACATTAAGGCACACCAGACGGTGAGCTCAGAATTGGAGGAAGGAAATGATCTGGCGGACAGAGAGGCAAAAGAAGCAGCAGAAGGTGAGGTAGCAACTGAGGGAGCCCTGATTCCAGACAGGCAAATTCCCCTTGAAGGTAAGCTTGTATGTAACAAAAAGGATAGAAAATTAATCAAAAGTCAGAAGGGAAAATATAACCAAGAGGGATGGGCTATTACCAAAGAAGGGAAGGGAAGCTAGTCATCGCCTCCAATTTATTGTGGTCACTGGTAAAGAAAGAACACTGGAAAACACATTGGGGAATAGACGCTTTGTATAGCTATCTAATTGGAAAAAATATTGCCAGGAACTAATATGCGACCATCACTCAAATAGCTTAATATTGTGATCTTTGTCTCCAGACTCACCCCCAAAATGCCCCCAAACCAAAACTATGTCAAACTGGAAAAGGCCATGGGCCTGGGCAACAGTGGCAAATTGACTTTTCTTGAACTTCCAAGAAAAGGGGGGTGTCGATATTTACTGGTGTTAACAGATACCTTTTCAGGATGGCCAGAGGCTTTCCCCAGTAGGACTGCCAAAGCCTGAGAGGTAGCTAAGTCTCTTGTAGAGAAAACTTTGAAACCACAGTGGGAAGGACTATACCAGGTGCTCCTTAAAACCTTCACTGCAATTAAGATCAAGGAACAGAGTGCCTGGATTCACCGTTAGCAAGTGAAGAAAGCTCCAGAACCCCCTGGAAAGTAACGCCAGGTGACGGTGAACTGAAACGAAAGCTCAGTCGAGCAAAATGAGGACATCACGGTCAGGAGTATTTAGTAACATGGTTAGCAGGAATTTAGTTAACAGAATTGTTTTATTTCTATGGCTTATAAGTCGTAACTGTGGTTCAAGAAGATGCCTCTATGATAATAGAGAATGGTGAGCGGCCTTGGTCTGAAGCTGTAACAACAGAGGATAAGAGCGTTAACGGAAAGTTAGCAGTTGTGGTTATTTGGCGAACAAATGATGACCATTTATATACATTACAAGAATGGCAAAAATTAGGGCAAGAATGGACACACCAAAGAACCGTAGGGGACGAAATTAAAATAGGGTGCCGAATGATTAACGGAACGACCCACGAGAAAGTAACGGGGATTTTAGTAAAACCTATTTCCAAAAGTGGCCAACAAGAAGGTTGTATCCACCCAGGTAAATCAGATTGGTGGTATAATTTTGTATTTACACAGACTGTAGTAATTAGCTGTTTTTGGCTGTACTTCCTACAACAGTGGGACAAAACTAAAACAGCCCCTACAATCATCCTTATTGGCATTGGGAACTAGCCAATGGCAAATTTCACAGGTGTTACCGAGATGGGAAAAGGCTAAAGACCAAGACCACAAACTAATAATAGATGCACTTAGTATGGTTCAAGATAATGTATCTTTAGCTCTTAGCTGTATACAAGCACAGTTATGGATGCAGGCAACGGCTGCCTTGATCGTTACGGAAGGAAGTGAAGGCATTTTTCTGGCTGAAGTCCAAAAGGCTGTTTGGGACAATGCCAATGATTTTGAGAAGAAGTTCCAGTCTTGGTGGACTCTGGTACATTTTACCTATGATCCCATTGTTAACATGGCTACTGCCTTTGTGCCTACTATAAGTAATGCCACAGTTTATGTTATCCAGCCCATCGTTGCACTAGGATTAAACCATGAGGAGACAGTGCTCTATCCTTCGGAGCATAGAACATGGGCGTGGATGGAGAATGGGAAATGGCAGTCTGTAAATCTAGAATCATGTGTTACCTGGGAACAACAAGGATTTATTTGTGAAAGCAACACCACTGATGCTCAGGATGTATGTCTTGACACGCAACAAGGCGTTTGCCACTTTGAAATTCATCCAAATACTAGTCAAAAGACTGTGCTTGGATATATTGGTCAAGGCTGCGTCTGTTTAAGAACTGCTTGTGCTTTTGTACAAGTAGAGAAGGAAGACATGACTCTCCCTAGCAAAAATCATTCTAACTTTTCTACCTCTAACTTTGTTAGAATTGTCAGGTGTGATTTTCTATATTTGGCACCAGTGGTATCCCACCAGTTGATCAAGTCTAACAACACAATGTATCACAAGTTATTACCTACACCTGCTGGGGTGAACCTCACGTTAGTGAAGCAACTAGTTAAACACCAAGACCTGATCAAATTTTTTTTTAAAAGAAAGCATTCAGGAAAATGGAAAGAAGACTCTAATCACTGTCCATCATGATACAAAGGAAATAAGCAGAGATTTGCAAAGAGTAAAACAAGACAAATCACAACTGGTGGGACGCACTCTTAGGATGGTCGCCAACTGCAACTGGGATTTTGAACACATTGTGTCACCCGGTTGTTGTTTTACTGATATTAGTTGGTATAAGTTTAATATTGTCTTTTGTAATACTTTTGGAATTGGAAATGGTTACAATGAATGGCTATACTAGCTTCCCTGACAAAGGTACATGGCAAGGCATTGAGGGGTACATACCATAGAGACTGGGAAGAAGAATTTTTGTATTAAGTAAAAGAATTTACTAGATTTTCCAGAAAAGGGGGGAATAATCCCATGAAACATGGGATTAGAAATTAGAGAGTGATTGATTAAGAATGAATATGTAGGCAACACTCATTGCTTAATATGTGCTACATTTGCCATGTGCCTGTGCTGCGCTTAGCCCTCCAGATAACAGGAGCCCCCGGGACTCCAAGAATCAGATCAAACCAACCTTATAGTTCGGACTGTGACCAAGGGCTCAGAGATAAGGAGCACTGTTCTTAAAAGGACAAGATGAAAAATGTCAAACATGCAAGGCCTCGAGATAACAGGAGCCCCTCAGGCCCGGAGAACTGGACCAAACCAACTCTATGGCCCAGATTATGACCAAGGGCTCAGAGAGCATGCGCAAGGAGGCGAGGTGAAAAGTTCAACCCTGATGAAGACATCTGACTTCATCCTCACGACCCTCAGTGCCCACCACCAGAAGGCACCGCGCAAGCGCAGAGGGGAGGAGTTTATGGAAATGACTTCTTGGAACTAATTTTAATACTAAGCGGGGACAGGTTATGAATATGTATAGGCATACTGGGAAACCTCATGCATATGTAAATCTTTACTGCATATAACCAAAGCAAGTTGCCGTGTTAGGGGCGCACGACTTTGGTGGGACTACCCCCCGTGCCGCCCAGCGCTGCATAAACATAGCTACTTTACAATCTTACTGATTGTGGAGTCAGCTTTCCGAGAGTCAATCTTACCTGTTCTGGTACACTCTCCCTCCATCGTTGCCTCTCCCTTCTTTTCCAAAGCAGAACCCTTGGGTGCTTGGAGAGGCTCTTCTCCCTGCAGCTCTTCCCCGAGGTATGTAGAGCCCAATCCTGGAAGAAAGACCAAGGCAGTGTGACTCCAGAGCACCACATTCTAGGGCTGTAGGGCGCTGGTCTTGGTGCCAGCATCTGAGAGGGGCTTGTTATGGGTTGGGCAGGCAATAGACATTCCCCCAGCCCTAGCTACACGAAGAGAATGCCCCCTCGTCCAAAACAAGCAAGAATCGGTGTGGAGTGGAGGAGGAAACAGTGCTTGGAGAAGTCTCCCTCCAGCTCCTCCCCGAGCAGCAGGCAAGCCCCGGCACTGCTGACCTTCCGGAGAGGAGCTGAAAAGCTGCCAAAACGCTCAGCCGAGGGCTGCAGAAGCAACGCGCCCACGTGGAAAAGATGATGACACCTCCAGAAGCTGGATGTGGGACTATGCTTTTTCTCTCCCATGTGGCCAAATCTGTTGTGCCTAGCCTCTGCAGGAGAGACAGTCGTGGGTGAGACCATGGCCAGGAAGGGATGCCCTTGCCAACGGAGGCATCGCGGCTGCTCAGGCAGAAAGCAGCCCACGGGCAGATCTTGCAGGGCTTAATGTTCACCCCTCCTTACAAGCAGCACAAGCTGCCCAGCGAGTGCCTGCACCTGGTAAATCACTGCCTGGCTTTGTGCAGGGGCCAGACTCCTGTGCCTCATCAGGAGACGTGTCTGACCCAGAAGGACAAGTCCCTCCCAATGCAGCATTGCAATGTGCCTTTGTGTCCAAGGACAGCCAGGCATAATTCAGGAAAACAAATCGAATTACACCTTACGGAAAAGAAGCAAGGAGCAAAGGAACTACACAGGCCTGCAGAGGAGGGCAGTCACATTTGCGTAGCTGCTGGGCCCTCCAGCACTGATGCCCTGCTGCTGCTCTGCACCTGCAGCTGTGCCAGCTGCCAAGAGGAGAAGTCAACCACCAACGCAGCCATCAGGGTGCCAACAGCATGGAGAGGGACATTCCTGGCAGCTGCTGCCAGCCAGAAGGTGCAAAGCATTGGCAGGTTTTGGCTTCTGAGGTACTCAGGCTTTTCTCTGGACCTCCTGGAGGAGCTGTGTAACCCCTGCACTGCCTTCCCAGCAGCAGGTGAGCATGCAGCCCACATCCTTACACATTGGAGCCCTGACGTTCATCTCTCTTCTTACCCGGAAAAGTTTCTTTCTTGTAAGGGAGCCCATGAATACTGGCAAAGGTCTCTGAAACCTGGAAGATGGGCTTCTTTACATCAAGGAGCTCACAGCCCACCACGGGGAGCTCCTCTTTAATCATGAAGAAGGCACTGAAGACGGCACAATAATTGTCAAAATGTCACATCTCCAGAAGCATTTCCCTTCTAACAACCCAGGTAGGCGGACCACAGTGGAGGAAAAGAGAAGGCTAGTCAGAGCTGCTCCTTGGTGGCCACAAAATTTCTTCACACAGAGCGTGGTGAGGCACTGGAACGGCTTGCCCAGAGAAGCCGTGGATGCCCCATCCCTGGAGGTCTTCAAGACCTGTTTGGATGAGGCACTGGGCTACTTGCTCTAGTGAATGGCATCCCTGCCCATGGCAGGGGGCGGGAGGGAATAGAAGATCTTTAACATCAATTGCAACCCAAGCCATTCTGTGATTCTCTGCAAAGGTTCAAGATTCCGCTCCAGTGAGGAGAGCTGAGTGACACTCCCTGCTCCCTTCAGGGAGAAGGGTGCCAGTGAGAGCCCAGAGGCCTCACTGAACAAGGGGCTGTGGAAAGAAGGCTGTTGCAGCAGAGGAGTACCAGAGCGGGAGCTCCTCCACAGTCTTCCCGGGGATGTCCACAGCCCTGCTCTTGGTCCTGCCTTCCTGCAGGGCCTCCTTCCTCTTCCCCAGCTGTTTCCTAACACGCCAACTCGGCCTCCCCGTGCCCAGGAGAAGTGAGCACAGCTCCCTTCCCCACGAGGTGTGTGACTGTCAGCTGCAGGGGAGCTTCAGGACTTTGGGTCTGCAGGGGGACAGCTGGAGGCAGGGCATCTCCATGGTCACTGCCTGACCCCGAAGCAGCCAGGGGATGGAGAGCCAAAGCCCAGAGCTGAGCAACTCGCATGCTGGATCCCTCGGGCAGCCTGATGCAGCTCAGCTTTTCCTGGCCTTTGTGGGAGCTGGCCCACACTTACTTGGCATTGATTTCCTCAGAGGATCTGCCTCAGTGTTCTCCTCTGGGGGGTGAGGGATGAGGACATGCTGCTGCTTCATAGGCACTGCTGCCAGCTGCAGAGACTTCGATTTCAGGTCCACAAGTGCGTTCTGTGGGGTGGCAGCTCTGGGAAAGAGCAGAGTAAGAGGGCAGCATGAGGCTGCAAAGCCCACCTTGTTCAGTGCGAACTGCCTGCGGATGAAGTGGGATACTGCATCCCAAATTCTCCCAGTCCTTGCAAATCAAACCCACACTATCCCCGTCAGCCGTGCCCTGGGGACGGCAACAAGGCCGCCAATGCCACGCTGCGGGCTGGCACGGCCCGCTCATCCCACGCTGACAAGCCCAACGTGCGGCCGCCAAGCAGGCGCCAGCTGCCAGAGGCTGCAGGAAGGTTCCAGAAGCAGCGGCAGCAGCCCGGGCAGGGGCAGCCGCGAGTGCGGGAGCCGCTCCTGGGCTGTGGGCTCAGCGGCAGACGCCTGCCCCTGCAGGGGACGAGGCCCACCCAGAGCCTGCCCAGCGGCATGGGCCTTGCCCAGACATCCTGGGGGGAAGCCCTGGCCGCAACAAGTGAGCGGGGGGGATGCAGAAGCCCCTCACAAATGCTGACGAAAAACAGGGCCCTCAAAGTGAGAGGCCATGTCACTTACCATGACAGCCCCGGAATGCGGAGAAAAGCGGCACTGCTCGCTCCAGACAGCACGTTCCCTTCAGCACAAAGAACAAGAAAGGCCTCTTGGCTCTAGATGCCGCCCGACACCACTGACAGCCGTGCTGGGGACAGCCCAAGGCCTCAGCCAGCTTGTGGCGCGGGGGGCAGGCAGAACTGCCAAATGGCCGCCAGGGCTGTCAGAGGGTGGGGCTGGAGCCGCCCTGTCAGGGAGCAGCTTTTCTCTCTCTCTCCCTGCACTCAGGGAGCACTTTCCTGTAGATCCCCTTTCCTGTAGGGCCACAGCTGAGCCGAGCATGCCAGCACTGAGAAGGAAACTCTCTCCTTTCAGTCCCATACAAACCTCGAGAGTGCCCCAGGGGGTGTGCAAGGTGATCCATTTGGGTGTGGGAAAGAAATGCCTTGCTTCTTGCTGGGTGTCTGGTTAATAAGCAACAGCTTTTGCCAGCAAATCCTCCACTTGTGTGCTTGCAGATTGCAAAACAGTGTGTTAGTGATTGCCTTCTGCTCTTGGCAGCTGGCACAGCTGCAGGTGTAGGCCAGCAGCAGGGCATCAGATGCTGTGGCATCAGTGACACACCGTGATTGTGCTGCACCAGCCTCTTGGAGCTCTGCCTTTTAGGCATTTCCTTCTTTCCAGAGGAGCCATCAGCCAGCCAGCTCTTTCACAGTGCTGGTGGACCCAACAGATGCCCATATGTGACTGCCCTCCTCTGCAGGCCAGTCTTCGTTACTCAGAAGCTCCTTGCTGCTTTTCCCTTAGGCGTACCTTCAGTTGGTGTCCTGAATTATGCCTGCCTGTCCTTGGACACCAGGACATGCTCCTCCGCAAGAGCAAAGTCCAAGCACAGTTTTCCACAGCCTGGAAAAACCATGGGCTGGGGGAATGGCTCTTCCCTTCCCAGCCCACAGCAAGCCCCTCTCAAGATGCTGGCACCAAGACCAGCGCTCTACAGCATTGAAAGCAGTGCCCTGGAGTCACTCTGCCTTTGTTTTGCTTCCATGACTGGGCTCCAGATACCTCATGGAGGAGTTGCAGGGGAAGCTCGCCTCTGTGTTGCAGAGCACACACTTGTCCCTCAGGACACCTCAGAGACCTGAGAAGTCTTAAAGGAAACACCCCTGGAAGATGCGGACGATGGGCATATGGATGGCAGCAGCTTCATCCGCCAGGGAGTTCACCCCACAGGATATGTGGTAACAAACATCATCCCAAAAGGCTGAAATCATCTCCTTAGTAAGAGCTTTTGAGCTGGCAAAAGGGAAAAGAATTAACATTTGGACAGATCAGAAGTATGCCTTTGGTGGGGTGCATGCACACGGTGCAATTTGAAAGGAGAGAGGACCCTTACCATCCTCAATTAAACATGCAGAAGAGATACTGAAGTTACTCCAAGCTGTTTACCTGCCTATTCAAGTTGCCATTACGCACTATAAAGGACATCAAGCACGGGATACTGGTATTGGAAGAGGAAATAGATTGGCTGTCAGAGAAGCCAAGGAGGTGGCAGAACAGGCATCAGACAGTCAAATTTTGGCACTAGTACCAGCGCTTTACAGCATTGAAAGATGTGCCCTGGAGTTACACTGGCTTAGTTTTGCTGCCAGGATTGGGCTCCATATATGACGTGGAGGAGCTGCAAGGGAAAATCACCTCCCAACACCTGAAAAAAGGTAAGTAAAACAAGAAGAAGGCAGAGGAGAGGACGGAGGAGGAATCTCACAGAACAGGTAACATGACAGCAGTCTCCTGGCAGCCATGGCCAAGATGCCACCGAGGAGCTACTCTGACTAGCCTTCTCTTTTCCTCCTTACAGGGATGCCTCCTGCTATTAAGAGCCGGCTGCTCACACGCCAGGGTCGCTCTCTATCCAGACTCTCCAAGATGAAAGGGGAGGCAAAGCTGGGCCAGGCTGCAGTGGAAAAAGAGCCTTCTCGCAGGTGAGGCTGGGGGGAACCTTAAAGAAGCAGCCCCTGGGCTCTTCTCCTTGAGTCATCGAGTGGCTTTCCTTAGACACAGGGACTTGGTGAACTCCACAGGGGTCCTGACACATACCCCACCTACTGCCCTTTCCTTTCTGGCCACACAGTTGGTGAGCAAAAGCTGTAGCAGCAAATCTTCCTCTTGTGTGCTTGCAGAATGCAGACAGCACGTCAGGAGAGCTCCTGAAGGATGGGAGAAGAGGAGAAGGGCAAGCGCTGTGCTGCGGCCTGGCCCCAAATTCAAGCCCCTGCCTGTGAGGGTCAACGGAGAACAGGACAGGTAGCCACTGGATCTGTGTACCCATTGCCGGGTTGTTTCAAGCGTTGCCTTTGTGGAAATTTGATGTTTCTCTTATCATTCCACACTCTTCTTCCTTGTAGGAAGTATGATGCCTTTGTTAGCAGTGAAATGAAAGAATTCTGCAGGCATCGCTGGCTGAGGAGCAGCTCAGTTAAGAATGGGAGGAGGAAGAGGACTTCTGAGCACAACTCAAGGCTCTCAAGGAAAGAGTGGGAGAGTGAGGAAAATGTTATCATCCATGGCGGAGAAGGGCTCCTCCAAAGCCTACTGCTGTGAAAGTGTCTTCCCCTTAACTTTAAAGGCGAAGGCTGAGGCCTTTCATGCTACTTTTCTGAAAGAAAGCAGGCTGCAGGGAAACTGCCCTGAGCCTGCGGAAACCCTGAGGGGACGACTGCCCCACTGCCATGGGACAGCTCCCACATTAGCACCCCCATCTAAAAACGTTCCTTGTTTCTGCTTCCCCTGTAGCAGAAGACGCAGATGGAAATGCAGAGGCTGCAGACAGAGAGCGCATCCTCCATGGCACTTGTGGAACTGAAAAAGTCTCTGCAGATGGTGCCAGTGGACATGAAAGAGCAGCATGTCCTCATCCCTCACCCGCCGGAGAAGAAGGCTGAGGCAGCTCCTCTGAGCAAACCGAGTGCCAGGTAAGTGTGGGCCAGCACCCAAAAAGGCCAGGAAAAGCTGAGCTGCAGCACGCTGCCCGAGGGATCCAACATGTGGGCGGCTCAGCTCTGGGCTTTGCTTCTCCATCCCCTAGCAGAAGTGAGGACCTTCTGAGCCCACCTGAGAGTTTTTTTCTCTGTTACTGCAGCTGCCTTTCAGTATGGACAGGGCGGGTGAAGAAACATCTGGAGAGGAGAAAGGCGGTCCTGCAGGAAGACAAGACCAAGAGTAGAGCTGTCGATATCCCTGGAGAGACTGCTGAGGATCTTCTGATCCAGTAAACCTCACCTGCAACAGCCTTCTTTCCACTAGCAACAGCCCCTTCCTTGGGATCACAAGTGCTCACATGTAGTCCCTTGGCTCACAAGAACCCTTGCCCTGGCCTTCCGTAGCTGCTTGGACCAAGGTCTCCATCCCGGACTCACACAGTGCCTCAGCCTGTCATTCCCTGTCACTGGCTGGGACACGAGGGGCCATGGGCTGTCCTTGGACATCGGCATTCCTCGGGACACCGTGCAGCGCTGCATTCAGGAGACCCTGCTCTTTCTCTCCTACACCCTTGCAAAGAAGCAGGCTGTTGATTTTGTCTTCAAGGACATCGACTGTCTCGTCTTCCGCAAGGGCAAGCGCTCTGCTGCAGCCAGGCCCCAAACTCAAGCACCTGCCGGTGAGGGTCACCGGAGAGCAGGACAGGTAGCCACTGTGGTCCGCCTACCTGGGTTGTTAGAAGGGAAATGCTCCTGGAGATGTGACATTTTGACAATTACTGTGCCTTCTTCAGTGCCTTCTTCATGATTAAAGAGGAGCTCCCCATGGTGGGCTGTGAGCTCCTTGATGTAAAGAAGCCCATCTTCCAGGTTTCAGAGACCTTTGCCAGTATTCATGGGCTCCCTTACAAGAAAGAAACATTTACCGGTAAGGAGAGAGATGGGTGTCAGTGCTCCCACGTGCAGGGAATTTGAGAGCCCGGCCTGACATATCAGGCCCACAGGAGTAGAGGGCTCTAGTGGACACTGGCTTGCCAGTTACACCCCAAATCGTTATACTGATGTATATGTGAAGCACAGCGAATAGGAAGCATGGCCTTTCTCCTCCTGATATCCTTATGGCATGGCACGCGCACCTTCCTCATGATGGCATATGCACCTTCCCGAAGAACCGCAGAAATCTGGTACGTAGTTGGCTGACAGTTCAATATGAACTTATTTCAGGGCCCCAGTGAAACATGCACGATACGTCTATTCGCATGTAAAGGAAGCTCTTGCAGAGCTTTCCTACAAAGTTTTCCACACTCTAGAACCAGACGACTGTTTTGGTCCAGGTAGCCCAGCTGGAAGGGACCACATCAGATACTCGTAACTACCCACACTGCCGTCAAATAGAAGGGACAGACTTCCCCATTGGAGACATGCAGCTCATTGTAAGAAGACACCACCACCTAGCAACACAACGCAGAGAAAGGTGACCCCCCCTGAAAAAGACACAACACGGACCCTGAATCTTGAACTCTCTTCTCCAGACCTGACTTCATCCCTGGACTGTGGCCACAAGGACACATGATGCTAGTCTCCAACCACACAAATTAGATACACCTTGAACTGCTCTTTTGATCTCTGGACTTCCTTTGAGAACTATTTAGAGATACTTTATAAATAATTTGTATAGTTTTGCTTTCTTCGAAGCGGAGGGTTGTTCATACATTAATAGCATTCGAGTTGAGGTTCCAAATTCTAAGGAAAATATTGTTAGGGTACATTCTGTATGGATTAGGAGCCTGTGGAATACGGAGAGGCAGTGTCACAACAGTGACTCGGGACGTGTGACAGAAGAGGGACCATGGACCCAAGAGCAGATTTACAAAGGTTCTACTGAAGTTTGTTTCACGATCGTGTGACCCCTCTGCCATTAGGGAAATGAGAGGTCACCATTAAAATATTCAGCAGTTCATATAAAATTTGCAACAAAATGCTGTGTGAACATATACAATCACATTGTTACACCAGTCCTGACTCCGCCAATCGTCTTCCTCATTTCCATGCAACGCGGTGCTTTGGACTGAGGCCTCGGGTAGATACCAGTCCTTCATTTATGTCTCCCTGAGAGCTTGCTCTTCTCCAGAGTTAAGCTTTCTCAAAACAGGATTTTTG
The DNA here is from genome assembly GCF_964035555.1 of Netta rufina. Taxonomy (NCBI): domain Eukaryota; kingdom Metazoa; phylum Chordata; class Aves; order Anseriformes; family Anatidae; genus Netta; species Netta rufina. The sequence goes on from NC_140123.1 coordinate 8,148,690, forward strand.
GTGTTTTGTCACCTAATCTGCTTGTTGCTCCTAGCATGTCCTGCAAAAGTTCTCAGGCGGGTATGTACAGCTTTTGCTAAGACCATACTGGGTGTGCCAGTTCTGCAGGCTCCACCAAGTGCCATCACTCCATGTTGTGGTCTGTGGCAGTTAACAAGCTACCTAAAGAGTCTGAGCCTGGCGTGGGCACTTGGCCTCATTAACATACAAAGAACTGTCTGGAGCCCATTTTTCACAAGATTGCACACCTGGCTATGGTAACATTACATTTTCCTCACCACTTTCCTTTATTTCCTTTGTTTTATTTATAGTGGGGTAGCTGCAACCACTTGGAAGAAAAAGCGGAAGAGGAGAGAGAAATGCTGCCCAAATGTTTGCAGTGTGATCAGTGTTAATGAAGCTTCTGACTGACCTCTTTTAAAATGCACTTGTGTTATTACGCATTTGGAGTCACAGTATTCCCCAACACTCTAGTGCAGTCTTTGGCCATCCACCCACTGGCTGCTTCAGAGAAGGAATGAAAACAAAGAGGCTCTAACTCCAGTGGTCACCCTGCTGGCTAAAAAATCACCAGAGCTGAGGGTCACGCACAGAAAGTGGAAGGGGACGGCGCTCCCTGCACCTATAGCTGGATGACGTGGGAAGGTTCAGCCCAAGGAAAAGTCTTGGACAGTGCTAAGAGAAGTTGCAGCCTCCTTTCCTGCTCCTGGGGCAAGGCCTGGGGCCAGCACCCTGCAGTGACCCTCACAGCCTGCGGACTGCTCTGCCCGAATCTCCAGGGTGCAGCAGTCTCCTTGGGGAGGCAGCTCCCTGACAGGGCAGGCTGCAGCCCCTATTGTGACACGCGATGAGGCAATAGCAGGGCTGTCTGTGACATCACACCACATCTTGCTCAAAAGCCCTGTGTGCCGCGACCTGCCCTCACTTGGCTGCGAGGCCTTCAGGAGGCAGTGGCTGGTGCTGCTCTGCTGGGGCTGCCGCTGTGATCTTGAGGAGCTGCCTTGCAGAAAGCAGCCAAAGGCACTGGGAAGCAGCGTCCCCGCGTGGGACAATTCCTGCTGACGAGTGGAGGAGGCCCGGAGCGAGATGGAGGCCAGGAGTGCTCCCATCCTGTGCAACGGCCGCCTCATGTGTCCAACACTCATGCACCTCCAGGACGATGGTGAGCCCAGCAGGAGGTGCCTGAGGAACAGGCAGCAGCGCAGCCCACTTGAGCTGCAGTTTCTTGTGGGGAGAGAGAGGGAGAGTCTGGGGACATAGACACTGGCCCCATTGGCCACGAGGACTGTGCTGGACGAGAAAGCTGGCTTGCAGTATGACGTCTCTTTCCCTTGCTTTTCAGAGATTGTGAAAGTTTGGGATGCAGTATCCCACTTCATCCGCAGGCAGTTCGCGCTGAACAAGGTGAGCTTTGCAGCCTCATCCTGCCCTCTTACTCTGCTCTTTCCCAGAGCTGCCACCCCACAGCCCGCCTCCTCAAGCATCAGAAACACCCCAGCGGTGGCCTGCAAACTGCAGAGGTGCCAGGGGCCCGTTGCTGCTTTGGCAGTATGCACAAAAGAAGAGCCCAGCTCCAGCAGAAGGACGGGGTCCATTCTGCCTGGTGCCCATGGCCAGAGTGGGCAGGCCAGCATGTCGCTGGTGCTGGCACTCGAGGCTTTCCCTACTTGTTGGGAACTGCTTGGAGGGAATTTTACGGAGCTGAGGGTGTTGGCTGTGCTCTTAGTAGCCCAGCTCCACTTTAGAGGGAAAAAAGGAGGGAGCTGGGAAAATCCGTGACATTGAGGCCATCTCCAGGGCTCTGCAGAGTGACACTGCCTGGCACCTTCTCATGAGCTGTGGCCAAGGCATGAGGGCCCATCTTCTTGCTTGGAGAAGCCCCAGAAATACTGACCCGTGTTCCTGACTTCTTGCTTTTCAGGGTGTCACAGTACCTGGGCTGGGCACCTTCTTTGCTGTTAAACAGGAGCGGCCCATGGCAGGCTTTAAGCTCCTCGATGTAAAGAAGCCCGTCTTCCAGGTTTCGGAGCACTTTGCCAATGTTCATGGACTCCCTTACAAGAAAGAAACTTTTCCTGGTAAGAAGAGAGATGATTGTCTGGGCTCCCACGCGCGGGGACTTTGGGCTGCATGCTCAGCTGCTGCTGGGAGGGCAGTGGAGGGGTTACACAGCTCCTCCAGGAGGTCCAGAGAAAGGCCTGAGCTCCTCTCAAGCCAAGGCCCATCAACGCCTTGCACGTCCCTCCAGACACCAGCTCCCAGAAACGTCCCTCCCCATCCTGTTGGCACCCTGATGGCTGCATTGGTGGTTGACTTCTGCTCTAAGCAGTTCGGACAACAGCAGGTGCAGGCTGACACTGGGCATCGGCTTCTATGGCATCAGCAATGCCCCACGATTGTGCTGCCCCAGGCGCTTGGAGCTCTGTCTTTCAGGGATTCTCCTCCTCCAGACGAGCAGTCAGCAAGACAGCTCTGTAGCAGTGCTGGAGGGCCCAGAAGCTACCCAAGTGGGACTGCCCTCCTCTGCAGGCCTGTCTTAGTTATTTTCTCCTTGCTTCCTCTCCCTCAGGAATACCTCCATTTGTTTTCCTGAATTATGCCTGGCTGTCCTTGGACATCGGCATTCCTCGGGACACCGTGCAGCGCTGCATTCAGGAGACCCTGCTCTTTCTCTCCTACACCCTTGCAAAGAAGCAGGCTGTTGATTTCATCTTCAAGGACATCGGCTGTCTGGTCTTCCGCAAGAGCAGAGTCCAAATGCACTTTTCCTCCGACTTTGTTCACAACCTGAATAGCAACGGCCAGCTGCTGAAATGCCGCCTCACTGTAAGTTTCTCACTGCACCAGCACAGCCCAGGGTTCCTGGGAAATGCCCCGAGAGGCCGTTGGGAGGGACTTGTCCTTCTGGGTCAGACGCGTCTCCTGATGAGGCACAGGAGTCTGGCCCCTGCACAAAGCCAGGCAGTGATTTACCAGGTGCAGGCACTCGCTGGGCAGCTTGTGCTGCTTGTAAGGAGGGGTGAACATTAAGCCCTGCAAGATCTGCCCGTGGGCTGCTTTCTGCCTGAGCAGCCGCGATGCCTTCGTTGGCAAGGGCATCCCTTCCTGGCCATGGTCTCACCCACGACTGTCTCTCCTGCAGAGGTTAAGCAAAACGGATTTGGCCACATGGGAGAGAAAAAGCATAGTCCCACATCCAGCTTCTGGAGGTGTCATCATCTTTCCCAGGTGGGTGCATTGCTTCTGCAGCCCTTGGCTGAGAGTTTTTGGCAGCTTTTCAGCTCCTCTCCGAAAGATCAGCAGTGCCAGGGCTTGCCTGCTGCTCAGGGAGGAGCTGGAGGGAGACTTCTCCAAGCACTGGTTCCTCCTCCACTCCACACCGATTCTTGCTTGTTTTGGACGAGGGGGCATTCTCTTTGTGTACCAAGGGGAATGTCTATTCCCTGCCCAGCCCACAGCAAGCCCCTCTCAGATGCTGGCACCAAGACCAGCGCCCTACAGCCCTAGAATATGGTGCCCCGGAGTCACACTGCCTTGGTCTTTCTTCCAGGGTTGGGCTCTACATACCTCGGGGAAGAGCTGCAGGGGAAGGGTCTCTCCAAGCACCCAAGCACCCTGCTTTGGAGAAGAAGGGAGACGCAAGTGTGGAGGGAGAGTCTACCAGAACAGGTAATGTGAGAGCGGGCTCCTGGGAGTGACAGCCCCTGGGAGACCTCTCTGCCCTTCCCTTCTGAATGTCCTCCTGAGGGCAAGGGGTACGGAGGCAAAGCTGGAAGGCTGCGCTTTGCACAGGATGAGGCCCCTCCTCTGACCCCAGTTCCCTGCGGCAGTAGCTCTGCTGGGCCTTCGTAGGAACCAGAATGGCAGGGCAGCCCAGAGCTTCCCGTAGCATTCGGCAGTGCTCAGGCCTCTTCCACGCTGGCCTCCTGGAGCTCCTGTCTACTGAAAGCCCCGCTCTGGATTAGATGTGTCCAAAGGTAGCATGTGGGGTACAATGGCAGCAGGGAGTCCCAGGACTCCCATCCCCACCCGTGAAATGCCAGTGGCCAAGGAGACTCCCTTCTAGGCCAACCCATCTCCCAGCTTGCTCTGCCTTTTACAAGTAGCACCGGATCCAGCAGGGAGGCTCATTCCCTGCCTCTTTGTGTGGCCACCAAGCAGCAGCTCTGACTGTCCTTCTCGTTTCCTCCTTACAGGGATGCCTCCTATTAAGAGCCGGCTGCTCACACCCCAGAGTCTCTCTCTATCCAGACTCTCCAAGATGAAAGGGGAGGCAAAGCTGGGCCAGGCTGCAGTGGAAAAAGAGCCTTCTCGCAGGTGAGGCTGGGGGGAACCTTAAAGAAGCAGCCCCTGGGCTCTTCTCCTTGAGTCATCGAGCGGCTTTCCTTAGACACAGGGTCTCGGTGAATTCCACAGGGGTCCCGACACATGCCCCACCAACTTCCCTTTCCCTGCTGGGGACCTGATTGGTGAGCAAAAACTAGAGCAGGAAATCCTCCTCTTCTGTGCTTGCAGGCTGCTGACAACCCGTGAGGAGAGCTCCTCAAGAATGGCAGAAGAGGGGAAGGGCAAGAGCTGTGCTGTGGCCTGGCCCCAAACTCAAGCCCCTGCCTGTGAGGGTCAACGGAGAGGAGGACAGGTAGCCACTGCATCTGTGTGCCCATCGCCGGGTTGTTTCACGGGTTGCCGTCATGGAGATTTGACATTTCTCTAATAACTGCATGCCCTTGTGCCCTGTAGGAAATATGCTGCTGGAGACACAGGGCCATGGTATGACAAGTGCTTTCAAGCACTCGAGAAAGAACCTTTCTCTTCTCTCAGGGGGGCATGTTCACACTCTTGCCTTTGAGCTCCACCAGGAAGCTAGTCTAAAATGAAAAACCTGCCCTTTCTGAGCCTGGTTTTCCTCTGAGAAGGACAAGGGCTCCTGCAAAGCCCACTGCAGTGAAAGTGTTCTTGCCCTTAGTTTCAGAGGCTGAGGGTGTTACCCTTTCATGCTGCCTTTCTGAGAGAAAGCAGGCTGCAGGGAAACTGCCCTGAGCCTGCGGAAACCCTGAGGGGACGACTGCCCCACTGCCATGGGACAGCTCCCACATTAGCACCCCCATCTAAAAACGTTCCTTGTTTCTGCTTCCCCTGTAGCAGAAGACGCAGATGGAAATGCAGAGGCTGCAGACAGAGAGCGCATCCTCCATGGCACTTGTGGAACTGAAAAAGTCTCTGCAGATGGTGCCAGTGGACATGAAAGAGCAGCATGTCCTCATCCCTCACCCGCCGGAGAAGAAGGCTGAGGCAGCTCCTCTGAGCAAACCGAGTGCCAGGTAAGTGTGGGCCAGCACCCAAAAAGGCCAGGAAAAGCTGAGCTGCAGCACGCTGCCCGAGGGATCCAACATGTGGGCGGCTCAGCTCTGGGCTTTGGCTCTCCATCCCCTGGCTGCCTCGCGGAGGGAATGACCGTGGAGAGGCCCTGCCTCCAGCTGTCCCCCTGCAGACCCAAAGTCCTAAAGCTCCCCTGCAGCTGACAGTGACGCACCCACAATGGAAGGAGGCTGTGCTCCCTGCTTTTGGGCAGCCAGAGGTGAGGGCCTTCAGAGCCCACCTGAGAGTTTTTTTCTCTGTTGCTGCAGCTGCCTTTCAGTGCGGACTGAGCGCGTGAGGAAACAGCTGGAGAGGAGAGAGGAGGTCCTGCAGAAAGACAAGACCAAGAGCAGAGCTGTCGACATCCCTGGAAATTCTGCAGAGGATCTTCTGATTTGGTAAACCTCTCCTGCAACAGCCTTCATTCCGCTAGCAACAGCCCCTTCCTTGGGCAATGAGGCCCCCGGGCTCACGAGAACCCTTGCCCTGGCCTTCCGTAGCTGCTTGGCCAAAGGTCTCCAGCCCGGCCTCACACAGCGCCTCAGCCTGGCGCTGCGTAGATTCCCTGTCACTGGCTGGGACTCGAGGGGCCCCCGCAAGGCCACACAGAGCCTTGGGACTCCTGCATATGCATGCTCCACAGGACTGGGGCTGAAGGGAGCAGGGAGTGTCACTCCGCTGCCCTCACTGGAACGGAAACTTGAACCCTTTCTTTTTCTCTCCCTAGCGTTGGTGAGAAAATCCCTGTGCTTCCAATGCCGAAGATGACACGAGCATCAGGGAAACCAGCGAGGACCCCTCGCAGCTGTGAGCAGCTGCGAGCCCAATAAAGTCTGTTGCTTCCTGCTGGAAGCACCAGCACGGGCTTTGTAGTGTTCTGATTTCACAGAAACACAGAATGGTTGAGGTTGGAAGGTACCTGAAGAGGTCAGCTTGGCCAACGCCCTGCTCAAACATTGCCACCCAGCACCAGTGTCCAAGGAGCATGTCCTGTGGAGATGGCTTTCAAGTGTCTCCCCTTGAGGAGGGAGACTCTACAGCCTCACTGGAGAACCCGTGAGAGGACTCGCTCACCCACACACTACAGAAATGTATCCTGAGGTTAGGTTCAGGTGGAAGCCACTGTGTTTGCTTCTGTGCCCATCGCCTCTTGTCCTGTCAGTGGGCTCCACTGAAATGAGCCTGGCTCCATTGCCTTTGCACCCTGCCCGCAGGCATGCAGTTATCCACTGATCCCCCCTGAGCTTTCTCTTCTCCAGGCTAAACAGTCCCAGCTCTCCCAGCCTCTCTTCATAGGAGAGATGCTCTGTTCCCTCAATAATCCACCTCACAATTTTTGTGGGACTGTTAAGCAGTTCAAGTAGCACCACTCGTGGCCTCCCAAGACAGCCACGAAGGCCTCCTAGCTGAGGCTGCTGATTCGCCCTTGCTGAAAGCCAGGTGCTCTTAGGATCCAGCATCAGCACCTGCCTGTGCCTGGAGAGCTGGGAAGAGCTGGGAGCTCTTGATCCTTCCAGGGTGGAACTTCAAGGTAACGGCTCACTGCAACCTTCCCTTTGGTCCCAGGAAAAAAAAAAAAAAAAAAAAAGGCATCAAGCACCTGCCCTCACTCAGCCCAGAATTAGCAACAAGTCTTCCTTCCCTGCTGGTACTGCTGCCAAGGGAGCTTTGAAGTTAAGAGCCTCTTTTTGGAAAACGGCTTTTCCATGACCTCTCGGGTCTGCACATAGCCAAAAAGCAGAGAGAGAGAGAGTTTGAAACTTGGGAGAAAGGAAGGAAAGCCAGCAGGGCCAAAGCCTATCCCAGGGACTTTAAATCTGCACAGCACAAAACTGAAGGACAAGTTGAATTTTTTTTGTCACATCACTCATACAAGAAAGTGAAGAGCTCTCCTTCTCTCACATGCTCTCAGTTTTCATTCTCTCCTCCTAAAACTTTCGGGGACTTTGATCTCTCATCAGGCAGCCTTGATGCAAGTTGCTGTCAATTCCACTTGGGTGGAATACCTCTTGCTGAATTGCTGCCCTTGGCCTTAGAGATCCCAATCTATAGGCATCCTTTGAACCGATTTCCTCAAATCCCTTTTAAGCACATCATCCTGAAGTCTACTGAACCCGGCCCATGTAATCTGCTACGTCACATAATGCTGAAAGCTTGTGAACGAGTGAGGGTGCCACGGAGAAGCCCTCCGTGTTGTGGGGCACACGCTCGTCCCTCACAGACCACGTGCGACGTGGCCATCTGACACATGGAGACACTGAGGGAGGCTGCCAGGCACAAGCTCTATATTAAACACTCGTGAAGCATTCCTTCTTCCTTATTCCCTTTCAAGATTTCATGAATAAACAAATGGCAGTGTCCTGGTTTCAGTTAGCACAGAATTAATTTTCTTCCTAGTAGCTGGTGGAATGCTGTGTTTTGGCTTAGAATGAGAAGAGTTCTGATAACACCCCGATGCTTTAATTGTTGCAGAGCAGTGCTTATACTAAGCCAAGGACATCTCAGCCTTTGCTCTGTCCTGCCAACGGGCAGGCTGGGGGGTGCAGTAAGAGCTGGGAGGGGACAGACCCAGGACAGGTGACCCAAACTAGCCAAAGGGGTATTCCATACCATCTGACGTCATGCTAAACAATATATAGGGGTGGCTAGCCGGGGGGAGGGGGCCGGACTGCTCGGGGTTAGGCTGGGCATCGGTCAGCGGGTGGTGAGCAATTGCATTGTGCATCACTTGTTTGTACATACTGTTATTGCTTTCGTATTATCCCCATTGTATCATCATTATTATTATTGTTATTATTATTTTTGTTATTTTTTTTTCCCTGTCTTATTAAACTGTCTTTATCTCAACTCACGGGCTTCACTTTCCATTTCTCTCCCCCGTCCCAGAGAGGGAGGGGGGAGGGTGAGCGAACGGCTGCGTGGTGTTTAGCTGCCGGTCGGGTTAAACCACGACAGTCTTTTTGGCGCCCAACGTGGGGCTCGAAAGGTTGAGATAACGGCAGATCTGATCAGAGTGTGTTAAACTAAAATTGGTGTAAGGATTAGACCTGCTTAATAGTCACTTGTCATGATGCTGATTGCTTTAATCACAACTCTGCTGCGCCTGTTTTCCAAATTGAGTATTATAGTACATTATTTTCCGTATTTGCTCTCTGTAGTGTTGTTTCTCCTCTCCGGGCCCTGGTTTCAGACCATTATGGTACTAAGTGTTATAGCAATGGCTTATGAGACGATAAGATATCTGGTCATGACTCTAACTTGGTATTTATACTCAGTAACATCGTGGACTCTGTACTTTGGAAACAGCATCTTGGGAACTATTAGCAATTATACCTATTGTTTTTCTCCATTAGAGAGTCAATCTGTGGAGGGGAAAGGGGAGGATATTTTTCCTTACTTGCTTACTCTCCCTTTCTCCTTCACCACCCCTGTATCCTCCTGGGTCACTCTGCCTTCCTCCTTCACCACCCTCTTATCCCCTGAGCTTGTCACAATAGCTCTCCAAGATATTGAATATTTCTGGAATACTCAGAATACCATAGTCTTGTTGTTCTGCCTCATGAATGCACTTCAGATTCTGCTTAAAGTTAAACAACTACTTATGAAGCTCATCCGGAGATCTGCCCGGAGGCAGTATAGTTGTGGGTGGCAGGGAGTATGGGTGGATATGGGCAGGCATCTAGAGCAGTTGGCACCCCCAGTGTGTTGGAAATTCACCCCTGAACAATGGCAAAATCCTCAAAAACTGGCAGAATGCTTGAAAAAAAGGTGTAATGATTCTGGCAGTTCCAAAGTAACACAAATCATTGTAACGTGCTGGGGCCTGGCTCATGCCTATCGAGCTGCCATTGATACTGCTGTCAACTTAGTGACAGACCCTGCGGCCACTCCAAACCCTGTGACAGATCCAACGGCCACTGTGACCCCTACGGTGGATTCTGCAGCCGCTCCAGTCCCAGCTCCTGCAGCCGCTCCAGTCCCAGCTCCTGCAGCTGCTCCAGTCCCAGTTCCTGCAGTCGCTCCAGTTCCAGCCCCGGCCGCTACTCCAGTCCCAGTTCCTGCAACTGCTCCAGCTCCAGCTCCTGAAGCCGCTCCAGCTCCAGCTCCTGCAGCTGCTCCAGTCCCAGTTCCTGCAGTCGCTCCAGTTCCAGCTCCGGCCGCTACTCCAGTCCCAGTTCCTGCAACTGCTCCAGCTCCAGCTCCTGAAGCCGCTCCAGCTCCAGCTCCTGCAGCTGCTCCAGTCCCAGTTCCTGCAGTCGCTCCAGTTCCAGCTCCGGCCGCTACTCCAGTCCCAGTTCCTGCAACTGCTCCAGTCCCAGCTTCTGAAGCCGCTCCAGCTCCAGCTCCTGAAGCCGCTCCAGCTCCAGCTCCTACTGCTGCTCCAGTCCCAGCTCCTGCAACTGCTCCAGCTCCAGCTCCAGCTCCTGTAGCCGCTACAGCTCCGGTTCCTGCAACTGCTCCAGCTCCTGTAGCCGCTCCAGCTCCTGTGGCCGTGTCAGAGAAACGAGCTGTAGCAGTGCAAGTTGACCCTGCAGAGGGCATTCCAACCCCTGTGGCAGACCCTGTAACAAAGTCAGAGAAACGAGCAGTAGCAGTGCAAGCTGCCCCTGTAGAGAAGGTGAAAATATGGTACAGAAATTCAAGTCGTTTAGAACGCAGAGAGTCTTCTGCCAATCCAGGTAAGGCTTCTGCCAAAACTAAGTATAGAGATGACGAAGATGATGACGACGCTGGGCCGTCAAGGATTCAGGAGGAGGAAGATGAGGATGCCGAAAGAGCAACAGTAACTACCCGAAGCCTAAACGAGCGCGAGCTACGAGATGTGCGAAAAGATTTTGGTCGCTGTATAGGTGAGCAGCTTGTCACCTGGCTGCTCCGGTGCTGGGACTCTGGAGCCAATTGTGTGGAATTAGACGGCAGGGAAGCCAAGCGGCTGGGATCCCTTGCTCGAGACGCCGGCATTGACAAAGCAATTGCAGATGGAGCACGACCCACCAGCCTCTGGAGGCGTCTCCTCTCAGCTGTGAGGGAAAGGTATCCCTTCAAGGAAGATATTTTATGTCTACCAGGCAAGTGGACCACTATGGAGAAGGGAATCCAGTACCTGAGGGAATTAGCCGTACGGGAAGTGATTTATGAGGATCCAGACCTCAAACAAACATCCACAGATCCAGATGAAGTCAAGTGTACACGACCCATGTGGCGGAAGTTTGTACGGAGTGCACCATCATCATATGCCAGCTCATTGGCAATAATGGCCTGGAAAGAGGATGAGGAACCCACAGTGGGTGAAGCGGCTAAACAACTCCGGCAGTACGAAGAAAGTCTCTCCTCTTCCTTACAGGCCTGCGTCTCAGCTGTGGAGAAACTTTCTGAAAAGGTTCACCAACTTGAAGAGAATCTATTGTCCTCCCCACCTGAACCAACCAGTGCCCACCGACCAAAGGAGAACACTTGGGAGAAACTTTCTGAAAAGGTTCACCAACTTGAAGAGAGATTATTCTCCTTCGCACCTGTACAAAGCAGTGTCTCAGCTGTCAGGGGTAGGCGTTCACCCACACAAGGAAGACGATATGGTGGGTACTCACCCCGTGCCACCCTGTGGTTTTACTTACGAGACCATGGAGAGGACATGAGAAAGTGGGATGGAAAATCTACCGCGACCCTAGAGGCACGGGTACGTGAGTTGCAAAAGAAAACAATCAGGAAAAAGGGATTCTCCGAAAAGTTTGCTGCTCCAACTTCCAGCAGACAGTCCTTCAAACACAGAAACGAGGAAGATTCTGACCAGGATTAGGGGGGCCCTGCCTCCAGCCAGGGGGAGGAAAGGGACAATCGAGTTTATTGGACTGTGTGGATTCGATGGCCTGGCACGTCAGACGCACAGAAGTATAAGGCTTTAGTAGACACCGGTGCACAATGTACTATAATGCCATCGAGCTATAAAGGACCAGAGCCCATCTATATTTGTGGAGTGACAGGCGGATCTCAGCAGTTGACTGTATTGGAGGCTGAAGTGAGTCTGACTGGGAATGAGTGGGAAAAGCACCGCATTGTGACTGGTCCGGATGCTCCATGTATCCTTGGCATAGACTATCTTAGAAGAGGATACTGCAAGGACCCAAAAGGGTTCCGGTGGGCTTTTGGTATTGCTGCCTTAGAGACAGAGGGCATTAAACAATTATCTACCTTGCCTGGTCTCTCAGAGGACCCCTCTGTTGTGGGGTTGCTGAGGGTCGAAGAACAGCAAGTGCCAATTGCTACCACAACTGTGCACCGGCGGCAATATCGCACCAACCGAGACTCCCTGATTCCCATCCATAAGCTAATTCGTCAATTGGAGAGCCAAGGAGTGATCAGCAAGACTCATTCACCTTTCAATAGTCCCATATGGCCAGTGCGAAAGTCTAATGGCGAGTGGAGACTAACAGTGGACTATCGCGGCTTGAACGAAGTCACGCCACCACTGAGTGCTGCAGTGCCGGACATGCTGGAACTTCAGTATGAACTTGAATCGAAGGCAGCCAAGTGGTACGCCACAATTGATATCGCTAATGCATTTTTCTCCATCCCTCTAGCAGCAGAGTGCAGGCCACAATTTGCCTTCACTTGGAGGGGAGTCCAATATACTTGGAATAGGCTGCCCCAGGGGTGGAAACACAGCCCTACCATTTGCCATGGGCTGATCCAGTCTGCACTAGAGCAGGGGGAAGCTCCTGAACACCTGCAGTACATCGATGACATTATTGTGTGGGGTGACACAGCAGAGGAAGTTTTCGAGAAAGGGAAGAAAATAGTCCAAATCCTTCTGAAAGCCGGTTTTGCCATAAAACAAAATAAAGTCAAAGGACCTGCACGGGAGATCCAGTTTTTAGGAATAAAATGGCAAGATGGACGTCGTCAAATCCCAATGGATGTGATCAACAAAATAACAGCTATGTCTCCACCAACTAACAAAAAAGAAACACAGACTTTCCTAGGTGTTGTGGGGTTTTGGAGAATGCACATCCCAAATTACAGTCTGATTGTAAACCCACTCTACCAAGTAACTCGCAAGAAGAATGAGTTTGAATGGGGCCCTGAACAACGACAAGCCTTTGAACAAATCAAGCAGGAAATAGTCCATGCAGTAGCCCTTGGGCCAGTTCGAACAGGACCAGATGTAAAGAATGTGCTCTACACTGCAGCCGGGGAGAACGGCCCCACCTGGAGCCTCTGGCAGAAAGAACCTGGGGAAACTCGAGGTCGGCCCCTGGGGTTTTGGAGTCGGGGATACAGAGGATCTGAGGCCCGCTATACTCCAACTGAAAAGGAGATATTGGCAGCATATGAAGGAGTTCGATCTGCTTCGGAGGTGGTCGGTACTGAAGCGCAGCTCCTCCTAGCACCCCGATTACCGGTACTAGGCTGGATGTTCAAGGGAAGGGTCCCCTCTACGCATCATGCAACTGATGCTACGTGGAGCAAGTGGGTTGCACTGATTACTCAGCGGGCTCGAATAGGAAACCCCAGTCGCCCAGGAATATTGGAAGTGATCATGGACTGGCCAGAAGGCAAATACTTTGGGATATCATCAGAGGAGGAGGTGGGTCGTGCTGAAGAAGCCCCACTGTACAACCAGTTGCCAGAGAATGAAAAGAAATATGCCCTGTTCACTGATGGGTCCTGTCGTATTGTGGGGAAGCATCGGAGATGGAAGGCTGCTGTATGGAGTCCTACGCGACGAGTTGCAGAAGCTGCTGAGGGAGAAGGTGAATCGAGTCAGTTTGCAGAAGTGAAAGCCATTCAGCTGGCTTTAGACATTGCTGAACGAGAAAAATGGCCAGTTCTCTATCTCTACACCGATTCATGGATGGTAGCAAATGCCCTGTGGGGATGGTTACAGCAATGGAAGCAAAACAACTGGCAGCGTAGGGGCAAACCTATCTGGGCTGCTGCATTGTGGCAAGATACTGCTGCTCGGGTAGAGAACCTGGCTGTGAAAGTACGCCACGTAGATGCTCATGTGCCCAAGAATCGGGCTACTGAAGAACATCAAAACAACCAGCAGGTGGATCAGGCTGCTAAGATTGAAGTAGCTCAGGTGGACCTGGATTGGCAGCATAAAGGTGAATTATTTATAGCCCGATGGGCCCATGACACCTCAGGCCATCAAGGTAGAGATGCAACATACAGATGGGCTCGTGATCGAGGGGTGGACTTGACCATGGACGCTATAGCACAGGTTATTCATGACTGTGAAACATGTGCTGCAATCAAGCAAGCCAAACGGTCAAAGCCTCTTTGGTATGGAGGACGATGGCTGAAATATAAATATGGAGAGGCCTGGCAGATTGATTACATCACACTCCCTCAAACTCGCAATGGCAAGCGCCACGTACTTACAATGGTGGAAGCAACCACCGGATGGCTGGAAACATATCCTGTGCCTCATGCTACCGCCCGGAACACCATCCTGGGCCTTGAAAAGCAAGTCCTATGGCGACATGGCACCCCAGAAAGAATAGAATCAGATAATGGGACTCACTTCCGAAACAACCTTATAGACACTTGGGCCAAAGAACATGGTATTGAATGGGTGTATCACATCCCCTATCATGCACCAGCCTCCGGGAAAGTTGAACGATACAATGGACTGTTAAAGACTACCTTGAAAGCAATGGGCGCTGGGACGTTCAAAAACTGGGATACGCATTTGGCAAAGGCCACCTGGTTAGTCAATACTAGGGGATCTACCAACCGAGCTGGACCTGCCCAATCAAACCTGTTACGTACTGTAGATGGGGATAAAGTTCCTGTAGTGCATGTAAGAAATATGCTGGGTAAAACAGTCTGGGCTACTCCTGCCTCAGGAAAAGGCAAACCTATTCGTGGAATTGTTTTCGCTCAGGGACCTGGATACACTTGGTGGGTGATGCAAAAGAACGGAGAGGTCCGGTGTGTACCTCAAGGAGATTTAATACTGGGTGAGAATAGCCCATGAACTGAATTGCACCATGTTAAATAGTATATTATACTGTATGTTATCACTACCATGATTACTATAGGTGACTAATTAGAATGTATGGAAAAGAGTGTAACCTGAGCATGACATAAATGGTATGGAATAAGGGGTGGATAGATGTCCTGGTTTCAGTTAGCACAGAATTAATTTTCTTCCTAGTAGCTGGTGGAATGCTGTGTTTTGGCTTAGAATGAGAAGAGTGCTGATAACACCCCGATGCTTTAATTGTTGCAGAGCAGTGCTTATACTAAGCCAAGGACATCTCAGCCTTTGCTCTGTCCTGCCAACGGGCAGGCTGGGGGGTGCAGTAAGAGCTGGGAGGGGACAGACCCAGGACAGGTGACCCAAACTAGCCAAAGGGGTATTCCATACCATCTGACGTCATGCTAAACAATATATAGGGGTGGCTAGCCGGGGGGAGGGGGCCGGACTGCTCGGGGTTAGGCTGGGCATCGGTGTCGTGGTTCCGCTCGAGTGGGCAGCCGAGCTCCACCACAGCCGCTCTCTCACTCCCCCTCCTCAAAGAGGAATGGGGAGAAAATATGTGAAAAGGGCTCAAGGATTGAGATAAGGACGAGAAAATCACGCAATAATTATTGTAACGGGCAAAACAGACTCGGCATAAGGAGATAGTAAGATTTATTGCCTACAACTAACAAGCGAGAGAAGTGAGAAAACAAAGAAAAAAAAACCAAAAGCACCTTCCCCCCCCATCCACCCTCTTCCACCTCCTCCCCCCGAGCGGCGCAGGGGAACGGGGAATGGGGGTTATGGTCAGTCTACAGCACTTCTTCTCTGCCGCTCCTTCTCGGTCACTCTCGTCCCCTGTGCTGTGGGGTCCCACCCACGGGGTGCAGTCCTTGATGAACTGATCCGGCGTGGGCTTCCCACAGGCAGCAGCTCTTCCAGAACTGCTCCAGATATGGGTCCGTACCACGGGGTCCATCCCTCAGGAGAAAACTGCTCCAACCTGGCTCCCCTACGGGCAGCAGCTCCTGCCGGGTCACCTGCTCCTGCGTGGGCTCCTCTCCACGGGCTACAGGTCCGGCCCGGAATCTGCTCCGGCAGGGGTCTTCCACAGGCGGCAGCCTCCGTCGGTGCAGGGCCACCTGCTCCACCGTGGTCTCCTCCACGGGCTGCAGCGTGGAACCCTGCTCCACCGTGGTACTCCATGGGCTGCAGGGGGACATCCTGCTTCACCATGGTCCTCACCACAGGCCGCAGGGGACTTCTGCTCCGGCGCCTGGAGCACCTCTCCCCCTCCCTCTACACTGACCTTCGTGCAAGGCTGTTCTCTCGCTCCCTTGAGTCTCCCAGCTGCTGTGTGGCGCAGCGTTTTTTCCCTGTCTTAAATATGCTCTCACAGAGGAGCAAAACAACATCGCTTATTGGCTCGGATCTGGAAAACAATGGGGCCCTTCCCAAACATGGGGCAGCTTCTAGATCTTTCTCACAGAAACCACCCCTATAGCCCCCTGCTACCAAAACCTTGCCACGTAAACCCACTACAATCGGTCAGCGGGTGGTGAGCAATTGCATTGTGCATCACTTGTTTGTACATACTGTTATTGCTTTCGTATTATCCCCATTGTATCATCATTATTATTATTGTTATTATTATTTTTGTTATTTTTTTTTCCCTGTCTTATTAAACTGTCTTTATCTCAACTCACGGGCTTCACTTTCCATTTCTCTCCCCCGTCCCAGAGAGGGAGGGGGGAGGGTGAGCGAACGGCTGCGTGGTGTTTAGCTGCCGGTCGGGTTAAACCACGACAGGCAGTTCTAGCATTTCCTTCCCACACTGTGAGGAATGTTTTAACAATTCGTGTCCATAAAGAACAATTCTGTTTGAATCCTGTCTGCCTCTGGGCCCTGCACTGGCAATTTAATTCTTGAACCACAGATGCAGTGTGTCCCAGTCTCCCCCTCATTCTAGTCAATTTATCACTTCTTAAATTTATGAACCTGTTTGCTTTTGTTATTCCGGACTTCTATTTCTAACACTGCTATAGATGTGTCTGTGAATGGCTGGGGAAGAATGTTTTAATTATTCGTGTGTCTGGGAGTTTCAGAACAACTGATAACAACTAGTGACTGTTATGGGATACTATGTGGATCTTTGGTATCTGGTTAGGGGGGGCCGAGAGATAAAGAGGAAGGAGAAAGAAGCTGAAGGGCGGCTGGGAGACAAGACTTGAAGAAGATGTTCCGTAAACTTGGTATGGTGCCCAGTAAGTACAAAGGTGGAGAGGAAGACTACGAGCCTTCAGCATGAAAGACCCCTAGAGACCCCCAGAAGAGACCCCAGAGGAGACTGCGCATGCTCTAGTAGGAGGGACTGCACCCCAGAAGCTAATTTTAATAATCTATTTTTTTTAGAAGTAGTAATGAATATGTATTAGTCTAGGAGCATAAAAATCAGCTGCTTGATGTAACTGGTGTGCGTCCTGGTGGAGCGGAGACTCCCGGTGCACCCAGCGCTGTTTGCTTGCCTCTATTCCTTTATATTCTTTCAATAAATCCTATTTTTTTTATTTAATCCTAATTTGATTCCTGAGCCATTTATAACAATTTGGGGGCTCGTCCGGGATGGCTATAGTTCCTGAATTCTGATTTAATCTAGGAGTGGCGCCCCACCATTTGGTGGCTCCTGTTTGAGTCAGATTGGGACTAATGCCATCCTGAACCTGAATAAAGGTAAGCAAAGAATTTGATTTTTTTTTTGAGCTCCCTTGCCGGCTGTTTTTTGCCCGTAATTCTGCGCGCGAAGATCCGGATGAAGACGACAGGGTCGTTTGGATACCGTTCGGTTGGATTCCGGTGTCCGGGATCGAACCGGACGAAGACGACAGTCGTTTGGATACCGTCTGGTTCGATCCCAGACGAAGACGCTTGTGGATACCGTCCGGTTGGACTCTGGACGAAGACGACTGATTCGTAAGATACCGTCCGGTTGGGTAAAGGTACGGTTGCCCGTGTTTGTGTGTGAGAGTGTAACTGAGGCTTCTAAAGTCTGCGTAGAAGTCTTTTTGTTTTCTCACTGGTTCTAATCTCCTGTCGGGGGGGCTGGGCTGGTGAAGAGAGGGATACGTGGGTGGGTGATAGGTCCTAAACCCCCTGCAAGACACTCTCACTGGGGGCAACCAAGGGCTGTGGGAATTGCCACTAGTAAAATTCCCGGATGGGTCAGATAAAATCGAAGACCAAGGACCAGAAAGGGAGCAAATTACCAGATATATGACCAAAAAGTCCATTATGAATAATTAGAGATTGGAACAATAGGGACCCCAGAAAATTAAAGAGTAAATTAAAAATGATCCAGTATTTTATGATAGAATGACCAAAAGAACCCTTAAGACCCCATGTATTTTGATCCACGGAGGACGGGGTCTGTCAGGCTTTGAACATTAATAGTAGAATACCTGTGGATCCGGAAAAAGAGCAAGCTGAAACATTGGAATTAGAAATTAGAGAGCAATTGATTAAGAATGAGTATGTGCTACATTTGTGCCTGTGCTGCACTTATACCACCAGAAAACAGGAGCCTCTCGGACCCCGAGAACCAGATCAAAAACAACCTCATGGTTCAGACTTTAATCAAGGGGTCTGAGATAAGGAGGACTGTTCACAAAGGGACAGGTTAGGAATATGTATATGTATAGGAATGTTCATGTATATGTAACTCTTTACTAGAGCAATTTGCCACGTTAGGCGTGCACGACTCTGGTGGGACTACCCGCCCCGTGCTGCATGGAACTGAGTAAACATACCTACTTTACAATCTTACTGATGGTGGAGTCAGCTTTCTGTGAGTCATTTTGGAGAGCCAGGCAGGAGACACTCTGCTCAGCTGCGGGATCAGCTGCAGCGCGGACGCCCCTAGGTGCACCCTGAGCGTTTTGCTCGGAGGGGACTCCACACTCGGCTGCTCACTGCAGGAGCAAAGATCTCCTGAAATCGCAGACAAACGGTATGTTTTCGGCTGTTGGAGGGATACTAACTGGAGTGGTAATAATTGTATGTGCTTTTATGTATGTATTTTGTGTTGTATATTGTAATATTTGCATATTGTATGTATTTTGTGTTGAAAGTATTTGTGTAAATGTAAGGGTTTGAAACAAAGTGTTACAAGTCACTTCACGAAGAACACAGTCAGAGACAATACTTGTTTGGTTGGTTATCATTCTAAATTATATTCCTGTGGTATGAATGAGATGTGCTGGAGGCCTCCGTGTGCGATTGTGCTGTGTGAGTGAGACGCAGCGTTGCTGCAAAGCAAGTGCAGAGTTACGATCCATGGTTCCGTACTCTCTGCAAGGGGAGTGGGCAGAGACGAATGAAGTGCTTGACAGACTGAAAAGAAGTGCTGTTTTATCCAAGTTTTGAGTGGTGGTGCCCGGTGTATCTTGTGTATCTTGTGTATCCTATTTTTTTTGCTCTTAAATGTTTTGACTGTGACAAGAAAAAGGCAGGAGCATGATATGACATGCTTCCTGCAACATATGAGGCCCGCACAGGCCGAGACCTGGACTCGCTGAGACCTGAACAGGCCGAGAGACCGGAGCAGCGCCGAGAGACTGGAGCGGCGCTGGGAGACCAGAGAAACTACGGAGGGACTACCGCTGGACGGAGAGAGCCCTGGGACGCTGCAGAGCCACGGCCGGCTCTGAGAGACACAGAATAGACCTGACAGAAGCTGCAAAACGCGGGGAAATTGAAGTAATTGCGGGACATCCGAGATCGAGTTGCTACGGGAGATCAGAGGCGTCAGTGGACACCGGCAGTCGACTCTCACCGTGAGGCGAGTCGGCACAGAGCAGAGGGGCGGACATCAGGACCCTGCAGCCTGTCTGACGTAACCATGGAGGCAGCGGCAGCAGCAGCTGTGCTGCTTCACTCCAGCATTCTTTTTATAAAAGGTTTATCTTGCAATGCAAAAAAAGACTATTAGTCCCCAGATTGGTGTTATAACCATTACTAATGACGACTTAGCTCTATTGCAGGGCAGGAGTGCAGAGACGCAGATTACACTGCCAAATGACCACCGGCAGGCTCTTTCACAAACCTAAGGTTGCAGCTGGCACTGCCTGCAGCCGTATAGCAGACGTTACACTCTCTTTCCTAACTAGTAATCATGTGTCTCATCCAGTTGTGGTGAATGGTCAGTGGCAAAAAGAAAAGGAGGATGCCACTGACACTAACAGCATGGGTAATAGGAGTAGTATAAGTGACACAGGTGACAGTGCGGGGCGCTCTGCCTGCTGCTCGCCTTCACCTGACTGTGCACTGCTGCCGACAGTGCTAGAGTAAAATGTGAAGACTGCTCAGATGGCAGTGATGAGAGTGCTTGTGTAGAAGATGTGTGCTGAATCTGACTTTGTGTGCAACAGTGGTCACTGTGTGCTAAACAGATGGCAGTGTGATGGGGACCCGGATTGTGAAGATGGGTCTGACGAAAGTGCTGAGCTGTGTCATATGAGAACAGTGTCATGGAAATGTGATGGTGAAAAAAGACTGTGACAGAGGAGAAGATGAAGAGAATTGTGGCGATGTGACAGAGATCCTTATTGTAAGGATGGAAGTGATGAAATTAACTGCCCTTCCTGGACCTGCAGGCCAGACCAGTTCAGATGTGAAGATGGGAACTGTGTCCATAGGAGTAGGCAGTGCAGTGGTGTGAGAGACTGTCTGGATGGCACTGATGAAGCAAACTGTAACAATGTTATTCAGTGCTCTGGACCTGGCAAATTCAAGTGCAGAAGTGGAGAATGCATAGATATCAATAAAGTGTGTAACCAGCAGAGAGACTGCAAGGACTGGGGTGATGAGCCCCTGAAGGTATGCATCATAAATGAGTGTGACTGTCCAGCTGGGTTTGAGTTTATAGACAAGAGAAACTGTGGAGACATTGATGAATGTCAAAACCCTGGTATCTGTAGTCAAATCTGTATCAACCTGAAAGGCTATCAGATGAATCCTGCTACAGGAACCTGGAAAGGGCCATACGGCAAAGCAAATTAGATAACTGTTATTTAACTTGTCAGAAGATAAAAAAGAAAGTATTTCAACAAGCAGCCACGAGAGGAAAGAATCACTGAACCCCCGATGTGAGGGACTGTACCTTGTTTTACTGACTACTGAAACAGCTGTGAGAACTGCAGAAAGGGACCCATGCATCCAGAATAAAAGGACCAGTAACAACTGAAACTTGGAGGGTTGAGTCCGCTCCTGGGGAACTGAAATTAAAGCTAAAGAAGAACTAATATCCTGGCAACGAGGCTCTGCATGAATTAAGGATGCCAAGTAAAGGGGACAAGCCTGAAGGGAGGAAAGGGAGAAGGCAAGACCGGCGCAGGACCCTCCACTGCGGTGTGTATGGTCTACCGAGGGAGGCAACCCCTATGGGTATGGACTGCCGAGTGAGAGGGCCTCGACCGGACTTCTCCCACACTAAGATCAGGTTGTCCAGGTTGTCCTGAGAAAATAACATAAGATCCTTTTTAAACCTATATAAAATTGTGATTCGTTTTCCAGGAGCTGGATCACCCTGACAGGCCGAACGGTAACACAAGCCTGAAGTGACCCTGAAAGCAGGCCTAACTCCTTGACTGAAGGCGTTTGCCTAATATGATCCAGATACGTGGGACACGTATCTGACAGACAGATCCTGGGACTATAGGACCCCAGTATATATACTTAATAGAATAATTAGGTTATTAGCTGTAATAGAAATAGTTATAAATGATGAGAACTGATCTAAATGAGTTATAAAGATGAGAACTGCTTTGTATCAAAATTGCCTAGCTTTGGATTATTTACTAGCACAAGAAGGAGAAGTCTGTGGAAAATTTAGCTTTAGTAATTGCTGTTTAAAAATTGATAAAAAGGGTGTTTCTTCCTAGTAGCTGATAGAATGTTATGTTCTGGTTTAGGATGAGAAGAATGTTAATAATATGATGATGTTTTAATTGTTTTTAATTGTTACAGAGCAGTGCTTACACCAAGCCAAGGACCAAGCCAAATTCAGCTTCTCACTGTCCTGCCAGCAGGCAGGCTGGGAGGAGGGCCAGACTGCTCGGGGTTAGGTTGGGAATCGGACAGCAGGTGGTGAGCAATTGCATTGTGCATCACTTGTTTCGTACACATTATTACTAGTAGTACTATTATCATCATTATTGTTATTATTATTGTTATTATTTTCTTGTTTTTATCTCAACTCACAGGCTCCACTTTCCCATTTCTCTCTCCCATCCCAGAGAAGGAGGGGGGAGGTGAGCGAGCAAACACAAACCTGGAAGGATATGGAATGGGATTTATTTTCATGGCTGCCTGGTGGACCATGGGTTAAAAGAGTGTTATTTTTATTGTCATGTGGTGTAATTATGTTATTGTATATACCTTGTATGATACCTTGCCTTACGTTATTAATACACCGGGTGATAAATAGTACATTTGTAATAACTTCATTAAAAAAGGAAGGGGATATGTCAATTATGATGTTTAAGAATTGGACCCTCCAAGAACGGACTGATGAAATCCAGTTATTAACAACAGAAGTGACACGAATTGTTGATATTAAAAAGAAGATAAGGGATTGTGAGGAATGTTTTAACAATTCGTGTCCATAAAGAACAATTCTGTTTGAATCCTGTCTGCCTCTGGGCCCTGCACTGGCAATTTAATTCTTGAACCACAGCTGCAGTGTGTCCCAGTCTCCCCCTCATTCTAGTCAATTTATCACTTCTTAAATTTATGAACCTGTTTGCTTTTGTTATTCCGGACTTCTATTTCTAACACTGCTATAGATGTGTCTGTGAATGGCTGGGGAAGAATGTTTTAATTATTCGTGTGTCTGGGAGTTTCAGAACAACTGATAACAACTAGTGACTGTTATGGGATACTATGTGGATCTTTGGTATCTGGTTAGGGGGGGCCGAGAGATAAAGAGGAAGGAGAAAGAAGCTGAAGGGCGGCTGGGAGACAAGACTTGAAGAAGATGTTCCGTAAACTTGGTATGGTGCCCAGTAAGTACAAAGGTGGAGAGGAAGACTACGAGCCTTCAGCATGAAAGACCCCTAGAGACCCCCAGAAGAGACCCCAGAGGAGACTGCGCATGCTCTAGTAGGAGGGACTGCACCCCAGAAGCTAATTTTAATAATCTATTTTTTTTAGAAGTAGTAATGAATATGTATTAGTCTAGGAGCATAAAAATCAGCTGCTTGATGTAACTGGTGTGCGTCCTGGTGGAGCGGAGACTCCCAGTGCACCCAGCGCTGTTTGCTTACCTCTATTCCTTTATATTCTTTCAATAAATCCTATTTTTTTTATTTAATCCTAATTTGAATCCTGAGCCATTTATAACACACACCCAAATGGATCACCTTGCACACCCCCTGGGGCACTCTCGAGGTTTGTATGGGACTGAAAGGAGAGAGTTTCCTTCTCAGTGCTGGCATGCTCGGCTCAGCTGTGGCCCTACAGGAAAGGGGATCTACAGGAAAGTGCTCCCTGAGTGCAGGGAGAGAGAGAGAAAAGCTGCTCCCTGACAGGGCGGCTCCAGCCCCACCCTCTGACAGCCCTGGCGGCCATTTGGCAGTTCTGCCTGCCCCCCGCGCCACAAGCTGGCTGAGGCCTTGGGCTGTCCCCAGCACGGCTGTCAGTGGTGTCGGGCGGCATCTAGAGCCAAGAGGCCTTTCTTGTTCTTTGTGCTGAAGGGAACGTGCTGTCTGGAGCGAGCAGTGCCGCTTTTCTCCGCATTCCGGGGCTGTCATGGTAAGTGACATGGCCTCTCACTTTGAGGGCCCTGTTTTTCGTCAGCATTTGTGAGGGGCTTCTGCATCCCCCCCGCTCACTTGTTGCGGCCAGGGCTTCCCCCCAGGATGTCTGGGCAAGGCCCATGCCGCTGGGCAGGCTCTGGGTGGGCCTCGTCCCCTGCAGGGGCAGGCGTCTGCCGCTGAGCCCACAGCCCAGGAGCGGCTCCCGCACTCGCGGCTGCCCCTGCCCGGGCTGCTGCCGCTGCTTCTGGAACCTTCCTGCAGCCTTCCAGTTGCTGCTTTGGCAGTATGCACAAAAGAAGAGCCCAGCTCCAGCAGAAGGACGGGGTCCATTCTGCCTGGTGCCCATGGCCAGAGTGGGCAGGCCAGCATGTCGCTGGTGCTGGCACTCGAGGCTTTCCCTACTTGTTGGGAACTGCTTGGAGGGAATTTTACGGAGCTGAGGGTGTTGGCTGTGCTCTTAGTAGCCCAGCTCCACTTTAGAGGGAAAAAAGGAGGGAGCTGGGAAAATCCGTGACATTGAGGCCATCTCCAGGGCTCTGCAGAGTGACACTGCCTGGCACCTTCTCATGAGCTGTGGCCAAGGCATGAGGGCCCATCTTCTTGCTTGGAGAAGCCCCAGAAATACTGACCCGTGTTCCTGATTTCTTGCTTTTCAGGGTGTCACAGTACCTGGGCTGGGCACCTTCTTTGCTGTTAAACAGGAGCGGCCCATGGCAGGCTTTAAGCTCCTCGATGTAAAGAAGCCCGTCTTCCAGGTTTCGGAGCACTTTGCCAATGTTCATGGACTCCCTTACAAGAAAGAAACTTTTCCTGTTAAGAAAGGAGATAACTTGCAGGACCCCCACGCGCGGGGACTTTGGGCTGCATGCTCAGCTGCTGCTGGGAGGGCAGTGGAGGGTTACACAGCTCCGCCAGGAGGTCCACCTCCCCAGACACCTGGAGGTCAAGAGTCAAAGCCATCAGCATGTCCCAGCCCCAGTGAGCAGGCAGAGAGCAGGCCAGCAAGTCCTCCTTCAGTGTGCACAAATGAGGTGTACAGAGCGCCTCCCCCCACAGCAGTGTCGCAAGAATCAAAGCCACCAGCCTGTCCCACTCCCAGTGAGCACAGCACTGTGGCGATGGCCGAGAGACAGGGACACGACCAACATGCCTCCAGTGCCTGTGACGAACATCTGTATGAAACAGCCCGGATCATCATCTCTGCAGTCCTACGCCGTGCTGTAGCCATGAGCCAGGGAGCCCCAAGCAAGGCACCAAGTGCTCCCTCGGCCGCAGGGCCCAGGGTGCCTCCTCCCACAGCAGAGCCTGCAGACTCTGCATCCTCAGCCTCTGCCTTGGCTGGAGGCCCTGTGGGGGAGGCCAGCGAAGCCCCTCTCGCTGCAGCAGCAGCAGAGGAAGAACGAAAAGAAGTGGCTTCTCCTTTGGCTGGAGGCCCTGTGCGCGAAGTCAGCAAAGACCCTCTCGGTCCAGGAGCAGTGCCGCAAGAAGGAGCAGTGGCTTCTCCCTGGGCTGGACAACCTGGGGAGGAAGCCAGTGAAGCCCCTCTTGGTCCAGCAGCAGCACCAGAGGAAGAAGAAATGGCTTCTCCTTTGACTGCAGAGCCTCTCAGGGAGGACAGCACAGATCTTCTCAGCCCAGCAGCAGCTGATGAAGCAGGAGCAGTGGCTTCTCCCTTGGTTCCTGGGCACCAGGTAAGCACAGAGCGCGTAGTGGGCACGAGGCCCTCAGGGAGCTTTGCAGCACCCACAGAAGCATCACAGGGAGACACAGGACAGCGCCCCAGTGTGAGAAAAGTCTCAATATTGTTTCCAGTCAGGGTCTTCTGTGAAGCTATTTTATTCACGGTTGCAATGGCGGGCCTCCTGCGAGCAGGAGCGCACACGAAGAGTATGCACACGAAGAGACCTTTTCTTCCCTATTACCCGACACCTGACTCATGGTGACCCTGTTTCCTCATGGGCTGTGTGCTACGGGTTTACAAACTCCTCGATGCCTTTCGATAGCATATATGTACAATTTTATTTGACCAACCTTTAATTTCTCCTTTTCCTTTCCTTCATCTCTCGTGACTAGAGGGCCTGTGATTTTTCTTTTTCTACTAATTTTGCGCAGCTCATGCTGGTTGTCTTAGCTATCCTCCTTATTCTGGGACAGCGGGACCTTCCCTTTATCTGCTTAATGTCCTCCCCACTGCTTTGCTACTGCCATGCCTGCACAATCCCTTTTGACTATGCAAGGTTAGCAGAGTTTTCCACTGCAAAAACACCAGCCACTGCAAAAACACAGCTTTGTTTCTCACAATGCCCCCCTCTTCTTTTCTCACTCCTACTGCTGTTTCTGCACTTCTACACGTCCTCCGTTCTTGAGCTTTTCCAACATTAGGGCCCAGTGGTTTTCTTCCAAAGTCAGGGGGATGCCAGATATGCAATGCCTTTATCATTGTAACACCAACAAACAGCTGTTTGAGCCAATTCCAGTCAGGTAACCGCAAAGTCAGTTTCTCCCAAATGTTTCTAAATCCCCTGGAAGCGTCATCTTGAGCCGCTCTGAGTAGGATTGGTTTCTTTCCCAAATACTTTGGAGATCAGTCACATTCGCCCCCTTTGATCTACATGCCTAGAGCAACTAGCAGTAATTACAGCACACTCTCTCCTCTGAGGCTACTAATAAACCGAATACCACTTGGTTCCAGAGTACTGTTTCTGACAAGCTTAGCTCCTCTCGCAGTGCCTGGGCTGCATGCAGAGTGTTATTTTGTAGTTCTTCAGTGAGTGAAATTCCCTGTTTCGGTTTCCTAGAGGATTATCTGGAGTCCTCGTAATTCTGCGTGCGGTCTCAAGGGGGCTTTGGCGTTGTGGGTCTTCAATAATAGGTACACGTGGAATTATTGCCCCCAGGGTGCAAGCTCCCTTCCAGCCAAGGGGCAACACCTTCCTGGATTTATTGCCGCAGAGCCAGAGCTACCCCTTGCCATTGGGGACAGGCCATCCCGTTACAGGATTCTCATGTTGTATCTGCTGTACAGCAACTTCTACTGTTACTGTTACAAGTGTTACTCTAGAGTGAGGAGTCACTCACTTCACAGCAGTACTTTGTCTCAAGCAGATCCGATACTTTGTCTCAAACACATACACTTACACATATACTTCCTTGCTGGTGCAGCTCCTGCTGCCTCTGCTGCAATATTAGGGTTAGAGGGAGCATAACTTGACTCCTCCTGCGGAAAAGGAGTCTTATTGTTTACATGTAAACTTGAAGCGGGAATTTTCATCGGACCTGTGTTGTGGCCAAAGGAGCAAAGTTCCTTTTAATGGCTTTTCAGGCCAGACAATTGAACAATATCTAACCTGTGCTTTTTTATCCTTTTCCCTAGTTTTGGGGTTGTTTTTCCAATTCCTTTTCTTTCTCCCCAAAGGACTAGCTTTACGCACCATTCTGAGGATTGTGCTTCTGAAGATCTCCAAGGATGGAGACGCCACAGCCTCTCGGGGCAACCTGTTCCAGCAAAGACACCGTTGTGTTACCAACACTGTTTCAGCCACAACTCTGAAGCATAGGACCTGTTTCAGCAGCCAGAGAAGCTGCGGGCTAAACAGCAGCGTGGCACAGCTGTGGCTCTGCCGCTGAAAGCTTCTCCACAGCTTGCTCTTAAAGCAAGGAGCAGGGAATCTTCCTGCGGCTGCCCAGGGCTTTCTTCTCGCAGCCCCGCCAGAGCAAGCCTCAAGACACCTCTCCGCCAGCTCCACCGCCTCCCTGGTGCCCGCCTTCTCTGGGAGCCCTTCACAGTGCCTAGAGCCACAGGCCTCTGGCTGCCCGGACACGGGAGGAATCCCTGCTCCTGCTCCTGCTCCTGCTCCTGCTCCTGCTCCTGCTCCTGCTCCTGCTCCTGCTCCAGCTGCACTGCCAGGGCTGCCCGATGGGCGTCCAAGCTCGAGTGCAGTCTCTGCTGATGTGTGGGCAGTCAGGCAAAAGAGCCAGGAAGCTTACGCGGACGACCGAGCAGAGCATCTCACAGAATCACAGAATTTCTAGGTTGGAAGAGACCTCAAGATCATCGAGTCCAACCTCTGAGCTAACACTAACAGTCCCCACTAAACCATATCCCTAAGCTCTACATCTAAACGTCTTTTAAAGACTTTCAGGGGTGGTGACTCCACCACTTCCCTGGGCAGCCTGCTCCAATGTCTAACAACCCTTTTGGTAAAGAAGTTCTTCCTCAGATCCAATTGTGAGGAATGTTTTAACAATTCGTGTCCATAAAGAACAGTCCTGTCTGCCTCTGGGCCCTGCACTGGCAATTTAATTCTTGAACCACACATGCAGTGTGTCCCAGTCTCCCCCTCATTCTAGTCAATTTATCAAGTCTTCAGAAAATACTCCTCAAATTTATGAACCTGTTTGCTTTTGTTATTCTGAACTTCTATTTCTAACAGTTACAGCCTTTTTTTTGTCTTCTTCAGGATTAACTTAACACTGCTATAGGTGTGACTGTCCCTGTGAATGGCTGGTGAGGAATGTTTTAATTACTTGTGAAGTGTCAATAAGAAAACTATTTGTGTTTGTATGAAGCCTTTGATGTCTGGGGGTTTCAGAACAACTGATAACAGCTAGTGACTGTTATGGGATACTGTGCAAGCCTCTGATATCTGGCCAGGTGGCCAGAGGGACCCAGAGGGACCACGGGAGACTGATGCGCGTGCTCCAGTAGGAGGGACTGGACCCCAGAAGCTAATTACAATAACCTTTTTTTTTTAGAAGTAGTAATGCGTATGTATTAGCCTAGGAGCACAAAAATCAGCCACTTGATGTAACTGGTGTGTGTCCTGGTGGAGCGGAGACTCCCGGTGCACCCAGCACTGTTTGCTTACCTCTATTCTTTTAATAAATCCTATTTTTTTATTTAATCCTATTTTGAAGACTGAGCCATTTATAACACAACCTAAAACTCCCCTGGCGCAACTTAAGCCCATTCCCCCTCGTCCTGTCACCAGGCACGTGGGAGAACAGACCAACCCCCACCTCTCTACAGCCTCCTTTAAGGTATCTGTAGAGAGCGATCAGGTCGCCCCTGAGCCTCCTTTTCTCCAGGCTGAACAAGCCCAGCTCCCTCAGCCGCTCCTCGTAGGACTTGTTCTCCAGACAAGTCTCCTGGCAGAGCAGGTAACGAGCACTTGATGGGAGCAGTTAGGGAGCTAAGCTGACTCCCCTGAGAAAGACTGAGCTGGGGCTGAGCCAGGGGCACTGGCTGGAAGGAGCCAGAGGTGCCTGCCAATGCAGACCCTGCTGTGGGTGTGTGAGACGGTGTCCCTGGGGTGTCTGCCAGAATATGGGCTTGAGGGCCCCATGGCAACCACCGGGGCATTGTGATGCGTACCCAAAGGCCATTGTGACACGGAGGGGTACCCACGGCAACGGTGTCCCTTATAAAGCCCGAGCCCCGGGCTGCCCACTCACTCTCAGGAGAGCAGCTCTGTCAGGAGGCAGCAGCTCCCCTGGGTGCCCGTTGGAGTTCTTGCTCAGAGGACCTGGAGCACAGCATGGAGGAGCAGCAGAATAAGGATGACTCCCAGCCCGCTGAAGGGCAGCGGAGCGTACAGGAGCGGCGCCAGGTGAGGCTCAGGGAGCGAGACAGGGACAGCAGCGTGACGGGATGGCACCGAGAGCACCAGGATGAGGAGAACGGTGCTGCAGCGAGTCGGCCAGCTGGCCCTGAGCCCCTCGGACCCGGACACAAATATTCCCAAACCTGGGGCTTCTCCAAGAAGAGCCCACCCCCAGGACAGCCGAAGCCCGCGTGGCCCTGGCAGTTCTGTGCCCGGAGGCACAAAGAGCAGCGTGGCCTAATTCAACCTGGCTGTGCGCAGCCAGGAGCTGCCTCCACCGTCCCTCCATGCGGACAGGCTGCCGGTGCGGTCGTGCCCAGAGAGCGTGCGTCACACTGGCAGCTGCCACACGGAGTCGGGAGCCCCAGGAGGGTTCGGTCGAACATCTTTGGCAGCCCTGGCACCCTCCGACGAGCAGACGGCACTTGCAGGAGGAGACAGGCAGGGCATTACCCTGGCAGGCTGAGCCCGGCTCTGCTTGGGGAGCTGCCAGGGCGTGCCGGGGGCCGCTGCAGGGCAGCTCACAGCAGCACTTCTAGGGGGGACGTGGAGGGAAATGGCAGAAATGGCCCAAGTAACTTGGCCTTTCTCCTCGCCTTCTCTTGCAGATGGAGCAGCCGCAAGACATGAAGACACTGCCTCACCGTGGGGTGAGGCAGGCCGAGAGAATCCAGCTGCCAGCCGTGCCACCTTTCCCAAGGCTGACAGTGACTCAGACAGCAGCACCCAAGCAAGTGCCTGCAGCACAGACATCATCGTCTGAAAGGGCCACTTGCAAGCTGCCCCCTCTGCAAGCAGCAGCCTCTGCATCTTCAGGGGGAGGAAGGGCAAAGTCATTGGGAAAAGAGCCCCGCAGCCAGCAAGAGCTTTTGCCACCACTTCCGTGCATCTCTGGTGAGAGGGACAGGGCTGTGAGGGCAGAGAGGCGGGAACGTGTCCCACACAGCCCTGTGGCCCCTGCTGAGGATGTGGAGTACTCAGTACGGTCCTTCGTCTCCACAGTCATAAGAAACGCTGTAGCCTGCA
Organism: Netta rufina; assembly: GCF_964035555.1. NCBI lineage: Eukaryota > Metazoa > Chordata > Aves > Anseriformes > Anatidae > Netta > Netta rufina. The sequence continues at coordinate 8,178,458 of NC_140123.1, forward strand.
ACGAGCAAGCCAAGAGCAGGGCAAGGCTTTCTCCATCAGGCAGAGGTCCCAGGACCAAAGGCCACAGAACACCACCTCTCCCCACAGCAGTGCCCCGGCATTTGAAGAAGAGCCGGCACCCTGCCCCACACAGCCCCACCGACTCTTTCACGGCGCTGCAGGACACAGCACAGTCTGTTGTGTCTGAAGTCATGTCAAAGACGATGGCTAAAATGCGGGAACAAGGCCAACGACCGGCAGCACTGGGGGACCCGGCACACATGGGGTGCCCAGTGACAGCAACAAGATCAGCCGGCGTCCAGACTGACATGGAGAGCAGGTGGACCGCTGCTCTGCCAGCGTTCGATCGTCGGGGAGGTGCAGGAAAAACAACTGCCAGCAGAGACCCTGCACCAGCCAGCCCAGGCAGGGTTGAAAAGCACAAGCAAGAGAGAGCCCACGACGTCAAACCCAGGCAGGGGAGCAGCAAGGAGGGGACAAGCCAGGGCCGAGGCAGGAAAGAAAGCGGTCCTGTGGGATGGGACAAACAGGAGGAGATTGTCATCTTCAACTCCTGGATCAACCCCAGGTTCGCCACACTCTTCCAGGAACCGGCGGCTTTTCCCCCAGAAGAAGGCGGCTCATCCAGCACCGTGGACAGGGAGGCCGCAGCACAAGAAGCAGAAAACCCAACAAGCGCCTCTCTTGGCTCATCAGAGCCCACGGACACTGAACTCTCAGCTGCTGCCCTGGCAGAAGGTCCCGGGGAAGAGATTGTCATCTTCAACTCCTGGATCAACCCCAGGTTCGCCACACTCTTCCAGGAACCAGCGGCTTTTCCCCCAGAAGAAGGCGGCTCATCCAGCACCGTGGACAGGGAGGCCGCAGCACAAGAAGCAGAAAACCCAACAAGCGCCTCTCTTGGCTCATCAGAGCCCACGGACACTGAACTCTCAGCTGCTGCCCTGGCAGAAGGTCCCGGGGAAGAGAGGCACGGATCGCCTCTCACAGCACCAGCACCAGCACCAGCAGAGAGGACGCCAGCAAGTCCTCCCTCAGCCCCTATTTGCGAAGATGAGGGGTACAGAGCGCCTCCCCAGACACCTGGAGGTCAAGAGGCAAAGCCATCAGCATGTCCCAGCCCCAGCGAGCACAGCACTGCGGTGGTGGTTGAAAGCCAGGGACGCGCACGACACGCCTGCAGTGTCTCTGAGGAAGAGCTGGATGAAACATCCGAGATTGTCGTTGCTGCAGTGCTACTCCATTCTGTAGCCCTCATGCAGGGAGCCACCAGCAAGGCACCCACTGCTCCCTCGGCTGCATGGCCCAGGGTGCCTCCTCCCACCCCAGAGCCTGTTGACTATACAGCAGTTGATGAAACCGGAGCAGTGGCTACTCCCTTGGCTACGGTTCCTGGGCACCAGGTAAGCCCAGCGCGCGTGGTGGTCTCCAGGCACCGAGGGCAGCCCGAGGCAGAAGCAGTGCGTGGGGTGTGCGTGCTGGGGAGCTGCCTGCTGCTCTCCATTCCCAGACGCCCCAGGCACAAGGGCTGACATCCCTTCCATCACCCACCTGTGCTCTTGCTCTCCCCATGCAGGTTGCCGCCGAGCAGGGAGGCCAAGCGCAGTCCTCCTGCACCAAAGCTACACCAGCAGACGAGCCAGCAACGTGCCAGAAACAAGAGTCGTCCCGGGGACTTTTGGATGGGCCTGTTCAGAGCAGCGAGCAGGAGCAAGGGCTAGGTACGCGCAGGGGGGCTGGCTGGTCCTGGGCCACCCCTCCCCTTGGGGGAAAGGCCTTGGTGGTGGTGTGGGGGGAAGGCAGGGGCTTGCCCATCACCCGCTCAGGCGCTAACCTACACCTCTCTGTCTCCCACAGGCATCCATGACCTCGCACAAGCCCCGGCACACCAGCCACGGCCCACCCACATCAGGAGACAGGCGCTTCGGGCTCTGTGCAGTGCTTTGTGCTGCAGCTTCATCGCAGAAGAGTGGGAGTAGCAGCGCCCAGCTGCCAGCACCAGGAGGGCGCTCGGTGCTGGCAGCTGACATCACTGATAGGAACAGGACAGTGCCCCAGGAATTCAGGACAGTGCCCCAGGAATTCAGATGCCCCACCACATCCTGCCCCCAGCCTCAACTCATCTGCGGCTGCCTTCTGCTGGGAATAAAAGCTCAGGCAGACTTTTGCCCCCAGTGCTCCTCTCTGTGTCGTTGGTCTCAGGAGAAAGAGTGGTGCAGGCCACGCCAACCTGGTGCCCTGGGCCTCTCACAGTCATAGAATTATAGAACCATAGAATCCTTTAGGTTGGAAAGCACCTCAAAGATCATCACGTCCAACCGTTATATACACATAGCAACTGGCAACGCTCCTCCTGTGAGGCTGAATGTACCATGCCAGTTCTCGTGGGTGAGGAATGTGCCAGCATGTCGCAGGAAGCACGGCCGAAAGCACGACAGACACCAGTATGGTCAGATCATGCTCCATTCTATTGCCCGAATAGCCTAACTTTTCTAGTGAACTTAGCAGGGGCGGATAGTGTCTCACCCAAGATTATTGGTCAAAAGCACTCAGACAAACAACTACAAGAAAACAACCCCACCTGCAAGAAAACAAGCCCCTTGTGATTAGCAGTCACGTAGACCTTGTCCTTGAAGCCAGATGCTGGTAACAATGTTTTTCTGAATTCCTCAATTGGGCAATGTGGGAACACTGTCATGGGAATTTCTCACAGTTGCCCCGGTAGCTTGGTTTGCTCAGCTGCAGCAAGCCATGGGATTTTTGCTGTTTCAAAAAATCCCTCAACAGTTCCCTCCCCCCCCACCTTTTTTTTTTCCTTTTTTTTTTTTTTCTTTTTCTTTGAGCAAACCAAGCCCGATGTAACAGTTTTGCAAGTAACCCTTTAACCACATTTATTACAATACAACACGCAATGATGATTAACACCACAACAAACAGAATCCTTAATCCCTCTTTGACTAATCTCAGTAACCATCTATGCATCGTTTCAAACAAATCAGCGAACCATTGATTGAAAGGATTGATATCATATTGAATCTTTCTCATGTGCTCTTTCAGGAAAATAACGGATTTGTGAATTGACTCATTATGATCGAAAAGGTTTAAACAGCACATTCCGTCAAAGTCCTCACACCCATGCCTTTGAGCCAAAAGCAAGAAGTCAATAGCAGCTTGATCCTGTAAAAGCACATGTTGCAGACTATTTTGATCTGGTAACACCTCCTCAAGTATCTCTGTCGTGGCATGGGCTTGCTTCTCGGCCCAGCATACCAATTTTTCTAAGTTCTTAAGTGCGGCTGCAGAGGCCATTTTGGCACTAAAATTGCCAATGCCGCTCTAGCTGCAACACCAAGCAATTCAACATTATCATTGCGATCCGGTGCGAGCAATGCCCATTTATGTCTGGTGACCTCACGCAACTGCGACAAGCTAGGAGCAAATGTAATGAGTTTATCTAAGCAACATGGACCTCCGATAGCATTTGCAGGGACACCTTGCCAGGCCCTATCCCCACAAATCAGAAAAACATCAGGAGGTAAGGCCATAGCTGTACGATTGTTCCAAACGCTACAGTTGTTACCCCTTGTCTCCGTGCCATAAACCCCTAAACCCTGCCTGGCAGTGTCATTGTAATCACAGGTGTTATTTGTATTTCTGTACCGGTATGGCCCTTTCCAAGTTCCTGTAGCAGGATCTCGGTAATTCATTCTTATTTGTGGTAACACATTTGGTGCTGCTATATTTATTGTTTGAAAATGAATACTTGCAGGAGGGTCTTCTCGGTCCCTACTCAAGCATAAGCGATTCAAGACAACCAATGCCTCGGACAATCGTTCATCGATGTTCTTGATCTCTTTTAATCTCACTAATTGTTCCTTTCAAACCTGATGTGACGCTAGCAAGACCTTGCAGTCTTGTGTCTTGATGAAGGATGAGGATGACATTTTGCAGGAAGAACACAAGGCTTGGTGAGAGGTTAGTTACTACGGAAACACGCGAGTATGGTCAAGAGAGTACTAGGGCTTCTCCTGCCCAAAAAGTGGCCCAGCTGCGGTGCATTTACACTAATGCATGCAGTATGGGTAACAACCAGGAGGAGCTGGAGGCCACCGTGCTAGAAGGAAACTATGACGTAGCTGCCATCACAGAAACCTGGTGGGATGATTCCCATGACTGGAGTGTGGCTGATGATGGCTACAAACTGTTCAGAAGGGATAGGCCCATGTCCTTGAAGACGAAATCATCAGCCTGCTTCTTTGCAAGGGCATAAGAGAAAAAGAGCAGGGCTATCCTGGATGCAGCGCTGCACGGTGTCCTGGTGTGCAAGGACAGCCAGGCATATTTCAGGACAGCTGCTGGAGGTACACCTAATGGAAAAGAAGCAAGGAGCAAAGGAACTAAGGCATGCCTGAAGAGGAGGGCAGTCCCGTCTGGGTATCTGCTACTCATCTGTGAGCCTGAATGTCTGAGCAAGGGAGATAACTCGTCGCTGTGCTCAAATGCAGGCTGAGGTGTTGGCTGACTCAGAACGAACCGCTAGGTGTATGCAAAAAAATAAGTCAGAGCCTTCTTGCTGTCCCGGAGGGCAACTGACATACCACAGATGACATCACGACGGCTCAAATCTCCTCTTTCTAAAACGTGGTGCCTCTGCCAAGCCTACCTTGTGAGAACAGTTGCTGGCCCTATACTTTCCGTTAGGGTGCCATTCATCTGTCTTCTCACCAGGAAAAGTTTCTTTCTTATAATGGAGCCCGTGAATTCTGGCAAAGTGTTCTGAAAGCTGGAAGATGGGCTTCTTTACATCAAGGAGCCGAAGGTCTGCCATGGGTAGCTCCCAGTTAATAGCGAAGAACGTGCCCAGCCCAGGGATTGCGACCCCCTGAAAAGCAAGGAAGGAGGAAGAGTATTTCAGTATTTCTGGCACTGGAAATCCAGCGTGGGGCTTCTCCTAGCCAGAAGATGGGCCCTTGTGCTTTGGCCACTGCTCCTGGGAAGGTGCCAGAAGGCGTCACTGCGGAGAGCCCTGGAGATGGCCTCAGTGTGTGGGAGTTTCCCAGCTCCCTCCTTTTTGTCCCCTACAGAAGAGCTGGGCTAGGAAGAGCACAGCCAACAGCCTCAGCTCAAGTGGAATCCCTCCACGTGGTTCCCAACTAATAGGGAAAGCCTTCAGAACCGACTCCGGCTCCATGCTGGCTTTCCCAGTTGGGCCATAGGCAACACACAAGCACCAGGCAGTACGGATCCCGTCCTTCTGCTGGAGCTGGGCCCTTCTTTTGTGCATATTGCTGGAGCAGCTAGGGGCCCTGGGCACATCTGCAGCTTGCAGGCTACCGCTGGGGTGTTTCTTCTGCTTGAGGAGGCGGGCTGTGGGGTGGCAGCTCCTGGAAGGAGCAAGCTACGAGGAGAGGACGAGGCTGCAAAGCCCACCTTGTTCAGTCTGACTTGACATCCAATGGAGTGGGATACTGCATCCCAAACTTTCACAATCCCTGAAAAGCAAGGGAAAGAAAGGTCATGCTGCAAGCCAGCCCGCTCCTGCAGCACAGCCCTGGTGGCCGAGGGAGCCAGTGCCCATGTCCTGGGCTCTTGGCAGTGACAGCCCCTGGGACACCTCTCTGCCCTTCCCTTCCGAATGTCACAGATGCCACAGATGACATCTCGATGGCTCAAATCTCCTCTTTCTAAAACGTGGTGCCTCTGCCAAGCCTACCTTGTGGGAACAGTTGCTGGCCCTATACTTTCCATTAGGCTGTGCCCAGGTCAGGAGACTGATAGCTGCCACGGGGCTGCAGCAAATTTTAGGTCTCTGGATAACCATGGGGTGGTGTCTGGGAACCGCAGCCCAGCCACGCTCTGTGTTTACAGCACATGTAGTCTTAGAGACTGAAATGCAGGAGTAAGATACTTAGAGTTTTAATAACAGTTTTCATCTGATGAACAAGAAAACAGGAAAACACAGGAGATCTGTGAACAGAATCAGCATCTTCACTAATGTTCAGTAAAAACATTGACCATTTTCTGCTGTTTTAGGTGGCTTTGTTATCTCTCAGGAACTCCTTGCATTCCTCTTCTGCCGGGACCTTTTGCAAAGCCGTTAAAAACTCGCCTTTACCTGAGAGCTTCTCGGCAGCTAAAGCAGCAAGCTTTGTATTAAACCTATACATCGTGGCTGCGCTTGGAAAGCACTTCTGTGAGATGAAAGGTGTAAGGTGTTCTTAGCATCACCTTGAAACCTAGCTCAGTAAGGTCTTTATAGTACTAGAGAGAGTTGCACTTGTCCTTGAAATATGCAAGCATGTGCCGTTATGCTTATACAGTGCTGCGTATTTACACACACCATAAATAAGTTCTTACCTGCTGAGCCTGGGTAACCATATCCTTATGGACTGTGTCTAAACTGACATTCGACTGGGTGATTAATGCCGATACAATGGTCTCTGCTTGTTCTTCGGCAAAGCCTGAAAAACAGGTGAAGGATGAGAAATTAAGGTAACATTAGAAGGCTGGGTGACGAGTAGAGCAAGAGGTCCACAATAAATCGGGACACTCAAGTGCTGTACCTAACTACAGTAGCAAATGGGAAATCGCACGGTTACTGAAAACTGATGGTGAAAGCTGGTCGCTGTGACGTCTCACTACGTGAAAAACAGACAATGCTGCAAAAAGATCGTTACCTTTTAATATACTGAAACAGTCTTTGCAAGCAGCTGATGGGACTACCAATATTTCTGTACCGTGTTTAACTGCTCATGCATTAAAAAAATAGAGGATGTAGGACAGAGGGTGTAGGAGAGGGTGTAGGACAGAAAGAGCAGGGTCTCCTGAATGCAGCGCTGCACGGTGTCCCGATTAATGCTGGTGTGCAAGAACAGCCAGGCATAATTCAGGACACCAGCTGGAGGTACACCTAAGGGAAAAGAAGCAAGGAGCAAAGGAACTAAGACAGGCCTGCAGAGGACGGCAGTCCCGTTTGGGCAGCAGCTGGGCCCTCCAGCACTGATGCCCTGCTGCTGCTCTGCACCTGCAGCTGCTCCAGCTGCCCAGAGGAGAAGTCAACCGCCAACGCAGCCATCAGGGTGCCAACAGCACAGACAGGGACGTTTCCAGGAGCCGCTACCGGCCAGAAGGTGCTAGGCGTTGCTGGCATGTAGTGGGATACTGCATCCCAAACTTTCACAATCCCTGAAAAGCAAGGGAAAGAGAGGTCATGCTGCAAGCCAGCCTGCTCCTGCAGCACAGCCCTGGTGGCCATGTGGACTGGTGCCCGTGTCCCGAGACCCTCCCTCTCTCTCCCCACAAGAAACTGTGGCTCGAGAGGGCTGTGCGGGTGCTTTTTCTTGAGGCAACTCCTGTCGGGATCACCATCATCTGGGAGGTGCATGAGAGTTGGGAACATGAGGTGGCTGCTGCACAGGATGGCAGCACTCCTGGCCTCCATCTCCCTCTGTCCCTTCTCCACTCGTAGGAGCGGAGGCTTCCCCTAGCCCAGCAAAATTGTCATGGCCCCTGCAAACACTGTCCCGATGGGCTTATCGTGCTCCCAGCCAGAAATGGGAAAGAATAGAGGAGACAGCTGCCAGCTCTTCTCTTCCCGTTTCTCACAGCTCATATGCAGCACGGCTGAGGCTGCTTGCCACTGTCTTTATTCAGTAATATTTAGCTTGCACATGCCAGCACCTTTCACATTCGTTCCATACGCAAGTCTTCTCACTCAGCCTAAGGAAGGGAAGAGAAAGGAGGAAGGTTCTAGGTTGATGGAGACATACTCACAAATACTTGCCTTTTTCAGCAAGAGACCCCAAAACGGAGGTTTCCTTAGACCCGTCCTCATCTCATGAACTCAGCCCCGAACACTGCTGCCATCTCCTGTCAGTTAACCCCAATAGGTTATAAAATGAGCCCCACAGCTGCTCGCTCACTCCCCTGCAGTGGGGTGAGTAAGAGAATCAGATGGGTCAAAGTGAGAAAAGCTGCAGGTTAATGGGACGACATTTTTATAGGTAGAGCAAAAGCTGCACCTGCAAGCACTGCCAGGAGCCAGCTCTCACATTGCCTGCTCTTAGTGTCTTTCTCCATCCTCACTACTACTCCCTTGTTCATCTTCTCTGTGTCCCCTGGGGTGTCTGAGGAGCTGTTCATCTCCAACCCCTCCAGATTCTATGCGGTCAGTCAGGGGCCACAGAAGCAAGCATACTCACTTGGGAAAGATAACAATGCTACCAGAGCTCATCTGCGAGAGGGCCAGATGTGGCTGAACGCATCATCCCTCGCCCCTGCGAGAGAAGCAGCCCTGGGTGAGATCCCATCCAGGACAGGATCCCCTTCACAGCAAAATCAGCTAACCTTCAGGCTGCTCAGGCAAAAAAACAAACCTTCCTCCCTTCCTTAGAAACAACAGAAGCCGCTCAGCTAGCATGCACACCCAGGTATAACATTGCCTGACTTTGTGCGTAGGTGAGACTCAACTGCCTCAGACAGGAGATAAGTCAGACCCACCACAAGTCCTTCTGGATGGCCTCGGGACTTCCCAAGAACCCTGAGCAGTGGTGAAGCCCTCAGAAACTTACACTGAGACAGGTTTCCAGAGAACCACACAGCCAGTGGCCTTAAAGCTGAAGTCTTGATCCTGCTGCTCTGCCATGGTGTGCTGAGGAACGCAGTCGGTGGAAAACTGCATTTGGACTCTGCTCTTGCGGAAGACCAGATGGCCAATGTCCTTGAAGACGAAATCAACAGCCTGCTTCTTTCTAAGGGTGCAAGAGAGGAAGAGCAGGGTCTCTTGAATGCGGCGCTGCACCGTGTCCCGAGGAATGCCGGTGTCCAAGAACAGACAGGCATAATTCAGGAAAAGAAAACGAGATACACCTAACGGAAAAGAAGCAAGGAGCAAAGTAACTACACAGGCCTGCACAGGAGGGCAGTCACCTCTGGGCCTCTGCTGGACCCTCCAGCATTGCTACAGAGCTGTCTTGCTGACTGCTCGTCTGGAGGAAGAGAATCCCTGAAAGACAGAGCTCCAAACGCCTGGGGCAGCACAAAGCAAGAGGACTTTCACCAAGTATTGCAATCAATGGTGGCCACTATATAAGCTAAATGGCCACTTTACGGATCAATCGACTATAACACTATCTTGCAATTCATGTTTTTGAGGAGAGAAGGAAAATGGGATGAGATGCTGTATATTGATATGTTGTTTCAGTATCTCGGAGGGAAAAGGTATGGAATTAAGTTGGCCCCTGACTGAGCTTTTGGTGCTGGCATTAGAAAAGTACAGGCTGGAGAAAGATACAGGAAGTGCTAAAAGGGTTGTTGAAGGTGTTAAAGGTGTGGCATGTAGTATTTGACAAAGCTGTTTGAAGTCGAATGAGCGGGGAAAGAGGATGTAGGAATGTTAATAGGTCTGCCTCAGCCCGAGGCTGAGATCTCAAAATGACTGGTGTGAGCCCTCTGGGGCAGAGGGACCCTGATGGGTCCCAGACAGTTGGCATGGAAACAGAAAAGCAGCTAACTCTTAAAACAACCTGAGTTCATGTGTGAGCTCAGATTGCTAATGGGACTGAACTTTCAAAGAGAAAAATAATAATAAAAAAAAATAAAAATTGGACCTGGCTTCAGAAAACAAACAGAGGCAATTGGTTAGCCTCTTTCCAGGGCAATCAGCCCCTGATACCGGAAAGAAATTGTCTTAGTTTGCAGGATAAGCTAACAACAGTCAGGAATGATGGGGACCTGGGGCATCTAGCCTAGCAGGTCCACTGGTTGAAATAAAGCTAGGGAATGAAGAAGTGAAGCTTGAATTTTTTGTTGGTTACGGGCGCTTCTTTCTCTGTGTTAATTAGTCCGTAAATGTAATAGGAGCAACTGGCCAACAGGAAAAGGCATTTTTTTGCAATGCTTGAAATTTAAAATGGGAAAAAGGATGGGAATTACAAAATGAGAAAAACGGTCAAGTTTGGTTCATGGTACTAGCTTTAAAGGATGCCCTTTTCTGCCTGCCCGTGGCAACTGAAAACCAGAAACTCTTTGCCTTTGAGTGGGAGGCAAATAATAGAGGATGGAAAACTCAGCTTACTTGGGCAGTGTTACCACAGGGGTTCAACAATAGCCCCACCATATTCGGGAACTGTGATCTCGAAGCTTGAAAGACCCCTTCGGCTTTTCGAAAAGGGGACATTGTTGCAATGCGCAAATGATAGCTACTGAAGAAGAAAAGGAATGTGTATAATGGACTGTTAGTTCACTACATTTTTTCAGCACTAATACCGTGAACCCAGCCTCTTTCCTCAGTAACAGAGCTTCCAGATCACCCATTCATGATTGCATCAAGACCATGGACACGGTATCCTCCAGCTGACCAGACTTAAAAGAAACACCCCTAGAAGATGCGGAGGATTGGTAGACAGATGGCAGCAGCTTCGCCCGCCAGGGATTTTGCCTCACAGGATATACGGTAACAAACATCAGCCCAAAAGGCTGAAATCATCACTTTGATAAGAGCTTTTGAGCTGGCAAACATTTGGACAGATTTGAAATATGCCTTTGGTGTGGTGCATGCACACAGGGCAATTTGGAAAGAGAAAGGACATTTCTCTTCTTCTATCTTCCTCAATTAAACATGCAGAAGAGGCTGATAGCAGTTATTAGAGAAGAAGGAAAAAGGAGGCCCAGACAGGAACAGCCCCGACTAGGCAAGGAGCAATGCGCCCGGTGTAAGAAATTTGGGCGTTGGCAAAAGGAAAGCCCAGAACGGAAAAGAAATGGAAAAGGGAACCGGAGAAGGGAGGTGGTGGTCGCACATGCGAAAGACGACTAAAGAGGACTGGGGGAATCTACCCCAGCAGATCTGTTGGTTACAAAAATGAAGATGGGGAAAGAGGGAAAAAAGGTGGAACTTATGCTGGATGCGGGGGCAACATATTCGGTTTTAAAGAAAGCATTAGTATCAGTGGGGAATTATTACATTGTAGTGAATGGGGCAACTGGCCAATCTGAAATAGCATATTTCTGCAAGCCATTGAAATGTAAATATGGGAAACAGTGGGGCATTCACAAGCTCCTATGCATGCCCAACTCCCCCGAGTAACTCCTAGGGAGAGATTTATCGTAAAGATTACAAGCAACCATTTCATTTAAAAATGGGGAGATTATTCTGGAGGTAAATGATCAAAGACATGTGGAAGTGTTGTGTTTGATATTGACAGCTATCGAGACCAAAGAGGAAATTAGTGAGGAAATCCCAAGTCAAGTGTTTTCTCGAGTATGATCTTCTAATGTACCACGGAAGGCAAAAAATGCACTTAAGCAGTGTCCCTTGGAAAAGGAAGACAGAGAAGGAATTAGCCTGATAATTGATTAACATGCTTAACACCAGAGCTAACTTGGTTTACCATTTTACACCTGAAGGATGCCTTCTTTTGCCTCCCTCTCCATGAAGCCAGTCAGAAAATCTTTGCATTTGATTGGAAAAGCCCTACGAGTGGGCACAAAACAGCTCACGTGGACGAGGTTGCCTCAGGGCTTTAAGAACTCACCCACCTTATTTGGAGAACAACTTGCAGAGGACTTGGAGACCTGGAAAGCCCCATCAGGAGAAGGAAGGCTGTTGCAGTACGTAGATGACCTCCTTATAGCCACGATACGTCAAACCCTGAAACCCGAGACAATAAAAGAACTGTGAACCTTTTTGGGAATGATGGGGCGGTGCAGATTGTGGATCTATAATTACGGATTGCTTGTAAAAGCGCTGTATGTGCTCATTGCAAACGGGAACAGGGACCTCCAATGGAGAAAGGAGGCCATGTGAGCCTTAGACCAACTAAAGAAGGCTCTCATGTCAGCCCCAGCTCTGGAACTTCCAGATGTGAATAAACCATTTTTCCTCTTCTCCCATGAGAAACAGGGGATTGCCCTGGGAATACTAGCACAGGACCTGGGCCCATATTGAAGGGCAGTTGCTTATTTTTCGAAGCCGCTGGATGCTGCTGCCAAGGGATGGCTGGGATGCCTCAGAGCCTTTGCAGCAGTGGTGCAAAATATCCAGGAAGCACACGAGTTCACCTTGGGACAGAAAATAACTATGCTAGTGTCTCACACAGTGTCCACAGTGCTGGAAGTGAAAGGTGGTCACTGGCTTTCCCCACAAAGGTTCCTGAAATCAGCAGAAACCAAGGGGAGCCAGTACACCATGACTGCCTGGAGACCATTGAAGCTACCTACTCTAGCTGTCCAGATCTGAAGGACACTCCTTCTGATGAGGTGGAAATATGGGAGCAGCTACGCCATCAGCGGAAAACAACACGCTGGGCATGCAGTTAACACTTGCAAAGACGTAATAGAATCTAGACTAAATAATGAGATTATCGGAAGCAGTTCAGCTGCCTGAAAAGGTAGCAATCATGCACATTAAGGCACACCAGACGGTGAGCTCAGAATTGGAGGAAGGAAATGATCTGGCGGACAGAGAGGCAAAAGAAGCAGCAGAAGGTGAGGTAGCAACTGAGGGAGCCCTGATTCCAGACAGGCAAATTCTCCTTGAAGGTAAGCTTGTATGTAACAAAAAGGATAGAAAACTAATCAAAAGTCAGAAGGGAAAATATAACCAAGAGGGATGGGCCATCCCTCTAACCAAAGAAGGGAAGGGAAGCTAGTCATCGCCTCCAATTTATTGTGGTCACTGGTAAAGAAAGAACACTGGAAAACACATTGGGGAATAGACGCTTTGTATAGCTATCTAATTGGAAAAAATATTGCCAGGAACTAATATGCGACCATCACTCAAATAGCTTAATATTGTGATCTTTGTCTCCAGACTCACCCCCAAAATGCCCCCAAACCAAAACTATGCCAAACTGGAAAAGGCCATGGGCCTGGGCAACAGTGGCAAATTGACTTTTCTTGAACTTCCAAGAAAACGGGGGTGTTGATATTTACTGGTGTTAACAGATACCTTTTCAGGATGGCCAGAGGCTTTCCCCAGTAGGACTGCCAAAGCCTGAGAGGTAGCTAAGTCTCTTGTAGAGAAAACTTTGAAACCACAGTGGGAAGGACTATACCAGGTGCTCCTTAAAACCTTCACTGCAATTAAGATCAAGGAACAGAGTGCCTGGATTCACCGTTAGCAAGTGAAGAAAGCTCCAGAACCCCCTGGAAAGTAACGCCAGGTGACGGTGAACTGAAACGAAAGCTCAGTCGAGCAAAATGAGGACATCACGGTCAGGAGTATTTAGTAACATGGTTAGCAGGAATTTAGTTAACAGAATTGTTTTATTTCTATGGCTTATAAGTCGTAACTGTGATTCAAGAAGATGCCTCTATGATAATAGAGAATGGTGAGCGGCCTTGGTCTGAAGCTGTAACAACAGAGGATAAGAGCGTTAACGGAAAGTTAGCAGTTGTGGTTATTTGGCGAACAAATGATGACCATTTATATACATTACAAGAATGGCAAAAATTAGGGCAAGAATGGACACACCAAAGAACCGTAGGGGACGAAATTAAAATAGGGTGCCGAATGATTAACGGAACGACCCACGAGAAAGTAACGGGGATTTTAGTAAAACCTATTTCCAAAAGTGGCCAACAAGAAGGTTGTATCCACCCAGGTAAATCAGATTGGTGGTATAATTTTGTATTTACACAGACTGTAGTAATTAGCTGTTTTTGGCTGTACTTCCTACAACAGTGGGACAAAACTAAAACAGCCCCTACAATCATCCTTATTGGCATTGGGAACTAGCCAATGGCAAATTTCACAGGTGTTACCGAGATGGGAAAAGGCTAAAGACCAAGACCACAAACTAATAATAGATGCACTTAGTATGGTTCAAGATAATGTATCTTTAGCTCTTAGCTGTATACAAGCACAGTTATGGATGCAGGCAACGGCTGCCTTGATCATTACGGAAGGAAGTGAAGGCATTTTTCTGGCTGAAGTCCAAAAGGCTGTTTGGGACAATGCCAATGATTTTGAGAAGAAGTTCCAGTCTTGGTGGACTCTGGTACATTTTACCCATGATCCCATTGTTAACATGGCTACTGCCTTTGTGCCTACTATAAGTAATGCCACAGTTTACGTTATCCAGCCCATCGTTGCACTAGGATTAAACCATGAGGAGACGGTGCTCTATCCTTCGGAGCATAGAACATGGGCGTGGATGGAGAATGGGAAATGGCAGTCTGTAAATCTAGAATCATGTGTTACCTGGGAACAACAAGGATTTATTTGTGAAAGCAACACCACTGATGCTCAGGATGTATGTCTTGACACGCAACAAGGCGTTTGCCACTTTGAAATTCATCCAAATACTAGTCAAAAGACTGTGCTTGGATATATTGGTCAAGGCTGCGTCTGTTTAAGAACTGCTTGTGCTTTTGTACAAGTAGAGAAGGAAGACATGACTCTCCCTAGCAAAAATCATTCTAACTTTTCTACCTCTAACTTTGTTAGAATTGTCAGGTGTGATTTTCTATATTTGGCACCAGTGGTATCCCACCAGTTGATCAAGTCTAACAACACAATGTATCACAAGTTATTACCTACACCTGCTGGGGTGAACCTCACGTTAGTGAAGCAACTAGTTAAACACCAAGACCTGATCAAAATTTTTTTTAAAAGAAAGCATTCAGGAAAATGGAAAGAAGACTCTAATCACTGTCCATCATGATACAAAGGAAATAAGCAGAGATTTGCAAAGAGTAAAACAAGACAAATCACAACTGGTGGGACGCACTCTTAGGATGGTCGCCAACTGCAACTGGGATTTTGAACACATTGTGTCACCCGGTTGTTGTTTTACTGATATTAGTTGGTATAAGTTTAATATTGTCTTTTGTAATACTTTTGGAATTGGAAATGGTTACAATGAATGGCTATACTAGCTTCCCTGACAAAGGTACATGGCAAGGCATTGAGGGGTACATACCATAGAGACTGGGAAGAAGAATTTTTGTATTAAGTAAAAGAATTTACTAGATTTTCCAGAAAAGGGGGGACCGAAACATGGGATTAGAAATTAGAGAGTGATTGATTAAGAATGAATATGTAGGCAACACTCATTGCTTAATATGTGCTACATTTGCCGTGTGCCTGTGCTGCGCTTAGCCCTCCAGATAACAGGAGCCCCCGGGACTCCAAGAACCAGATCAAACCAACCTTATGGTTCGGACTGTGACCAAGGGCTCAGAGATAAGGAGCACTGTTCTTAAAAGGACAAGATGAAAAATGTCAAACATGCAAGGCCTCGAGATAACAGGAGCCCCTCAGGCCCGGAGAACTGGACCAAACCAACTTTATGGCCCAGATTATGACCAAGGGCTCAGAGAGCATGCGCAAGGAGGCGAGGTGAAAAGTTCAACCCTGATGAAGACATCTGACTTCATCCTCACGACCCTCAGTGCCCACCACCAGAAGGCACCGCGCAAGCGCAGAGGGGAGGAGTTTATGGAAATGACTTCTTGGAACTAATTTTAATACTAAGCGGGGACAGGTTATGAATATGTATAGGCATACTGGGAAACCTCATGCATATGTAAATCTTTACTGCATATAACCAAAGCAAGTTGCCGTGTTAGGGGCGCACGACTTTGGTGGGACTACCCCCCGAGCCGCCCAGCGCTGCATAAACATAGCTACTTTACAATCTTACTGATTGTGGAGTCAGCTTTCCGAGAGTCAATCTTACCTGTTCTGGTACACTCTCCCTCCATCGTTGCCTCTCCCTTCTTTTCCAAAGCAGAACCCTTGGGTGCTTGGAGAGGCTCTTCTCCCTGCAGCTCTTCCCCGAGGTATGTAGAGCCCAATCCTGGAAGAAAGACCAAGGCAGTGTGACTCCAGAGCACCACATTCTAGGGCTGTAGGGCGCTGGTCTTGGTGCCAGCATCTGAGAGGGGCTTGTTATGGGTTGGGCAGGCAATAGACATTCCCCCAGCCCTAGCTACACGAAGAGAATGCCCCCTCGTCCAAAACAAGCAAGAATCGGTGTGGAGTGGAGGAGGAAACAGTGCTTGGAGAAGTCTCCCTCCAGCTCCTCCCCGAGCACTGGGCAAGCCCTGGCACTGCTGACCTTCCGGAGAGGAGCTGAAAAGCTGCCAAAACGCTCAGCCGAGGGCTGCAGAAGCAACGCGCCCACGTGGAAAAGATGATGACACCTCCAGAAGCTGGATGTGGGACTATGCTTTTTCTCTCCCATGTGGCCAAATCTGTTGTGCCTAGCCTCTGCAGGAGAGACAGTCCTGGCTGAGACCATGGCCAGGAAGGGATGCCCTTGCCAACGGAGGCATCGCGGCTGCTCAGGCAGAAAGCAGCCCATGGGCAGATCTTGCAGGGCTTAATGTTCACCCCTCCTTACAAGCAGCACAAGCTGCCCAGCGAGTGCCTGCACCTGGTAAATCACTGCCTGGCTTTGTGCAGGGGCCAGACTCCTGTGCCTCATCAGGAGACGCGTCTGACCCAGAAGGACAAGTCCCTCCCAATGCAGCATTGCAATGTGCCTTTGTGTCCAAGGACAGCCAGGCATAATTCAGGAAAACAAATCGAATTACACCTTACGGAAAAGAAGCAAGGAGCAAAGGAACTACACAGGCCTGCAGAGGAGGGCAGTCACATTTGCGTAGCTGCTGGGCCCTCCAGCACCGATGCCCTGCTGCTGCTCTGCACCTGCAGCTGTGCCAGCTGCCAAGAGGAGAAGTCAACCACCAACGCAGCCATCAGGGTGCCAACAGCATGGAGAGGGACATTCCTGGCAGCTGCTGCCAGCCAGAAGGTGCAAAGCATTGGCAGGTTTTGGCCTCTGAGGTACTCAGGCTTTTCTCTGGACCTCCTGGAGGAGCTGTGTAACC
Organism: Netta rufina; assembly: GCF_964035555.1. NCBI lineage: Eukaryota > Metazoa > Chordata > Aves > Anseriformes > Anatidae > Netta > Netta rufina. The sequence goes on from NC_140123.1 coordinate 8,195,297, forward strand.
CCTGCACTGCCTTCCCAGCAGCAGGTGAGCATGCAGCCCACATCCTTACACATTGGAGCCCTGACGTTCATCTCTCTCCTTACCCGGAAAAGTTTCTTTCTTGTAAGGGAGCCCATGAATACTGGCAAAGGTCTCTGAAACCTGGAAGATGGGCTTCTTTACATCAAGGAGCTCACAGCCCACCACGGGGAGCTCCTCTTTAATCATGAAGAAGGCACTGAAGACGGCACAATAATTGTCAAAATGTCACATCTCCAGAAGCATTTCCCTTCTAACAACCCAGGTAGGCGGACCACAGTGGAGGAAAAGAGAAGGCTAGTCAGAGCTGCTCCTTGGTGGCCACAAAATTTCTTCACACAGAGCGTGGTGAGGCACTGGAACGGCTTGCCCAGAGAAGCCGTGGATGCCCCATCCCTGGAGGTCTTCAAGACCTGTTTGGATGAGGCACTGGGCTACTTGCTCTAGTGAATGGCATCCCTGCCCATGGCAGGGGGCGGGAGGGAATAGAAGATCTTTAACATCAATTGCAACCCAAGCCATTCTGTGATTCTCTGCAAAGGTTCAAGATTCCGCTCCAGTGAGGAGAGCTGAGTGACACTCCCTGCTCCCTTCAGGGAGAAGGGTGCCAGTGAGAGCCCAGAGGCCTCACTGAACAAGGGGCTGTGGAAAGAAGGCTGTTGCAGCAGAGGAGTACCAGAGCGGGAGCTCCTCCACAGTCTTCCCGGGGATGTCCACAGCCCTGCTCTTGGTCCTGCCTTCCTGCAGGGCCTCCTTCCTCTTCCCCAGCTGTTTCCTAACACGCCAACTCGGCCTCCCCGTGCCCAGGAGAAGTGAGCACAGCTCCCTTCCCCACGAGGTGTGTGACTGTCAGCTGCAGGGGAGCTTCAGGACTTTGGGTCTGCAGGGGGACAGCTGGAGGCAGGGCATCTCCATGGTCACTGCCTGACCCCGAAGCAGCCAGGGGATGGAGAGCCAAAGCCCAGAGCTGAGCAACTCGCATGCTGGATCCCTCGGGCAGCCTGATGCAGCTCAGCTTTTCCTGGCCTTTGTGGGAGCTGGCCCACACTTACTTGGCATTGATTTCCTCAGAGGATCTGCCTCAGTGTTCTCCTCTGGGGGGTGAGGGATGAGGACATGCTGCTGCTTCATAGGCACTGCTGCCAGCTGCAGAGACTTCGATTTCAGGTCCACAAGTGCGTTCTGTGGGGTGGCAGCTCTGGGAAAGAGCAGAGTAAGAGGGCAGCATGAGGCTGCAAAGCCCACCTTGTTCAGTGCGAACTGCCTGCGGATGAAGTGGGATACTGCATCCCAAATTCTCCCAGTCCTTGCAAATCAAACCCACACTATCCCCGTCAGCCGTGCCCTGGGGACGGCAACAAGGCCGCCAATGCCACGCTGCGGGCTGGCACGGCCCGCTCATCCCACGCTGACAAGCCCAACGTGCGGCCGCCAAGCAGGTGCCAGCTGCCAGAGGCTGCAGGAAGGTTCCAGAAGCAGCGGCAGCAGCCCGGGCAGGGGCAGCCGCGAGTGCGGGAGCCGCTCCTGGGCTGTGGGCTCAGCGGCAGACGCCTGCCCCTGCAGGGGACGAGGCCCACCCAGAGCCTGCCCAGCGGCATGGGCCTTGCCCAGACATCCTGGGGGGAAGCCCTGGCCGCAACAAGTGAGCGGGGGGGATGCAGAAGCCCCTCACAAATGCTGACGAAAAACAGGGCCCTCAAAGTGAGAGGCCATGTCACTTACCATGACAGCCCCGGAATGCGGAGAAAAGCGGCACTGCTCGCTCCAGACAGCACGTTCCCTTCAGCACAAAGAACAAGAAAGGCCTCTTGGCTCTAGATGCCGCCCGACACCACTGACAGCCGTGCTGGGGACAGCCCAAGGCCTCAGCCAGCTTGTGGCGCGGGGGGCAGGCAGAACTGCCAAATGGCCGCCAGGGCTGTCAGAGGGTGGGGCTGGAGCCGCCCTGTCAGGGAGCAGCTTTTCTCTCTCTCTCCCTGCACTCAGGGAGCACTTTCCTGTAGATCCCCTTTCCTGTAGGGCCACAGCTGAGCCGAGCATGCCAGCACTGAGAAGGAAACTCTCTCCTTTCAGTCCCATACAAACCTCGAGAGTGCCCCAGGGGGTGTGCAAGGTGATCCATTTGGGTGTGGGAAGGAAATGCTAGAACTGCCATTTGTTTATTCATGAAATCTTGAAAGGGAATAAGGAAGAAGGAATGCTTCACGAGTGTTTAATATAGAGCTTGTGCCTGGCAGCCTCCCTCAGTGTCTCCATGTGTCAGATGGCCACGTCGCACGTGGTCTGTGAGGGACGAGCGTGTGCCCCACAACACGGAGGGCTTCTCCGTGGCACCCTCACTCGTTCACAAGCTTTCAGCATTATGTGACGTAGCAGATTACATGGGCCGGGTTCAGTAGACTTCAGGATGATGTGCTTAAAAGGGATTTGAGGAAATCAGTTCAAAGGATGCCTATAGATTGGGATCTCTAAGGCCAAGGGCAGCAATTCAGCAAGAGGTATTCCACCCAAGTGGAATTGACAGCAACTTGCATCAAGGCTGCCTGATGAGAGATCAAAGTCCCCGAAAGTTTTAGGAGGAGAGAATGAAAACTGTGAGAGCATGTGAGAGAAAGAGAGCTCTTCACTTTCTTGTATGAGTGATGTGACAAAAAAAATTCAACTTGTCCTTCAGTTTTGTGCTGTGCAGATTTAAAGTCCCTGGGATAGGCTTTGGCCCTGCTGGCTTTCCTTCCTTTCTCCCAAGTTTCAAACTCTCTCTCTCTCTGCTTTTTGGCTATGTGCAGACCCGAGAGGTCATGGAAAAGCCGTTTTCCAAAAAGAGGCTCTTAACTTCAAAGCTCCCTTGGCAGCAGTACCAGCAGGGAAGGAAGACTTGTTGCTAATTCTGGGCTGAGTGAGGGCAGGTGCTTGATGCCTTTTTTTTTTTTTTTTTTTCCTGGGACCAAAGGGAAGGTTGCAGTGAGCCGTTACCTTGAAGTTCCACCCTGGAAGGATCAAGAGCTCCCAGCTCTTCCCAGCTCTCCAGGCACAGGCAGGTGCTGATGCTGGATCCTAAGAGCACCTGGCTTTCAGCAAGGGCGAATCAGCAGCCTCAGCTAGGAGGCCTTCGTGGCTGTCTTGGGAGGCCACGAGTGGTGCTACTTGAACTGCTTAACAGTCCCACAAAAATTGTGAGGTGGATTATTGAGGGAACAGAGCATCTCTCCTATGAAGAGAGGCTGGGAGAGCTGGGACTGTTTAGCCTGGAGAAGAGAAAGCTCAGGGGGGATCAGTGGATAACTGCATGCCTGCGGGCAGGGTGCAAAGGCAATGGAGCCAGGCTCATTTCAGTGGAGCCCACTGACAGGACAAGAGGCGATGGGCACAGAAGCAAACACAGTGGCTTCCACCTGAACCTGACCTCAGGATACATTTCTGTAGTGTGTGGGTGAGCGAGTCCTCTCACGGGTTCTCCAGTGAGGCTGTAGAGTCTCCCTCCTCAAGGGGAGACACTTGAAAGCCATCTCCACAGGACATGCTCCTTGGACACTGGTGCTGGGTGGCAATGTTTGAGCAGGGCGTTGGCCAAGCTGACCTCTTCAGGTACCTTCCAACCTCAACCATTCTGTGTTTCTGTGAAATCAGAACACTACAAAGCCCGTGCTGGTGCTTCCAGCAGGAAGCAACAGACTTTATTGGGCTCGCAGCTGCTCACAGCTGCGAGGGGTCCTCGCTGGTTTCCCTGATGCTCGTGTCATCTTCGGCATTGGAAGCACAGGGATTTTCTCACCAACGCTAGGGAGAGAAAAAGAAAGGGTTCAAGTTTCCGTTCCAGTGAGGGCAGCGGAGTGACACTCCCTGCTCCCTTCAGCCCCAGTCCTGTGGAGCATGCATATGCAGGAGTCCCAAGGCTCTGTGTGGCCTTGCGGGGGCCCCTCGAGTCCCAGCCAGTGACAGGGAATCTACGCAGCGCCAGGCTGAGGCGCTGTGTGAGGCCGGGCTGGAGACCTTTGGCCAAGCAGCTACGGAAGGCCAGGGCAAGGGTTCTCGTGAGCCCAGGGGCCTCATTGCCCAAGGAAGGGGCTGTTGCTAGCGGAATGAAGGCTGTTGCAGGAGAGGTTTACCAAATCAGAAGATCCTCTGCAGAATTTCCAGGGATGTCGACAGCTCTGCTCTTGGTCTTGTCTTTCTGCAGGACCTCCTCTCTCCTCTCCAGCTGTTTCCTCACGCGCTCAGTCCGCACTGAAAGGCAGCTGCAGCAACAGAGAAAAAAACTCTCAGGTGGGCTCTGAAGGCCCTCACCTCTGGCTGCCCAAAAGCAGGGAGCACAGCCTCCTTCCATTGTGGGTGCGTCACTGTCAGCTGCAGGGGAGCTTTAGGACTTTGGGTCTGCAGGGGGACAGCTGGAGGCAGGGCCTCTCCACGGTCATTCCCTCCGCGAGGCAGCCAGGGGATGGAGAGCCAAAGCCCAGAGCTGAGCCGCCCACATGTTGGATCCCTCGGGCAGCGTGCTGCAGCTCAGCTTTTCCTGGCCTTTTTGGGTGCTGGCCCACACTTACCTGGCACTCGGTTTGCTCAGAGGAGCTGCCTCAGCCTTCTTCTCCGGCGGGTGAGGGATGAGGACATGCTGCTCTTTCATGTCCACTGGCACCATCTGCAGAGACTTTTTCAGTTCCACAAGTGCCATGGAGGATGCGCTCTCTGTCTGCAGCCTCTGCATTTCCATCTGCGTCTTCTGCTACAGGGGAAGCAGAAACAAGGAACGTTTTTAGATGGGGGTGCTAATGTGGGAGCTGTCCCATGGCAGTGGGGCAGTCGTCCCCTCAGGGTTTCCGCAGGCTCAGGGCAGTTTCCCTGCAGCCTGCTTTCTCTCAGAAAGGCAGCATGAAAGGGTAACACCCTCAGCCTCTGAAACTAAGGGCAAGAACACTTTCACTGCAGTGGGCTTTGCAGGAGCCCTTGTCCTTCTCAGAGGAAAACCAGGCTCAGAAAGGGCAGGTTTTTCATTTTAGACTAGCTTCCTGGTGGAGCTCAAAGGCAAGAGTGTGAACATGCCCCCCTGAGAGAAGAGAAAGGTTCTTTCTCGAGTGCTTGAAAGCACTTGTCATACCATGGCCCTGTGTCTCCAGCAGCATATTTCCTACAGGGCACAAGGGCATGCAGTTATTAGAGAAATGTCAAATCTCCATGACGGCAACCCGTGAAACAACCCGGCGATGGGCACACAGATGCAGTGGCTACCTGTCCTCCTCTCCGTTGACCCTCACAGGCAGGGGCTTGAGTTTGGGGCCAGGCCACAGCACAGCTCTTGCCCTTCCCCTCTTCTGCCATTCTTGAGGAGCTCTCCTCACGGGTTGTCAGCAGCCTGCAAGCACAGAAGAGGAGGATTTCCTGCTCTAGTTTTTGCTCACCAATCAGGTCCCCAGCAGGGAAAGGGAAGTTGGTGGGGCATGTGTCGGGACCCCTGTGGAATTCACCGAGACCCTGTGTCTAAGGAAAGCCGCTCGATGACTCAAGGAGAAGAGCCCAGGGGCTGCTTCTTTAAGGTTCCCCCCAGCCTCACCTGCGAGAAGGCTCTTTTTCCACTGCAGCCTGGCCCAGCTTTGCCTCCCCTTTCATCTTGGAGAGTCTGGATAGAGAGAGACTCTGGGGTGTGAGCAGCCGGCTCTTAATAGGAGGCATCCCTGTAAGGAGGAAACGAGAAGGACAGTCAGAGCTGCTGCTTGGTGGCCACACAAAGAGGCAGGGAATGAGCCTCCCTGCTGGATCCGGTGCTACTTGCAAAAGGCAGAGCAAGCTGGGAGATGGGTTGGCCTAGAAGGGAGTCTCCTTGGCCACTGGCATTTCACGGGTGGGGATGGGAGTCCTGGGACTCCCTGCTGCCATTGTACCCCACATGCTACCTTTGGACACATCTAATCCAGAGCGGGGCTTTCAGTAGACAGGAGCTCCAGCAGGCCAGCGTGGAAGAGGCCTGAGCACTGCCGAATGCTACGGGAAGCTCTGGGCTGCCCTGCCATTCTGGTTCCTACGAAGGCCCAGCAGAGCTACTGCCGCAGGGAACTGGGGTCAGAGGAGGGGCCTCATCCTGTGCAAAGCGCAGCCTTCCAGCTTTGCCTCCGTACCCCTTGCCCTCAGGAGGACATTCAGAAGGGAAGGGCAGAGAGGTCTCCCAGGGGCTGTCACTCCCAGGAGCCCGCTCTCACATTACCTGTTCTGGTAGACTCTCCCTCCACACTTGCGTCTCCCTTCTTCTCCAAAGCAGGGTGCTTGGGTGCTTGGAGAGACCCTTCCCCTGCAGCTCTTCCCCGAGGTATGTAGAGCCCAACCCTGGAAGAAAGACCAAGGCAGTGTGACTCCGGGGCACCATATTCTAGGGCTGTAGGGCGCTGGTCTTGGTGCCAGCATCTGAGAGGGGCTTGCTGTGGGCTGGGCAGGGAATAGACATTCCCCTTGGTACACAAAGAGAATGCCCCCTCGTCCAAAACAAGCAAGAATCGGTGTGGAGTGGAGGAGGAACCAGTGCTTGGAGAAGTCTCCCTCCAGCTCCTCCCTGAGCAGCAGGCAAGCCCTGGCACTGCTGATCTTCCGGAGAGGAGCTGAAAAGCTGCCAAAAACTCTCAGCCAAGGGCTGCAGAAGCAATGCACCCACCTGGGAAAGATGATGACACCTCCAGAAGCTGGATGTGGGACCATGCTTTTTCTCTCCGATGTGGCCAAATCCGTTTTGCTTAACCTCTGCAGGAGAGACAGTCGTGGGTGAGACCATGGCCAGGAAGGGATGCCCTTGCCAACGAAGGCATCGCGGCTGCTCAGGCAGAAAGCAGCCCACGGGCAGATCTTGCAGGGCTTAATGTTCACCCCTCCTTACAAGCAGCACAAGCTGCCCAGCGAGTGCCTGCACCTGGTAAATCACTGCCTGGCTTTGTGCAGGGGCCAGACTCCTGTGCCTCATCAGGAGACGCGTCTGACCCAGAAGGAGAAGTCCCTCCCAACGGCCTCTCGGGGCATTTCCCAGGAACCCTGGGCTGTGCTGATGCAGTGAGAAACTTACAGTGAGGCGGCATTTCAGCAGCTGGCCGTTGCTATTCAGGTTGTGAACAAAGTCGGAGGAAAAGTGCATTTGGACTCTGCTCTTGCGGAAGACCAGACAGCCGATGTCCTTGAAGATGAAATCAACAGCCTGCTTCTTTGCAAGGGTGTAGGAGAGAAAGAGCAGGGTCTCCTGAATGCAGCGCTGCACGGTGTCCCGAGGAATGCCGATGTCCAAGGACAGCCAGGCATAATTCAGGAAAACAAATGGAGGTATTCCTGAGGGAGAGGAAGCAAGGAGAAAATAACTAAGACAGGCCTGCAGAGGAGGGCAGTCCCACTTGGGTAGCTTCTGGGCCCTCCAGCACTGCTACAGAGCTGTCTTGCTGACTGCTCGTCTGGAGGAGGAGAATCCCTGAAAGACAGAGCTCCAAGCGCCTGGGGCAGCACAATCGTGGGGCATTGCTGATGCCATAGAAGCCGATGCCCAGTGTCAGCCTGCACCTGCTGTTGTCCGAACTGCTTAGAGCAGAAGTCAACCACCAATGCAGCCATCAGGGTGCCAACAGGATGGGGAGGGACGTTTCTGGGAGCTGGTGTCTGGAGGGACGTGCAAGGCGTTGATGGGCCTTGGCTTGAGAGGAGCTCAGGCCTTTCTCTGGACCTCCTGGAGGAGCTGTGTAACCCCTCCACTGCCCTCCCAGCAGCAGCTGAGCATGCAGCCCAAAGTCCCCGCGCGTGGGAGCCCAGACAATCATCTCTCTTCTTACCAGGAAAAGTTTCTTTCTTGTAAGGGAGTCCATGAACATTGGCAAAGTGCTCCGAAACCTGGAAGACGGGCTTCTTTACATCGAGGAGCTTAAAGCCTGCCATGGGCCGCTCCTGTTTAACAGCAAAGAAGGTGCCCAGCCCAGGTACTGTGACACCCTGAAAAGCAAGAAGTCAGGAACACGGGTCAGTATTTCTGGGGCTTCTCCAAGCAAGAAGATGGGCCCTCATGCCTTGGCCACAGCTCATGAGAAGGTGCCAGGCAGTGTCACTCTGCAGAGCCCTGGAGATGGCCTCAATGTCACGGATTTTCCCAGCTCCCTCCTTTTTTCCCTCTAAAGTGGAGCTGGGCTACTAAGAGCACAGCCAACACCCTCAGCTCCGTAAAATTCCCTCCAAGCAGTTCCCAACAAGTAGGGAAAGCCTCGAGTGCCAGCACCAGCGACATGCTGGCCTGCCCACTCTGGCCACGGGCAACACACAAACACCAGGCAGAATGGACCCTGTCCTTCTGCTGGAGCTGGGCTCTTCTTTTGTGCATACTGCCAAAGCAGCAACGGGCCCCTGGCACCTCTGCAGTTTGCAGGCCACCGCTGGGGTGTTTCTGATGCTTGAGGAGGCGGGCTGTGGGGTGGCAGCTCTGGGAAAGAGCAGAGTAAGAGGGCAGGATGAGGCTGCAAAGCTCACCTTGTTCAGCGCGAACTGCCTGCGGATGAAGTGGGATACTGCATCCCAAACTTTCACAATCTCTGAAAAGCAAGGGAAAGAGACGTCATACTGCAAGCCAGCTTTCTCGTCCAGCACAGTCCTCGTGGCCAATGGGGCCAGTGTCTATGTCCCCAGACTCTCCCTCTCTCTCCCCACAAGAAACTGCAGCTCAAGTGGGCTGCGCTGCTGCCTGTTCCTCAGGCACCTCCTGCTGGGCTCACCATCGTCCTGGAGGTGCATGAGTGTTGGACACATGAGGCGGCCGTTGCACAGGATGGGAGCACTCCTGGCCTCCATCTCGCTCCGGGCCTCCTCCACTCGTCAGCAGGAATTGTCCCACGCGGGGACGCTGCTTCCCAGTGCCTTTGGCTCCTTTCTGCAAGGCAGCTCCTCAAGATCACAGCGGCAGCCCCAGCAGAGCAGCACCAGCCACTGCCTCCTGAAGGCCTCGCAGCCAAGTGAGGGCAGGTCGCGGCACACAGGGCTTTTGAGCAAGATGTGGTGTGATGTCACAGACGGCCCTGCTATTGCCTCATCGCGTGTCACAATAGGGGCTGCAGCCTGCCCTGTCAGGGAGCTGCCTCCCCAAGGAGACTGCTGCACCCTGGAGATTCGGGCAGAGCAGTCCGCAGGCTGTGAGGGTCACTGCAGGGTGCTGGCCCCAGGCCTTGCCCCAGGAGCAGGAAAGGAGGCTGCAACTTCTCTTAGCACTGTCCAAGACTTTTCCTTGGGCTGAACCTTCCCACGTCATCCAGCTATAGGTGCAGGGAGCGCCGTCCCCTTCCACTTTCTGTGCGTGACCCTCAGCTCTGGTGATTTTTTAGCCAGCAGGGTGACCACTGGAGTTAGAGCCTCTTTGTTTTCATTCCTTCTCTGAAGCAGCCAGTGGGTGGATGGCCAAAGACTGCACTAGAGTGTTGGGGAATACTGTGACTCCAAATGCGTAATAACACAAGTGCATTTTAAAAGAGGTCAGTCAGAAGCTTCATTAACACTGATCACACTGCAAACATTTGGGCAGCATTTCTCTCTCCTCTTCCGCTTTTTCTTCCAAGTGGTTGCAGCTACCCCACTATAAATAAAACAAAGGAAATAAAGGAAAGTGGTGAGGAAAATGTAATGTTACCATAGCCAGGTGTGCAATCTTGTGAAAAATGGGCTCCAGACAGTTCTTTGTATGTTAATGAGGCCAAGTGCCCACGCCAGGCTCAGACTCTTTAGGTAGCTTGTTAACTGCCACAGACCACAACATGGAGTGATGGCACTTGGTGGAGCCTGCAGAACTGGCACACCCAGTATGGTCTTAGCAAAAGCTGTACATACCCGCCTGAGAACTTTTGCAGGACATGCTAGGAGCAACAAGCAGATTAGGTGACAAAACACCAAAAATCCTGTTTTGAGAAAGCTTAACTCTGGAGAAGAGCAAGCTCTCAGGGAGACATAAATGAAGGACTGGTATCTACCCGAGGCCTCAGTCCAAAGCACCGCGTTGCATGGAAATGAGGAAGACGATTGGCGGAGTCAGGACTGGTGTAACAATGTGATTGTATATGTTCACACAGCATTTTGTTGCAAATTTTATATGAACTGCTGAATATTTTAATGGTGACCTCTCATTTCCCTAATGGCAGAGGGGTCACACGATCGTGAAACAAACTTCAGTAGAACCTTTGTAAATCTGCTCTTGGGTCCATGGTCCCTCTTCCGTCACACGTCCCGAGTCACTGTTGTGACACTGCCTCTCCGTATTCCACAGGCTCCTAATCCATACAGAATGTACCCTAACAATATTTTCCTTAGAATTTGGAACCTCAACTCGAATGCTATTAATGTATGAACAACCCTCCGCTTCGAAGAAAGCAAAACTATACAAATTATTTATAAAGTATCTCTAAATAGTTCTCAAAGGAAGTCCAGAGATCAAAAGAGCAGTTCAAGGTGTATCTAATTTGTGTGGTTGGAGACTAGCATCATGTGTCCTTGTGGCCACAGTCCAGGGATGAAGTCAGGTCTGGAGAAGAGAGTTCAAGATTCAGGGTCCGTGTTGTGTCTTTTTCAGGGGGGGTCACCTTTCTCTGCGTTGTGTTGCTAGGTGGTGGTGTCTTCTTACAATGAGCTGCATGTCTCCAATGGGGAAGTCTGTCCCTTCTATTTGACGGCAGTGTGGGTAGTTACGAGTATCTGATGTGGTCCCTTCCAGCTGGGCTACCTGGACCAAAACAGTCGTCTGGTTCTAGAGTGTGGAAAACTTTGTAGGAAAGCTCTGCAAGAGCTTCCTTTACATGCGAATAGACGTATCGTGCATGTTTCACTGGGGCCCTGAAATAAGTTCATATTGAACTGTCAGCCAACTACGTACCAGATTTCTGCGGTTCTTCGGGAAGGTGCATATGCCATCATGAGGAAGGTGCGCGTGCCATGCCATAAGGATATCAGGAGGAGAAAGGCCATGCTTCCTATTCGCTGTGCTTCACATATACATCAGTATAACGATTTGGGGTGTAACTGGCAAGCCAGTGTCCACTAGAGCCCTCTACTCCTGTGGGCCTGATATGTCAGGCCGGGCTCTCAAATTCCCTGCACGTGGGAGCACTGACACCCATCTCTCTCCTTACCGGTAAATGTTTCTTTCTTGTAAGGGAGCCCATGAATACTGGCAAAGGTCTCTGAAACCTGGAAGATGGGCTTCTTTACATCAAGGAGCTCACAGCCCACCATGGGGAGCTCCTCTTTAATCATGAAGAAGGCACTGAAGAAGGCACAGTAATTGTCAAAATGTCACATCTCCAGGAGCATTTCCCTTCTAACAACCCAGGTAGGCGGACCACAGTGGCTACCTGTCCTGCTCTCCAGTGACCCTCACCGGCAGGTGCTTGAGTTTGGGGCCTGGCTGCAGCAGAGCGCTTGCCCTTGTGGAAGACGAGACAGTCGATGTCCTTGAAGACAAAATCAACAGCCTGCTTCTTTGCAAGGGTGTAGGAGAGAAAGAGCAGGGTCTCCTGAATGCAGCGCTGCACGGTGTCCCGAGGAATGCCGATGTCCAAGGACAGCCCATGGCCCCTCGTGTCCCAGCCAGTGACAGGGAATGACAGGCTGAGGCACTGTGTGAGTCCGGGATGGAGACCTTGGTCCAAGCAGCTACGGAAGGCCAGGGCAAGGGTTCTTGTGAGCCAAGGGACTACATGTGAGCACTTGTGATCCCAAGGAAGGGGCTGTTGCTAGTGGAAAGAAGGCTGTTGCAGGTGAGGTTTACTGGATCAGAAGATCCTCAGCAGTCTCTCCAGGGATATCGACAGCTCTACTCTTGGTCTTGTCTTCCTGCAGGACCGCCTTTCTCCTCTCCAGATGTTTCTTCACCCGCCCTGTCCATACTGAAAGGCAGCTGCAGCAAGTAAGAAAAAAACTCTCAGGTGGGCTCAGAAGGTCCTCACTTCTGCTAGGGGATGGAGAAGCAAAGCCCAGAGCTGAGCTGCCCACATGTTGGATCCCTCGGGCAGCGTGCTGCAGCTCAGCTTTTCCTGGCCTTTTTGGGTGCTGGCCCACACTTACCTGGCACTCGGTTTGCTCAGAGGAGCTGCCTCAGCCTTCTTCTCCGGCGGGTGAGGGATGAGGACATGCTGCTCTTTCATGTCCACTGGCACCATCTGCAGAGACTTTTTCAGTTCCACAAGTGCCATGGAGGATGCGCTCTCTGTCTGCAGCCTCTGCATTTCCATCTGCGTCTTCTGCTACAGGGGAAGCAGAAACAAGGAACGTTTTTAGATGGGGGTGCTAATGTGGGAGCTGTCCCATGGCAGTGGGGCAGTCGTCCCCTCAGGGTTTCCGCAGGCTCAGGGCAGTTTCCCTGCAGCCTGCTTTCTTTCAGAAAAGTAGCATGAAAGGCCTCAGCCTTCGCCTTTAAAGTTAAGGGGAAGACACTTTCACAGCAGTAGGCTTCGGAGGAGCCCTTCTCCGTCATGGATGATAACATTTTCCTCACTCTCCCACTCTTTCCTTGAGAGCCTTGAGTTGTGCTCAGAAGTCCTCTTCCTCCTCCCATTCTTAACTGAGCTGCTCCTCAGCCAGCGATGCCTGCAGAATTCTTTCATTTCACTGCTAACAAAGGCATCATACTTCCTACAAGGAAGAAGAGTGAGGAATGATAAGAGAAACATCAAATTTCCACAAAGGCAACGCTTGAAACAACCCGACAATGGGTACACAGATCCAGTGGCTACCTGTCCTGTTCTCCGTTGACCCTCACAGGCAGGGGCTTGAATTTGGGGCCAGGCCGCAGCACAGCGCTTGCCCTTCCCCTCTTCTCCCATCCTTCAGGAGCTCTCCTGACGTGCTGTCAGCATTCTGCAAGCACACAAGAGGAAGATTTGCTGCTACAGCTTTTGCTCACCAACTGTGTGGCCAGAAAGGAAAGGGCAGTAGGTGGGGTATGTGTCAGGACCCCTGTGGAGTTCACCAAGTCCCTGTGTCTAAGGAAAGCCACTCGATGACTCAAGGAGAAGAGCCCAGGGGCTGCTTCTTTAAGGTTCCCCCCAGCCTCACCTGCGAGAAGGCTCTTTTTCCACTGCAGCCTGGCCCAGCTTTGCCTCCCCTTTCATCTTGGAGAGTCTGGATAGAGAGCGACCCTGGCGTGTGAGCAGCCGGCTCTTAATAGCAGGAGGCATCCCTGTAAGGAGGAAAAGAGAAGGCTAGTCAGAGTAGCTCCTCGGTGGCATCTTGGCCATGGCTGCCAGGAGACTGCTGTCATGTTACCTGTTCTGTGAGATTCCTCCTCCGTCCTCTCCTCTGCCTTCTTCTTGTTTTACTTACCTTTTTTCAGGTGTTGGGAGGTGATTTTCCCTTGCAGCTCCTCCACGTCATATATGGAGCCCAATCCTGGCAGCAAAACTAAGCCAGTGTAACTCCAGGGCACATCTTTCAATGCTGTAAAGCGCTGGTACTAGTGCCAAAATTTGACTGTCTGATGCCTGTTCTGCCACCTCCTTGGCTTCTCTGACAGCCAATCTATTTCCTCTTCCAATACCAGTATCCCGTGCTTGATGTCCTTTATAGTGCGTAATGGCAACTTGAATAGGCAGGTAAACAGCTTGGAGTAACTTCAGTATCTCTTCTGCATGTTTAATTGAGGATGGTAAGGGTCCTCTCTCCTTTCAAATTGCACCGTGTGCATGCACCCCACCAAAGGCATACTTCTGATCTGTCCAAATGTTAATTCTTTTCCCTTTTGCCAGCTCAAAAGCTCTTACTAAGGAGATGATTTCAGCCTTTTGGGATGATGTTTGTTACCACATATCCTGTGGGGTGAACTCCCTGGCGGATGAAGCTGCTGCCATCCATATGCCCATCGTCCGCATCTTCCAGGGGTGTTTCCTTTAAGACTTCTCAGGTCTCTGAGGTGTCCTGAGGGACAAGTGTGTGCTCTGCAACACAGAGGCGAGCTTCCCCTGCAACTCCTCCATGAGGTATCTGGAGCCCAGTCATGGAAGCAAAACAAAGGCAGAGTGACTCCAGGGCACTGCTTTCAATGCTGTAGAGCGCTGGTCTTGGTGCCAGCATCTTGAGAGGGGCTTGCTGTGGGCTGGGAAGGGAAGAGCCATTCCCCCAGCCCATGGTTTTTCCAGGCTGTGGAAAACTGTGCTTGGACTTTGCTCTTGCGGAGGAGCATGTCCTGGTGTCCAAGGACAGGCAGGCATAATTCAGGACACCAACTGAAGGTACGCCTAAGGGAAAAGCAGCAAGGAGCTTCTGAGTAACGAAGACTGGCCTGCAGAGGAGGGCAGTCACATATGGGCATCTGTTGGGTCCACCAGCACTGTGAAAGAGCTGGCTGGCTGATGGCTCCTCTGGAAAGAAGGAAATGCCTAAAAGGCAGAGCTCCAAGAGGCTGGTGCAGCACAATCACGGTGTGTCACTGATGCCACAGCATCTGATGCCCTGCTGCTGGCCTACACCTGCAGCTGTGCCAGCTGCCAAGAGCAGAAGGCAATCACTAACACACTGTTTTGCAATCTGCAAGCACACAAGTGGAGGATTTGCTGGCAAAAGCTGTTGCTTATTAACCAGACACCCAGCAAGAAGCAAGGCATTTCTTTCCCACACCCAAATGGATCACCTTGCACACCCCCTGGGGCACTCTCGAGGTTTGTATGGGACTGAAAGGAGAGAGTTTCCTTCTCAGTGCTGGCATGCTCGGCTCAGCTGTGGCCCTACAGGAAAGGGGATCTACAGGAAAGTGCTCCCTGAGTGCAGGGAGAGAGAGAGAAAAGCTGCTCCCTGACAGGGCGGCTCCAGCCCCACCCTCTGACAGCCCTGGCGGCCATTTGGCAGTTCTGCCTGCCCCCCGCGCCACAAGCTGGCTGAGGCCTTGGGCTGTCCCCAGCACGGCTGTCAGTGGTGTCGGGCGGCATCTAGAGCCAAGAGGCCTTTCTTGTTCTTTGTGCTGAAGGGAACGTGCTGTCTGGAGCGAGCAGTGCCGCTTTTCTCCGCATTCCGGGGCTGTCATGGTAAGTGACATGGCCTCTCACTTTGAGGGCCCTGTTTTTCGTCAGCATTTGTGAGGGGCTTCTGCATCCCCCCCGCTCACTTGTTGCGGCCAGGGCTTCCCCCCAGGATGTCTGGGCAAGGCCCATGCCGCTGGGCAGGCTCTGGGTGGGCCTCGTCCCCTGCAGGGGCAGGCGTCTGCCGCTGAGCCCACAGCCCAGGAGCGGCTCCCGCACTCGCGGCTGCCCCTGCCCGGGCTGCTGCCGCTGCTTCTGGAACCTTCCTGCAGCCTCTGGCAGCTGGCGCCTGCTTGGCGGCCGCACGTTGGGCTTGTCAGCGTGGGATGAGCGGGCCGTGCCAGCCCGCAGCGTGGCATTGGCGGCCTTGTTGCCGTCCCCAGGGCACGGCTGACGGGGATAGTGTGGGTTTGATTTGCAAGGACTGGGAGAATTTGGGATGCAGTATCCCACTTCATCCGCAGGCAGTTCGCACTGAACAAGGTGGGCTTTGCAGCCTCATGCTGCCCTCTTACTCTGCTCTTTCCCAGAGCTGCCACCCCACAGAACGCACTTGTGGACCTGAAATCGAAGTCTCTGCAGCTGGCAGCAGTGCCTATGAAGCAGCAGCATGTCCTCATCCCTCACCCCCCAGAGGAGAACACTGAGGCAGATCCTCTGAGGAAATCAATGCCAAGTAAGTGTGGGCCAGCTCCCACAAAGGCCAGGAAAAGCTGAGCTGCATCAGGCTGCCCGAGGGATCCAGCATGCGAGTTGCTCAGCTCTGGGCTTTGGCTCTCCATCCCCTGGCTGCTTCGGGGTCAGGCAGTGACCATGGAGATGCCCTGCCTCCAGCTGTCCCCCTGCAGACCCAAAGTCCTGAAGCTCCCCTGCAGCTGACAGTCACACACCTCGTGGGGAAGGGAGCTGTGCTCACTTCTCCTGGGCACGGGGAGGCCGAGTTGGCGTGTTAGGAAACAGCTGGGGAAGAGGAAGGAGGCCCTGCAGGAAGGCAGGACCAAGAGCAGGGCTGTGGACATTCCCGGGAAGACTGTGGAGGAGCTCCCGCTCTGGTACTCCTCTGCTGCAACAGCCTTCTTTCCACAGCCCCTTGTTCAGTGAGGCCTCTGGGCTCTCACTGGCACCCTTCTCCCTGAAGGGAGCAGGGAGTGTCACTCAGCTCTCCTCACTGGAGCGGAATCTTGAACCTTTGCAGAGAATCACAGAATGGCTTGGGTTGCAATTGATGTTAAAGATCTTCTATTCCCTCCCGCCCCCTGCCATGGGCAGGGATGCCATTCACTAGAGCAAGTAGCTCAGTGCCTCATCCAAACAGGTCTTGAAGACCTCCAGGGATGGGGCATCCACGGCTTCTCTGGGCAAGCCGTTCCAGTGCCTCACCACCCTCTGTGTGAAGAAATTTTGTGGCCACCAAGGAGCAGCTCTGACTAGCCTTCTCTTTTCCTCCACTGTGGTCCGCCTACCTGGGTTGTTAGAAGGGAAATGCTTCTGGAGATGTGACATTTTGACAATTATTGTGCCGTCTTCAGTGCCTTCTTCATGATTAAAGAGGAGCTCCCCGTGGTGGGCTGTGAGCTCCTTGATGTAAAGAAGCCCATCTTCCAGGTTTCAGAGACCTTTGCCAGTATTCATGGGCTCCCTTACAAGAAAGAAACTTTTCCGGGTAAGAAGAGAGATGAACGTCAGGGCTCCAATGTGTAAGGATGTGGGCTGCATGCTCACCTGCTGCTGGGAAGGCAGTGCAGGGGTTACACAGCTCCTCCAGGAGGTCCAGAGAAAAGCCTGAGTACCTCAGAAGCCAAAACCTGCCAATGCTTTGCACCTTCTGGCTGGCAGCAGCTGCCAGGAATGTCCCTCTCCATGCTGTTGGCACCCTGATGGCTGCGTTGGTGGTTGACTTCTCCTCTTGGCAGCTGGCACAGCTGCAGGTGCAGAGCAGCAGCAGGGCATCGGTGCTGGAGGGCCCAGCAGCTACGCAAATGTGACTGCCCTCCTCTGCAGGCCTGTGTAGTTCCTTTGCTCCTTGCTTCTTTTCCGTAAGGTGTAATTCGATTAGTTTTGCTGAATTATGCCTGGCTGTCCTTGGACACAAAGGCACATTGCAATGCTGCATTGGGAGGGACTTGTCCTTCTGGGTCAGACACGTCTCCTGATGAGGCACAGGAGTCTGGCCCCTGCACAAAGCCAGGCAGTGATTTACCAGGTGCAGGCACTCGCTGGGCAGCTTGTGCTGCTTGTAAGGAGGGGTGAACATTAAGCCCTGCAAGATCTGCCCGTGGGCTGCTTTCTGCCTGAGCAGCCGCGATGCCTCCGTTGGCAAGGGCATCCCTTCCTGGCCATGGTCTCAGCCAGGACTGTCTCTCCTGCAGAGGCTAGGCACAACAGATTTGGCCACATGGGAGAGAAAAAGCATAGTCCCACATCCAGCTTCTGGAGGTATCATCATCTTTTCCACATGGACGCGTTTCTTCTGCAGCCCTCGGCTGAGCGTTTTGGCAGCTTTTCAGCTCCTCTCCGGAAGGTCAGCAGTGCCAGGGCTTGCCCAGTGCTCGGGGAGGAGCTGGAGGGAGACTTCTCCAAGCACTGTTTCCTCCTCCACTCCACACCGATTCTTGCTTGTTTTGGACGAGGGGGCATTCTCTTCGTGTAGCTAGGGCTGGGGGAATGTCTATTGCCTGCCCAACCCATAACAAGCCCCTCTCAGATGCTGGCACCAAGACCAGCGCCCTACAGCCCTAGAATGTGGTGCTCTGGAGTCACACTGCCTTGGTCTTTCTTCCAGGATTGGGCTCTACATACCTCGGGGAAGAGCTGCAGGGAGAAGAGCCTCTCCAAGCACCCAAGGGTTCTGCTTTGGAAAAGAAGGGAGAGGCAACGATGGAGGGAGAGTGTACCAGAACAGGTAAGATTGACTCTCGGAAAGCTGACTCCACAATCAGTAAGATTGTAAAGTAGCTATGTTTATGCAGCGCTGGGCAGCACGGGGGGTAGTCCCACCAAAGTCGTGCGCCCCTAACACGGCAACTTGCTTTGGTTATATGCAGTAAAGATTTACATATGCATGAGGTTTCCCAGTATGCCTATACATATTCATAACCTGTCCCCGCTTAGTATTAAAATTAGTTCCAAGAAGTCATTTCCATAAACTCCTCCCCTCTGCGCTTGCGCGGTGCCTTCTGGTGGTGGGCACTGAGGGTCGTGAGGATGAAGTCAGATGTCTTCATCAGGGTTGAACTTTTCACCTCGCCTCCTTGCGCATGCTCTCTGAGCCCTTGGTCATAATCTGGGCCATAAAGTTGGTTTGGTCCAGTTCTCCGGGCCTGAGGGGCTCCTGTTATCTCGAGGCCTTGCATGTTTGACATTTTTCATCTTGTCCTTTTAAGAACAGTGCTCCTTATCTCTGAGCCCTTGGTCACAGTCCGAACCATAAGGTTGGTTTGATCTGGTTCTTGGAGTCCCGGGGGCTCCTGTTATCTGGAGGGCTAAGCGCAGCACAGGCACATGGCAAATGTAGCACATATTAAGCAATGAGTGTTGCCTACATATTCATTCTTAATCAATCACTCTCTAATTTCTAATCCCATGTTTCATGGGATTATTCCCCCCTTTTCTGGAAAATCTAGTAAATTCTTTTACTTAATACAAAAATTCTTCTTCCCAGTCTCTATGGTATGTACCCCTCAATGCCTTGCCATGTACCTTTGTCAGGGAAGCTAGTATAGCCATTCATTGTAACCATTTCCAATTCCAAAAGTATTACAAAAGACAATATTAAACTTATACCAACTAATATCAGTAAAACAACAACCGGGTGACACAATGTGTTCAAAATCCCAGTTGCAGTTGGCGACCATCCTAAGAGTGCGTCCCACCAGTTGTGATTTGTCTTGTTTTACTCTTTGCAAATCTCTGCTTATTTCCTTTGTATCATGATGGACAGTGATTAGAGTCTTCTTTCCATTTTCCTGAATGCTTTCTTTTAAAAAAAATTTTGATCAGGTCTTGGTGTTTAACTAGTTGCTTCACTAACGTGAGGTTCACCCCAGCAGGTGTAGGTAATAACTTGTGATACATTGTGTTGTTAGACTTGATCAACTGGTGGGATACCACTGGTGCCAAATATAGAAAATCACACCTGACAATTCTAACAAAGTTAGAGGTAGAAAAGTTAGAATGATTTTTGCTAGGGAGAGTCATGTCTTCCTTCTCTACTTGTACAAAAGCACAAGCAGTTCTTAAACAGACGCAGCCTTGACCAATATATCCAAGCACAGTCTTTTGACTAGTATTTGGATGAATTTCAAAGTGGCAAACGCCTTGTTGCGTGTCAAGACATACATCCTGAGCATCAGTGGTGTTGCTTTCACAAATAAATCCTTGTTGTTCCCAGGTAACACATGATTCTAGATTTACAGACTGCCATTTCCCATTCTCCATCCACGCCCATGTTCTATGCTCCGAAGGATAGAGCACCGTCTCCTCATGGTTTAATCCTAGTGCAACGATGGGCTGGATAACGTAAACTGTGGCATTACTTATAGTAGGCACAAAGGCAGTAGCCATGTTAACAATGGGATCATGGGTAAAATGTACCAGAGTCCACCAAGACTGGAACTTCTTCTCAAAATCATTGGCATTGTCCCAAACAGCCTTTTGGACTTCAGCCAGAAAAATGCCTTCACTTCCTTCCGTAATGATCAAGGCAGCCGTTGCCTGCATCCATAACTGTGCTTGTATACAGCTAAGAGCTAAAGATACATTATCTTGAACCATACTAAGTGCATCTATTATTAGTTTGTGGTCTTGGTCTTTAGCCTTTTCCCATCTCGGTAACACCTGTGAAATTTGCCATTGGCTAGTTCCCAATGCCAATAAGGATGATTGTAGGGGCTGTTTTAGTTTTGTCCCACTGTTGTAGGAAGTACAGCCAAAAACAGCTAATTACTACAGTCTGTGTAAATACAAAATTATACCACCAATCTGATTTACCTGGGTGGATACAACCTTCTTGTTGGCCACTTTTGGAAATAGGTTTTACTAAAATCCCCGTTACTTTCTCGTGGGTCGTTCCGTTAATCATTCGGCACCCTATTTTAATTTCGTCCCCTACGGTTCTTTGGTGTGTCCATTCTTGCCCTAATTTTTGCCATTCTTGTAATGTATATAAATGGTCATCATTTGTTCGCCAAATAACCACAACTGCTAACTTTCCGTTAACGCTCTTATCCTCTGTTGTTACAGCTTCAGACCAAGGCCGCTCACCATTCTCTATTATCATAGAGGCATCTTCTTGAATCACAGTTACGACTTATAAGCCATAGAAATAAAACAATTCTGTTAACTAAATTCCTGCTAACCATGTTACTAAATACTCCTGACCGTGATGTCCTCATTTTGCTCGACTGAGCTTTCGTTTCAGTTCACCGTCACCTGGCGTTACTTTCCAGGGGGTTCTGGAGCTTTCTTCACTTGCTAACGGTGAATCCAGGCACTCTGTTCCTTGATCTTAATTGCAGTGAAGGTTTTAAGGAGCACCTGGTATAGTCCTTCCCACTGTGGTTTCAAAGTTTTCTCTACAAGAGACTTAGCTACCTCTCAGGCTTTGGCAGTCCTACTGGGGAAAGCCTCTGGCCATCCTGAAAAGGTATCTGTTAACACCAGTAAATATCAACACCCCCGTTTTCTTGGAAGTTCAAGAAAAGTCAATTTGCCACTGTTGCCCAGGCCCATGGCCTTTTCCAGTTTGGCATAGTTTTGGTTTGGGGGCATTTTGGGGGTGAGTCTGGAGACAAAGATCACAATATTAAGCTATTTGAGTGATGGTCGCATATTAGTTCCTGGCAATATTTTTTCCAATTAGATAGCTATACAAAGCGTCTATTCCCCAATGTGTTTTCCAGTGTTCTTTCTTTACCAGTGACCACAATAAATTGGAGGCGATGACTAGCTTCCCTTCCCTTCTTTGGTAATAGCCCATCCCTCTTGGTTATATTTTCCCTTCTGACTTTTGATTAGTTTTCTATCCTTTTTGTTACATACAAGCTTACCTTCAAGGAGAATTTGCCTGTCTGGAATCAGGGCTCCCTCAGTTGCTACCTCACCTTCTGCTGCTTCTTTTGCCTCTCTGTCCGCCAGATCATTTCCTTCCTCCAATTCTGAGCTCACCGTCTGGTGTGCCTTAATGTGCATGATTGCTACCTTTTCAGACAGCTGAACTGCTTCCAATAATCTCATTATTTAGTCCAGATTCTATTACGTCTTTGCAAGTGTTAACTGCATGCCCAGCGTGTTGTTTTCCGCTGATGACGTAGCTGCTCCCATATTTCCACCTCACCAGAAGGAGTGTCCTTCAGATCTGGACAGCTAGAGTAGGTAGCTTCAATGGTCTCCAGGCAGTCATGGTGTACTGGCTCCCCTTGGTTTCTGCTGATTTCAGGAACCTTTGTGGGGAAAGCCAGTGACCACCTTTCACTTCCAGCACTGTGGACACTGTGTGAGACACTAGCACAGTTATTTTCTGTCCCAAGGTGAACTCGTGTTGCTATAAATGGCTCAGGATTCAAATTAGGATTAAATAAAAAAATAGGATTTATTGAAAGAATATAAAGGAATAGAGGCAAGCAAACAGCGCTGGGTGCACCGGGAGTCTCCGCTCCACCAGGACGCACACCAGTTACATCAAGCAGCTGATTTTTATGCTCCTAGACTAATACATATTCATTACTACTTCTAAAAAAAATAGATTACTAAAATTAGCTTCCGGGGTGCAGTCCCTCCTACTGGAGCATGCGCAGTCTCCTCTGGGGTCTCTTCTGGGGGTCTCTAGGGGTCTTTCATGCTGAAGGCTCGTAGTCTTCCTCTCCACCTTTGTACTTACTGGGCACCATACCAAGTTTACAGAACATCTTCTTCAAGTCTTGTCTCCCAGCCGCCCTTCAGCTTCTTTCTCCTTCCTCTTTATCTCTCGGCCCCCCCTAACCAGATACCAAAGATCCACATAGTATCCCATAACAGTCACTAGTTGTTATCAGTTGTTCTGAAACTCCCAGACACACGAGTAATTAAAACATTCTTCCCCAGCCATTCACAGACACATCTATAGCAGTGTTAGAAATAGAAGTCCGGAATAACAAAAGCAAACAG
Source organism: Netta rufina (assembly GCF_964035555.1). Taxonomy (NCBI): domain Eukaryota; kingdom Metazoa; phylum Chordata; class Aves; order Anseriformes; family Anatidae; genus Netta; species Netta rufina. The sequence continues at coordinate 8,217,442 of NC_140123.1, forward strand.
GTTCATAAATTTAAGAAGTGATAAATTGACTAGAATGAGGGGGAGACTGGGACACACTGCAGCTGTGGTACAAGAATTGAATTGCCAGTGCAGGGCCCAGAGGCAGACAGGATTCAAACAGAATTGTTCTTTATGGACACGAATTGTTAAAACATTCCTCACAGTGTGCTTCCTGGATATTTTGCACCACTGCTGCAACGGCTCTGAGGCATCCCAGCCATCCCTTGGCAGCAGCATCCAGCTGCTTTGAAAAATAAGCAACTGCCCTTCAATATGGGCCCAGGTCCTGTGCTAGTATTCCCAGGGCAATCCCCTGTTTCTCATGGGAGAAGAGGAAAAATGGTTTATTCACATCTGGAAGTCCCAGAGCTGGGGCTGACATGAGAGCCTTCTTTAGTTGGTCAAAGGCTCGCGTGGCCTCCTTTCTCCATTGGAGGTCCCTGTTCCCGTTTGCAATGAGCACACACAGCGCTTTTACAAGCAATCCGTAATTATAGATCCACAATCTGCACCACCCCGTCATTCCCAAAAAGGTTCACAGTTCTTTTATTGTCTCGGGTTTCAGGGTTTGACGTATCGTGGCTATAAGGAGGTCATCTACGTACTGCAACAGCCTTCCTTCTCCTGATGGGGCTTTCCAGGTCTCCAAGTCCTCTGCAAGTTGTTCTCCGAATAAGGTGGGTGAGTTCTTAAAGCCCTGAGGCAACCTCGTCCACGTGAGCTGTGTTTTGTGCCCACTCGTAGGGCTTTTCCAATCAAATGCAAAGATTTTCTGACTGGCTTCATGGAGAGGGAGGCAAAAGAAGGCATCCTTCAGGTGTAAAACGGTAAACCAAGTTAGCTCTGGTGTTAAGCATGTTAATCAATTATCAGGCTAATTCCTTCTCTGTCTTCCTTTTCCAAGGGACACTGCTTAAGTGCATTTTTTGCCTTCCGTGGTACATTAGAAGATCATACTCGAGAAAACACTTGACTTGGGATTTCCTCACTAATTTCCTCTTTGGTCTCGATAGCTGTCAATATCAAACACAACACTTCCACATATCTTTGATCATTTACCTCCAGAATAATCTCCCCATTTTTAAATGAAATGGTTGCTTGTAATCTTTACGATAAATCTCTCCCTAGGAGTTACTCGGGGGAGTTGGGCATGCATAGGAGCTTGTGAATGCCCCACTGTTTCCCATATTTACATTTCAATGGCTTGCAGAAATATGCTATTTCAGATTGGCCAGTTGCCCCCTTCACTACAATGCAATAATTCCCCACTGATACTAATGCTTTCTTTAAAACCGAATATGTTGCCCCCGCATCCAGCATAAGTTCCACCTTTTTTCCCTCTTTCTCCATCTTCATTTTTGTAACCAACAGATCTGCTGGGGTAGATTCCCCCAGTCCTCTTTAGTCGTCTTTCGCATGTGCGACCACCACCTCCCTTCTCCGGTTCCCTTTTCCATTTCTTTTCCGTTCTGGGCTTTCCTTTTGCCAACGCCCAAATTTCTTACACCGGGCGCATTGCTCCTTGCCTAGTCGGGGCTGTTCCTGTCTGGGCCTCCTTTTTCCTTCTTCTCTAATAACTGCTATCAGCCTCTTCTGCATGTTTAATTGAGGAAGATAGAAGAAGAGAAATGTCCTTTCTCTTTCCAAATTGCCCTGTGTGCATGCACCACACCAAAGGCATATTTCAAATCTGTCCAAATGTTTGACAGCTCAAAAGCTCTTATCAAAGTGATGATTTCAGCCTTTTGGGCTGATGTTTGTTACCGTATATCCTGTGAGGCAAAATCCCTGGCGGGCGAAGCTGCTGCCATCTGTCTACCAATCCTCCGCATCTTCTAGGGGTGTTTCTTTTAAGTCTGGTCAGCTGGAGGATACCGTGTCCATGGTCTTGATGCAATCATGAATGGGTGATCTGGAAGCTCTGTTACTGAGGAAAGAGGCTGGGTTCACGGTATTAGTGCTGAAAAAATGTAGTGAACTAACAGTCCATTATACACATTCCTTTTCTTCTTCAGTAGCTATCATTTGCGCATTGCAACAATGTCCCCTTTTCGAAAAGCCGAAGGGGTCTTTCAAGCTTCGAGATCACAGTTCCCGAATATGGTGGGGCTATTGTTGAACCCCTGTGGTAACACTGCCCAAGTAAGCTGAGTTTTCCATCCTCTATTATTTGCCTCCCACTCAAAGGCAAAGAGTTTCTGGTTTTCAGTTGCCACGGGCAGGCAGAAAAGGGCATCCTTTAAAGCTAGTACCATGAACCAAACTTGACCGTTTTTCTCATTTTGTAATTCCCATCCTTTTTCCCATTTTAAATTTCAAGCATTGCAAAAAAATGCCTTTTCCTGTTGGCCAGTTGCTCCTATTACATTTACGGACTAATTAACACAGAGAAAGAAGCGCCCGTAACCAACAAAAAATTCAAGCTTCACTTCTTCGTTCCCTAGCTTTATTTCAACCAGTGGACCTGCTAGGCTAGATGCCCCAGGTCCCCATCATTCCTGACTGTTGTTAGCTTATCCTGCAAACTAAGACAATTTCTTTCCGGTATCAGGGGCTGATTGCCCTGGAAAGAGGCTAACCAATTGCCTCTGTTTGTTTTCTGAAGCCAGGTCCAATTTTTATTTTTTTTTATTATTATTTTTCTCTTTGAAAGTTCAGTCCCATTAGCAATCTGAGCTCACACATGAACTCAGGTTGTTTTAAGAGTTAGCTGCTTTTCTGTTTCCATGCCAACTGTCTGGGACCCATCAGGGTCCCTCTGCCCCAGAGGGCTCACACCAGTCATTTTGAGATCTCAGCCTCGGGCTGAGGCAGACCTATTAACATTCCTACATCCTCTTTCCCCGCTCATTCGACTTCAAACAGCTTTGTCAAATACTACATGCCACACCTTTAACACCTTCAACAACCCTTTTAGCACTTCCTGTATCTTTCTCCAGCCTGTACTTTTCTAATGCCAGCACCAAAAGCTCAGTCAGGGGCCAACTTAATTCCATACCTTTTCCCTCCGAGATACTGAAACAACATATCAATATACAGCATCTCATCCCATTTTCCTTCTCTCCTCAAAAACATGAATTGCAAGATAGTGTTATAGTCGATTGATCCGTAAAGTGGCCATTTAGCTTATATAGTGGCCACCATTGATTGCAATACTTGGTGAAAGTCCTCTTGCTTTGTGCTGCCCCAGGCGTTTGGAGCTCTGTCTTTCAGGGATTCTCTTCCTCCAGACGAGCAGTCAGCAAGACAGCTCTGTAGCAATGCTGGAGGGTCCAGCAGAGGCCCAGAGGTGACTGCCCTCCTGTGCAGGCCTGTGTAGTTACTTTGCTCCTTGCTTCTTTTCCGTTAGGTGTATCTCGTTTTCTTTTCCTGAATTATGCCTGTCTGTTCTTGGACACCGGCATTCCTCGGGACACGGTGCAGCGCCGCATTCAAGAGACCCTGCTCTTCCTCTCTTGCACCCTTAGAAAGAAGCAGGCTGTTGATTTCGTCTTCAAGGACATTGGCCATCTGGTCTTCCGCAAGAGCAGAGTCCAAATGCAGTTTTCCACCGACTGCGTTCCTCAGCACACCATGGCAGAGCAGCAGGATCAAGACTTCAGCTTTAAGGCCACTGGCTGTGTGGTTCTCTGGAAACCTGTCTCAGTGTAAGTTTCTGAGGGCTTCACCACTGCTCAGGGTTCTTGGGAAGTCCCGAGGCCATCCAGAAGGACTTGTGGTGGGTCTGACTTATCTCCTGTCTGAGGCAGTTGAGTCTCACCTACGCACAAAGTCAGGCAATGTTATACCTGGGTGTGCATGCTAGCTGAGCGGCTTCTGTTGTTTCTAAGGAAGGGAGGAAGGTTTGTTTTTTTGCCTGAGCAGCCTGAAGGTTAGCTGATTTTGCTGTGAAGGGGATCCTGTCCTGGATGGGATCTCACCCAGGGCTGCTTCTCTCGCAGGGGCGAGGGATGATGCGTTCAGCCACATCTGGCCCTCTCGCAGATGAGCTCTGGTAGCATTGTTATCTTTCCCAAGTGAGTATGCTTGCTTCTGTGGCCCCTGACTGACCGCATAGAATCTGGAGGGGTTGGAGATGAACAGCTCCTCAGACACCCCAGGGGACACAGAGAAGATGAACAAGGGAGTAGTAGTGAGGATGGAGAAAGACACTAAGAGCAGGCAATGTGAGAGCTGGCTCCTGGCAGTGCTTGCAGGTGCAGCTTTTGCTCTACCTATAAAAATGTCGTCCCATTAACCTGCAGCTTTTCTCACTTTGACCCATCTGATTCTCTTACTCACCCCACTGCAGGGGAGTGAGCGAGCAGCTGTGGGGCTCATTTTATAACCTATTGGGGTTAACTGACAGGAGATGGCAGCAGTGTTCGGGGCTGAGTTCATGAGATGAGGACGGGTCTAAGGAAACCTCCGTTTTGGGGTCTCTTGCTGAAAAAGGCAAGTATTTGTGAGTATGTCTCCATCAACCTAGAACCTTCCTCCTTTCTCTTCCCTTCCTTAGGCTGAGTGAGAAGACTTGCGTATGGAACGAATGTGAAAGGTGCTGGCATGTGCAAGCTAAATATTACTGAATAAAGACAGTGGCAAGCAGCCTCAGCCGTGCTGCATATGAGCTGTGAGAAACGGGAAGAGAAGAGCTGGCAGCTGTCTCCTCTATTCTTTCCCATTTCTGGCTGGGAGCACGATAAGCCCATCGGGACAGTGTTTGCAGGGGCCATGACAATTTTGCTGGGCTAGGGGAAGCCTCCGCTCCTACGAGTGGAGAAGGGACAGAGGGAGATGGAGGCCAGGAGTGCTGCCATCCTGTGCAGCAGCCACCTCATGTTCCCAACTCTCATGCACCTCCCAGATGATGGTGATCCCGACAGGAGTTGCCTCAAGAAAAAGCACCCGCACAGCCCTCTCGAGCCACAGTTTCTTGTGGGGAGAGAGAGGGAGGGTCTCGGGACACGGGCACCAGTCCACATGGCCACCAGGGCTGTGCTGCAGGAGCAGGCTGGCTTGCAGCATGACCTCTCTTTCCCTTGCTTTTCAGGGATTGTGAAAGTTTGGGATGCAGTATCCCACTACATGCCAGCAACGCCTAGCACCTTCTGGCCGGTAGCGGCTCCTGGAAACGTCCCTGTCTGTGCTGTTGGCACCCTGATGGCTGCGTTGGCGGTTGACTTCTCCTCTGGGCAGCTGGAGCAGCTGCAGGTGCAGAGCAGCAGCAGGGCATCAGTGCTGGAGGGCCCAGCTGCTGCCCAAACGGGACTGCCGTCCTCTGCAGGCCTGTCTTAGTTCCTTTGCTCCTTGCTTCTTTTCCCTTAGGTGTACCTCCAGCTGGTGTCCTGAATTATGCCTGGCTGTTCTTGCACACCAGCATTCCTCGGGACACCATGCAGCGCTGCATTCAGGAGACCCTGCTCTTTCTGTCCTACACCCTCTCCTACACCCTCTGTCCTACATCCTCTATTTTTTTAATGCATGAGCAGTTAAACACGGTACAGAAATATTGGTAGTCCCATCAGCTGCTTGCAAAGACTGTTTCAGTATATTAAAAGGTAACGATCTTTTTGCAGCATTGTCTGTTTTTCACGTAGTGAGACGTCACAGCGACCAGCTTTCACCATCAGTTTTCAGTAACCGTGCGATTTCCCATTTGCTACTGTAGTTAGGTACAGCACTTGAGTGTCCCGATTTATTGTGGACCTCTTGCTCTACTCGTCACCCAGCCTTCTAATGTTACCTTAATTTCTCATCCTTCACCTGTTTTTCAGGCTTTGCCGAAGAACAAGCAGAGACCATTGTATCGGCATTAATCACCCAGTCGAATGTCAGTTTAGACACAGTCCATAAGGATATGGTTACCCAGGCTCAGCAGGTAAGAACTTATTTATGGTGTGTGTAAATACGCAGCACTGTATAAGCATAACGGCACATGCTTGCATATTTCAAGGACAAGTGCAACTCTCTCTAGTACTATAAAGACCTTACTGAGCTAGGTTTCAAGGTGATGCTAAGAACACCTTACACCTTTCATCTCACAGAAGTGCTTTCCAAGCGCAGCCACGATGTATAGGTTTAATACAAAGCTTGCTGCTTTAGCTGCCGAGAAGCTCTCAGGTAAAGGCAAGATTTTAACGGCTTTGCAAAAGGTCCCGGCAGAAGAGGAATGCAAGGAGTTCCTGAGAGATAACAAAGCCACCTAAAACAGCAGAAAATGGTCAATGTTTTTACTGAACATTAGTAAAGATGCTGATTCTGTTCACAGGTCTCCTGTGTTTTCCTGTTTTCTTGTTCATCAGATGAAAACTGTTATTAAAACTCTAAGTATCTTACTCCTGCATTTCAGTCTCTAAGGCTACATGTGCTGTAAACACAGAGCGTGGCTGGGCTGCGGTTCCCAGACACCACCCCATGGTTATCCAGAGACCTAAAACTTGCTGCAGCCCCGTGGCAGCTATCAGTCTCCTGACCTGGGCACAGCCTAATGGAAAGTATAGGGCCAGCAACTGTTCCCACAAGGTAGGCTTGGCAGAGGCACCACGTTTTAGAAAGAGGAGATTTGAGCCATCGAGATGTCATCTGTGGCATCTGTGACATTCGGAAGGGAAGGGCAGAGAGGTGTCCCAGGGGCTGTCACTGCCAAGAGCCCAGGACATGGGCACTGGCTCCCTCGGCCACCAGGGCTGTGCTGCAGGAGCGGGCTGGCTTGCAGCATGACCTTTCTTTCCCTTGCTTTTCAGGGATTGTGAAAGTTTGGGATGCAGTATCCCACTCCATTGGATGTCAAGTCAGACCGAACAAGGTGGGCTTTGCAGCCTCGTCCTCTCCTTGTAGCCTGCTCCTTCCAGGAGCTGCCACCCCACAGCCCGCCTCCTCAAGCAGAAGAAACACCCCAGCGGTAGCCTGCAAGCTGTAGATGTGCCCAGGGCCCCTTGCTGCTCCAGCAATATGCACAAAAGAAGGGCCCAGCTCCAGCAGAAGGACGGGATCCGTACTGCCTGGTGCTTGTGCGTTGCCTATGGCGCGACTGGGCAAGCCAGCATGGAGCCGGAGCCGGTTCTGAAGGCTTTCCCTATTAGTTGGGAACCCCGTGGAGGGATTCCACTTGAGCTGAGGCTGTTGGCTGTGCTCTTCCTAGCCCAGCTCTTCTGTAGGGGACAAAAAGGAGGGAGCTGGGAAACTCCCACACACTGAGGCCATCTCCAGGGCTCTCCGCAGTGACGCCTTCTGGCACCTTCCCAGGAGCAGTGGCCAAAGCACAAGGACCCATCTTCTGGCTAGGAGAAGCCCCACGCTGGATTTCCAGTGCCAGAAATACTGAAATACTCTTCCTCCTTCCTTGCTTTTCAGGGGGTCGCAATCCCTGGGCTGGGCACGTTCTTCGCTATTAACTGGGAGCTACCCATGGCAGACCTTCGGCTCCTTGATGTAAAGAAGCCCATCTTCCAGCTTTCAGAACACTTTGCCAGAATTCACGGGCTCCATTATAAGAAAGAAACTTTTCCTGGTGAGAAGACAGATGAATGGCACCCTAACGGAAAGTATAGGGCCAGCAACTGTTCTCACAAGGTAGGCTTGGCAGAGGCACCACGTTTTAGAAAGAGGAGATTTGAGCCGTCGTGATGTCATCTGTGGTATGTCAGTTGCCCTCCGGGACAGCAAGAAGGCTCTGACTTATTTTTTTGCATACACCTAGCGGTTCGTTCTGAGTCAGCCAACACCTCAGCCTGCATTTGAGCACAGCGACGAGTTATCTCCCTTGCTCAGACATTCAGGCTCACAGATGAGTAGCAGATACCCAGACGGGACTGCCCTCCTCTTCAGGCATGCCTTAGTTCCTTTGCTCCTTGCTTCTTTTCCATTAGGTGTACCTCCAGCTGCTGTCCTGAAATATGCCTGGCTGTCCTTGCACACCAGGACACCGTGCAGCGCTGCATCCAGGATAGCCCTGCTCTTTTTCTCTTATGCCCTTGCAAAGAAGCAGGCTGATGATTTCGTCTTCAAGGACATGGGCCTATCCCTTCTGAACAGTTTGTAGCCATCATCAGCCACACTCCAGTCATGGGAATCATCCCACCAGGTTTCTGTGATGGCAGCTACGTCATAGTTTCCTTCTAGCACGGTGGCCTCCAGCTCCTCCTGGTTGTTACCCATACTGCATGCATTAGTGTAAATGCACCGCAGCTGGGCCACTTTTTGGGCAGGAGAAGCCCTAGTACTCTCTTGACCATACTCGCGTGTTTGCGTAGTAACTAACCTCTCACCAAGCCTTGTGTTCTTCCTGCAAAATGTCATCCTCATCCTTCACCAAGACACAAGACTGCAAGGTCTTGCTAGCGTCACATCAGGTTTGAAAGGAACAATTAGTGAGATTAAAAGAGATCAAGAACATCGATGAACGATTGTCCGAGGCATTGGTTGTCTTGAATCGCTTATGCTTGAGTAGGGACCGAGAAGACCCTCCTGCAAGTATTCATTTTCAAACAATAAATATAGCAGCACCAAATGTGTTACCACAAATAAGAATGAATTACCGAGATCCTGCTACAGGAACTTGGAAAGGGCCATACCAGTACAGAAATACAAATAACACCTGTGATTACAATGACACTGCCAGGCAGGGTTTAGGGGTTTATGGCACGGAGACAAGGGGTAACAACTGTAGCGTTTGGAACAATCGTACAGCTATGGCCTTACCTCCTGATGTTTTTCTGATTTGTGGGGATAGGGCCTGGCAAGGTGTCCCTGCAAATGCTATCGGAGGTCCATATTGCTTAGATAAACTCATTACATTTGCTCCTAGCTTGTCGCAGTTGCGTGAGATCACCAGACATAAATGGGCATTGCTCGCACCGGATCGCAATGATAATGTTGAATTGCTTGGTGTTGCAGCTAGAGCGGCATTGGCAATTTCAGTGCCAAAATGGCCTCTGCAGCCGCACTTAAGAACTTAGAAAAATTGGTATGCTGGGCCGAGAAGCAAGCCCATGCCACGACAGAGATACTTGAGGAGGTGTTACCAGATCAAAATAGTCTGCAACATGTGCTTTTACAGGATCAAGCTGCTATTGACTTCTTGCTTTTGGCTCAAAGGCATGGGTGTGAGGACTTTGACGGAATGTGCTGTTTAAACCTTTTCGATCATAATGAGTCAATTCACAAATCCGTTATTTTCCTGAAAGAGCACATGAGAAAGATTCAATATGATATCAATCCTTTCAATCAATGGTTCGCTGATTTGTTTGAAACGATGCATAGATGGTTACTGAGATTAGTCAAAGAGGGATTAAGGATTCTGTTTGTTGTGGTGTTAATCATCATTGCGTGTTGTATTGTAATAAATGTGGTTAAAGGGTTACTTGCAAAACTGTTACATCGGGCTTGGTTTGCTCAAAGAAAAAGAAAAAAAAAAAAGGAAAAAAAAAAGGTGGGGGGGGAGGGAACTGTTGAGGGATTTTTTGAAACAGCAAAAATCCCATGGCTTGCTGCAGCTGAGCAAACCAAGCTACCGGGGCAACTGTGAGAAATTCCCATGACAGTGTTCCCACATTGCCCAATTGAGGAATTCAGAAAAACATTGTTACCAGCATCTGGCTTCAAGGACAAGGTCTACGTGACTGCTAATCACAAGGGGCTTGTTTTCTTGCAGGTGGGGTTGTTTTCTTGTAGTTGTTTGTCTGAGTGCTTTTGACCAATAATCTTGGGTGAGACACTATCCGCCCCTGCTAAGTTCACTAGAAAAGTTAGGCTATTCGGGCAATAGAATGGAGCATGATCTGACCATACTGGTGTCTGTCGTGCTTTCGGCCGTGCTTCCTGCGACATGCTGGCACGTTCCTCACCCACGAGAACTGGCATGGTACATTCAGCCTCACAGGAGGAGCGTTGCCAGTTGCTATGTGTATATAACGGTTGGACGTGATGATCTTTGAGGTGCTTTCCAACCTAAAGGATTCTATGGTTCTATAATTCTATGACTGTGAGAGGCCCAGGGCACCAGGTTGGCGTGGCCTGCACCACTCTTTCTCCTGAGATCAACGACACAGAGAGGAGCACTGGGAGCAAAAGTCTGCCTGAGCTTTTATTCCCAGTAGAAGGCAGCTGCAGATGAGCTGAGGCTGGGGGCAGGATGTGTTGGGGCATCTGAATTCCTGGGGCACTGTCCTGAATTCCTGGGGCACTGTCCTGTTCCTATCAGTGATGTCAGCTGCCAGCACCGAGCGCCCTCCTGGTGCTGGCAGCTGGGCGCTGCTACTCCCACTCTTCTGCGATGAAGCTGCAGCACAAAGCATTGCACAGAGCCCGAAGCGCCTGTCTCCTGATGTGGGTGGGCCGTGGCTGGTGTGCCGGGGCTTGTGCGAGGTCATGGATGCCTGTGGGAGACAGAGAGGTGTAGGTTAGCGCCTGAGCGGGTGATGGGCAAGCCCCTGCCTTCCCCCCACACCACCACCAAGGCCTTTCCCCCAAGGGGAGGGGTGGCCCAGGACCAGCCAGCCCCCCTGCGCGTACCGAGCCCTTGCTCCTGCTCGCTGCTCTGAACAGGCCCATCCAAAAGTCCCCGGGATGGCTCTTGTTTCTGGCACGTTGCTGGCTCGTCTGCTGGTGTAGCTTTGGTGCAGGAGGACTGCGCTTGGCCTCCCTGCTCGGCGGCAACCTGCATGGGGAGAGCAAGAGCACAGGTGGGTGATGGAAGGGATGTCAGCCCTTGTGCCTGGGGCGTCTGGGAATGGAGAGCAGCAGGCAGCTCCCCAGCACGCACACCCCACGCACTGCTTCTGCCTCGGGCTGCCCTCGGTGCCTGGAGACCACCACGCGCGCTGGGCTTACCTGGTGCCCAGGAACCGTAGCCAAGGGAGTAGCCACTGCTCCGGTTTCATCAACTGCTGTATAGTCAACAGGCTCTGGGGTGGGAGGAGGCACCCTGGGCCATGCAGCCGAGGGAGCAGTGGGTGCCTTGCTGGTGGCTCCCTGCATGAGGGCTACAGAATGGAGTAGCACTGCAGCAACGACAATCTCGGATGTTTCATCCAGCTCTTCCTCAGAGACACTGCAGGCGTGTCGTGCGCGTCCCTGGCTTTCAACCACCACCGCAGTGCTGTGCTCACTGGGGCAGGGACATGCTGATGGCTTTGCCTCTTGACCTCCAGGTGTCTGGGGAGGCGCTCTGTACCCCTCATCTTCGCAAATAGGGGCTGAGGGAGGACTTGCTGGCGTCCTCTCTGCTGGTGCTGGTGCTGGTGCTGTGAGAGGCGATCCGTGCCTCTCTTCCCCGGGACCTTCTGCCAGGGCAGCAGCTGACAGTGCAGTGTCCGTGGGCTCTGATGAGCCAAGAGAGGCGCTTGTTGGGTTTTCTGCTTCTTGTGCTGCGGCCTCCCTGTCCACGGTGCTGGATGAGCCGCCTTCTTCTGGGGGAAAAGCCGCCGGTTCCTGGAAGAGTGTGGCGAACCTGGGGTTGATCCAGGAGTTGAAGATGACAATCTCCTCCTGTTTGTCCCATCCCACAGGACCGCTTTCTTTCCTGCCTCGGCCCTGGCTTGTCCCCTCCTTGCTGCTCCCCTGCCTGGGTTTGACGTCGTGGGCTCTCTCTTGCTTGTGCTTTTCAACCCTGCCTGGGCTGGCTGGTGCAGGGTCTCTGCTGGCAGTTGTTTTTCCTGCACCTCCCCGACGATCGAACGCTGGCAGAGCAGCGGTCCACCTGCTCTCCATGTCAGTCTGGACGCCGGCTGATCTTGTTGCTGTCACTGGGCACCCCATGTGTGCCGGGTCCCCCAGTGCTGCCGGTCGTTGGCCTTGTTCCCGCATTTTAGCCATCGTCTTTGACATGACTTCAGACACAACAGACTGTGCTGTGTCCTGCAGCGCCGTGAAAGAGTCGGTGGGGCTGTGTGGGGCAGGGTGCCGGCTCTTCTTCAAATGCCGGGGCACTGCTGTGGGGAGAGGTGGTGTTCTGTGGCCTTTGGTCCTGGGACCTCTGCCTGATGGAGAAAGCCTTGCCCTGCTCTTGGCTTGCTCGTTGCAGGCTACAGCGTTTCTTATGACTGTGGAGACGAAGGACCGTACTGAGTACTCCACATCCTCAGCAGGGGCCACAGGGCTGTGTGGGACACGTTCCCGCCTCTCTGCCCTCACAGCCCTGTCCCTCTCACCAGAGATGCACGGAAGTGGTGGCAAAAGCTCTTGCTGACTGCGGGGCTCTTTTCCCAATGACTTTGCCCTTCCTCCCCCTGAAGAAGCAGAGGCTGCTGCTTGCAGAGGGGGCAGCTTGCAAGTGGCCCTTTCAGACGATGATGTCTGTGCTGCAGGCACTTGCTTGGGTGCTGCTGTCTGAGTCACTGTCAGCCTTGGGAAAGGTGGCACGGCTGGCAGCTGGATTCTCTCGGCCTGCCTCACCCCACGGTGAGGCAGTGTCTTCATGTCTTGCGGCTGCTCCATCTGCAAGAGAAGGCGAGGAGAAAGGCCAAGTTACTTGGGCCATTTCTGCCATTTCCCTCCACGTCCCCCCTAGAAGTGCTGCTGTGAGCTGCCCTGCAGCGGCCCCCGGCACGCCCTGGCAGCTCCCCAAGCAGAGCCGGGCTCAGCCTGCCAGGGTAATGCCCTGCCTGTCTCCTCCTGCAAGTGCCGTCTGCTCGTCGGAGGGTGCCAGGGCTGCCAAAGATGTTCGACCGAACCCTCCTGGGGCTCCCGACTCCGTGTGGCAGCTGCCAGTGTGACGCACGCTCTCTGGGCACGACCGCACCGGCAGCCTGTCCGCATGGAGGGACGGTGGAGGCAGCTCCTGGCTGCGCACAGCCAGGTTGAATTAGGCCACGCTGCTCTTTGTGCCTCCGGGCACAGAACTGCCAGGGCCACGCGGGCTTCGGCTGTCCTGGGGGTGGGCTCTTCTTGGAGAAGCCCCAGGTTTGGGAATATTTGTGTCCGGGTCCGAGGGGCTCAGGGCCAGCTGGCCGACTCGCTGCAGCACCGTTCTCCTCATCCTGGTGCTCTCGGTGCCATCCCGTCACGCTGCTGTCCCTGTCTCGCTCCCTGAGCCTCACCTGGCGCCGCTCCTGTACGCTCCGCTGCCCTTCAGCGGGCTGGGAGTCATCCTTATTCTGCTGCTCCTCCATGCTGTGCTCCAGGTCCTCTGAGCAAGAACTCCAACGGGCACCCAGGGGAGCTGCTGCCTCCTGACAGAGCTGCTCTCCTGAGAGTGAGTGGGCAGCCCGGGGCTCGGGCTTTATAAGGGACACCGTTGCCGTGGGTACCCCTCCGTGTCACAATGGCCTTTGGGTACGCATCACAATGCCCCGGTGGTTGCCATGGGGCCCTCAAGCCCATATTCTGGCAGACACCCCAGGGACACCGTCTCACACACCCACAGCAGGGTCTGCATTGGCAGGCACCTCTGGCTCCTTCCAGCCAGTGCCCCTGGCTCAGCCCCAGCTCAGTCTTTCTCAGGGGAGTCAGCTTAGCTCCCTAACTGCTCCCATCAAGTGCTCGTTACCTGCTCTGCCAGGAGACTTGTCTGGAGAACAAGTCCTACGAGGAGCGGCTGAGGGAGCTGGGCTTGTTCAGCCTGGAGAAAAGGAGGCTCAGGGGCGACCTGATCGCTCTCTACAGATACCTTAAAGGAGGCTGTAGAGAGGTGGGGGTTGGTCTGTTCTCCCACGTGCCTGGTGACAGGACGAGGGGGAATGGGCTTAAGTTGCGCCAGGGGAGTTTTAGGTTGTGTTATAAATGGCTCAGTCTTCAAAATAGGATTAAATAAAAAAATAGGATTTATTAAAAGAATAGAGGTAAGCAAACAGTGCTGGGTGCACCGGGAGTCTCCGCTCCACCAGGACACACACCAGTTACATCAAGTGGCTGATTTTTGTGCTCCTAGGCTAATACATACGCATTACTACTTCTAAAAAAAAAAGGTTATTGTAATTAGCTTCTGGGGTCCAGTCCCTCCTACTGGAGCACGCGCATCAGTCTCCCGTGGTCCCTCTGGGTCCCTCTGGCCACCTGGCCAGATATCAGAGGCTTGCACAGTATCCCATAACAGTCACTAGCTGTTATCAGTTGTTCTGAAACCCCCAGACATCAAAGGCTTCATACAAACACAAATAGTTTTCTTATTGACACTTCACAAGTAATTAAAACATTCCTCACCAGCCATTCACAGGGACAGTCACACCTATAGCAGTGTTAAGTTAATCCTGAAGAAGACAAAAAAAAGGCTGTAACTGTTAGAAATAGAAGTTCAGAATAACAAAAGCAAACAGGTTCATAAATTTGAGGAGTATTTTCTGAAGACTTGATAAATTGACTAGAATGAGGGGGAGACTGGGACACACTGCATGTGTGGTTCAAGAATTAAATTGCCAGTGCAGGGCCCAGAGGCAGACAGGACTGTTCTTTATGGACACGAATTGTTAAAACATTCCTCACAATTGGATCTGAGGAAGAACTTCTTTACCAAAAGGGTTGTTAGACATTGGAGCAGGCTGCCCAGGGAAGTGGTGGAGTCACCACCCCTGAAAGTCTTTAAAAGACGTTTAGATGTAGAGCTTAGGGATATGGTTTAGTGGGGACTGTTAGTGTTAGCTCAGAGGTTGGACTCGATGATCTTGAGGTCTCTTCCAACCTAGAAATTCTGTGATTCTGTGAGATGCTCTGCTCGGTCGTCCGCGTAAGCTTCCTGGCTCTTTTGCCTGACTGCCCACACATCAGCAGAGACTGCACTCGAGCTTGGACGCCCATCGGGCAGCCCTGGCAGTGCAGCTGGAGCAGGAGCAGGAGCAGGAGCAGGAGCAGGAGCAGGGATTCCTCCCGTGTCCGGGCAGCCAGAGGCCTGTGGCTCTAGGCACTGTGAAGGGCTCCCAGAGAAGGCGGGCACCAGGGAGGCGGTGGAGCTGGCGGAGAGGTGTCTTGAGGCTTGCTCTGGCGGGGCTGCGAGAAGAAAGCCCTGGGCAGCCGCAGGAAGATTCCCTGCTCCTTGCTTTAAGAGCAAGCTGTGGAGAAGCTTTCAGCGGCAGAGCCACAGCTGTGCCACGCTGCTGTTTAGCCCGCAGCTTCTCTGGCTGCTGAAGCAGGTCCTATGCTTCAGAGTTGTGGCTGAAACAGTGTTGGTAACACAACGGTGTCTTTGCTGGAACAGGTTGCCCCGAGAGGCTGTGGCGTCTCCATCCTTGGAGATCTTCAGAAGCACAATCCTCAGAATGGTGCGTAAAGCTAGTCCTTTGGGGAGAAAGAAAAGGAATTGGAAAAACAACCCCAAAACTAGGGAAAAGGATAAAAAAGCACAGGTTAGATATTGTTCAATTGTCTGGCCTGAAAAGCCATTAAAAGGAACTTTGCTCCTTTGGCCACAACACAGGTCCGATGAAAATTCCCGCTTCAAGTTTACATGTAAACAATAAGACTCCTTTTCCGCAGGAGGAGTCAAGTTATGCTCCCTCTAACCCTAATATTGCAGCAGAGGCAGCAGGAGCTGCACCAGCAAGGAAGTATATGTGTAAGTGTATGTGTTTGAGACAAAGTATCGGATCTGCTTGAGACAAAGTACTGCTGTGAAGTGAGTGACTCCTCACTCTAGAGTAACACTTGTAACAGTAACAGTAGAAGTTGCTGTACAGCAGATACAACATGAGAATCCTGTAACGGGATGGCCTGTCCCCAATGGCAAGGGGTAGCACTGGCTCTGCGGCAATAAATCCAGGAAGGTGTTGCCCCTTGGCTGGAAGGGAGCTTGCACCCTGGGGGCAATAATTCCACGTGTACCTATTATTGAAGACCCACAACGCCAAAGCCCCCTTGAGACCGCACGCAGAATTACGAGGACTCCAGATAATCCTCTAGGAAACCGAAACAGGGAATTTCACTCACTGAAGAACTACAAAATAACACTCTGCATGCAGCCCAGGCACTGCGAGAGGAGCTAAGCTTGTCAGAAACAGTACTCTGGAACCAAGTGGTATTCGGTTTATTAGTAGCCTCAGAGGAGAGAGTGTGCTGTAATTACTGCTAGTTGCTCTAGGCATGTAGATCAAAGGGGGCGAATGTGACTGATCTCCAAAGTATTTGGGAAAGAAACCAATCCTACTCAGAGCGGCTCAAGATGACGCTTCCAGGGGATTTAGAAACATTTGGGAGAAACTGACTTTGCGGTTACCTGACTGGAATTGGCTCAAACAGCTGTTTGTTGGTGTTACAATGATAAAGGCATTGCATATCTGGCATCCCCCTGACTTTGGAAGAAAACCACTGGGCCCTAATGTTGGAAAAGCTCAAGAACGGAGGACGTGTAGAAGTGCAGAAACAGCAATAGGAGTGAGAAAAGAAGAGGGGGGCATTGTGAGAAACAAAGCTGTGTTTTTGCAGTGGCTGGTGTTTTTGCAGTGGAAAACTCTGCTAACCTTGCATAGTCAAAAGGGATTGTGCAGGCATGGCAGTAGCAAAGCAGTGGGGAGGACATTAAGCAGATAAAGGGAAGGTCCCGCTGTCCCAGAATAAGGAGGATAGCTAAGACAACCAGCATGAGCTGCGCAAAATTAGTAGAAAAAGAAAAATCACAGGCCCTCTAGTCACGAGAGATGAAGGAAAGGAAAAGGAGAAATTAAAGGTTGGTCAAATAAAATTGTACATATATGCTATCGAAAGGCATCGAGGAGTTTGTAAACCCGTAGCACACAGCCCATGAGGAAACAGGGTCACCATGAGTCAGGTGTCGGGTAATAGGGAAGAAAAGGTCTCTTCGTGTGCATACTCTTCGTGTGCGCTCCTGCTCGCAGGAGGCCCGCCATTGCAACCGTGAATAAAATAGCTTCACAGAAGACCCTGACTGGAAACAATATTGAGACTTTTCTCACACTGGGGCGCTGTCCTGTGTCTCCCTGTGATGCTTCTGTGGGTGCTGCAAAGCTCCCTGAGGGCCTCGTGCCCACTACGCGCTCTGTGCTTACCTGGTGCCCAGGAACCAAGGGAGAAGCCACTGCTCCTGCTTCATCAGCTGCTGCTGGGCTGAGAAGATCTGTGCTGTCCTCCCTGAGAGGCTCTGCAGTCAAAGGAGAAGCCATTTCTTCTTCCTCTGGTGCTGCTGCTGGACCAAGAGGGGCTTCACTGGCTTCCTCCCCAGGTTGTCCAGCCCAGGGAGAAGCCACTGCTCCTTCTTGCGGCACTGCTCCTGGACCGAGAGGGTCTTTGCTGACTTCGCGCACAGGGCCTCCAGCCAAAGGAGAAGCCACTTCTTTTCGTTCTTCCTCTGCTGCTGCTGCAGCGAGAGGGGCTTCGCTGGCCTCCCCCACAGGGCCTCCAGCCAAGGCAGAGGCTGAGGATGCAGAGTCTGCAGGCTCTGCTGTGGGAGGAGGCACCCTGGGCCCTGCGGCCGAGGGAGCACTTGGTGCCTTGCTTGGGGCTCCCTGGCTCATGGCTACAGCACAGCGTAGGACTGCAGAGATGATGATCCGGGCTGTTTCATACAGATGTTCGTCACAGGCACTGGAGGCATGTTGGTCGTGTCCCTGTCTCTCGGCCATCGCCACAGTGCTGTGCTCACTGGGAGTGGGACAGGCTGGTGGCTTTGATTCTTGCGACACTGCTGTGGGGGGAGGCGCTCTGTACACCTCATTTGTGCACACTGAAGGAGGACTTGCTGGCCTGCTCTCTGCCTGCTCACTGGGGCTGGGACATGCTGATGGCTTTGACTCTTGACCTCCAGGTGTCTGGGGAGGTGGACCTCCTGGCGGAGCTGTGTAACCCTCCACTGCCCTCCCAGCAGCAGCTGAGCATGCAGCCCAAAGTCCCCGCGCGTGGGGGTCCTGCAAGTTATCTCCTTTCTTAACAGGAAAAGTTTCTTTCTTGTAAGGGAGTCCATGAACATTGGCAAAGTGCTCCGAAACCTGGAAGACGGGCTTCTTTACATCGAGGAGCTTAAAGCCTGCCATGGGCCGCTCCTGTTTAACAGCAAAGAAGGTGCCCAGCCCAGGTACTGTGACACCCTGAAAAGCAAGAAATCAGGAACACGGGTCAGTATTTCTGGGGCTTCTCCAAGCAAGAAGATGGGCCCTCATGCCTTGGCCACAGCTCATGAGAAGGTGCCAGGCAGTGTCACTCTGCAGAGCCCTGGAGATGGCCTCAATGTCACGGATTTTCCCAGCTCCCTCCTTTTTTCCCTCTAAAGTGGAGCTGGGCTACTAAGAGCACAGCCAACACCCTCAGCTCCGTAAAATTCCCTCCAAGCAGTTCCCAACAAGTAGGGAAAGCCTCGAGTGCCAGCACCAGCGACATGCTGGCCTGCCCACTCTGGCCATGGGCACCAGGCAGAATGGACCCCGTCCTTCTGCTGGAGCTGGGCTCTTCTTTTGTGCATACTGCCAAAGCAGCAACTGGAAGGCTGCAGGAAGGTTCCAGAAGCAGCGGCAGCAGCCCGGGCAGGGGCAGCCGCGAGTGCGGGAGCCGCTCCTGGGCTGTGGGCTCAGCGGCAGACGCCTGCCCCTGCAGGGGACGAGGCCCACCCAGAGCCTGCCCAGCGGCATGGGCCTTGCCCAGACATCCTGGGGGGAAGCCCTGGCCGCAACAAGTGAGCGGGGGGGATGCAGAAGCCCCTCACAAATGCTGACGAAAAACAGGGCCCTCAAAGTGAGAGGCCATGTCACTTACCATGACAGCCCCGGAATGCGGAGAAAAGCGGCACTGCTCGCTCCAGACAGCACGTTCCCTTCAGCACAAAGAACAAGAAAGGCCTCTTGGCTCTAGATGCCGCCCGACACCACTGACAGCCGTGCTGGGGACAGCCCAAGGCCTCAGCCAGCTTGTGGCGCAGGGGGCAGGCAGAACTGCCAAATGGCCGCCAGGGCTGTCAGAGGGTGGGGCTGGAGCCGCCCTGTCAGGGAGCAGCTTTTCTCTCTCTCTCCCTGCACTCAGGGAGCACTTTCCTGTAGATCCCCTTTCCTGTAGGGCCACAGCTGAGCCGAGCATGCCAGCACTGAGAAGGAAACTCTCTCCTTTCAGTCCCATACAAACCTCGAGAGTGCCCCAGGGGGTGTGCAAGGTGATCCATTTGGGTGTGGGAAGGAAATGCTAGAACTGCCATTTGTTTATTCATGAAATCTTGAAAGGGAATAAGGAAGAAGGAATGCTTCACGAGTGTTTAATATAGAGCTTGTGCCTGGCAGCCTCCCTCAGTGTCTCCATGTGTCAGATGGCCACGTCGCACGTGGTCTGTGAGGGACGAGCGTGTGCCCCACAACACGGAGGGCTTCTCCGTGGCACCCTCACTCGTTCACAAGCTTTCAGCATTATGTGACGTAGCAGATTACATGGGCCGGGTTCAGTAGACTTCAGGATGATGTGCTTAAAAGGGATTTGAGGAAATCAGTTCAAAGGATGCCTATAGATTGGGATCTCTAAGGCCAAGGGCAGCAATTCAGCAAGAGGTATTCCACCCAAGTGGAATTGACAGCAACTTGCATCAAGGCTGCCTGATGAGAGATCAAAGTCCCCGAAAGTTTTAGGAGGAGAGAATGAAAACTGTGAGAGCATGTGAGAGAAAGAGAGCTCTTCACTTTCTTGTATGAGTGATGTGACAAAAAAAATTCAACTTGTCCTTCAGTTTTGTGCTGTGCAGATTTAAAGTCCCTGGGATAGGCTTTGGCCCTGCTGGCTTTCCTTCCTTTCTCCCAAGTTTCAAACTCTCTCTCTCTCTGCTTTTTGGCTATGTGCAGACCCGAGAGGTCATGGAAAAGCCGTTTTCCAAAAAGAGGCTCTTAACTTCAAAGCTCCCTTGGCAGCAGTACCAGCAGGGAAGGAAGACTTGTTGCTAATTCTGGGCTGAGTGAGGGCAGGTGCTTGATGCCTTTTTTTTTTTTTTTTTTTTTCCTGGGACCAAAGGGAAGGTTGCAGTGAGCCGTTACCTTGAAGTTCCACCCTGGAAGGATCAAGAGCTCCCGGCTCTTCCCAGCTCTCCAGGCACAGGCAGGTGCTGATGCTGGATCCTAAGAGCACCTGGCTTTCAGCAAGGGCGAATCAGCAGCCTCAGCTAGGAGGCCTTCGTGGCTGTCTTGGGAGGCCACGAGTGGTGCTACTTGAACTGCTTAACAGTCCCACAAAAATTGTGAGGTGGATTATTGAGGGAACAGAGCATCTCTCCTATGAAGAGAGGCTGGGAGAGCTGGGACTGTTTAGCCTGGAGAAGAGAAAGCTCAGGGGGGATCAGTGGATAACTGCATGCCTGCGGGCAGGGTGCAAAGGCAATGGAGCCAGGCTCATTTCAGTGGAGCCCACTGACAGGACAAGAGGCGATGGGCACAGAAGCAAACACAGGGGCTTCCACCTGAACCTAACCTCAGGATACATTTCTGTAGTGTGTGGGTGAGCGAGTCCTCTCACGGGTTCTCCAGTGAGGCTGTAGAGTCTCCCTCCTCAAGGGGAGACACTTGAAAGCCATCTCCACAGGACATGCTCCTTGGACACTGGTGCTGGGTGGCAATGTTTGAGCAGGGCGTTGGCCAAGCTGACCTCTTCAGGTACCTTCCAACCTCAACCATTCTGTGTTTCTGTGAAATCAGAACACTACAAAGCCCGTGCTGGTGCTTCCAGCAGGAAGCAACAGACTTTATTGGGCTCGCAGCTGCTCACAGCTGCGAGGGGTCCTCGCTGGTTTCCCTGATGCTCGTGTCATCTTCGGCATTGGAAGCACAGGGATTTTCTCACCAACGCTAGGGAGAGAAAAAGAAAGGGTTCAAGTTTCCGTTCCAGTGAGGGCAGCGGAGTGACACTCCCTGCTCCCTTCAGCCCCAGTCCTGTGGAGCGTGCATATGCAGGAGTCCCAAGGCTCTGTGTGGCCTTGCGGGGGCCCCTCGAGTCCCAGCCAGTGACAGGGAATCTACGCAGCGCCAGGCTGAGGCGCTGTGTGAGGCCGGGCTGGAGACCTTTGGCCAAGCAGCTACGGAAGGCCAGGGCAAGGGTTCTCGTGAGCCCGGGGGCCTCATTGCCCAAGGAAGGGGCTGTTGCTAGCGGAATGAAGGCTGTTGCAGGAGAGGTTTACCAAATCAGAAGATCCTCTGCAGAATTTCCAGGGATGTCGACAGCTCTGCTCTTGGTCTTGTCTTTCTGCAGGACCTCCTCTCTCCTCTCCAGCTGTTTCCTCACGCGCTCAGTCCGCACTGAAAGGCAGCTGCAGCAACAGAGAAAAAAACTCTCAGGTGGGCTCTGAAGGCCCTCACCTCTGGCTGCCCAAAAGCAGGGAGCACAGCCTCCTTCCATTGTGGGTGCGTCACTGTCAGCTGCAGGGGAGCTTTAGGACTTTGGGTCTGCAGGGGGACAGCTGGAGGCAGGGCCTCTCCACGGTCATTCCCTCCGCGAGGCAGCCAGGGGATGGAGAGCCAAAGCCCAGAGCTGAGCCGCCCACATGTTGGATCCCTCGGGCAGCGTGCTGCAGCTCAGCTATTCCTGGCCTTTTTGGGAGCTGGCCCACACTTACCTGGCACTCGGTTTGCTCAGAGGAGCTGCCTCAGCCTTCTTCTCCGGCGGGTGAGGGATGAGGACATGCTGCTCTTTCATGTCCACTGGCACCATCTGCAGAGACTTTTTCAGTTCCACAAGTGCCATGGAGGATGCGCTCTCTGTCTGCAGCCTCTGCATTTCCATCTGCGTCTTCTGCTACAGGGGAGGCAGAAACAAGGAACGTTTTTAGATGGGGGTGCTAATGTGGGAGCTGTCCCATGGCAGTGGGGCAGTCGTCCCCTCAGGGTTTCCGCAGGCTCAGGGCAGTTTCCCTGCAGCCTGCTTTCTCTCAGAAAGGCAGCATGAAAGGGTAACACCCTCAGCCTCTGAAACTAAGGGCAAGAACACTTTCACTGCAGTGGGCTTTGCAGGAGCCCTTGTCCTTCTCAGAGGAAAACCAGGCTCAGAAAGGGCAGGTTTTTCATTTTAGACTAGCTTCCTGGTGGAGCTCAAAGGCAAGAGTGTGAACATGCCCCCCTGAGAGAAGAGAAAGGTTCTTTCTCGAGTGCTTGAAAGCACTTGTCATACCATGGCCCTGTGTCTCCAGCAGCATATTTCCTACAGGGCACAAGGGCATGCAGTTATTAGAGAAATGTCAAATCTCCATGACGGCAACCCGTGAAACAACCCGGCGATGGGCACACAGATGCAGTGGCTACCTGTCCTCCTCTCCGTTGACCCTCACAGGCAGGGGCTTGAGTTTGGGGCCAGGCCACAGCACAGCTCTTGCCCTTCCCCTCTTCTGCCATTCTTGAGGAGCTCTCCTCACGGGTTGTCAGCAGCCTGCAAGCACAGAAGAGGAGGATTTCCTGCTCTAGTTTTTGCTCACCAATCAGGTCCCCAGCAGGGAAAGGGAAGTTGGTGGGGCATGTGTCGGGACCCCTGTGGAATTCACCGAGACCCTGTGTCTAAGGAAAGCCGCTCGATGACTCAAGGAGAAGAGCCCAGGGGCTGCTTCTTTAAGGTTCCCCCCAGCCTCACCTGCGAGAAGGCTCTTTTTCCACTGCAGCCTGGCCCAGCTTTGCCTCCCCTTTCATCTTGGAGAGTCTGGATAGAGAGAGACTCTGGGGTGTGAGCAGCCGGCTCTTAATAGGAGGCATCCCTGTAAGGAGGAAACGAGAAGGACAGTCAGAGCTGCTGCTTGGTGGCCACACAAAGAGGCAGGGAATGAGCCTCCCTGCTGGATCCGGTGCTACTTGTAAAAGGCAGAGCAAGCTGGGAGATGGGTTGGCCTAGAAGGGAGTCTCCTTGGCCACTGGCATTTCACGGGTGGGGATGGGAGTCCTGGGACTCCCTGCTGCCATTGTACCCCACATGCTACCTTTGGACACATCTAATCCAGAGCGGGGCTTTCAGTAGACAGGAGCTCCAGGAGGCCAGCGTGGAAGAGGCCTGAGCACTGCCGAATGCTACGGGAAGCTCTGGGCTGCCCTGCCATTCTGGTTCCTACGAAGGCCCAGCAGAGCTACTGCCGCAGGGAACTGGGGTCAGAGGAGGGGCCTCATCCTGTGCAAAGCGCAGCCTTCCAGCTTTGCCTCCGTACCCCTTGCCCTCAGGAGGACATTCAGAAGGGAAGGGCAGAGAGGTCTCCCAGGGGCTGTCACTCCCAGGAGCCCGCTCTCACATTACCTGTTCTGGTAGACTCTCCCTCCACACTTGCGTCTCCCTTCTTCTCCAAAGCAGGGTGCTTGGGTGCTTGGAGAGACCCTTCCCCTGCAGCTCTTCCCCGAGGTATGTAGAGCCCAACCCTGGAAGAAAGACCAAGGCAGTGTGACTCCGGGGCACCATATTCTAGGGCTGTAGGGCGCTGGTCTTGGTGCCAGCATCTGAGAGGGGCTTGCTGTGGGCTGGGCAGGGAATAGACATTCCCCTTGGTACACAAAGAGAATGCCCCCTCGTCCAAAACAAGCAAGAATCGGTGTGGAGTGGAGGAGGAACCAGTGCTTGGAGAAGTCTCCCTCCAGCTCCTCCCTGAGCAGCAGGCAAGCCCTGGCACTGCTGATCTTCCGGAGAGGAGCTGAAAAGCTGCCAAAAACTCTCAGCCAAGGGCTGCAGAAGCAATGCACCCACCTGGGAAAGATGATGACACCTCCAGAAGCTGGATGTGGGACCATGCTTTTTCTCTCCGATGTGGCCAAATCCGTTTTGCTTAACCTCTGCAGGAGAGACAGTCGTGGGTGAGACCATGGCCAGGAAGGGATGCCCTTGCCAACGAAGGCATCGCGGCTGCTCAGGCAGAAAGCAGCCCACGGGCAGATCTTGCAGGGCTTAATGTTCACCCCTCCTTACAAGCAGCACAAGCTGCCCAGCGAGTGCCTGCACCTGGTAAATCACTGCCTGGCTTTGTGCAGGGGCCAGACTCCTGTGCCTCATCAGGAGACGCGTCTGACCCAGAAGGAGAAGTCCCTCCCAACGGCCTCTCGGGGCATTTCCCAGGAACCCTGGGCTGTGCTGGTGCAGTGAGAAACTTACAGTGAGGCGACATTTCAGCAGCTGGCCGTTGCTATTCAGGTTGTGAACAAAGTCGGAGGAAAAGTGCATTTGGACTCTGCTCTTGCGGAAGACCAGACAGCCGATGTCCTTGAAGATGAAATCAACAGCCTGCTTCTTTGCAAGGGTGTAGGAGAGAAAGAGCAGGGTCTCCTGAATGCAGCGCTGCACGGTGTCCCGAGGAATGCCGATGTCCAAGGACAGCCAGGCATAATTCAGGAAAACAAATGGAGGTATTCCTGAGGGAGAGGAAGCAAGGAGAAAATAACTAAGACAGGCCTGCAGAGGAGGGCAGTCCCACTTGGGTAGCTTCTGGGCCCTCCAGCACTGCTACAGAGCTGTCTTGCTGACTGCTCGTCTGGAGGAGGAGAATCCCTGAAAGACAGAGCTCCAAGCGCCTGGGGCAGCACAATCGTGGGGCATTGCTGATGCCATAGAAGCCGATGCCCAGTGTCAGCCTGCACCTGCTGTTGTCCGAACTGCTTAGAGCAGAAGTCAACCACCAATGCAGCCATCAGGGTGCCAACAGGATGGGGAGGGACGTTTCTGGGAGCTGGTGTCTGGAGGGACGTGCAAGGCGTTGATGGGCCTTGGCTTGAGAGGAGCTCAGGCCTTTCTCTGGACCTCCTGGAGGAGCTGTGTAACCCCTCCACTGCCCTCCCAGCAGCAGCTGAGCATGCAGCCCAAAGTCCCCGCGCGTGGGAGCCCAGACAATCATCTCTCTTCTTACCAGGAAAAGTTTCTTTCTTGTAAGGGAGTCCATGAACATTGGCAAAGTGCTCCGAAACCTGGAAGACGGGCTTCTTTACATCGAGGAGCTTAAAGCCTGCCATGGGCCGCTCCTGTTTAACAGCAAAGAAGGTGCCCAGCCCAGGTACTGTGACACCCTGAAAAGCAAGAAGTCAGGAACACGGGTCAGTATTTCTGGGGCTTCTCCAAGCAAGAAGATGGGCCCTCATGCCTTGGCCACAGCTCATGAGAAGGTGCCAGGCAGTGTCACTCTGCAGAGCCCTGGAGATGGCCTCAATGTCACGGATTTTCCCAGCTCCCTCCTTTTTTCCCTCTAAAGTGGAGCTGGGCTACTAAGAGCACAGCCAACACCCTCAGCTCCGTAAAATTCCCTCCAAGCAGTTCCCAACAAGTAGGGAAAGCCTCGAGTGCCAGCACCAGCGACATGCTGGCCTGCCCACTCTGGCCACGGGCAACACACAAACACCAGGCAGAATGGACCCTGTCCTTCTGCTGGAGCTGGGCTCTTCTTTTGTGCATACTGCCAAAGCAGCAACGGGCCCCTGGCACCTCTGCAGTTTGCAGGCCACCGCTGGGGTGTTTCTGATGCTTGAGGAGGCGGGCTGTGGGGTGGCAGCTCTGGGAAAGAGCAGAGTAAGAGGGCAGGATGAGGCTGCAAAGCTCACCTTGTTCAGCGCGAACTGCCTGCGGATGAAGTGGGATACTGCATCCCAAACTTTCACAATCTCTGAAAAGCAAGGGAAAGAGACGTCATACTGCAAGCCAGCTTTCTCGTCCAGCACAGTCCTCGTGGCCAATGGGGCCAGTGTCTATGTCCCCAGACTCTCCCTCTCTCTCCCCACAAGAAACTGCAGCTCAAGTGGGCTGCGCTGCTGCCTGTTCCTCAGGCACCTCCTGCTGGGCTCACCATCGTCCTGGAGGTGCATGAGTGTTGGACACATGAGGCGGCCGTTGCACAGGATGGGAGCACTCCTGGCCTCCATCTCGCTCCGGGCCTCCTCCACTCGTCAGCAGGAATTGTCCCACGCGGGGACGCTGCTTCCCAGTGCCTTTGGCTCCTTTCTGCAAGGCAGCTCCTCAAGATCACAGCGGCAGCCCCAGCAGAGCAGCACCAGCCACTGCCTCCTGAAGGCCTCGCAGCCAAGTGAGGGCAGGTCGCGGCACACAGGGCTTTTGAGCAAGATGTGGTGTGATGTCACAGACGGCCCTGCTATTGCCTCATCGCGTGTCACAATAGGGGCTGCAGCCTGCCCTGTCAGGGAGCTGCCTCCCCAAGGAGACTGCTGCACCCTGGAGATTCGGGCAGAGCAGTCCGCAGGCTGTGAGGGTCACTGCAGGGTGCTGGCCCCAGGCCTTGCCCCAGGAGCAGGAAAGGAGGCTGCAACTTCTCTTAGCACTGTCCAAGACTTTTCCTTGGGCTGAACCTTCCCACGTCATCCAGCTATAGGTGCAGGGAGCGCCGTCCCCTTCCACTTTCTGTGCGTGACCCTCAGCTCTGGTGATTTTTTAGCCAGCAGGGTGACCACTGGAGTTAGAGCCTCTTTGTTTTCATTCCTTCTCTGAAGCAGCCAGTGGGTGGATGGCCAAAGACTGCACTAGAGTGTTGGGGAATACTGTGACTCCAAATGCGTAATAACACAAGTGCATTTTAAAAGAGGTCAGTCAGAAGCTTCATTAACACTGATCACACTGCAAACATTTGGGCAGCATTTCTCTCTCCTCTTCCGCTTTTTCTTCCAAGTGGTTGCAGCTACCCCACTATAAATAAAACAAAGGAAATAAAGGAAAGTGGTGAGGAAAATGTAATGTTACCATAGCCAGGTGTGCAATCTTGTGAAAAATGGGCTCCAGACAGTTCTTTGTATGTTAATGAGGCCAAGTGCCCACGCCAGGCTCAGACTCTTTAGGTAGCTTGTTAACTGCCACAGACCACAACATGGAGTGATGGCACTTGGTGGAGCCTGCAGAACTGGCACACCCAGTATGGTCTTAGCAAAAGCTGTACATACCCGCCTGAGAACTTTTGCAGGACATGCTAGGAGCAACAAGCAGATTAGGTGACAAAACACCAAAAATCCTGTTTTGAGAAAGCTTAACTCTGGAGAAGAGCAAGCTCTCAGGGAGACATAAATGAAGGACTGGTATCTACCCGAGGCCTCAGTCCAAAGCACCGCGTTGCATGGAAATGAGGAAGACGATTGGCGGAGTCAGGACTGGTGTAACAATGTGATTGTATATGTTCACACAGCATTTTGTTGCAAATTTTATATGAACTGCTGAATATTTTAATGGTGACCTCTCATTTCCCTAATGGCAGAGGGGTCACACGATCGTGAAACAAACTTCAGTAGAACCTTTGTAAATCTGCTCTTGGGTCCATGGTCCCTCTTCCGTCACACGTCCCGAGTCACTGTTGTGACACTGCCTCTCCGTATTCCACAGGCTCCTAATCCATACAGAATGTACCCTAACAATATTTTCCTTAGAATTTGGAACCTCAACTCGAATGCTATTAATGTATGAACAACCCTCCGCTTCGAAGAAAGCAAAACTATACAAATTATTTATAAAGTATCTCTAAATAGTTCTCAAAGGAAGTCCAGAGATCAAAAGAGCAGTTCAAGGTGTATCTAATTTGTGTGGTTGGAGACTAGCATCATGTGTCCTTGTGGCCACAGTCCAGGGATGAAGTCAGGTCTGGAGAAGAGAGTTCAAGATTCAGGGTCCGTGTTGTGTCTTTTTCAGGGGGGGTCACCTTTCTCTGCGTTGTGTTGCTAGGTGGTGGTGTCTTCTTACAATGAGCTGCATGTCTCCAATGGGGAAGTCTGTCCCTTCTATTTGACGGCAGTGTGGGTAGTTACGAGTATCTGATGTGGTCCCTTCCAGCTGGGCTACCTGGACCAAAACAGTCGTCTGGTTCTAGAGTGTGGAAAACTTTGTAGGAAAGCTCTGCAAGAGCTTCCTTTACATGCGAATAGACGTATCGTGCATGTTTCACTGGGGCCCTGAAATAAGTTCATATTGAACTGTCAGCCAACTACGTACCAGATTTCTGCGGTTCTTCGGGAAGGTGCATATGCCATCATGAGGAAGGTGCGCGTGCCATGCCATAAGGATATCAGGAGGAGAAAGGCCATGCTTCCTATTCGCTGTGCTTCACATATACATCAGTATAACGATTTGGGGTGTAACTGGCAAGCCAGTGTCCACTAGAGCCCTCTACTCCTGTGGGCCTGATATGTCAGGCCGGGCTCTCAAATTCCCTGCACGTGGGAGCACTGACACCCATCTCTCTCCTTACCGGTAAATGTTTCTTTCTTGTAAGGGAGCCCATGAATACTGGCAAAGGTCTCTGAAACCTGGAAGATGGGCTTCTTTACATCAAGGAGCTCACAGCCCACCATGGGGAGCTCCTCTTTAATCATGAAGAAGGCACTGAAGAAGGCACAGTAATTGTCAAAATGTCACATCTCCAGGAGCATTTCCCTTCTAACAACCCAGGTAGGCGGACCACAGTGGCTACCTGTCCTGCTCTCCGGTGACCCTCACCGGCAGGTGCTTGAGTTTGGGGCCTGGCTGCAGCAGAGCGCTTGCCCTTGCGGAAGACGAGACAGTCGATGTCCTTGAAGACAAAATCAACAGCCTGCTTCTTTGCAAGGGTGTAGGAGAGAAAGAGCAGGGTCTCCTGAATGCAGCGCTGCACGGTGTCCCGAGGAATGCCGATGTCCAAGGACAGCCCATGGCCCCTCGTGTCCCAGCCAGTGACAGGGAATGACAGGCTGAGGCACTGTGTGAGTCCGGGATGGAGACCTTGGTCCAAGCAGCTACGGAAGGCCAGGGCAAGGGTTCTTGTGAGCCAAGGGACTACATGTGAGCACTTGTGATCCCAAGGAAGGGGCTGTTGCTAGTGGAAAGAAGGCTGTTGCAGGTGAGGTTTACTGGATCAGAAGATCCTCAGCAGTCTCTCCAGGGATATCGACAGCTCTACTCTTGGTCTTGTCTTCCTGCAGGACCGCCTTTCTCCTCTCCAGATGTTTCTTCACCCGCCCTGTCCATACTGAAAGGCAGCTGCAGCAAGTAAGAAAAAAACTCTCAGGTGGGCTCAGAAGGTCCTCACTTCTGCTAGGGGATGGAGAAGCAAAGCCCAGAGCTGAGCTGCCCACATGTTGGATCCCTCGGGCAGCGTGCTGCAGCTCAGCTTTTCCTGGCCTTTTTGGGTGCTGGCCCACACTTACCTGGCACTCGGTTTGCTCAGAGGAGCTGCCTCAGCCTTCTTCTCCGGCGGGTGAGGGATGAGGACATGCTGCTCTTTCATGTCCACTGGCACCATCTGCAGAGACTTTTTCAGTTCCACAAGTGCCATGGAGGATGCGCTCTCTGTCTGCAGCCTCTGCATTTCCATCTGCGTCTTCTGCTACAGGGGAAGCAGAAACAAGGAACGTTTTTAGATGGGGGTGCTAATGTGGGAGCTGTCCCATGGCAGTGGGGCAGTCGTCCCCTCAGGGTTTCCGCAGGCTCAGGGCAGTTTCCCTGCAGCCTGCTTTCTTTCAGAAAAGTAGCATGAAAGGCCTCAGCCTTCGCCTTTAAAGTTAAGGGGAAGACACTTTCACAGCAGTAGGCTTCGGAGGAGCCCTTCTCCGTCATGGATGATAACATTTTCCTCACTCTCCCACTCTTTCCTTGAGAGCCTTGAGTTGTGCTCAGAAGTCCTCTTCCTCCTCCCATTCTTAACTGAGCTGCTCCTCAGCCAGCGATGCCTGCAGAATTCTTTCATTTCACTGCTAACAAAGGCATCATACTTCCTACAAGGAAGAAGAGTGAGGAATGATAAGAGAAACATCAAATTTCCACAAAGGCAACGCTTGAAACAACCCGGCAATGGGTACACAGATCCAGTGGCTACCTGTCCTGTTCTCCGTTGACCCTCACAGGCAGGGGCTTGAATTTGGGGCCAGGCCGCAGCACAGCGCTTGCCCTTCCCCTCTTCTCCCATCCTTCAGGAGCTCTCCTGACGTGCTGTCAGCATTCTGCAAGCACACAAGAGGAAGATTTGCTGCTACAGCTTTTGCTCACCAACTGTGTGGCCAGAAAGGAAAGGGCAGTAGGTGGGGTATGTGTCAGGACCCCTGTGGAGTTCACCAAGTCCCTGTGTCTAAGGAAAGCCACTCGATGACTCAAGGAGAAGAGCCCAGGGGCTGCTTCTTTAAGGTTCCCCCCAGCCTCACCTGCGAGAAGGCTCTTTTTCCACTGCAGCCTGGCCCAGCTTTGCCTCCCCTTTCATCTTGGAGAGTCTGGATAGAGAGCGACCCTGGCGCGTGAGCAGCCGGCTCTTAATAGCAGGAGGCATCCCTGTAAGGAGGAAAAGAGAAGGCTAGTCAGAGTAGCTCCTCGGTGGCATCTTGGCCATGGCTGCCAGGAGACTGCTGTCATGTTACCTGTTCTGTGAGATTCCTCCTCCGTCCTCTCCTCTGCCTTCTTCTTGTTTTACTTACCTTTTTTCAGGTGTTGGGAGGTGATTTTCCCTTGCAGCTCCTCCACGTCATATATGGAGCCCAATCCTGGCAGCAAAACTAAGCCAGTGTAACTCCAGGGCACATCTTTCAATGCTGTAAAGCGCTGGTACTAGTGCCAAAATTTGACTGTCTGATGCCTGTTCTGCCACCTCCTTGGCTTCTCTGACAGCCAATCTATTTCCTCTTCCAATACCAGTATCCCGTGCTTGATGTCCTTTATAGTGCGTAATGGCAACTTGAATAGGCAGGTAAACAGCTTGGAGTAACTTCAGTATCTCTTCTGCATGTTTAATTGAGGATGGTAAGGGTCCTCTCTCCTTTCAAATTGCACCGTGTGCATGCACCCCACCAAAGGCATACTTCTGATCTGTCCAAATGTTAATTCTTTTCCCTTTTGCCAGCTCAAAAGCTCTTACTAAGGAGATGATTTCAGCCTTTTGGGATGATGTTTGTTACCACATATCCTGTGGGGTGAACTCCCTGGCGGATGAAGCTGCTGCCATCCATATGCCCATCGTCCGCATCTTCCAGGGGTGTTTCCTTTAAGACTTCTCAGGTCTCTGAGGTGTCCTGAGGGACAAGTGTGTGCTCTGCAACACAGAAGCGAGCTTCCCCTGCAACTCCTCCATGAGGTATCTGGAGCCCAGTCATGGAAGCAAAACAAAGGCAGAGTGACTCCAGGGCACTGCTTTCAATGCTGTAGAGCGCTGGTCTTGGTGCCAGCATCTTGAGAGGGGCTTGCTGTGGGCTGGGAAGGGAAGAGCCATTCCCCCAGCCCATGGTTTTTCCAGGCTGTGGAAAACTGTGCTTGGACTTTGCTCTTGCGGAGGAGCATGTCCTGGTGTCCAAGGACAGGCAGGCATAATTCAGGACACCAACTGAAGGTACGCCTAAGGGAAAAGCAGCAAGGAGCTTCTGAGTAACGAAGACTGGCCTGCAGAGGAGGGCAGTCACATATGGGCATCTGTTGGGTCCACCAGCACTGTGAAAGAGCTGGCTGGCTGATGGCTCCTCTGGAAAGAAGGAAATGCCTAAAAGGCAGAGCTCCAAGAGGCTGGTGCAGCACAATCACGGTGTGTCACTGATGCCACAGCATCTGATGCCCTGCTGCTGGCCTACACCTGCAGCTGTGCCAGCTGCCAAGAGCAGAAGGCAATCACTAACACACTGTTTTGCAATCTGCAAGCACACGAGTGGAGGATTTGCTGGCAAAAGCTGTTGCTTATTAACCAGACACCCAGCAAGAAGCAAGGCATTTCTTTCCCACACCCAAATGGATCACCTTGCACACCCCCTGGGGCACTCTCGAGGTTTGTATGGGACTGAAAGGAGAGAGTTTCCTTCTCAGTGCTGGCATGCTCGGCTCAGCTGTGGCCCTACAGGAAAGGGGATCTACAGGAAAGTGCTCCCTGAGTGCAGGGAGAGAGAGAGAAAAGCTGCTCCCTGACAGGGCGGCTCCAGCCCCACCCTCTGACAGCCCTGGCGGCCATTTGGCAGTTCTGCCTGCCCCCCGCGCCACAAGCTGGCTGAGGCCTTGGGCTGTCCCCAGCACGGCTGTCAGTGGTGTCGGGCGGCATCTAGAGCCAAGAGGCCTTTCTTGTTCTTTGTGCTGAAGGGAACGTGCTGTCTGGAGCGAGCAGTGCCGCTTTTCTCCGCATTCCGGGGCTGTCATGGTAAGTGACATGGCCTCTCACTTTGAGGGCCCTGTTTTTCGTCAGCATTTGTGAGGGGCTTCTGCATCCCCCCCGCTCACTTGTTGCGGCCAGGGCTTCCCCCCAGGATGTCTGGGCAAGGCCCATGCCGCTGGGCAGGCTCTGGGTGGGCCTCGTCCCCTGCAGGGGCAGGCGTCTGCCGCTGAGCCCACAGCCCAGGAGCGGCTCCCGCACTCGCGGCTGCCCCTGCCCGGGCTGCTGCCGCTGCTTCTGGAACCTTCCTGCAGCCTCTGGCAGCTGGCGCCTGCTTGGCGGCCGCACGTTGGGCTTGTCAGCGTGGGATGAGCGGGCCGTGCCAGCCCGCAGCGTGGCATTGGCGGCCTTGTTGCCGTCCCCAGGGCACGGCTGACGGGGATAGTGTGGGTTTGATTTGCAAGGACTGGGAGAATTTGGGATGCAGTATCCCACTTCATCCGCAGGCAGTTCGCACTGAACAAGGTGGGCTTTGCAGCCTCATGCTGCCCTCTTACTCTGCTCTTTCCCAGAGCTGCCACCCCACAGAACGCACTTGTGGACCTGAAATCGAAGTCTCTGCAGCTGGCAGCAGTGCCTATGAAGCAGCAGCATGTCCTCATCCCTCACCCCCCAGAGGAGAACACTGAGGCAGATCCTCTGAGGAAATCAATGCCAAGTAAGTGTGGGCCAGCTCCCACAAAGGCCAGGAAAAGCTGAGCTGCATCAGGCTGCTCGAGGGATCCAGCGTGCGAGTTGCTCAGCTCTGGGCTTTGGCTCTCCATCCCCTGGCTGCTTCGGGGTCAGGCAATGACCATGGAGATGCCCTGCCTCCAGCTGTCCCCCTGCAGACCCAAAGTCCTGAAGCTCCCCTGCAGCTGACAGTCACACACCTCGTGGGGAAGGGAGCTGTGCTCACTTCTCCTGGGCACGGGGAGGCCGAGTTGGCGTGTTAGGAAACAGCTGGGGAAGAGGAAGGAGGCCCTGCAGGAAGGCAGGACCAAGAGCAGGGCTGTGGACATCCCCGGGAAGACTGTGGAGGAGCTCCCGCTCTGGTACTCCTCTGCTGCAACAGCCTTCTTTCCACAGCCCCTTGTTCAGTGAGGCCTCTGGGCTCTCACTGGCACCCTTCTCCCTGAAGGGAGCAGGGAGTGTCACTCAGCTCTCCTCACTGGAGCGGAATCTTGAACCTTTGCAGAGAATCACAGAATGGCTTGGGTTGCAATTGATGCTAAAGATCTTCTATTCCCTCCCGCCCCCTGCCATGGGCAGGGATGCCATTCACTAGAGCAAGTAGCCCAGTGCCTCATCCAAACAGGTCTTGAAGACCTCCAGGGATGGGGCATCCACGGCTTCTCTGGGCAAGCCGTTCCAGTGCCTCACCACCCTCTGTGTGAAGAAATTTTGTGGCCACCAAGGAGCAGCTCTGACTAGCCTTCTCTTTTCCTCCACTGTGGTCCGCCTACCTGGGTTGTTAGAAGGGAAATGCTTCTGGAGATGTGACATTTTGACAATTATTGTGCCTTCTTCAGTGCCTTCTTCATGATTAAAGAGGAGCTCCCCGTGGTGGGCTGTGAGCTCCTTGATGTAAAGAAGCCCATCTTCCAGGTTTCAGAGACCTTTGCCAGTATTCATGGGCTCCCTTACAAGAAAGAAACTTTTCCGGGTAAGAAGAGAGATGAATGTCAGGGCTCCAATGTGTAAGGATGTGGGCTGCATGCTCACCTGCTGCTGGGAAGGCAGTGCAGGGGTTACACAGCTCCTCCAGGAGGTCCAGAGAAAAGCCTGAGTACCTCAGAGGCCAAAACCTGCCAATGCTTTGCACCTTCTGGCTGGCAGCAGCTGCCGGGAATGTCCCCCTCCATGCTGTTGGCACCCTGATGGCTGCGTTGGTGGTTGACTTCTCCTCTTGGCAGCTGGCACAGCTGCAGGTGCAGAGCAGCAGCAGGGCATCGGTGCTGGAGGGCCCAGCAGCTACGCAAATGTGACTGCCCTCCTCTGCAGGCCTGTGTAGTTCCTTTGCTCCTTGCTTCTTTTCCGTAAGGTGTAATTCGATTAGTTTTGCTGAATTATGCCTGGCTGTCCTTGGACACAAAGGCACATTGCAATGCTGCATTGGGAGGGACTTGTCCTTCTGGGTCAGACACGTCTCCTGATGAGGCACAGGAGTCTGGCCCCTGCACAAAGCCAGGCAGTGATTTACCAGGTGCAGGCACTCGCTGGGCAGCTTGTGCTGCTTGTAAGGAGGGGTGAACATTAAGCCCTGCAAGATCTGCCCGTGGGCTGCTTTCTGCCTGAGCAGCCGCGATGCCTCCGTTGGCAAGGGCATCCCTTCCTGGCCATGGTCTCAGCCAGGACTGTCTCTCCTGCAGAGGCTAGGCACAACAGATTTGGCCACATGGGAGAGAAAAAGCATAGTCCCACATCCAGCTTCTGGAGGTGTCATCATCTTTTCCACATGGACGCGTTGCTTCTGCAGCCCTCGGCTGAGCGTTTTGGCAGCTTTTCAGCTCCTCTCCGGAAGGTCAGCAGTGCCAGGGCTTGCCCAGTGCTCGGGGAGGAGCTGGAGGGAGACTTCTCCAAGCACTGTTTCCTCCTCCACTCCACACCGATTCTTGCTTGTTTTGGACGAGGGGGCATTCTCTTCGTGTAGCTAGGGCTGGGGGAATGTCTATTGCCTGCCCAGCCCACAGCAAGCCCCTCTCAGATGCTGGCACCAAGACCAGCACCCTACAGCCCTAGAATGTGGTGCTCTGGAGTCACACTGCCTTGGTCTTTCTTCCAGGATTGGGCTCTACATACCTTGGGGAAGAGCTGCAGGGAGAAGAGCCTCCCCAAGCACCCAAGGGTTCTGCTTTGGAAAAGAAGGGAGAGGCAACGATGGAGGGAGAGTGTACCAGAACAGGTAAGATTGACTCTCGGAAAGCTGACTCCACAATCAGTAAGATTGTAAAGTAGCTATGTTTATGCAGCGCTGGGCGGCACGGGGGGTAGTCCCACCAAAGTCGTGCGCCCCTAACACGGCAACTTGCTTTGGTTATATGCAGTAAAGATTTACATATGCATGAGGTTTCCCAGTATGCCTATACATATTCATAACCTGTCCCCACTTAGTATTAAAATTAGTTCCAAGAAGTCATTTCCATAAACTCCTCCCCTCTGCGCTTGCACGGTGCCTTCTGGTGGTGGGCACTGAGGGTCGTGAGGATGAAGTCAGATGTCTTCATCAGGGTTGAACTTTTCACCTCGCCTCCTTGCGCATGCTCTCTGAGCCCTTGGTCATAATCTGGGCCATAAAGTTGGTTTGGTCCAGTTCTCCGGGCCTGAGGGGCTCCTGTTATCTCGAGGCCTTGCATGTTTGACATTTTTCATCTTGTCCTTTTAAGAACAGTGCTCCTTATCTCTGAGCCCTTGGTCACAGTCCGAACCATAAGGTTGGTTTGATCTGGTTCTTGGAGTCCTGGGGGCTCCTGTTATCTGGAGGGCTAAGCGCAGCACAGGCACATGGCAAATGTAGCACATATTAAGCAATGAGTGTTGCCTACATATTCATTCTTAATCAATCACTCTCTAATTTCTAATCCCATGTTTCATGGGATTATTCCCCCCTTTTCTGGAAAATCTAGTAAATTCTTTTACTTAATACAAAAATTCTTCTTCCCAGTCTCTATGGTATGTACCCCTCAATGCCTTGCCATGTGCCTTTGTCAGGGAAGCTAGTATAGCCATTCATTGTAACCATTTCCAATTCCAAAAGTATTACAAAAGACAATATTAAACTTATACCAACTAATATCAGTAAAACAACAACCGGGTGACACAATGTGTTCAAAATCCCAGTTGCAGTTGGCGACCATCCTAAGAGTGCGTCCCACCAGTTGTGATTTGTCTTGTTTTACTCTTTGCAAATCTCTGCTTATTTCCTTTGTATCATGATGGACAGTGATTAGAGTCTTCTTTCCATTTTCCTGAATGCTTTCTTTTAAAAAAAATTTTGATCAGGTCTTGGTGTTTAACTAGTTGCTTCACTAACGTGAGGTTCACCCCAGCAGGTGTAGGTAATAACTTGTGATACATTGTGTTGTTAGACTTGATCAACTGGTGGGATACCACTGGTGCCAAATATAGAAAATCACACCTGACAATTCTAACAAAGTTAGAGATAGAAAAGTTAGAATGATTTTTGCTAGGGAGAGTCATGTCTTCCTTCTCTACTTGTACAAAAGCACAAGCAGTTCTTAAACAGACGCAGCCTTGACCAATATATCCAAGCACAGTCTTTTGACTAGTATTTGGATGAATTTCAAAGTGGCAAACGCCTTGTTGCGTGTCAAGACATACATCCTGAGCATCAGTGGTGTTGCTTTCACAAATAAATCCTTGTTGTTCCCAGGTAACACATGATTCTAGATTTACAGACTGCCATTTCCCATTCTCCATCCACGCCCATGTTCTATGCTCCGAAGGATAGAGCACTGTCTCCTCATGGTTTAATCCTAGTGCAACGATGGGCTGGATAACATAAACTGTGGCATTACTTATAGTAGGCACAAAGGCAGTAGCCATGTTAACAATGGGATCATAGGTAAAATGTACCAGAGTCCACCAAGACTGGAACTTCTTCTCAAAATCATTGGCATTGTCCCAAACAGCCTTTTGGACTTCAGCCAGAAAAATGCCTTCACTTCCTTCCGTAACGATCAAGGCAGCCGTTGCCTGCATCCATAACTGTGCTTGTATACAGCTAAGAGCTAAAGATACATTATCTTGAACCATACTAAGTACATCTATTATTAGTTTGTGGTCTTGGTCTTTAGCCTTTTCCCATCTCGGTAACACCTGTGAAATTTGCCATTGGCTAGTTCCCAATGCCAATAAGGATGATTGTAGGGGCTGTTTTAGTTTTGTCCCACTGTTGTAGGAAGTACAGCCAAAAACAGCTAATTACTACAGTCTGTGTAAATACAAAATTATACCACCAATCTGATTTACCTGGGTGGATACAACCTTCTTGTTGGCCACTTTTGGAAATAGGTTTTACTAAAATCCCCGTTACTTTCTCGTGGGTCGTTCCGTTAATCATTCGGCACCCTATTTTAATTTCGTCCCCTACGGTTCTTTGGTGTGTCCATTCTTGCCCTAATTTTTGCCATTCTTGTAATGTATATAAATGGTCATCATTTGTTCGCCAAATAACCACAACTGCTAACTTTCCGTTAACGCTCTTATCCTCTGTTGTTACAGCTTCAGACCAAGGCCGCTCACCATTCTCTATTATCATAGAGGCATCTTCTTGAATCACAGTTACGACTTATAAGCCATAGAAATAAAACAATTCTGTTAACTAAATTCCTGCTAACCATGTTACTAAATACTCCGGACCGTGATGTCCTCATTTTGCTCGACTGAGCTTTCGTTTCAGTTCACCGTCACCTGGCGTTACTTTCCAGGGGGTTCTGGAGCTTTCTTCACTTGCTAACGGTGAATCCAGGCACTCTGTTCCTTGATCTTAATTGCAGTGAAGGTTTTAAGGAGCACCTGGTATAGTCCTTCCCACTGTGGTTTCAAAGTTTTCTCTACAAGAGACTTAGCTACCTCTCAGGCTTTGGCAGTCCTACTGGGGAAAGCCTCTGGCCATCCTGAAAAGGTATCTGTTAACACCAGTAAATATCAACACCCCCGTTTTCTTGGAAGTTCAAGAAAAGTCAATTTGCCACTGTTGCCCAGGCCCATGGCCTTTTCCAGTTTGGCATAGTTTTGGTTTGGGGGCATTTTGGGGGTGAGTCTGGAGACAAAGATCACAATATTAAGCTATTTGAGTGATGGTCGCATATTAGTTCCTGGCAATATTTTTTCCAATTAGATAGCTATACAAAGCGTCTATTCCCCAATGTGTTTTCCAGTGTTCTTTCTTTACCAGTGACCACAATAAATTGGAGGCGATGACTAGCTTCCCTTCCCTTCTTTGGTAATAGCCCATCCCTCTTGGTTATATTTTCCCTTCTGACTTTTGATTAGTTTTCTATCCTTTTTGTTACATACAAGCTTACCTTCAAGGAGAATTTGCCTGTCTGGAATCAGGGCTCCCTCAGTTGCTACCTCACCTTCTGCTGCTTCTTTTGCCTCTCTGTCCGCCAGATCATTTCCTTCCTCCAATTCTGAGCTCACCGTCTGGTGTGCCTTAATGTGCATGATTGCTACCTTTTCAGGCAGCTGAACTGCTTCCGATAATCTCATTATTTAGTCCAGATTCTATTACGTCTTTGCAAGTGTTAACTGCATGCCCAGCGTGTTGTTTTCCGCTGATGACGTAGCTGCTCCCATATTTCCACCTCACCAGAAGGAGTGTCCTTCAGATCTGGACAGCTAGAGTAGGTAGCTTCAATGGTCTCCAGGCAGTCATGGTGTACTGGCTCCCCTTGGTTTCTGCTGATTTCAGGAACCTTTGTGGGGAAAGCCAGTGACCACCTTTCACTTCCAGCACTGTGGACACTGTGTGAGACACTAGCACAGTTATTTTCTGTCCCAAGGTGAACTCGTGTTGCTATAAATGGCTCAGGATTCAAATTAGGATTAAATAAAAAAATAGGATTTATTGAAAGAATATAAAGGAATAGAGGCAAGCAAACAGCGCTGGGTGCACCGGGAGTCTCCGCTCCACCAGGACGCACACCAGTTACATCAAGCAGCTGATTTTTATGCTCCTAGACTAATACATACTCATTACTACTTCTAAAAAAAATAGATTACTAAAATTAGCTTCCGGGGTGCAGTCCCTCCTACTGGAGCATGCGCAGTCTCCTCTGGGGTCTCTTCTGGGGGTCTCTAGGGGTCTTTCATGCTGAAGGCTCGTAGTCTTCCTCTCCACCTTTGTACTTACTGGGCACCATACCAAGTTTACAGAACATCTTCTTCAAGTCTTGTCTCCCAGCCGCCCTTCAGCTTCTTTCTCCTTCCTCTTTATCTCTCGGCCCCCCCTAACCAGATACCAAAGATCCACATAGTATCCCATAACAGTCACTAGTTGTTATCAGTTGTTCTGAAACTCCCAGACACACGAGTAATTAAAACATTCTTCCCCAGCCATTCACAGACACATCTATAGCAGTGTTAGAAATAGAAGTCCGGAATAACAAAAGCAAACAGGTTCATAAATTTAAGAAGTGATAAATTGACTAGAATGAGGGGGAGACTGGGACACACTGCAGCTGTGGTACAAGAATTGAATTGCCAGTGCAGGGCCCAGAGGCAGACAGGATTCAAACAGAATTGTTCTTTATGGACACGACTTGTTAAAACATTCCTCACAATCCCTTATCTTCTTTTTAATATCAACAATTCGTGTCACTTCTGTTGTTAATAACTGGATTTCATCAGTCCGTTCTTGGAGGGTCCAATTCTTAAACATCATAATTGACATATCCCCTTCCCTTTTTAATGAAGTTATTACAAATGTACTATTTATCACCCGGTGTATTAATAACATAAGGCAAGGTATCATACAAGGTATATACAATAACATAATTACACCACATGACAATAAAAATAACACTCTTTTAACCCATGGTCCACCAGGCAGCCATGAAAATAAATCCCATTCCATATCCTTCCAGGTTTGTGTTTGCTCGCTCACCTCCCCCCCTTCCTTCTCTGG
The DNA here is from genome assembly GCF_964035555.1 of Netta rufina. Taxonomy (NCBI): domain Eukaryota; kingdom Metazoa; phylum Chordata; class Aves; order Anseriformes; family Anatidae; genus Netta; species Netta rufina. The sequence continues at coordinate 8,256,966 of NC_140123.1, forward strand.
GATGGGAGAGAGAAATGGGAAAGTGAAGCCTGTGAGTTGAGATAAAAACAAGAAAATAATAACAATAATAATAATAACAATAATGATGATAATAGTACTACTAGTAATAATGTGTACGAAACAAGTGATGCACAATGCAATTGCTCACCACCTGCTGTCCGATTCCCAACCTAACCCCGAGCAGTCCGGCCCTCCTCCCAGCCTGCCTGCTGACAGGACAGTGAGAAGCTGAATCTGGCTTGGTCCTTGGCTTGGTGTAAGCACTGCTCTGTAACAATTAAAAACAATTAAAACATCAGCATATTATTAACATTCTTCTCATCCTAAACCAGAACATAACATTCTATCAGCTACTAGGAAGAAACACCCTTTTTATCAATCTTTAAACGGCAATTACTAAAGCTAAATTTTCCACAGACTTCTCCTTCTTGTGCTAGTAAATAATCCAAAGCTAGGCAATTTTGATACAAAGCAGTTCTCATCTTTAAAACTCATTTAAATCAGTTCTCATCATTTATAACTATTTCTATTACAGCTAATAACCTAATTATTCTATTAAGTATATATACTGAGGTCCTATAGCCCCAGGATCTGTCTTCTGCCCACGTAGCTGGATCATAATAGGCAAAAGCCTTCAGTCAAGGAGTTAGGCCTGCTTTCAGGGTCAATTCAGGCTTGTGTTACCGTTCGGCCTGTCAGGGTGATCCAGCTCCTGGAAAACGAATCACAATTTTATATAGGTTTAAAAAGGATCTTATGTTATTTTCTCAGGACAACCTGGACAACCTGATCTTAGTGTGGGAGAAGTCCGGTCGAGGCCCTCTCACTCGGCAGTCAATACCCATAGGGGTTGCCTCCCTTGGTAGACCATACACACCGCAGTGGAGGGTCCTGCCCCGGTCTTGCCTTCTCCCTTTCCTCCCTTCAGGCTTGTCCCCTTTACTTGGCATCCTTAATTCATGCAGAGCCTCGTTGCCAGGATATTAGTTCTTCTTTAGCTTTAATTTCAGTTCCCCAGGAGCGGACTCAACCCTCCAAGTTTCAGTAGTTACTGGTCCTTTTATTCTGGATGCATGGGTCCCTTTCTGCAGTTCTCACAGCTGTTTCAGTAGTCAGTAAAACAAGGTACAGTCCCTCACATCGGGGGTTCAGTGATTCTTTCCTCTCGTGGCTGCTTGTTGAAACACTTTCTTTTTTATCTTCTGACAAGTTAAATAACAGTTATCTAATTTGCTTTGCCGTATGGCCCTTTCCAGGTTCCTGTAGCAGGATTCATCTGATAGCCTTTCAGGTTGATACAGATTTGACTACAGATACCAGGGTTTTGGCATTCATCAATGTCTCCACAGTTTCTCTTGTCTATAAACTCAAACCCAGCTGGACAGTCACACTCATTTATGATGCATACCTTCAGGGGCTCATCACCCCAGTCCTTGCAGTCTCTCTGCTGGTTACACACTTTATTGATATCTATGCATTCTCCACTTCTGCACTTGAATTTGCCAGGTCCAGAGCACTGAATAACATTGTTACAGTTTGCTTCATCAGTGCCATCCAGACAGTCTCTCACACCACTGCACTGCCTACTCCTATGGACACAGTTCCCATCTTCACATCTGAACTGGTCTGGCCTGCAGGTCCAGGAAGGGCAGTTAATTTCATCACTTCCATCCTTACAATAAGGATCTCTGTCACATCGCCACAATTCTCTTCATCTTCTCCTCTGTCACAGTCTTTTTTCACCATCACATTTCCATGACACTGTTCTCATATGACACAGCTCAGCACTTTCGTCAGACCCATCTTCACAATCCGGGTCCCCATCACACTGCCATCTGTTTAGCACACAGTGACCACTGTTGCACACAAAGTCAGATTCAGCACACATCTTCTACACAAGCACTCTCATCACTGCCATCTGAGCAGTCTTCACATTTTACTCTAGCACCGTCGGCAGCAGTGCACAGTCAGGTGAAGGCGAGCAGCAGGCAGAGCGCCCCGCACTGTCACCTGTGTCACTTATACTACTCCTATTACCCATGCTGTTAGTGTCAGTGGCATCCTCCTTTTCTTTTTGCCACTGACCATTCACCACAACTGGATGAGACACATGATTACTAGTTAGGAAAGAGAGTGTAACGTCTGCTATACGGCTGCAGGCAGTGCCAGCTGCAACCTTAGGTTTGTGAAAGAGCCTGCCGGTGGTCATTTGGCAGTGTAATCTGCGTCTCTGCACTCCTGCCCTGCAATAGAGCTAAGTCGTCATTAGTAATGGTTATAACACCAATCTGGGGACTAATAGTCTTTTTTTGCATTGCAAGATAAACCTTTTATAAAAAGAATGCTGGAGTGAAGCAGCACAGCTGCTGCTGCCGCTGCCTCCATGGTTACGTCAGACAGGCTGCAGGGTCCTGATGTCCGCCCCTCTGCTCTGTGCCGACTCGCCTCACGGTGAGAGTCGACTGCCGGTGTCCACTGACGCCTCTGATCTCCCGTAGCAACTCGATCTCGGATGTCCCGCAATTACTTCAATTTCCCCGCGTTTTGCAGCTTCTGTCAGGTCTATTCTGTGTCTCTCAGAGCCGGCCGTGGCTCTGCAGCGTCCCAGGGCTCTCTCCGTCCAGCGGTAGTCCCTCCGTAGTTTCTCTGGTCTCCCAGCGCCGCTCCAGTCTCTCGGCGCTGCTCCGGTCTCTCGGCCTGTTCAGGTCTCAGCGAGTCCAGGTCTCGGCCTGTGCGGGCCTCATATGTTGCAGGAAGCATGTCATATCATGCTCCTGCCTTTTTCTTGTCACAGTCAAAACATTTAAGAGCAAAAAAAATAGGATACACAAGATACACAAGATACACCGGGCACCACCACTCAAAACTTGGATAAAACAGCACTTCTTTTCAGTCTGTCAAGCACTTCATTCGTCTCTGCCCACTCCCCTTGCAGAGAGTACGGAACCATGGATCGTAACTCTGCACTTGCTTTGCAGCAACGCTGCGTCTCACTCACACAGCACAATCGCACACGGAGGCCTCCAGCACATCTCATTCATACCACAGGAATATAATTTAGAATGATAACCAACCAAACAAGTATTGTCTCTGACTGTGTTCTTCGTGAAGTGACTTGTAACACTTTGTTTCAAACCCTTACATTTACACAAATACTTTCAACACAAAATACATACAATATGCAAATATTACAATATACAACACAAAATACATACATAAAAGCACATACAATTATTACCACTCCAGTTAGTATCCCTCCAACAGCCGAAAACATACCGTTTGTCTGCGATTTCAGGAGATCTTTGCTCCTGCAGTGAGCAGCCGAGTGTGGAGTCCCCTCCGAGCAAAACGCTCAGGGTGCACCTAGGGGCGTCCGCGCTGCAGCTGATCCCGCAGCTGAGCGGAGTGTCTCCTGCCTGGCTCTCCAAAATGACTCACAGAAAGCTGACTCCACCATCAGTAAGATTGTAAAGTAGGTATGTTTACTCAGTTCCATGCAGCACGGGGCGGGTAGTCCCACCAGAGTCGTGCACGCCTAACGTGGCAAATTGCTCTAGTAAAGAGTTACATATACATGAACATTCCTATACATATACATATTCCTAACCTGTCCCTTTGTGAACAGTCCTCCTTATCTCAGACCCCTTGATTAAAGTCTGAACCATGAGGTTGTTTTTGATCTGGTTCTCGGGGTCCGAGAGGCTCCTGTTATCTGGTGGTATAAGTGCAGCACAGGCACAAATGTAGCACATACTCATTCTTAATCAATTGCTCTCTAATTTCTAATTCCAATGTTTCAGCTTGCTCTTTTTCCGGATCCACAGGTATTCTACTATTAATGTTCAAAGCCTGACAGACCCCGTCCTCCGTGGATCAAAATACATGGGGTCTTAAGGGTTCTTTTGGTCATTCTATCATAAAATACTGGATCATTTTTAATTTACTCTTTAATTTTCTGGGGTCCCTATTGTTCCAATCTCTAATTATTCATAATGGACTTTTTGGTCATATATCTGGTAATTTGCTCCCTTTCTGGTCCTTGGTCTTCGATTTTATCTGACCCATCCGGGAATTTTACTAGTGGCAATTCCCACAGCCCTTGGTTGCCCCCAGTGAGAGTGTCTTGCAGGGGGTTTAGGACCTATCACCCACCCACGTATCCCTCTCTTCACCAGCCCAGCCCCCCCGACAGGAGATTAGAACCAGTGAGAAAACAAAAAGACTTCTACGCAGACTTTAGAAGCCTCAGTTACACTCTCACACACAAACACGGGCAACCGTACCTTTACCCAACCGGACGGTATCTTACGAATCAGTCGTCTTCGTCCAGAGTCCAACCGGACGGTATCCACAAGCGTCTTCGTCTGGGATCGAACCAGACGGTATCCAAACGACTGTCGTCTTCGTCCGGTTCGATCCCGGACACCGGAATCCAACCGAACGGTATCCAAACGACCCTGTCGTCTTCATCCGGATCTTCGCGCGCAGAATTACGGGCAAAAAACAGCCGGCAAGGGAGCTCAAAAAAAAAATCAAATTCTTTGCTTACCTTTATTCAGGTTCAGGATGGCATTAGTCCCAATCTGACTCAAACAGGAGCCACCAAATGGTGGGGCGCCACTCCTAGATTAAATCAGAATTCAGGAACTATAGCCATCCCGGACGAGCCCCCAAATTGTTATAAATGGCTCAGGAATCAAATTAGGATTAAATAAAAAAAATAGGATTTATTGAAAGAATATAAAGGAATAGAGGCAAGCAAACAGCGCTGGGTGCACCGGGAGTCTCCGCTCCACCAGGACGCACACCAGTTACATCAAGCAGCTGATTTTTATGCTCCTAGACTAATACATATTCATTACTACTTCTAAAAAAAATAGATTATTAAAATTAGCTTCTGGGGTGCAGTCCCTCCTACTAGAGCATGCGCAGTCTCCTCTGGGGTCTCTTCTGGGGGTCTCTAGGGGTCTTTCATGCTGAAGGCTCGTAGTCTTCCTCTCCACCTTTGTACTTACTGGGCACCATACCAAGTTTACGGAACATCTTCTTCAAGTCTTGTCTCCCAGCCGCCCTTCAGCTTCTTTCTCCTTCCTCTTTATCTCTCGGCCCCCCCTAACCAGATACCAAAGATCCACATAGTATCCCATAACAGTCACTAGTTGTTATCAGTTGTTCTGAAACTCCCAGACACACGAATAATTAAAACATTCTTCCCCAGCCATTCACAGACACATCTATAGCAGTGTTAGAAATAGAAGTCCGGAATAACAAAAGCAAACAGGTTCATAAATTTAAGAAGTGATAAATTGACTAGAATGAGGGGGAGACTGGGACACACTGCAGCTGTGGTACAAGAATTGAATTGCCAGTGCAGGGCCCAGAGGCAGACAGGATTCAAACAGAATTGTTCTTTATGGACACGAATTGTTAAAACATTCCTCACAGTGTGCTTCCTGGATATTTTGCACCACTGCTGCAACGGCTCTGAGGCATCCCAGCCATCCCTTGGCAGCAGCATCCAGCTGCTTCGAAAAATAAGCAACTGCCCTTTGATATGGGCCCAGGTCCTGTGCTAGTATTCCCAGGGCAATCCCCTGTTTCTCATGGGAGAAGAGGAAAAATGGTTTATTCACATCTGGAAGTCCCAGAGCTGGGGCTGACATGAGAGCCTTCTTTAGTTGGTCAAAGGCTCGCGTGGCCTCCTTTCTCCATTGGAGGTCCCTGTTCCCGTTTGCAATGAGCACATACAGCGCTTTTACAAGCAATCCGTAATTATAGATCCACAATCTGCACCACCCCGTCATTCCCAAAAAGGTTCACAGTTCTTTTATTGTCTCGGGTTTCAGGGTTTGACGTATCGTGGCTATAAGGAGGTCATCTACGTACTGCAACAGCCTTCCTTCTCCTGATGGGGCTTTCCAGGTCTCCAAGTCCTCTGCAAGTTGTTCTCCGAATAAGGTGGGTGAGTTCTTAAAGCCCTGAGGCAACCTCGTCCACGTGAGCTGTGTTTTGTGCCCACTCGTAGGGCTTTTCCAATCAAATGCAAAGATTTTCTGACTGGCTTCATGGAGAGGGAGGCAAAAGAAGGCATCCTTCAGGTGTAAAACGGTAAACCAAGTTAGCTCTGGTGTTAAGCATGTTAATCAATTATCAGGCTAATTCCTTCTCTGTCTTCCTTTTCCAAGGGACACTGCTTAAGTGCATTTTTTGCCTTCCGTGGTACATTAGAAGATCATACTCGAGAAAACACTTGACTTGGGATTTCCTCACTAATTTCCTCTTTGGTCTCGATAGCTGTCAATATCAAACACAACACTTCCACATATCTTTGATCATTTACCTCCAGAATAATCTCCCCATTTTTAAATGAAATGGTTGCTTGTAATCTTTACGATAAATCTCTCCCTAGGAGTTACTCGGGGGAGTTGGGCATGCATAGGAGCTTGTGAATGCCCCACTGTTTCCCATATTTACATTTCAATGGCTTGCAGAAATATGCTATTTCAGATTGGCCAGTTGCCCCATTCACTACAATGCAATAATTCCCCACTGATACTAATGCTTTCTTTAAAACCGAATATGTTGCCCCCGCATCCAGCATAAGTTCCACCTTTTTTCCCTCTTTCCCCATCTTCATTTTTGTAACCAACAGATCTGCTGGGGTAGATTCCCCCAGTCCTCTTTAGTCGTCTTTCGCATGTGCGACCACCACCTCCCTTCTCCGGTTCCCTTTTCCATTTCTTTTCCGTTCTGGGCTTTCCTTTTGCCAACGCCCAAATTTCTTACACCGGGCGCATTGCTCCTTGCCTAGTCGGGGCTGTTCCTGTCTGGGCCTCCTTTTTCCTTCTTCTCTAATAACTGCTATCAGCCTCTTCTGCATGTTTAATTGAGGAAGATAGAAGAAGAGAAATGTCCTTTCTCTTTCCAAATTGCCCTGTGTGCATGCACCACACCAAAGGCATATTTCAAATCTGTCCAAATGTTTGCCAGCTCAAAAGCTCTTATCAAAGTGATGATTTCAGCCTTTTGGGCTGATGTTTGTTACCGTATATCCTGTGAGGCAAAATCCCTGGCGGGCGAAGCTGCTGCCATCTGTCTACCAATCCTCCGCATCTTCTAGGGGTGTTTCTTTTAAGTCTGGTCAGCTGGAGGATACCGTGTCCATGGTCTTGATGCAATCATGAATGGGTGATCTGGAAGCTCTGTTACTGAGGAAAGAGGCTGGGTTCACGGTATTAGTGCTGAAAAAATGTAGTGAACTAACAGTCCATTATACACATTCCTTTTCTTCTTCAGTAGCTATCATTTGCGCATTGCAACAATGTCCCCTTTTCGAAAAGCCGAAGGGGTCTTTCAAGCTTCGAGATCACAGTTCCCGAATATGGTGGGGCTATTGTTGAACCCCTGTGGTAACACTGCCCAAGTAAGCTGAGTTTTCCATCCTCTATTATTTGCCTCCCACTCAAAGGCAAAGAGTTTCTGGTTTTCAGTTGCCACGGGCAGGCAGAAAAGGGCATCCTTTAAAGCTAGTACCATGAACCAAACTTGACCGTTTTTCTCATTTTGTAATTCCCATCCTTTTTCCCATTTTAAATTTCAAGCATTGCAAAAAAATGCCTTTTCCTGTTGGCCAGTTGCTCCTATTACATTTACGGACTAATTAACACAGAGAAAGAAGCGCCCGTAACCAACAAAAAATTCAAGCTTCACTTCTTCGTTCCCTAGCTTTATTTCAACCAGTGGACCTGCTAGGCTAGATGCCCCAGGTCCCCATCATTCCTGACTGTTGTTAGCTTATCCTGCAAACTAAGACAATTTCTTTCCGGTATCAGGGGCTGATTGCCCTGGAAAGAGGCTAACCAATTGCCTCTGTTTGTTTTCTGAAGCCAGGTCCAATTTTTATTTTTTTTTATTATTATTTTTCTCTTTGAAAGTTCAGTCCCATTAGCAATCTGAGCTCACACATGAACTCAGGTTGTTTTAAGAGTTAGCTGCTTTTCTGTTTCCATGCCAACTGTCTGGGACCCATCAGGGTCCCTCTGCCCCAGAGGGCTCACACCAGTCATTTTGAGATCTCAGCCTCGGGCTGAGGCAGACCTATTAACATTCCTACATCCTCTTTCCCCGCTCATTCGACTTCAAACAGCTTTGTCAAATACTACATGCCACACCTTTAACACCTTCAACAACCCTTTTAGCACTTCCTGTATCTTTCTCCAGCCTGTACTTTTCTAATGCCAGCACCAAAAGCTCAGTCAGGGGCCAACTTAATTCCATACCTTTTCCCTCCAAGATACTGAAACAACATACCAATATACAGCATCTCATCCCATTTTCCTTCTCTCCTCAAAAACATGAATTGCAAGATAGTGTTATAGTCGATTGATCCGTAAAGTGGCCATTTAGCTTATATAGTGGCCACCATTGATTGCAATACTTGGTGAAAGTCCTCTTGCTTTGTGCTGCCCCAGGCGTTTGGAGCTCTGTCTTTCAGGGATTCTCTTCCTCCAGACGAGCAGTCAGCAAGACAGCTCTGTAGCAATGCTGGAGGGTCCAGCAGAGGCCCAGAGGTGACTGCCCTCCTGTGCAGGCCTGTGTAGTTACTTTGCTCCTTGCTTCTTTTCCGTTAGGTGTATCTCGTTTTCTTTTCCTGAATTATGCCTGTCTGTTCTTGGACACCGGCATTCCTCGGGACACGGTGCAGCGCCGCATTCAAGAGACCCTGCTCTTCCTCTCTTGCACCCTTAGAAAGAAGCAGGCTGTTGATTTCGTCTTCAAGGACATTGGCCATCTGGTCTTCCGCAAGAGCAGAGTCCAAATGCAGTTTTCCACCGACTGCGTTCCTCAGCACACCATGGCAGAGCAGCAGGATCAAGACTTCAGCTTTAAGGCCACTGGCTGTGTGGTTCTCTGGAAACCTGTCTCAGTGTAAGTTTCTGAGGGCTTCACCACTGCTCAGGGTTCTTGGGAAGTCCCGAGGCCATCCAGAAGGACTTGTGGTGGGTCTGACTTATCTCCTGTCTGAGGCAGTTGAGTCTCACCTACGCACAAAGTCAGGCAATGTTATACCTGGGTGTGCATGCTAGCTGAGCGGCTTCTGTTGTTTCTAAGGAAGGGAGGAAGGTTTGTTTTTTTTGCCTGAGCAGCCTGAAGGTTAGCTGATTTTGCTGTGAAGGGGATCCTGTCCTGGATGGGATCTCACCCAGGGCTGCTTCTCTCGCAGGGGCGAGGGATGATGCGTTCAGCCACATCTGGCCCTCTCGCAGATGAGCTCTGGTAGCATTGTTATCTTTCCCAAGTGAGTATGCTTGCTTCTGTGGCCCCTGACTGACCGCATAGAATCTGGAGGGGTTGGAGATGAACAGCTCCTCAGACACCCCAGGGGACACAGAGAAGATGAACAAGGGAGTAGTAGTGAGGATGGAGAAAGACACTAAGAGCAGGCAATGTGAGAGCTGGCTCCTGGCAGTGCTTGCAGGTGCAGCTTTTGCTCTACCTATAAAAATGTCGTCCCATTAACCTGCAGCTTTTCTCACTTTGACCCATCTGATTCTCTTACTCACCCCACTGCAGGGGAGTGAGCGAGCAGCTGTGGGGCTCATTTTATAACCTATTGGGGTTAACTGACAGGAGATGGCAGCAGTGTTCGGGGCTGAGTTCATGAGATGAGGACGGGTCTAAGGAAACCTCCGTTTTGGGGTCTCTTGCTGAAAAAGGCAAGTATTTGTGAGTATGTCTCCATCAACCTAGAACCTTCCTCCTTTCTCTTCCCTTCCTTAGGCTGAGTGAGAAGACTTGCGTATGGAACGAATGTGAAAGGTGCTGGCATGTGCAAGCTAAATATTACTGAATAAAGACAGTGGCAAGCAGCCTCAGCCGTGCTGCATATGAGCTGTGAGAAACGGGAAGAGAAGAGCTGGCAGCTGTCTCCTCTATTCTTTCCCATTTCTGGCTGGGAGCACGATAAGCCCATCGGGACAGTGTTTGCAGGGGCCATGACAATTTTGCTGGGCTAGGGGAAGCCTCCGCTCCTACGAGTGGAGAAGGGACAGAGGGAGATGGAGGCCAGGAGTGCTGCCATCCTGTGCAGCAGCCACCTCATGTTCCCAACTCTCATGCACCTCCCAGATGATGGTGATCCCGACAGGAGTTGCCTCAAGAAAAAGCACCCGCACAGCCCTCTCGAGCCACAGTTTCTTGTGGGGAGAGAGAGGGAGGGTCTCGGGACACGGGCACCAGTCCACATGGCCACCAGGGCTGTGCTGCAGGAGCAGGCTGGCTTGCAGCATGACCTCTCTTTCCCTTGCTTTTCAGGGATTGTGAAAGTTTGGGATGCAGTATCCCACTACATGCCAGCAACGCCTAGCACCTTCTGGCCGGTAGCGGCTCCTGGAAACGTCCCTGTCTGTGCTGTTGGCACCCTGATGGCTGCGTTGGCGGTTGACTTCTCCTCTGGGCAGCTGGAGCAGCTGCAGGTGCAGAGCAGCAGCAGGGCATCAGTGCTGGAGGGCCCAGCTGCTGCCCAAACGGGACTGCCGTCCTCTGCAGGCCTGTCTTAGTTCCTTTGCTCCTTGCTTCTTTTCCCTCAGGTGTACCTCCAGCTGGTGTCCTGAATTATGCCTGGCTGTTCTTGCACACCAGCATTCCTCGGGACACCGTGCAGTGCTGAATTCAGGAGACCCTGCTCTTTCTCTCCTACACCCGTGCAGAGAAGCAGGGTGTGGACTTCATCTTCAAGGGCATTGGCCGTCTGGTCTTCTGTAAGAGCAGAGTCCAAAGGCAATTTTCCACAGACTTTGTTCACAGCCTAAGTAACAACGTCCAGCTGCTGAAATCCCAGTTGAATGACCAAGTGACAGGACCAAGAGAAGAGCTATGGGCATCCCTGGGAAGACTGCAGAGGATCTTCTGATCTCCTGCTTTTTGGAAGGAGGCTGTTCTCCGGGCTCTTGGGACAGGCAGAGGTGGCGATCTTCAGAGCCCACCTGAGAGGTTTCTTCTCCGTTGCTGCAGCTGCCTTTAGTGCGGAGTGTGCGGGTGAGGAAACAGCTGGAGAAGAGACAGGAGGCCCTGCAGGAAGACAGGACCAAGAGCAGAGGTGTGCACGTCACTGGGAAGACTGCAGAGGATCTCGCGTTGGTGAGAGGATCTGGCGTTGGTGAGAAAGTCCCTGTGCTTCCAACGCTGAAGATGACATGAACATGAGGGAAATCAGCGCAGTCCCCTTGCAGGTGTGAGCAGCTGTGAGTCCAGTAAAGACTGTTGCTTCCCGCTGGAGGGACCAGCACAGGCTTTGTACTGTTCCGATTTCACACAAACAGAGCATGGTTGAGGTTGGGAGGTACCGAGTCACAGAGTCCAGAGTCCCCCGGAGTCACACTGCATTTATCTTGCTTCCAGGGTTGGGCTCTGCATACCTCGGGGAAGAGCTGCAGGGGAAGGGTCTCTCCAAGCACCCAAGCACCCTGCTTTGGAGAAGAAGGGAGACGCAAGTGTGGAGGGAGAGTCTACCAGAACAGGTAATGTGAGAGCGGGCTCCTGGGAGTGACAGCCCCTGGGAGACCTCTCTGCCCTTCCCTTCTGAATGTCCTCCTGAGGGCAAGGGGTACGGAGGCAAAGCTGGAAGGCTGCGCTTTGCACAGGATGAGGCCCCTCCTCTGACCCCAGTTCCCTGCGGCAGTAGCTCTGCTGGGCCTTCGTAGGAACCAGAATGGCAGGGCAGCCCAGAGCTTCCCGTAGCATTCGGCAGTGCTCAGGCCTCTTCCACGCTGGCCTCCTGGAGCTCCTGTCTACTGAAAGCCCCGCTCTGGATTAGATGTGTCCAAAGGTAGCATGTGGGGTACAATGGCAGCAGGGAGTCCCAGGACTCCCATCCCCACCCGTGAAATGCCAGTGGCCAAGGAGACTCCCTTCTAGGCCAACCCATCTCCCAGCTTGCTCTGCCTTTTACAAGTAGCACCGGATCCAGCAGGGAGGCTCATTCCCTGCCTCTTTGTGTGGCCACCAAGCAGCAGCTCTGACTGTCCTTCTCGTTTCCTCCTTACAGGGATGCCTCCTATTAAGAGCCGGCTGCTCACACCCCAGAGTCTCTCTCTATCCAGACTCTCCAAGATGAAAGGGGAGGCAAAGCTGGGCCAGGCTGCAGTGGAAAAAGAGCCTTCTCGCAGGTGAGGCTGGGGGGAACCTTAAAGAAGCAGCCCCTGGGCTCTTCTCCTTGAGTCATCGAGCGGCTTTCCTTAGACACAGGGTCTCGGTGAATTCCACAGGGGTCCCGACACATGCCCCACCAACTTCCCTTTCCCTGCTGGGGACCTGATTGGTGAGCAAAAACTAGAGCAGGAAATCCTCCTCTTCTGTGCTTGCAGGCTGCTGACAACCCGTGAGGAGAGCTCCTCAAGAATGGCAGAAGAGGGGAAGGGCAAGAGCTGTGCTGTGGCCTGGCCCCAAACTCAAGCCCCTGCCTGTGAGGGTCAACGGAGAGGAGGACAGGTAGCCACTGCATCTGTGTGCCCATCGCCGGGTTGTTTCACGGGTTGCCGTCATGGAGATTTGACATTTCTCTAATAACTGCATGCCCTTGTGCCCTGTAGGAAATATGCTGCTGGAGACACAGGGCCATGGTATGACAAGTGCTTTCAAGCACTCGAGAAAGAACCTTTCTCTTCTCTCAGGGGGGCATGTTCACACTCTTGCCTTTGAGCTCCACCAGGAAGCTAGTCTAAAATGAAAAACCTGCCCTTTCTGAGCCTGGTTTTCCTCTGAGAAGGACAAGGGCTCCTGCAAAGCCCACTGCAGTGAAAGTGTTCTTGCCCTTAGTTTCAGAGGCTGAGGGTGTTACCCTTTCATGCTGCCTTTCTGAGAGAAAGCAGGCTGCAGGGAAACTGCCCTGAGCCTGCGGAAACCCTGAGGGGACGACTGCCCCACTGCCATGGGACAGCTCCCACATTAGCACCCCCATCTAAAAACGTTCCTTGTTTCTGCTTCCCCTGTAGCAGAAGACGCAGATGGAAATGCAGAGGCTGCAGACAGAGAGCGCATCCTCCATGGCACTTGTGGAACTGAAAAAGTCTCTGCAGATGGTGCCAGTGGACATGAAAGAGCAGCATGTCCTCATCCCTCACCCGCCGGAGAAGAAGGCTGAGGCAGCTCCTCTGAGCAAACCGAGTGCCAGGTAAGTGTGGGCCAGCACCCAAAAAGGCCAGGAAAAGCTGAGCTGCAGCACGCTGCCCGAGGGATCCAACATGTGGGCGGCTCAGCTCTGGGCTTTGGCTCTCCATCCCCTGGCTGCCTCGCGGAGGGAATGACCATGGAGAGGCCCTGCCTCCAGCTGTCCCCCTGCAGACCCAAAGTCCTAAAGCTCCCCTGCAGCTGACAGTGACGCACCCACAATGGAAGGAGGCTGTGCTCCCTGCTTTTGGGCAGCCAGAGGTGAGGGCCTTCAGAGCCCACCTGAGAGTTTTTTTCTCTGTTGCTGCAGCTGCCTTTCAGTGCGGACTGAGCGCGTGAGGAAACAGCTGGAGAGGAGAGAGGAGGTCCTGCAGAAAGACAAGACCAAGAGCAGAGCTGTCGACATCCCTGGAAATTCTGCAGAGGATCTTCTGATTTGGTAAACCTCTCCTGCAACAGCCTTCATTCCGCTAGCAACAGCCCCTTCCTTGGGCAATGAGGCCCCCGGGCTCACGAGAACCCTTGCCCTGGCCTTCCGTAGCTGCTTGGCCAAAGGTCTCCAGCCCGGCCTCACACAGCGCCTCAGCCTGGCGCTGCGTAGATTCCCTGTCACTGGCTGGGACTCGAGGGGCCCCCGCAAGGCCACACAGAGCCTTGGGACTCCTGCATATGCATGCTCCACAGGACTGGGGCTGAAGGGAGCAGGGAGTGTCACTCCGCTGCCCTCACTGGAACGGAAACTTGAACCCTTTCTTTTTCTCTCCCTAGCGTTGGTGAGAAAATCCCTGTGCTTCCAATGCCGAAGATGACACGAGCATCAGGGAAACCAGCGAGGACCCCTCGCAGCTGTGAGCAGCTGCGAGCCCAATAAAGTCTGTTGCTTCCTGCTGGAAGCACCAGCACGGGCTTTGTAGTGTTCTGATTTCACAGAAACACAGAATGGTTGAGGTTGGAAGGTACCTGAAGAGGTCAGCTTGGCCAACGCCCTGCTCAAACATTGCCACCCAGCACCAGTGTCCAAGGAGCATGTCCTGTGGAGATGGCTTTCAAGTGTCTCCCCTTGAGGAGGGAGACTCTACAGCCTCACTGGAGAACCCGTGAGAGGACTCGCTCACCCACACACTACAGAAATGTATCCTGAGGTTAGGTTCAGGTGGAAGCCACTGTGTTTGCTTCTGTGCCCATCGCCTCTTGTCCTGTCAGTGGGCTCCACTGAAATGAGCCTGGCTCCATTGCCTTTGCACCCTGCCCGCAGGCATGCAGTTATCCACTGATCCCCCCTGAGCTTTCTCTTCTCCAGGCTAAACAGTCCCAGCTCTCCCAGCCTCTCTTCATAGGAGAGATGCTCTGTTCCCTCAATAATCCACCTCACAATTTTTGTGGGACTGTTAAGCAGTTCAAGTAGCACCACTCGTGGCCTCCCAAGACAGCCACGAAGGCCTCCTAGCTGAGGCTGCTGATTCGCCCTTGCTGAAAGCCAGGTGCTCTTAGGATCCAGCATCAGCACCTGCCTGTGCCTGGAGAGCTGGGAAGAGCTGGGAGCTCTTGATCCTTCCAGGGTGGAACTTCAAGGTAACGGCTCACTGCAACCTTCCCTTTGGTCCCAGGAAAAAAAAAAAAAAAAAAAAAGGCATCAAGCACCTGCCCTCACTCAGCCCAGAATTAGCAACAAGTCTTCCTTCCCTGCTGGTACTGCTGCCAAGGGAGCTTTGAAGTTAAGAGCCTCTTTTTGGAAAACGGCTTTTCCATGACCTCTCGGGTCTGCACATAGCCAAAAAGCAGAGAGAGAGAGAGTTTGAAACTTGGGAGAAAGGAAGGAAAGCCAGCAGGGCCAAAGCCTATCCCAGGGACTTTAAATCTGCACAGCACAAAACTGAAGGACAAGTTGAATTTTTTTTGTCACATCACTCATACAAGAAAGTGAAGAGCTCTCCTTCTCTCACATGCTCTCAGTTTTCATTCTCTCCTCCTAAAACTTTCGGGGACTTTGATCTCTCATCAGGCAGCCTTGATGCAAGTTGCTGTCAATTCCACTTGGGTGGAATACCTCTTGCTGAATTGCTGCCCTTGGCCTTAGAGATCCCAATCTATAGGCATCCTTTGAACCGATTTCCTCAAATCCCTTTTAAGCACATCATCCTGAAGTCTACTGAACCCGGCCCATGTAATCTGCTACGTCACATAATGCTGAAAGCTTGTGAACGAGTGAGGGTGCCACGGAGAAGCCCTCCGTGTTGTGGGGCACACGCTCGTCCCTCACAGACCACGTGCGACGTGGCCATCTGACACATGGAGACACTGAGGGAGGCTGCCAGGCACAAGCTCTATATTAAACACTCGTGAAGCATTCCTTCTTCCTTATTCCCTTTCAAGATTTCATGAATAAACAAATGGCAGTGTCCTGGTTTCAGTTAGCACAGAATTAATTTTCTTCCTAGTAGCTGGTGGAATGCTGTGTTTTGGCTTAGAATGAGAAGAGTTCTGATAACACCCCGATGCTTTAATTGTTGCAGAGCAGTGCTTATACTAAGCCAAGGACATCTCAGCCTTTGCTCTGTCCTGCCAACGGGCAGGCTGGGGGGTGCAGTAAGAGCTGGGAGGGGACAGACCCAGGACAGGTGACCCAAACTAGCCAAAGGGGTATTCCATACCATCTGACGTCATGCTAAACAATATATAGGGGTGGCTAGCCGGGGGGAGGGGGCCGGACTGCTCGGGGTTAGGCTGGGCATCGGTCAGCGGGTGGTGAGCAATTGCATTGTGCATCACTTGTTTGTACATACTGTTATTGCTTTCGTATTATCCCCATTGTATCATCATTATTATTATTGTTATTATTATTTTTGTTATTTTTTTTTCCCTGTCTTATTAAACTGTCTTTATCTCAACTCACGGGCTTCACTTTCCATTTCTCTCCCCCGTCCCAGAGAGGGAGGGGGGAGGGTGAGCGAACGGCTGCGTGGTGTTTAGCTGCCGGTCGGGTTAAACCACGACAGTCTTTTTGGCGCCCAACGTGGGGCTCGAAAGGTTGAGATAACGGCAGATCTGATCAGAGTGTGTTAAACTAAAATTGGTGTAAGGATTAGACCTGCTTAATAGTCACTTGTCATGATGCTGATTGCTTTAATCACAACTCTGCTGCGCCTGTTTTCCAAATTGAGTATTATAGTACATTATTTTCCGTATTTGCTCTCTGTAGTGTTGTTTCTCCTCTCCGGGCCCTGGTTTCAGACCATTATGGTACTAAGTGTTATAGCAATGGCTTATGAGACGATAAGATATCTGGTCATGACTCTAACTTGGTATTTATACTCAGTAACATCGTGGACTCTGTACTTTGGAAACAGCATCTTGGGAACTATTAGCAATTATACCTATTGTTTTTCTCCATTAGAGAGTCAATCTGTGGAGGGGAAAGGGGAGGATATTTTTCCTTACTTGCTTACTCTCCCTTTCTCCTTCACCACCCCTGTATCCTCCTGGGTCACTCTGCCTTCCTCCTTCACCACCCTCTTATCCCCTGAGCTTGTCACAATAGCTCTCCAAGATATTGAATATTTCTGGAATACTCAGAATACCATAGTCTTGTTGTTCTGCCTCATGAATGCACTTCAGATTCTGCTTAAAGTTAAACAACTACTTATGAAGCTCATCCGGAGATCTGCCCGGAGGCAGTATAGTTGTGGGTGGCAGGGAGTATGGGTGGATATGGGCAGGCATCTAGAGCAGTTGGCACCCCCAGTGTGTTGGAAATTCACCCCTGAACAATGGCAAAATCCTCAAAAACTGGCAGAATGCTTGAAAAAAAGGTGTAATGATTCTGGCAGTTCCAAAGTAACACAAATCATTGTAACGTGCTGGGGCCTGGCTCATGCCTATCGAGCTGCCATTGATACTGCTGTCAACTTAGTGACAGACCCTGCGGCCACTCCAAACCCTGTGACAGATCCAACGGCCACTGTGACCCCTACGGTGGATTCTGCAGCCGCTCCAGTCCCAGCTCCTGCAGCCGCTCCAGTCCCAGCTCCTGCAGCTGCTCCAGTCCCAGTTCCTGCAGTCGCTCCAGTTCCAGCCCCGGCCGCTACTCCAGTCCCAGTTCCTGCAACTGCTCCAGCTCCAGCTCCTGAAGCCGCTCCAGCTCCAGCTCCTGCAGCTGCTCCAGTCCCAGTTCCTGCAGTCGCTCCAGTTCCAGCTCCGGCCGCTACTCCAGTCCCAGTTCCTGCAACTGCTCCAGTCCCAGCTTCTGAAGCCGCTCCAGCTCCAGCTCCTGAAGCCGCTCCAGCTCCAGCTCCTACTGCTGCTCCAGTCCCAGCTCCTGCAACTGCTCCAGCTCCAGCTCCAGCTCCTGTAGCCGCTACAGCTCCGGTTCCTGCAACTGCTCCAGCTCCTGTAGCCGCTCCAGCTCCTGTGGCCGTGTCAGAGAAACGAGCTGTAGCAGTGCAAGTTGACCCTGCAGAGGGCATTCCAACCCCTGTGGCAGACCCTGTAACAAAGTCAGAGAAACGAGCAGTAGCAGTGCAAGCTGCCCCTGTAGAGAAGGTGAAAATATGGTACAGAAATTCAAGTCGTTTAGAACGCAGAGAGTCTTCTGCCAATCCAGGTAAGGCTTCTGCCAAAACTAAGTATAGAGATGACGAAGATGATGACGACGCTGGGCCGTCAAGGATTCAGGAGGAGGAAGATGAGGATGCCGAAAGAGCAACAGTAACTACCCGAAGCCTAAACGAGCGCGAGCTACGAGATGTGCGAAAAGATTTTGGTCGCTGTATAGGTGAGCAGCTTGTCACCTGGCTGCTCCGGTGCTGGGACTCTGGAGCCAATTGTGTGGAATTAGACGGCAGGGAAGCCAAGCGGCTGGGATCCCTTGCTCGAGACGCCGGCATTGACAAAGCAATTGCAGATGGAGCACGACCCACCAGCCTCTGGAGGCGTCTCCTCTCAGCTGTGAGGGAAAGGTATCCCTTCAAGGAAGATATTTTATGTCTACCAGGCAAGTGGACCACTATGGAGAAGGGAATCCAGTACCTGAGGGAATTAGCCGTACGGGAAGTGATTTATGAGGATCCAGACCTCAAACAAACATCCACAGATCCAGATGAAGTCAAGTGTACACGACCCATGTGGCGGAAGTTTGTACGGAGTGCACCATCATCATATGCCAGCTCATTGGCAATAATGGCCTGGAAAGAGGATGAGGAACCCACAGTGGGTGAAGCGGCTAAACAACTCCGGCAGTACGAAGAAAGTCTCTCCTCTTCCTTACAGGCCTGCGTCTCAGCTGTGGAGAAACTTTCTGAAAAGGTTCACCAACTTGAAGAGAATCTATTGTCCTCCCCACCTGAACCAACCAGTGCCCACCGACCAAAGGAGAACACTTGGGAGAAACTTTCTGAAAAGGTTCACCAACTTGAAGAGAGATTATTCTCCTTCGCACCTGTACAAAGCAGTGTCTCAGCTGTCAGGGGTAGGCGTTCACCCACACAAGGAAGACGATATGGTGGGTACTCACCCCGTGCCACCCTGTGGTTTTACTTACGAGACCATGGAGAGGACATGAGAAAGTGGGATGGAAAATCTACCGCGACCCTAGAGGCACGGGTACGTGAGTTGCAAAAGAAAACAATCAGGAAAAAGGGATTCTCCGAAAAGTTTGCTGCTCCAACTTCCAGCAGACAGTCCTTCAAACACAGAAACGAGGAAGATTCTGACCAGGATTAGGGGGGCCCTGCCTCCAGCCAGGGGGAGGAAAGGGACAATCGAGTTTATTGGACTGTGTGGATTCGATGGCCTGGCACATCACGCGCACAGAAGTATAAGGCTTTAGTAGACACCGGTGCACAATGTACTATAATGCCATCGAGCTATAAAGGACCAGAGCCCATCTATATTTGTGGAGTGACAGGGGGATCTCAGCAGTTGACTGTATTGGAGGCTGAAGTGAGTCTGACTGGGAATGAGTGGGAAAAGCACCGCATTGTGACTGGTCCGGATGCTCCATGTATCCTTGGCATAGACTATCTTAGAAGAGGATACTGCAAGGACCCAAAAGGGTTCCGGTGGGCTTTTGGTATTGCTGCCTTAGAGACAGAGGGCATTAAACAATTATCTACCTTGCCTGGTCTCTCAGAGGACCCCTCTGTTGTGGGGTTGCTGAGGGTCGAAGAACAGCGAGTGCCAATTGCTACCACAACTGTGCACCGGCGGCAATATCGCACCAACCGAGACTCCCTGATTCCCATCCATAAGCTAATTCGTCAATTGGAGAGCCAAGGAGTGATCAGCAAGACTCATTCACCTTTCAATAGTCCCATATGGCCAGTGCGAAAGTCTAATGGCGAGTGGAGACTAACAGTGGACTATCGCGGCTTGAACGAAGTGACGCCACCACTGAGTGCTGCAGTGCCGGACATGCTGGAACTTCAGTATGAACTTGAATCGAAGGCAGCCAAGTGGTACGCCACAATTGATATCGCTAATGCATTTTTCTCCATCCCTCTAGCAGCAGAGTGCAGGCCACAATTTGCCTTCACTTGGAGGGGAGTCCAATATACTTGGAATAGGCTGCCCCAGGGGTGGAAACACAGCCCTACCATTTGCCATGGGCTGATCCAGTCTGCACTAGAGCAGGGGGAAGCTCCTGAACACCTGCAGTACATCGATGACATTATTGTGTGGGGTGACACAGCAGAGGAAGTTTTCGAGAAAGGGAAGAAAATAGTCCAAATCCTTCTGAAAGCCGGTTTTGCCATAAAACAAAATAAAGTCAAAGGACCTGCACGGGAGATCCAGTTTTTAGGAATAAAATGGCAAGATGGACGTCGTCAAATCCCAATGGATGTGATCAACTAAATAACAGCTATGTCTCCACCAACTAACAAAAAAGAAACACAGACTTTCCTAGGTGTTGTGGGGTTTTGGAGAATGCACATCCCAAATTACAGTCTGATTGTAAACCCACTCTACCAAGTAACTCGCAAGAAGAATGAGTTTGAATGGGGCCCTGAACAACGACAAGCCTTTGAACAAATCAAGCAGGAAATAGTCCATGCAGTAGCCCTTGGGCCAGTTCGAACAGGACCAGATGTAAAGAATGTGCTCTACACTGCAGCCGGGGAGAACGGCCCCACCTGGAGCCTCTGGCAGAAAGAACCTGGGGAAACTCGAGGTCGGCCTCTGGGGTTTTGGAGTCGGGGATACAGAGGATCTGAGGCCCGCTATACTCCAACTGAAAAGGAGATATTGGCAGCATATGAAGGAGTTCGATCTGCTTCGGAGGTGGTCGGTACTGAAGCGCAGCTCCTCCTAGCACCCCGATTACCGGTACTAGGCTGGATGTTCAAGGGAAGGGTCCCCTCTACGCATCATGCAACTGATGCTACATGGAGCAAGTGGGTTGCACTGATTACTCAGCGGGCTCGAATAGGAAACCCCAGTCGCCCAGGAATATTGGAAGTGATCATGGACTGGCCAGAAGGCAAATACTTTGGGATATCATCAGAGGAGGAGGTGGGTCGTGCTGAAGAAGCCCCACTGTACAACCAGTTGCCAGAGAATGAAAAGAAATATGCCCTGTTCACTGATGGGTCCTGTCGTATTGTGGGGAAGCATCGGAGATGGAAGGCTGCTGTATGGAGTCCTACGCGACGAGTTGCAGAAGCTGCTGAGGGAGAAGGTGAATCGAGTCAGTTTGCAGAAGTGAAAGCCATTCAGCTGGCTTTAGACATTGCTGAACGAGAAAAATGGCCAGTTCTCTATCTCTACACCGATTCATGGATGGTAGCAAATGCCCTGTGGGGATGGTTACAGCAATGGAAGCAAAACAACTGGCAGCGTAGGGGCAAACCTATCTGGGCTGCTGCATTGTGGCAAGATATTGCTGCTCGGGTAGAGAACCTGGCTGTGAAAGTACGCCACGTAGATGCTCATGTGCCCAAGAATCGGGCTACTGAAGAACATCAAAACAACCAGCAGGTGGATCAGGCTGCTAAGATTGAAGTAGCTCAGGTGGACCTGGATTGGCAGCATAAAGGTGAATTATTTATAGCCCGATGGGCCCATGACACCTCAGGCCATCAAGGTAGAGATGCAACATACAGATGGGCTCGTGATCGAGGGGTGGACTTGACCATGGACGCTATAGCACAGGTTATTCATGACTGTGAAACATGTGCTGCAATCAAGCAAGCCAAACGGTCAAAGCCTCTTTGGTATGGAGGACGATGGCTGAAATATAAATATGGAGAGGCCTGGCAGATTGATTACATCACACTCCCTCAAACTCGCAATGGCAAGCGCCACGTACTTACAATGGTGGAAGCAACCACCGGATGGCTGGAAACATATCCTGTGCCTCATGCTACCGCCCGGAACACCATCCTGGGCCTTGAAAAGCAAGTCCTATGGCGACATGGCACCCCAGAAAGAATAGAATCAGATAATGGGACTCACTTCCGAAACAACCTTATAGACACTTGGGCCAAAGAACATGGTATTGAATGGGTGTATCACATCCCCTATCATGCACCAGCCTCCGGGAAAGTTGAACGATACAATGGACTGTTAAAGACTACCTTGAAAGCAATGGGCGCTGGGACGTTCAAAAACTGGGATACGCATTTGGCAAAGGCCACCTGGTTAGTCAATACTAGGGGATCTACCAACCGAGCTGGACCTGCCCAATCAAACCTGTTACGTACTGTAGATGGGGATAAAGTTCCTGTAGTGCATGTAAAAAATATGCTGGGTAAAACAGTCTGGGCTACTCCTGCCTCAGGAAAAGGCAAACCTATTCGTGGAATTGTTTTCGCTCAGGGACCTGGATATACTTGGTGGGTGATGCAAAAGAACGGAGAGGTCCGGTGTGTACCTCAAGGAGATTTAATACTGGGTGAGAATAGCCCATGAACTGAATTGCACCATGTTAAATAGTATATTATACTGTATGTTATCACTACCATGATTACTATAGGTGACTAATTAGAATGTATGGAAAAGAGTGTAACCTGAGCATGACATAAATGGTATGGAATAAGGGGTGGATAGATGTCCTGGTTTCAGTTAGCACAGAATTAATTTTCTTCCTAGTAGCTGGTGGAATGCTGTGTTTTGGCTTAGAATGAGAAGAGTGCTGATAACACCCCGATGCTTTAATTGTTGCAGAGCAGTGCTTATACTAAGCCAAGGACATCTCAGCCTTTGCTCTGTCCTGCCAACGGGCAGGCTGGGGGGTGCAGTAAGAGCTGGGAGGGGACAGACCCAGGACAGGTGACCCAAACTAGCCAAAGGGGTATTCCATACCATCTGACGTCATGCTAAACAATATATAGGGGTGGCTAGCCGGGGGGAGGGGGCCGGACTGCTCGGGGTTAGGCTGGGCATCGGTCAGCGGGTGGTGAGCAATTGCATTGTGCATCACTTGTTTGTACATACTGTTATTGCTTTCGTATTATCCCCATTGTATCATCATTATTATTATTGTTATTATTATTTTTGTTATTTTTTTTTCCCTGTCTTATTAAACTGTCTTTATCTCAACTCACGGGCTTCACTTTCCATTTCTCTCCCCCGTCCCAGAGAGGGAGGGGGGAGGGTGAGCGAACGGCTGCGTGGTGTTTAGCTGCCGGTCGGGTTAAACCACGACAGGCAGTTCTAGCATTTCCTTCCCACACTGTGAGGAATGTTTTAACAATTCGTGTCCATAAAGAACAATTCTGTTTGAATCCTGTCTGCCTCTGGGCCCTGCACTGGCAATTTAATTCTTGAACCACAGATGCAGTGTGTCCCAGTCTCCCCCTCATTCTAGTCAATTTATCACTTCTTAAATTTATGAACCTGTTTGCTTTTGTTATTCCGGACTTCTATTTCTAACACTGCTATAGATGTGTCTGTGAATGGCTGGGGAAGAATGTTTTAATTATTCGTGTGTCTGGGAGTTTCAGAACAACTGATAACAACTAGTGACTGTTATGGGATACTATGTGGATCTTTGGTATCTGGTTAGGGGGGGCCGAGAGATAAAGAGGAAGGAGAAAGAAGCTGAAGGGCGGCTGGGAGACAAGACTTGAAGAAGATGTTCCGTAAACTTGGTATGGTGCCCAGTAAGTACAAAGGTGGAGAGGAAGACTACGAGCCTTCAGCATGAAAGACCCCTAGAGACCCCCAGAAGAGACCCCAGAGGAGACTGCGCATGCTCTAGTAGGAGGGACTGCACCCCAGAAGCTAATTTTAATAATCTATTTTTTTTAGAAGTAGTAATGAATATGTATTAGTCTAGGAGCATAAAAATCAGCTGCTTGATGTAACTGGTGTGCGTCCTGGTGGAGCGGAGACTCCCGGTGCACCCAGCGCTGTTTGCTTGCCTCTATTCCTTTATATTCTTTCAATAAATCCTATTTTTTTTATTTAATCCTAATTTGATTCCTGAGCCATTTATAACAATTTGGGGGCTCGTCCGGGATGGCTATAGTTCCTGAATTCTGATTTAATCTAGGAGAGGCGCCCCACCATTTGGTGGCTCCTGTTTGAGTCAGATTGGGACTAATGCCATCCTGAACCTGAATAAAGGTAAGCAAAGAATTTGATTTTTTTTTTGAGCTCCCTTGCCGGCTGTTTTTTGCCCGTAATTCTGCGCGCGAAGATCCGGATGAAGACGACAGGGTCGTTTGGATACCGTTCGGTTGGATTCCGGTGTCCGGGATCGAACCGGACGAAGACGACAGTCGTTTGGATACCGTCTGGTTCGATCCCAGACGAAGACGCTTGTGGATACCGTCCGGTTGGACTCTGGACGAAGACGACTGATTCGTAAGATACCGTCCGGTTGGGTAAAGGTACGGTTGCCCGTGTTTGTGTGTGAGAGTGTAACTGAGGCTTCTAAAGTCTGCGTAGAAGTCTTTTTGTTTTCTCACTGGTTCTAATCTCCTGTCGGGGGGGCTGGGCTGGTGAAGAGAGGGATACGTGGGTGGGTGATAGGTCCTAAACCCCCTGCAAGACACTCTCATTGGGGGCAACCAAGGGCTG
The DNA here is from genome assembly GCF_964035555.1 of Netta rufina. Classification (NCBI taxonomy): domain Eukaryota; kingdom Metazoa; phylum Chordata; class Aves; order Anseriformes; family Anatidae; genus Netta; species Netta rufina. The sequence goes on from NC_140123.1 coordinate 8,281,152, forward strand.
TGGGAATTGCCACTAGTAAAATTCCCGGATGGGTCAGATAAAATCGAAGACCAAGGACCAGAAAGGGAGCAAATTACCAGATATATGACCAAAAAGTCCATTATGAATAATTAGAGATTGGAACAATAGGGACCCCAGAAAATTAAAGAGTAAATTAAAAATGATCCAGTATTTTATGATAGAATGACCAAAAGAACCCTTAAGACCCCATGTATTTTGATCCACGGAGGACGGGGTCTGTCAGGCTTTGAACATTAATAGTAGAATACCTGTGGATCCGGAAAAAGAGCAAGCTGAAACATTGGAATTAGAAATTAGAGAGCAATTGATTAAGAATGAGTATGTGCTACATTTGTGCCTGTGCTGCACTTATACCACCAGATAACAGGAGCCTCTCGGACCCCGAGAACCAGATCAAAAACAACCTCATGGTTCAGACTTTAATCAAGGGGTCTGAGATAAGGAGGACTGTTCACAAAGGGACAGGTTAGGAATATGTATATGTATAGGAATGTTCATGTATATGTAACTCTTTACTAGAGCAATTTGCCACGTTAGGCGTGCACGACTCTGGTGGGACTACCCGCCCCGTGCTGCATGGAACTGAGTAAACATACCTACTTTACAATCTTACTGATGGTGGAGTCAGCTTTCTGTGAGTCATTTTGGAGAGCCAGGCAGGAGACACTCTGCTCAGCTGCGGGATCAGCTGCAGCGCGGACGCCCCTAGGTGCACCCTGAGCGTTTTGCTCGGAGGGGACTCCACACTCGGCTGCTCACTGCAGGAGCAAAGATCTCCTGAAATCGCAGACAAACGGTATGTTTTCGGCTGTTGGAGGGATACTAACTGGAGTGGTAATAATTGTATGTGCTTTTATGTATGTATTTTGTGTTGTATATTGTAATATTTGCATATTGTATGTATTTTGTGTTGAAAGTATTTGTGTAAATGTAAGGGTTTGAAACAAAGTGTTACAAGTCACTTCACGAAGAACACAGTCAGAGACAATACTTGTTTGGTTGGTTATCATTCTAAATTATATTCCTGTGGTATGAATGAGATGTGCTGGAGGCCTCCGTGTGCGATTGTGCTGTGTGAGTGAGACGCAGCGTTGCTGCAAAGCAAGTGCAGAGTTACGATCCATGGTTCCGTACTCTCTGCAAGGGGAGTGGGCAGAGACGAATGAAGTGCTTGACAGACTGAAAAGAAGTGCTGTTTTATCCAAGTTTTGAGTGGTGGTGCCCGGTGTATCTTGTGTATCTTGTGTATCCTATTTTTTTTGCTCTTAAATGTTTTGACTGTGACAAGAAAAAGGCAGGAGCATGATATGACATGCTTCCTGCAACATATGAGGCCCGCACAGGCCGAGACCTGGACTCGCTGAGACCTGAACAGGCCGAGAGACCGGAGCAGCGCCGAGAGACTGGAGCGGCGCTGGGAGACCAGAGAAACTACGGAGGGACTACCGCTGGACGGAGAGAGCCCTGGGACGCTGCAGAGCCACGGCCGGCTCTGAGAGACACAGAATAGACCTGACAGAAGCTGCAAAACGCGGGGAAATTGAAGTAATTGCGGGACATCCGAGATCGAGTTGCTACGGGAGATCAGAGGCGTCAGTGGACACCGGCAGTCGACTCTCACCGTGAGGCGAGTCGGCACAGAGCAGAGGGGCGGACATCAGGACCCTGCAGCCTGTCTGACGTAACCATGGAGGCAGCGGCAGCAGCAGCTGTGCTGCTTCACTCCAGCATTCTTTTTATAAAAGGTTTATCTTGCAATGCAAAAAAAGACTATTAGTCCCCAGATTGGTGTTATAACCATTACTAATGACGACTTAGCTCTATTGCAGGGCAGGAGTGCAGAGACGCAGATTACACTGCCAAATGACCACCGGCAGGCTCTTTCACAAACCTAAGGTTGCAGCTGGCACTGCCTGCAGCCGTATAGCAGACGTTACACTCTCTTTCCTAACTAGTAATCATGTGTCTCATCCAGTTGTGGTGAATGGTCAGTGGCAAAAAGAAAAGGAGGATGCCACTGACACTAACAGCATGGGTAATAGGAGTAGTATAAGTGACACAGGTGACAGTGCGGGGCGCTCTGCCTGCTGCTCGCCTTCACCTGACTGTGCACTGCTGCCGACGGTGCTAGAGTAAAATGTGAAGACTGCTCAGATGGCAGTGATGAGAGTGCTTGTGTAGAAGATGTGTGCTGAATCTGACTTTGTGTGCAACAGTGGTCACTGTGTGCTAAACAGATGGCAGTGTGATGGGGACCCGGATTGTGAAGATGGGTCTGACGAAAGTGCTGAGCTGTGTCATATGAGAACAGTGTCATGGAAATGTGATGGTGAAAAAAGACTGTGACAGAGGAGAAGATGAAGAGAATTGTGGCGATGTGACAGAGATCCTTATTGTAAGGATGGAAGTGATGAAATTAACTGCCCTTCCTGGACCTGCAGGCCAGACCAGTTCAGATGTGAAGATGGGAACTGTGTCCATAGGAGTAGGCAGTGCAGTGGTGTGAGAGACTGTCTGGATGGCACTGATGAAGCAAACTGTAACAATGTTATTCAGTGCTCTGGACCTGGCAAATTCAAGTGCAGAAGTGGAGAATGCATAGATATCAATAAAGTGTGTAACCAGCAGAGAGACTGCAAGGACTGGGGTGATGAGCCCCTGAAGGTATGCATCATAAATGAGTGTGACTGTCCAGCTGGGTTTGAGTTTATAGACAAGAGAAACTGTGGAGACATTGATGAATGCCAAAACCCTGGTATCTGTAGTCAAATCTGTATCAACCTGAAAGGCTATCAGATGAATCCTGCTACAGGAACCTGGAAAGGGCCATACGGCAAAGCAAATTAGATAACTGTTATTTAACTTGTCAGAAGATAAAAAAGAAAGTGTTTCAACAAGCAGCCACGAGAGGAAAGAATCACTGAACCCCCGATGTGAGGGACTGTACCTTGTTTTACTGACTACTGAAACAGCTGTGAGAACTGCAGAAAGGGACCCATGCATCCAGAATAAAAGGACCAGTAACTACTGAAACTTGGAGGGTTGAGTCCGCTCCTGGGGAACTGAAATTAAAGCTAAAGAAGAACTAATATCCTGGCAACGAGGCTCTGCATGAATTAAGGATGCCAAGTAAAGGGGACAAGCCTGAAGGGAGGAAAGGGAGAAGGCAAGACCGGCGCAGGACCCTCCACTGCGGTGTGTATGGTCTACCGAGGGAGGCAACCCCTATGGGTATGGACTGCCGAGTGAGAGGGCCTCGACCGGACTTCTCCCACACTAAGATCAGGTTGTCCAGGTTGTCCTGAGAAAATAACATAAGATCCTTTTTAAACCTATATAAAATTGTGATTCGTTTTCCAGGAGCTGGATCACCCTGACAGGCCGAACGGTAACACAAGCCTGAAGAGACCCTGAAAGCAGGCCTAACTCCTTGACTGAAGGCGTTTGCCTAATATGATCCAGATACGTGGGACACGTATCTGACAGACAGATCCTGGGACTATAGGACCCCAGTATATATACTTAATAGAATAATTAGGTTATTAGCTGTAATAGAAATAGTTATAAATGATGAGAACTGATCTAAATGAGTTTTAAAGATGAGAACTGCTTTGTATCAAAATTGCCTAGCTTTGGATTATTTACTAGCACAAGAAGGAGAAGTCTGTGGAAAATTTAGCTTTAGTAATTGCTGTTTAAAAATTGATAAAAAGGGTGTTTCTTCCTAGTAGCTGATAGAATGTTATGTTCTGGTTTAGGATGAGAAGAATGTTAATAATATGCTGATGTTTTAATTGTTTTTAATTGTTACAGAGCAGTGCTTACACCAAGCCAAGGACCAAGCCAAATTCAGCTTCTCACTGTCCTGCCAGCAGGCAGGCTGGGAGGAGGGCCAGACTGCTCGGGGTTAGGTTGGGAATCGGACAGCAGGTGGTGAGCAATTGCATTGTGCATCACTTGTTTCGTACACATTATTACTAGTAGTACTATTATCATCATTATTGTTATTATTATTGTTATTATTTTCTTGTTTTTATCTCAACTCACAGGCTTCACTTTCCCATTTCTCTCTCCCATCCCAGAGAAGGAGGGGGGAGGTGAGCGAGCAAACACAAACCTGGAAGGATATGGAATGGGATTTATTTTCATGGCTGCCTGGTGGACCATGGGTTAAAAGAGTGTTATTTTTATTGTCATGTGGTGTAATTATGTTATTGTATATACCTTGTATGATACCTTGCCTTACGTTATTAATACACCGGGTGATAAATAGTACATTTGTAATAACTTCATTAAAAAAGGAAGGGGATATGTCAATTATGATGTTTAAGAATTGGACCCTCCAAGAACGGACTGATGAAATCCAGTTATTAACAACAGAAGTGACACGAATTGTTGATATTAAAAAGAAGATAAGGGATTGTGAGGAATGTTTTAACAATTCGTGTCCATAAAGAACAATTCTGTTTGAATCCTGTCTGCCTCTGGGCCCTGCACTGGCAATTTAATTCTTGAACCACAGATGCAGTGTGTCCCAGTCTCCCCCTCATTCTAGTCAATTTATCACTTCTTAAATTTATGAACCTGTTTGCTTTTGTTATTCCGGACTTCTATTTCTAACACTGCTATAGATGTGTCTGTGAATGGCTGGGGAAGAATGTTTTAATTATTCGTGTGTCTGGGAGTTTCAGAACAACTGATAACAACTAGTGACTGTTATGGGATACTATGTGGATCTTTGGTATCTGGTTAGGGGGGGCCGAGAGATAAAGAGGAAGGAGAAAGAAGCTGAAGGGCGGCTGGGAGACAAGACTTGAAGAAGATGTTCCGTAAACTTGGTATGGTGCCCAGTAAGTACAAAGGTGGAGAGGAAGACTACGAGCCTTCAGCATGAAAGACCCCTAGAGACCCCCAGAAGAGACCCCAGAGGAGACTGCGCATGCTCTAGTAGGAGGGACTGCACCCCAGAAGCTAATTTTAATAATCTATTTTTTTTAGAAGTAGTAATGAATATGTATTAGTCTAGGAGCATAAAAATCAGCTGCTTGATGTAACTGGTGTGCGTCCTGGTGGAGCGGAGACTCCCGGTGCACCCAGCGCTGTTTGCTTACCTCTATTCCTTTATATTCTTTCAATAAATCCTATTTTTTTTATTTAATCCTAATTTGAATCCTGAGCCATTTATAACACACACCCAAATGGATCACCTTGCACACCCCCTGGGGCACTCTCGAGGTTTGTATGGGACTGAAAGGAGAGAGTTTCCTTCTCAGTGCTGGCATGCTCGGCTCAGCTGTGGCCCTACAGGAAAGGGGATCTACAGGAAAGTGCTCCCTGAGTGCAGGGAGAGAGAGAGAAAAGCTGCTCCCTGACAGGGCGGCTCCAGCCCCACCCTCTGACAGCCCTGGCGGCCATTTGGCAGTTCTGCCTGCCCCCCGCGCCACAAGCTGGCTGAGGCCTTGGGCTGTCCCCAGCACGGCTGTCAGTGGTGTCGGGCGGCATCTAGAGCCAAGAGGCCTTTCTTGTTCTTTGTGCTGAAGGGAACGTGCTGTCTGGAGCGAGCAGTGCCGCTTTTCTCCGCATTCCGGGGCTGTCATGGTAACTGACATGGCCTCTCACTTTGAGGGCCCTGTTTTTCGTCAGCATTTGTGAGGGGCTTCTGCATCCCCCCCGCTCACTTGTTGCGGCCAGGGCTTCCCCCCAGGATGTCTGGGCAAGGCCCATGCCGCTGGGCAGGCTCTGGGTGGGCCTCGTCCCCTGCAGGGGCAGGCGTCTGCCGCTGAGCCCACAGCCCAGGAGCGGCTCCCGCACTCGCGGCTGCCCCTGCCCGGGCTGCTGCCGCTGCTTCTGGAACCTTCCTGCAGCCTTCCAGTTGCTGCTTTGGCAGTATGCACAAAAGAAGAGCCCAGCTCCAGCAGAAGGACGGGGTCCATTCTGCCTGGTGCCCATGGCCAGAGTGGGCAGGCCAGCATGTCGCTGGTGCTGGCACTCGAGGCTTTCCCTACTTGTTGGGAACTGCTTGGAGGGAATTTTACGGAGCTGAGGGTGTTGGCTGTGCTCTTAGTAGCCCAGCTCCACTTTAGAGGGAAAAAAGGAGGGAGCTGGGAAAATCCGTGACATTGAGGCCATCTCCAGGGCTCTGCAGAGTGACACTGCCTGGCACCTTCTCATGAGCTGTGGCCAAGGCATGAGGGCCCATCTTCTTGCTTGGAGAAGCCCCAGAAATACTGACCCGTGTTCCTGATTTCTTGCTTTTCAGGGTGTCACAGTACCTGGGCTGGGCACCTTCTTTGCTGTTAAACAGGAGCGGCCCATGGCAGGCTTTAAGCTCCTCGATGTAAAGAAGCCCGTCTTCCAGGTTTCGGAGCACTTTGCCAATGTTCATGGACTCCCTTACAAGAAAGAAACTTTTCCTGTTAAGAAAGGAGATAACTTGCAGGACCCCCACGCGCGGGGACTTTGGGCTGCATGCTCAGCTGCTGCTGGGAGGGCAGTGGAGGGTTACACAGCTCCGCCAGGAGGTCCACCTCCCCAGACACCTGGAGGTCAAGAGTCAAAGCCATCAGCATGTCCCAGCCCCAGTGAGCAGGCAGAGAGCAGGCCAGCAAGTCCTCCTTCAGTGTGCACAAATGAGGTGTACAGAGCGCCTCCCCCCACAGCAGTGTCGCAAGAATCAAAGCCACCAGCCTGTCCCACTCCCAGTGAGCACAGCACTGTGGCGATGGCCGAGAGACAGGGACACGACCAACATGCCTCCAGTGCCTGTGACGAACATCTGTATGAAACAGCCCGGATCATCATCTCTGCAGTCCTACGCCGTGCTGTAGCCATGAGCCAGGGAGCCCCAAGCAAGGCACCAAGTGCTCCCTCGGCCGCAGGGCCCAGGGTGCCTCCTCCCACAGCAGAGCCTGCAGACTCTGCATCCTCAGCCTCTGCCTTGGCTGGAGGCCCTGTGGGGGAGGCCAGCGAAGCCCCTCTCGCTGCAGCAGCAGCAGAGGAAGAACGAAAAGAAGTGGCTTCTCCTTTGGCTGGAGGCCCTGTGCGCGAAGTCAGCAAAGACCCTCTCGGTCCAGGAGCAGTGCCGCAAGAAGGAGCAGTGGCTTCTCCCTGGGCTGGACAACCTGGGGAGGAAGCCAGTGAAGCCCCTCTTGGTCCAGCAGCAGCACCAGAGGAAGAAGAAATGGCTTCTCCTTTGACTGCAGAGCCTCTCAGGGAGGACAGCACAGATCTTCTCAGCCCAGCAGCAGCTGATGAAGCAGGAGCAGTGGCTTCTCCCTTGGTTCCTGGGCACCAGGTAAGCACAGAGCGCGTAGTGGGCACGAGGCCCTCAGGGAGCTTTGCAGCACCCACAGAAGCATCACAGGGAGACACAGGACAGCGCCCCAGTGTGAGAAAAGTCTCAATATTGTTTCCAGTCAGGGTCTTCTGTGAAGCTATTTTATTCACGGTTGCAATGGCGGGCCTCCTGCGAGCAGGAGCGCACACGAAGAGTATGCACACGAAGAGACCTTTTCTTCCCTATTACCCGACACCTGACTCATGGTGACCCTGTTTCCTCATGGGCTGTGTGCTACGGGTTTACAAACTCCTCGATGCCTTTTGATAGCATATATGTACAATTTTATTTGACCAACCTTTAATTTCTCCTTTTCCTTTCCTTCATCTCTCGTGACTAGAGGGCCTGTGATTTTTCTTTTTCTACTAATTTTGCGCAGCTCATGCTGGTTGTCTTAGCTATCCTCCTTATTCTGGGACAGCGGGACCTTCCCTTTATCTGCTTAATGTCCTCCCCACTGCTTTGCTACTGCCATGCCTGCACAATCCCTTTTGACTATGCAAGGTTAGCAGAGTTTTCCACTGCAAAAACACCAGCCACTGCAAAAACACAGCTTTGTTTCTCACAATGCCCCCCTCTTCTTTTCTCACTCCTATTGCTGTTTCTGCACTTCTACACGTCCTCCGTTCTTGAGCTTTTCCAACATTAGGGCCCAGTGGTTTTCTTCCAAAGTCAGGGGGATGCCAGATATGCAATGCCTTTATCATTGTAACACCAACAAACAGCTGTTTGAGCCAATTCCAGTCAGGTAACCGCAAAGTCAGTTTCTCCCAAATGTTTCTAAATCCCCTGGAAGCGTCATCTTGAGCCGCTCTGAGTAGGATTGGTTTCTTTCCCAAATACTTTGGAGATCAGTCACATTCGCCCCCTTTGATCTACATGCCTAGAGCAACTAGCAGTAATTACAGCACACTCTCTCCTCTGAGGCTACTAATAAACCGAATACCACTTGGTTCCAGAGTACTGTTTCTGACAAGCTTAGCTCCTCTCGCAGTGCCTGGGCTGCATGCAGAGTGTTATTTTGTAGTTCTTCAGTGAGTGAAATTCCCTGTTTCGGTTTCCTAGAGGATTATCTGGAGTCCTCGTAATTCTGCGTGCGGTCTCAAGGGGGCTTTGGCGTTGTGGGTCTTCAATAATAGGTACACGTGGAATTATTGCCCCCAGGGTGCAAGCTCCCTTCCAGCCAAGGGGCAACACCTTCCTGGATTTATTGCCGCAGAGCCAGAGCTACCCCTTGCCATTGGGGACAGGCCATCCCGTTACAGGATTCTCATGTTGTATCTGCTGTACAGCAACTTCTACTGTTACTGTTACAAGTGTTACTCTAGAGTGAGGAGTCACTCACTTCACAGCAGTACTTTGTCTCAAGCAGATCCGATACTTTGTCTCAAACACATACACTTACACATATACTTCCTTGCTGGTGCAGCTCCTGCTGCCTCTGCTGCAATATTAGGGTTAGAGGGAGCATAACTTGACTCCTCCTGCGGAAAAGGAGTCTTATTGTTTACATGTAAACTTGAAGCGGGAATTTTCATCGGACCTGTGTTGTGGCCAGAGGAGCAAAGTTCCTTTTAATGGCTTTTCAGGCCAGACAATTGAACAATATCTAACCTGTGCTTTTTTTATCCTTTTCCCTAGTTTTGGGGTTGTTTTTCCAATTCCTTTTCTTTCTCCCCAAAGGACTAGCTTTACGCACCATTCTGAGGATTGTGCTTCTGAAGATCTCCAAGGATGGAGACGCCACAGCCTCTCGGGGCAACCTGTTCCAGCAAAGACACCGTTGTGTTACCAACACTGTTTCAGCCACAACTCTGAAGCATAGGACCTGCTTCAGCAGCCAGAGAAGCTGCGGGCTAAACAGCAGCGTGGCACAGCTGTGGCTCTGCCGCTGAAAGCTTCTCCACAGCTTGCTCTTAAAGCAAGGAGCAGGGAATCTTCCTGCGGCTGCCCAGGGCTTTCTTCTCGCAGCCCCGCCAGAGCAAGCCTCAAGACACCTCTCCGCCAGCTCCACCGCCTCCCTGGTGCCCGCCTTCTCTGGGAGCCCTTCACAGTGCCTAGAGCCACAGGCCTCTGGCTGCCCGGACACGGGAGGAATCCCTGCTCCTGCTCCTGCTCCTGCTCCTGCTCCTGCTCCTGCTCCTGCTCCTGCTCCTGCTCCAGCTGCACTGCCAGGGCTGCCCGATGGGCGTCCAAGCTCGAGTGCAGTCTCTGCTGATGTGTGGGCAGTCAGGCAAAAGAGCCAGGAAGCTTACGCGGACGACCGAGCAGAGCATCTCACAGAATCACAGAATTTCTAGGTTGGAAGAGACCTCAAGATCATCGAGTCCAACCTCTGAGCTAACACTAACAGTCCCCACTAAACCATATCCCTAAGCTCTACATCTAAACGTCTTTTAAAGACTTTCAGGGGTGGTGACTCCACCACTTCCCTGGGCAGCCTGCTCCAATGTCTAACAACCCTTTTGGTAAAGAAGTTCTTCCTCAGATCCAATTGTGAGGAATGTTTTAACAATTCGTGTCCATAAAGAACAGTCCTGTCTGCCTCTGGGCCCTGCACTGGCAATTTAATTCTTGAACCACAGATGCAGTGTGTCCCAGTCTCCCCCTCATTCTAGTCAATTTATCAAGTCTTCAGAAAATACTCCTCAAATTTATGAACCTGTTTGCTTTTGTTATTCTGAACTTCTATTTCTAACAGTTACAGCCTTTTTTTTGTCTTCTTCAGGATTAACTTAACACTGCTATAGGTGTGACTGTCCCTGTGAATGGCTGGTGAGGAATGTTTTAATTACTTGTGAAGTGTCAATAAGAAAACTATTTGTGTTTGTATGAAGCCTTTGATGTCTGGGGGTTTCAGAACAACTGATAACAGCTAGTGACTGTTATGGGATACTGTGCAAGCCTCTGATATCTGGCCAGGTGGCCAGAGGGACCCAGAGGGACCACGGGAGACTGATGCGCGTGCTCCAGTAGGAGGGACTGGACCCCAGAAGCTAATTACAATAACCTTTTTTTTTTAGAAGTAGTAATGCGTATGTATTAGCCTAGGAGCACAAAAATCAGCCACTTGATGTAACTGGTGTGTGTCCTGGTGGAGCGGAGACTCCCGGTGCACCCAGCACTGTTTGCTTACCTCTATTCTTTTAATAAATCCTATTTTTTTATTTAATCCTATTTTGAAGACTGAGCCATTTATAACACAACCTAAAACTCCCCTGGCGCAACTTAAGCCCATTCCCCCTCGTCCTGTCACCAGGCACGTGGGAGAACAGACCAACCCCCACCTCTCTACAGCCTCCTTTAAGGTATCTGTAGAGAGCGATCAGGTCGCCCCTGAGCCTCCTTTTCTCCAGGCTGAACAAGCCCAGCTCCCTCAGCCGCTCCTCGTAGGACTTGTTCTCCAGACAAGTCTCCTGGCAGAGCAGGTAACGAGCACTTGATGGGAGCAGTTAGGGAGCTAAGCTGACTCCCCTGAGAAAGACTGAGCTGGGGCTGAGCCAGGGGCACTGGCTGGAAGGAGCCAGAGGTGCCTGCCAATGCAGACCCTGCTGTGGGTGTGTGAGACGGTATCCCTGGGGTGTCTGCCAGAATATGGGCTTGAGGGCCCCATGGCAACCACCGGGGCATTGTGATGCGTACCCAAAGGCCATTGTGACACGGAGGGGTACCCACGGCAACGGTGTCCCTTATAAAGCCCGAGCCCCGGGCTGCCCACTCACTCTCAGGAGAGCAGCTCTGTCAGGAGGCAGCAGCTCCCCTGGGTGCCCGTTGGAGTTCTTGCTCAGAGGACCTGGAGCACAGCATGGAGGAGCAGCAGAATAAGGATGACTCCCAGCCCGCTGAAGGGCAGCGGAGCGTACAGGAGCGGCGCCAGGTGAGGCTCAGGGAGCGAGACAGGGACAGCAGCGTGACGGGATGGCACCGAGAGCACCAGGATGAGGAGAACGGTGCTGCAGCGAGTCGGCCAGCTGGCCCTGAGCCCCTCGGACCCGGACACAAATATTCCCAAACCTGGGGCTTCTCCAAGAAGAGCCCACCCCCAGGACAGCCGAAGCCCGCGTGGCCCTGGCAGTTCTGTGCCCGGAGGCACAAAGAGCAGCGTGGCCTAATTCAACCTGGCTGTGCGCAGCCAGGAGCTGCCTCCACCGTCCCTCCATGCGGACAGGCTGCCGGTGCGGTCGTGCCCAGAGAGCGTGCGTCACACTGGCAGCTGCCACACGGAGTCGGGAGCCCCAGGAGGGTTCGGTCGAACATCTTTGGCAGCCCTGGCACCCTCCGACGAGCAGACGGCACTTGCAGGAGGAGACAGGCAGGGCATTACCCTGGCAGGCTGAGCCCGGCTCTGCTTGGGGAGCTGCCAGGGCGTGCCGGGGGCCGCTGCAGGGCAGCTCACAGCAGCACTTCTAGGGGGGACGTGGAGGGAAATGGCAGAAATGGCCCAAGTAACTTGGCCTTTCTCCTCGCCTTCTCTTGCAGATGGAGCAGCCGCAAGACATGAAGACACTGCCTCACCGTGGGGTGAGGCAGGCCGAGAGAATCCAGCTGCCAGCCGTGCCACCTTTCCCAAGGCTGACAGTGACTCAGACAGCAGCACCCAAGCAAGTGCCTGCAGCACAGACATCATCGTCTGAAAGGGCCACTTGCAAGCTGCCCCCTCTGCAAGCAGCAGCCTCTGCATCTTCAGGGGGAGGAAGGGCAAAGTCATTGGGAAAAGAGCCCCGCAGCCAGCAAGAGCTTTTGCCACCACTTCCGTGCATCTCTGGTGAGAGGGACAGGGCTGTGAGGGCAGAGAGGCGGGAACGTGTCCCACACAGCCCTGTGGCCCCTGCTGAGGATGTGGAGTACTCAGTACGGTCCTTCGTCTCCACAGTCATAAGAAACGCTGTAGCCTGCAACGAGCAAGCCAAGAGCAGGGCAAGGCTTTCTCCATCAGGCAGAGGTCCCAGGACCAAAGGCCACAGAACACCACCTCTCCCCACAGCAGTGCCCCGGCATTTGAAGAAGAGCCGGCACCCTGCCCCACACAGCCCCACCGACTCTTTCACGGCGCTGCAGGACACAGCACAGTCTGTTGTGTCTGAAGTCATGTCAAAGACGATGGCTAAAATGCGGGAACAAGGCCAACGACCGGCAGCACTGGGGGACCCGGCACACATGGGGTGCCCAGTGACAGCAACAAGATCAGCCGGCGTCCAGACTGACATGGAGAGCAGGTGGACCGCTGCTCTGCCAGCGTTCGATCGTCGGGGAGGTGCAGGAAAAACAACTGCCAGCAGAGACCCTGCACCAGCCAGCCCAGGCAGGGTTGAAAAGCACAAGCAAGAGAGAGCCCACGACGTCAAACCCAGGCAGGGGAGCAGCAACGAGGGGACAAGCCAGGGCCGAGGCAGGAAAGAAAGCGGTCCTGTGGGATGGGACAAACAGGAGGAGATTGTCATCTTCAACTCCTGGATCAACCCCAGGTTCGCCACACTCTTCCAGGAACCAGCGGCTTTTCCCCCAGAAGAAGGCGGCTCATGCAGCACCGTGGACAAGGAGGCCGCAGCACAAGAAGCAGAAAACCCAACAAGCGCCTCTCTTGGCTCATCAGAGCCCACGGACACTGCACTGTCAGCTGCTGCCCTGGCAGAAGGTCCCGGGGAAGAGATTGTCATCTTCAACTCCTGGATCAACCCCAGGTTCGCCACACTCTTCCAGGAACCAGCGGCTTTTCCCCCAGAAGAAGGCGGCTCATGCAGCACCGTGGACAGGGAGGCCGCAGCACAAGAAGCAGAAAACCCAACAAGCGCCTCTCTTGGCTCATCAGAGCCCACGGACACTGAACTCTCAGCTGCTGCCCTGGCAGAAGGTCCCGGGGAAGAGAGGCACGGATCGCCTCTCACAGCACCAGCACCAGCACCAGCACCAGCAGACAGGACGCCAGCAAGTCCTCCCTCAGCCCCTATTTGCGAAGATGAGGGGTACAGAGCGCCTCCCCAGACACCTGGAGGTCAAGAGGCAAAGCCATCAGCATGTCCCAGCCCCAGTGAGCACAGCACTGAGGTGGTGGTTGAAAGCCAGGGACGCGCACGACACGCCTGCAGTGTCTCTGAGGAAGAGCTGGATGAAACATCCGAGATTGTCGTTGCTGCAGTGCTACTCCATTCTGTAGCCCTCATGGAGGGAGCCACCAGCAAGGCACCCACTGCTCCCTCGGCTGCATGGCCCAGGGTGCCTCCTCCCACCCCAGAGCCTGTTGACTATAGAGCAGTTGATGAAACCGGAGCAGTGGCTACTCCCTTGGCTACGGTTCCTGGGCACCAGGTAAGCCCAGCGCGCGTGGTGGTCTCCAGGCACCAAGGGCAGCCCGAGGCAGAAGCAGTGCGTGGGGTGTGCGTGCTGGGGAGCTGCCTGCTGCTCTCCATTCCCAGACGCCCCAGGCACAAGGGCTGACATCCCTTCCATCACCCACCTGTGCTCTTGCTCTCCCCATGCAGGTTGCCGCCGAGCAGGGAGGCCAAGCGCAGTCCTCCTGCACCAAAGCTACACCAGCAGACGAGCCAGCAACGTGCCAGAAACAAGAGCCATCCCGGGGACTTTTGGATGGGCCTGTTCAGAGCAGCGAGCAGGAGCAAGGGCTAGGTACGCGCAGGGGGGCTGGCTGGTCCTGGGCCACCCCTCCCCTTGGGGGAAAGGCCTTGGTGGTGGTGTGGGGGGAAGGCAGGGGCTTGCCCATCACCCGCTCAGGCGCTAACCTACACCTCTCTGTCTCCCACAGGCATCCATGACCTCGCACAAGCCCCGGCACACCAGCCACGGCCCACCCACATCAGGAGACAGGCGCTTCGGGCTCTGTGCAGTGCTTTGTGCTGCAGCTTCATCGCAGAAGAGTGGGAGTAGCAGCGCCCAGCTGCCAGCACCAGGAGGGCGCTCGGTGCTGGCAGCTGACATCACTGATAGGAACAGGACAGTGCCCCAGGAATTCAGGACAGTGCCCCAGGAATTCAGATGCCCCACCACATCCTGCCCCCAGCCTCAGCTCATCTGCAACTGCCTTCTACTGGGAATAAAAGCTCAGGCAGACTTTTGCCCCCAGTGCTCCTCTCTGTGTCGTTGGTCTCAGGAGAAAGAGTGGTGCAGGCCACGCCAACCTGGTGCCCTGGGCCTCTCACAGTCATAGAATTATAGAACCATAGAATCCTTTAGGTTGGAAAGCACCTCAAAGATCATCACGTCCAACCGTTATATACACATAGCAACTGGCAACGCTCCTCCTGTGAGGCTGAATGTACCATGCCAGTTCTCGTGGGTGAGGAATGTGCCAGCATGTCGCAGGAAGCACGGCCGAAAGCACGACAGACACCAGTATGGTCAGATCATGCTCCATTCTATTGCCCGAATAGCCTAACTTTTCTAGTGAACTTAGCAGGGGCGGATAGTGTCTCACCCAAGATTATTGGTCAAAAGCACTCAGACAAACAACTACAAGAAAACAACCCCACCTGCAAGAAAACAAGCCCCTTGTGATTAGCAGTCACGTAGACCTTGTCCTTGAAGCCAGATGCTGGTAACAATGTTTTTCTAAATTCCTCAATTGGGCAATGTGGGAACACTGTCATGGGAATTTCTCACAGTTGCCCCGGTAGCTTGGTTTGCTCAGCTGCAGCAAGCCATGGGATTTTTGCTGTTTCAAAAAATCCCTCAACAGTTCCCTCCCCCCACACCTTTTTTTTTTTCCTTTTTTTTTGTTTTCTTTTTCTTTGAGCAAACCAAGCCCGATGTAACAGTTTTGCAAGTAACCCTTTAACCACATTTATTACAATGCAACACGCAATGATGATTAACACCACAACAAACAGAATCCTTAATCCCTCTTTGACTAATCTCAGTAACCATCTATGCATCGTTTCAAACAAATCAGCGAACCATTGATTGAAAGGATTGATATCATATTGAATCTTTCTCATGTGCTCTTTCAGGAAAATAACGGATTTGTGAATTGACTCATTATGATCGAAAAGGTTTAAACAGCACATTCCGTCAAAGTCCTCACACCCATGCCTTTGAGCCAAAAGCAAGAAGTCAATAGCAGCTTGATCCTGTAAAAGCACATGTTGCAGACTATTTTGATCTGGTAACACCTCCTCAAGTATCTCTGTCGTGGCATGGGCTTGCTTCTCGGCCCAGCATACCAATTTTTCTAAGTTCTTAAGTGCGGCTGCAGAGGCCATTTTGGCACTAAAATTGCCAATGCCGCTCTAGCTGCAACACCAAGCAATTCAACATTATCATTGCGATCCGGTGCGAGCAATGCCCATTTATGTCTGGTGATCTCACGCAACTGCGACAAGCTAGGAGCAAATGTAATGAGTTTATCTAAGCAACATGGACCTCCGATAGCATTTGCAGGGACACCTTGCCAGGCCCTATCCCCACAAATCAGAAAAACATCAGGAGGTAAGGCCATAGCTGTACGATTGTTCCAAACGCTACAGTTGTTACCCCTTGTCTCCGTGCCATAAACCCCTAAACCCTGCCTGGCAGTGTCATTGTAATCACAGGTGTTATTTGTATTTCTGTACCGGTATGGCCCTTTCCAAGTTCCTGTAGCAGGATCTCGGTAATTCATTCTTATTTGTGGTAACACATTTGGTGCTGCTATATTTATTGTTTGAAAATGAATACTTGCAGGAGGGTCTTCTCGGTCCCTACTCAAGCATAAGCGATTCAAGACAACCAATGCCTCGGACAATCGTTCATCGATGTTCTTGATCTCTTTTAATCTCACTAATTGTTCCTTTCAAACCTGATGTGACGCTAGCAAGACCTTGCAGTCTTGTGTCTTGGTGAAGGATGAGGATGACATTTTGCAGGAAGAACACAAGGCTTGGTGAGAGGTTAGTTACTACGCAAACACGCGAGTATGGTCAAGAGAGTACTAGGGCTTCTCCTGCCCAAAAAGTGGCCCAGCTGCGGTGCATTTACACTAATGCATGCAGTATGGGTAACAACCAGGAGGAGCTGGAGGCCACCGTGCTAGAAGGAAACTATGACGTAGCTGCCATCACGGAAACCTGGTGGGATGATTCCCATGACTGGAGTGTGGCTGATGATGGCTACAAACTGTTCAGAAGGGATAGGCCCATGTCCTTGAAGACGAAATCATCAGCCTGCTTCTTTGCAAGGGCATAAGAGAAAAAGAGCAGGGCTATCCTGGATGCAGCGCTGCACGGTGTCCTGGTGTGCAAGGACAGCCAGGCATATTTCAGGACAGCAGCTGGAGGTACACCTAATGGAAAAGAAGCAAGGAGCAAAGGAACTAAGGCATGCCTGAAGAGGAGGGCAGTCCCGTCTGGGTATCTGCTACTCATCTGTGAGCCTGAATGTCTGAGCAAGGGAGATAACTCGTCGCTGTGCTCAAATGCAGGCTGAGGTGTTGGCTGACTCAGAACGAACCGCTAGGTGTATGCAAAAAAATAAGTCAGAGCCTTCTTGCTGTCCCGGAGGGCAACTGACATACCACAGATGACATCACGACGGCTCAAATCTCCTCTTTCTAAAACGTGGTGCCTCTGCCAAGCCTACCTTGTGAGAACAGTTGCTGGCCCTATACTTTCCGTTAGGGTGCCATTCATCTGTCTTCTCACCAGGAAAAGTTTCTTTCTTATAATGGAGCCCGTGAATTCTGGCAAAGTGTTCTGAAAGCTGGAAGATGGGCTTCTTTACATCAAGGAGCCGAAGGTCTGCCATGGGTAGCTCCCAGTTAATAGCGAAGAACGTGCCCAGCCCAGGGATTGCGACCCCCTGAAAAGCAAGGAAGGAGGAAGAGTATTTCAGTATTTCTGGCACTGGAAATCCAGCGTGGGGCTTCTCCTAGCCAGAAGATGGGTCCTAGTGCTTTGGCCACTGCTCCTGGGAAGGTGCCAGAAGGCGTCACTGCGGAGAGCCCTGGAGATGGCCTCAGTGTGTGGGAGTTTCCCAGCTCCCTCCTTTTTGTCCCCTACAGAAGAGCTGGGCTAGGAAGAGCACAGCCAACAGCCTCAGCTCAAGTGGAATCCCTCCACGGGGTTCCCAACTAATAGGGAAAGCCTTCAGAACCGGATCTTCGCTTTTAAATGGGACATACCCATTCAAGTTTTTCGGCTCCTTGTTGTAAAGAAGCCCATCTTCCAGCTCTCAGAACACTTTGCCAGAATTCTCGGGCTCCCATATAAGAAAGAAACTTTTCCCGGTGAGAAGACAGATGAATGGAAGGGCTCCCCTCACTTTAGGCTGCCTGCGCAGCTGCTGCTGCTGGGAGGGCAGCGGAGCGCTTACACAGCTCCTCCAGAACATCCTCAGAAAGGCCTGAGCTCCTCACAAGCCAAGGCCCAGCAATGCCTTGCACCTCCCTCCAGACAGCAGCTCCTGGAAATGTCCCTGTCCGTGCTGTTGGCACCCTGATGGCTGCGTTGGTGCTTGACTTCTCCTCTTGGCAGTTGGCGCAGCTACAGGTGCAGGCCAGCAGCAGGGCGTCAGTGCTGGAGGGCCCAGCAGCTGCCCAGATGGGACTGCCCTCCTCTGCAGGCCTGTCCAACTTACTTTGCTTCTTTTCCCTTAGGTGTACCTCCAGCTGGTGTCCTGAATTATGCCTGGCTGTTCTTGCACACCAGCATTCCTAGGGACACCGTGCAGTGCTGCATTCAGGAGACCCTGCTCTTTCTGTCCTACACCCTCTCCTACACCCTCTGTCCTACATCCTCTATTTTTTTAATGCATGAGCAGTTAAACACGGTACAGAAATTTGGTAGTCCCATTAGCTGCTTGCAAAGACTGTTTCAGTATATTAAAAGGTAACGATCTTTTTGCAGCATTGTCTGTTTTTCACGTAGTGAGACGTCACAGCGACCAGCTTTCACCATCAGTTTTCAGTAACCGTGCGATTTCCCATTTGCTACTGTAGTTAGGTACAGCACTTGAGTGTCCCGATTTATTGTGGACCTCTTGCTCTACTCGTCACCCAGCCTTCTAATGTTACCTTAATTTCTCATCCTTCACCTGTTTTTCAGGCTTTGCCGAAGAACAAGCAGAGACCATTGTATCGGCATTAATCACCCAGTCGAATGTCAGTTTAGACACAGTCCATAAGGATATGGTTACCCAGGCTCAGCAGGTAAGAACTTATTTATGGTGTGTGTAAATACGCAGCACTGTATAAGCATAACGGCACATGCTTGCATATTTCAAGGACAAGTGCAACTCTCTCTAGTACTATAAAGACCTTACTGAGCTAGGTTTCAAGGTGATGCTAAGAACACCTTACACCTTTCATCTCACAGAAGTGCTTTCCAAGCGCAGCCACGATGTATAGGTTTAATACAAAGCTTGCTGCTTTAGCTGCCGAGAAGCTCTCAGGTAAAGGCAAGATTTTAACGGCTTTGCAAAAGGTCCCGGCAGAAGAGGAATGCAAGGAGTTCCTGAGAGATAACAAAGCCACCTAAAACAGCAGAAAATGGTCAATGTTTTTACTGAACATTAGTAAAGATGCTGATTCTGTTCACAGGTCTCCTGTGTTTTCCTGTTTTCTTGTTCATCAGATGAAAACTGTTATTAAAACTCTAAGTATCTTACTCCTGCATTTCAGTCTCTAAGGCTACATGTGCTGTAAACACAGAGCGTGGCTGGGCTGCGGTTCCCAGACACCACCCCATGGTTATCCAGAGACCTAAAACTTGCTGCAGCCCCGTGGCAGCTATCAGTCTCCTGACCTGGGCACAGCCTAATGGAAAGTATAGGGCCAGCAACTGTTCCCACAAGGTAGGCTTGGCAGAGGCACCACGTTTTAGAAAGAGGAGATTTGAGCCATCGAGATGTCATCTGTGGCATCTGTGACATTCGGAAGGGAAGGGCAGAGAGGTGTCCCAGGGGCTGTCACTGCCAAGAGCCCAGGACATGGACACCGGCTCCCTCGGCCACCAGGGCTGTGCTGCAGGAGCGGGCTGGCTTGCAGCATGACCTCTCTTTCCCTTGCTTTTCAGGGATTGTGAAAGTTTGGGATGCAGTATCCCACTCCATTGGATGTCAAGTCAGACCGAACAAGGTGGACTTTGCAGCCTCATCCTCTCCTTGTAGCCTGCTCCTTCCAGGAGCTGCCACCCCACAGCCCACCTCCTCAAGCAGAAGAAACACCCCAGCGGTAGCCTGCAAGCTGCAGATGTGCCCAGGGCCCCTTGCTGCTCCAGCAATATGCACAAAAGAAGGGCCCAGCTCCAGCAGAAGGACAGGATCCGTACTGCCTGGTGCTTGTGCGTTGCCTATGGCCTGACTGGGCAAGCCAGCATGGAGCCGGAGCCGGTTCTGAAGGCTTTCCCTATTAGT
This sequence comes from Netta rufina, assembly GCF_964035555.1. NCBI lineage: Eukaryota > Metazoa > Chordata > Aves > Anseriformes > Anatidae > Netta > Netta rufina. Next base: position 8,300,848 of record NC_140123.1, read on the forward strand.
TGGGAACCCCGTGGAGGGATTCCACTTGAGCTGAGGCTGTTGGCTGTGCTCTTCCTAGCCCAGCTCTTCTGTAGGGGACAAAAAGGAGGGAGCTGGGAAACTCCCACACACTGAGGCCATCTCCAGGGCTCTCCGCAGTGACGCCTTCTGGCACCTTCCCAGGAGCAGTGGCCAAAGCACTAGGACCCATCTTCTGGCTAGGAGAAGCCCCACGCTGGATTTCCAGTGCCAGAAATACTGAAATACTCTTCCTCCTTCCTTGCTTTTCAGGGGGTCGCAATCCCTGGGCTGGGCACGTTCTTCGCTATTAACTGGGAGCTACCCATGGCAGACCTTCGGCTCCTTGATGTAAAGAAGCCCATCTTCCAGCTTTCAGAACACTTTGCCAGAATTCACGGGCTCCATTATAAGAAAGAAACTTTTCCTGGTGAGAAGACAGATGAATGGCACCCTAACGGAAAGTATAGGGCCAGCAACTGTTCTCACAAGGTAGGCTTGGCAGAGGCACCACGTTTTAGAAAGAGGAGATTTGAGCCGTCGTGATGTCATCTGTGGTATGTCAGTTGCCCTCCGGGACAGCAAGAAGGCTCTGACTTATTTTTTTGCATACACCTAGCGGTTCGTTCTGAGTCAGCCAACACCTCAGCCTGCATTTGAGCACAGCGACGAGTTATCTCCCTTGCTCAGACATTCAGGCTCACAGATGAGTAGCAGATACCCAGACGGGACTGCCCTCCTCTTCAGGCATGCCTTAGTTCCTTTGCTCCTTGCTTCTTTTCCATTAGGTGTACCTCCAGCTGCTGTCCTGAAATATGCCTGGCTGTCCTTGCACACCAGGACACCGTGCAGCGCTGCATCCAGGATAGCCCTGCTCTTTTTCTCTTATGCCCTTGCAAAGAAGCAGGCTGATGATTTCGTCTTCAAGGACATGGGCCTATCCCTTCTGAACAGTTTGTAGCCATCATCAGCCACACTCCAGTCATGGGAATCATCCCACCAGGTTTCCGTGATGGCAGCTACGTCATAGTTTCCTTCTAGCACGGTGGCCTCCAGCTCCTCCTGGTTGTTACCCATACTGCATGCATTAGTGTAAATGCACCGCAGCTGGGCCACTTTTTGGGCAGGAGAAGCCCTAGTACTCTCTTGACCATACTCGCGTGTTTGCGTAGTAACTAACCTCTCACCAAGCCTTGTGTTCTTCCTGCAAAATGTCATCCTCATCCTTCACCAAGACACAAGACTGCAAGGTCTTGCTAGCGTCACATCAGGTTTGAAAGGAACAATTAGTGAGATTAAAAGAGATCAAGAACATCGATGAACGATTGTCCGAGGCATTGGTTGTCTTGAATCGCTTATGCTTGAGTAGGGACCGAGAAGACCCTCCTGCAAGTATTCATTTTCAAACAATAAATATAGCAGCACCAAATGTGTTACCACAAATAAGAATGAATTACCGAGATCCTGCTACAGGAACTTGGAAAGGGCCATACCGGTACAGAAATACAAATAACACCTGTGATTACAATGACACTGCTAGGCAGGGTTTAGGGGTTTATGGCACGGAGACAAGGGGTAACAACTGTAGCGTTTGGAACAATCGTACAGCTATGGCCTTACCTCCTGATGTTTTTCTGATTTGTGGGGATAGGGCCTGGCAAGGTGTCCCTGCAAATGCTATCGGAGGTCCATGTTGCTTAGATAAACTCATTACATTTGCTCCTAGCTTGTCGCAGTTGCGTGAGATCACCAGACATAAATGGGCATTGCTCGCACCGGATCGCAATGATAATGTTGAATTGCTTGGTGTTGCAGCTAGAGCGGCATTGGCAATTTTAGTGCCAAAATGGCCTCTGCAGCCGCACTTAAGAACTTAGAAAAATTGGTATGCTGGGCCGAGAAGCAAGCCCATGCCACGACAGAGATACTTGAGGAGGTGTTACCAGATCAAAATAGTCTGCAACATGTGCTTTTACAGGATCAAGCTGCTATTGACTTCTTGCTTTTGGCTCAAAGGCATGGGTGTGAGGACTTTGACGGAATGTGCTGTTTAAACCTTTTCGATCATAATGAGTCAATTCACAAATCCGTTATTTTCCTGAAAGAGCACATGAGAAAGATTCAATATGATATCAATCCTTTCAATCAATGGTTCGCTGATTTGTTTGAAACGATGCATAGATGGTTACTGAGATTAGTCAAAGAGGGATTAAGGATTCTGTTTGTTGTGGTGTTAATCATCATTGCGTGTTGCATTGTAATAAATGTGGTTAAAGGGTTACTTGCAAAACTGTTACATCGGGCTTGGTTTGCTCAAAGAAAAAGAAAACAAAAAAAAAGGAAAAAAAAAAAGGTGTGGGGGGAGGGAACTGTTGAGGGATTTTTTGAAACAGCAAAAATCCCATGGCTTGCTGCAGCTGAGCAAACCAAGCTACCGGGGCAACTGTGAGAAATTCCCATGACAGTGTTCCCACATTGCCCAATTGAGGAATTTAGAAAAACATTGTTACCAGCATCTGGCTTCAAGGACAAGGTCTACGTGACTGCTAATCACAAGGGGCTTGTTTTCTTGCAGGTGGGGTTGTTTTCTTGTAGTTGTTTGTCTGAGTGCTTTTGACCAATAATCTTGGGTGAGACACTATCCGCCCCTGCTAAGTTCACTAGAAAAGTTAGGCTATTCGGGCAATAGAATGGAGCATGATCTGACCATACTGGTGTCTGTCGTGCTTTCGGCCGTGCTTCCTGCGACATGCTGGCACATTCCTCACCCACGAGAACTGGCATGGTACATTCAGCCTCACAGGAGGAGCGTTGCCAGTTGCTATGTGTATATAACGGTTGGACGTGATGATCTTTGAGGTGCTTTCCAACCTAAAGGATTCTATGGTTCTATAATTCTATGACTGTGAGAGGCCCAGGGCACCAGGTTGGCGTGGCCTGCACCACTCTTTCTCCTGAGACCAACGACACAGAGAGGAGCACTGGGGGCAAAAGTCTGCCTGAGCTTTTATTCCCAGTAGAAGGCAGCTGCAGATGAGCTGAGGCTGGGGGCAGGATGTGTTGGGGCATCTGAATTCCTGGGGCACTGTCCTGAATTCCTGGGGCACTGTCCTGTTCCTATCAGTGATGTCAGCTGCCAGCACCGAGCGCCCTCCTGGTGCTGGCAGCTGGGCGCCGCTACTCCCACTCTTCTGCGATGAAGCTGCAGCACAAAGCACTGCACAGAGCCCGAAGCGCCTGTCTCCTGATGTGGGTGGGCCGTGGCTGGTGTGCCGGGGCTTGTGCGAGGTCATGGATGCCTGTGGGAGACAGAGAGGTGTAGGTTAGCGCCTGAGCGGGTGATGGGCAAGCCCCTGCCTTCCCCCCACACCACCACCAAGGCCTTTCCCCCAAGGGGAGGGGTGGCCCAGGACCAGCCAGCCCCCCTGCGCGTACCTAGCCCTTGCTCCTGCTCGCTGCTCTGAACAGGCCCATCCAAAAGTCCCCGGGATGGCTCTTGTTTCTGGCACGTTGCTGGCTCGTCTGCTGGTGTAGCTTTGGTGCAGGAGGACTGCGCTTGGCCTCCCTGCTCGGCGGCAACCTGCATGGGGAGAGCAAGAGCACAGGTGGGTGATGGAAGGGATGTCAGCCCTTGTGCCTGGGGCGTCTGGGAATGGAGAGCAGCAGGCAGCTCCCCAGCACGCACACCCCACGCACTGCTTCTGCCTCGGGCTGCCCTTGGTGCCTGGAGACCACCACGCGCGCTGGGCTTACCTGGTGCCCAGGAACCGTAGCCAAGGGAGTAGCCACTGCTCCGGTTTCATCAACTGCTCTATAGTCAACAGGCTCTGGGGTGGGAGGAGGCACCCTGGGCCATGCAGCCGAGGGAGCAGTGGGTGCCTTGCTGGTGGCTCCCTCCATGAGGGCTACAGAATGGAGTAGCACTGCAGCAACGACAATCTCGGATGTTTCATCCAGCTCTTCCTCAGAGACACTGCAGGCGTGTCGTGCGCGTCCCTGGCTTTCAACCACCACCGCAGTGCTGTGCTCACTGGGGCTGGGACATGCTGATGGCTTTGCCTCTTGACCTCCAGGTGTCTGGGGAGGCGCTCTGTACCCCTCATCTTCGCAAATAGGGGCTGAGGGAGGACTTGCTGGCGTCCTGTCTGCTGGTGCTGGTGCTGGTGCTGTGAGAGGCGATCCGTGCCTCTCTTCCCCGGGACCTTCTGCCAGGGCAGCAGCTGAGAGTTCAGTGTCCGTGGGCTCTGATGAGCCAAGAGAGGCGCTTGTTGGGTTTTCTGCTTCTTGTGCTGCGGCCTCCCTGTCCACGGTGCTGCATGAGCCGCCTTCTTCTGGGGGAAAAGCCGCTGGTTCCTGGAAGAGTGTGGCGAACCTGGGGTTGATCCAGGAGTTGAAGATGACAATCTCTTCCCCGGGACCTTCTGCCAGGGCAGCAGCTGACAGTGCAGTGTCCGTGGGCTCTGATGAGCCAAGAGAGGCGCTTGTTGGGTTTTCTGCTTCTTGTGCTGCGGCCTCCTTGTCCACGGTGCTGCATGAGCCGCCTTCTTCTGGGGGAAAAGCCGCTGGTTCCTGGAAGAGTGTGGCGAACCTGGGGTTGATCCAGGAGTTGAAGATGACAATCTCCTCCTGTTTGTCCCATCCCACAGGACCGCTTTCTTTCCTGCCTCGGCCCTGGCTTGTCCCCTCGTTGCTGCTCCCCTGCCTGGGTTTGACGTCGTGGGCTCTCTCTTGCTTGTGCTTTTCAACCCTGCCTGGGCTGGCTGGTGCAGGGTCTCTGCTGGCAGTTGTTTTTCCTGCACCTCCCCGACGATCGAACGCTGGCAGAGCAGCGGTCCACCTGCTCTCCATGTCAGTCTGGACGCCGGCTGATCTTGTTGCTGTCACTGGGCACCCCATGTGTGCCGGGTCCCCCAGTGCTGCCGGTCGTTGGCCTTGTTCCCGCATTTTAGCCATCGTCTTTGACATGACTTCAGACACAACAGACTGTGCTGTGTCCTGCAGCGCCGTGAAAGAGTCGGTGGGGCTGTGTGGGGCAGGGTGCCGGCTCTTCTTCAAATGCCGGGGCACTGCTGTGGGGAGAGGTGGTGTTCTGTGGCCTTTGGTCCTGGGACCTCTGCCTGATGGAGAAAGCCTTGCCCTGCTCTTGGCTTGCTCGTTGCAGGCTACAGCGTTTCTTATGACTGTGGAGACGAAGGACCGTACTGAGTACTCCACATCCTCAGCAGGGGCCACAGGGCTGTGTGGGACACGTTCCCGCCTCTCTGCCCTCACAGCCCTGTCCCTCTCACCAGAGATGCACGGAAGTGGTGGCAAAAGCTCTTGCTGGCTGCGGGGCTCTTTTCCCAATGACTTTGCCCTTCCTCCCCCTGAAGATGCAGAGGCTGCTGCTTGCAGAGGGGGCAGCTTGCAAGTGGCCCTTTCAGACGATGATGTCTGTGCTGCAGGCACTTGCTTGGGTGCTGCTGTCTGAGTCACTGTCAGCCTTGGGAAAGGTGGCACGGCTGGCAGCTGGATTCTCTCGGCCTGCCTCACCCCACGGTGAGGCAGTGTCTTCATGTCTTGCGGCTGCTCCATCTGCAAGAGAAGGCGAGGAGAAAGGCCAAGTTACTTGGGCCATTTCTGCCATTTCCCTCCACGTCCCCCCTAGAAGTGCTGCTGTGAGCTGCCCTGCAGCGGCCCCCGGCACGCCCTGGCAGCTCCCCAAGCAGAGCCGGGCTCAGCCTGCCAGGGTAATGCCCTGCCTGTCTCCTCCTGCAAGTGCCGTCTGCTCGTCGGAGGGTGCCAGGGCTGCCAAAGATGTTCGACCGAACCCTCCTGGGGCTCCCGACTCCGTGTGGCAGCTGCCAGTGTGACGCACGCTCTCTGGGCACGACCGCACCGGCAGCCTGTCCGCATGGAGGGACGGTGGAGGCAGCTCCTGGCTGCGCACAGCCAGGTTGAATTAGGCCACGCTGCTCTTTGTGCCTCCGGGCACAGAACTGCCAGGGCCACGCGGGCTTCGGCTGTCCTGGGGGTGGGCTCTTCTTGGAGAAGCCCCAGGTTTGGGAATATTTGTGTCCGGGTCCGAGGGGCTCAGGGCCAGCTGGCCGACTCGCTGCAGCACCGTTCTCCTCATCCTGGTGCTCTCGGTGCCATCCCGTCACGCTGCTGTCCCTGTCTCGCTCCCTGAGCCTCACCTGGCGCCGCTCCTGTACGCTCCGCTGCCCTTCAGCGGGCTGGGAGTCATCCTTATTCTGCTGCTCCTCCATGCTGTGCTCCAGGTCCTCTGAGCAAGAACTCCAACGGGCACCCAGGGGAGCTGCTGCCTCCTGACAGAGCTGCTCTCCTGAGAGTGAGTGGGCAGCCCGGGGCTCGGGCTTTATAAGGGACACCGTTGCCGTGGGTACCCCTCCGTGTCACAATGGCCTTTGGGTACGCATCACAATGCCCCGGTGGTTGCCATGGGGCCCTCAAGCCCATATTCTGGCAGACACCCCAGGGACACCGTCTCACACACCCACAGCAGGGTCTGCATTGGCAGGCACCTCTGGCTCCTTCCAGCCAGTGCCCCTGGCTCAGCCCCAGCTCAGTCTTTCTCAGGGGAGTCAGCTTAGCTCCCTAACTGCTCCCATCAAGTGCTCGTTACCTGCTCTGCCAGGAGACTTGTCTGGAGAACAAGTCCTACGAGGAGCGGCTGAGGGAGCTGGGCTTGTTCAGCCTGGAGAAAAGGAGGCTCAGGGGCGACCTGATCGCTCTCTACAGATACCTTAAAGGAGGCTGTAGAGAGGTGGGGGTTGGTCTGTTCTCCCACGTGCCTGGTGACAGGACGAGGGGGAATGGGCTTAAGTTGCGCCAGGGGAGTTTTAGGTTGTGTTATAAATGGCTCAGTCTTCAAAATAGGATTAAATAAAAAAATAGGATTTATTAAAAGAATAGAGGTAAGCAAACAGTGCTGGGTGCACCGGGAGTCTCCGCTCCACCAGGACACACACCAGTTACATCAAGTGGCTGATTTTTGTGCTCCTAGGCTAATACATACGCATTACTACTTCTAAAAAAAAAAGGTTATTGTAATTAGCTTCTGGGGTCCAGTCCCTCCTACTGGAGCACGCGCATCAGTCTCCCGTGGTCCCTCTGGGTCCCTCTGGCCACCTGGCCAGATATCAGAGGCTTGCACAGTATCCCATAACAGTCACTAGCTGTTATCAGTTGTTCTGAAACCCCCAGACATCAAAGGCTTCATACAAACACAAATAGTTTTCTTATTGACACTTCACAAGTAATTAAAACATTCCTCACCAGCCATTCACAGGGACAGTCACACCTATAGCAGTGTTAAGTTAATCCTGAAGAAGACAAAAAAAAGGCTGTAACTGTTAGAAATAGAAGTTCAGAATAACAAAAGCAAACAGGTTCATAAATTTGAGGAGTATTTTCTGAAGACTTGATAAATTGACTAGAATGAGGGGGAGACTGGGACACACTGCATCTGTGGTTCAAGAATTAAATTGCCAGTGCAGGGCCCAGAGGCAGACAGGACTGTTCTTTATGGACACGAATTGTTAAAACATTCCTCACAATTGGATCTGAGGAAGAACTTCTTTACCAAAAGGGTTGTTAGACATTGGAGCAGGCTGCCCAGGGAAGTGGTGGAGTCACCACCCCTGAAAGTCTTTAAAAGACGTTTAGATGTAGAGCTTAGGGATATGGTTTAGTGGGGACTGTTAGTGTTAGCTCAGAGGTTGGACTCGATGATCTTGAGGTCTCTTCCAACCTAGAAATTCTGTGATTCTGTGAGATGCTCTGCTCGGTCGTCCGCGTAAGCTTCCTGGCTCTTTTGCCTGACTGCCCACACATCAGCAGAGACTGCACTCGAGCTTGGACGCCCATCGGGCAGCCCTGGCAGTGCAGCTGGAGCAGGAGCAGGAGCAGGAGCAGGAGCAGGAGCAGGAGCAGGGATTCCTCCCGTGTCCGGGCAGCCAGAGGCCTGTGGCTCTAGGCACTGTGAAGGGCTCCCAGAGAAGGCGGGCACCAGGGAGGCGGTGGAGCTGGCGGAGAGGTGTCTTGAGGCTTGCTCTGGCGGGGCTGCGAGAAGAAAGCCCTGGGCAGCCGCAGGAAGATTCCCTGCTCCTTGCTTTAAGAGCAAGCTGTGGAGAAGCTTTCAGCGGCAGAGCCACAGCTGTGCCACGCTGCTGTTTAGCCCGCAGCTTCTCTGGCTGCTGAAGCAGGTCCTATGCTTCAGAGTTGTGGCTGAAACAGTGTTGGTAACACAACGGTGTCTTTGCTGGAACAGGTTGCCCCGAGAGGCTGTGGCGTCTCCATCCTTGGAGATCTTCAGAAGCACAATCCTCAGAATGGTGCGTAAAGCTAGTCCTTTGGGGAGAAAGAAAAGGAATTGGAAAAACAACCCCAAAACTAGGGAAAAGGATAAAAAAGCACAGGTTAGATATTGTTCAATTGTCTGGCCTGAAAAGCCATTAAAAGGAACTTTGCTCCTTTGGCCACAACACAGGTCCGATGAAAATTCCCGCTTCAAGTTTACATGTAAACAATAAGACTCCTTTTCCGCAGGAGGAGTCAAGTTATGCTCCCTCTAACCCTAATATTGCAGCAGAGGCAGCAGGAGCTGCACCAGCAAGGAAGTATATGTGTAAGTGTATGTGTTTGAGACAAAGTATCGGATCTGCTTGAGACAAAGTACTGCTGTGAAGTGAGTGACTCCTCACTCTAGAGTAACACTTGTAACAGTAACAGTAGAAGTTGCTGTACAGCAGATACAACATGAGAATCCTGTAACGGGATGGCCTGTCCCCAATGGCAAGGGGTAGCACTGGCTCTGCGGCAATAAATCCAGGAAGGTGTTGCCCCTTGGCTGGAAGGGAGCTTGCACCCTGGGGGCAATAATTCCACGTGTACCTATTATTGAAGACCCACAACGCCAAAGCCCCCTTGAGACCGCACGCAGAATTACGAGGACTCCAGATAATCCTCTAGGAAACCGAAACAGGGAATTTCACTCACTGAAGAACTACAAAATAACACTCTGCATGCAGCCCAGGCACTGCGAGAGGAGCTAAGCTTGTCAGAAACAGTACTCTGGAACCAAGTGGTATTCGGTTTATTAGTAGCCTCAGAGGAGAGAGTGTGCTGTAATTACTGCTAGTTGCTCTAGGCATGTAGATCAAAGGGGGCGAATGTGACTGATCTCCAAAGTATTTGGGAAAGAAACCAATCCTACTCAGAGCGGCTCAAGATGACGCTTCCAGGGGATTTAGAAACATTTGGGAGAAACTGACTTTGCGGTTACCTGACTGGAATTGGCTCAAACAGCTGTTTGTTGGTGTTACAATGATAAAGGCATTGCATATCTGGCATCCCCCTGACTTTGGAAGAAAACCACTGGGCCCTAATGTTGGAAAAGCTCAAGAACGGAGGACGTGTAGAAGTGCAGAAACAGCAATAGGAGTGAGAAAAGAAGAGGGGGGCATTGTGAGAAACAAAGCTGTGTTTTTGCAGTGGCTGGTGTTTTTGCAGTGGAAAACTCTGCTAACCTTGCATAGTCAAAAGGGATTGTGCAGGCATGGCAGTAGCAAAGCAGTGGGGAGGACATTAAGCAGATAAAGGGAAGGTCCCGCTGTCCCAGAATAAGGAGGATAGCTAAGACAACCAGCATGAGCTGCGCAAAATTAGTAGAAAAAGAAAAATCACAGGCCCTCTAGTCACGAGAGATGAAGGAAAGGAAAAGGAGAAATTAAAGGTTGGTCAAATAAAATTGTACATATATGCTATCGAAAGGCATCGAGGAGTTTGTAAACCCGTAGCACACAGCCCATGAGGAAACAGGGTCACCATGAGTCAGGTGTCGGGTAATAGGGAAGAAAAGGTCTCTTCGTGTGCATACTCTTCGTGTGCGCTCCTGCTCGCAGGAGGCCCGCCATTGCAACCGTGAATAAAATAGCTTCACAGAAGACCCTGACTGGAAACAATATTGAGACTTTTCTCACACTGGGGCGCTGTCCTGTGTCTCCCTGTGATGCTTCTGTGGGTGCTGCAAAGCTCCCTGAGGGCCTCGTGCCCACTACGCGCTCTGTGCTTACCTGGTGCCCAGGAACCAAGGGAGAAGCCACTGCTCCTGCTTCATCAGCTGCTGCTGGGCTGAGAAGATCTGTGCTGTCCTCCCTGAGAGGCTCTGCAGTCAAAGGAGAAGCCATTTCTTCTTCCTCTGGTGCTGCTGCTGGACCAAGAGGGGCTTCACTGGCTTCCTCCCCAGGTTGTCCAGCCCAGGGAGAAGCCACTGCTCCTTCTTGCGGCACTGCTCCTGGACCGAGAGGGTCTTTGCTGACTTCGCGCACAGGGCCTCCAGCCAAAGGAGAAGCCACTTCTTTTCGTTCTTCCTCTGCTGCTGCTGCAGCGAGAGGGGCTTCGCTGGCCTCCCCCACAGGGCCTCCAGCCAAGGCAGAGGCTGAGGATGCAGAGTCTGCAGGCTCTGCTGTGGGAGGAGGCACCCTGGGCCCTGCGGCCGAGGGAGCACTTGGTGCCTTGCTTGGGGCTCCCTGGCTCATGGCTACAGCACGGCGTAGGACTGCAGAGATGATGATCCGGGCTGTTTCATACAGATGTTCGTCACAGGCACTGGAGGCATGTTGGTCGTGTCCCTGTCTCTCGGCCATCGCCACAGTGCTGTGCTCACTGGGAGTGGGACAGGCTGGTGGCTTTGATTCTTGCGACACTGCTGTGGGGGGAGGCGCTCTGTACACCTCATTTGTGCACACTGAAGGAGGACTTGCTGGCCTGCTCCCTGCCGCTGCTCTTGTGGTGAGAGGTGTTACGTTCTGCCAGCGAAATAGCTAATGGTCCATGGACTTTAGTGAGCCAGGAGAGGCGCTTGTTGGGTGTTCTGTTTCTTGTGCTGCAGCCTCCCTATCCGTGCTGCTGGCTGAGCTGCCCTCTTTCTGGGGAACGTCCTGTGCGTCCTGGCAGAGGCTGGGGAACCTGGGGTTGATCCAGGAGTTGAGAATGATGATCTCTTCCTCTTCATGCCATCTCACAGGATTCCTTTCTTTCCTGCCTGGCTTTGATGTTTAGCTGTGTCTTTTGCCCTTGCTTCTCACCCCTGCCTGGGCTGGCTGGGACAGGGGCTCTGCCACCAGCCGTTGTTCGTTCATGTTCCTGGGGATCCTGGCAAAGCAGTGGTCCACCTGCTCTCCATGACTGTCTGGACCTCTGTCGCGTTAAGGGGTGTAGCTGATTAACCGTTACGGGCCTGGTCGGATTCAGAGTACTGAACCAGTTGGACATTCACCAAAAACACGTTAACCGTCTGGGGGTCCCATCAGACATTCACCATCAATGCATTAAAGGTCTGGGGGTCCGTCTGGACATTCACCAAAAATGCATTAACCGTCTGGGGGTCTGGTTAGATTCAGAACACTGAACTATCATGGATAACCACCCTCACCCTCGTTGCACTTAATGAGAGTTATCACAATGCAATCAAGTATGGTTTATTACAGCAACAGATAATCAGGTTCTTTTGGATTGCCGGTGATAGGGACTGTCTGCAAAAGCAAGCTAGTATGCATAAAATACACAGGTGTTATAGGTGTTACAGCTGTTACAGGTGTTATATGTGTTGTAGGTGTTACAGATGTTACAGGTGTTATAGATGTTATAGATGTTACAGATGTTACAGGTGTTTACAGGTGTCACAGATGTCACAGGTGTCACAGGTGCGCAGCCTAGAAATAAACACGTTAAAAGGATCAAAGACTCTATAGAGATTTATAAGCAAGTATTCAGATCTCACCCAAAGGCGTCCCAATGGAGGGGGAAGAGAGGCTCAGCCCGTCGACTGATCCCAGGAGTCAGGAGGTCCTAAGGATGTTGTATTTCCTCGGGATGGTATCTCCCCTGACGGTGGTATCTTCCCTAACATCCCCTCTCTCTTGGGCCAATTTATATTATTTTCTATCTTTTAGGTGGAGCTTGAGTGGCTCTAGTCAAGCATATCTTAGTTATGATTGGTGTAAAGTTTTCCCGTCTCCGTTTAAAGTAATAGGCTCCGAGAAATTCAGAGCGCATGCTCAGTGAGGGGTGGTCGCACCTTGGAGGCGGGTAGCTTTTGGGATGGAGGTGTGTTTTGGTATTATAATAATATTATAATGAGCAAAAAGTACACTAGGGTACAGCATTTGTCAAAACATGACAGGTCTTTGGCTCAGGGTGGCAAAAAGTGCAGCTTTGTGCACAAGAACAATCGAGGCCCCACCTGATTACAGAGCCTAGCCGTGGTGTCTCCACTCCACTCTACGCTCCATGCTGTTCCTTAGAGCTAGCACACCAAGTTTCCCCAGCGCGATAGCATCTAAGGTTGGGAGCCTAGGAAACGCTCAAGTAATGCAGTTATGCCCTACCCTGAAAGCCTCTTCAATGCTGTACCTTTTCCTTAAAAATGTGAATGTTAGTTTTATTTTCCTAGTTACTTCAAGCATTTACACCACAACCTCCACTGCTCTTGTTGGTGTCACTGTGCACCCTGTGTGTGCCATGTCCCCCAGAGCTGCTGGTATTGCCTGTGTTCCCTGTTTGGTGCAAACTGCCTGTGCACATGGTGGGAGATTGCATCCCCAACTTTCCCAAGCCCTGGAAGCAAATACCCCAAAACCAGAACGGTGGCGTCACGAGCCGAGCCCTGGAGGCAACCGCGGCTGTCTGAAAGGCAGTCATCAAGAATGCGGACATGTCAGAGGAGGAGCAGCAAGTTGCTGTTGATTGCGCCACTCAGGCCTTGGTGAAGCACATCGAGAAGGGCAGGCATTGCTGCGCACATCAGGAAGGAATTTGACAAGAAATAGAATCCCACTTGGCACTGCATCACAGGAAGGAACTGCGGCAGCTACGTGACTCCTGAGAGCACGCACTTCACCTACTTCTAGCTCAGCCAAGTTGCTATTCTTTTCGAGTCTGGTTAGAACCATGGACTCCTACTGACACTTGCATCTGGTTACAGGACTTTGCTGGCTTCTATGGCTGGTTACTTCAGTCTTCCTGAGGAAACAAACCTTGATCTTCAAGGGCAATGGCAGGGATCATGCTATAGCAGAAGGTCCACATTTATTTCCACATTGTGGAAATAAAAAGGAAAAATACTAAAAAAATGTATTGCATTTATTGTATATTTTTTTGTTTGTATTTATTGTATTATTTTTTTTTCTTAAAGTTTTCATCTTTGCTAGTAAAGCTGTTGGAGGAGTTTGGTCTTTAAGAGTTCTCTAGCCATCTACAGTGTTGCCTCATTTCAGCTTGTGCTATGTGAATACCGACGGTGTTTTGTTCTTCCTGTTCCAAACATCTCCTATTTTTATTTTCTTGTATTGCTGGATACACTAAGAAACACGGCTATGCTGTCACAAAGCCCGAACTGTTTTTTTTTCTGCTGATGCCTCTTGGAAGTTTGATTTGGAAAATAAACGCCATGCCCCAATTTAAAATGTTGAAATTAAAAGATTTGGATCCATACAAGTCCATGCATCCGGATGGGATTCATCCCAGAGTGCTTGGAGAGCTGGCTGACATCATTGCGGGACCTCTCTCAATTATTTTTCTATGGTCTTGGCAATCTGGAGAGGTCCCAGTAGAGCGGCAGCTGGCAAAAGTTGTACCAGTTTTCAAGAAGGGCACAAAAGAAGACCCCGGTAATTACAGGCTTGTCAGTCTCAGGTCAGTGCCTGCTAAAATTATGGAGAAGATTATCCTTGAAGTTATTGAAGAGCACCTGGAGGACAACGCAGTCATTTCTCCCAGCCAACATGGGTTCACGAGGGTTAGGACCTGTTTAACAAATTTCATTTCCTTTTTAACAATTTTGATTTCCATGGGCAGGCACGGCCCGCAGATCCCAGGCTGCCAAGCCCAACATGTGGCCGCCAAGCAGGCTCCAGCTGCCAGAGGCTGCAGGAAGGTTCCAGAAGCAGCGGCAGCACCCCGGACAGGGGCAGCCACGACTGCAGGAGCCGTTCCTGAGACGCGGGCTCAGGGCAGACGCCTGCCCCTGCAGGGGATAAGGCAAACCCAGAGCCCAAAACCAACCCCAAGGGTACTGCATCCCCAACTTTCCTAGGCCCTGGAAGCAAATACCCCAAAAGCAGAGCAGTGGCGTCATGAGCAGAGCCCCTGAGGCAACCGCGACTGTCTGAAAGGCAGGCATCAAGAATGCGGACATGTCAGAGAAGAAGCAGCAAGATGCCGTTGATGGTGCCACTCAGGCCTCCCTGCCCACGCTGCTGAATGAGCTGCCCTATGTGAGAAACACTCCGTAGCCAATAACTTAGGCTCAGGCGAGGATCTCAGTGAAGTAGTAATTTATTTGCAATTGCAATGGCGGGCGCCCCACAAGCAGGAGAGCACGCCTACTAGTTCCAAAACACAGTTTATATACCTTTTGATGACAGGACCCTCCCCTGTTTCCCCACTGAGTGAGTAATCCAGGTTCACAATCTATCTGATGCTTCACAAACAACGCATGGCCTTCGGTTGCTGGCCTGTTAAATTTCAAATTTCTTTTGACGTTTTTACTGCTTGAAGGGGTAATGTTTCTTCACTTATCTGACTTGACTTAACACTGCAATTTTCACCTAATTGTCCTAAGGAATCTGGTTGTCTGCATTTTACAAGGTCTCCTGCTAAGCTTTCTCATCACTGTAAGCATATCTCAGTACCACATTCCTTCCCTCTAAACAATGTAACTCTGCAAAAACAACATTTCTATTCCCACAGTTCCCCCCTTTTCTTCTTCATAAACTGTTGATTTTTGCAAAACCTTTCTCTAGGGTGTAATTTGGTAGATTTCTTCTTCTTCTTTGCTTTCTTTGCTTTCCATCTCCTCATTATCACCTTATCTGAGTAACGTGGTGGCTCCATGGTCATTTGTTTCAGTAGTGCGGTTTCAGTTAACCACTGTACTAGTCCTCTTACACAGGGGATAATGCAGCAACCTATGGCTGTCAAAACTCCTACAACTGCAATCAAGGATGTAAATATGCCTACTTTTTCTGCCAATTCACTGGCAAGGGTGGTAAGCCTTTGAAGTGCTCTAGTTACTGAGCCATCTAGGACAGTATTGTTGGGTATAAGAGTGCAACAATGGTTGCTCAGTATCACTCATACACACACACACACCTCCTTCCTCCATGAGCATCATATCTAATGATGTTCTGTTCTTCCAAGCCATTTTGCTGGTGGCATCTAGTTGTTCAACGATTCCTCTCATCGCATCCCTTGTATAATTTATGACTCTCTGCTGATTAGAATAAATATAATTAATCCAATCCACATTCCTATTGATCATTACCCACCAGAACAGTGACTCAAACCCTGCAGCAATTTGATTCCTGGCTTTCTGTTCATCGGAAACTCCTCTAGGCACCCCAGTAGAATCTATGTATACTCTGTCATTGAATGATACTCCTAAGCTTCTTTATCTTCTTCTGGGTATTTGTGATGTTTCTTTCAAATGCCAGGGTGAAGGGTATAGCAAATTGAACAAGCGCACAAGTGCCTCCCCAGTTATATGGTAGGGTGGACCATAAGATCTTCCCTCCACCGTACCACCAGAGATCTGCCTTGGGGATCTCAAGTCTTGAGCAGTTTCCCATCAAGTCCTTGGTAGCACAAGGCAAATTCTCCCAGATGCCGGGTAGCACTCACACCCTGCCGTGAGAGGCAGGCTGTATGGTTACCTATGGCTGTGGAGAATACAGGGGGAGCTCTGATATTGCTATTATGCAAGGAAGGGAATAGCAAAGAGAGAGACTTACAGGCCTCACTTCCCCAGGCAGTCTTTTCTTGGTACAATGCAATCACACATCGCATCCCTTGGGAGTCTTCGGTCCACCCCAATGGGAAGGGCACTATCTGGGCAATCGGTCGTCCCGAAGCACAAGCATAGCAATTGCTATGGTTGAGACTCTGGACAGTATATCTAACCCATTCTCTCCAGGCATTCACATCCCCATACCCTGTTTCAATCTTAAATGTTTGCCTAAGATCTTTTATTTCTTTTAACTGTGACAACTGCCGTATTTCAAAGAGGTTCTCCTGTTTTCTCTCCTGCTTTCTCCTTGAGTTTCTCCTTGAGTTTCTCCCTTTCTCTGATGGCAAGAGAGTATTGTTCCCTTACAGCTATTCTCAGTCTGGCTGTTGGGTCTCGCCCAGTTACATCTGCTCCAAGACCATAAGTAGGGTTTGTAAGGTAGTCAGCCTGATTAACTGTTATAGGTATTGGATTACATTGTAGATTCTGACAGTTGGGCTGAACCATTCCTTTAAATATGTCAATTTGTTTCTTTAATCTCATAAAGTAGATAGATGAGGTGGGTGTAGATGACCATCCTTTATGATTGGTTGTCCACCATACATCAGCCCATTCCGGGCAAGGGGGTCCTTCAAACATACTGCTAGTCTTAGGTTCAGGGCAGAGATATTTGTGTTCTTTGCTTAATCATTGTTGAGCATTTAAATCTCCACAAGTTAACACCTCACAAGCATCAAACGTAATAGATTGTGGTTCATAACTTTCTGTCACATTCACCCATAATTTGACAGGATACCCTGTCTTTGCTATCATCTGGACAAATCTTTTCCAAGTTTCCACTTGACCAAGGCTTCCTCTGAGAGGTACACAATTAATAATTGATTCTTCCCTATCATCGTTTTTAAACCTTAGGCTTCCAAATAATTATTAATACAAAGAATAAGATGTACACTACTACTATAACAAACTCCTCTTGGGAGCACTTCAATTTGTTATAGGTCTGTCCTTTTTAGTTACCTGTGAAAATAAAGTGTTAGTTTACAACTGTAAGCTTTTATCCTGCTCAGAGTCTATTACGAGATTTTTCTTTTTGATTTTAACTTTCAACAAGTCGTCTGTAGGAACAACTTCCCAGGCGCTAGGGTCGGTAGATGCTTTCACTCGAGTATAGTGAGTCCAACCTTTTTCCGCAGCTCTTACAGCTGTTTCAGTGCTTAGCAGTACTTGGAATGGTCCTTTCCATTCAGGCCGAAGTTTTGATTCTTTCCAGGTGCATATCAGGACCCAATCTCCTGCATGGAATGAATGTACTGGGAATTCCAAAGGCGGAGTTTGAGCCAACAGTCCACGAACCCTGAGAGATGCTAAGGAAGAAGATAATCCAAGTATATAATTTTTGAGAAAAATATCTTTAGTTTCAAAAATAGGTATCTCACCGTTTCTACCCAGGTACGGTAGTCCAAACAACATCTCATATAGTGAAACTCCTACATCTTTTCTAGAAGCAGTTCGAATTCTGAGAAGTGCTAAAGGTAAACACTTTGTCCAGGGAAGCTTAGTCTCTAAAACCAGCTTTGACAGATGTTTCTTTAATGTCTGATTCATTCGCTCCACTTTCCCTGATGGGGAAGGATGCCATGGAGTATGAAACTCCCATTTTATTCCCAAGGCTCCCATGAATCCTTGTAAAATAGATGAAGTGAAATGACTTCCTTGATCTGAATCTGTATTTTCAACAATCCCATATCTAGGGATTATTTGCTCCAGGATTACCTTTATCACCACACTAGCTCTTGCTGTTGCTGAAGGAAAAGCTTCTACCCATCCTGACAAACGTTTAATCAACACCAGCAAGTACTTAAATCTGCCTACTTTAGGTGATTCAGTAAAATCTATTTGGATGCTCTGAAAAGGTCGAAGCCCTGGCTCCCATCCGCCCAGGGGTTGTTTCCGTAGAGCCTTCTTATTCACTCATTGGCATGTTATGCAACTATTACACACTTGTTTAGCTACAGCATACATGCCTATACATATATATTTTCTTAATACAGTGTCACACATTGCCTGGACTCCTCAGTGGCTTCCTTGGTGTAGAACGGCTAACATTTCTCTCATTATCTATTTGTTTACCATTTCTCTCCCATCAGGGAGAGTCCACCGTCCTTCGGGCTCCTTTGCTCCTAATTCCCTAAAGGCTTCTATTTCCTTTTTACTGAATATTTGCTTTTCAGGTGGAGGTTTTATTTCAGGTACAAGAAGCAGCTTTGCTTCTACTTCTAATTGCAAAGCTGCTTCTTTAGCCTTTTCATCTGCAGTCCTGTTTCCCCATTTAACTAGGGAGTTTCCTTTTCGATGTCCTTTCACATGCACCACAGCAACCTCCTCTGGTAGTAACAGACTTTCCAAAATCTGTCTAATTAATTCTTCATGAACCAATTCCTTTCCCTTGCTGTTTACTAAGCCCTTTTCTTCCCATATTTTTCCAAATGTATGTACCACCCCATATGCATATTGTGAGTCAGTATATATAGTTCCCTGTTTCCCTTTTAATAATTTTAATGCTTGATTTAATGCATATAATTCACAGGTTTGAGCTGACCAATTGCCAGGCAGTCTTCCCATTTCTTTGACATTCCCATCCGTTCCTTCAATGATGGCATAACCATTACATCTCTTTCCTTGTACCACCTTAGAAGATCCATCTATAAACAATATTTCCCCTTCCTCTAAGGGCACCTCTTGCAAATCTAATCTTACCTTTGTCTGGCAATTTACTAAATCTAAGCAGTTATGTTCTGTATTTATTGGATCCTCAATTCCCTTTGACAAGAAGGAGGCAGGATTCAAAACAGACTCTGTAGTTATAGTTAAATCATCCTTTTCAATTAGTATAGCTTCATATTTTAGTATTCTGGAGTCTGTCAGCCACCTTTCTGCTTTCTGAGTGAGAATAGCCTTCACTTGGTGAGGGGTAGCAACAATCAGTTGTCCTCCAAAGGTTAATTTCCTGCTCTCTTCTACTAATAAGGCAGTTGCTGCTACTGCCTGAATGCATTCTGGCCATCCCTGGGATACAGGGTCTAATAATTTAGACAAAGATGCTACAGGTTTCTTTTTATCTCCCATTCTTGGGTTAACACCCCCAAAGCAGCACCCTCACTTACAGTTATAAAAAGATAAAATGATTTCTTTAGGGCAGGAAGAGCTAAGACTGGTGCTGTAATAAGGTCTTTTTTTTTTTTTTTTATTTTTTCCATTACTTCTTCTTCCTCTTTAGTCCAGTTCTGTATATTAGGTTCTTCCTCCAATAATTTGAGATATGATTTCTTTGTTTTCTGTGCATATGCTTCTATCCACAGTCTGCAATATCCAATTCAACCCCAAAATTTTCTCAACTCTTTCTTTGTTTTAGGGAGAGGAAGTCGCACAATTCCCTGAATCCTCTCAGGGTTTATTCTCCATCTGCCCTCAGAGACTAAATGTCCCAAATACTTAACCTCTTTTTCTACATACTGTAATTTATCTTCAGATACCCTTAGCCCATGTTCTCCTAAAAAATTCAGGAGTTTATTGGTGGCTTCTTTTACCTCCAATCTTTCTTCCCCAGATATCAATAAATCATATACATACTGTAACAACGTCACCCCTTCTGGAATCTGAAATGTTTCTAAAATCTTTTCCAATTCTTGCCCAAACAAATTGGGAGATTCAGTGAATCCCTGAGGCAAAACAGTCCATCTATATTGCTGTTTATGACCTGTCTCTGAGTCTTCCCATTCAAATGCAAAAATATATCGACTTTCAGGATCTAGTGGGCATGCCCAAAAGGCATCCTTGAAATCTATAACATTGAACCATTTGTGCTCATAAGGGATTTTACTCATCAGGGTATAAGGGTTAGGAACCACAGGGTGGTGCTTTCGTGTTATCTCATTAACTTTTCTCAGGTCTTGTACTAATCGGTACGAACCACCTGGCTTTCGTACTGGTAAAATTGGAGTGTTATATGGTGACATACAAGGCTCCAAAAGACCATCTTTAACTAAAGTTTGCACTATAGGTTTCAGGCCCATTTTTCCTTCACAAGAAATAGGATACTTTCGTTGTCTAACTATTCCGCTCCCTTCTTGAACAGTTATCTTTAAGGGAGTTATGTTAAGCCCTCCTTGAATTCCTTCGCTTACCCATACCATGGGATTTCTTTCTTTTTCATCATTTTCTGTTAATAATTTCATTGCGACTGTTATTCCTTTTCCACAGGTCTTCAATCATAATCCTAATTTGACTATTAAATCTCTCCCTAATGTTATATAGAATCATAGAATCATAGAATATCCTGAGTTAGAAGGGACCCTTAAGGATCATCAAGTCCAACTCTTGACACCGCACAGGTCTACCCAAAAGTTCACACCATGTGCCTAAGTTCACAGTCCAATCTCTTCTTAAATTCAGACAGGCTCGGTGCAGTGACCACTTCCCTGGGGAGCCTGTTCCAGTGTGCAACCACCTTCTCTGTGAAGAACCCCCTCCTGACGTCCAGCCTAAATTTCCCCTGCCTCAGCTTAACCCCGTTCCCGCGGGTCCTGTCACTAGTGTTAATGGAGAAAAGGTCTCCTGCCTCTCGACACCCCCTTACGAGGAAGTTGTAGACTGTGATGAGGTCTCCCCTCAGCCTCCTCTTCTCCAGGCTGAACAGGCCCAGTGACCTCAGCCGTTCCTCGTACGTCTTCCCCTCCAGGCCTTTCACCATCTTCGTAGCCCTCCTCTGGACACTTTCCAACAGTTTCATGTCCTTTTTATACTGTGGTGCCCAGAACTGCACACAGTACTCGAGGTGAGGCCGCACCAGTGCAGAGTAGAGCGGGACAATCACCTCCCTTGACCTACTAGCGATGCCGTGCTTGATGCAACCCAGGACACGGTTGGCCCTCCTGGCTGCCAGGGCACACTGCTGGCTCATATTCAACTTGCTGTCTACCACGACCCCCAGATCCCTCTCTTCTAGGCTGCTCTCCAGCGTCTCATCGCCCAGTCTGTACATGCAGCCAGGGTTTCCCCGTCCCAGGTGCAGGACCCGGCACTTGCTCTTATCGAACTTCATGCGGTTGGTGATCGCCCAGCTCTCCAACCTGTCCAGATCCCTCTGTAAGGCCTTTACGCCCTCATTTGAGTCCACAACTCCTCCAGGTTTGGTGTCATCAGCAAACTTGCTCAAAATACCCTCTATTCCTACATCCAGATCGTTTATAAAAATATTGAAAAGTACCGGCCCTAAAATGGAGCCTTGAGGGACCCCACTGGTGACCGCCCGCCAGCCTGACACAGCCCCATTTACCATAACCCTTTGGGCCCTGCCCGTTAGCCAATTGCTCACCCATCGTATGATGTTTTTATTTAGCTGTATGGTGGACATTTTGTCCAGTAGGATCCTATGGGAAACCGTGTCAAAAGCCTTGCTGAAGTCCAAAAAAATCACATCAGCTGGTTTCCCTTGGTCCACCATACGGGTGATCTTATCATAAAAGGAAATCAGGTTAGTTAGGCAGGACCTACCCTTCACAAACCCATGCTGGCTGGGACCAATGACTGCTTTGTCCCCCAGGTGCGCCTCAATAAGTCCGAGAACCAACTTCTCCATGATTTTACCAGGCACTGACGTGAGACTGACAGGCCTGTAATTGCTAGGGTCTTCTTTCTGACCCTTCTTGAAAATCGGCACAACATTTGCCAGCTTCCAGTCTACCGGGACCTCTCCAAATTCCCAGGATCGTTGAAAAATAATTGAAAGAGGTTCCGCGATGACATCCGCCAGCTCTTTCAGCACCCGGGGATGAATCCCATCCGGACCCATGGACTTGTAGGGATCCAGGTGGAGTAGCAAATCCCACACACGTTCAGGGTCAGTTGGGAGTTTGTCATCCCCACCGTCCCGGCCCTCCAGCTCAGGGCACCCTGGGTCCCGAAGCCCATCATCGGCATTGAAGACAGAGGCAAAGAAGGCGTTAAGTGTCTCTGCTTTGCCTATGTCATTGTCTGTGAGGAGACCTTCCCTATCAAGGAGCGGCCCTATGTATTCTTTAGTTCTCCTTTTTCCATTTACATATCTAAAAAAACCCTTTTTATTTTCTCTCACAGACACAGCCAGCTTCAACTCTAGCTGTGCTTTGGCCACACGAACTTTCTCCCTACAAACACGAACAGCATCCCTGTATTCTTTCCATGATGCCTGGCCCTCCTTCCAGTAGCGAAACACTCTCTGTTTCCGCCTAATCTCCATTAGAACATTCCTGGTCAGCCACGCCAGCCTCCTGCCCCGCCTGCCTGACTTGCGATATTTTGGAATTGCCTTATCTTGTGCTTTTAGGAGGCATCGCTTAAAGAGTGACCAGCACTGGTGGACATCGAGGCCTTCAAGAGCAGTTTCCCAGGGGACCTTGCTGACTAGTTCCCTGAGCAGCCTGAAGTCCGCTTTCCCCATATCTAGGGATGAGGTTTTGGTGGCACTTTTCCTTCTGTCACCATAAATTTTGAACTCAACCACTTCATGGTCGCTATGACCGAGGCGGCCACCAATCACCACATCTCCCACCAGACCCTCTCTGTTTTCTAGCAACAGGTCTAGGAGGGCACCTTTCCTAGTTGGCTCCGTTAGCACCTGCACCAAGAAGTTATCATCTAGGTGCTTCATGAACCTCCTGGACTTGCTCGTGTCAGCCGTGTGGCACTCCCAGTTAACGTCCGGCAAGTTGAAGTCCCCCATAAGGACAAGGGGAGTTAATCTCGAGGCCTCTCTTAGTTCTGTAAAGAATAATTTATTGGCGCTATCGTCCTGGCCAGGTGGTCTGTAATAGACTCCCACAACGACATCCCCTTTATTCGTTCGTCCCTTGATCCTTACCCAGAGGCTCTCAACTTTGCCATCGCCGACCTGAAGTTCCACACAGTCCAGCCCCTGCTTCACATACATCGCCACCCCACCACCTCGCCTACCCTGCCTGTCCCTCCTGAAGAGCCTGTAACCATCTATCGCAACACCCCAGTCACAGGACTCATCCCACCAGGTTTCGCTTATGCCGATGATGTCGTAGTTGCAGAACTGGGCCAGGACTTCTAGCTCATCTATTTTATTCCTCATACTGCGTGCGTTTGTGTAAAAGCATTTCAAGTGCGTCTCCTTACACTCAGCACCTTGTGGATCTGACCGAAGGACCTCACTGGCACACAGACCCTCTGATTCTAGCGTACCATCCCTTAGGTCTTCACCGGCGTGCCTGGTTTTAGCCCCTTCCCCCTTCGACTCTAGTTTAAAGCCCTATCTATCAGCCCTGCCAACTCCTGACCAAAGATCCTTACCCCTCTCCGAGAGAGGCGCATCCCATCCGGTGCCGTCAGGCCCGGTGTAGCGTAGACCTTCCCGTGATCAAAGAAACCGAAATTCTGCCGATCACACCAGTCTCGAAGCCACGAGTTTATGTGAACAGCACGTCTTTCAGCTTCGATCCCCCCTGTCGGAAGGACAGAGGCAAACACCACCTGCGCCCCTGATCCTCTAAGTAGTCGCCCCAAATCCCTAAAGTCTCTTTTGATCGCCTTCGGACTTCTCGTTGCTACTTCATCGCTACCAGCCTGAAAGACCAGTAGCGGGTAGTAGTCAGTGGGCCGTACCAGGCGCTTGACTTTCTTGGCAAAGTCTCTCACCCGAGCCCCAGGGAGGCAACAGACTTCTCTGCGGGTTGGGTCCGGACGGCATATCGGTCCCTCTGTCCCTTTCAGGAGGGAGCCCCCCATAACAATAGCCCTTCTTTCTTTTTTGAAGGATGATGTGGCAATGCGACGTGTAGGTCGCATTGTCTTAGGCGCCCCCTCCAACTGGGATGGGTGTTTGTCTACTTTGTCATTTAGATTGTCTTGCTCTAGTCCTTCATATCGATTATTTAAGGGTAGATGAGAAGGTGAGGTGGGCAGAGAGAGGGCTCGCCTACCACCCCGAATAGGCACCTGCCTCCATTCCCCCCCTTGATCTAGGTCTCCTCCCGCTGCCTGGCAGGAGGAGGGAACCTCCGTCTTCTGCGTAACAGGAGACGCCTGTGCTGTGGCAGTCTCGTGAGCCTGCCTCAGAGAGGGTAGAGCGCACCTCCACCAGTCAATTTCCTTCTCTGATTCCCTGATGCTCCTGAGCCTGTTCACCTCCTCCTGGAGCTCCGCTACCTGGCTGAGCAGTTCTTCAACCTGGGCACACCTCCCACAGGCATACCCACCACTGCTGTCGGAGACCGACAGAAGGCTGGGGCACACTCTGCAGCCCAGGACCTGGTGTAGTGGGTTTACGTGGCAAGGTTTTGGTAGCAGGGAGCCATAGGGGTGGTTTCTGTGAGAAAGATCTAGAAGCTGCCCCATGTTTGGGAAGGGCCCCATTGTTTTCCAGATCCGAGCCAATAAGCGATGTTGTTTTTCGCCTCTGTGAGAGCATATTTAAGACAGGGAAAAAACGCTGCGCCACACAGCAGCCGGGAGAGTGAGAGGAGTGAGGAACAGCCTTGCGCCAAGGTCAGTGTAGAAGGAGGGGGAGAGGTGCTCCAGGCGCCGGAGCAGAAGTCCCCTGCGGCCTGTGGTGAGGACCATGGTGAAGCAGGATGTCCCCCTGCAGCCCATGGAGTACCACGGTGGAGCAGGGCTCCACGCTGCAGCCCGTGGAGGAGACCACGGTGGAGCAGGTGGCCCTGCACCGACGGAGGCTGCCGCCTGTGGAAGACCCCTGCCGGAGCAGATTCCGGGCCGGACCTGTAGCCCGTGGAGAGGAGCCCACGCAGGAGCAGGTGATCTGGCAGGAGCTGCTGCCCGTAGGGGAGCCAGGTTGGAGCAGTTTTCTCCTGAGGGATGGACCCCGTGGTACGGACCCATATCTGGAGCAGTTCTGGAAGAGCTGCTGCCTGTGGGAAGCCCACGCCGGATCAGTTCATCAAGGACTGCATCCCGTGGGTGGGACCCCACAGCACAGGGGACGAGAGTGACCGAGAAGGAGCGGCAGAGAAGAAGTGCTGTAGACTGACCATAACCCCCATTCCCCGTTCCCCTGCGCCGCTCGGGGGGAGGAGGTGGAAGAGGGTGGATGGGGGGGGAAGGTGCTTTTGTTTTTTTTTCCTTTGTTTTCTCACTTCTCTCGCTTGTTAGTTGTAGGCAATAAATCTTACTATCTCCTTATGCCGAGTCTGTTTTGCCCGTTACAATAATTATTGCGTGATTTTCTCGTCCTTATCTCAATCCTTGAGCCCTTTTCACATATTTTCTCCCCATTCCTCTTTGAGGAGGGGGAGTGAGAGAGCGGCTGTGGTGGAGCTCGGCTGCCCACTCGAGCGGAACCACGACAGTCTTTTTTGGCGCCCAACGTGGGGCTCGAGGAATTTGAGATAAGGATGATAGTTAGTAGAAGTAACGGGCAAAAATATGTGCAGGATGATTGTTAGGAATGTACAAGTTGTGAAGAATTTAAGAAAGCAGTAACTGTGATATGTTAGTGTGGTGAAGGGACGAGGGGTGGTGTGTGTGTGTAAAATGTCCACCTTGTCGGTGCTGTGATGATGTTATGTTTATTTTGGTGTGGTGAATTCTTTTTCTTTTTGATGTAAGTGAAGTTTGTGAAGGTTGTTGTGATAATTGTAAAGTAAGAGTATGTTGTGAGTAGTCTTAAATATGCTTTTAACAGAGGCGAGGGGTGGAATGTAGTGGGTTTACGTGGCAAGGTTTTGGTAGCAGGGAGCCATAGGGGTGGTTTCTGTGAGAAAGATCTAGAAGCTGCCCCATGTTTGGGAAGGGCCCCATTGTTTTCCAGATCCGAGCCAATAAGCGATGTTGTTTTTCGCCTCTGTGAGAGCATATTTAAGACAGGGAAAAAACGCTGCGCCACACAGCAGCCGGGAGAGTGAGAGGAGTGAGGAACAGCCTTGCGCCAAGGTCAGTGTAGAAGGAGGGGGAGAGGTGCTCCAGGCGCCGGAGCAGAAGTCCCCTGCGGCCTGTGGTGAGGACCATGGTGAAGCAGGATGTCCCCCTGCAGCCCATGGAGTACCACGGTGGAGCAGGGCTCCACGCTGCAGCCCGTGGAGGAGACCACGGTGGAGCAGGTGGCCCTGCACCGACGGAGGCTGCCGCCTGTGGAAGACCCCTGCCGGAGCAGATTCCGGGCCGGACCTGTAGCCCGTGGAGAGGAGCCCACGCAGGAGCAGGTGATCTGGCAGGAGCTGCTGCCCGTAGGGGAGCCAGGTTGGAGCAGTTTTCTCCTGAGGGATGGACCCCGTGGTACGGACCCATATCTGGAGCAGTTCTGGAAGAGCTGCTGCCTGTGGGAAGCCCACGCCGGATCAGTTCATCAAGGACTGCATCCCGTGGGTGGGACCCCACAGCACAGGGGACGAGAGTGACCGAGAAGGAGCGGCAGAGAAGAAGTGCTGTAGACTGACCATAACCCCCATTCCCCGTTCCCCTGCGCCGCTCGGGGGGAGGAGGTGGAAGAGGGTGGATGGGGGGGGAAGGTGCTTTTGTTTTTTTTTCCTTTGTTTTCTCACTTCTCTCGCTTGTTAGTTGTAGGCAATAAATCTTACTATCTCCTTATGCTGAGTCTGTTTTGCCCGTTACAATAATTATTGCGTGATTTTCTCGTCCTTATCTCAATCCTTGAGCCCTTTTCACATATTTTCTCCCCATTCCTCTTTGAGGAGGGGGAGTGAGAGAGCGGCTGTGGTGGAGCTCGGCTGCCCACTCGAGCGGAACCACGACACCTGGATGGCTGCGTGTTTCCCCGAGCCCTCCGTCTGAGTAGCCACACTGGCGACCGTGGCTGGAGATGCCGCACGAGATGAGGAGGCCACGGTTTTCTGCCTGGTCGATACCATGGTCAGGTTCTACGCAAGCAGGTTACAAGCACCGAAGGGAGAGGCAGCTGCAACAGAGCGACGATGGGCCCCCCGCTCGCCCTGGCCGCGCGAACTGCCACGCCCTTCGACGTGCCACGCCCTGTTTGCCCGTCCTGTTCGCCGCGCTCCTGGTCGCTCGCGCTCCCTAGGGGCAACTTTTAAACAGCCTGGGAGGGGGCGCTGCTGGCTCCGCCCTCGCCTCGTCAGCCTCCCTCGCGAGGACAGCCGGGTCCCGGCGGCTCCCCCGAGTGGCCTTGATGCCGGACAAAAAGCCCTGCCCGCCTCAGTCCCCTGCTCCGCTGCAGAACACGTCTGCCCCGGAGCTGATCGCCTCAGCAAATGGCATATATGGAGTGGTAATTCGTGTCAAGAAAACGGTTGATATTAATAAAGAAGGGGGAGATTTAGGAATGTGGCCATGGGGATTGGAAAACCCCATGAGTGAGATAACATTAGACTATTAACGACGAGGCCATCAGGAATATAAAAGAGTTTAGAGGGAACAAAGGGTGATTCAGGAGACTCCATGTAGTCTCCGGTTTCTTGTTCTCCAGCTGGTTCTCTTTTTCTCCAGCAGTTAAGGCATGGATGTTTCTGTGTGTTTGCTGTTGTTGTTACATTCAAAGTTGTTTGACCAATGAAAAGTTGTTTTGAAAAGAACTGCTGTGGGGAGAAGGGTATAAGAGGGGAAACCGCCCTCAAGATAATAAAGGCAGCACGATGAAGTTACATCAATAAAGAAGCAGGAAAACGAAGTGAAGAGGAACAGGCTGGCAGAACGCAGACCAGGACGGCAACAGGCATTTTGATTGCCTCATGAAGATAGGTTCGGCCAGACTCAGCAAACCGCTCAGAGAAGCTCGTACAGAAAGTTGCTGGAAACAAGCGCACTGGAGCTGGAGAGAAGCTCGAGCTGAGAGAAGCGGACCCACGCACACAACTGCCCCTGGCTGGTAAGCAGTTGCATATTATGGGGAATCATACATCCTTAGGAACAAAGACTGTCCTGGTAACCTTACAGCTTATTCTCCTTATTAACAATTGGACAGTTTATGAGCCTGAAATATGGGACCAAACTGAGGTCAAGGTGTGGAACTCTGCAACTACAAATGGCAAGGTTGCAGTGGGATTGCTCGGCATCTGGCGGGCAGTCTCTGAGGCCTTAAAGAGCCCTGTGGGACCACAGTCAGAAGCATGTGTTTTGCCAGATAGTGAGGGAGCTGTGGACTCCTTTACTGATCGGACTGCTACGCCATGGGCCCCTCTGCTGCTACAGCCATCGAAGGCCTTTGCTGTTACGCCCCCTGCTGACCTGGACGTGCCTTTTGACCCAGGCCTATTGGCCTTGAAAAGGAGATGGATTTGCTTTTCTTCGATCTGGGAAGAACGGGATACATAAGGCCCGAAGAATGGAAAATGGAGACTGTTACGGAACTTAAAGGATTGTTTGTTACCTATCCTGATTGTATGTATGTGTAGGCATACTCGGGTTATTATGTAAAGCAATGTTCTGTATACATGTATTTAGAATGTTTGATGTGTGTGTGTGCGTGTTGGTGGAGCATAGACTCCCTGCACACCCAGCGCTGTTTACTTGCCTTTTATATCATTTAGAAATATTTGTTTTATAAATATTACAAAATTCAGATTGAATTCAGACCTCATTTATAACAATATGTTTAAGTGTACTTGATTTTAGTATGTTATGGAACTTAAAGGATTGTTTGTTACCTTTCCTGATTGTACGTATGTATAGGCATACTTGGGTTTAGTATATAAAGCAATGTTCTGTATATTTAGAATGTTTGATGTTCGTGTGTGCATGTTGGTGGAAGGTAGACTTCCCGCATACCCAGCGCTGTTTACTTGCCTTTTACGCCTTTTATAGCTTTTATACCTTTTAGAAATATTTGTTTTATAAATATTACAAAATTCAGATTGAGTTGAGACCTCATTTATAACAAATTGGTGACCCCGACATGATCTTCTTGGACTTTGAATCTGTGACCGGTAAAGGGAGGCGCCCCACATAGTGGCCCTTGCCAATAGCAGTGCTAGAGTCCAACAAGATTTCAAACATAAGAGGCAAGTAAAGAACCAAGAGCTCTTATTTTGTGACCCGTAATTCTGCGCGCAAGACCTGAACGAAGATACCGTTTGGTTGGGTGGATTCGGTTGTGTGACTGTGTAGGGGTGTAACTGAGACGGAATTTAGTTCTGAAGCTAAGAATTCATGGGTGGGTTAACCACTTGCAAGACACCTCTAGACACAGGCAGAGCCAGGGATTCGGAACCTCTTGAAGGGTTCCAGGGATTCGGAACCTCTTTTTGGATTCCAGGGATTCGGAACTTATTTGAAAGTTCCAGGATGGGTCAGGTGAAAAGGGACCCATAACATGAACTTGAAGTATATCAGGGCATAGCTACCCCTGTTGGATGCTAATTGTAGCAATTGAAATAACAGGTGGGAAATATACCTAGAGGATTGTTGATCTACTTTGATCAATTGAATTTAATTGTGATATTGCTAGTGACGATTATTTTACACCTTGTGGAACAATGAGTTGGGTGAAATATTCTATATATGTGATTCAAATCATTGCTAAAAACTTGCTAACAAATCTTGCAGAGAATATTGTGAAAGCATTCTCTTGTGGTTCAACTGGCCTTTGCCAAATTTGAAAACAAGACACGAATTAATGATATTCAAAAGAAGAGGAGGGACTGTTATATATGGAGTGGTAATTCGTGTCGAGAAAAAGGTTGATATTAATAAAGAAGGGGGAGATTTAGGAATGTGGCCATGGGGGTTTTTACTTGCCTTTTATACCTTTTATAGCTTTTATACCTTTTAGAAATATTTGTTTTATACAAAATTCAGATTGAGTTGAGACCTCATTTATAACACTAATAAATTGGTCCCTGCTTCAGGTACATACAACAGTTGCCCAGTGACGGTTTTAGTTCCCCAAGATAGTTCAGTATTTTCAAAAAGTGACACTACCATACCAAATCCTTCTCCCCCGTTACTCGTAGAGTATTATTAGTTAAATTGAGTCCCAAAATTTTATAAGCTAAAGAGGATCTGGCTGCTCCTGTATCTACTAAAAATGCAACCTCTTCTTTATTAGGTCCCACTTCTAAATTTATCAAGGGCTTTGGGTGGGACCACTGTTCAAAGAGCCCCTGACCCCCCTATTCAGAGTTTATGATGGTAAACAATCTTTCTTCCCTTTTCCATTCAGGACATTCTCGTTTAAAATGTCCTGTTTTCCTGCATTTATAACATCTTCCCCGTACCTGCCATGGCTGAGGAGGCAGTGGCCACTTTGATCTCACATTCCTGTTTCCTTTTTCTTCCTGATCCCATACCAAACCTTGTTTTTCTTGAAACCCGTTTTACCAATGGTTCCCCATTCTCTGCCCCACCACTTGATTCACTGTAGAGATCATCATTTTCGTCTTTCGTTTCTGCTTTTCATCTTCCCTTCTAACATACACTTTCTGCACTTCCCTCAAAAGTTTTTCTAACGGCTGTTCATTCCATCCCTCCAATTTCTGAAGTTTCCTTTGTATGTCCGGCCACGCTTTCATTACAAAATTAATCTTCAAAAGACCCTGTGCTACAGGGTCGTTAGGATTCATTCCTGAATACTTTCGCATCCTATCCCTGAACCTTTCCAAGAAATCACTTGGGGTTTCATCTTTACTCTGCTGAACCTCAAATGCTTTAATAAAACTCTGAGACTTCTCTAATTCCTCTCATTACCATTCCTCTCAAGTCTCTCATATTAACCCTATCCTGCACATTATTGTTGTCCCAATTGGGGTCCACATTTGGAAACTTGTGTTCTGATGGAATCACTCCATCTCCTGGAGGATGATCCTTTTCCCATTCCCACATTGCTGCCCTTCTGATCATTCCTCGTTCTTCCCCTGAGAATAGCAGATTCAGACTTGCCATCATTTCTCCCCAGCAATATAGGTTGGGTCCCAAAAACTGATCTAACTGTTCTGCTAATCCAATGGGATCCTCAATCAGAGATTTCATTTCCTTTTTAAAATTTCTCACTTCTCCGCTAGAAAGGAGGGAATTTACATATCCTATCTGCCTAGGTCCCAGAGGCACTTCACAGAGAAGATACATAACAGCTTCAGTAGTGTTAGTAGTATTAGCACCAGGGAGTGGAAAATTCTCAAGGTCTTTTTTGCATTGTTCCAATTCTTTTACAACTCTGGGGTGCCTCCTTTTCCCAGAGTTAATGTTATTTACAGTTCCTGTTTCTTCTCTCAGAGAAAGTGTTACAGTGGCCGCTGCTGTTGTTGCAGCCTGGGGGTTATAAGGAGGAGGTAAGTTATCCAAAAGGTCCCATTTATCACTTGTCTCTTCCCCTTTCTTTTCCTCTTTATTTTGATTTTTGCTCAAAACCAAATTAGATCCTTGTATCCAACAAGCTGCATACTCCGATTCTTCTTCCAAAAATGGAAATTTGTTATTAACATACAAGTTTAAGGCCTGACATACCCAATCTTTGTCAGACCCGTATTTTGGCCAAAATACTGCAGTTCCTTTAATTGGTTCTTTTGTCCAGACTGATACACAATATTTAACCATTTTCTTCCTATCTTTCTCCTTAGTTTTGGGGTTATTTTTCCAATTTCTCAGCATCCTTCCTAAAGGACAGTTGGTAGGCACTCCCCCAGGGATATCTCCCTGTCCCCTGGAACTCATATTTCCCATTTTTCCTAGCCCTCGTCGGTATGTTGCTACAGAAATTTCCCTTCTGCAGTGTACCACACACTAACGTTCTGATTCTGGAAAATGGGAGTGTACTGCCAAGCACTTCCCTGTGCAAGGGTTACCGCACACCTATGAGTTTACCAGATTCCCTGGTGTACTTCCAAGCACTTCCCCGTGCAAGGATTACCGTACACCAAATTTCCCTGGTGTATTACCCAGTACTTTCCCGTGCAAGGGTTACCATACATAAAATTTCCCTTGTGTAGTGCCAGCACTTCCCTGTGCAAGGACTTACCATACACCAAATTTCCCGAGACTCTTCCTTTCTCTCCTTTATCTCACACTTCGTCCATCTCCGGCCGCGCCCCTCGCGGAGCTACGGAACCGCAGATCAGGACTCCACACTCGCTTCGTACAGAAGTACGTCTCACTCACACATCACACAGAGTCTCACCCGACCCCCAAAGCAATACTTAATATTTCTTACCTTGGTCTGTGCACAGAGTTACTGGATCAATTCTTAAAAACCTAGAGTGCCTACCTTCTTCCTTTCCCCACTACTTCACGGATCCTGCCTCTTTAATTAGTCTCGGGCGCTCTGTCAACTATCTGCAGAACCGCCACCGTCGATACACAGGACCGCTGAAACCAGCGAGGCATGCCTTCCTGCTGCTGCGGCAGTGGGGCTCCCCAGTAGGTGACTGGATCCCAGACAAGCCCCCAAATTGTGAGAAACGCTCCGTAGCCAATAACTTAGGCTCAGGCGAGGATCTCAGTGAAGTAGTAATTTATTTGCAATTGCAATGGCGGGCGCCCCACAAGCAGGAGAGCACGCCTACTAGTTCCAAAACACAGTTTATATACCTTTTGATGACAGGACCCTCCCCTGTTTCCCCACTGAGTGAGTAATCCAGGTTCACAATCTATCTGATGCTTTACAGACAAGGCATGGCCTTCGGTTGCTGGCCTGTTAAATTTCAAATTTCTTTTGACACTTTGCTGTGCTGCAGGAGTGGGCTAGCTTGCAGCTTTACCTCCCTTGCCCCTGCTTTCAAGGGACTGGGAGGGTTTGGGGTGCAGTGTCCCAGTGCATCCCAGCAACGCCTTGCACCTTCTGGCCGGTAGCGGCTCCTGGAAACGTCCCTCTCTGAGCTCTTGGCACCCTGATGGCTGCGTTGGCTTTCTGCCTGAGCAGCCCCGATGCCTTCGCTAGCAAGGGCATCCCTTCCTGGCCATGATCTCAGCCAGGACTGTCTCTCCTGCAGAGGTTAGGCACAACGGATTTGGCCACATCGGACCGAATAGGTGTCCTCTCACAGCCAGAGTCTGGAGGAGTCATCGTCTTTCCCAGGTGAGGGTGCTGCGTCTGCAGCCCATGGCTGGCGTCAAGGCCAGGGTACTGCAACTACTGAGTGTGGTGGCCTGGAATCACACTGCTGTCCTCTTCTTGCTTCCAGGATTGAGCTCTACATTCCATCTGGAAGAGCTACAGGGGGTAATCCAGTTCAAAGTCCCGAGAAGCAGGCTGAAAAGAAGGGAGAGTCAAGGATGGGGGAAGACTCCAGCAGAAAAGGTAACATGAGAGCCGTCATGCCCAAGACACCACCAAGGAGTTTCTCTTACCAGCCCTCCTGTTGCCTCCTTACAGGGATGTCTACAGCTGACAAGAGCTAACTGCTCTCATGGCAGAGTCTCTCTCCAGCCAGATTCCCCAGGGTGACAGAGGAGGCACAGCTGGGGCAGGCTGCTGGGGGAAAAGAGCCTTCTCCCAGGTGAAACAGAGGGGGAAAATGGAGGAGGCAGCCCCTGCGCTCTTGTCCTTGAGTCAGCGAGCAGCTTGCCTTGGACACGGGGACTTGGCCAACTCCACAGGGGTCCCGACACATGTCCCACCCACTGCCCTTTCCTTGCTGGGCAGCCGGTTGCTGAGCAAAAGCTGTAGCAGCAAATCCTCCTCTTGTGTGCTTGCAGACTGCCAACAGTGTGTCAGGAAAGCTCCTCGAGGATAGGAGAAGGGGGTGTAATAAATGGCTCAGTCTTCAAAATAGGGCTATACTAAAAGTTTACAATTTATTAAAGGAATAGAGGTAAGCAAACAGCGATGGGTGCACTGGGAGTCTCTGCTCCACCAAGACACACACCAGTTACATC
The DNA here is from genome assembly GCF_964035555.1 of Netta rufina. Lineage (NCBI taxonomy): Eukaryota > Metazoa > Chordata > Aves > Anseriformes > Anatidae > Netta > Netta rufina. The sequence goes on from NC_140123.1 coordinate 8,334,434, forward strand.
AAGCAGCTGATTTGTATGCTCCTAGGCTGATACATATTACAGAATCACAGAATCACAGAATTTCTAGGTTGGAAGAGACCTCAAGATCATTGAGTCCAACCTCTGACCTAACGCTAACAGTCCCCACTAAACCATATTCATTACTACTTCTAAAAAAAACACAGGGTTATTAAAATTAGTTTCTGGAATCCAAACTGGAGCATGTGTATCAGTCTCTGGTGGTCCCTCTGGGGGTCTCTGGGGGTCTCTCATGCTGAAGGCTCATAGCCTTCCTCCCTCTTGTCCTTCTCCTTTGTCCAACTTGGCTGTATGTCAGAGACTTGTGCAACGTCCCCTGCAAGCTTTGTCTTTTAGTTGTTCTTCAGCTCTCGCCATCTCCTTAATCTCCTGGCCAGATATCAGAGACTTGCATAGTGTCCCATGCAATAGTCATAATAGTTAGCAGTTATTCTGAAACCCCCCAGATATCAGAGACTTCAAGGAAAAGCCTACAAATACATTTCCCTTCAGGCTCTCTATTGACACGAATTGCTAAACCATTCCTTTGCAAGATACAAGAATGATATACATTAACCACTCTGTTTTTCTTAGACTTGTGGTTATACAAGGGTATGTAAGACGGAAGATCACATTCATCATACCATGTGGCCCTAGCATTGTTCCGTATTGACACGAATCAGATGAACATATCTCACAAGGGGAAGGGCAAGCGCTGTGCTGCATGCGGCCTGGCCCCAAACTCAAGCCCCTGCCTGCGAGGCTCACCAGAGAGCAGGACAAGTAGCCACTGCATCTGTGTGCCCATTGCCAGGCTGTTTCACGGGTTGCCTTTGTGGAGATTTGATGTTTCTCTCTAATCATTGCATGCTCAGCACAAAGCATGTTTTTGCAGGCATTGCTCTCCTGCGCACACTGCCAGTGTACAGCCAGGGAAGCAGCTGCTGCAGCAGCTCAGAGCAGAAGGCCACGGTTGTTCACTCATCCAATGCAGCTGCAAGGGAGCCTCCGTTTTTTCGGGGAACTCCAGGCCTCTGGGTACAGCAAGGGACAGGGTTCCCCTATCTCTAGTTCTCTCACTCCCCTCTTTGCTGGGAGGGTCTGGATGAGGGCATCTTCTTCTCTGATTTGCCAGGTGGCTGCCACAGCTTGGACCACGGCTTCTCCTTGGGCCAGACCTCAGAAAAGAGACACTGGTCCTCGCAGAGAGCTGCCGCCTGCTGGAAAAGCAAGACCAGGTTGTTGAGCAAAAGCTATAGCAGCAAATCCTCCTCTTGTGTGCTTGCAAGATGCTGGCAATGCATCAGGTGAGCTCCACAAGGATGGCAGAACAGGGATAGGGTTGTTACAAGGGTAGTGCTTCTGAAGATTGGACATTTCTCTAACCACTTCATGCCCTTCTCCCCTGTAGGAAATAGGCTGCCTGTGCTGTCAGCAAGACAAAAGAACTCTGCAGGAACTGCTGGTTGAGGAGCAGCTGAAGAAAGAGTGGGAGGCACAGCACATGTGGGCCCCGTGCAAGGCTCATGGCAAAAGGAATGGAAGAGAGAGGGCCTGGGTATGACAAGTGCTTTCAAGCACTCGAGAAGGAACCTTTCTCTTCTCTCAGGGGGCCATGTGCACACTCTTCCCCTCTTAGCTCCGCCAAGAAGCTTCTCTCCAAGAGAAAAACCTGCCCTTTCTGAGCCTTGTTTTCCTTTGTGAAGGACAAGGGCTCCTGCAAAGCCCACTGCCCTGGAAGTGTTCTTGCCCTTAGCTTCAGAGGCTGAGGGTGTTACCCTTTCATGCTGCCTTTCTGAGAGAAAGCAGGCTGCAGGGAAACTGCCCTGAGCCTGCGGAAACCCTGAGGGGACGACTGCCCCACTGCCATGGGACAGCTCCCACATTAGCACCCCCCTCTAAAAACGTTCCTTGTTTCTGCTTCAGCTGGTGGTGAGGGCTTGGCGAAAGGAAGCTAGCAGTGTGCTGTGGAGGTGCTGCAGGTAATGGGTTGTGGAGACACCACGGGCTCCTGGAGACAGCCTTGGACTGAGAGCTGTGCAAGCACACAGGAGTGGAAACAAAGGGAGGAAAAAAGCAGCTTGTTTAGGCTACCAAAAGATTTGTGCTGTAATATTAGCTTTTTTGAGAGAGGCGGTGACAGTCATGTGTCACAGAATCACAGTTTGGGTTGGAAGGGACCTTCAAGTTCCAAGCCTCCCTACACCTCCCTGCAGACCAGGCTGCCCAAAGCCCCATCAGCCTGGCCTTGAACACCTCCAGGGATGGGGCATCCACAGCTCCTCTGGGCAGCCTGTGCCAGGGCCTCACCACCTCATTGTTTAAAAAAAAAGACAAAAAACAATCTATCTTCTCTCCAGTCAAAATGTACTCCCTTTCAGTAAAACCATTGCCCCTAGCCCTGTCACTGCACGCCCTGGTAAACCCAGTGAATTTATCAATCGACACGTTTAGCAAAGAGCTGAAAAGATACTGAAAAGCATCCTTGAAATAAAGGCAGAGAAACCAAAAGCGTCCTGTGGGAAGGTACTAACATAATAAGCAAGGTGGGTCTTGATCTAAGGAGATCTAGGATGTGTTAGGTACCAGCATCGCTTTTTCACCCAGTTACTGGTGAAGCAACAAATTAATTCTGAATGTTAGATCTGTGTAATGTGTGTGTACCTTTATCTGCACGCCTGGCACTCTCCGCTGGATAGCGGTAGGAGAATGTGTAAAGAGAATATAGTCAAGGGATTCTGTGAAGAGCCAAACAATTGTTAACCGTAAGCAGCAGTGTGTTGGAAAGGTCATGTTTTAAAAGATGAGAAACATCACTTAAATCAGGTTTCTCCTATTGTTGTTACTTGCGGTAGTTTTATTTCTTGTGTATCGGGATGCTTGTCCTGCACGGCTCTCTAGTTATACGAACACACTTAAAATTGATGTGCGAGTCCTGGGTGGTATAGATTTCCTAAGGAAAAGGGGGGACTGGTGACTTCAGATGTGTACTGTAACCAGGGAACCAAAAGGACGCAGCTTTTTGTTGCAACTTCCATGTGGCTTTGCTACAGTGAAAGAAAATTACCGCATCGCATGATAAACCAACTGGGTGAAGTTTCAAAGACCTGTTTGTCACTTCCAGGTTTTGCTGCCATGCTCCTTAGGAATTCCTACAATGTGAGAAGAGTTGCTATCATTTCACTGGAGCAGAGGAGAGTGACTTTTGATACTCATGCCTTAGTGCAGGATCTGGAAGCCCACAGTAAGTGATGTCTGGTAAATAATTCACAGAAAAGCTTGGAATTAAAGTACCATAACTTTGAGTGCTATTGGTTTTCCCAAATTATGCGTACTTTGTGTTTGAAAGTTTTGGAAGTCTCTAGCTGAGTCTGGTGCAGGAGAGGCATCTGATACTCTTTGATGCTTCTGTAACCATACAAATGAACTCTTACATTAAATTTACCTCTTTTTTTTTTTTTTTTTTTTTTTTTTTTTTTTTTTTTTGTAGCTGTAGGTAAGTTTACATAGCATCTTCCAGCTGAGGAGCATAATATATTTCAGAAATGGAGAGCACTGATGGTGGGTGAAGAACTGTTTTCTGGTAAAAAATGCAGCTTTATTTGAAGAACGTTCTACTGGCTGCTAAGAGGAACTTTTTTATTTTTCCTAATTATAATATTTCCAGAAGCATTGTGCTGTAATACATCCTTAATACCTGTTCCTTTATTTAGTGAATGTGTCTGTCTGTTGAAAGCTGAAAGATCTGTCTAGCCCAGGGTTCTGTCCCTTAGCAGGACTGCGAGTCTTTGTCTGCAGAAGAGTGTAAAAATGGGGCAGATGAGTGGCATAGTCCTCGTACCTTCTAGGTCTCCAGCTGCTCTCACCTTGGAGGTCTTTTGTGCTGGGTAGGAGTTTTGGTGACCTCCAAGGGAATTCCTTCTGTAAGTTCATTAAGCCTCTGAACTACTCTGGGTCGGTTAGTACCCACAACATCCTTTGTCATGGAGTTTCAGAAGGCCACACATTCATTGTGTGGAAAAATACTTCCTTTTGTTTATGTAGAACCTGGCTTCAACTGTGTTAATTTGATGCCCTTAGTCCTTTTGCAAGAAGAAGGAATGAACATTTGATCTCTCACGTCTCTTAAGATTATGTAAACGTATGTCATGTTCCCCTAACTTTTTTTTTTTTTCCAAACAGAAGATTCTTAGTTCATTGGATTTTCCCAAGCAGTAGCTGCCTCATAGGGGAAGGAACAGAGCTGCTGGCATTACCTGACAACTGGATGTCCCATGGATTTGAAAACTGACATTTCATCTATTATTATTCTCTACTCTTTTATTTCTAAGTAATTCCTCAAGTTTGGTTTGCTCTCCTGATCCTCCTAAGCATTGAGCTGATGTCTTTGTCAGGCTATCAATTCCCTGTTACAATCCCAAGATCTTTCTCTTGACAGCTTCTCTGACAGCTGAAGCTTTATCCAATTGAGTTAGGATACTTTCCACTGTTAAGGTCTACTACTAATGTGTCTTAGTACCTAGAAGACCCTTAACAGTTCACTATCTTTTATTTTTTGCTGTTTTAGTTCGTTTGCTGCATGTGTGTCAGACTTGTCAGCCCCTAGTTCTTTACATCTCTTCGGGAATTATTGTTAGAAGTGATGTTGTATTTGTCACTTTCCAGTACTCGAGGAGCCAGGATAGCTTGTTAGATGTTACTTGTCCTGAGTACACATTCAGCTATTTCTTTGTATAGTACCTTTACAGTTCCTTTACAACACATCAGATAGATTGCTGGAAATAGATTGTTAGGGTCAAAGCCCTCAGCGCTGAATCAGATTTAACTGATATGGCAGTTGTTTTTTTTTTACACTCCTTACAAACATCATCTTCAAACAGCTCAAAATTATAAGCTGCCAACCCACAGCCCGCCTCCTCAAGCAGAAGAAACACCCCAGCGGTAGCCTGCAAGCTGCAGATGTGCCCAGAGCCCCATGCTACTCCGGCAATATGCAAAAAAGAAGGGCCCAGCTCCAGCAGAAGGATGGGGTCCATACTGCCTGGCACTTGTGCATTGCCTATGGCCTGACTGGGCAAGCCAGCATGGAGCCGGAGCTGGTTCTGAAGGCATTTACTATTAGCTAGGAACCCCGTGGAGGGATTCCACTTGAGCTGAGGCTGTTGGCTGTGCTCTTCCTAGCCCAGCTCTTCTGTAGGGGACAAAAAGGGGGGAGCTGGGAAACTCCCACACAGAGGCCATCTCCAGGGCTCTCCGCAGTGACGCCTTCTGGCACCTTCCCAGGAGCAGTGGCCAAAGCACAAGGGCCCATCTTCTGGCTAGGAGAAGCCCCACGCTGGATTTCCAGTGCCAGAAATACTGAAATACTCTTCCTCCTTCCTTGCTTTTCAGGGGGTCGCAATCCCTGGGCTGGGCACGTTCTTCGCTATTAACTGGGAGCTACCCATGGCAGACTTTGGGCTCCTTGATGTAAAGAAGCCCATCTTCCAGCTTTCAGAACACTTTGCCAGAATTCACGGGCTCCCATATAAGAAAGAAACTTTTCCCGGTGAGAAGACAGATGAATGGCAGGGCTCCCCTCACTTTAGGCTGCCTGCTCAGCTGCTGCTGCCGGGAGGGCAGCGGAGCGCTTACACAGCTCCTCCAGAACATCCTCAGAAAGGCCTGAGCTCCTCACAAGCCAAGGCCCAGCAATGCCTTGCACCTCCCTCCAGACAGCAGCTCCTGGAAACGTCCCTGTCCGTGCTGTTGGCACCCTGATGGCTGCGTTGGTGCTTGACTTCTCCTCTTGGCAGCTGGCGCAGCTACAGGTGCAGGCCAGCAGCAGGGCGTCAGTGCTGGAGGGCCCAGCAGCTGCCCAGATGGGACTGCCCTCCTCTGCAGGCCTGTCCAACTTACTTTGCTTCTTTTCCCTTAGGTGTACCTCCAGCTGGTGTCCTGAATTATGCCTGGCTGTCCTTGCACACCAGCATTCCTAGGGACACCGTGCAGCGCTGCATTCAGGAGACCCTGCTCTTTCTGTCCTACACCCTCTCCGAGAAGCAGGGTGTGGATTTCATCTTCAAGGGCATCGGCTGTCTGGTCTTCCGCAAGAGCAGAGTCCAAATGCACTTTTCCACGGGCTTTGTTCAAGGCCTGAATAGCGACGGCCAGCTGCCGAAATCTTGCCTCACTCTCAGTTTCTCACTGCACCAGCACAGCCCAGGGCTCCTGGGAAATGCCCCAAGAGGCCGTTGGGAGGGACTTCTCCTTCTGGGTCAGACGCGTCTCCTGATGAGGCACAGGAGTCTGGCCCCTGCACAAAGCCAGGCAGTGATTTGCCGGGTGCAGGCACTCGCTGGGCAGCTTGTGCTGCTTGTAAGGAGGGGTGACCGCTACGCACTGCCAGCCCTGCCTGTGGGCTGCTTTCTGCCTGAGCAGCCGCGATGCCTTCGTTGGCAAGGGCATCGCTTCCTGGCCATGGTCTCACCCACGACTGTCTCTCCTGCAGAGGTTAGGGACAATGGATTCGGCCACACTGGAGAGAAAAGGCATTGCCCCACATCCCACGTCTGGAGGCGTCATCATCTTTCCCAGCTGAGCGCGTTGCTTCTGCAGCCCGTGGCTGAGCCTTTTGGCAGCTTTTCAGTTCCTCTCAGGAAGATCAGCAGTGCTGGGGCTTGCCCGCTGCTCAGGGAGGAGCTGGAGGGAGACTTCTCCAAGCACTGGTTCCTCCTCCACTCCACACCGATTCTTGCTTGTTTTGGAAGAGGGGCCATTCTCTTTGTGTACCAAGGGGAATGTCTATTGCCTGCCCAGCCCGCAGCAAGCCCCTCTCAGATGCTGGCACCAAGACCAGCGCCCTACAGCCCTTGGCTGCGGTGCCCCGGAGTCACACTGCCTTGGTCTTGGTTCCAGAATTGGGCTCTGCATACCTCGGGGAAGAGCTGCAGAGGAAGGGCCTCTTCAAGCACCCAAGGGGCGTGCTTTGAAAAAGCAGGGAGATGCAACATTGGAGGGAGAGTCTACCAGAACAGGTAACGTGAGAGCGGGCTCTTGGGAGTGACAGCCCCTGGGAGACCTCTCTGCCCTTCCCTTCTGAATGCCCTCCTGAGGGCAAGGGGTACGGAGGCGAGGCTGGAAGGCCGTGCCCTGCAAAGGATGAGGCCGATCTGACCCCAATTCCCTGCGGCAGTAGCTCTGCTGGGCCTTGGTAGGGACCATGACGGCAGAGCAACCCAGAGCTTCCCGTAGCATTCGGCAGTGCTTAGGTCTCTTGCGTACTGGCCCCCTGCAGCTCCTGTCCACTGAAAACCCTGCTGTGGGCTGGATGTGCCCAAAGGGAGAACGTGGGGCTACGATGGCAGCAGAGAGTGCCAGCACTCCCATCCCCACCTGTGAAATGCCAGTGGCCAAGGAGACTCCCTTCTAGGCCAAGCCTTCTCCCAGCTTGCTCTGCTTTTTAGAAATAGCACCCGACCAAGCAGGGAGGCTCATTCCCTGCCAACTTGCGTGGCCACCAAGGAGCAGCTCGACCGTCTCCTCCTTACAGTGATGCCTCCTGCTATTAAGAGCAGGCTGCTCACGCGCCAGAGTGACTCTCCAGCCAGCCTCTCCAGGGTGACGGGGGAGTCTAAGCTGGGCCAGGCTGCCGCGGGAAAAGAGCCTTCTCCCAGGTGAGGCTGGGGGGCAGCTGGAGGAGGCAGCCCCTGCGCTCTTGTCCTTGAGTCAGCGAGCGGCTTGCCTTGGACACGGGGACTTGGCCAACTCCACAGGGGTCCCGACACATGTCCCACCCACTGCCCTTTCCTTGCTGGGCAGCCGGTTGCTGAGCAAAAGCTGTAGCAGCAAATCCTCCTCTTGTGTGCTTGCAGACTGCCAACAGTGTGTCAGGAAAGCTCCTCGAGGATGGCAGAAGAGGGCAAGGGCAAGCGCTGTGCTGCGGCCTGGCCCCAGACTCAAGCCCCTGCCTGGGAGGGTCAGCGGAGAGCAGGACAGATCCCCACGTGGATCTGTTTACTCATTGCCGAGTTCTTACATGGGTTGCCTATATGTCAGGGCTCTCACGTGCGAGGACTTTGGGCTGCCTGCGCAGCTGCTGCTGCCGGGAGGGCAGCGGAGCGCTTACACAGCTCCTCCAGAACATCCTCAGAAAGGCCTGAGCTCCTCACAAGCCAAGGCCCAGCAATGCCTTGCACCTCCCTCCAGACAGCAGCTCCTGGAAACGTCCCTGTCCGTGCTGTTGGCACCCTGATGGCTGCGTTGGCGGTTGACTTGTGCTCGGGGTAGCTGGCGCAGCTACAGGTGCAGGCCGGCATCAGGGCATCAGATGCTGTGGCTGAGCAGGTCTGCAGGGCCCAGCAGCTGCCCAGACGGGACTGCCCTCCTTGCAGGCCCATCTACTCTATGTTACTCCTTGCTTCTTTAGCAGGAATTCTGTTTGAGGAGCAGGAGTTTCGAAAGCTCCCTGCTGAAATAAGGAGCTGTGTAATGCTTGGCTAGACACTATGAAATTCTTTTGCTTAATGTAACAAAAAAGAGAGCCCCCTCCCCTTCCCTCTTTCTGCATCTCAGTTGCCTCTTTTGTTCAAAGACACTGTTGCAAAGCTCATGTAACCACCTCCTGATAAGTTGCTAAACTAGTGTATCAACATCCTGCCTTCCTGTCTCACGCTGGGCCAACATGACCAAATCAAGAAAAGAAGTTGAACCACAACGCCGAGGAAGACTACGGCCTTCATCTTCACGACCACCAGAGGGACAGAGACGACCCCCTAGCAACAGTGCGCGCAGTCGCAGAACATACCCAGACGTGCTGCGTAATCCCGGAATTACCAAGATATAAAAAGGGACCCTGGCTTTTTTTTACCAATTACCAAGATATAAAAAGGGACCCCAAGATATAAAAAGGGTGAGGCGCGTGCCGTTGGCGGAGCCGAGACTCCCCGGCCGCCCAGCGTTGTTTTGCTTGCTGTTTGCTTACTCAATAAATTCCTTTCTATGATTAATAAAATGCTCTCTGAAAATTAATTAAGGGGGCAACTTATAACATTGACTTCATCTTGAAGGACACTGGCTGGCTGCTCCTCTGCAACAAGTCCAAATGCAGTTTTCAATAGCCTGGAAAATCACTGGGCTGAGGTGCACTGCCTCTGTCTTGTTTCCAGGATTGCGCTCTACACACATTTCTTATTTCATTTCAAGATTTAATAAATAAATAAATGGCTGTTCTGCACTTTTCTTTCCACACCCGAATGGATCACTGTGCATGCTCCGAGGGGCCTGCTCGACGTTTGTACGGGCCAGAAATGAGAGAGCTTCATTCTCGCTACCGGGTTGCTCAGCTCGCTGGCGGCCCTACAGGAAAGATGCTCCCTGAGTGCACAGAGAGAGAGAGAAAAGCTGCTCCCCGACAGGGCAGCTCCTGACCCTTCCTCTGACAGCCCTGGCGGCCATTTGGCAGTTCTGCCTGCCCCCCGCGCCACAAGCTGGCTGAGGCCTTGGCCTGTCCGCAGCACGGCTGTCAGTGATGGCGGGCGGCACCTAGAGCCAAGAGGCCTTTCCTTTTCTTCGTGCTGAAGGAAACGTGCTCTCTGGAGAGACAGTGCCTCTTTGCTCCAAGTCTTGCAGGGTTGCCTCTCACTTTGTGGGCCCTGTTTTTCGTCAGCATTTGTGAGGGGCTTCTGCATCCCCCCGCTCACTTGTTGCGGCCAGGGCTTCCCCCCAGGATGTCTGGGCAAGGCCCATGCCGCTGGGCAGGCTCTGGGTGGGCCTCGTCCCCTGCAGGGGCAGGCGTCTGCCGCTGAGCCCACAGCCCAGGAGCGGCTCCTGCACTCGCGGCTGCCCCTGCCCGGGCTGCTGCCGCTGCTTCTGGAACCTTCCTGCAGCCTCTGGCAGCTGGCGCCTGCTTGGTGGCCTCACGTTGGGCCTGGCAGCCTGGGATCTGCCCCTTGCTGCTCTGGCAATACGCACAAAAGAAGAGCCCAGCTCCAGCAGAAGGACGGGATCCGTTCTGCCTGGCGCTTGTGGTGCTTTATTTTTCTTTTTTTTTTTTTTTCCCCACTCTTTACACACATCATCTTCAAACAGTTCAAAATTGCACTGAGCTATCAAGAAAGTGTAATTTTTATCCTCAGAAAGCACACATCTTGTAGCCTGAATTGTAAAGTCAATAGATACAGCAGTTTTTAAATCAGTTTTACATGTATGGACACCTGCGCAGGAAACTTTGAACATATGCAGGCTCACCTTTTAATTGCATTATTCTATAGGATACATGGTGCATAGCTCAAGATAAGTTTCGGTTTAATAGAATTTGCCTAAGTTTATGGTAAAGTAAAATTTTGCTCAATTCTTTTTATAATGCATGAGCAGTTAAACACGGTACAGAAATATTGGTAGTCCCATCAGCTGCTTGCAAAGACTGTTTCAGTACATTAAAAGGCAACGATCTTTTTGCAGCATTGTCTGTTTTTCACGTAGTGAGACGTCACAGCGACCAGCTTTCACCATCAGTTTTCAGTAACCGTGCGATTTCCCATTTGCTACTGTAGTTAGGTACAGCACTTGAGTGTCCCGATTTATTGTGGACCTCTTGCTCTACTCGTCACCCAGCCTTCTAATGTTACCTTAATTTCTCATCCTTCACCTGTTTTTCAGGCTTTGCCGAAGAACAAGCAGAGACCATTGTATCGGCATTAATCACCCAGTCGAATGTCAGTTTAGACACAGTCCATAAGGATATGGTTACCCAGGCTCAGCAGGTAAGAACTTATTTATGGTGTGTGTAAATACGCAGCACTGTATAAGCATAACGGCACATGCTTGCATATTTCAAGGACAAGTGCAACTCTCTCTAGTACTATAAAGACCTTACTGAGCTAGGTTTCAAGGTGATGCTAAGAACACCTTACACCTTTCATCTCACAGAAGTGCTTTCCAAGCGCAGCCACGATGTATAGGTTTAATACAAAGCTTGCTGCTTTAGCTGCCGAGAAGCTCTCAGGTAAAGGCGAGTTTTTAACGGCTTTGCAAAAGGTCCCGGCAGAAGAGGAATGCAAGGAGTTCCTGAGAGATAACAAAGCCACCTAAAACAGCAGAAAATGGTCAATGTTTTTACTGAACATTAGTGAAGATGCTGATTCTGTTCACAGATCTCCTGTGTTTTCCTGTTTTCTTGTTCATCAGATGAAAACTGTTATTAAAACTCTAAGTATCTTACTCCTGCATTTCAGTCTCTAAGGCTACATGTGCTGTAAACACAGAGCGTGGCTGGGCTGCGGTTCCCAGACACCACCCCATGGTTATCCAGAGACCTAAAACTTGCTGCAGCCCCGTGGCAGCTATCAGTCTCCTGATCTGGGCACAGCCTAATGGAAAGTATAGGGCCAGCAACTGTTCCCACAAGGTAGGCTTGGCAGAGGCACCACGTTTTAGAAAGAGGAGATTTGAGCCATCGAGATGTCATCTGTGGCATCTGTGACATTCGGAAGGGAAGGGCAGAGAGGTGTCCCAGGGGCTGTCACTGCCAAGAGCCCAGGACATGGGCACTGGCTCCCTCGGCCACCAGGGCTGTGCTGCAGGAGCGGGCTGGCTTGCAGCATGACCTCTCTTTCCCTTGCTTTTCAGGGATTGTGAAAGTTTGGGATGCAGTATCCCACTCCATTGGATGTCAAGTCAGACCGAACAAGGTGGGCTTTGCAGTCTCGTCCTCCCCTCGTAGCCTGCTCCTTCCAGGAGCTGCCACCCCACAGCCCGCCTCCTCAAGCAGAAGAAACACCCCAGAGGGGTGTTTCAGGGGGTCGCAATCCCTGGGCTGGGCACGGTCTTCGCTATTAACTGGGAGCTACCCATGGCAGACTTTGGGCTCCTTGATGTAAAGAAGCCCATCTTCCAGCTTTCAGAACACTTTGCCAGAATTCACGGGCTCCCATATAAGAAAGAAACTTTTCCCGGTGAGAAGACAGATGAATGGCAGGGCTCCCCTCACTTTAGGCTGCCTGCTCAGCTGCTGCTGCCAGGAGGGCAGCGGAGCGCTTACACAGCTCCTCCAGAACATCCTCAGAAAGGCCTGAGCTCCTCACAAGCCAAGGCCCAGCAATGCCTTGCACCTCCCTCCAGACAGCAGCTCCTGGAAATGTCCCTGTCCGTGCTGTTGGCACCCTGATGGCTGCATTGGTGCTTGACTTCTCCTCTTGGCAGCTGGCGCAGCTACAGGTGCAGGCCAGCAGCAGGGCGTCAGTGCTGGAGGGCCCAGCAGCTGCCCAGATGGGACTGCCCTCCTCTGCAGGCCTGTCCAACTTACTTTGCTTCTTTTCCCTTAGGTGTACCTCCAGCTGGTGTCCTGAATTATGCCTGGCTGTCCTTGCACACCAGCATTCCTAGGGACACCGTGCAGCGCTGCATTCAGGAGACCCTGCTCTTTCTGTCCTACACCCTCTCCGAGAAGCAGGGTGTGGATTTCATCTTCAAGGGCATCGGCTGTCTGGTCTTCCGCAAGAGCAAAGTCCAAATGCACTTTTCCACGGGCTTTGTTCAAGGCCTGAATAGCGACGGCCAGCTGCCGAAATCTTGCCTCACTCTCAGTTTCTCACTGCACCAGCACAGCCCAGGGCTCCTGGGAAATGTCCCAAGAGGCCGTTGGGAGGGACTTCTCCTTCTGGGTCAGACGCGTCTCCTGATGAGGCACAGGAGTCTGGCCCCTGCACAAAGCCAGGCAGTGATTTGCCGGGTGCAGGCACTCGCTGGGCAGCTTGTGCTGCTTGTAAGGAGGGGTGACCGCTACGCACTGCCAGCCCTGCCTGTGGGCTGCTTTCTGCCTGAGCAGCCGCGATGCCTTCGTTGGCAAGGGCATCGCTTCCTGGCCATGGTCTCACCCACGACTGTCTCTCCTGCAGAGGTTAGGGACAATGGATTCGGCCACACTGGAGAGAAAAGGCATTGCCCCACATCCCACGTCTGGAGGCGTCATCATCTTTCCCAGCTGAGCGTGTTGCTTCTGCAGCCCGTGGCTGAGCCTTTTGGCAGCTTTTCAGTTCCTCTCAGGAAGATCAGCAGTGCTGGGGCTTGCCCGCTGCTCAGGGAGGAGCTGGAGGGAGACTTCTCCAAGCACTGGTTCCTCCTCCACTCCACACCGATTCTTGCTTGTTTTGGAAGAGGGGCCATTCTCTTTGTGTACCAAGGGGAATGTCTATTGCCTGCCCAGCCCGCAGCAAGCCCCTCTCAGATGCTGGCACCAAGACCAGCGCCCTACAGCCCTTGGCTGCGGTGCCCCGGAGTCACACTGCCTTGGTCTTGGTTCCAGAATTGGGCTCTGCATACCTCGGGGAAGAGCTGCAGAGGAAGGGCCTCTTCAAGCACCCAAGGGGCGTGCTTTGAAAAAGCAGAGAGATGCAACATTGGAGGGAGAGTCTACCAGAACAGGTAACGTGAGAGCGGGCTCTTGGGAGTGACAGCCCCTGGGAGACCTCTCTGCCCTTCCCTTCTGAATGCCCTCCTGAGGGCAAGGGGTACGGAGGCGAGGCTGGAAGGCCGTGCCCTGCAAAGGATGAGGCCGATCTGACCCCAATTCCCTGCGGCAGTAGCTCTGCTGGGCCTTGGTAGGGACCATGACGGCAGAGCAACCCAGAGCTTCCCGTAGCATTCGGCAGTGCTTAGGTCTCTTGCGTACTGGCCCCCTGCAGCTCCTGTCCACTGAAAACCCTGCTGTGGGCTGGATGTGCCCAAAGGGAGAACGTGGGGCTACGATGGCAGCAGAGAGTGCCAGCACTCCCATCCCCACCTGTGAAATGCCAGTGGCCAAGGAGACTCCCTTCTAGGCCAAGCCTTCTCCCAGCTTGCTCTGCTTTTTAGAAATAGCACCCGACCAAGCAGGGAGGCTCATTCCCTGCCAACTTGCGTGGCCACCAAGGAGCAGCTCGACCGTCTCCTCCTTACAGTGATGCCTCCTGCTATTAAGAGCAGGCTGCTCACGCGCCAGAGTGACTCTCCAGCCAGCCTCTCCAGGGTGACGGGGGAGTCTAAGCTGGGCCAGGCTGCCGCGGGAAAAGAGCCTTCTCCCAGGTGAGGCTGGGGGGCAGCTGGAGGAGGCAGCCCCTGCGCTCTTGTCCTTGAGTCAGCGAGCGGCTTGCCTTGGACACGGGGACTTGGCCAACTCCACAGGGGTCCCGACACATGTCCCACCCACTGCCCTTTCCTTGCTGGGCAGCCGGTTGCTGAGCAAAAGCTGTAGCAGCAAATCCTCCTCTTGTGTGCTTGCAGACTGCCAACAGTGTGTCAGGAAAGCTCCTCGAGGATGGCAGAAGAGGGCAAGGGCAAGCGCTGTGCTGCGGCCTGGCCCCAGACTCAAGCCCCTGCCTGGGAGGGTCAGCGGAGAGCAGGACAGATCCCCACGTGGATCTGTTTACTCATTGCCGAGTTCTTACATGGGTTGCCTATATGTCAGGGCTCTCACGTGCGAGGACTTTGGGCTGCCTGCGCAGCTGCTGCTGCCGGGAGGGCAGCGGAGCGCTTACACAGCTCCTCCAGAACATCCTCAGAAAGGCCTGAGCTCCTCACAAGCCAAGGCCCAGCAATGCCTTGCACCTCCCTCCAGACAGCAGCTCCTGGAAACGTCCCTGTCCGTGCTGTTGGCACCCTGATGGCTGCGTTGGCGGTTGACTTGTGCTCGGGGTAGCTGGCGCAGCTACAGGTGCAGGCCGGCATCAGGGCATCAGATGCTGTGGCTGAGCAGGTCTGCAGGGCCCAGCAGCTGCCCAGACGGGACTGCCCTCCTTGCAGGCCCATCTACTCTATGTTACTCCTTGCTTCTTTAGCAGGAATTCTGTTTGAGGAGCAGGAGTTTCGAAAGCTCCCTGCTGAAATAAGGAGCTGTGTAATGCTTGGCTAGACACTATGAAATTCTTTTGCTTAATGTAACAAAAAAGAGAGCCCCCTCCCCTTCCCTCTTTCTGCATCTCAGTTGCCTCTTTTGTTCAAAGACACTGTTGCAAAGCTCATGTAACCACCTCCTGATAAGTTGCTAAACTAGTGTATCAACATCCTGCCTTCCTGTCTCACGCTGGGCCAACATGACCAAATCAAGAAAAGAAGTTGAACCACAACGCCGAGGAAGACTACGGCCTTCATCTTCACGACCACCAGAGGGACAGAGACGACCCCCTAGCAACAGTGCGCGCAGTCGCAGAACATACCCAGACGTGCTGCGTAATCCCGGAATTACCAAGATATAAAAAGGGACCCTGGCTTTTTTTTACCAATTACCAAGATATAAAAAGGGACCCCAAGATATAAAAAGGGTGAGGCGCGTGCCGTTGGCGGAGCCGAGACTCCCCGGCCGCCCAGCGCTGTTTTGCTTGCTGTTTGCTTACTCAATAAATTCCTTTCTATGATTAATAAAATGCTCTCTGAAAATTAATTAAGGGGGCAACTTATAACATTGACTTCATCTTGAAGGACACTGGCTGGCTGCTCCTCTGCAACAAGTCCAAATGCAGTTTTCAATAGCCTGGAAAATCACTGGGCTGAGGTGCACTGCCTCTGTCTTGTTTCCAGGATTGCGCTCTACACACATTTCTTATTTCATTTCAAGATTTAATAAATCAGGCTACGACTTGCTTGCCATCACGGAGACGTGGTGGGACCAGTCTCATGACTGGAGTGCTGCAATGCCTGGCTATAAGCTCTATAGAAGGGACAGGCAGCATAGAAGGGGTGGTGGTGTGGCTCTCTATATTAGAGAGTCTTTCGAGGTTGTAGAACTCGAGGTTGGGAATGACAAGGTCGAGTCCCTTTGGGTTAGGATCGGCAGGGACAACAAGGCTAGTGTCCTGGTCGGGGTCTGCTATAGACCGCCGAACCAGGATGAGGAGACGGATGAGGAATTCTACAGGCAGCTGACAGAGGTTGCAAAATCATCAGCTCTTGTACTCGTGGGGGACTTCAACTTCCCTGACATATCCTGGAAGCACAACACAGCCCTGAGAAAGCAGTCTAGGAGGTTTCTGGAGAGCGTGGAAGATAGCTTCCTGACGCAGCTGGTTAGTGAACCTACCAGGGGTGGTGCCCCGCTAGACCTTCTCTTCACAAACAGAGAAGGACTGGTGGAGGATGTGATCGTCGGGAGCTGTCTTGGGCAGAGTGACCATGCAATGGTGGAGTTCACTATTCTTGGCAAGGCCAGGAAGGGGACCAGTAAAACCGCTGTATTGGACTTTCGGAGGGCTGACTTTGAGCTGCTCAGGACACTAGTTGGTGGAGTCCCTTGGGAGGTGGTTCTGAAGGGCAGAGGGGTCCAGGAAGTCTGGGCGCTCTTCAAGAGGGAAGTCTTAATGGCGCAGGAACGGTCTGTCCCCACGTGCCCAAAGACAAGCTGGCGGGGAAGAAGACCAGCCTGGCTCAACAGAGAATTGTGGCTTGATCTTAGGAGGAAAAAGAGGGTTTATAAGCTTTGGAAAAGTGGGCAGGCCACTAAGGAGGACTTTAAAGAAGTAGCGAGGCTGTGCAGGGACAAAATTAGGAAGGCCAAAGCTCATCTGGAGCTCAATCTGGCTACTGCCGTTAAAGATAACAAAAAACATTTCTATAAATACATCAACACAAAAAGGAGGACTAAGGAGAATCTCCATCCTTTACTGGATGCGGGGGGAAACTTAGTTACAAGAGATGAGGAAAAGGCGGAGGTGCTCAATGCCTTCTTTGCCTCAGTCTTTAGCGGCAATACTGGTTGTTCTCTGGATACCCAGTACCCTGAGCTGGTGGAAGGGGATGGGGAGCAGGATGCGGCCCTCATTATCCATGAAGAACTGGTTGGTGACCTGCTACGGCACTTGGATGTGCACAAGTTGATGGGGCCGGATGGGATCCACCCGAGGGTACTGAGAGAACTGGCAGAGGAGCTGGCCAAGCCACTATCCATCATTTATCAGCAGTCCTGGCTATCGGGGGAGGTCCCAGTCGACTGGCAGCTAGCAAATGTGACGCCCATCTACAAGAGGGGCCGGAGGGCAGACCCGGGAAACTACAGGCCTGTCAGTTTGACCTCAGTGCCAGGGAAGCACATGGAGCAGATCCTCTTGAGAGTCATCAAGCAGCACTTGCAGGGCAAGCAGGCGATCAGGCCCAGTCAGCATGGCTTTATGAAAGGCAGGTCATGCCTGACGAACCTGATCTCCTTCTATGACAGAGTGACGTGCTGGGTGGATGAGGGAAAGGCTGTGGATGTGGTCTACCTTGACTTCAGCAAGGCTTTTGACACCGTCTCCCACAGCATTCTCCTCGAGAAACTGGCTGCTCTTGGCTTGGACTGGCGCACCCTTCGTTGGGTTAGAAACTGGCTGGATAGCCGGGCCCAAAGAGTCGTGGTGAATGGAGCCAAGTCCAGTTGGAGGCCAGTCACTAGTGGCGTCCCCCAGGGCTCGGTGCTGGGGCCAGTCCTCTTTAATATCTTCATCAATGATCTGGACGAGGGCATCGAGTGCACCCTCAGTAAGTTCGCAGATGACACCAAGTTAGGTGCGTGTGTCGATCTGCTTGAGGGTAGGAAGGCTCTGCAGGAGGATCTGGATAGGCTGCACCGATGGGCTGAGGTCAACTGCATGAAGTTCAACAAGGCCAAGTGCCGGGTCCTGCACCTGGGGCGCAATAACCCCAAGCAGAGCTACAGGCTGGGAGAGGAATGGTTGGAAAGCTGCCAGGCAGAGAAGGACCTGGGAGTGATGGTGGATAGTCGGCTGAATATGAGCCAGCAGTGTGCTCAGGTGGCCAAGAAGGCCAACAGCATCCTGGCTTGTATCAGGAACAGCGTGACCAGCAGGGCTAGGGAGGTGATCGTCCCCCTGTACTCGGCTCTGGTGAGGCCGCACCTCGAGTACTGTGTTCAGTTTTGGGCCCCTCGCTACAAGAAGGACATCAAGGTGCTTGAGCGGGTGCAGAGAAGGGCGACGAAGCTGGTGAGGGGCCTGGAGAACAAGTCCTACGAGGAGCGGCTGAGGGAGCTGGGCTTGTTCAGCCTGGAGAAGAGGAGGCTCAGGGGTGACCTTATTGCTCTTTATAGGTACCTCAAGGGAGGCTGTAGCGAGGTGGGGGTTGGCCTGTTCTCCCACGTGCCTGGTGACAGGACGAGGGGGAATGGGCTTAAGTTGAGCCAGGGGAGTTTTAGGTTAGATGTTAGGAAGAACTTCTTCACTGAAAGGGTTGTGAGGCACTGGAACAGGCTGCCCAGTGGTGGAGTCACCATCCCTGGAAGTCTTCAAAAGACGTTTAGATGTAGAGCTTAGGGATATGGTTTAGTGGGGACTGTTAGCGTTAGGTTGGAGGTTGGACTCGATGACCTTGAGGTCTCTTCAAACCTAGAAAATCTGTGATTCTGTGATTCTGTGAAATAAATAAATGGCTGTTCTGCACTTTTCTTTCCACACCCGAATGGATCACTGTGCACGCTCCGCGGGGCCTGCTCGATGTTTGTACGGGCCAGAAATGAGAGAGCTTCATTCTCGCTACTGGGTTGCTCAGCTTGCTGGCGGCCCTACAGGAAAGATGCTCCCTGAGTGCACAGAGAGAGAGAGAAAAGCTGCTCCCCGACAGGGCAGCTCCTGACCCTTCCTCTGACAGCCCTGGCGGCCATTTGGCAGTTCTGCCTGCCCCCCGCGCCACAAGCTGGCTGAGGCCTTGGCCTGTCCGCAGCATGGCTGTCAGTGATGGTGGGCGGCACCTAGAGCCAAGAGGCCTTTCCTTTTCTTCGTGCTGAAGGAAACGTGCTCTCTGGAGAGACAGTGCCTCTTTGCTCCAAGTCTTGCAGGGTTGCCTCTCACTTTGTGGGCCCTGTTTTTCGTCAGCATTTGTGAGGGGCTTCTGCATCCCCTCCGCTCACTTGTTGCGGCCAGGGCTTCCCCCCAGGATGTCTGGGCAAGGCCCATGCCGCTGGGCAGGCTCTGGGTGGGCCTCGTCCCCTGCAGGGGCAGGCGTCTGCCGCTGAGCCCACAGCCCAGGAGCGGCTCCTGCACTCGCGGCTGCCCCTGCCCGGGCTGCTGCCACTGCTTCTGGAACCTTCCTGCAGCCTCTGGCAGCTGGCGCCTGCTTGGTGGCCTCACGTTGGGCCTGGCAGCCTGGGATCTGCCCCTTGCTGCTCTGGCAATACGCACAAAAGAAGAGCCCAGCTCCAGCAGAAGGACGGGATCCGTTCTGCCTGGCGCTTGTGGTGCTTTATTTTTCTTTTTTTTTTTTTTTTCCCCACTCTTTACACACATCATCTTCAAACAGTTCAAAATTGCACTGAGCTATCAAGAAAGTGTAATTTTTATCCTCAGAAAGCACACATCTTGTATCCTGAATTGTAAAGTCAATAGATACAGCAGTTTTTAAATCAGTTTTACATGTATGGACACCTGCGCAGGAAACTTTGAACATATGCAGGCTCACCTTTTAATTGCATTATTCTATAGGATACATGGTGCATAGCTCAAGATAAGTTTCGGTTTAATAGAATTTGCCTAAGTTTATGGTAAAGTAAAATTTTGCTCAATTCTTTTTATAATGCATGAGCAGTTAAACACGGTACAGAAATATTGGTAGTCCCATCAGCTGCTTGCAAAGACTGTTTCAGTACATTAAAAGGCAACGATCTTTTTGCAGCATTGTCTGTTTTTCACGTAGTGAGACGTCACAGCGACCAGCTTTCACCATCAGTTTTCAGTAACCGTGCGATTTCCCATTTGCTACTGTAGTTAGGTACAGCACTTGAGTGTCCCGATTTATTGTGGACCTCTTGCTCTACTCGTCACCCAGCCTTCTAATGTTACCTTAATTTCTCATCCTTCACTTGTTTTTCAGGCTTTGCCGAAGAACAAGCAGAGACCATTGTATCGGCATTAATCACCCAGTCGAATGTCAGTTTAGACACAGTCCATAAGGATATGGTTACCCAGGCTCAGCAGGTAAGAACTTATTTATGGTGTGTGTAAATACGCAGCACTGTATAAGCATAACGGCACATGCTTGCATATTTCAAGGACAAGTGCAACTCTCTCTAGTACTATAAAGACCTTACTGAGCTAGGTTTCAAGGTGATGCTAAGAACACCTTACACCTTTCATCTCACAGAAGTGCTTTCCAAGCGCAGCCACGATGTATAGGTTTAATACAAAGCTTGCTGCTTTAGCTGCCGAGAAGCTCTCAGGTAAAGGCGAGTTTTTAACGGCTTTGCAAAAGGTCCCGGCAGAAGAGGAATGCAAGGAGTTCCTGAGAGATAACAAAGCCACCTAAAACAGCAGAAAATGGTCAATGTTTTTACTGAACATTAGTGAAGATGCTGATTCTGTTCACAGATCTCCTGTGTTTTCCTGTTTTCTTGTTCATCAGATGAAAACTGTTATTAAAACTCTAAGTATCTTACTCCTGCATTTCAGTCTCTAAGGCTACATGTGCTGTAAACACAGAGCGTGGCTGGGCTGTGGTTCCCAGACACCACCCCATGGTTATCCAGAGACCTAAAACTTGCTGCAGCCCCGTGGCAGCTATCAGTCTCCTGATCTGGGCACACCCTAATGGAAAGTATAGGGCCAGCAACTGTTCCCACAAGGTAGGCTTGGCAGAGGCACCACGTTTTAGAAAGAGGAGATTTGAGCCATCGAGATGTCATCTGTGGCATCTGTGACATTCGGAAGGGAAGGGCAGAGAGGTGTCCCAGGGGCTGTCACTGCCAAGAGCCCAGGACATGGGCACTGGCTCCCTCGGCCACCAGGGCTGTGCTGCAGGAGCGGGCTGGCTTGCAGCATGACCTCTCTTTCCCTTGCTTTTCAGGGATTGTGAAAGTTTGGGATGCAGTATCCCACTCCATTGGATGTCAAGTCAGACCGAACAAGGTGGGCTTTGCAGTCTCGTCCTCCCCTCGTAGCCTGCTCCTTCCAGGAGCTGCCACCCCACAGCCCTCCTCTGAATTCCTGGGGCACTGTCCTGTTCCTATCAGTGGTGTCAGCTGCCAGCACCAAGCGCCCTCCTGTTGCTGGCAGCTGGGCGCTGCTACTCCCACTCTTCTGCGATGAAGCTGCAGCACAAAGCACTGCACAGAGCCCAAAGCGCCTGTCTCCTGATGTGGGTGGGCCGTGGCTGGTGTGCCGGGGCTTGTGCGAGGTCATGGATGCCTGTGGGAGACAGAGAGGTGTAGGTTAGTGCCTGAGCAGGTGATGGGCAAGCCCCTGCCTTCCCCCCACACCACCACCAAGGCCTTTCCCCCAAGAGGAGGGGTGGCCCAGGACCAGCCAGCCCCCCTGCGCGTACCGAGCCCTTGCTCCTGCTCGCTGCTCTGAACAGGCCCGTCCAAAAGTCCCCGGGACGACTCTTGTTTCTGGCACGTTGCTGGCTCGTCTGCTGGTGTAGCTTTGGTGCAGGAGGACTGCGCTTGGCCTCCCTGCTCGGCGGCAACCTGCATGGGGAGAGCAAGAGCACAGGCAGGTGATGGAAGGGATGTCAGCCCTTGTGCCTGGGGCGTCTGGGAATGGAGAGCAGCAGGCAGCTCCCTAGCACGCACACCCCACGCACTGCTTCTGCCTCGGGCTGCCCTCGGTGCCTGGAGACCACCACACGTGCTGGGCTCACCTGGTGCCCAGGAACCGTAGCCAAGGCAGTAGCCACTGCTCCGGTTTCGTCAACTGCTGCTGGGCTGAGATCTGTCATGTCTTCCCTGAGAGGCTCTGTAGTCAAAGGGGAAGACACTTCTCCTTCTTGTAGTGCTGCTGCTCCAACAAGAGGGGCTTTGCTGGCCTCCCCCACAGGGCCTCTGGCCAAGGCAGAGGCTGAAGATGTACGGTCAACAGGCTCTGGGGTGGGAGGAGGCACCCTGGCCCATGCGGCCAAGGGAGCAGTGGGTGCCTTGCTGGTGGCTCCCTGCATGATGGCTACAGAATGGAGTAGCACTGCAGCGACAACGATCTCGGCTGTTTCATCCAGCTCTTCCGCAGAGACACTGCAGGCGTGTCGTGCACGTCCCTGGCTCTCAACCACCACTGCAGTGCTGTGCTCACTGGGGCTGGGACATGCTGATGGCTTTGCCTCCTGACCTCCAGGTGTCTGGGGAGGCGCTCTGTACCCCTCATCTTCGCAAGCAGGGGCTGATGGAGGACTTGCTGGCGTCCTCTCTGCTGGTGCTGGTGCTGTGAGAGGCGTGCCGTGCCTCTCTTCCCCGGGACCTTCTGCCAGGGCAGCAGCTGACAGTGCAGTGTCCGTGGGCTCTGATGAGCCAAGAGAGGCGCTTGTTGGGTTTTCTGCTTCTTCTGCTGCGGCCTCCCTGTCCACGGTGCTGGATGAGCCGCCTTCTTCCGGGGGAAAAGCCGCTGGTTCCTGGAAGAGTCTGGCGAACCTGGGGTTGATCCAGGAGTTGAAGATGACAATCTCTTCCTCTTTGTCCCATCCCACAGAACCGCTTTCTTTCCTGCCTCGGCCCTGGCTTGTCCCCTCCTTGCTGCTCCCCTGCCTGGGTTTGACGTTTTGCGCTCTCTCTTGCTCTTGCTTTTCAACCCTGCCTGGGCTGGCTGGTGCATGGTCTCTGCTGGCAGTTGTTTTTCCTGCACCTCCCCGACGATCGAACGCTGGCAGAGCAGCGGTCCACCTGCTCTCCATGTCAGTCTGGATGCCGGCTGATCTTGTTGCTGTCACTGGGCACCCCATGCGTGCCGGGTCCCCCAGTGCTGCCGGTCGTTGGCCTTGTTCCCGCATTTTAGCCATCGTCTTTGACATGACTTCAGACACAACAGACTGTGCTGTGTCCTGCAGCGCCGTGAAAGAGTCGGTGGGGCTGTGTGGGGCCCCACAGACTTACTTATACTTGAGTAGTTTCATCAGGTGGTATCATAGAATCATAGAATATCCCAGCTGGAAGGGACCCATAAGGATCATTGAGTTCAGCTCCTGGCGCCACACAGGTCTACCCAGAATTTTAGACCATGTGACTAAGTGCACAGTCCAAATGCTTCTTAAATTCAGATGGGCTTGGTGCAGTGACTACTTCCCTGGCAAGCGTGGTCCAGTGAGCAACCACCCTCTTGGTGAAGAACCTCTTCCTGTGTCTAGCCTAAACCTCCCCTGCCTCAGCTTGACACCATTCCCACAGGTCCTATCACTGGTGATTAAGCAGCATAGGTGGATGCCTGCCCCTGCACTCCCCTTTGCGAGGAAGTTGTAGACTGTGATGAGGTCTCCCCTTGGCCTCCTCTTCTCCAGGCTGAACAGGCCAAGTGACCTCAGCCGCTCGTCACACGTCTTCCCCTCTAGTCCCTTCACCATCTCTGTAGTCCTCCTCTGGACCCTCTCCAACAGTTTTACATCCTTTTTGTACTGTGGTGCCCAGAACTGCACACAGTACTCGAGGTGAGGCCGCACCAGCGCAGAGTAGAGCGGGATGATCACTTCCCTCGACCAACTAGCGATGCCGTGCTTGATGCACCCCGGGATACAGTTGGCCCTCTTGGCTGCCAGGACACACTGCTGGCTCATATTCAACTTGCTGTCAGCCACAAGCCCCGGATCCCCCTCTGCAGAGCTGCTCTCCAGCGTCTCATCGCCCAGGCTGTACGTATAGCCAGGGTTGCCCCGTCCCAGGTGCAGGACCCGGCACTTGCTCTTGTTAAACTTCATGCGGTTGGTGATCGCCCAGCTCTCCAGTCTGCCCAGATCTCTCTGCAAGGCCTTTCCACCCTCAGCCGAGTCTACAACTCCTCCAAGTTTGGTGTTTCCGGCAAATTTGCTCAAAACACCTTCTAGTCCTACATCCAAATCGTTTATAAAGACATTGAAGAGGACTGGTCCTAAAATGGAGCCTTGAGGAACCCCACTGGTGACCATCCGCCAGCCTGATGTGACCCCATTTACCACAACTCTTTGAGCCCTGCCTGTCAGCCAATTGCTCACCCATCCTATGATGTTTTGGTTTAGCCGTATGCTGGACATTTTGTCCAGTAGGATCCTATGGGAAACCGTGTCAAAAGCATTGCTGAAGTCCAAAAAGATCACATCAGCTGGCTTCCCTTCATTGACTAGATATCTTATCATAAAAGGAAATCACATTTGTTAGGCAGAACCTACCCCTCGTGAACCCATATTGGCTGGCACCAATGACTGCACTGTGACATTCAGAAGGGAAGGGCAGAGAGGTGTCCCAGGGGCTGTCACTGCCAAGAGCCCAGGACATGGGCACTGGCTCCCTCGGCCACCAGGGCTGTGCTGCAGGAGCGGGCTGGCTTGCAGCATGACCTCTCTTTCCCTTGCTTTTCAGGGATTGTGAAAGTTTGGGATGCAGTATCCCACTCCATTGGATGTCAAGTCAGACCGAACAAGGTGGGCTTTGCAGCCTCGTCCTCCCCTCGTAGCCTGCTCCTTCCAGGAGCTGCCACCCCACAGCCCGCCTCCTCAAGCAGAAGAAACACCCCAGAGGGGTGTTTCAGGGGGTCGCAATCCCTGGGCTGGGCACGGTCTTCGCTATTAACTGGGAGCTACCCATGGCAGACTTTGGGCTCCTTGATGTAAAGAAGCCCATCTTCCAGCTTTCAGAACACTTTGCCAGAATTCACGGGCTCCCATATAAGAAAGAAACTTTTCCCGGTGAGAAGACAGATGAATGGCAGGGCTCCCCTCACTTTAGGCTGCCTGCTCAGCTGCTGCTGCCAGGAGGGCAGCGGAGCGCTTACACAGCTCCTCCAGAACATCCTCAGAAAGGCCTGAGCTCCTCACAAGCCAAGGCCCAGCAATGCCTTGCACCTCCCTCCAGACAGCAGCTCCTGGAAACGTCCCTGTCCGTGCTGTTGGCACCCTGATGGCTGCGTTGGCGGTTGACTTGCGCTCGGGGTAGCTGGCGCAGCTGCAGGTGCAGGCCGGCATCAGGGCATCAGATGCTGTGGCTGAGCAGGAATGCAGGGCCCAGCAGCTGCCCAGACGGGACTGCCCTCCTTGCAGGCCCATCTACTCTATGTTACTCCTTGCTTCTTTTCCTTAGGTGCACCTCCGATAGGTGTCCTGAGTTATGCCTGGCTGTCCTTGCACGCCGGCATTCCGCAAGACACTGTGCAGCGCTGCAATCCAGAGACCCTGCTCTTTCTGTCCTATGCCCTAGCCCAAAAGCAGGGTGTTGTCTTCATCTTGAAGGATACTAGCTGGCTGCTCCTCTGCAACAAGTCCAAATGCAGTTTTCCACAGCCTGGAAAATCACTGGGCTGAGGCGCACTGCCTCTGTCTTTCTTCCAGGATTGCGCTCTACACACATTTCTTATTTCATTTCATTAAGATGTAATATTTATCTTTATTTCATTAAGATTTATCTTTATTTCATTAAGATTTAATAAATAAATAAATGGCTGTTCTGCACTTTTCTTTCCACACCCGAATGGATCACTGTGCATGCTCCGCGGGGCCTGCTCTACGTTTGTACTGGCCAGAAATGAGAGAGCTTCATTCTCGCTACCGGGTTGCTCAGCTCGCTGGCGGCCCTACAGGAAAGATGCTCCCTGAGTGCACAGAGAGAGAGAGAGAAAAGCTGCTCCCCGACAGGGCAGCTCCTGACCCTTCCTCTGACAGCCCTGGCAGCCATTTGGCAGTTCTGCCTGCCCCCCGCGCCACAAGCTGGCTGAGGCCTTGGCCTGTCCGCAGCACGGCTGTCAGTGATGGTGGGCGGCACCTAGAGCCAAGAGGCCTTTCCTTTTCTTTGTGCTGAAGGAAACGTGCTCTCTGGAGAGACAGTGCCTCTTTGCTCCAAGTCTTGCAGGGTTGCCTCTCACTTTGTGGGCCCTGTTTTTCGTCAGCATTTGTGAGGGGCTTCTGCATCCCCCCCGCTCACTTGTTGCGGCCAGGGCTTCCCCCCAGGATGTCTGGGCAAGGCCCATGCCGCTGGGCAGGCTCTGGGTGGGCCTCGTCCCCTGCAGGGGCAGGCATCTGGCATCTGCCACTGAGCCCACAGCCCAGGAGCGGCTCCTGCACTCGCGGCTGCCCCTGCCCGGGCTGCTGCCACTGCTTCTGGAACCTTCCTGCAGCCTCTGGCAGCTGGCGCCTGCTTGGCGGTGGCTCGTTGGGCCTGGCAGCCCGGGATCTGCCCCTTGCTGCTCTGGCAATACGCACAAAAGAAGAGCCCAGCTCCAGCAGAAGGACGGGATCCGTTCTGCCTGGCGCTTGTGGTGCTTTTTTTTTTTTTTTTTTTTTTTTTTTCCCCACTCTTTACAAACATCATCTTCAAACAGGTCAAAATTGCACTAAGCTATCAAGAAAGTGTAATTTTTATCCTCAGAAAGCACACATCTTGTAGCCTGAATTGTAAAGTCAATAGATACAGCAGTTTTTAAATCAGTTTTACATGTATGGACACCTGCGCAGGAAACTTTGAACATATGCAGGCTCACCTTTTAATTGCATTATTCTATAGGATACATGGTGCATAGCTCAAGATAAGTTTCGGTTTAATAGAATTTGCCTAAGTTTATGGTAAAGTAAAATTTTGCTCAATTCTTTTTATAATGCATGAGCAGTTAAACACGGTACAGAAATATTGGTAGTCCCATCAGCTGCTTGCAAAGACTGTTTCAGTATATTAAAAGGTAACGATCTTTTTGCAGCATTGTCTGTTTTTCACGTAGTGAGACGTCACAGCGACCAGCTTTCACCATCAGTTTTCAGTAACTGTGCGATTTCCCATTTGCTACTGTAGTTAGGTACAGCACTTGAGTGTCCCGATTTATTGTGGACCTCTTGCTCTACTCGTCACCCAGCCTTCTAATGTTACCTTAATTTCTCATCCTTCACTTGTTTTTCAGGCTTTGCCGAAGAACAAGCAGAGACCATTGTATCGGCATTAATCACCCAGTCGAATGTCAGTTTAGACACAGTCCATAAGGATATGGTTACCCAGGCTCAGCAGGTAAGAACTTATTTATGGTGTGTGTAAATACGCAGCACTGTATAAGCATAACGGCACATGCTTGCATATTTCAAGGACAAGTGCAACTCTCTCTAGTACTATAAAGACCTTACTGAGCTAGGTTTCAAGGTGATGCTAAGAACACCTTACACCTTTCATCTCACAGAAGTGCTTTCCAAGCGCAGCCACGATGTATAGGTTTAATACAAAGCTTGCTGCTTTAGCTGCCGAGAAGCTCTCAGGTAAAGGCGAGTTTTTAACGGCTTTGCAAAAGGTCCCGGCAGAAGAGGAATGCAAGGAGTTCCTGAGAGATAACAAAGCCACCTAAAACAGCAGAAAATGGTCAATGTTTTTACTGAACATTAGTGAAGATGCTGATTCTGTTCACAGATCTCCTGTGTTTTCCTGTTTTCTTGTTCATCAGATGAAAACTGTTATTAAAACTCTAAGTATCTTACTCCTGCATTTCAGTCTCTAAGGCTACATGTGCTGTAAACACAGAGCGTGGCTGGGCTGCGGTTCCCAGACACCACCCCATGGTTATCCAGAGACCTAAAACTTGCTGCAGCCCCGTGGCAGCTATCAGTCTCCTGATCTGGGCACACCCTAATGGAAAGTATAGGGCCAGCAACTGTTCCCACAAGGTAGGCTTGGCAGAGGCACCACATTTTAGAAAGAGGAGATTTGAGCCATCGAGATGTCATCTGTGGCATCTGTGACATTCGGAAGGGAAGGGCAGAGAGGTGTCCCAGGGGCTGTCACTGCCAAGAGCCCAGGACATGGGCACCAGCTCCCTCGGCCACCAGGGCTGTGCTGCAGGAGCGGGCTGGCTTGCAGCATGACCTCTCTTTCCCTTGCTTTTCAGGGATTGTGAAAGTTTGGGATGCAGTATCCCACTCCATTGGATGTCAAGTCAGACCGAACAAGGTGGGCTTTGCAGTCTCGTCCTCCCCTCGTAGCCTGCTCCTTCCAGGAGCTGCCACCCCACAGCCCTCCTCTGAATTCCTGGGGCACTGTCCTCTTCCTATCAGTGATGTCAGCTGCCAGCACCGAGCGCCCTCCTGTTGCTGGCAGCTGGGCGCTGCTACTCCCACTCTTCTGCGATGAAGCTGCAGCACAAAGCACTGCACAGAGCCCAAAGCGCCTGTCTCCTGATGTGGGTGGGCCGGGGCTGGCGTGCCGGGGCTTGTGCGAGGTCATGGATGCCTGTGGGAGACAGAGAGGTGTAGGTTAGTGCCTGAGCAGGTGATGGGCAAGCCCCTGCCTTCCCCCCACACCACCACCAAGGCCTTTCCCCCAAGAGGAGGGGTGGCCCAGGACCAGCCAGCCCCCCTGCGCGTACCGAGCCCTTGCTCCTGCTCGCTGCTCTGAACAGGCCCGTCCAAAAGTCCCCGGGACGACTCTTGTTTCTGGCACGTTGCTGGCTCATCTGCTGGTGTAGCTTTGGTGCAGGAGGACTGCGCTTGGCCTCCCTGCTCGGCGGCAACCTGCATGGGGAGAGCAAGAGCACAGGCAGGTGATGGAAGGGATGTCAGCCCTTGTGCCTGGGGCGTCTGGGAATGGAGAGCAGCAGGCAGCTCCCCAGCACGCACACCCCACGCACTGCTTCTGCCTCGGGCTGCCCTCGGTGCCTGGAGACCACCACACGTGCTGGGCTCACCTGGTGCCCAGGAACCGTAGCCAAGGCAGTAGCCACTGCTCCGGTTTCGTCAACTGCTGCTGGGCTGAGATCTGTCATGTCTTCCCTGAGAGGCTCTGTAGTCAAAGGGGAAGACACTTCTCCTTCTTGTAGTGCTGCTGCTCCAACAAGAGGGGCTTTGCTGGCCTCCCCCACAGGGCCTCTGGCCAAGGCAGAGGCTGAAGATGTACGGTCAACAGGCTCTGGGGTGGGAGGAGGCACCCTGGCCCATGCGGCCAAGGGAGCAGTGGGTGCCTTGCTGGTGGCTCCCTGCATGATGGCTACAGAATGGAGTAGCACTGCAGCGACAACGATCTCGGCTGTTTCATCCAGCTCTTCCGCAGAGACACTGCAGGCGTGTCGTGCACGTCCCTGGCTCTCAACCACCACTGCAGTGCTGTGCTCACTGGGGCTGGGACATGCTGATGGCTTTGCCTCCTGACCTCCAGGTGTCTGGGGAGGCGCTCTGTACCCCTCATCTTCGCAAGCAGGGGCTGATGGAGGACTTGCTGGCGTCCTCTCTGCTGGTGCTGGTGCTGTGAGAGGCGTGCCGTGCCTCTCTTCCCCGGGACCTTCTGCCAGGGCAGCAGCTGAGAGTTCAGTGTCCGTGGGCTCTGATGAGCCAAGAGAGGCGCTTGTTGGGTTTTCTGCTTCTTCTGCTGCGGCCTCCCTGTCCACGGTGCTGGATGAGCTGCCTTCTTCCGGGGGAAAAGCCGCTGGTTCCTGGAAGAGTCTGGCGAACCTGGGGTTGATCCAGGAGTTGAAGATGACAATCTCTTCCTCTTTGTCCCATCCCACAGAACCGCTTTCTTTCCTGCCTCGGCCCTGGCTTGTCCCCTCCTTGCTGCTCCCCTGCCTGGGTTTGACGTTTTGCGCTCTCTCTTGCTCTTGCTTTTCAACCCTGCCTGGGCTGGCTGGTGCATGGTCTCTGCTGGCAGTTGTTTTTCCTGCACCTCCCCGACGATCGAACGCTGGCAGAGCAGCGGTCCACCTGCTCTCCATGTCAGTCTGGATGCCGGCTGATCTTGTTGCTGTCACTGGGCACCCCATGCGTGCCGGGTCCCCCAGTGCTGCCGGTCGTTGGCCTTGTTCCCGCATTTTAGCCATCGTCTTTGACATGACTTCAGACACAACAGACTGTGCTGTGTCCTGCAGCGCCGTGAAAGAGTCGGTGGGGCTGTGTGGGGCCCCACAGACTTACTTATACTTGAGTAGTTTCATCAGGTGGTATCATAGAATCATAGAATATCCCAGCTGGAAGGGACCCATAAGGATCATTGAGTTCAGCTCCTGGCGCCACACAGGTCTACCCAGAATTTTAGACCATGTGACTAAGTGCACAGTCCAAATGCTTCTTAAATTCAGATGGGCTTGGTGCAGTGACTACTTCCCTGGCAAGCGTGGTCCAGTGAGCAACCACCCTCTTGGTGAAGAACCTCTTCCTGTGTCTAGCCTAAACCTCCCCTGCCTCAGCTTGACACCATTCCCACAGGTCCTATCACTGGTGATTAAGCAGCATAGGTGGATGCCTGCCCCTGCACTCCCCTTTGCGAGGAAGTTGTAGACTGTGATGAGGTCTCCCCTTGGCCTCCTCTTCTCCAGGCTGAACAGGCCAAGTGACCTCAGCCGCTCGTCACACGTCTTCCCCTCTAGTCCCTTCACCATCTCTGTAGTCCTCCTCTGGACCCTCTCCAACAGTTTTACATCCTTTTTGTACTGTGGTGCCCAGAACTGCACACAGTACTCGAGGTGAGGCCGCACCAGCGCAGAGTAGAGCGGGATGATCACTTCCCTCGACCAACTAGCGATGCCGTGCTTGATGCACCCCGGGATACAGTTGGCCCTCTTGGCTGCCAGGACACACTGCTGGCTCATATTCAACTTGCTGTCAGCCACAAGCCCCGGATCCCCCTCTGCAGAGCTGCTCTCCAGCGTCTCATCGCCCAGGCTGTACGTATAGCCAGGGTTGCCCCGTCCCAGGTGCAGGACCCGGCACTTGCTCTTGTTAAACTTCATGCGGTTGGTGATCGCCCAGCTCTCCAGTCTGCCCAGATCTCTCTGCAAGGCCTTTCCACCCTCAGCCGAGTCTACAACTCCTCCAAGTTTGGTGTTTCCGGCAAATTTGCTCAAAACACCTTCTAGTCCTACATCCAAATCGTTTATAAAGACATTGAAGAGGACTGGTCCTAAAATGGAGCCTTGAGGAACCCCACTGGTGACCATCCGCCAGCCTGATGTGACCCCATTTACCACAACTCTTTGAGCCCTGCCTGTCAGCCAATTGCTCACCCATCCTATGATGTTTTGGTTTAGCCGTATGCTGGACATTTTGTCCAGTAGGATCCTATGGGAAACCGTGTCAAAAGCATTGCTGAAGTCCAAAAAGATCACATCAGCTGGCTTCCCTTCATTGACTAGATATCTTATCATAAAAGGAAATCACATTTGTTAGGCAGAACCTACCCCTCGTGAACCCATATTGGCTGGCACCAATGACTGCACTGTGACATTCAGAAGGGAAGGGCAGAGAGGTGTCCCAGGGGCTGTCACTGCCAAGAGCCCAGGACATGGGCACTGGCTCCCTCGGCCACCAGGGCTGTGCTGCAGGAGCGGGCTGGCTTGCAGCATGACCTCTCTTTCCCTTGCTTTTCAGGGATTGTGAAAGTTTGGGATGCAGTATCCCACTCCATTGGATGTCAAGTCAGACCGAACAAGGTGGGCTTTGCAGCCTCGTCCTCCCCTCGTAGCCTGCTCCTTCCAGGAGCTGCCACCCCACAGCCCGCCTCCTCAAGCAGAAGAAACACCCCAGAGGGGTGTTTCAGGGGGTCGCAATCCCTGGGCTGGGCACGGTCTTCGCTATTAACTGGGAGCTACCCATGGCAGACTTTGGGCTCCTTGATGTAAAGAAGCCCATCTTCCAGCTTTCAGAACACTTTGCCAGAATTCACGGGCTCCCATATAAGAAAGAAACTTTTCCCGGTGAGAAGACAGATGAATGGCAGGGCTCCCCTCACTTTAGGCTGCCTGCTCAGCTGCTGCTGCCAGGAGGGCAGCGGAGCGCTTACACAGCTCCTCCAGAACATCCTCAGAAAGGCCTGAGCTCCTCACAAGCCAAGGCCCAGCAATGCCTTGCACCTCCCTCCAGACAGCAGCTCCTGGAAACGTCACTTACACAGCTCCTCCAGAACATCCTCAGAAAGGCCTGAGCTCCTCACAAGCCAAGGCCCAGCAATGCCTTGCACCTCCCTCCAGACAGCAGCTCCTGGAAACGTCCCTGTCCGTGCTGTTGGCACCCTGATGGCTGCGTTGGCGGTTGACTTGCGCTCGGGGTAGCTGGCGCAGCTGCAGGTGCAGGCCGGCATCAGGGCATCAGATGCTGTGGCTGAGCAGGAATGCAGGGCCCAGCAGCTGCCCAGACGGGACTGCCCTCCTTGCAGGCCCATCTACTCTATGTTACTCCTTGCTTCTTTTCCTTAGGTGCACCTCCGATAGGTGTCCTGAGTTATGCCTGGCTGTCCTTGCACGCCGGCATTCCGCAAGACACTGTGCAGCGCTGCAATCCAGAGACCCTGCTCTTTCTGTCCTATGCCCTAGCCCAAAAGCAGGGTGTTGTCTTCATCTTGAAGGATACTAGCTGGCTGCTCCTCTGCAACAAGTCCAAATGCAGTTTTCCACAGCCTGGAAAATCACTGGGCTGAGGCGCACTGCCTCTGTCTTGCTTCCAGGATTGCGCTCTACACACATTTCTTATTTCATTTCATTAAGATGTAATATTTATCTTTATTTCATTAAGATTTATCTTTATTTCATTAAGATTTAATAAATAAATAAATGGCTGTTCTGCACTTTTCTTTCCACACCCGAATGGATCACTGTGCATGCTCCGCGGGGCCTGCTCTACGTTTGTACTGGCCAGAAATGAGAGAGCTTCATTCTCGCTACCGGGTTGCTCAGCTCGCTGGCGGCCCTACAGGAAAGATGCTCCCTGAGTGCACAGAGAGAGAGAGAGAAAAGCTGCTCCCCGACAGGGCAGCTCCTGACCCTTCCTCTGACAGCCCTGGCAGCCATTTGGCAGTTCTGCCTGCCCCCCGCGCCACAAGCTGGCTGAGGCCTTGGCCTGTCCGCAGCACGGCTGTCAGTGATGGTGGGCGGCACCTAGAGCCAAGAGGCCTTTCCTTTTCTTTGTGCTGAAGGAAACGTGCTCTCTGGAGAGACAGTGCCTCTTTGCTCCAAGTCTTGCAGGGTTGCCTCTCACTTTGTGGGCCCTGTTTTTCGTCAGCATTTGTGAGGGGCTTCTGCATCCCCCCCGCTCACTTGTTGCGGCCAGGGCTTCCCCCCAGGATGTCTGGGCAAGGCCCATGCCGCTGGGCAGGCTCTGGGTGGGCCTCGTCCCCTGCAGGGGCAGGCATCTGGCATCTGCCACTGAGCCCACAGCCCAGGAGCGGCTCCTGCACTCGCGGCTGCCCCTGCCCGGGCTGCTGCCACTGCTTCTGGAACCTTCCTGCAGCCTCTGGCAGCTGGCGCCTGCTTGGCGGTGGCTCGTTGGGCCTGGCAGCCCGGGATCTGCCCCTTGCTGCTCTGGCAATACGCACAAAAGAAGAGCCCAGCTCCAGCAGAAGGACGGGATCCGTTCTGCCTGGCGCTTGTGGTGCTTTTTTTTTTTTTTTTTTTTTTTTCCCCACTCTTTACAAACATCATCTTCAAACAGGTCAAAATTGCACTAAGCTATCAAGAAAGTGTAATTTTTATCCTCAGAAAGCACACATCTTGTAGCCTGAATTGTAAAGTCAATACATACAGCAGTTTTTAAATCAGTTTTACATGTATGGACACCTGCGCAGGAAACTTTGAACATATGCAGGCTCACCTTTTAATTGCATTATTCTATAGGATACATGGTGCATAGCTCAAGATAAGTTTCGGTTTAATAGAATTTGCCTAAGTTTATGGTAAAGTAAAATTTTGCTCAATTCTTTTTATAATGCATGAGCAGTTAAACACGGTACAGAAATATTGGTAGTCCCATCAGCTGCTTGCAAAGACTGTTTCAGTATATTAAAAGGCAACGATCTTTTTGCAGCATTGTCTGTTTTTCACGTAGTGAGACGTCACAGCGACCAGCTTTCACCATCAGTTTTCAGTAACTGTGCGATTTCCCATTTGCTACTGTAGTTAGGTACAGCACTTGAGTGTCCCGATTTATTGTGGACCTCTTGCTCTACTCGTCACCCAGCCTTCTAATGTTACCTTAATTTCTCATCCTTCACCTGTTTTTCAGGCTTTGCCGAAGAACAAGCAGAGACCATTGTATCGGCATTAATCACCCAGTCGAATGTCAGTTTAGACACAGTCCATAAGGATATGGTTACCCAGGCTCAGCAGGTAAGAACTTATTTATGGTGTGTGTAAATACGCAGCACTGTATAAGCATAACGGCACATGCTTGCATATTTCAAGGACAAGTGCAACTCTCTCTAGTACTATAAAGACCTTACTGAGCTAGGTTTCAAGGTGATGCTAAGAACACCTTACACCTTTCATCTCACAGAAGTGCTTTCCAAGCGCAGCCACGATGTATAGGTTTAATACAAAGCTTGCTGCTTTAGCTGCCGAGAAGCTCTCAGGTAAAGGCGAGTTTTTAACGGCTTTGCAAAAGGTCCCGGCAGAAGAGGAATGCAAGGAGTTCCTGAGAGATAACAAAGCCACCTAAAACAGCAGAAAATGGTCAATGTTTTTACTGAACATTAGTGAAGATGCTGATTCTGTTCACAGATCTCCTGTGTTTTCCTGTTTTCTTGTTCATCAGATGAAAACTGTTATTAAAACTCTAAGTATCTTACTCCTGCATTTCAGTCTCTAAGGCTACATGTGCTGTAAACACAGAGCGTGGCTGGGCTGTGGTTCCCAGACACCACCCCATGGTTATCCAGAGACCTAAAACTTGCTGCAGCCCCGTGGCAGCTATCAGTCTCCTGATCTGGGCACACCCTAATGGAAAGTATAGGGCCAGCAACTGTTCCCACAAGGTAGGCTTGGCAGAGGCACCACGTTTTAGAAAGAGGAGATTTGAGCCATCGAGATGTCATCTGTGGCATCTGTGACATTCGGAAGGGAAGGGCAGAGAGGTGTCCCAGGGGCTGTCACTGCCAAGAGCCCAGGACATGGGCACCGGCTCCCTCGGCCACCAGGGCTGTGCTGCAGGAGCGGGCTGGCTTGCAGCATGACCTCTCTTTCCCTTGCTTTTCAGGGATTGTGAAAGTTTGGGATGCAGTATCCCACTCCATTGGATGTCAAGTCAGACCGAACAAGGTGGGCTTTGCAGTCTCGTCCTCCCCTCGTAGCCTGCTCCTTCCAGGAGCTGCCACCCCACAGCCCTCCTCTGAATTCCTGGGGCACTGTCCTGAATTCCTGGGGCACTGTCCTGTTCCTATCAGTGATGTCAGCTGCCAGCACCGAGCGCCCTCCTGTTGCTGGCAGCTGGGCGCTGCTACTCCCACTCTTCTGCGATGAAGCTGCAGCACAAAGCACTGCACAGAGCCCAAAGCGCCTGTCTCCTGATGTGAGTGGGCCGGGGCTGGCGTGCCGGGGCTTGTGCGAGGTCATGGATGCCTGTGGGAGACAGAGAGGTGTAGGTTAGTGCCTGAGCAGGTGATGGGCAAGCCCCTGCCTTCCCCCCACACCACCACCAAGGCCTTTCTCCCAAGAGGAGGGGTGGCCCAGGACCAGCCAGCCCCCCTGCGCGTACCGAGCCCTTGCTCCTGCTCGCTGCTCTGAACAGGCCCATCCAAAAGTCCCCGGGACGACTCTTGTTTCTGGCACGTTGCTGGCTCGTCTGCTGGTGTAGCTTTGGTGCAGGAGGACTGCGCTTGGCCTCCCTGCTCGGCGGCAACCTGCATGGGGAGAGCAAGAGCACAGGCAGGTGATGGAAGGGATGTCAGCCCTTGTGCCTGGGGCGTCTGGGAATGGAGAGCAGCAGGCAGCTCCCCAGCACGCACACCCCACGCACCGCTTCTGCCTCGGGCTGCCCTCGGTGCCTGGAGACCACCACACGCGCTGGGCTCACCTGGTGCCCAGGAACCGTAGCCAAGGCAGTAGCCACTGCTCCGGTTTCGTCAACTGCTGCTGGGCTGAGATCTGTCATGTCTTCCCTGAGAGGCTCTGTAGTCAAAGGGGAAGACACTTCTCCTTCTTGTAGTGCTGCTGCTCCAACAAGAGGGGCTTTGCTGGCCTCCCCCACAGGGCCTCTGGCCAAGGCAGAGGCTGAAGATGTATGGTCAACAGGCTCTGGGGTGGGAGGAGGCACCCTGGCCCATGCGGCCAAGGGAGCAGTGGGTGCCTTGCTGGTGGCTCCCTGCATGATGGCTACAGAATGGAGTAGCACTGCAGCGACAACGATCTCGGCTGTTTCATCCAGCTCTTCCGCAGAGACACTGGAGGCATGTCGTGCACGTCCCTGGCTCTCAACCACCACTGCAGTGCTGTGCTCACTGGGGCTGGGACATGCTGATGGCTTTGCCTCCTGACCTCCAGGTGTCTGGGGAGGCGCTCTGTACCCCTCATCTTCGCAAGCAGGGGCTGATGGAGGACTTGCTGGCGTCCTCTCTGCTGGTGCTGGTGCTGTGAGAGGCGTGCCGTGCCTCTCTTCCCCGGGACCTTCTGCCAGGGCAGCAGCTGACAGTGCAGTGTCCGTGGACTCTGATGAGCCAAGAGAGGCGCTTGTTGGGTTTTCTGCTTCTTCTGCTGCGGCCTCCCTGTCCACGGTGCTGGATGAGCCGCCTTCTTCCGGGGGAAAAGCCGCTGGTTCCTGGAAGAGTCTGGCGAACCTGGGGTTGATCCAGGAGTTGAAGATGACAATCTCTTCCTCTTTGTCCCATCCCACAGAACCGCTTTCTTTCCTGCCTCGGCCCTGGCTTGTCCCCTCCTTGCTGCTCCCCTGCCTGGGTTTGACGTTTTGCGCTCTCTCTTGCTCTTGCTTTTCAACCCTGCCTGGGCTGGCTGGTGCATGGTCTCTGCTGGCAGTTGTTTTTCCTGCACCTCCCCGACGATCGAACGCTGGCAGAGCAGCGGTCCACCTGCTCTCCATGTCAGTCTGGATGCCGGCTGATCTTGTTGCTGTCACTGGGCACCCCATGCGTGCCGGGTCCCCCAGTGCTGCCGGTCGTTGGCCTTGTTCCCGCATTTTAGCCATCGTCTTTGACATGACTTCAGACACAACAGACTGTGCTGTGTCCTGCAGCGCCGTGAAAGAGTCGGTGGGGCTGTGTGGGGCCCCACAGACTTACTTATACTTGAGTAGTTTCATCAGGTGGTATCATAGAATCATAGAATATCCCAGCTGGAAGGGACCCATAAGGATCATTGAGTTCAGCTCCTGGCGCCACACAGGTCTACCCAGAATTTTAGACCATGTGACTAAGTGCACAGTCCAAATGCTTCTTAAATTCAGATGGGCTTGGTGCAGTGACTACTTCCCTGGCAAGCGTGGTCCAGTGAGCAACCACCCTCTTGGTGAAGAACCTCTTCCTGTGTCTAGCCTAAACCTCCCCTGCCTCAGCTTGACACCATTCCCACAGGTCCTATCACTGGTGACTAAGCAGCATAGGTGGATGCCTGCCCCTGCACTCCCCTTTGCGAGGAAGTTGTAGACTGTGATGAGGTCTCCCCTTGGCCTCCTCTTCTCCAGGCTGAACAGGCCAAGTGACCTCAGCCGCTCGTCACACGTCTTCCCCTCTAGTCCCTTCACCATCTCTGTAGTCCTCCTCTGGACCCTCTCCAACAGTTTTACACCCTTTTTGTACTGTGGTGCCCAGAACTGCACACAGTACTCGAGGTGAGGCCGCACCAGCGCAGAGTAGAGCGGGATGATCACTTCCCTCGACCAACTAGCGATGCCGTGCTTGATGCACCCCGGGATACAGTTGGCCCTCTTGGCTGCCAGGACACACTGCTGGCTCATATTCAACTTGCTGTCAGCCACAAGCCCCGGATCCCCCTCTGCAGGGCTGCTCTCCAGCGTCTCATCGCCCAGGCTGTACGTATAGCCAGGGTTGCCCCGTCCCAGGTGCAGGACCCGGCACTTGCTCTTGTTAAACTTCATGCGGTTGGTGATCGCCCAGCTCTCCAGTCTGCCCAGATCTCTCTGCAAGGCCTTTCCACCCTCAGCCGAGTCTACAACTCCTCCAAGTTTGGTGTTTCCGGCAAATTTGCTCAAAACACCTTCTAGTCCTACATCCAAATCGTTTATAAAGACATTGAAGAGGACTGGTCCTAAAATGGAGCCTTGAGGAACCCCACTGGTGACCATCCGCCAGCCTGATGTGACCCCATTTACCACAACACTTTGAGCCCTGCCTGTCAGCCAATTGCTCACCCATCCTATGATGTTTTGGTTTAGCCGTATGCTGGACATTTTGTCCAGTAGGATCCTATGGGAAACCATGTCAAAAGCTTTGCTGAAGTCCAAAAAGATCATATCAGCTGGTTGCACAGAATCACAGAATCACAGAATTTCTAGGTTGGAAGAGACCTCAAGATCATCGAGTCCAACCTCTGACCTAACGCTAACAGTCCCCACTAAACCATATCCCTAAACTCTACATCTAAACATCTTTTAAAGACTTCCGGGGATGGTGACTCCACCACTTCCCTGGGCAGCCTGTTCCAATGTATAATAACCCTTTCGGTAAAGAAGTTCTTCCTAAGATCCAACCTAAAACTCCCCTGGCCCAAATTAAGCCCATTCCCCCTCGTCCTGTCACCAGGCACGTGGGAGAACAGACCAATCCCCACCTCACTACAGCCTCCCTTGAGGTACCCATAGAGAGCGATAAGGTCACCCCTGAGCCTCCTCTTCTCCAGGCTGAACAAGCCCAGCTCCCTCAGCCGCTCTTCGTAGGACTTGTTCTCCAGGCCTCTCACCAGCTTCGTCGCCCTTCTCTGCACCCGCTCAAGCACCTCCATGTCCTTCTTGTAGCGAGGGGCCCAAAACTGAACACAGTACTCGAGGTGCGGCCTCACCAGAGCCGAGTACAGGGGGACGATCACCTCCCTAGCTCTGCTGGCCACGCTGCTTCTTATGCAAGCCAGGATGCTGTTGGCCTTCTTGGCCACCTGAGCACACTGCTGGCTCATATTCAGCCGACTATCCACCATCACTCCCAGGTCCTTCTCTGCCTGGCAGCTCTCCAACCATTCCTCTCCCAGCCTGTAGCTCTGCTTGGGGTTATTGCACCCCAGGTGGAGGACCTGGCACTTGGCCTTGTTAAACTTCATGCAGTTGACCTCAGCCCATCGGTGCAGCCTATCCAGATCCTCCTGCAGAGCCTTCCTACCCTCAAGCAGATCGACACACGCACCTAACTTGGTGTCATCTGCGAACTTACTGAGGGTGCACTCGATGCCCTCGTCCAGATCATTGATGAAGATATTAAAGAGGACTGGCCCCAGCACCGAGCCCTGGGGAATGCCACTAGTGACTGGCCTCCAACTGGACTTGACTCCGTTTACCACAACTCTTTGGGCCCGGCTATCCAGCCAGTTTCTAACCCAATGAAGCGTGTGCCAGTCCAAGTCAAGAGCAGCCAGTTTCTTGAGGAGAATGCTGTGGGGGATGGTGTAAAAAGCTTTGCTGAAGTCAAGGTAGACCACATCCACAACCTTTCCCTCGTCCACCCAGCGCGTCACTTTGTCATAGAAGGAGATCAGGTTCGTCAAGCAGGATCTGCCTTTCATAAAGCCATGCTGACTGGGCCTGATCACCTGCTTGCCCTGCAAGTGCTGCGTGATGACTCTCAAGAGGATCTGCTCCATGAGCTTCCCTGGCACTGAGGTCAAACTGACAGGCCTGTAGTTTCCCGGGTCTGCCCTCCGGCCCTTCTTGTAGATGGGCGTCACATTTGCTAGCTGCCAGTCGACTGGGACCTCCCCCGATAGCCAGGACTGCTGATAAATGATGGATAGTGGCTTGGCCAGCTCCTCTGCCAGTTCTC
The DNA here is from genome assembly GCF_964035555.1 of Netta rufina. NCBI lineage: Eukaryota > Metazoa > Chordata > Aves > Anseriformes > Anatidae > Netta > Netta rufina. The sequence goes on from NC_140123.1 coordinate 8,373,963, forward strand.
TCAGTACCCTCGGGTGGATCCCATCCGGCCCCATCAACTTGTGCACATCCAAGTGCCGTAGCAGGTCACCAACCACTTCTTCGTGGATGGTGAGGGCCACATCCTGCTCCCCATCCCCTTCCACCAGCTCAGGGTACAGTGTATCCAGAGAACAACCGGTATTGCCGCTAAAGACTGAGGCGAAGAAGGCATTGAGCACCTCCGCCTTTTCCTCATCTCTTGTAACTAAGTTTCCCCCCACATCCGGTAAAGGATGGAGATTCTCCTTAGTCCTCCTTTTTGTGTTGATGTATTTATAAAAACGTTTTTTGTTATCTTTAACGGCAGTAGCCAGATTGAGCTCCAGATGAGCTTTGGCCTTCCTAATTTTGTCCCTGCACAGCCTCGCAACATCCTTATAGTCCTCCCTAGTGGCCTGCCAACTTTTCCAAAAGTTTCCCTTTATTGACTAGATATCATAAAACGAAATCACATTTGTTAGGCAGGACCTACCCCTCATGAACACATGTTGGCTGGGACCAATGACTGCAGTGTTCCACAGAAACCTGCTCTTTGTTTACAGTAGGAGGGACTTTGCTCCCCCAGCCTCTATCTACAGGTTCAGGGAAATGAAAGACTTGGGATGCCTGATGGACAGTGAAGACTGAGGCAAAGAAGTTGCTGAGTATCTCAGCTTTCTTCATGTTTGTCGTTACCCGCTCACCCTTATCATCCACCAGAGGAGGTGCACTCTCCTTGGCATTTCTTCTCCGAGCAATGCACCTATAGAATCCCTTCCTGTTATTCTTGGCATCCCTTGCCAAGATCAGTTCCATCCGTGCCTTGGCTTTCCTGATGTCATCCCTGCACATCCAGACTTCATCTCTGTACTCTTCCCAGGCCACATGTCCCTGCTTCCACTGCCTGTGCATTTCCCTGAGGGCAAGGGGTACGGAGGCGAGGCTGGAAGGCCGTGCCCTGCAAAGGATGAGGCCGATCTGACCCCAATTCCCTGCGGCAGTAGCTCTGCTGGGCCTTGGTAGGGACCATGACGGCAGAGCAACCCAGAGCTTCCCGTAGCATTCGGCAGTGCTTAGGTCTCTTGCGCACTGGCCCCCTGCAGCTCCTGTCCACTGAAAACCCTGCTGTGGGCTGGATGTGCCCAAAGGGAGAACGTGGGGCTACGATGGCAGCAGAGAGTGCCAGCACTCCCATCCCCACCTGTGAAATGCCAGTGGCCAAGGAGACTCCCTTCTAGGCCAAGCCTTCTCCCAGCTTGCTCTGCTTTTTAGAAATAGCACCCGACCAAGCAGGGAGGCTCATTCCCTGCCAGCTTGCGTGGCCACCAAGGAGCAGCTCTTACTGTCCTTCTCGTTTCCTCCTTACAGGGATCCCTCCTGCTATTAAGAGCAGGCTGCTCACGCGCCAGAGTGACTCTCCAGCCAGCCTCTCCAGGGTGACGAGATGTGGTGTAAATGCCTGAAGTAACTAGGAAAATAAAACTAACATTCACATTTTTAGGAAAAGGTACAGCATTGAAGAGGCTTTCAGGGTAGGGCATAACTGCATTACCTGAGCGTTCCCTAGGCTCCCAGCCTTAGATGCTATCGCGCTGGGGAAACTTGGTGTTCTAGCTCTAAGGAACAGCATGGAGCGTAGAGTGGAGTGGAGACACCACGGCTAGGCTCTGTAATCAGGTGGGGCCTCGATTGTTCTTGTGCACAAAGCTGCACTTTTTGCCACCCTAAGCCAAAGACCTGTCATGTTTTGACAAATGCTGTACCCTAGTGTACTTTTTGCTCATTATAATATTATTATAATACCAAAACACACCTCCATCCCAAAAGCTACCCGCCTCCAAGGTGTGACCACCCCTCACTGAGCATGCGCTCTGAATTTCTCGGAGCCTATTACTTTAAACGGAGACGGGAAAACTTTACACCAATCATAACCAAGATATGCTTGACTAGAGCCACTCAAGCTCCACCTAAAAGATAGAAAATAATATAAATTGGCCCAAGAAAAAGGGGATGTTAGGGAAGATACCACCGTCAGGGGAGATACCATCCCGAGGACAACATCCTTAGGACCTCCTGACTCCTGGGATCAGTCGACGGGCTGAGCCTCTCTTCCCCCCCCATTGGGACGCCTTTGGGTGAGATCTGAATACTTGCTTATAAACCTCTATAGAGTCTTTGATCCTTTTAACGCGTTTATTTCTAGGCTGCGCACCTGTAACATCTGTAACACCTGCAACACCTATAACACCTATAACATCTATAACATCTGTAACATCTATAACACCTGTAAATACCTATAACATCTGTAACATCTGTAACACCTAAAACACCTATAACACCTGTGTATTTTATGCATACTAGCTTGCTTTTGCAGACAGTCCCTATCACCGGCAATCCAAAAGAACCTGATTATCTGTTGCTATAATAAACCATACTTGATTGCATTGTGATAACTCTCATTGAGTGCAACAAGGGTGAGGGTGGTTATCCGTGATAGTTCAGTGTTCTGAATCTGACCAGACCCCCAGGCGGTTAATGCATTTTTGGTGAATGTCCGAACGGACCCCCAGATGGTTAATGCGTTTTTGGTGAATGTCTGAACGGACCCCCAGGCCGTTAATGTGCTGATGGTGAATGTCTGACTGGACCCCCAGACGGTTAATGTGTTTTTGGTGAATGTCCGACTGGTTCAGTATCCTGAATCTGACCGGGCCCGTAACGGTTAATCAGCTACACCCCTTAACGCGACACGGGGGAGGCAGTCAATCTCTGCCTTGGACCAGATGAATCAAATCATCCCATGACATCTGCCCACACTTGATTGCAAGCCATCTGAGCACTAAGATACTTTTTGCCTTGCTTCTTCACTTTCCTGGTTGCTCCTCTACTTATTCTGCTGAATTATCCCTTACTGTCTTTGAAGACTCATGTTCCTCAGCACACCGTAGCAGAGCAGCAGGAGCCTGACTTCACCTTTAAGGCCACTCGCTGTCAGGCCCTCTCACAGATGAGCTCTGGTAGCATTATCTTTCCCAAGTGAGTATACTTACTTCTGTGGCCCCTGACTGACCATATAGAATCTGGAGGGGTTGGAGATGAACAGCTCCTCAGACACCCCAGGGGACACAGAGAAGATGAACAAGGGAGTAGTAGTGAGGATGGAGAAAGACACTAAGAGCAGGCAATGTGAGAGCTGGCTCCTGGCAGTGCTTGCAGGTCCAGCTTTTGCTCTACCTATAAAAATGTCGTCCCATTAACCTGCAGCTTTTCTCACTTTGACCCATCTGATTCTCTTACTCACCCCACTGCAGGGGAGTGAGCGAGCAGCTGTGGGGCTCATTTTATAACCTATTGGGGTTAACTGACAGGAGATGGCAGCAGTGTTCAGGGCTGAGTTCATGAGATGAGGACGGGTCTAAGGAAACCTCCATTTTGGGGTCTCTTGCTGAAAAAGGCAAGTATTTGTGAGTATGTCTCCAGCATCCCAGAGCCTTCCTCCTTTCTCTTCCCTTCCTTGGGCTGAGCAAGAAGACTTACGTATGGAATGAACGTGAAAGGTGCTGGCATGTACAAGCTAAATATTACTGGATAAAGGCGGCAGTAACCAGCCTCAGCCATGCTGCATATGAGCTGTGAGAAATGAGAAGAGAAGAGCTGGCAGCAGTCTCCTCTGTTCTTTCCCATTTCTGGCTGGGAACACGATAAGCCCATCGGGACAGTGTTTGTTTGCAAGGGCCGTGACAATTTTGCTGGGCTGGGGGAAGCCTCCCTGGGCCTCTGTGACACACGCAGACCACCCCCAGAGGACTAGAGCCCCAGCAGTGCCTTTGGCTGTGGGCAGCACATCCTTGCAGTGCACAGCAGGAGATGCGGTGATGCAGTATGGGGTGGGCATGTGTGCGTTGGGGAAACTCGATCCCGAGAATCACTGAGGTTAGAAGAGACCTTCAAGATCATCTGGCCCAAGCATCCCCCTACCACCAGTATCACCCACTAAACCATGTCCCTAAGCACCAGGTCCAACCTTTCCTTGAACACCCTCAGGGATGGTGACTCCACCTCCTCCCTGGGCAACCTGTTCCAATGCCTAACCACTCTTTCTAAGAAGTTTCTCCTAATTTACAACCTAAACCTCCAATGGTGCAACTTGAGGCCATTCCCTCTAGTCTTATATGTGAGAAGAGGCCAACCCAAAACTACTGATACTCCCTGGGGGTTGAAAACTACGGATATTCCCTGTGGATATTCATGGCATGGCACCAGTTAAAGAGGTTGTTGGAACAAACCCACACACCCTGGACCTGCTGTTTTAGCATAAGTCTTGCAAGAATGATCCTTTCAGTCACAGATCACTGTCAGTACCTTCCAGGGGGTTCTCCAAGCACTTTCGGTTTGGATTCCAGCTGTACTTAAATTACTTGTTGAATGTTAGTGGGGCTTTGGAAGCGTGTGGGGTGAACAGTACCTCTGTAACTACAAGTGCTGGGAGACTCCTGACAGCGGCAGGTTTCAGAGAAGACAGCCCATAAGGTCTTCCAAGAGTGGTAGGAGCTACTCCTGTCTTATGTGAGGGTGACTGGTCAGGGACCAGAGTGTTAGAAGATAATGGCAATGTTTTGTGAGATTCTTGGTTTTGGCAAGAACTCATTGAGCATTCTTGCTGAGAAAAGGAACCACATGACTATTTTCAGCCTCCGTCCTTGGAGGAGTCCCTGCCTCCTCCTGTACCTGTTGTTACACAGCTGAAACGTAGTGTTTTTAAACCTGTAGAGGGAACATCAGTGTTCATGGGGTTCATGGGACTTTAAATGATGGCAAAGCCTGTAGTGCAAACTGACTGGGATGGGCTGGAACTATACTTTGCCTTTCTCTGTGGAGTACTGACTGCTCAGTGTGGACTTTATTTTATCCCGTTCATGTGATCCCACAGAGAAAAGGCAGTAGCAAGTAAAAAAGTACTTGGATTCATTTACTTTTATCGTTCTGCAAGGCTGGAAGTGCATTTATATCAGCAATGATATGGACCACGGGAACTGATGGAAAAAAATGAGAAAACAGTTCTCATGAATCTTATACATCTTGTGTTTGCATGGCTGTGGGAGGCCACGTGTAATCATCAATAATGAACGAATCGTAATCGGGACTATAAATAAGCTGTTTCACAAAAGCTTCTTTGTCTGCTGGCTCAGGGTACCAAGAAGCAAGACCATGCTTGTAGGCCCAGTTAACAATCTGTGAAAAGATAAGCAAAAAGATCTGATGAAATAACATTGACATGTTACAAAGTTAAAACCAACTGCAGTTTAGCACTGGCTGTGTTTCCCCCCCCTCCTTTTTTTTTTTTTTTTCTGCCCTCAAAATTGTGCCCGGTTTTGCACATTATTTCTCTTTAAGCAACCCCCTGAGTAGGCTGCACTTCATCCCTTGGGTGAGGGAATGCAAACTACCTGCAGTTCCTGGCTGTTTAGAAATGCTTCCCCTGCCCTGGCAAAATGGTTGTGCTGCTCAGTTAAAGAAGGTGAGCAGCCCATTAACCACCTCTGCTTGTAGTCTTAAGCTCCCAAGTTACGCTGTGCATCTCTCAGTAGCTCCTAGCAGGCTAATGTGATTCTCAGTGGGTGTCCCTTGAAAAGGAATTATAAATTTCATGTATGCAGGGCACGAATCCCATAATTAGACAACAAGCCCAGATCTGGAAGAGTATTTAGATGCTTAGATCCCTATCAAACTCAGAAGGAAAGGTTCCAAAATAGCAATTTGGAACCTAAAATCTTTTGGCAACTTGCTTCATGTTTGATGTCGACCCTAAACCTGATTTTTGGAAGTGCTGAGCAGTCACAGCTCCAAGCAATAATGTAGAGCTTTGTGAGCTGTGAGGCATCCAAAATCAGGAGATACTTTTTAAATGTGGCCTTTAGTGATAGAAGAGATCAAAGAAGCACTTCTGTCTGGAAGGATTCCCAAGAATCATTGTGTTAGGCTACAGAATAAGATGATTTTAAAAAACACAAAACAAGAACAATGCCAGGGCTATTTATGCCCTCCCTACCACAAAAAGTGGAAATAAATGAGTACTTACTTTGACAGCGATTTTGAAAGACACCTCTCTGATACTGTCCAAGGGGGGATAGAGTCTTCCTTCTGCAAGATTCTGTTCTGTCACCTCAGCAGCAATAGACTAGAAAGAAGAGGAAGACAGTTTACAGAGATGGTCTCAAGTGTGTGCTACCTTCACTAGGATCACCCAACACATGGTTGAAACCTTGGCATCAATGGAGCTGGGATTAGTTCTCAACTAAGTAGTTCTGAACTACTCAAAATACCTGTGTGTATATATTTCATTACAGACTTAAAACTGCAGCCAGAACAATGGAAGTGCTGTTTCAGGGCAGGTAATGAACAAAATCAGAATCACAGAATCACTGAATGGTTGAGCCTGGAAGGGATCTCTGGAGGCCATCTGGTCCAACCTCCCTGGCTCAAGCTGGGCCACCGAGATCAGATTGCCTAGGACCATGTCCAAAAACTTTTAAAAATCTCCATGGAGCGGAGATTCCACAGCCTCACTGGGTAAAATGCTGCTATAAAGGGTAGCAGCTGTGGTCAGTGAGGGGAACCCTGTTGCCACTCCTGCAGGTGCCTTCACAGGTGCAACGAAGGATGAACCTTGCTCAGGACTTCCTTCCCATGGGAAAAGCCATGGCTTTTTGCTGATGATGTGCAATTTTCATGCAATACTTCACCAGGTTAGCTTCTTGAATTGCCTTAAGTATGTGCATGTGCCCCTTATAATAATTTTTAAGAAGAGTAGTTATTTGCCACTTGGAAACCTCTGCTGTGAGGAGGAAGATATCATCAGAGATGTGTCGGACTCCGCAGGCAATGACTCCCAGTGCCACTCCTGGGAAGACATAGGCGTTGTTTCCTTGGCCAGGGAAGAAAGTCTGTCCGTTGGGCAGGGTAACCTTTGAGAATGGGCTCCCACTGGCAAATATTCCTCGGCCCTGATCAAAGAGAGAGAAAGAAACGTCCAAGTTCAGAAGAGACATCTCATATGTCTGCTGCTTTCTATGATGTATACTCAGGAAACTCTGATGACCAGGTAGACAAATGTCCAGCAAAGCCACCCCCTGCTCATACTTCAGAAAGGCCTGGTCTCCAGAGCCATAAACAGTGTCATGAACAAAGCCACTGAGCACTGAGGGGGTGTTTGCACTGCCCAACTGCAAGTCACGCTGCAGGCATGGCCAGAGCATGTCTGGAGCCCCCATCTTCCCTGTGCTGAGATCCAGTACCTCAGTGAGGCGATAGCACTGCTCCGCTGTGCACTCCGCTTTACTTGTGGGGTTGCTCAGGGCAAACACGATGGGCCTCTCATTGAAGGTTGCCATGTCCTTCAAAATCTTCTCAGTGAAAGCTCCCGCGATGGCTGCGACACCTAAAACAACAGAGGAGTGAGTGGGTGCTTTCTGACTGAGAGCAGCGAGCTGCACTGATCCCTCCTAGACACCTCTGTCACAAAATAACTGTGGGAGGCCTCCATCTCTGGAGATGCAGATGGGAATGTTTCTTGTGTTATAGAGAGATTAAAAGACTGTCTCAAAATACAGCCATTTGCTCCTCCACATCTCCTCCTTGCAGCGCAGGGAGGGATCAGGGTTTGGGCTGGTTTGGATGCAGCTCTCAGCACTTTGCCTCCTGAATACTGTCCTCATCCCTGCCCCGCTTGCCTGGGTCATGCTCGTTGCTGAAAGCCCCAGATCCTGCCTGCAGTGGTAGCTCCATCTGCTGCCCATCTGGGGGTCTCCTACAGAGGGAAAACCTCTGTCCCACAGTTGAAGGGAATGATGTGGAGAATTCAACTGATAAAAAGGGGAAAAAAAAAAAAAAGAAAAAAAAAAAAAAGAAGCAACCTCTTTATTTTTTGACTCTGAGAACAAAAGGAGGCCCTGGAAGAAAGACAGAAACTCTCCTAAGAAGTGCATTGACATGAAAAGGTCATGTTAAGGGAACTCCACCTATAATTGCTGTAGGCTTCACTTTCTGCACAACCTCTTCCAGCGTGTTCATACTGGGGTGGTCCTGGGCAAACATTTCTTTCTCATGGTTCAGGTGGCTCCTGCCCTGTGAGGGAAAAGGAGTCAAACTTCATACTTCTGGCAAAAGGTGGAGACACAATGTAGTAACTCATCAGTTTGTTTCATCTCTCTGCCCTCCTCTTAAACCAGGCTCCTTAGAGCAAGCCCTCAGCATCAGACAGCCAGGCATCGAGCAGTCAGTGTAATGTCATGTGGGGCTGGTCTCCACTCATCTCACCCTCCAAAATACACCCATCGTGTGGAGAAAGGAATTTGGCTGCCAGGGCAGAGAAGTCATGCATGCAGCACAAGTCTCCTCCAGTCTTAGAAGGGATGGGGGCAGATGCCCTGAGGACCCAGAGAGTGCAGAGCAGAGCTGGGCCAGGCTGGATCACCAAGCAGGGCACAATACTGCTGTTGTAATGCCCCATGTATCCAGCACGCACGACTTCCAGTGCTGCTTGAGGCCGTGATCATGTGCAGTTGCAATGCCACTGAGACAGCAGTGCATCACCCTACCACTTTTAGGGGCTCATCCCAAAGCACTGCCTTTGGGATAGCCAGTGCTGCTGATACACTGTTACCACCATGAGCCCTCCGAGAGCTGGAACAGCTCTGCTGCCACCAGTGAAACTGCAGCCCTTGCTCCAGGGCTGAGCAGGGTTCAAGGTGTCTGCCTGCTCTGGCCTCTCTCTAGCTTGCAGGAGGTGCTGAGGAAGTGGAGATTAGCTTTGGAGACAAATTTACCTTGACAATCAGTCCCTTGGAGTCCACCATCCAAATTTTTTTGATGGCATCCTCTCGTGAAATTCCTTCCTTTTCCATGGCCATGAGGATGAGATGAGCTATGCCCATCGCAGCCTGGAACAGAGTAAATAAACATTTCATTGGGGTAGTAACATCTGATCGGAGCAGATTTTGAATGAGAATTGTGTTGGGTCCTCCCACAGCACTGCACAAAGCTGGGAGGCTTTCTACTCTGCGGTTGTACAGTGACACACCTTACCCAAAGTCCCGCAGGTGGGCAACAGCTGAGCCAGGGCCTGGACCAACTTCTTTTGTTCACAGTCCAGGCTTCAGACAGTTTTTCCTCCTCTTCTTTCTTTGTGCACACCACCAGACAGACTATCTGAGTGCTACCTGACTTTCTGGCCTGCAGGCAATACGACTGACTCCACAGAATGAGTTTATGTTCTTAAAATTCTTTAAATCTCAATTCTTGCAACTGTGTTGCTTAAATGCTCTGGTTTACCCTAAATACCAACCCTGAGGATTCAAGCTAGCCTCACTGACAGCCTCGGAGCATCCAGGAGGATTGTCCAGGACTCACAGGTCAAGATGTCACTGAAAAATTCTTGGTAACTTCTATGCAGCAGCAAGATCCACCTGTAGGCCCCACTCCTGACCAGTGACAAGGAACCTGATTCTGTGCTTTGCCTTCAGGTGGATGGGCCTTGCAGGAAGATTCATGGTTGACTTTTCCCTCACTAAATTTGAATTTAGGTGATATTTAAGGACAAACTCAAGAAAATTCCTACCTCTCCAGCTCCCTGGAAAACAAACTTGTGGTCTGAGAGCTTGTTCTTTGTGATCCTTAAGGCTGCAAAGATGCCAGCGACTGCAACAGACGCAGTGCCTGAAAAGAGAGAAACACCATGACATGGGGATTTGGCAAGGGGATTGTCTGTCCTACTGATACACTGGTAGAAACCTTGTGGGAGGGACCACGCTCTTAAACCACCGGGATTTTGGCATTAACTTTTTCTGAGACTCAGTGTCCTTTTGACTCCATGTAGAGCGAAAGTGGTACTCTCCTGTCTTGCAGGAGTCTTTGAGGGTTAATACTTCAAAGTAGGGAAGGCACTCTGGTCCTTTAGTGACAGAGTCTAAGGTGCATGTGACTTGTCTAAGATCAGACAGAGATCACACAAGACATCTGTAACAGAGCTGCAGACTGAACTTGGGCACCCTTGTCACAAAATCTTTTGTGATCATGGAAATACCATCATCTTCTCCTCACTCACCTTCAGATCACAGCACTTTCTGCTCTCTTTTTACTTCCCTGACTCACCCCTGACTCAGAGGCATCACATCTACCTGCCAAGCATTAAGGAGTGTCTGGGAACATGAGTTTGTCCCAGATTGGTGAGAAGGAATGCAATATGTGGAGAGCAGACAGTACTGTGATGTGTACAGCTTTCCATCCATCCAGGGAGGCAGATGGCTAGAGTGAATAAATCTGCCTTTACCCCACATCAGTCACATTTAGTGTTCATCTAATGTTCTATCCCAGGTGACAGAAAACAGTAGAAAGAAATCAGTAAGGCATAGGGTAGTTAGGGTTCAGGCACTGGTGGTATCAGGTCACCTGGGCACGCTGGCTACAAGTGCTAGAGGTGGACTAGGAACGAAGGAGGCAGTTTTACCCCTCTGCCTTTCAAAGGATACTACTTGGGATCTGTCCCCAGCTCTGATGTTGCTCTCTCCATTCCTATCTTCAGAGCTTTGTGTGAAGGGAGACCACAGGTAACAAGTCTTGTGTTGTGCTGGGGGGACAAGGAACCCTTTTAGGCTATTAGGCTATTCTGGTTTCACCAAATTTCCAGCATTTCCTCTTTTCCTGGCCTTTTAGTTGTTCAGCACGCCACTGAGATCCCTCGCAGCCCTGGGGTGCTGCCAGGCACCAGCCAACAGCCAGGGAGGGAAAATCAGAGCAGCTCATGAGCAAAGCGTGCCCATGACCAGTGAAGCCAGCAGATGGTGCTGCTGGATCTGCTGAAGACAGAGAAAATAACGAGCTTTACGGCACCTTCTCTTCAGTGTGACAGTCACAGCTTAGGAAAGCTTACTTTCCTGGTATATCATGGTGTTAGGAAAATGATTTTCTTTCATTATTTCCTTGCATGCACGAAACCTAGCGGGAGCACAGTTGTTCTGAACGAGAAGTAACTTTTATTAACATAGCCTATTTTGCATAAGGAACCCATTTAAGAACAAATTAAATCTTTTTTTTTTTTTTTTTTTAATGGCTAAATGAGACTTGTTTGCCAGTACCACCATCTCACCAAAGTCTTGCTTTTGTAACTCAGATGAGTTCAGTTCTCTGAAACTGAATAATTACTAGACCTAACAGGGACTCTAGTTTAGCAGAGGTGGCAGTGGCCATGGTCCTCCAGCAAACATTAGCACCATAATGTCTATGCACGGCACCCAGGTACAGAATGGCAGCAGCACTGTTTCTTACTCAGGAGGGCATTGCAAGTATCCCTGTATTAGACAGAAAATGGACCAACCTAACAGTTTAATATTGCAGGTTGTGGTTTCTTAAACCTCTTTCTTGGAAAGAATCACTCAAGACACTCACTTCAGCAACAAGGATGAGTTCCCTTTGTTAGCTCAGAAAACTGTTTGCATAAGTTTATTTCCAGATTCAGACCATCTGGGTCCAGTTTAAAAGGATGTTGATACCAAAGGAACCAGTCAATCAAATCTCCCCTGCTTCAGTGTTAATGTTTGCCAGCTCAGACAACTGAAGTATACACATGAAGGATTTCCTCCTGCTTCTCTTGCTCTAAACCTCTGCCTCTTTAAGCTATATAGAGAGTAATATATTTACCTGGAAAAATGAAATGCCACATGAGTAGAAAAATTAGAGTAGAAGACAATGAATATACAAGGAATTTATAGGAATGACAGATAATTGCATAGATGCATTATATTAGATTTTGCTTTTTTGGGGTGTCACACAGGTAGCCCATGCTCATTCTCTGCATTTCAGTAAGTCTATCAGCAGCAGCACTGCTTTGCTACTGCTAGGGACAGGGGCTCCTCTGGAGAAGGCATGAACCTGTCCTTGCTAAAGCAGAGACCTGATCTGGGTCAGATGAAATGCACCCTGAAAGTGTCTCTGCCACCACTGTTTTTTAAGAGACGAAATAACCCACCCTGGCACTCAGAACTGCAAAGCAGTGGGGAAAGATCAGGGTCCCACAGTTCTCAGCAGTGCCAACCTTGTGGTATACAGTAGAAAACGAACACCTTTGTATACGCTTACACATGCTCCTGCACTATCTCCCAGGCTTACTTTGTACAGAAATCCCCAAATCCCTGTGTGGGTAAGTGATCAGAGGGGAAAATCCCAGGGTGGAGCCATTACAGTTCAACAGTGTGTCAGGTCAAAGCCTCAGCAGCAACAGATGCCTGGGGAGTATTTAAAAGAAAGAAACGTAACTGGAGAAATACGTTTCTCTTAGTCCCGACCCAGGCAAAGTTGTTTTATATCCTATCATTGTCCAGAAGTCTGATGGGACAAATGCTGGTATCAGCAAACCCATTTAAACAAGAGGAAAATACTCATGGGACTTTCAACAGAGGGGCTCTGAGTCTTTTTAAGCATGTCAGTAGCAGGAATTTGAGGAGCAGGATGTGGAGAAAGACAGGGTGCACGGATCCATCGTGCAGAGCAATGTGTGTTTTGTGGAGCAGAGCCGCATGGGACAGGGCACGCCGTTGCTCATTCCCCCATGCCTGCATTGCAGAGCAGACAAACAACAGGGCTCTGCCATTCCTAATCCTCCTCCTCTCTCTCCAAAGTGCTTATAATCCTTCCATGTCTCCTAAACTGCATCAAACCCCATTACTCAAGTAACAAAGTTACGGTACCTTGGCCTTAGTTCAATATTTTTCTTTGATAATTACAATTTCTGAGCATGTAACAATAGAAGCATCTCTGTGGAGAAGAGTTCACAGCTGGTTTGTATAAGGAATTGGCTAATCACTGTAGTGCAATTCCAAAAAGACCACAAAACGAGATGGGGGAAAAGAAAAACCCTCACCATGAGTTGTGGCAAGGGAAAAACAACCACCCTTCAACACATTAGCATATCTGTTTTCCAAAGAGATTGAATGCTGTTATTACAGATAACTACTTCCTAAGTAATTAGCAAGAAGCAGCTTGGCTGATCTGCATCCGAGGTGAGATATGGAAGGGCACAGAGAGAAAAAGGAAAATGCTCACAAAGCATCCCATCTGTCCAAGAGTCAAAGTGAATGCTAAATAATATCACAAGCTAGCAAGCAGACCTCAGGAGTCTCTCCAGGGAGTCCAGACAGAGGACCAGCAAAGAAAAAGAGCCCTTAAAAAATATGGTGCATTCAGGAAGATGGCTATTCCAGTAGGAATTAATCTCTGACAATCAGGCACACTAAAAATATTGCAAAGATTCCCCCCGCCCCGAGGCTGATCATCTGCTTGCTCTAGTGTAAGGCAGAACTAGCCCCATAGATGTCAGTGGAGCAACACCAAGGGGAAGGGATCTACTCCAGAGCTTCAAAATGCAGCAGAGATGGGAAAGGCAGAGGCACCCATGCATTTCACACTGCTGGAGGGGATGGCCAAATTTAGCCCCATATTTTCATTTTTCACCCTTGCTTTGCCTGCTTATATTTCACCCCATCAAAACCCTGCTAAGGTTAGGGCCCAGGAAACAGCAAACACCTGTTCAACAGCTCCAGCGAAGGGCAACCAAGAAAATGTATCTAAATTTATGAATGCAGAAGAAGCATAGAGCTTTTCCAAATCCTGGTTCACATTAACTCCCTACAGCCATTCAGCTTGTTACTGGAAAGAAGAATGGAGCTCATCCAGATGCACTCCAAATACATGTACATAATCAAAAGTCAAATAGAAGAAAGCTGAAGCAAAAAGCAGCCGAAGTGTTTGCAGCACAAGGTCTTCACCTCCATGGCTGTCGGCTATTGTTATCCTCCCCCCAAAGTGCCTCTGTAAAATATTAAGTAAATAAATCTAGAAATGGCATGGAGTAAGTCATCCAGAACAGCAGTAAAATGCAAAGCATTGATGCTCAGGGAAGAAATTAATTTCCACCATTAACAGATCTAGGGGCACTGGTGACCCAGATCTTCTCTGGAGGTGGTGGCATGGTGAAGAGCTCCCTAATGATGGAGCTTACCTTAAGGCAGATGCCTAATGCTGGTCATCTCTAGGTGCCTGCTTTTTCTCCTTGCACTGTAAAGTGCTTGGACTATGCGGTGTGGTGCCTTAAAAATATGGCACAACCCTGGCCTGCAGCACAGGGCTATGCACCAAACAACAAACAAGAAAAGCAGGAGAGGAAAGGGGGGCAAATGTTATAATCCCCCAAATGACAGAAAGTGATCTTTAGGGCACTGCACTAAGCCCAGGGTCTTGCAGCCCATTCCCACCCAGGAGTCCAGGCTGTCCTGATCTGGCTCGGTTAGCAGTCAATGAGTTATTTAGACACAAGTCTAGGAGCCGTCTCTTGAATCGTTAATGTATTAGCATCAAAAGGAAATACAGGAGCCTTTCTTGCTGCAGGGCACAGCATGTCCAAAAGGGCCTGGTAATGGTGAACCCCTACAGGACTGAGAATATCTCCACATCTATCTTCAGGCTGGGTGAATCCCCACGGAGAGAGCGTGCTGCTCAGGAGCTGCCTGGCAGGACACAGCCTGCTTTGTCCTGCAGCGTGACATCGTCCAGCACTCCCTTCCTATTGTGCTTCCCCCCCCCTTTAATTTCCTGATGATAATTACTGATGCATTTTCCACACCAGCTGAAACAACAAAGTTAGATACTGCATCATTTTAATTTGCTGAAATTTGTCAATGCCTTGCCAAAAACTAACCCTGCTTCTCAAAGCACATGGAAATGTGCAAAATGGGCCATGTTTGCATGGGACTGATTTCTAACCTGTCCAGATGCTGGAAGCTGCTCAGATTTGCAGTGTTGGAGTTGGTCTGTTCCCAACCTCAGCTAAGGTCTGCGAGCAGTGCTCCTCCAGGCTGACACACTGCTGCCTGAAGCATCCTGGAAATCTTATGGGAAGATTATCTGCTAGGATAATGATACAAGGTGCCTGGTGGGTCATGGTAAGTTTGGAGGCTTAGCAGCAGTTGTACAGCCAAGAACAAAAGGAAACCATTGTTCTAATGACTGGGAAAAGATTGAGAAGTTCTTCAAAAAGTGGTCCCCCCCATGCATGATTCTAGGCATGGAGGAACCATGGAAATAAAAGGACTGAGTGTTTTTAACATGGCTAGTGATTTGGGGATTCCCATCTTGAAGTGCCTTGAGGAAGTCTCATTTGCATGATGTTCAGCCTATTTTAGAAACCCTGTCTGTTCTCAAATTGGACATGGGGAAATCTAAAACACACAGATGAGTGATTCTTTGAGAAGCTATCAATGTTATTAATGTTACCAGGTTTTGTGTTAAGACACTGCTAGAGGTGCCCAGAGACAGAAGATTGTAGGCTTTATGTTTCTGTGCACCATTCTCTCTGCCTTGCCTATATGTATGAAAGGCATTTGAATGACATATACAGATACAATTAATTAAATAAAATGTTAGAAATATCTTCATTTTTCTGCAACTCTCACTTAACTTGCAGAACAACTTTTGTACTGGGTAAGCACTCTGAGCCCAAAAAGTTCATGTTTGTTATGTGAATATGGAAAGTGACACACTGATCAACGAGGAGGATGAGCTTTTCATAGAAAAACTACAGTTGGAATATATGTCTGGAGGTTGGTCAGTCCAGTGTTGGTTTAAAGCAGGGCCAGCTTCAAAGTTAGGTTAGGTTGTTTAGGGCCTTGTCGAAGGATGAAAGTCCCAAGGGCTCTCTGTACAACAACTTTCATAATGAATATTTTTTATTGTGTCTTACTGGGTCATCATACTGAAGGATCTCTGTAGGAGCATAAAGATTCCAACTCAGCAAGCCAAGCAGTCCAACCCCAATCACAGGTTGATGGGTCTGATGCCATTTCTGCTTAGTCCAAGCACAAACTGCTCCTGATTCTTGTGGGCACTCAGTGCATATCTCTGATGGCTGAAAAGCAGCTCTGCAAGAAAGGTGTTGGGGGTCCTGGTGGACAAGAGGATAAGCCAGCAATGTGCCCCTGTGGCACAGAAGGCCAACAGCCTCCCAGGCTGCATCAGCAGAACTGTAGGTCAAGGAAATCGATCATTTCTCTCTATTTCAGCACTTTTGAGGTCTTAATTAGACTACCATATCCAGCGTGGGGCTCTCAGCAGAAGGAATTTATTGACAAACTGGAGTGAGTCCAGGGAAGGGCCATCAACATGACCAGGATGTACAAAGAGGACTGAGGGACCCATGTTTGATTAGGCTGCAGAAGAGTAAGAGGGCATCTAATTTCTGCCTATAATACCTTCTGGGAGGTTGTAGAGAAGACGGAGTCAGATTCTTCCCAGAAGTGCACAGCAAAAGAATGAGGGGCAATGAACACAAGTTGCACCTAGGGTAATTCCAAATAGATATTAGGGGGAAAAAAATGCACAAGGAAGATAAGAAAACTTTGGAACAGGTGCCATGAATAGAATAGAATAGAATAGAATAGAATAGAATAGAATAGAATAGAACAGAACAGAACAGAACAGAACAGAACAGAACAGAACAGTTCAGAGGTTTCAAATCTCCATCCATAGAGATATTGCAATTTATTTGGCTGGACCAAATAATATTCTCTGTGGAACCTGATATAATGTCTAAATTGGATCTACCTTAGAAATCACCTTGGCTTTGAGTGAAGGGTTGCACTGGGTGATGTCCAAAGGTTCGTTCCAAAGTGACTTCTTTAATAATTTCATATATTTTCTAGTATGAAGCAGGAAGGCACAGATGGTTATCGCAGGGGTACACAAGACTTGACACTTCTGTAAGACTTCAGTTTCCTACTTTCTGTTTATTACTGTGCACAGTTCAGTGGAGCAAAGTCGCAAAAGGAGGACAAAGAGAAGGATTCAAGGCATTCTCATGCCCCTCCAATTTCACACGTGCTGCATTGCCTGACCTGGTACTTCACTGGGAAACGGGGAGAAGGGACAATCAATTTTCTCCCACGTAGCTGAAATTGAAGCTGTTGCCCCTTGCATGAACCCAGACGGAGCTGGGAAAGGACTGATGTCATCACCCCCACAGAGGAAGGAGAAGCTCTCCCTTAATGGGGAGCTCCCACGCGCGGGCACTGTGAGCCAGCTGCTCGCTCCCAGGCTAATGGCTTTCAGAATAAGAGCAATCACCTCATCCCGTTTGTGGTACCTGGCAGGCATCCCACTCAGCATCAGCAGGCTGGCTTCAACTGGAAAGGGCCTGAGTCATTTTAACTTTGCTGGGTTAGGATGGATTTGGTAATATAGTAATTTGAGTGACCAAAAAAAAAAAAAAAAAAAGGTAGGCGTTAATATTATAAATTGCCTTCTGTTTGTATAAGGCCCTGGGATAGCAAGAGAGAGGCCTAAGGGAGATGAAGTGGAGCAATTTATATTTTCTTCCCACACCTCGTCTGTGTGTGTAGGCATACTGCATCCAGACTCCCATTTACCAATGGACAACGACTTTAACTAGAGCAGCTCAGGCCTGACCTACCTTGCACTGTTTGTGCCTAAGATGTGTTTTTAAATCAATATACCTAAAACAGTGCCAGCTCAGAAGCTAGGATAGTTCAGGCTTCAGGAGGTCTGTTCTTGTCTGAATGGAGCAAAATGAATCAGGACTGCTGCAAGGCATTGCACAATTCTCATTAATCATTTAAAACACAATTTGCATTTAACTCTCCCACTTTTTTTTTTTTTTTTAAGTAGGCAAATAATGAAACATCAGCATGTTATAAAAGAGAGAGCCTGAAGGAAAAACAAAGAACAGGAGGGTGTAAATGAGAGAAGGGCACTTTCTACCTTTCTGATATGGGGAATGGAGGGATATATTAGTATGGGTAAATCGTCTACTTATCCCAACTTCAAATCCATTTATCTCTGACGTTACTCCAAGACAAAGCTAAGTGGGTCCAAGTTGTTCAGCTTCACAAAGGTCCCTAAAACTCATTTGTGACCCTGGCTTGGACTCCCCTTTTCTTTCTGACAGCTACATAAGAAAGCCAGAAACAGTGGCTTGCTTTCCCTGACTCATCACTTGTCTGCTCAAAGGATCAGCAGGATTTATTTCTTTATCTGCTACTGTGGAAACAGTGCCAGCTAGATGCTTTATTTTAGTGGCTTTAGTAAGACTTAAAATCCTATCAGTCCCTCCAGAAACCTCCATCCAGCCCCACAGATGTGCCACGTCACCTGGCCTCCTTTCCATTCAGCCACTGAGTCCCCTTCCACCTGCAGAGAGAGCAACTAATCCAAAGTAAGTTTTTACATCATCTGCTTCATATTATAGGCTTCATCTATCCATCTCCAAGAAAGTTTGAGTTCTTGGTTCTTTCCTTCAAAACTTCCAATCAAAAATGTATCCCCTGGACTCTATTTTTCTGTGTTTCTCTTGCACTGGAAGCTTTTTCAGGTGTCGAGAAGAGCTAGCAGTCTGCTTGTACAGCGTTATATACCTCACCTTCTATGAAATGCCTGAAGCTCCTCTGCTTCTAAACCCTCTTCATGAAAGTGTCTTTGAAAAGGGACGATGCATCCGTTTACAGCAAATGTATTCCCACAAGCCAAGGTCTTACTGACTCTTGTGTCTTCACAGATATGAACGATCTATTGCACACTGCCAAATGTTGCTAGATGGGTGGTTGATACGGAAATACTGCTGCAAAATTTGCTTACAAAAGGGCCATCATTGTGTGAAAAACAACATCAGTAACTTTTTTTTCCCAATCTTTTTCAAATACAAGTGACGATAAGTCCTACTGACTGCAAATAATTAAGTCAACAAACTGCCGACATTTCTGCATGTTGCAAGGGGGACCAGACAAAAGAAGAAAAAGAAAAGAAACTCACAGAAGAACTGGTTATTTTTAATTACTTGGGAAGATCCTGTCCCTGCGGGATGGGCAAACACCCCTTCCAAAGGTTTGAAGCAAAGTCAGCATCAGGCAAGGATGGCACCAATATGCTGCTTGCATCCCTCTGTGCATTTGAGCAATTCTGCTGACAGATGAGCCTCACAAGGCCTGGGAGGCATGCTGTTTCTAACCCCAGCTTTGCTGTTGCCATTTCTCTTTGGTGCTGGAAGAGTTATGTTAACCACCCTAGGAGACAACATCTGTTCTCAGACTACCCTGGTGTTCGCATCCATGGAGAGGAAAAAAAGCTGGTTTTGCCTTATCAGTTGTGCATATAATGGGGAGGATAACAAAAGAGGGACATTGCCAGGATCAGCTAATAACCACGTGGCTCACGGAAACTGAAAGCCTTGCACAACTGATAAAACATCAGTATTGTTTTAGCTAGATTGTAAGAAATTTAATGGAACTCTCTAAATTATATTAATAATCTAAAGCACATGATCCATTTTCTGCACAGAACATTGCTGCAGTCAACAGCTAAATTACTAAAAACAATGGAGACTCACTTTTCCACTCTGACTGCTGTGCTTCTTTTTTTTTCATGCTTATGAGTAAATGCTAAAACTTATCACACATCTGAGTATTGTGTAATAAACACTCTTGTAATCTTAATTGCTTTTCCTCGTAAGAAGGTGAAGGTTAAGTCTGCATTTTCCTAACTGTACTTACCCTGAATATCATCATTGAACGTACAGTATCTGTTGCGGTATTTATTGAGGAGACGAAAAGCATTAGCATTGGCAAAATCTTCAAACTGGATTAGGCAATTCATACCATACCTGAAAGATAAAGGGTAATTTAAAATGGATAAAAATATTTCTACAACACAGAATGATATATACACCTTTTATCAGGACAATGTATCTAGAGACTCAAGTGCTAAGATAATCACAAGCACTGATTCTCAACAGAAATGCATCACATACCATCAAACAGGATCACCTCCTTCCCAAGCTCTGCACATGCAGAAATATGGAGTCTCTAACTAAGAGTAAGTTGTGTTCGTAATGCCTACTCAAGGGACACAAAGGGTTTCCTGATTTATCTGAGTGTGCATATATACACATATGTATATACACATCTTTGTACTATTGTATGACAAATTTTCACGTATATTTACCAATGATATTCTCAAAGCATTGGAGATGCTCTTTTGGAATGGATATTGCAATTGTCATGTTGCAATACAGCAAATCTGACTGCAAAAAAAATCACATCAGTTAAAGTAACATCACCAAATGCCCACTTCAACCATAGGTAAGGGAAAGATGAGAAGAAAACTGCTTGTAGGTTCACATGGACCCAACTACTTCACTGTGTGATTTCATAGCCACATTTGTGTGCTTTGGAAACACATTTCTCTCCAATGAGTTGCTTTGCAGGAAACCAGCATACGAGGACAGCCAGTGACCCGGATAGTCAAAAGGCAGGAAATAACTGCAAACCTTCCATAATTATCCAATAATATCAGAGCAAGTGTATAGTTTCTAAAAAATGGATAATACTCAAGACTGCTCCATAAATATTCCTTTCTTTTACAGAAATGTGATGGACAGTGGGAGAAGCATGGGGAAAGAGTATGGCAAAAATTAGCAACTCCCGTGCTGCAGTCTGGTGGCAGGGCTCTCAATAGCTGCACTGTATTAGAGACATGAGCCTCTCTGAGACTGAAAGCTGTGCAGAGGCAGCATCACCTTACATCCCTCCGATTCAGGCTTTCCTCTTTTGCCACTGAAATCTGAGGTAGGGTACACCCGTGCTTTAATCTATAAAAGAATACTGGATGAAACACGCTCCATTTACAAAACGTGGCTCCTGTCATGAAAAGCTCATGGCATTTGCAGTCTGGGCAGTCAGGCTCACCTGGCAGGGCCCTGAATTTTTAATTCTTATTATTTCCCATTTCAAGTTCATCTATCAGCAAGAAGATGGTGATAAGCACAAGGATTGTGCTCCTTTAATCATCTATCATGAGAAACTCGTGCTTTATAGACACTCTGGTCTCACAAAGGGAAACAGGTCGGCTCTTGCACTTACTTCACCTCCTCTGCATGCTTTTTAGAGAAGTAGCACAGTGATATAATAGATATATTTGACTCTTTAAACAATTTAGATGTAAAAGCTCAGATCCAACTCAACACCTTGCTTCAGTTCAGTTTCCTGTAAGGGGTAACATGCCACAGCAGGAGGTTTTCTTCCCAGTTAACCTGAAATACAATGATGGAGGTCAACTTCAACTTATCTTGTGCAGTCTATGTGCCTTCCTAGTACCTGGGTACCATCAGAGATGGTCTGCCTTGCCCAATATTTTCTTCTGAAAGAGAATACAGTGCAGAGGGGTTAAAAATTACTTTCAAGATGAGTCTGTTTCTGTTGTGTGCTCCTACTTCATGAGGTAGACTTACTCCATGCTCTGCGATGTCAGAGTCCAGCAAACCTTCTCTGGGTAGACAGATGCAAGCATTACTGGTCATACTGGCCAGCAGGGCAGCAACTTTTTGTCTTTTTTTCTGTG
The DNA here is from genome assembly GCF_964035555.1 of Netta rufina. Lineage (NCBI taxonomy): Eukaryota > Metazoa > Chordata > Aves > Anseriformes > Anatidae > Netta > Netta rufina. Next base: position 8,395,412 of record NC_140123.1, read on the forward strand.
CTGGAAGGAGCAACACCAGAGCAATATCCCTGTTGTGGTTACACCACTCCTCCCAGCCTGGATATGTGGGGTTAGGCTTGGATTTTCCAAGGGACCAACAGACTTTACTATTCAGCAGGATCTAGATGCTAAGGTGGAGGAATTCCAGCTTGCCACACTTTAAGAGGGGAAACAAAACTAGGCTTCATGCTATTTCGAAAAAGGGCTGCCAACTGCTCCCACTGGTTTTGTAACTGAGCAGGACAAAGTCTTTCCTGCACTCTGTATGACAGCCCATGTTACATGGCTCAACAACAAGTGGAGTCTATTGAAATTTTTCATATCTACAAGATGCTCTTAAATTGTTCTTGGTGTGCTGCTAACTACAAGTTACACTGAATATTTGAGGGACAGTTTGCTTATACACTTCAAGCCTTCACACTGCAGATTCTGTTAGCTATCAGAGTCATCCAATACCGACATTTCTTTTGAAATGCTAAGCAACACCCTGAAGAGCCATGTATGAAAATTTCCAGATTCTCTGTCTCTGTAAAATCTTGAAAATCAAAAGAACACTTTGAACTCCAAGGAATTTGTGTAAAGAAAGAATACAAAAAGTATCTCAGAAAAAAAAAAAAAAAAAGTTTTCTAATGGATGGTCCTCTTGACCACAATTTTGGATGTGTAAGGAAAGCATGGCTAACAGGGAGATGACACACCACTCAGAACATCTGCTAACATCTCACAGCAAAGAATTAGCAAATCTTGAAGCGACCTCAGTTGCTATAGAAACTAACACCAGTCTTACTATTTATTTGTATCACTGAGGAAGTAAAATTACTGGCTTGGTGAATAAAATCAATGATCTCAACCAGCATGAATGTGTGTGACCAGCTCTCCAAGAGTGTTAAGGGTAGATGGGTGTGTTTCCCTGACTACAGAGTCAAGTCTATAAGAATATTAATCAAAATACTTTTTTTTGTTTGTTTGTTTAGAGCACAGAATCTTTCCTCACTTCACATATGTGGTCTGCAGCATGTGACAGTGCAGAGTAACTTCTATCGTTTTTCTCTTTGATCATTTTTATTAAGCAGAGCACAAGAAAAGCATGGTGGCCCATAAACACTTCATTTCTCTCATGCCTCTCAGTATGATGGGACTGTGTTGGAATGGAAAAACTGCTCATTAAGCTACTTTTTGAAGATTAGTTTCTTTTCCTCTGCTACTGAGCCTCTTTAAAGTGTAAACCACATTTTTGAAATTTATTTTTTAATGTGAGAACTAAAGTTTTCATTAATAAAGATTACAAATTGCTCATGGCAAGACCTGATGCTTTAAATGAAATATTCACAGCTAAATCACAGATTAAAATCTCGGGATGATGTTAAAGTGACAGTCCTTAAGGACTACTCATTTTACTGGGGTTTTGAGAGGATTTCAAAGAAATTGTGCTGCTCCAAGTCACTGAAATTAAACATAAACTGGGCAGTTTACTGAGCCCTGTCTTTGAAATCAACCAGTTCATTTTTACTGCCCTTTCTAACATTACTGCAGTGGCTGTGTGTTCCTTTTTAGGGTGACCTGATAAACCTAAGGATAAATTTAGCAAGGAGAATGAACAAAACAACTGCTGGAGCCATTTGCAATAACATCCTTGGAAGTAGCAACATGATGAGTCAGTTTTACTGCCCATTCTCCACAGCACAGTAACTCAAGATTTGTGTAACCTGTTTTATCCCCCGGGAATTCAGAGAACTCTAAAAGGAGTATTTGGGTAGCATCCAAGAGCAGAACGTAGCCAATTTAGGATTTGGGGATAGAAGTGTTTTAATATGTACCAATGCTAAAAAAAACATCCAGCTTAGGAGTCAATGTGGAGAATAGCTGGTATTGCAAACGGAAAGGGTGGTCAGAGAGCTGCTACTTGTACGGGAATTCAGCCAAGAAAAAGCAGTGCAGACGGATTTCTTTCACTACCTTTACATATCTAAAAGTTCGCTGGGTAATGCTAAGCTAGATAATTCTGTCTGCCTTCACAGAAAACAAAGAATAAGAGGCACATCCAGTAGCAAGCTCTTTGAACTAGTCTAAATGGAAAATAGAAGTAAAAGTTCTGGAGATGCCTCTTTCTCCACATTCTCTGTGAATGCAGTCTAAAACAACCACCTTAAATTTAGGCATCTACCTTTAAACACCTAAATTAGGAGAGATACCCCTCTCCCCATGTTATCTAATCATCACAGCTGCTTAGGAAGATCTTAAATATATGTTATGCACCCTAGGTCACTGTCTTATCATGTTTTCTACTGCAATGCTTTGGTTTCCTTCAAAGCCTCTAATTTATTTCCCAATCTTCTCTAAAGAAATTTCCCTGCTGCATCCCACATGGATAGTATCCAAGTGGTCCTCTACCAGGCGACATGGAAGCACTTCAAGATGGAATGAAATATACTGGTCAGTGTCACTCCTTCATCATATTTTTAAACATGAAAACTGTAATTTAACAAAACTGGTTTTGTAAAGTTATTGTGCTTCACTGAAAGAATTGTAGCTTCTATTAAGAAAACCAAATTGATAATTTCTAGTTGAAGAAATCATTTTTAGTGAGTTGTCTAACCAGTTAAGAAATTTAGCTCTGTTTAACTTGCGAGATCTGATATGAATGCAGCCCCACTTAGCACACACCTACGCATTTACAACATGCTTGCTGTCTATAGGCCAAAGATGCCTCCTTATAGAAAAACTGATTGTAAAGTGAATATTTGAACAGGGATTTCCAGCCCAGGAAAGTCATGGCCAGCTAAGGTTGGCTCCCTTCAATAATTTGATCTTGTCTCTCAGTGACTCATCCCCTCTAGAGCCTCATTTCATCTTCTTGGCATCCTGGACATTAGCATTCAAATACGCTGGATCTAATTGTCTTTATCTGAAAGGAAAGCTCCAGTGGAGACTATCAGCATTTCACATGGACAAGGTACATTGAAACACAGCAAGTTCCTTTGTCGTGTCTGGTTTCTTCCATCTCCCAATTCTTTTCCCCCCACTTTCAGAATACGAAGGTTTTAGTTTTTGACTTTCTGATATTGGAATCACGTCTGTTCTTATGTGCAGATCCCTTGGGATCTCTGCAGCCCTATGTCTCCTAGTGAAACTGGAGCTTTCCACTCAGTTTGAGAAATTCTTATCTTTGCTGTAAGTAATTCTTATCTTATCAGGCTGTGGAAAGAGAAGCTTGGTCAGTTAATTTCTATGCCTTTCTGACAGAGGTGGTTTTGAAGGAATTCAGGCACACTGGATATAAATCAAGAGATACTATAACAGCAAAATGGTTTACTGACACTAAATATCACCCAGGTTGATGTCTTAAGCCCCCTGTTCTGCTACACATTTTTCAGCAAATATGAGATCTTTGGAGTTATAAGTTTCTCAGATAAAACACTCAGCCTAATTCCTCTCTAAAAACAGTTCCTCTCTTCTATCCTCACTCTGTCATGGCTACAATAGCATTAATACTGAAAATGGTAACTGCTGACATTATAAGGTCATTATTTCCTACAGTTACCTTGTCTCCTACCTCACTGTTGGCTGCCAGACCACCTGTGGACCCTGTTCTCTACCCTCCCTGGAATTAATTTAGCCATTTTTTAGAAATGGAAACAAGAAGATGTACTTTGTCAGTTCTTCCTCACTGAAAATAAAAAATAAAAAACTGCAAGTCTTTCACTGTAAATTTTATGATTCTATCTCATTAGTTTGCATATTTTGGGGGTTTGTGCCAGAAATAACTATGACCCAAACTCTGGATTTCACACCCATACCTTGCAAAAAAGCTTCCTGTAACAATAACTTCGCTGAGAAATGGTTTATGGAATGTTCCTATACATTAATTTTAGTCTAATCTCCAAAGCTCACCAAATAGATTTTGCACAAACAAGATTTTTAATGAAATAATATATTATTGATAAAAATTGTGGTATAAGACTGTCACCCTGACAACAAATGAGTTTAGGAGCCAAACACATACAATGGTACAAGTCTGTTGTAAAAATTACCACCTGAAACTCTTTATTATGAAATTATTCCATTTCCTGGAAAGTAAACAAGTATAGGATCCGTGCCTTGTTTATCACTGCACTGTTGTTCTGATACTGTTACTATCCACTTAGAGCTATGCTAACTCAAAAGATGCTGTTAGTAAAGTCTGTATCCCCTGTAGATGATGACACACAGCTCTCTTCGAAAAGCAGAAGTATAGAACACAGGAGTGTGAATCCCAGAAGTGGAAGGCAGATGTTTTCCTGATGATACTGCACTTAGCTTCTTTATTCAAGAGAGTTCTCAATTGCCTGAACAATCTCATTATGCAACTTGCTTCTTTAATTTTCATTTGTATGTACCTCTTCAAGTTCATCCAGCCTCATTATAAACCGTAAGGCCACAAAGTAAAAAAATCATGAGGCTGCAGTTGCAATCTGAGAAGCATCTGAATGAATTGCACAAGTCAAAACTTCCAGGGTGGCCTGAGGGCCTGTGCAGCACGTTTGCCAACCAGTATGAGAAGGGTTTTTTTATTCACTGTGAATAAGGACTATAAAACATTCCTACATGTATATGCATATATATAAAAGGTATTTGCAAGAAGGTCCAGTTCCTTTATGGAAAGAATCACAGGAAGGGCATTCCAAGCCTTGTCTGAATTTATCATTTTATAGCACCACTTCCACTCATTCATGACATAAGGCATTTGCTTCGATGCACTGCAACTCCTACTCAGTCTTGTATGAATCTAGGCAGAAAAGAGCTAAAATGTCATTGCCCTTGTCCTTGACATTTTATTACTGCAGCTTGATGGGCCAAAGTTGTGATTTCCAAGAAAACTGAAATTTTCTGTAAAAGAACCCATCATCATGCTTGGGAAGTAATCAGCAGACAGAACTGGAAAACCAAAGTCCACACAAACAAATTCAACAGCACTAGCACCCAAATCTGGTCAGTGTCCTGAGGCCATTCTTACTGTAAAATTGTTTACCATGACCCTTGGCAGGCTTTTGGGCTGACCAGCACTGTTTTGCCATACAATTCCTGGTCACAGGTTAGGGATGGGTTTAGTCAGGCACCTACTGAAGAAATACCATGCCTGTAGCTTTATAGTGGTAAGAGAGCTAAGCAGCATGGCTACGAGCTGCAAGCACTATGCACCAGAATATGAGCTTTGATGTCTCTTTGTTTTACCAGTAGAGATGCAGATAGCAAAGAAGTAGCTCAGAAGTGGGCAAAGCACTTCCCTCATTCAGCTCCAGCCAGGACTGAGCTCTGCCCCTGGAGAAGACGAAGGAAGTGACTCAAGAATCTGCATTGCCCTTGTGTATGAGTAGGAAGCACCTCTGCACCTCAGCAGTGTTACAGGGGCTTCCCTGAGCATGCCCCAGCAGGGCAGAAACAGGGTCGTGGGCCAGCTTGGGCATCCAGAGAAAAGGCAAGTCATTTTCATAAGGTCTTTGCAAAAGGAGGTTTCACAGAGTGGAAAAAAGCTAGACCTGTCCCATATAATGACAAGGGTGAACCTGACAGAACAAGATAAGCTTTTATCTACATTAGAAATAGAGATGGAACCAGCAGACCTAAATAAGCAAACACTAGTGCTTAGCTAAGAAGAGGCTTAGAAGGAAGAAGTACTTTTATTCATTCCACATAAAGATGGTGCAAAGCCTGACATCATTCTTCCTATCACAGACCCAATTCCTTCTCCCTTCTGAGTATGCTGAGAGTGGCAGCTCTGGAGTGGTTTTGCACTCTTTGCATTAGGTAGGGTAGACAAAAGCATAAGTATGCCCCAGAAGGCTCAGCCTTTTCTAGTGTCATTCATGCCTGGGAAATCTCACTTCAGGATTGCACTGTTTGCATATTTGCATGTGTTTCTGGCCAAGAAGAGGAAACCCAGATAGGTGAAGAGACAACAGAGAGACAGGTTTACTACTTGGAGGCACAGTGCCAGGCAAGTGCACACTGCTGGTTCAGGAGGAGCTCTTCTCTTACAGGATGTAAACAGATGTTATATTTAGTGTCAGAAAAAGCCTTTCATTTTTAAGTCTTTCATATAAGTGAGAGGAAGACAAATTTTCCCTTAAAAAATGACAATGAAAACTAAAATTAAAATAAAAGTTAACCTGATTCTGAAACCATTGAAAAAAAACTTTCAAACCCTCACTTTATAATGTGATATAATTTAATAGCACCATTTATATCTCCCATTAAATAGTTCTGAAAGTGCTAAAGGGAGAAGAGAGACATTAGAAAGCATGATCTGTTTTATTACTTGAAAAGTAATTTGTTTAAACTGAATTGTTTCAAAAAATTGTTTTGAAAAGAAATGACGTGAGTCAGGTTTGTGGATTGCCACGTTAATCACAGCACAGGGAAAGCTTGACCCGAAGATCCACATTAAGAGGTCATGACTGCAGATGTAGCAGTTATGACAGTTGTCAGAGTGAGACAAAAATGCAGTTGATTTTATCCTAGAATGCGAGGTTATGAGCCAACAGATGGGAATTTTGCAAAACCAGATCAACCGCTGCCAACATAAAATTTAGAGCTGTAGTTACTGGGTTTAGAAATTCTGCGCCAGAGAGCTGCATCACAGACCAACAGGAACTATCTCCTTGAGCCGCACAGTACTTCTAACATTGGGTAGGAGTCTCACCAGCTTTCTGCCAACATAAACACAGTCACGCTCTGAGGCAAAGAGCCTGCTGTGGGTTCAGTCAGTGCTAAATCAATGAAAGTGACCCTTGAAACACAAAGATAGCAGGAAATCCCTGAATCTCAGATTACTGGAAGCTGGGGAGTATGCCAAGGATGTACTATTGCATGCATGCCTGTTCTTAGTCATATCCCTGGGCATCTGCTATCAGCTACTGCTAGAGAGAAGATATGGGGCCAGACTGAGCCAAGCTCCATCACAAAGCTCTTGGAAAAATATCTGGAAAAATCATGGTCAACATTCATTATATTCCTTTAAATAACAAAACAAAAACAAAAAACAAAACAAAATAAAATAAAATAAAATAAAATAAAATACCTTTTGCAGAGCATGTCTCAGTTTTCAAGCACTAAGACCACTGCTAATGGCTGCTGTGCCACTCTTGTGCTTTTATGATAAATGACTTCAGGTTCCTTGCACTGGGTCTGAGAAAAGGCTGCAGCTGGAGGTACAAAGCTTCTTGGGGACTGGGCACAAGCAGGGGAAATGACCGTGTTAGTGCTCACCCACAGACGTAGCCCTGAGCTACCTCTGACAGTCAGCAAGGAACAGAGCCTCACCACCTGCCTTACACCCAGACAGATCTTCTCCAGCTATGTCTTTCTAAGCCAGCTGTGGTAAATCTGGCTTAGGTGAAAAATCACAGACAGAACGCCCAGGGCAGAGAGCTTTTCAACGTCTGTAACTGCATTATCCCAAAGGATTTGCAGGCAAGTTGTTAAAGTCTGTTACAGCAAGGTTCCTACAGCAGCATGTTTGGAACTCAACTGTTTCTCAGCAGCAGAAAACCAAGCTAATAAAATCTAAGTATTTTATTTTGGCCAAAGGCAGATCACAGAAGCTGGCTGATGAGTTCATCCCACACCAAGGCAGGACAACAGGGTTGGCTCTTCCCATCACCATCACCTCTCCCTTCTGCATGCTGGCAGAGTTTCCCTGGCCAGATGGACAAGGAGACAGATGGACAAGGAGAGTATCCACTTCCTCCATGAAGTCTGGAGTTGCTCTACACCATCAGCTCTTCCAAGGCGCTGGTGACAGCATGCAGGTCTCCTAGCAGACACACAGATGCTGAGGGGCTTTAGGTGTCACCAATATTACACAAGGGCTTTGTGAAGGCCAGTGGTGCCTTGTCTTTCATGACCAGCACCTGAATAAACAACACGGGTGAACAGGTAGTGGTGATTTTGTTTCTGAAAGATGCTGGTGAATTTGTGATCCAAGTCTCACTGGAGAACTGCTGAAACAGAGGTGGCCTGTGTGGAGCAAGCTTTGCTTGTTGGAAAGCACGTTGACCTGATTCAGTATGTGTGTGGGTAAAAGTACTGGGAAGGGACTGGACAAAGAGAGATCAGGTATAGGACAAACATGGAAAAACAAAGTCAGCAGAGCTATTTTCTCTCCTTCTTCTCCCATTTTGAGAAGCTGAACACTTGATCTCATGTCTTCTGTACTTTGCCATATGGCAGAGGCTGATAAAAGAGAGTGTTTCTGTCTCCCCAGTCACCCTGTTAATAAGTGCTGATGGGAAAGGAAACGGGAGTGAAATTATGACAGTTTAATGAGGCTTCTGCACCATGGTTTGCTGAAGAGTGGAAGTGCCTCTCGCAGCCTCAGGCTGCGTGCTCAGCATCTGTCAGCGAGACACGGGGGCCAGCACTCAAAATTGAGGCTGGAGCCTGGGGATGTCCATCGTCACCTCTGGCTGCTTGGAGCCAGCAAGCTGCACTGTTCCTGTACGATAAGACTACAGAAGCAGTGACTGGTGTAAGGCAGAAAGTCTTACATCAGAGAAGGAATTGGTCTATACCAGTTCCCACATCAGTTAAGGAGAAAAAGAGAAGAAGTAAAGAAATCTCCAGTGGTAGTTTGCTTTGAAAGAGAGTCTGAGGATTAAAGAACACTGTTACTGGAGAGGCTGGGCAGAAGCTCTGCAGAGCACAGAGAGTACGTCCCAGCACAGCAGCAACTCTCATGGCATTTTCATTTCAACCTTAATTTGCTCATATATGCATTCCCCAGAAATTCTGTGGGTTACTCTGATATGATCCTTGTACACATTACATGAATATTATTCCAGACAGAAAAAATGTACCAGTTCAAGAATGAGACTGACTTACCTTTTACCATGGTAACTGAGGAGAAGGAAAACAGAAGTAGTGTATTTTCCCATACAAGCCCTATTACTCATTGTGAGAAAACAGCAATTTGTCAGTCTGTTTCATTCAGTCATGGGCTAGGTTCAATGGGCCAAATTTTGCATGTGGTTGCCTCCCAAGAGGAGCACAATTTGGAGCCCTTATTAGAAAGCTCAGTCATTTTATGCATTTTAGGTGAAAGAGTAATGAATGGAGATTTAGGCACCATGAAAATGCAGAAATTTATCCATGTGCTTCAGGAAGGGCTTTTATTTCTAAAACTGCCCAGAAGCCACACTTTATTTCAACATACTGTAAGCACTAATTCTGAAGTCTCTGATGCTCTCCTTGTTTCATTATTAGGTGGCTATTACGAGACCAGAAGACACTTCTTCTGACTGTAGGAGTCTCCAGCTATAGAAATTCGACATCTGCTTAATATTATTATTCCATTAGAACAGTAACTCTTCAATCCCCTGGCATTCTTGTGGGCTCAGACACATTCCACTTCAGTGACAAATGTCCCTTGAGCCAGCAGTGATTTGGCAGGGTGGGAAGTGCTCATGCAAAGGAACTGATAAATGGTTTCCACGAGAATTTGAAGTGTCCTCAGGAAATAGTCAGAATCTCTGCGTGAACATCAAGCTGAAAAGGAACCCTCCAAACTGCAAGAGATTTGTGGTAATCCAAAAGAGAAGGAGGAAAGATATGATTGAATTCCCAAATAACTGAATTTGTGTGTGACATAGACTTACATGTGAAATCAGAGCAGACCAAAGACCACAGCAGTTTATGCTCGCAGGTTTCCTCACACATGGAACCATGCTACAATACAGAAACACATTTTTGCCCTTCCAAGCAATTTCTCCTCCCTTTTGTAACAAAAGTGAGAGCTCCTACTGGGTTGCATCCAGTCATTCCAGCGGAAACTTGAGTCCAAATGAATCTGTTTCAGATATGTTGGCTGATAGCAGGCTGATAGCAGTAATATTCATCAGCCCAGAGCTCACAAGAGATCACACTCCAACAATGCTTTAAAGTATGATGGCAGTCAAGATGATAGTATAGGTTAATGTCTCCTTTCACATGAGCATCTCCAAATACTTTACAGATGTGAATGGAGAGGTGCAAAGTGGAATTTCCCAGCCCCACTTTGTAGATAACTTTTTGGGTCTTGCTGTGTTCAAACAATTCATTCCAGCTGAGAGAAACAGAAAGGTTGGTATAGCGACCCCAGAAACTTGATTCTCAGTACCCAGAGAAAAGGATTAGATATGACATCGCCTTCTCAAAAGATAGGAGCTCATTGTTTCATGGGTGAGTGTCTTCTCCTTTCAATGTGAAGATTAGTTCTTGTAAACTAAACACAGGAAAGTAACAGCCAACCCCTCTTCTCTAGCAGCAAGCACAGAAAAGGCAAATTGTCTTTCTGACCCTCTCACTGACATCACTGGAGAAGTAGGTGCAACCAACTTAGCATTTAAAATCGCAAGTGTAAATCTCAGAGCCATATTTCTGCTGGCTGAGACCACAAGCTGGGTATTTGTTCCATCATTCCCATTCCATCATCAGCAATGACACTGCAATACCCCTGTGGTCTCCTGGCCAGAAGGAAATGGCACAGTTTCCTTGGTGGATTAATTTTAATTAGTGATTACAATCAAAACAGGAAAAGAAAAAAAAAAGAAAAAAAAAAAAAAAACACAAATCAATTTTGACAACTCTTAAATCTTTTCTACTTCTAGAGCCTCCTGTAATTTCTCAACTGTGTTTTACCAGTTTTCTAGCCTCCAAGATTTTTTCCGCCTGAATACCCCACAAGTTTCTAATGTAAAACTACATTGCAATGAACTGACATTTAAGTCAAGCTTTCTTATCAAATACAAAGAAGGGCAAACTGGATTACATGCACAAAATTCTCTCCCATGCAGTCATCCTTAGGTATTCTGAACCCAACAGGCAGAGCAGTGTTGCTGTGTTTATTCTCACAGATATAGGAGCTACAGCAGGGGTCAATTGGGACTATCTTTGCACAGTATGGGGCACCTGCAGCTGGAAAGGCTGATGTACTAGCCTGCTGTTATATGGGACATGTCTACATCATGCTGTTGAGCAGCGAAGGAGAGATTGCTGTCCTAACAGCAGCATTGCACATGCAGTGTGCTGCACAATGCTGTCTGGAGCTACCACATCAACAGATGCTGAAATTCTCCATGACAAACTCTCAAACTTGGTTCATCAGCTGTGATTCAATCATCCTCAGCATTACAGCCTCTTGTTTCCTACATCCTTCCATGCACAGACAGCTAGGCAGTTGGATTGTATGTGTATATTATATGCTTCTCAGTGGACAGGAAGGTGCTGTCATTAGACACTGGACATTGTGTCTCCTACCTCAAGGGAGACATGATGGCCTCAGTGCGGATGAAACATGTGCCACCCACTCCCTTCCATTTATGTAGGAACACACGCGTGTAGCTGGCTGGAGACACAAGTAAAGATCAAATGCATCTCCTTCAGCTGGCAAGACAAGACCCTACAATATAAGGATGTGCAGCAGCCCATGAATCAGGTGCAGGCTCTGCTCTCTGCCACTCCTTATCAGTGTCATCTTGTCATCTGCTGCTTTAGGAAGGCAGAGGCTGCTCAGGGGCTATGGGTCTTCTGGTCGTTATTATTTTCTGTTTAAAGAGTTGTTCCCACCTTCATTCTTATGGAAATCCCTCCAGAAAGTCATACAGATTTTAATGTATTTTAATTTTTCCCAAAGGAGGAAATCAATGCAGTGCAAGAGGTGCACACACAGCATTGAGGTGTAGCTCTGTTCTTTCCACATCTTTCCCTGCTACAGCAGAAACCCCATATCCCTGCTAGTCAGTAAGAGGAAACATGCATTCAGTCTGTCTCAGCATTCAAAAGACAGTGCTTATAAACCTGGCCTCCTCACTCCACAGACTTAAATGCCAGCAGGGAAGCTGCTATTTTTGCTAAGTGATAGACAGGCTGTCTGTAGGCTCACGCAGACATCATCACAGGGAGTAACACGACATTTCCAATTAGAAGATTTCCTTCACAATGGTGAGAGCTAGAAACTTCCTGTACAAAATATAAACAAAGTTTAGATTCTGCCTGTGCTGAATGAGTCTCATAAATGCATGATGGAGACCAGATACAGCCCACAGGGCGTATGTTTGACACCTCTGGCCTATATGGACAGGAAATGGTTATAAATAGTCAGTCCCGTTTCAGTTCTCCAAAGACATAAATAATTTTGACACAGAGTGCTCAAGCACAAAGAGTCATTTGTAGACCACCCAGGAGACTTGCATTTAAATGACCTTTCTTTGCTTGTACAATCAATTACACTAATGTTTATTTCAAGAGTTGCAACATTTGTTCTTAAATGGAAGCAGCTCAGAGAAGCCATGTATATAATCCCACTTACTTGTTGGTAACTGCCTGCATAAACTCATCAATCAGTTCGTCGTATTGTTTCCCACGAACCCTCTTGTGTTTCAGTCCAATATAGAGTGGATCACTCAGGAGAGCCTAGGACACAAAGCAATTCTGTTGACAGCGTCTCTTCCATGGCTGGATGAAGATTTATGTGCCAGCCTACCCAAAAATTTTGCCTGTTGCAGTCATATTAATTTTACTCACTTTGCAGTGAAGGCAAGCTCACTTCGATTCTCCTGAGCAGAAAGTGTTTCTGTAAGAAGTAAGGTGCGCTGTGGACTATCGTTTTGTGGAAATAAAGTCGGAGGCATTTAATGCTTCTTGACTGCAGTAGGAAATGAGGCTCTGCATCCCCAAAACAGCACTACCAGGACTCCCTGCTGAGGTGTCTCATTCCCACTGAACAAAGCTGATCTTGTGTGGGGCTGTTCACTGTTCAGTCAGCACTTGATTTTGCACTGAAGGTTACCAGGAAAGGTGCTGGCCATAAACAGAACTTTGAGAAATTAAGATTGCCTGAAGTAACCTGAAATAACAAGTGTCACGTAGGCCTCTGGGTGCTAGCCCAGAGCTGACAAGAACCTGCGATCAGATGCTCCTCAGCCTTTCACCTAGCTAGCACTCAGCTCCAGCTATCTGCAGGTGTCAGTCAGGAAAGGGTATTTTCATACCAGATAAGTTTATTTTTCAGTGCCTGCCGTGAATATAAAACCAGGCCGCTCCTCCAGCCAGCTCACCAGGTGGTAAGTCAGGACCCCTAAGCCAACTAAACAGGACTGGCTCAGCATGGAAACTGCGTGTATTTTGGGAAAAATCACAGGACAAACAGTGGCAGGAGACAGGTGGGCCAACACCTAGGTTTGTCAGTTGCAAAACAGCTCATTTTCCCTTCTGATTTCAGGAACTGAATCATCAATATGAGAAGGGGATGAGCCATCACAAACCTATTGTCCTGAAGCTGTACGGGCCCCAAATATTGGCAGGTGGGCTAAACTTAGATCTGTTTTTACAGCCACAGCTGTTTTGCTTTAGAAGGAAATATGAAAGAGGTTTTCCTCTGAGTGTGATAGTTTAACTCTTCAGGGCCATGAAACAAGCAGACTGTTAGCATCACTTTGCTGACTGTTCCTTTGGTGCCATGGGCCTGTTCATGGAGTACAAGAGGGTCTCTTAGGCAAGGTGAGAAATGCCAAGCTTTGAAAAGACTGATTTGCTGAAAGAGCCTACAAATTGTTATGGACTGTCAGAAAGACAAGCTGTTGCTAAAAATGCAATATGTGTTACTCCATTCTACCTGAGATGCCTGTGTTAGCAAGACAGTCACCCTAGGCTCACCCTGTATTAACAGGCAGAGATGAACAGGATGAATGCCTACAGGAGATGCCAATTTCTACGCTGATAAATGAGTTTATTCATGGGGCAGAGTGTTGCTAAGATGTGCTGAGGGTTGGGTTAGGCTGGGTGTATGCACATGAGAAAGTCGTTAAACAAATAAACAAATTACTTGTATTGTGAGTAAATACATTGCTTACATTGCTGGAAAACAGCAACTTCTACATTGCAATCCCAACTGTGAAAAATACTTCCACAGAGATGTTCCTGGTCACAAGATGCACATAACCTTGGGCAGAATCAAAGTGCCCAAGCCTCAGAGACTGATTCTGGGAGTCTCTTTCTCTGAAAATAATTGACTTTTGGAGATGTCTAAGAAATTGGTGGTGCCACTTTGGTTTTCAGTGGTCCCTCCCCAGATGCTGTAATAGAAACAGATGGTTATGCATGGTCAGAAGCTTCCCATGGGTGGGGAAGAACTTACACCCAGGAGCTCCAGCTGGGAGGCTTAGAGCACACCAGCAGTTGGTGAAGCAGACCAGCATGGAGGAGGAGGAAGAGATGAAGACATTGCTCTTGGTAAGTTTGCAGACAACACCAAGTTAGGTGCCAGTGTTGATCTGCTCAAGGGTAGGAGAGCTCTGCAGAGGGATCTGGATAGGTTGGACTGATGGGCTGAGGCCGACAGTATGAGGTTCAAGAAGGCAAAGTGCTGGATCCTTCCCTTGGGGCACAACAACACCATGCAGTGCCACAGGCTGAGGGAAGAGTGGCTGGAAAGCTGCCTGTTGGGAAAGGACCTGGTGGTAGTGGTTGATAGCTGGATGAGTATGAAGCAGTGGTGTGCTCAGGTGGGCAAGAAGGCTGACAGCATCCTGGCTTGTATCAGAAACAGCATGGCCAGGAGGACAGGGAGGTGATTGTCCTTCTGTATTCAGCTCTGGTGATCCACACCTTGAACACTGTGTTCAGCTTGGTGCCCACCACTACAAGAAGGACATTGAGATACTGGAGTGTGTCCAAAGAAGGGCAACAAAGCTGGTGAGGGGTCTAGAGAACAACTCTTGAGGAGTGGCTGAGGGAGGTGGGATTGTTTAGCCTGGAGAAGTGAAGGCTCAGGGGAGACCTTACTGTACTTTACAGTTACCTTAAAGGAGGTTGTAGAGAGATGGGGATTGGGCTCTTCTCCCACACACCATGCGATAAGCTGAGGGGAAATGGCCTGAAGTTGCACTGGGGTGGTTTGGTTTGGATATTTGGAGAAATTTCTTTACTGAAAGGGTTGTGTGGCATTGGAACAGGCTGCCCAGGGAAGTGGCTGAGTCACCATCCCTGGAAGTCTTCAGGAAAGGTGTAGATTAGAGCTTAGTAACATGGTTTAGTGGTGGACGTTGGTACTAGGTTAAAGGCTGGACTAGATCTTAGAGGTCTTTCCCAACCTGACTGATTCTATCATTCCACGATTCTAAAGAGTTAAGCTGAAGTACAATGCACTATTGACTGGAAATTCCAAAAAGATATTTCCTTCTGTAGCCTCAGAAGGTCCGAACTCTGAGATCCAACTCTTCAGGAAAGACTATGGATCAGGCTGAGATGGGTACACCCTGTATTCCATCAGTCTCTGACAGGTCACTATATCAGAGCAATAAAACAGATTTGGGTCCAAGGACCGAAAAGGTAATTGGGAATCTCATCCTAGATGTCATCTATGGTCACTGATTTTTCTTTCTTTCTATACAATGCCCAGTGAGAGACACATGGGGCTCGAGTTAAAGATGTACATAAAATCTAGCTTTCCAGCAAACACAGGCTTATCTGAAAACACCAGGCACTCATGCTAACATCTGTCTTCATACACAAGCTTAAAGCTTTTACCCCCCCCCCCGATTTTTTATTTCTCTCAAGAAACATATGTTTGGTTTACTTGGGGTCAAGTGAGGCATAAGCACATTTTACATCAATGGACAAAGCCTGGCCATCACAAATAACTATAGGATATTCACTTTTAAAAAATACATCCTCCCAGATGTCCATTCTGGCATTGCTAAGATGTTGCACTTCAGCCTTTCTGAGCCAGAGTCATAAGGCAAAAATCTGCAAACAGATGGAGTCCTCCTGTCTGGTTATCATGTGTAGTAAAGAGTGCAATCTGACAAAACACTGAAATTAATCATTCTCAAACCACCCAGCAGGGATTCTCTATTTTCTGGCATATAGTCATCTCTACGCAGACAAGGGTATCTGTCTATTTTCTCACAATTACCACAAGAATAAATCTTGATCTTGCTCTCCGAAATCTTTTAACTCACATTGCCATACTGAAAGATGGAGCTGATCCTTCAGTTCCAACTGGCAACCCTCTTCTCACCAGGGGACCATAAGACTATTCAGCGTTCATTGCAGTTCCCCGTAAAAGTGTCTCGAGTATCAAACAGGAATGCAACCTGGTCACTTCCCTGCAGTGCTGGTCTAGCCATCGTCTCATCTTGGATGTCTCTGGCTCTGTCTTCACATTTAGGGAACTGGCCTCAGTTAAGTATTAATCTCAATTCCTTCTCCCCCCTGTCATATTTACGAAAAACTGTAAATCTTACCTCGTTGTCTGTACCAACATCCAGCAGGACAGGGAGACACTGTTGTGGGTGAACTCCACCACAAGCTGTGTACAAAGCAAGCTTTCCCACTGGGATACCCATGCCATAGCTTCCTAGATCTCCTAAACCGAGAATCCTCTCTCCATCTGTCACCACGATAGCCTAGGAGGATGAAAAGAGAGTGGTGTATGGTGTTGTCAGGGCTTGGTCAACAAAAATACTTCTACTGTCTTCATGCAAATGCCATTTTGCAGTTGTATTGTGCAGTGGATATTTGTTCCTTCTACGTGACACCACATAAATTGGCTGTCAGTGACAAAGGGCTGGTCATTTTGGAGTGGAGGCAATGTGGCTGACAGGTTGCTTCTCTCAGTGTGGGAGAGCAGCATCTCTGCTTGCCAGCACTTCAAACCACGTGTAGCAGAACACACCCAGCACAGCTCTTTCTGCATCCTCACCTGTACAACCAGGAGCTGCACAAAACAGATCTGGCCTTGACAGCCTCTCCTTTTCTTTTTTTTTTTTTTTCTGGAAAAAGAGCCCTGTACAAAAGTGTTCCTCCGTCCCATAGCCTTCTGTTATTCTCATTACTGTATCATTTCTTTTTGACAAGAAGGGAAAAAAAAAAAAAAAGCATGTTTAAAGATGTCCAAATTAGAATCCCAAAGGTGAGCTGTTCAACCCACCCTGTACAGCACTTGGACCTTAGCAGGCAAATGACCAAGCAGATTTCACTTAGCTTCACAAATTTTAGGTTAACTACTGTAATTGTCAGCTTTGTCCCCATGGTGAAGCACTTATTTGGGCAGTTCTGAAATGCAGTAAGAGCAGGAAAATACTGGAGTCCAGTCCCTCTGTGGGAGAAAAGCTGCAAAGACCACAACAAACTTCCACTTCCATCACTGTCCCAGCACTTCAAAGAACAGGGCACTCACATCAAATAGACTGTGGGCAACTCTAGTGCACAGTCTAGCCTGGGTGTCAAAGAAGAAGATGCAGAGAAGTTTTTTATTTGCTAATGAGCAATGTTAATGTCAAACTGAAGACACATGCATGTGCTTTAGTAAGAAATAAGAGAATGGGGGATCAGCAGCTATCTCAACAGATGTGCTTCCTTTTTGGGTGTGGATAATAAAGATGTGTTTAGAGTTGGGATGAATCAGCATTGCCTTGTTTAGGAATGGAGTAACTCTCCTTATGGACTTTTCTATTTCAGGGAGAAGCACATTGGTTTCTTTTGGTGTCCTTTCCCTGCATACTTCAGATGATTAAAGGGAGGAGACATGGAAGGACTTAAACTTTTGCACTGTGGATTTACAATGAACAATCAGACGCTTTTATTCAACATAAACTATACACACCTCCCTAGGCTATTTTCTCCCTCAATCTAAACCGCTGTTTGTAACAGGAGAAGAGAATTACATTACATTACATAGTTAATGAGTAAGCCTGAGGATAAACTAAAAATACACAGGACACGCATCTATTCTGCTTTTTACATTTATTTTGCCCTTTAGCAAAAAAAAAACACTCCGGTAGTTTCATGGTGGTAATGTGCATGATGCATTCCAGGGCTGTAGTGTACATAGTAATAGTGACAACCAATATGTAATAAGGATTATTTTGAAATGTTCCTCCTACACGCTGAATATTTATTGTTGTCCTGTTGCCAGTCCCTTGTCATTAAGAGTGAGAATTCCTAAAGGTAAATGAAAATTCAATGTAAAGACTATTAAAACTAGAATGACTATATATACCTATCAGGCCAGAGGCTGAACAAGCCCTGCCACAGGGAATTCACATTCATGACAGTGATACACATAATTACTCCATTTGGGGATGTTTTCCTATTTGTTTTTCTTTCTGAGTCAATGCAAAGTGTTAGTCAGTGATGGGAAAGTCTCTTTTTGGGTGTACTCCATCTGTTTTTGGGTGTGCACTCAGTTCTTTACCACACCCTGGATGCAATTGGGACTGGAAAGCAGTACTGGGAATAGGGAAAGCAGCAAGCACAGGCACTGCTACAGGTTTATCCAGAAACTGATGCACGTTACATGAAAAGAAATCAAAATTCTAACTATGCAGATTTTTTGTATTTTTTTTTATATTAAGTTATATTGAACCAAAATATTTCTCTGGAGCACAGATTCCCTTTCATCCAAATAAATAAGTGTTTTCAGGCAAGCCTAAAAACTTCTCCATAGCACTTACATTCTCTGTTGGTCCCAAAGATCTCCAAGGTAACACTAAAAAATACAGGAGCAACATTTTCGTTGCTGCCTGTGTCAGAGAGGGCAAACTGGATTCACATTTGTTCGTGGTTCTTTGGATTTAAAAAACAGAACAACAACAACAACAACAACAACAACAACAAAAAGCAAAGCTTCGGTGGATACCTGATGCACAAGCACATTAAAATAATGTTTTTGATTGCTCTTGTGATCAAAACTCAACAAACATGACGTTAATCTCTGTCTGGGCAGGACAGACCCCACAGACTGCACCACTGGTTTACCAGTTAGGAACTTGCTTTCTGCTTACAGCTGTGTTACAAATTTTCCTGATGGTTGTAGTCAAGTCTTTAGCTGAAACTTAGGTGTGTGTTCAAGTCAATCATCTAACCAGTTTCTAAGATTCTTTCATAGTTGATGGGGAGAGATGGAAACCTCCAGAGTGCATCTCGTCCCTCTGCTTTGGGAAGGGATGAAAGGAGCATTTCCCTTTGAAGATGCTTGTCTCCCTCTTCATTGTTCACTGAAGTACTAACAAGTGGAGATTACGCACCAGGTTTTCAGGCAGCTGATGTTAACTGAGATGACTGTGGACCATAGGCTGGGTGATCCAGAGCACTACGCTGATCTCCAAGCTGCTGAGGCAACACCAAAAGCTAAGTGCCACTGCTGGCATCCCCACTTCTGTGCAGTGATTGCATGAGGACAACTTTCTGAGGATGAACCTATACTCTGCTTTGAGTGTGCCAACAGAAAACACTATGTAGAAAGATAAGTGCGAGTATCCTTGTATACCAGTAATACTGTGTGGGACTCAAGAAGGTGAGTGTGCTTTTCAGGGGAACACCCTATGGAAAGGAAGGAAGGAAGGAAGGAAGGAAGGAAGGAAGGAAGGAAGGAAGGAAGGAAGGAAGGAAGGAAGGAAGGAAGGAAGGAAGGAAGGAAGGAAGGAAGGAAGGAAGGAAGGAAGTCAATCCAATAGCTTGCAGGGCAGCACACTTGTCTTGGAATAGGACATTTCTAGATTATCCTCATTCTGAAGTGGTTTGAATCCATTTCCCAGGATAACATCCTATCACAATGATATCTTGTATGATTCCCTGCATTCCTCCTGCTCTAGCTGGGCCATGGTGCAGAAAAGAGTGCAAAATTAATGAACCAGAGGGAAAACCAACAAGGGGAGGCACTGATAAGTGCTTCCCACATTTTATCCAATGTTTCTTCATAGATTCATTAGCCACCCTGGAAGAGACACACAAAAGAAACACTGTCCTACATGATTATGCTCAGAAATGGCTTCTTGCTCATTCCACTTCTGTCCCTTTGATTCTTTCAGAGCAGACCAGCTTCAATAGGAGGGGTGGAGGTGGGGCACATCAGAGCTTGGCTGAGCTTGCTAAGCACAGCAGAGAACTATTCCAGCCCTTCCAGGCAGAGGACTCAGACATATAACTTAGATTTCCCATTGCCACAGTCAATGCTACTGCCATGAAGCTCTAAGGAACCACAAAGGAAAAAGTGGGACAGCATCTCCAGATGTTTCTTCACTGCCTTTAATGGCACTTACTGCCGCTAGCGTTCCATGTGGTCTGAGCCTGTTCAAATACTGGGTCCCTCCAGGGACTTAGATGCAGTTCAGGTAACTCCCTACTTATCTGAAAATCTCGAGTGTTTAAATGCCTACCAGTTCAGGCATGGAGTATTCTCTGTACAAACACATAGGGAACCCTGCGGCCCAAAACACAGATAGTGATGTAATTAGCTACCTTTGTAGTCTGGCAAATTCATAAAGTAGATAGTCTGAATCTCCTTCATGGACTACTGCCCTTCCTATGGTCTGGTTTGGGTGCCAGAGAGCGATGTTTCAACAACAGTCTAATCTTTCTGTGCCAGTTTCCCCATCTGCAAAAACATACCTATTGGCCATAATGAGTTGTGCTCTCAATCCTGATCAGAAACAAATGGAAACGCTGAGATTTTTGGACAGAGCAAGGACAAAATATCTAGTTTGCATTTGTTCTCTATGGTTCCAAAGACAAAAAATATTTTTTCTGGAAACATGTTCAGTTTCTTTCTTTCTTTCTTTCTTTCTTTTTTTTTTTTTTTTTTTTTTTTTTCTTCTTAGAAATGGAATATGCTTGGAAGATTTTCACTGCTTCCAAACTTTCTTCCTGGAAGAAACAGCTTATTGATAGGAGACTGAACCTCTGTCAATAGCCAGGGAAATTCCCAAGCACATGTACTTTCAAACTGATGGAAGGAGGCAATTGGCATGACCTTTCTAAAGTGTTGACTTTATTTTATGCCAGGGACTTGCCCAGCTCTGAGCCCTACAGAAAAACACTTCACAAGATCACTTGTTAGGTGGGATGTCAGTAATTTCTTCAGCTGCTGGATATCAAACATTATTTGCAAAGTTGGGAGTGTTCTGGATGCTGCATGACTCATTGGGTTTGGGAAGAATCCTACAAGCAAGTCAGTTACAGAGATATCTTAAAGACCTTTGTATATCTAACAGGTTGTGAGTTAGCCACAGTATTCTTCAACACCTATATCTCAAATCTTCACCAAGGCCCTGATTCTGTATGAATTTATTATCATGCATGCTGTTTTTTTTGACCAAGGTCCTGCTGCCTTTAATAAAGATGTTCTTGACTACATGCACACATGAGAGATTCTCCTAGGTCCAACCACTAGCCTGGAAACTCTTTGAAGCAGGGAAGACTTTTTATCTTGTCCTTTCAAATAGGTAATTCTGTAATAATTCCAAATGGTTCCATTCAATATCCATTTTGCACCCAACTCCTTTGAATTTCCAAGCCCATAGAAGACACGCCACATACCTTAATATTTTCTTCAGGCCAAGAGTTTAGCATTGTTGCAATATGGCCTTTGTCATGGATGGTGATAAACAATCCCCTAGGGAAGAAAAAAAAAAAGAAAAACACTTGTAATAAAATTAGAAACTCCAAGAAAAAATAAAACAGGTGAAACTTAAAAAATCAAGGAAATGAGCTACAGAGCACAAAAACAGGCTATTTGCTTTCATGGAAAGGAGACAAGAGACTGCCAATATGAAGTTTAATTAGTTTAATTCTCATTTCAGAACCCCAAGGCTCAAAACCCTTAATGGCAACTTTACTCAACAGCCACTGGTGTTGCACATTTCACCCTTGTGAAATGTCATTGTTTTGTGGAGCAAACTCTGCCTTAGTTCAGAAGAGCTTTCTTGTTAAAATAATTCTGGTAACTGCAAGGAAGCCTGATGATTTTACCTTAACCCTTCTTATACAGTCTTTCATGAGGAGCTTATTGTTGGCATTTCAAACAGTTGAAGTATCATCCTTCTCACCCAGCTACCAATATCAGCAACTGCAGAGCTAGACATTTTGGGTCCCCTCTCTAGTCAACTGAGCTCCAAAAATTTGTAAGCCCTTCCAGAGTTTGACCACCTGGCCTATATGAGAGATGGCTCCAGGATGGAGCTGAATCACCAGAAATACAGAAATTGCTCCAGAATACAGTCTATATCAACAGACTGTACCGGGAGTCCAAACGACATTTTTTGGTATTAACTATACTGTAAGGAACTGAAGTTAAATCCAGCCTGAGCCAGTCTAAAGCATAGACCCTCTGGGTCTGGGGTTCTCACCAAGCCTTTGCCACGCTATGCCAGGTGATCTCAGAGAAGTCTGTTTTGCTCCTAGCAACTGTATCCCCTTTTGATCTTTGTCTCAAGGGACTGTAAACATGTCAAGAAAAGTTTGGCTTGCTCTGTTCATCTAGCCTGAGCTTGATAAGTAGCTGTGGCCTTGGGGCCAAGTCTACAGATACCTTAAAAAGGGCTCATATTTAAGAAGTGGAGATAGTGGCTGTCTATAACACAGGCTTTATTTATATTTATATATATTTATATATGACTTCACTCAGTAACAAAATGCTATACCTCTGCCGTCACTGCAAAATCAGTGGTCATTGTGAACCCATGTAATGTGAACATTCCGACCACATCAAACTTACCCTTGCAACACCATATTTTTCCTGAATATCTCACCCCAATTTTTGATACTTGCATTCACCTAATGAAAAACATCCAAAATTACAAGAAATGAAACAGAAAAATAAATCTTTGGATGAAGCCTCAGTACAAAGTATCAGCACTGGCAATAGCATACTTGACTGCACTACAACTAAACATTACTCAACACAAAGGTCATCATGATTTAAATGAAAATGCTCTCTTTTTAATAAAATTAGGAACTAGAAGACAACATTCTTGGAACATGCTTTAGACTTGTGGCTTACTTTTCTCCTCTTTGCTGTTATTACCATAAACAGTATCCTTACCAGGGATTCTTCCAACATCCAAGATAGTATTATTCACATTGATTAATCTCTGCTCAGATACTTTGAGATTTTTTGATGCTCTTTTTTAGCAGTGCTAACCCCAAAGCAGCAGCCTCCTCCATATGTGTCTCAGGGTAAATTGCTTACGTTGCTCATCAGCACAAATCAGGGGCTCTAACTTGATGACTTCTCTTGGCAGGCCGAGGCACACATTTTCATTGCCTTGTTATCTGCTCACAAAAGCAAGAGTTGTGCTGGTGATTAGCGTTGCGTTGGAAAGCAGCTGGAACAATGGAGAAATGCGTTTTGCTGCTTCCACGTCCCTACTATTGTTCAGCCCCTGTAAGTTCAGATCAGGTCACAGTTTGGGGTTCTAAAGTGAAATGTGAGCTAGTAAAAGTCTTATTTTTAGAGAATTGAAAACAACTTCCATTTTAAGTCCCTATAAGTGATGAATAAACAAACATCATTAGGTTACTCTCTCTGGCATGGACTTCTCTCATACAACTCTTCCAGGAGGGCAGATATCTTCCCACGGTCAATTGTGGGAATCCTAATAAAAAAGCCTTTTTCTCTGAAAAGAAGAAAAATAAAAGTCCTGACTTCAACACTGATCAAGACACAATCACAGAGAAAGATCAGAAATACAAAGAAGGAAAGTAATGGTTCATTTATTCAGCATAAAATAAACAGTTAAATCTGTGCCCAGTAACCAATGAACTACATGTAATCACATACGCATGGCCTATCTCAAAGGCATTATTCACAGATGTTAATCTTCATAAACAAGGGGTGCTGTATTGCTGCCATCCACGTTTAGAGGAGTTATTAACCAAGACTTGAAAGCACAAATTAGTAACATCATTGCAGATACTTCAAGTTATGACATGCTTGTAAAAAGAGTGGTATGGTTTCAATAAGCATTTTCCATACACAATAAAGGCAACCTCTTAGTTGTCTAGCTGTGTGCCTCACACATTCTGATTGCTTCAGTACTGCCACGAGTACACCAGCTATTCAACCTCAGGAAGACACTCACTGAGCACAGCAGAAGCTGAAACCCAACTGTTTGCCCACCACCAGTCTTGCTGCTAGGTGAGCAGTGAACTGTTTCACACAAAGTAGAGAGGGCAAATGCCCACTGCCTCAGAAGAGCTCCTGACTCTGTTTCCTTGGGAGGACAGTGGAACGGTTTCCACTCCTGTTGGACCAAGGAGAAGAGAGTCTGGGCCTTTTAAAACCTGAAGACTGCTCTGTGTTGCTCAGGAGAAGGGCCCTGCCTGCTATCACCATGGTATGTTTTGCCTGAGGAAGGACTGGCCTGGCTTTGATAGCTGAGTTGGTGGCTGAGAACCAAGCACCCCTCTCAAAATTTGCATTCCCTTTCTTAATATTATGTTTATTTGATGTTAAGCAGGACCCTCCATTGCATATGCTGGCTTTCATGGACCCTTTTCTGGAAAAAAAATGGCTATGACATATATTGACACTGCATTCAGACCGTGACATGGACCAGGTTCTCAGTCCTAGCTGCTTCCCTCTGCAGTCACATGCATAGAGCACTTCAGAAGAAAAACTGCTCCTTGTTTTACTCTGGGCAAAACTGGATGGCTTAATTTAGACTAACAATTAGCACACTAATGGCACTACCAGCTTTGGAAGGGAAGCCTCTAGGAGCAGAAAGGGCCATCCATCAGGGGAATGTGATGTCTCTCACTGACACAACCGCATGGGGAACTGGGCACAGCCTCATATATTCCTTCATCACTGAACCAGAGAGCCAAAGGCCCAGTTTCAATAAAACACAAAAGCTTCCAGTGCCTCTAGGCACCCAGCTGGAGCACATTCCTGAAGCTGTTCCAAGCTCTCTGGCCTCCACTTGGTGTTCAGGCATTCAGAAGGTGACTCTGGTAGTGGTGAGCTGGAAGATGCAGGTACTATGAAATAATGACTCTGACAGCCAGCTCAGCAACCTCACCGTGTTTTTAAGAAGATGGCAGAGGCACATACCAGATTTTAGTCAAAAAGTGACCTTGCATTCAGGGGTCGTAGGTAAGTCCTCATTCTGAGTGAGCCCCATAAGAGTCATGCTCGTGCACCTGACAGTAATGGTTACCCACAGAGATGAGGTGGCCAACTTATCCACTGCAGCAAGATATCTGAAATTGGCTGAGGGTTAATCTATCCTAAAATCACTTCTGCAAGCCAGGCAGAAGGAATAAACAAGCTGTGCACGCTGAACTCAGCAAAAGGTTTGCTGATGACTGAATAGGTGAGAGTAGCAGCCAGGTTTCGCTCATGGGTATGTAGTTTATAGGAGAGGTAGCAGGAGCAAAAGCTTATTTGTGCCTCGAAGGACAGCAGGTAGAGCTCTGAATACTAAGAGAGACAGGCTGGTCCATGTGGACCACTAGTAAATAAGAAACATTCAAGTGGAAAGAAAATCAATTAACTTGATTTTCTTTTACTGAGGAAAAGATGCAGGCTAAGCATTCTGAAGAAAGAATGCAAACTAAACAACAAATTCTGCCTTTACCACCGTATCTTCTCCATCTCTCTTGAGATTATGTTTGATAAAATGCTTCAGATAAATGAAAAGTCAGTGAAGCTGTTTTACTTGAATCCATTTGAGATTCAGTAAAAATGATTCAATTAAAATAAAATGCCCTCAAAACTCACCTATGCCAAGGCACTTGCCATTTTACATGGATTTAGCCGTTCTCCCTTGGAGAAGAAGCTATGTGTACAGCTGGAAGCCAGACAAACATAAAGGGCTAAAAATACAAGAAATAGAGCATAGTAAAAATGAGAATGTACAAACTGTACTGCTATTTCTGGTTAAACAGTAGCTTTTGCGGAGCTGTTAACTTTGTGCAGGTAATTCAGAGTTGGGAGTGCTTCGCTCTGCATTTGTTAGGGTTTCAGAGCTTCAGTCTCTTTTTTTTTTCCATTAATATCACTGGTTTCACTACAGCCTTCCTTAGTTACAGTGGAAGTCAGACTAGGTTTCATTGTGCCACTGAGCACATCTGTAAGGATCCAGGAGACCTCAAGGAGTGTTACTACTTATTAATTTGTCACAGAAACAATTCTGTATGGATTTCAGCAAGTCAAGTCAAGCTGTCTGAACTGGACTGCTGGATTCTGCAGACTGCTGGCCATCATTGCAGAATCTGTCAGAGCGGTTGGATATGTTCACCCACACCACACAACACGTTTTCTCATGCCTAAACCAGAGAGATTTTCTTTTCTTTTCTGGTTTTGTTCTGGCTACATGAAGTGCTCCAAGAATTATAAAGCTACACAGCTTACCATGCACACAAGTTGAAGAATCCTGCTGTAAGGGTTAAATCTTGGCAGTTCTGATGGCATTATGAAAGATACACAGTGAAGACAATCCCAGAACTGCAAGGCTCATTTTAGAAAGAGTTCAGGGACAAGGGAGACAGGACAGATTGGATTCAAGGATGCAATACCAGATACTGGTGGTAGCTTTTTAGAATAACATTAATTTCTTTAAGACATTTTGGAAGGAGCAAATTGTAACATGCAAATTTTACCAGAATATAAAAAATATATTCTGTAATGCTTTTATTCAATGAGAGGTTACTTCTTCAAAAAGGCAAAGTAGTGTTCCCCTTTCTGATCTTCATGGTTAGCAATGCTGCATTGTGAGCTATTTCTCCTTAGAAGAAACAGTGTGTGGTGGAGCCAGGAGTGTTATCTCTAAAGCACTGTTGTTTATTAACAGAGAATGTGCAAAGCTTCATTTCCCAAAACACAGAGTGGAGTGAAAAAGCTTACGCAACTTATTTCCTCACAGCTCCAAATCTCTCCTCATTTTCTACCCAAAAGTCTCTCTCCTTTTTCTTCAGCAACTGCTAGTGCTTTTGCAGTTGTGCTTGCAGCACTCCTGGTGTTGCCTCTTCCCACTTTTATACCTACTGCTGCCTCTGACATGTAGTCAAACAGAAATCCACTGCAGTCCATGCCTTTGCTTTTCTAGGCTCCATGTAAAGCTCTTTGGCCACTGTTGTACTTCTGTTACAGTGTTGTTCTGTGCTGTGGTTTTGGGTAGCACTGATGACTTTAGTTGCCTGTTTATACCCAGAAAATTAATGGCCTCTCTACATTATCATAGGTGATGACGGGCAGCAATTATATTGACCAACGTTACCATCCTGGTCAAAAGGCACAGAAGAGCAGAGCAGATGATGGCACCGGCTCACTGATTTGTATACTGGCATGAAGCTAGCCTTTGTTCCATGTGTACTTCCCTCACTGACTGAGATAGGAACATATTTCTATGGTAGTTATGTCCTTGTGGAGGAAAAGAAACACCTCTAGAAGGATCTAAAAACCTCAGGAGTTGTAAAGAGTTGAAAAGCACAAAGAAAACCACCCAACCAATGCAGCTTCATCTTTCTTTTCCTCCTTCACTCATTTTCTCCCTCACTACTTTAGAAGGACTATTCTAAGAAGAGGAGGATACTTTCTCAGTAAGGGAGGAATGTATTTGCACACTACTATCCAATTTTTACAGATACTGCAATGGTCAGGCTCAGTCAAGGTTTGGTATCTAGCAAGAAGAACACAAAAAAAACAAGTGCAAATTCCAAGTGCTGTATGCACAGCAATCCATCCATCAGTCTTCTTTACCAGATCTCAGAAGCATCAAGAAGCATCAAGGATGTGTTTTTTTTTAATTGTCTACCAACATTCTTTGTATATAACTACTTGTTCCTGAGAAGAGGGACTGACGAAGGGAAGAAAATGAAAATGGTAGCCAACGTCCCTAATACACACTGCTTTTCATCCAAGAAAAGACAGGGACACTTGCAAGGAGTCTTGTTCTGTGTGTGTGCATGTAATGAACTGGAAGGCTAAATCATGAATATGGCAACAAAAATCAAACTTTTGTTACATTTTTTTTCCATTTCTTAAATTCTAGTCTGGGTGCTATGATGAGAATTTGCTCCACAAGTAAGGACTGACCCAGGTGGGTCAGCATTAAGAAAACAAATATACTCAGAATAGTTAAATCAGACAGGCAGGCATCATAATTCAGTGCTTTCATCCAGACAGGAAAGGCTCATTCGCAGAATAAAAATGCTCAAGACAAAGGTTAAACATCTGAAAAACTGAAGGTCATGAAGACCTGCCCACATTAAAGTCCCTGACTGTTTTGACTTGGTAGGGCCTGAACTTCCCTCAAAATGGGTAGGAAGTCCCCAGGAAGCCATTATTTAAAGAAGCAACAAACAAAGGAGATGAGTCACATCTCTGCCAGCATCCACGGACTGCATGAGGCTGCTGCTGAACAGCAATGAAGAAGTTGTGAGACACTGGTCAGAAACCTGCACTGAGATATCATACATTGTAAAGGGCTCTGGTTTGGAAGATCTTACCTCTTACCTTTGAAGATCACCCAAATATCACCTTTGAAAGACATGGGACAAGCTGGCCCTCTACAGTGATCACAGCCATTGCCTCGCATAAAGGCACAACACTCCTGGAAAGCTTTGAGCAAGACTGTCTCAGAATGATGCTGAGATTCACCTGGCAAAATTATCTTCATGCTCAGGAAAGAAAACAAGTTGGCTTGTCCTTGTGGAAGGATGCCGACTGCTCCTGTAAGCCACTCTGTGCTGTTTTGGGTTTGGTTGCACTATACCTGAAGCCCAGATGACTGCTGCAACAGGGACATACACACAGGAGGGATCAGCGGACAGCCTTGTCTTTCATTGTCTGCTAACCACAGAAAATTGTCCCTGCCTTGCCAGAAGAATATGCTAGATGACACACTCTGTGGATTCAAGGCTAGTCTGTCCTAGAGATGCGGTAAAATGTGGTTACAGTACAGCCCTACATTTGGTTTTATTTATTTACACCTTCAAGACTCATGCACAAAATTAACAGGTTGAGCAACATGAGTTTCTAGAGACGTTTCCACCAGCTGCACCCCTACTGTTGATTTTTTGGTTCAGGTCTCTGCCAGAACAGGATAAGAGCCTTCAGGAACAACAAAATAAACTTTGAAATTGCTTGGCTCTTTTAGGGAGCTCAAGATTATAAATGCCTGAGGGCTACAGGCTTTGGAGAGAAAGTATGTGCTAGCATGCACTGATTTGTCTAAATACAGTACAGCTTATCATCACATTGGACAAAATCTCTGCGGTGATTCACCAGTTATTTTTTCAGATTTGTTTACAATAAAAGCCAAGAACTTTCTGTTGGTTTAGATAATTTTGTTTGTAAATTGTAGGGCACTGAGCAGTGCACTGAGGTGCTATGGAAAAATAACAGAAATAGAGTACAGTCAACTACTGATGAAATTTATAGAGATCCATAAGGCAAAATCCTGTAATTTAAGTATGCTATGAGATTTAATTTTAAATAACCTGCAAGGTGAATGATTGCATTAGTACTATAAGTGTTTTTAAACTTGTCATCATATATTTTAGGCAGGAAAACCAAAAGTGTGGGAGCAGGCTCCAAGGTACACTGATGGAAGATTCACTCTCCATAACCCCCTATACACACACAGGGAACTCTCTGTGATCCTAAGGGAAGGCAAGCAGCTAAGCTGTAGGAAACTGCTGAAGATCAGGAACAGACTGATTTGCATGTGTCCATAAGGGTAATGGCTCCCAAAGGCAGAGAGCAATGCGCACAGCCTTCAGTGGAAGCTGCAGTGCTTCAAGTTCTTTGGCATAACCCAAACCCTGCCCCAGCAGGATGGTTCAGATCAGAGCCTAAAGCTAAGCTTTCATATCCATGTCCAAGTCTTTCATGCCAGTAACACTCAGCACTACTTTTAGCTGTTTTTCCAGGAAATGGGAGCTTATGCAATCATTCTGTGTCCCCTCTTACCTGCTGGTTCATCTGAAACAAATTTATCAGAAAGGCAAAGGTCTCAAAAGATGTTTGTTTGTTCCTATGCTGTTTTATAGAAATCACTGTTGAGATTAAGGGAAAAGATAAAGGGGTTCGTGTCCCCAGCACTCTGGAGAGGGTAACACAGACCTGCCCCTGACAATTACTTTGACAGCTGGCCAAAAAGACAGCTTGCAGCCAGACACAACATGCGTTCCTTCACACCTCATTCCTACCGAGCCCTCACTAGCCCAGCCCTAGCAAAGCCTCTCAGCCTGTCTCGGCTATAGGAGTAAGCAGAAAGCAGAACAGCAGGAGAAAGCTGCCTGCAGGGAAAAACATATGAAAAAAGAGGATGGGTATGGGGGTCTCAGGGTCAAAAATGCAGAGACGGGAAAACAGAGGGGACCCGAAGCTGTGCTCACTGCTCCCTAGAAAACTGGTGATGGAAGGGGAGAAGCAACAGCTTGTGGGGGTATATGGTGGAGCACAGGCAGATAAGGGAAGAGATCAAAGGGATGTGGAAGGGAACAAAAAGTATTGAAAATGGGAAGTGTAAGGGGACAGTGGACAGTGTTTGGAAGAATTCTGGATTCATTGGCTGTGCTAGTCAGGAAACAGCCTGAAGAATAAATAGCCCTCTCTTCTTCCCCATGGGGACAATGGTGGAGAAAGACCATAGTATAAGCACTGATATTGGTCATTACACGGCAATGTAAAAACATGGAGGGGTGGCATTAGGTTCCCAACTAATCTCTGCTACTCATAGTCTAGGACTAAGGGAGGAGGCGGACAAACCCACATCGCTTCTGGCTTGTTACAAGTTGCTTGCTCCTACTGGATTCTCAGGATGAAAAGGTTTAACCAGAGAACTGTCATAGCATGGCATAATTCAACAGATACATTCTGATTGTGTTTCAAAGCTTCAGAAAACGATTCTTTCCATGTCATTTTCATCATTGGTGTTTCAACAGTGGTGTCTAGGAGGAGCTCTGAGAAGGTCTGTGTAGGGATTCAGCCCCTTGAGCCAAGGGCAGGGAAGGAGCCAAGCAGGTCTGCAGTGTGGGGGCTGATTCTCGCTAACCCTCAGCACCCAGAGCTCCCTTTTTGCTCATGAATCCAGGACACTCATAGCTCCTCTGACACCTATGCATAAATTTACAGATGCACATGGGTAAAGACCAGTGCTTTGAGGTGAGACATAAGATAACACGACCCTAGGATCCTACCAACCAGCAAGAGTAGGCACTTCTCAAATTCAGCATCCTTTGCTCTATTTAAACTCATCATGCTCAAGCAGCTTGAAGCCCCCATCTGAAGAACAACTTCAAGAACATGAAAAGCTGGCTAACCCCTGTTATTTTTTGCCTTTTGGAGGCTGAATCCTAGAGCAGCCTGTGTGTTGGACCCTGGCAGTATCTCAGCAATTGGAAGATGACAGGATTAGAAAGAGAAATGTGTTGGGATGGGCAACCAGTGCTATTGCCCGTGGATGTTGACCAAGAAGCCCTTATCTTTTGTAACTGCTAAGCACATAATGTATTCTATTTTCCTTCATAGTAGAGGTTAAAGTGGGATCAAAACTCTCTGGGAAGCTAAATTAAATCCTACCCTGATTATATTTCCTTCCTGCACTGAGAAATTTCTTCCAAGACCCACACCTTTGCTTTTTAAAGTACCCTGCAGGGAACCCCAAGATTGAACACAAAATCAGGACAAAGTTTGACCAAAAAAAAAAAAAAAAAGTATTATATTGACAGTAGCATAGCAATGAACTTTCAAATAAGTTAAATCTAACCTGGCATGTTCTGTCTTAGTGAATTCACCTATTTTATTTTATTTTATTTTATTTTATTTT
This sequence comes from Netta rufina, assembly GCF_964035555.1. NCBI lineage: Eukaryota > Metazoa > Chordata > Aves > Anseriformes > Anatidae > Netta > Netta rufina. The sequence goes on from NC_140123.1 coordinate 8,426,983, forward strand.
ATTTTATTTTATTTTATTTTATTTTATTTTATTTTATTATTTTATGTCCCATAAATTGTAGCAAGTACAGAGCCTATCAGGAGCTTTTACAGTAAGTCATCCACAGTCATATGCTGTAGATGTGTGTGATTTGCCCGTTGTCCAAATGTTTGAATTGTGTATTTGAATTGTGTATTTGCATGCAGTTTTCCCTTTGGTGTAAGTAAAAAGGCACTTCCGAAAATACAGAAGAAAACAAGGAGGCAAGAATTACCTTACCAAAACACAAAACCCTACACTCTGTGTAGACCATAGACCTGTTGGGAAAATCTGTGGCAATTGCAAAACACTTCTTCATGTTGCCTGTTGATTTCTCTTCTCTTTCAGACATGGATGCCCTGCTACTAGAGGATGAGAGTGCTCTGGCACAGCTATTATACAGCAGCATGACAGAAAATCTCACAGTTGCCTTGCAGTGAAGCAAAAAATAAAAATTCAATTAAAATTTTATAATAAAAATGCAACATTTAAAAATATAAATATATAAATGACCAGTTAAAAAAAAATTGTTCCTTTTTAAAAATTGTCCCCAAGTCACAATGCATGGTCTATGGAAGGCTGTTAATACAGCCCAATGGATATTGCTATCAAAGGTTTTCATGATAGTTGGTGTTATTTCCCCTCCAATTTACATCCTGGTATTCATTATTCTAAATATTTCTTCTCCCTCCTCCCTGCCTTTGACATTTTTTGTTTAAGGTGGGGTTGTTCCTTGTGGCAGCAGCACAGATTTATGCCAGATTAAATGTGAACACATCCTCTTGAATTTCCTTCTCCAGGTCAAACGCTTCTTTTGGCCAGCTCCACCTCTTCCTTTGAGCTTCTCCTGGTAAACCAGGGAATTTCAACAAAATCCAAATCATCTCTGGCAGCAGGATAATGCCTGACCTTCACAAGTTAATTTGAGATTATGCTGCTAACTATAGTGGGCCCAAGACTTTATGTCCACAGAAGTGTCTCTTCAGTGTCAGAGCTTTTTCATGTATATTTTTTCTTAGGAAAAGTAAGGGAGAAAGAGAGAAGAATGGAGATATGGAAGGAAGAGCACTGACAAATTTTCTAATGAAGAAACCTATTTGAATCCTTCTTCATATCCATCCCAATGTAACAAGCCTGGTAGAACCTCATAACCCCAACAATATCCATCCTATGTCTCCAGTCTTCACAGTACCTGAGATCACAGGTGATGCAAAAGACTTTCTGTCCTTATGCCCAGGAGCTCCTTTAGCTCCTCTCCCCATTTTGTGTGCCACTTTACTGAAGCGAGAAGAGAGCTGGGACAAGGATGGGGGTAGAGCATGCTGAAACAACCTGCCTGGGAAAAGCAGGGTCAGCACATGGGAAGCAGTGGGAGCTCCTGAGCCAGTCCACCATCTCTCAGCAGGGGTTCTGAGACAGGCTGAGTGTTCACAGCAGCCCTGGGCTCCCTCTGTGTTTGGTGTTTCCTCCTCACCTTCTCCATCCATGCTCTTCTTGTTGCTCCATAAGCTGGTCCCAAACTTAGGACTGTTTCCCAGCTTAACCCCTGCCAGCCTCTCAGGGCCTCCTGACTGCACACCATGGTACTTTCCACAGATCCCTACATTTCACCTGTTACAAAACCAGCCTGCTCATGGTGGTGTTATTTAAACACAGATCATAAAACACATCAAACTCATCCTTCACTGATTTCAGCTATTTCTGGAAGCAGTCTGAACCTTGCTGGTGGCAACATGAAACGTTATGACAGCCAGTGTTTTTGCAAGAATTACGGACCACCTAGAAGGATTTCAAAACATGAGTTTCAGGCCAACAACTCAAAATCCATCCTTCCCACTCACTTTTGGTCTTCACTGTTTTATAGAAGAGGGATCGCAGGCAATTCACTGGTTAGTGACAAACCTATGAGGTTTACGCCTTTGTTCTAACATCTGTTTGTTCTGGGGTTAACGTGTCCAGAAATGGCAGGTAACTTTATTTCCTGCTGCTTTGATTGAACAACACAACTGAAAAAAAGCCCTCAGCAGAGCCAGATCTGTTGACAAGACAGTTTTGTAGATTGACTGATGTTTCACTTGTTTCATTGATGTTTCATTTTTCATCAGGGGCAAAGATCATTATTCTGTCAGACTTAATTTTAGCACATCTGCATCCTGTTAGCTTTCATTCTCTGAACTCAACTTCATCCCAACATGTTTTGTATTGTTCTGCAGCCAGTCCTCGAGGACATTTACATCCCCAGAAAAGGACAGTGAACCCAGGCAAGTTTTGTCTGTCCCCCTAGCTTTCCTCTGGTGGTGATGCACCAACCTGTTCCAGTCCTGCTCTCAGGGGATGCCAAAAGCTTTTGCAGAGCAACTGACAGCTCTGTATTTTTGAATACCAATATGCTTATGAATTATCTGCTGTCTCAACAGGCTGTGGGCTTATGCCACTATAATAAACTGTTTCTTACTGTTATGAAAGAACTAAAACCCTGATTCCATGCCCTGAAGTAAGTTCTCTTCTCTTCTTTCTCTTTGTGAAAAAATATGGAGTCTCTTTTCAAAGATTCTGTCACTATTTTTTAATTGTGAAACTGATCCTCCAGCTTAAAAAATACCTTTTAAACTGCATTGCAAGTGTTCAGTCCAGTGCTGTATAAGGAACTCCACAATATTAATTATAAGTACATTTTACGCTGAAAAAGAATGAAAAAGCAAAAGGTGAAAAAAGTCATAATACTATGCACTTATGCATTAATATGCTTAATAATATGCACTTTTCTTTGCAGAGGACTTTGCTTCTTCAATCTAAAGCAAAAAGGACTCCCAACCACAGTCTCAAGACTTTCAGGGCTAATGGAAGCATTTAATAGGATAACAGTGACTCTGCTAATGGGATCAATCAACTAAGATTCCTCCTCTCTTTCTTTGTTTAGTGTCTCAGAAAGCTGCAAGCCCTGCTCTCTTATATTTAATTCCCTCACTCTAGAAAATTTCTGATGAGGAAAAAGGATCCCCAGACTTTGAAGAGCAAAGGTCCCACGTTCCTTAGGTCCACGTTCCTTAGTACCTAAGGTAACATCTCCCTTGCATCCAGCTACAATAAGGCATCACCATGAGCAAAGCTGCCTCCCTGAAGCCTTCAGGCCTTCAGCAACTTGTTTTCCTGCTTCTGCACATCCCTTTCCCCTCGTCAGCACTACTCTTCGTGCAGCTGGCGGTGAACTGGCTATCCAGATTACTGCTAGCCTGGCCCAAAAAAGACTTGGATCTACTCCGATTTACTCCTGAACCAGATCATCGCACAGCTGCATGGACATCTGTGCAGGCACGAGAGCAGTGGAAGGGAGGAGTGAATAAACAGGGATGGATCAGGTGGGGCTGCTTCCTTCAGGGCCCGTGACCACAGCAGCCCTGTGCTGGGGACCCTGGCACTGCTGGCAAAGCTGTCACATGAACAATGTCAGGGAGGACCACAGAGCTCCCTCTCCAAGGAGGGACAGCATCTGAAGTTGTACAGCTCCACAAAAACCTCCCCCAGGGCCAGGTCACCCTGAGCATCTACACGTCTTACACTTCTTGTTACCTTGGGACACTATTTCCAGAACTTCTGAAGACAAACATGGCAGCACGTTTTCCTAAGAAAACTACAACCCCAAGACCCCACGACACCAACTGCAGAGGAGCATAATCTGAGAAGCCCACAAGAAGTGAGCACATGTGCCTACCCTACATTTACACTCCTCTTGTACCTGTTACTGGCCACTGCTGCAGGCAGGATCCACAGCTAGAAAGACTTCCCTTTGGATACAGTTGCTCTTCTCTTGCGCTTGTTTAATGGTCTGCTTTAGCACTGAGGAGAGATTTTGACAATGTCCTGACCACAAATGTGACAGAGGTCCTATAGTTTCGTATTTCAACTTGCACTCAATTTGCACTTGCAGATTACACAATTTCTATTTTTTTTTAAATTTAAAAACACAGAATAAATTATTATAAAATAAAACTGTACTTTGGCTTGAAGATTTTAATGTTTATGGCATGACTTTGAATAAGTGAATATTGGTAGCTCAGCAGGGAGCTGTCTGGGAAACAAGATAGGAAAAAAGTGATTCAACAGAGACACCTTCCAGCAAAAATTTCAGCGTTCTTAGGGGACAGTGCCAGAATGTTCTTAATATTTTGATGGTTCCACGTCTCTTCCAGACATTCTAAAAACCAGAGTTTCCACCACGCAGGAAGAAGTCTGAGGCCTTAGCAGATGAAAAGCCTGCTTGGAGAATTTAAAGGTACTCCTTCTAGAGAAAGGCAAACTCCTACATATGGGGAAGGCAGAGACAGGAACCTGCCGGGGCACCTGAAGGCAGGGCCTTTACCCAGGCAGACTACAGGCATCACAGATAAGGATGTAAAGAATTGGATGTTTGCAAGTGCTTTTTTTTCTAGTAGCTCTTTTCTACTGCTAAACAGAGCAAACCTGTGTTTCTAGACTGCTGGCTGCCTGGCTTTAGAAAAGGAAAGGACAGAAGGTGCCAAATCCCACTGGGAGCAGGCAAGCCTGCTTACCTGTACAGGATGCTGGAGCCCCAACGTGGGAGGAAAACCAAACACCAGCTGTATAGAAGTGCAGGTAAAAAGCTTGTCCTTAAGAGATTGTACACAGAGATCAGAAAGGTAAAAGAGGCATCGAGCCCCGCGATTATGACAGCAGTAGATGGCAGACAAAATCTGCAGCCATGCCAACACTGATAAATGTATTCTGATGAGAGAAGCCCTGCTGGACCTCTTGGGGATAATTTCGGATGCTCTTATATGAGACTTGCTTTGTAAGCAAGTTACTTGTGCTTTAATCTTACCAGGTTCAGCCTTCAAACATAAAACCAAGCACTAATGGGGCTAAAAGAGACCTCAGAGCAGGAGGAGGCTTATTGCATTTACAGGTCACTAATTTCTGCTGCTGAGGCTGCAGAAAGACTGCATAATATTCTAGAGACCTCCCTCCTCAGCATAAGCTGTGTTGTATACAAGTCAATCCACATTGGAGCACCATGGGATATTTTAAAACTGAGACATCTTTCATCGCCCCTACCTGCTCAAGAGCATTAAATGTGACAGTTTAAATGAAAAGGTAATTGCTTCAGCAAACATTCAAACTTTCCTGTTGCTCAAAGAGTTGAGCTGGGAGGTTTTGAGAGATTTTGATTCATGGGAGAGATGATCCAAAACCAACAAGACAAAGTTCACAGCAGAACATCTAGCGAGGAGAAGTGATGAGTACAATTATAAATTTGCACGTATCTGGAGGGGTAATAACATCAAAGAAAGGATTCACAGGGAGAAGACAAGGAAGCAACCAGCCACTGTGTATGACTCAGCAGAATGATGAGGGCACGCTGGGATGTGTTAGCAAAAGCAAGAAGATATCTGCTCCACTCCCCTCAGCGCTCCCTCGTGAGGCGGTGCTCACTCTTCTGTGATGTAAACATAGCCAAAAGGGAGACTCCAGAGTGGGACAACCTGCATGTAGCAGCAACAGCTACAGGCAAGAAAACTACCAGGCTGAACACGATCCCAGCTTTCCATTCTGAAAAGGCTATTGTAGAGGGGATTACATCTGCAGAGAACATTTAGGTTATATGTTAGTGGAAAAATACTTTCTGCTCATATGAGAGTTAAGTAGTGGAATGGGTCATGTAGGACAGCTTTATTGCAGATTTAAAATAAAATGCAATCAGCTAATGAACAGGATTATGATAAGGCTTCCTGTGACAGCAAAACAAAACTGAGTGGCTTGGAAAACCTCTTCAGCTCGAGGCACTATGTTCTTCCTAAAACAATAGTGAAATATATCAGGGTGTAAGTTTTATGTGGTCATCATTTTGTTTTAAAAACCTTCCGGTACAAAAAAAAAATAGGTTAGAAGAATTACCTTCTCTGATTATCAATGCAGCTTAGGACAACTAATATGTGAAAAGCTAATAATTTAATCTTTAATATTAATTCCTGAGCTCTCCAAACCTGCAGGTCCCAATAATTTTAGCAGAAAGTGTTGGCATCCTACCCTGAGGTGCGTGCCTTGCAGGTAAGCTTCCAATGTACGTTACTTGGTCCAGGAGAGAAGGTATTTATTGTAGGACAATTAGACACAGATCTACAAAATAAGCATGTATGAATGCTAATTTTAATCTCATCACTTTGCACAATAGCTCTTTTCTTTTTGGAACAATACCACTAATTTGCTAAAACGACTTTGATTAAAACCAAATCTGAGGCTAGACTGAAATTCACTCTGCACCATCAGAGAAACAAACTCCCTGCCATGGAAACTCGGTGTACTAAGGGCATGAAGCTCTGCCCTTTTTGCTGAAGCCATGGGCTGCAATCCAGAGCATCTCCAAGCCCAAGTTCAGCAGCAAAACTGCCTGGCAAGGGGAACATGTTCTTACCACAGTGGTAAAATAATGTGGATTTAAAACATGAGAAAGAAGGGGAATTCTTGAATAGTCACAAATTCAGAAAGAGTTCAGCATACAGAAAGACACCTCTGCTTTCCCCAGGATAACAGCAGGGCTGGAAACAAAAAGAAGTAAAACTCCCAAATCTCGTCTGAACTTTTTGCGAGGTAAAGGCACGCTGAAGCCAGAGATGTAATGGCTGTGCATGGGGCTGTGGGTCAGGAACTGGCTGCTGTGCATCTAGTAAGTTGACAAGTGGTGGTGTGCTCTTCCCTACCTTACAGAACTCAAAACTTGACCCATGGGAACAGAGCCTGGGCTCTGGTCTCTCTGTTACCTTTTTCCCCTGCCCAGAGGAAGCAAGTGTCCTCCCTCTGTAAAAAAGGCAACTCCTTCTTTGTTTTCTTCATATGCACTGAGGAAGAGGAGGAGAGGATGTGTATAAGACTTGACTAGATGACTCACTTCACCACAGCCTAGCATATCCAGAATTTGGGTATCAGGGGGCAGGGCACAATTACCTGGGACACATGTAGGCCCAGAAGCAGTCCTGATGTTAAGCTCTGTGAGAGAAGCAATTCAGCAATGAGGATGAAAACATAGATTTACTAGAAAATTGTGATTTGCAGGATGCAAATGTGTTTGCCAAGGCAATTTTATCTATATGTGCTATTCATTATCTCTCTACACAGCCCTCACACCTTTTACATCTGCCTCATGGTCTCCACTGTGACCTTCAGTCAGTTAGTATGACTTTCCTCAGTTTCCCCATCCATCACACTACCATAAGCTGAAACTGCAGTTAAACCCCATGCATGTGAAAACTTCTAGCAAAAGCTAAAGTGTTTATCTGCCTACTGGTACATTTCAAGGACAAAAAAAAAATAAAAAGCTTGCAAAGAAAACTAAAACCTGCTGTTGAATTTTCAGGATAAACCTAAAATGTATTTCAGAATGGTAATGAGAGGTTTATCCAAACATTAATCATTAAAAGCCATTATGCAGAACAGGGCCTTCCAACACGGTACACAGTGTTTAATGTTGCATGAATTTTCTCAGTAACTGTTTGGAGCACAGAGGAGGGCACTGATGCAGAGCATCATCTCCTATGAAAATGATTTTTTGTGAGGTGCTTTGTGGAGGTGCATACTAAAGTTCAAAATCAGCACAATGTATCCAAAATCCAACAATTACTAAAAAGCCAGAACTGCAGAAAGAGCTCAGCGCTCCCAAGACAGCAGACAGGGAGTGGTGCAACCGTAAGTTCAGAGAGACATTTGGAGCTAAACTATACAGACTGTACGGTACTGTTTGAGAACAAAACCACTCTGTTCACTGTTTATAGGAAGAAGGCAGAGCTATTCTCAACTCCCCAGCTCATCGTCAGATGTACACACATGAAGCTGCTTGATAGCCTATCTTTTGATTAGGGATGAAGTTTCAGATGTTTCAGGCCACCCACAAAAAGATGGACAGTCAATACAAAAGAAACATTCACAGAAATATAAAAAAAGGGCCTAGCACAGCCTTTTCACTCACCGTGGTCTCCTGAAAGCCAAACCATACTGCTGGCAAGCCAGGCCAACTGTTGGGGTATAAACGATGGGCATGAATCTCTCAATGTCTGAGGTCAGCACTCGGTAAAAAAGCTTCTCGTTCCTGTCTTGTAATGTCATAAGAACAATATACCTTAAAAAAATAAATATATGTATATATATAAACCAAAAGCAAAACAAAATAGATATATATCAGTATTTCTAGATGATGACAGTTTCATAAAGAGCAATAGTCTTCTCACTCCGTATATACACAGTTCTGCAAAGCCCTGATACATCTAAATACTAAGATACATTACAAACAGAGACTTCGAGCAAAATTTCTGGATTTGCAGTAGACACAAATGCAATGGAAACAGAGTGGGGCATAATCTTCATTATCAAAATCTGCTATGCAATCTGTAAGATTGTATATACACACGTGCATATTAATATGTAAATTTCAAAGCACTGTCTTTCCTAAAATATTTCCACAAAACCTCTCTCCATTATCCTGCTTCCTCAACTACTAAATCACTAAACACAGGACAGCTAAATTCCATATTTGAAAAATAGAAGACAAAAATATCAATATACGACATGGTTCTTGTATTATATTTTTTCCTACCAGTTGGCAGGTTCTTTCTGCTCTTCTGTTCCGTATTTAAGTGAATATGTTGAGAGCACACAGACAAGTGCATGCAGCACACGAGACCACTCCAGTGCTCTGGGGCATGGGCTGCCTTTTTGTTGTGCTTTTGTACACAAAGGACAGTGAACCCCCAGGTTAACATCAGAGCTCTCCAGTAATATGGTAGTAGAATAGCAAATACTGGTGCTATTGTGGGACCACGACAGCATGTAACTGAGGTGACAACAGACAGGCCAGAATAAACACTCCTGGTATTGACAGGTGGAAAAAAAGTGACTCTGAAGGAAATCTATGTGCCTTGAAACAGCATCCTCAAGTCCTCTTGAGGTCTTTAAAGAACTGTAAATTAAGGGGGAAGGAAGGAGGAAATAAGATGTTTTTGACATACTTGTCCAGATCATTCGATTTGTTCTCGTAGTTTTTCATGACACGGAGAACCTGGACATCTTGGCTCAAGAAGCAGGGAGGCAGGAGGCCGTGAATTCCCAGCTGCAGCCTCTCTTGAAGTGTAAAAGCCATTCCCTGGGGAGAAAAGGAGAAGGCACATTAAGCTGGCAAAATACACACTACCATGTGCACCCCAGCGAAAAATGAGGCAAGGATCCACAGAACATGCCCTCATCCTGCACAAATGCCTGCTCCCAGATCACAGGCATCTTGCCATTCACACATGTGTGATGGCAGTGGGTTGGGCAGGCAAGGGGCTGTGGAGGCATGGTGTTTGCCAGCAGCTCCCATCTGCAAGGGCACCCCTGCTTCCAGCTGCCCCTGTGTCCCCAGGCACGGTGCCTTAGGTTTGTTCCTGCTGAAGGAGCCACGTGCCGTTTTTTATCACCCTCATGCAGTTGCTCTCCATGTCAGAGCAACTAAAAATAGACCTTACAAATATAGACCAGTAACACCTTGATTATAGAGCCAGAAACAGGGTGTCCGAGAGGAAAGCAAGCACGGACACAAAGCCACAGAGGCCCCAGAATAGTCCTGGGGTGCAGGTAGCATTGGGCTGTGCCAACCCAGACCTGCAGGTACATCCCCCAGAACACCACAGCTGCTGGGCTTTGATGATTCACGCTCTTCTGCATGAATGTGGTACTGAATCTGTACTTATACAGTGTATATATCTACAGAGTGTATAAAACCTACTGTGTATACAAACTCAGGGTTTCTCCCAGTTTGCGTTCTTACTGTATTAATTAATTAGCCCATGCCTACTAGATTCATTGGCCTGAAAACTCTACTGCCACTATTAATCCTTTATAAACCACGTATCAGGTTTAGACTTAGATACTAAATACTCTTATCAAACTCATCAGTTCCATGTAGTTTCTGTTTCCACCAGGCATATCATTCCATACTACTCCATCAGGCACACATTTTTCACTGTTTCTATCAGATGACAAATATTAATGGCATATTGACAGCACAGAAGACAGGTCTGATGTGTAGGATGCTTTCTCAGTGCCAACCTCTCTGCCCACAGCTCACCTTTTCAAGGAGCACACAAAGTGCCATGAGGCAGCTCCTGCTGGCCCAAAACTGAAGCTCAAAATGCTAGACTGCATGGATAATCCCTGCTTTTAAAGGACAATTTAGTCCTTCCCAGGCAGAAACCTGAGTGCATCATGCTATCATGTGTGTGGGGGCTGATGTTCAGAGGAGCAGCACTATCCTGCGCTGGACACAGCTCTGATGAACAGCACTGGTAAATGCATTCTGCAGTCGGGGAAGATTATGAAAGGTCTTAGACCTTAATTAATAGGATTTCTGCTATCCTGATACCAGATTAGACAGCAGGATAGAAGGAAACATTTTCAGAAATGTCTAAAGAGCTTAAATCCTAATGAAAACTTTACCCATAACTAACCAACCGATTTGTATCTCGACAAAGAGCTGGCAGTAAAATATTCAAGATTGGTAATTACTTCACTACATCTACTCAAGCAAACAGAGAAATGCTTGAAAAAATCCTAATGAGCAGCTTTATGAGTACATAGCTGTTAAACTGCTGTTTTCTTCCATGGCTTGAGTGCTAATCTACGACAAATAGCTGTTATTAATGCCGCACAAGAAAAACCAAGGACATATCTGGATGAACTTGTTTTTGGCAGTCTTCCATCGCCTCCCATTGCTTGTTCCTGTCCCTGTGCCACCCCAACACTTGTGCCAGCACAAGCATTTGTGTGGTCACATGGCTAACGAGGGAGAGGAAGTACCTGGATTAAAAATAACCAGGTCATTTGAGCTCAGAGCAGCTCCCGTGGCCCATACACACCACTGATGGCTCTGCACAGCCTCAGGGGACATCCAGCTATGGGAATGGGCCGCTGGAAGAGCTGTTCACTTGTACGTGGTGTGGCTGCTGCTGAAAATGTTTGGCAAACCACCAGCAGAGATAAAGCAATGTAGAATAACCTGGAAAAGACCACGCAGTGATGGAGGCAAGGACTAGAACTGATTCTCCTGCTTGCCAGATCCACACCTTCTACATAATGTGACACTTCTTCTATTACTAAATAGTATGCTAGCACAAATTAGGAAAAGTCTTCGTATATTTCATAAAAGACATCCATCCTCCAGGAAATCTAAGAAAAAAAGTTCCTTATCCCACAAGCATTTTCTTACTTTTCTTTCTGCTCTGTATCAGGACAGAACCACGTACTTTCCAAACCTTTGATGCAAGAGCATGGCAGAGAGAAATCATTCCTTCTGCAGTCAGCAGACTGCTGGGAGGCAGGAGGTCAGGGGTTTGGTGTCAAACACAGGAATGGCACCGTGATCTCTGTGGTCGTTGATGGATGTTGTACCAGGACATGGCTGGTTCCGTTAAAGTGCCTGACATTTTTGACCCAAATTTCCTTCCTGGACCTGAGAAGCCTTTCCCCAAAAGAGTTTCCTAGCAGAATTGGTACATTCCCACAAGATAAAGCTGGAGTTTTTGTGAGTCATCATTTTTCAATGTAAAGAAAAACATTCTCATCAGAAAACTTGCAACCATCTGTATTCTCTAGAACAGGGACTGCTGAAATACTAGGCTAAGATTAACACTGGACATCAGCTGTAAGGCACTGTTTGGTTATGAACTGACACTGCTGTATCACTGCAGGGAAAACAGAGCTACTGTGAATGTCAAAGTTTATCTGCAATGAAAGGCAAAAAAAAGATACAATCACAATTTTGAGCCATTTACTTCCTGCAACCTTTGAACGGGGAGGATAGATAAAGGGAGACAAATATTTGGCACTAAATACTCCACTTGCTTGTCTAGAGAGTCACATCACAGGCTTGCTGATCCGGGTCACAGCCTGACCCTCGCTCATCCCCTGCAACAGAAACAAAGCTCGGCAAACACACAAACAAGTGGTGTTCACTATAAGAGAAAGCGATAGAAAAGGCAGAAAGATGACATCCCAAGTATTTCTGCCCCCAACCCACTACAAATCATCTTGAAGCATTTTTTTCAATAGGCAAGAAAAGCATTTCAGTTATTTTCCACCAATTAAAATAGTGGTTTTAGTATTTCATCAAATGATCCCACACCTAATACCATTCTTTTTCTGATTAAACCCAGCACATTTCTATGCAAGATACTGCTATGATGCCTTGCAGAAGCAGCAGTCATCCACCAGTACCTCCTTATTTATTTATTTATTTTTAATTCTTTTTGAATTGGTTGCGAGCTGCCTTAACAGTATCTCCTACATCATCATCATCAGTGTAGCCAGGAGTATCCATCTTTACCCAGGAGCAGCATGAAGTTGTAATCAGTTTACAACTGCTGTGGAGGTGAAGCACTTGTATTTGGGCACTTGCACTCCAGTTCTTTTGTGGCTTTTTTCTCTTTTTTTGTGGGAGCTCACCAGGATGCTGCTCCCTTTCCAGGTTTGTCTGCTGTCATCCACCACCTTCCTGTTTTATTGCTTTCCTGAATAGCGAAAGGGCTGAAAAGTGTTCAGCAGCACGCCGGGTCACCTCTTGAAGTGGCATTGAGAATTAATATATTAAATAGGTTCAAAAGGGAGCATGGGGTTCTAGAATGATTTGTCTCTGTAAGTTGGACTGGGATGGTTGTTCATGCATACCACAGACAAGACGCTGCTGACTGTTTAAATTGTGGCAAGTTTTTATGTTTGCACAGTGCCAGGGCTCTGGTCTTCAATGCCAACCCATAAATTTCAAGACAAGGCAAACTCATAGAATCATAGAATAGAATCATAGAACCATTAAGGTTGGAAGAGACCTCCAAGATCTTCTGGTCCAACCATCACGCTACCACTAGTATCACCCACTAAACCATGTCCCTAAGCACCACATCCAACCTTTCCTTGAACACCCCCAGGTACGGTGACTCCACCACCTCTCTGGGCAACCCATCCCAGTGCCTGACTGCTCTTTCTGAGAAAAAATGTCTCCTCATTTCCAACCTAAACCTCCCCTAACACAACTTGAGGCCATTCCCTCTAATCCTGTCACTGGTTATCTGAAAGAAGGGGCTTACCCCCAACTCCCCCCACCTTCCTTTCATGCACTGCTCTTGAATGTTAAGCATTCTGGAGATCTACGTGCATGGAGGTAACTTTTGGGATTGTGAGAGCAGATTAAACTGTTCATTTAAGCACAGCCACAGTGGAGCTGTTGATAGCCTAAGGGTAAGCACAGTCACTAATGCCCCACATCTCCAGCTCACTGTACTTTAACACTTATCGCATCCAAATGAGCTATACCAACCAGTATAAGCAGTTTCATACTGGAGAAACTATAATCATATATGATGAGAAGTTGCTGCCTCCACAATCACTTAAATCTCCAAAACACTTCTAAGTGCAGAGCTGGTCCATCACAGAGTGGCTCTGTGGCGCGGGAGCAGAGCAGAAATTGCCTGCCCTGCCTCTGAAGGCTGCTTTCTGAAGGTCCAGGAGAGGGACCCCTGGGTGAAGTGGTTACATTCACCGAAACAGCACAGCGTGAAATGAATTTGGAAACACATTCTGCCTCAGATCAAAAGCTGAAATTCACAGAGGTAATGCTATGTTTAAGATTAAAGCTTTTGGGGCTAGATTTTTTTTTTTTTTTTTAAGACTGCCTGAAAGCCATATTGTACCACTCTTTTTCTGGTCTTAAAAGGTCTAATGATTAGATGGCGAGCCACAGCCCTGCAGAGCTGAGGCCAGGTGCTCCAATTCATTTTAAAATGTGTGGGAAATGAGTTGTCATGGAGAGGGCAGATGCTATGTCACTAACCAAAAACAAAGGCAAAAATATCAGCTGCCCACAAGGCTTTACACTGCGTGGAAGTCTAAGTGAGGGGTTTTGTGCTGAAAATGAACCTCCTGGTTCCTTGGGCTTGGAAAGGGATGCTACTGCAGGCAGCAAGGTGCAAGAACAGGCACCTTCTTTATAATTAGGAAACCAACAGTCACGTTGGGGACGTCCTGATAGTCATGGAGCTTGTTATTCTCTACTGATTTTTCCTGCAACGTGTTTTCTGCAGATATTTGCACCTTGCAGATTTATAGCAGGGACACACCTTTACTATCTGCAAGCAAAATTTCCTTCCAGCAGGGTCCATGCCAGTGGTTAAAGCAACCCTTGGTGAGACTGCAGGCAGTGGCTGGGGAGCAGAGGGCAGCAGCAGATAACATGCATTTTTTGTACTGTGCAGGACTTTTCTACAAAGGTCAGGTGCTGTTGCGGCCTCTTTGGCACCAGCTGACTGGAGAACCCTCTTCAATAAGGAGCAGTGCATATCCAGACGCTCCTTGTGCTTCCAAGCTGCGCTGGCATGGAGAGCCAGCCCCAGACCCTGTCCTGCACAGCATTTCCACCCTGGAAAAGCTGTATTGAAATTATTATATGCATAAAAAAAGAGGGAAGGAGACACATTAGAGGGGTCACCCTTTATTTTCTTATTTTAAATGTCTTGCAGCTTCTTATTACCTTTAATTTGTATGTGAGTGTGCTCTTAAGCTTGGAAAAGAACCAAACCCATGATGTTTTGGGGTAGTTGGAAACCATCATTCAGTGAGTCCTCTCTGAAACCTGGAGAGATTCCCCACTGTGCCTTCTCAGCAGTTATTGCTGAGCAAATCTTTTGTTGACCATGACTTACAAAGTCTTCCTACAGTGTCTATGCCTCTTTCTGGGTTCAAAGTCACAAGTTAAAAAATCCCATACTCTTGGCCATCCCCTTTGTTACAAAGTGATATAATCACGGATTTCTAATCCTTTCATATCGTTGTTCCTTCCTCTCCCACGGAGCCTGGGAATTCTAAAAAAGCCCTCCAAGACAAAGATAATTAAGCAATTCAATTCAATATTTGTTTCAGTTCCTGGGGAACCACCTTCAGTGAGGTCCACTAATTCAGTTACAACATAAATTGTTCCGACTGTAATGAGGTTTTGCCGGCAACTGTTTTGCTTTGTGTGAGTAACATCATTTTGCTGTATTACAGGGATATATTTCCACTACTGTTCTCATTTCTACCTTGTGACTTTTGATTTACATCCATGTAAGAGTGACCAGAACTGGACTGTAACAAAGCCCTTGGGCCAAAACACTTACTGACCAGGGACCCAATCATCCCCAATGGGCCTGTGACAAGGTCACAGGCAAGAAGCAGCAGAGCCGTGGTGTTCCCACATGTTACTGGAGGTTTACCTCAATAAATAAAACTCATAAGCCTGTCTTCAGGGTTTTATTCACTAATCCATAGGACCAACTTCAGCTCTAAGCTCCTCTAGGCCCGCACTGTGTTTTTGAACTGCAGGGGTATGGCACTGTACTGAACTTAGCAGAGAACTTGTTACTATTCCCACAGCTTGCCAGCCTCCAGGGCACCAATTTTTGCTCCATAGAAAACAAAAGAAATCCATATGCTAGAAATTATGTGTGTTTTGTCTGCAAACAAGATTCTGTGTCATTAAGAAAAAGATTTTTAAAACTGCCCTAGACAAACTTCCCCAAAGAGCAGCTGTTTTGGCAGACTGGTTTTGTGAAGGCTCTATGAACTTTACAGATAAGACAAAAAGGAGGCTATTTTTAACTACCAGGAAAGGTGGAGATAACCAGTTAATGCCAAGTAAGAGGCGATGAGATATAGTTTGTTGTTTGTTTGTTTTTGTTTTTGTTTTTTTTAAGAAACTCAAATCTGGGGCTAAATTCAACGCTTTGTTTTCCTTCCACAAAAGCAATATTAAGATGCACACAGACTTCTATCCAAGTTAATGGGAATACTTCTTTGGCTTTAGTGAGAAATAGATTAGGCTGATTTTTTTTCCCCTGACTAGATTCAAAAGTTTCTTTACAAGCATGAAGTGTTTAAATGCAAGCCACAATGTCTTTCAGTAAAGTCACAGCATGGAGGATAGGACCACCATGCTACAGAAAAACACTTGGTGAAAACGGGAAAAAGAAAATCCAAATAAATTATTACAAGCAACATAGCAGCAAAGAATACTGAAAGAGAGTGGGACACATGGTAGATACACACAATTAAGCAGCAGCAGAGGAAAAGACTGTTCCTATCTGGATGAGTGTAAAACCTGAAGTGCTCGCTGGTTGCCCCTTCCTTTATAACAAAATTATTGATAGAGAAAGGAGGACTGATGGAGCATATAGCAATGGTATCAGGTTTTGTGCTACTGCTAAGCATATAGGTGGATGTGCCTCCTATCAAATGATCTTGGCATACAGATCCCAGTGGACTGCCTTTCCCAACTCCCAAGAAAATGAAATCACCTTGGTAGTATATACATGATTCCCTGCCTCCCTGTGTAATTCCATGTTTTACACATAATACTGTCACATTTTTTTATGCCAGTTAGTGAGAAAAGCAAGCTGGTCCAGGACAGTTTTGTGCTTACAAGCTTCTCTTTTCTACCTCAGCTGTGGGGGATGCTGTTCTTTCACTGCCTGCAGAGAAGGAGCAGAGTGCAATCAGTTTCCGTAAGAGCTTCACCAAGCACAAACCCCAGTATTTCTGTCAGAGCATGGCAGTTTCTATGATGTTGCAGACACACACTTCTCCCAACTAGGATGTTTTTCCTAGACAGGAAGAATTCTGCATTAAAAAGCTTGCATTCCTGAGTCTATGAAAAACAGCCCTCATCCTCAATTCAAACAACCAAATATGTCTGAGAACAAAGATCAAGGCGATTTTAAGGTTTAAATGTGATCCAAAACATTGAGAGAATACAGTTTTAAAAGCCAGTTTTACAATGTCTGGAAACTTCTCTCATTGTACACACAGCTGGTCATGTGAATTGTGGTTGCATATAATTTGGGTTCAGTGCTACAGAGAGCACTGACTTCCTTCTGAGGTTCCAGCAAATTACATAAAATGAGACTTGTGCACTTACTGCTCACACGCAAACTGCATCACACCATGGTTTTGCAGGATGGGTATCTCTCTGCAATTTATGTCTCATTTGCTGGAAACCTTGGAGGTTGCTCTGAAGGTAGGTTGGAGCTAGATGACAGGGCATGGATGATCGCTGATCATCTATGGCTGTACTTGGTCACTGATGTACACTGCCTAAGCTAGCTGCTTCACAAGATCACTTGGATGGAAGTTTAACCTGGATGAAGCCAAGAGTGGTTTTGTTACTGATTTTATCAGAGCTGATTTCTCCACTGTTCCTATGTGCATGCTTCTTCTGACAAGGGCTTGTGGAAAGAAACCATCAGGAGTGGCTTCCTGAGCAGTACCAGCTGCTCTCTGCTCCTTCCCATCCAATCTAGAACCAGCAGGCTTGGCTCCTGAACCACTATTTTGATAGCTGTTTAATGAGATGTTATATATGCCTGCCTCAGGGCCCAGTGGGTCATTTGAGATGCTTGCAAAACATTCAGATACTCCCTCAGATGAAAGATTCTTGAGAAAGGCAGTGTTTTTCTGTAAAAATTAGGAATATGAGAAATAAAGAAAGCCCTAAGTAAGAAATATGTCATCTCGGTAAAACAAATGGAAAAAAAAAAAAACACCAGCAAACTCTCCTCCAATTATAAAACCGCCACTTGAAAAAATAAACGTAGAGGTAAACACAGAGCATCCCACAGGACATCCGTGTGAGCCTCCACTTCCCATGTGAGGACTTCAAGCCACTGCTGCTTTTCCCTTGCCACTTGTGCTCAGCAGAGAAATTGCAGCTGCCGTAAGGTCTGTAGGGCCAAGGCACTTTTTCCTCCAGCAGTTCTGTAACAGTATTTCCCAACCCCTCTTTTTAATGTTGTCAGGGAGCTGAAGCTGTATGTGCACACATAAATATAAGTGTGGAGTCTCCAGGCAGCCCTGTGATGATCTCTAGGCTGACCTCAGGGGCTGCTGTTTTGCCAAGCACATGTTTTGCTTCAGTGCTGAGATCAGTCATCCCACTGTCCAAACTACTTCTGGCATCACTAAGGAGAGCAGCTAGCCTACCGTGACTACCCTCTGACCTGGCCCCTCGTCCTCCTCCTTCCTTGAATATTTTACTTCATTTTTTTTTTTTCTTCCTCCTTAATACAGAGAGGAAAAGGGAAGATGCGTGAAGTGCTCGCGTATGTGTGATTTGACCTTTCGGATCTATGTCTCTCAACACCTTTGCATGCACTCTCCCTGCTATCTTAGTCTACTGTCAACCTGCTCTGGGCTGTCTCTAAATCACACGCAGTCGAATGCACGTCTGGCCCTGATACTGGAGCATCTGGACTGCAATTTGTACAATAACACAAATACAAAACGATACATCCTTTCTACCAAACTTCCCCCCCCAGGACCTCTAAATATTCTTCCAGTGATATAGTCCTTTTATTTCCTATTTTCTTTGCTCCTCAGACGTGTAGCTCTATTTCTTCCACATGGTGTGAGCAGAACTATGTCCAAATAGTCCAGGTGACAAAATACCACTAATTTCATACAAGTGCTTTAATTTTTTTTCACTTTCTTGAGATTGAGCTTAACCACTTCCAGTTTCAAAAGCACCCACTGCACTAGAGGGATTTTTACACTAGACTATAAATCAAATAACTAATAAAGTTCCTGAGATTTTTCCAAGGAAGTTCAAAAATGAAAACTCCCATCCTCCTCTTCCAACTGTTTTTAATCAAGGGCAGTACAAAAGAAGTTATCCAAGTTCAAAATGAAAAAAAGAAAAAAAAATAGTACAATTACTTTGAGATTAAATTTAAAGATTAAAATCCTTTTGATTCCATGAGCTGTTTGACAAACATTTCAGTGGAACAGGAACTGCAGCGACATGTTGTAAAATATTTATGTCAGTTTGCAACATGCGTGACCACATGTTGGTCAAGGCAGCTGAAGTGTTCATTATTACTAGGAAGTCGTAAATCGCCCCTTTGGCAAACCTTCAAATGAGATTAGAAAAAAAACTGGTTCAGTTCTTGATTCCATTAGATGCTATAACTTAAAATGCAAATAATATTGTTCTTGGCACGGCTGCTGCCTGTCCACCTCAGCACAATTACTCCTGCCTCTCCTAGCTCAGACGAAGATCGGCCGAGGCCAACATGGCAGCTTCCTTCCTCCAGCAGAACATCTATTCTTCTGTAACTGAAACAATTTGGCTAAATGACGCAAAGATGAAGCGTGACTGCAGGAAGGCTAACAAACACAGTCCAGACTCCTTGAATACCCAACTGTTAGCCCAAAATAATTTGCCCACTATCTGGGTGATTGGGAAAAGGCAATGGCTAAAGCATGGCTTGCAGTCATGCACCTGCACTTTTAGGAGACACCAGCTGGTGTTTCAAATCTTCAAACCTGCCATTCAAAGCTGGATTTCAACTAATTCCCGCCTTGCTGAAAGACCATGGTGCAGTGTGGGGAGCACCAGAAGAAAAGCTCACCAGAGTCTGGAAAGACTGGGAAGGTTGCAGTGTTTTTCACTTATGACCTGCTGTCAAAGACCTGCATTTAGGACAAAGGGATGGCCACCGATTTTGTTCTCTTCAAAGAACAGAAAGAAAAGCCTCTGAGGCTCAGGCTTCAGTGCAGGATTCTGATTCTCCTCTATCTGGCACCACAGTCATGTAGTGACAACAGAGTAAAGCAAATGTAGAATGATTTTGAACTTTATTAGTGTTTGAAATAATTTAACTGAAGAATTAGGTCCTGGATATTCAGAACTGAAGAGCTAGATGTAAATTATGGGGAAAACAAAGCTACACTTTGACATTAGTGTTATTTTGTCAGTTCTCAATGGCTTGATGTATTACAACAGCCTTTCTCCTGGGGTTCAAACCCAGATATAAGAAGTTATCACAATATCCATAAAAACTGGGTAAGGGAGCACTCACTCCTGAAGTTGGGTTACCATTACATTTAGTATTGAACAAAAGCTAGAAATTAAAAGCCTGCTTTATTATCCCTTACAATAAAAGCACGTTTGTCAGAGCATACATCCATGCGGCACATCTTCTGTTCCATCAGAAATTCTGACTTTGCCCAGCCAGTTGTTAACCAACACCATTTACTTTCTGGCCATGCCTCTTGCTGCCACAGACAGCATCCTTTTCCAACACAGGAGAAGAGGTCGGCAGTTTTAACTGACTAATTCATTATTCATGATGGTGAACTAAAGAATGGTCTCACTGGGAAGGCGTGAAGCCGAATGGCACCCTAGTGAGTTATTTAGCAGTTAGTTAAGGATGCACATACAACTGCATCAACAGCCTCTTCAATAAAAAGAGTGTCCTGGACAAAGGTCTGGAATCCCTAGAGATGGGATCCCAGTTATAGTGTCTGTGTAAGCAACCTGAAAGCCTTTTTTAGTGGTTTGAAGAATGCCTAAGAGCAATTAGAGAAGGACAGCATAGGTTTTTTTCTTCTTTTTTTTTTTTTTTCTTTTGCCTACAGATCTCTGTGTAATTGTCTCAGCGATACTAAATCCTTGTGTTTGAGATCCTTGCGTATGACAGTAACAGAGCAGGTGGCAAAGCCCAAGTGATCCATGCCCGAGGAAGTGGCAGTCCCTCCATGAGGGTGCTGGCCCTGTCCCTCCGGACCCACAACTCCAGTGCACGGCAAAGTGTTGGTGAGAGGCAGCAGGCTTCTCCTCCCCTGAGGTGGTGTACAAGCTGGTAATGCTAGAGTGTGGTTCAAGAAAATGTTTTCCACTGGAAAGCCCTAATCAGGGCAGCAAGAGGAGTACCTGAGGTTAGGGTCTCTTGCAGATTTTAAAGCCGTTGTGTCTTATGGTCAGTAATTGCACAGGATCACACCCTGCACTCAGAAAGGCTGAGAGCAGAAGTAGCAGAAGTAGCACACAAACCTAGTGAGTCTGGCCAGCAGGTTAAGAACCAAGGCTGACAGACATCCTAGACCTTTTTGCCAAAAACAACCTAATGAAATAAAGCAGAATGGGCTGGGTATGGAGAAAATGAGCAGTAAATGGCTTTTGAACTGTGCAGCACTCCAACATCACATGATGGTGGCCAAGAGGGAGCCAGAGGGATGTCCCAGCCCGAGGCATGGCCATGAAAATGCCAAGATGTTAAGTGGCAGAGCTGATACTTAATTATCACTATTACAGCATTAAAGTTGCTATTTCCATGATTTAACATTTGGAGCTTCCAAGAATGTCAGTGAACATTTTGTGTGGACTGCAGCAGTCATACATAGTTATTGTATTTCCTTTGATGATTTCCTGAAGCAAAGGTGTTTTTTTTTTTTTTTTTTTTTTTCCCCCTATCTGGTGTTAGACCAGATATGTGCGTGTCAGAACCTAAGGAAATAAATGCTACTAGAGCCAAATCCGTAGGACAAACCTTACTACCACTTCCTCAATAAATAAAGAAAAGTCACCACTAAAATGTGTTTATTTTCAGTTATTAGTAACTTGGCTACTTCCTTGAAGATGTTCTGTGTACTGATAATGCTAGTGATAAGCGCACACAGGGCTCCTGCAAATGCCCACCTCATGACAGTTCCCATCCGTTTTTTGCTCTAGGCTGTGTCAGACAACTCTTGACCCACAGCACCAATTTGAGGATCGCGAAGTAACTCCAGGGGGCACAGAGGGGCTGTCTGCTTTTGTTGGGATAGCTGTGAGTCCATCAGCCTTATGTTTGAGTCTATACACTGCTTTCCAGACAGTTTCTACTGTAATGTTGAATCTCGTGTCTTGCTTTTTTAAAGAAATTAGTGGACTGGGATCTTGGTTACACAGACTGAATTCTGACAGCTCTTGGGCTCTGAACCATTGCTGTGCCTGGTCTTTCAGGGAAAGGGCAGACACCACAACCCAGGACAAGACAGTCAAGTAGACCCTGAGTCTAACCTTCTGGGAATGACCAAAAGACCCTCCCTTCAACAGCTACACCCCTTGCAATTCAAAACAACCTTTTATTCCTAAAGCTCTGGCAACTCAACCCTTCAAAAACACAAAGAAGCAGAGCCTAACCACAAATTGAGTGCGGACTCCCTGAAAGAAGGAGGGCAGCATCCCCATGGCTCAATCCCAGGGACGGAGTGAGGATAAAAGGCCTAAAGATGAGCAGGCAGGAGGGTCTGCAGTCAGAAGGGCTGAGTTACTCCTCCTAGAATAAATCTCAAACATGAACACTTTAAAGACAACTTTATATTTGTCTGACAACCATCTCTTCTGCCCAAGATTTGCAGTTTTATTCTGAGCCTGATGCAGGCCTTTGTTCAGCAGTGGGCTAGGGTGGAAATTATGAAGATGGTATTCAGGCCATGAAAAACCATACCCTGCATGTACTGAAAGGGAAAGCAAAGTGGACTAAGCTTTCTTTGTTCCTTAGCCGGAGGGTTTGGCGTAGCACTCAGTCTAGCCTGTCTTTCCAGCTCAGGACAGTTTGGATTCCAGTGGTAAAACTCTGACTCCAGCAAATTAAATGGCTAAACTCCTGTTGATTTCAAAGCAGATGAGATATGGTAAGTCTTCGGGATTTGCTTGTGAGACAAAAACATAAGTACAAATTATGACAATTATCTCATTATTATTTAAAAATAAAACCTTCTTTAAATGATATTTGAAGTAATAACAAGGCAGAGCAAGGCTTAATCACATTATAGACTCATGGTTTTAAAAACAAATATAACGTCTGTAACAGCAACAACACCAAGTTAGATTATTAAGCTACATTTCTTGGAAGGAAAACTGGGGCTTCTTAATATACATACAACCAAGTCCAGTATCAGATACTATATATAACAAATGCAAATAAAGTACATTCTTACCAACACAAATTCTTTCATTTCTGCTACTCTGAAATGTCTCACCTTATTGCCTTTGGATTTTATTTTAGGTAGCAGGTATAGAATTTTTTCACCAGTTGGGTTAACCATGCAAAGTTGGAAAACCAACTTGTATTTGATAAAGAAGAACTTACTTTCCTTTTCCAATCTCTCCAAAACCAGAATCAAGAATCTAATCTAACCATTCAAAATGAAAGTGAGATTTTCATTTAATGAAAATGGAGCCATATTTTCCAGGGCTCCTTATAGGTGCAGAAATATACCTACTGTGATTATCAAACATACATATATCTTTGTTCAGAGATTTCATTTTGCACTGGCTAAATACCTTCACATCTCTGATCAGAAAGGCAACAAGAAACTACAGATTATCTAGTGCCTCTTCATATTTAATTTATTTTATACATTTGCTTTTCTGTGTAAAATACAATCATCCTAAGAGGGCCTGGCTACAACGTTAAAAGAGCCATTTAAAATTGTTTTCAAAGGGAGGTCTAATTTCTAGCCAAATAGCCTCAATATAAAGTCAAACTAAAAGCATCTGGAAAAGGAAAAAAGAATGTGTACGAATGGATCCAGACAGGCTATGGGATTGCTTAAGAGAAAACAAAGTTGCGAGGCTTCCTCCTGATAACAACTTGCTTACAGACAAATACATGCATAAGGATTGCCAGACAAAGGGAAAAAACCTTTAGGAAAACAAGAAAAGAATTCAAAATCAGCTTTCTTGCTTGTTAATGGAGGTCAGCTCATCTCACCTCAGTGAACCAGCTCCTCCCTCCAGATAATTTAGTCCAGCTGGAAGCTGTTTCTGCATCACTGAATTGTACCCAGCAAGTTGCTTCCACTACAGGGTTTCACCTCATTCTGAGGGCTACGTGAATTTTTTTTTGTCTATCTAACAGACTGAAAACAGTCTGTTAGATAACCAAGCTCCTCACCCTCACGTTTTGCAAGCATCTCTGCAATCTCCAAGGCTTAAAGCATCCCAGCAGATGATGTGCTTGTACTTGGCATTTATTGTTTTGTTAATGAGAGAGTCCAGAATGACTAATTAGGATGTTAGTGTCCCTAGCAGAAGCACAGGGGATGAAATGGCATTTTTCTGGAAAGCCTCTAGTAGTTTTCTGCTATTTAATGATGAACAGCAAAAAAGCAAAGAATTAGAAGTAAATACATAACACACCTTTCACATGGAGCCATCTACTTGTACTTTCACTGTCAGCTACTTATTTGGTTTAGAGGAAGAGGAAATAATGATACGCAGGTATTAAACTGGATAGTGGAGACAGAGAAATTCTGCGAGCGTGGTTTGTGTCAGCAACTGTTTGATTACTTGGAGCTGTCTTAGAGCCTGGAGCAGAGCCCAGTGGTGCCTATTAATGGCACTGAAAGAAGAGAAATGTGGTGGAGGTCAGTCACCAGAAGAGACCTTTCTGCTTCCACACTGCCAAGTTGCTTGACGAGGTGGCTGATGGAAACTGCTTCTTTTCATCAATTACAATGCGATTCTTTCAAGCTCTTTCTCATCCCAGCCTTATTGTCAGCAATGCACACAGGCTAGGGCCAAGCTCTGTAACGAAGTCACCATAGAAATCCCACGACAAGCATTTACTGACCTCCCAACTGCATTTCCTTGTCCTGAAATAAATTTGAGCTCAGTTATTATGGTGCCTCTGATTTAATAATTGGCACTTGGGAGATGCTCAAATGCTTTAAATGGAATCTTTTCTTAGGGTTAAACCCTGTCCCTTTTGTAGCCTATGGGAATTTTGCCATCAGACTTTTATGAGACAACAATTTGGTCATTAATCCACGAAAATTTGCTACTGTAGTTCACACTGCACTCCCATTTAGGAGCCTGTTGTTCAGTTTACTCTGGACCAGCTTGTTTTCACTTTAAAGAGCATTGCATAGACTACAGAGAAATTTGAACACCAAATTCTGCAATAGCGGGCATTAACAGCATTAACTATATGACTGCTGGACGGACACTGCCAAACCAATTGCAGAACATTCCCCAAATGCTAACAGTCACCAAGCTGATGAAAATACTGGAGAAGAGTCTTCCCACTCATTTCAACAAAAAGAAAACAAAAGCTCCATAAAGGAGGAGGTTCAGTGGTGCACAGCCTGGGCCCATGAAGGCCTTTCACTTCCAAGGGAAGGAGCTGGAACTGGATGATCTTCAAGGTCCCTTCCAACCCAAACCATGCCACGATTTCTTAGATCAGGGAACGCTAAGGACCAACTTCTGTTCTAGATGGAAGTCAAGGATCACAGTAATGGCAGAGCACCTTAGGGCAGGCCTTCCAAGTCACCACTTCTGCATTGTGGCTGATTTTTATAACACATTGCATTTTTGTAGTACTGTTTGATCTATAGGTCACTGAACATTTTCCAGCAAGAGGCAATTATTTATTTTTTAAAATGCCAGGCACATCATTTGCTGTTTAGCATACAGGCATTAAGGTCCCTAACCACCCTTTATGGGCACACGTAGAAGCACTTCACGGACTCCACGGGTTCACCAGGTGAACACCAGTACTACAGACAGTACAGCAGCAGTTTCAGAGGTGACCAATGCCAGGGTAACTCTCACTAATTTTGTCTGTTAGCTGACTTTCCTACCTCGGCAATTGCTCCTTGCGCTCATTGACAGCTAATTCCAAGTTACACTCCTGCACTTTGTTCCTACAACATTTTGCAGCACCTGGAGAAATCACTTTAGGAATACAATGGCAGATTTTTTGTGTGTGTGGAAGGGGATTAAATAAGATGATACACAGGTTTCTGTCTCTCTTGTTAATAAAACATAAAATTTCTCTCCTCTTGCCTCTCAGCGAACTTATTTAAGTGATCTGGCACACTCTGGAAATGTACAACAAGGGCTCTATTATGTACACACACTAGGTGCAGCAGGTTTCACTGGACTGTAACTGATTTGTTTCAGATGAAGGGATGCTGTTAACCACCACTGTGAATATAATTGCTTAGTTGATTTCCACATTCTTGTCATTGTTGGCCTGGCTACTGCAAGAACAAGGTGGTAAGGAATTCCCTAATGCTGGTTAAAAAAAAAAAAAAAAAAAAAAAAAAAAAAGGAAGTCTTCAGGTCAAACCAGGAGTTCATCCAGATATGCCTGCACCAGAGGAACAAATGACAGTGTGAATACCCCTTTTCACCTCTTCTCACACTCCTCCTTTATAACAGAACCAACTCCAGGAGAAGAAACTCGGCAGGTGAAGAGGGAAAGGGAACTTGACAGATGGTCAAAATACCGAGCTGCTACCTCTGAGCAAACCCTGGGGTGCACAACATCCGATTCCTTTTACTGCATGTGGCAGGGGGCTCAGAGGGTGTTAGCAGAAATCACTACGGCTGTCGCTCGCAGCCCTGCTCTGCGCAGAGAACAGCTCTGCTCCTGACACGTGGCCTCTGCAGCACATAAGGACGTGCTAGTCCCTTTGTGGGGAAGCGCCCAAATTCCAAATGAGACAAGAGCTGCATGCTCCAGCCATGATGGAAAGAAAAGCTGCAATTAATTCATCACACTGGGACTTGCCAGCTCTGGACTCCGTTCCCTCCTCTGGCACAGGCTCGGAGCACAGGGCTTCCAGTTTGGATGCTGGTAGCACCTGGAGCCTCCAACAAAGACTGATGCCTGCCCACACTAAATACTATATATACATTATATATACACACATACTTATACACATATATCCTGATTTAAAGCTTGTTGAGCACTGTCGGGTGGGACTGTTGTATGGAAAGCTTTTACAAAGGCATAATTGGAGGAGTCTGACAGTCCATGGGAACTGAGTATAAAAGTAACCTTAGCATCTCTCTACTGCTGTTTCAAACTATATTTCTAATCCAGGTTCTTTGGTTGGTTGTTTAATAAATCTTGAGTGAGGAGAATATTTTTTTTCCATTGTTCTCCCTACTGAAAGTCTCTTCATGGTCATTTTCTCTCTTGCATGTGGAAAACTTCCCTTCTTTGACTTCAGTCTTTTCCAAACACCAGAAACGAAGGCCTCCTGACCTTACAAAGGCTTTTTTTTCATTTGATACACTGTCAAGTGTACACATAATTCTCTAGAGAATGAGAGTCCTGTGCTTGTTTTCTTACTTTGTAACTTATCTCCCTCTCTTTGTCATTTATTATCTAAATCTAGGGTGTACTGTGTTATTCATTTATCAGTAAAATTCCCCTTTGAAAATAAGGAAGACACACTATGGTTTATAGCATTCTGAATATTTTACTTGTTTTAAGTAATTAATCAATGTAAATTCTCCTTATGAAAATCATCAGCAGTGAGACACAGTCCTTTATAGAAACAGCTTGGCAGCATTAAGTTTAGAATACTACACTTCGGAGTATTGCTTAGCAGCATGGACAAACGAGCTCAATAAACACCAGGTACTAGGAGAAGATTGTCAGTTGTGGACAGTATGAAAGAGTGGGAGCATGTTGTTTTTCAATAAATTTGAACAAAGTTTTCCTCTGTTCTATGAACAAGCCCTCAAAAATATTTGTATTAGAATAGCTCCTGTCATGCATCACATCCCTAGGGCCCAAAGCACACTGTAAAAAGAGATCAAAACAAACCAAGAAAACAAAGATAGGCTCTGTCCCAAAGAGACAACTGCAAAAGAGAGGCAAGAGACAACTCAGGAGCAATATTGATGAGCAAGATGAGTTTCATCCTTTACACAAGTCTTGCAGTACTCTCAGCACGCCGGCAGCCAAGTCGGTAAGTCAGCTCAGAAATATTTGTTATGTTAAAGTAATACTTCTGTGCAAGTAGTTTTCCTCTAGGATGACATTCATCTCAGAGGTAAAACACAGAGGATCTTTGGCTGAATTCTTATTGTGAGTGACATGGATTAAAAACCCTCACCATAGGACACTGATTTATTGCCTATGGCTCCATTGAATTGTCTGCATAGAAAATCAGGCTACTCCCAACGGACTGCATAACACCCAGCTGAGCATGTGGTGCAAATTAGAGAAGCTCACAGCACCAGCTCTGGCAATAGCTGGGCCTGTTGGGGAAAGATGTGGCTAAGCAGGAAAATCAAGCTATAGCATAACAGACAGCCAAGGAATGCCTCCTCAGAGGAACGGCAGATCTATCAAACAGACACTATGGATCTGTGGAGCAGAGAGGAAAAGACAGTTTGTTGTTCTTTGTAAAAGCAAGGAACAGTCCTTTTTTTTTTTTTTTTTTTTTTTGGCCTTGCTTCACGTAATTGGGATGCATTACCAGCAACAGGATGTATGCAATCAGAATAAATTACTTGTTCATTAGCTACCTAATATGCAACAGTTGCCCCCAGAATTAATTGTGTGAACCCGTAAGGGCAGAATAAAAGTAGAGCTGACAGTAACACCATATGCAATTTTTCCTGTTCATTCCACTTACCTAATAGATG
Organism: Netta rufina; assembly: GCF_964035555.1. Lineage (NCBI taxonomy): Eukaryota > Metazoa > Chordata > Aves > Anseriformes > Anatidae > Netta > Netta rufina. Next base: position 8,455,283 of record NC_140123.1, read on the forward strand.
CAGCAGACCAGCCTTAACTGCACCTCCAAACATTTTCTTAGGGATATTCAAATAGACAAAGGCTAGAAAAGTGTAATTGTGTGATGCCAACAATGATGCATGTGGTTCTTCACACTAAGACCCTCAAAATGAGAATTACAGAACTGGTGTAAACTGGGGAAGATCCTAAAGGGGAAATTGTGGGGCTAGGAAGAGCTTGTGTTTCTTTGGTGGAAACATCATCATATGCTTCGAATATAATTTCATGTCATTTACCTGTAACAGGCATATTTCCGCTGAACACTTGCATATATATATATTTTGGCTGACCAGACTTAGCTTGTAACAACACTACATATGTTATAGATCATCTATCTATTTATACTAGCAGACAACAAAAATTCAGACAGATATTGGAAACCAAACGTTAAAAGATAGTTACTGTTCCAAGCAGGGTATATTTGCATGCTCAGAAATCAAATATTTGAATCCCTGAGGACGTTATTCTTATCACTTAATCATTTCTAAAGTAAAGAAAAAAAAAAAAAAAAAGGCAACATAAGGGCTCTTCTTAGATCTCAAAGAAGCCCAAACTCTTCCACACAGCACCCTGTGTATCAGTGGCAGACCAGGGTAATGCAGGTCACGAGGCTGTACGGTGTTTGGGATGGCTCTGCATTGAAGGCTACAGGAGGCTCATGGTAATACTCCATCTCCATGGAGGTTGTACATCAGTCCTACTACACTCATTCACAAATTTTGTGAATGATCCTCTGAATCTGACATGCAGTAAGTAATAAGTTCAATATGATCTCAATTCCCCCAATGGCTCACTTTCCATATACATTTTATTGCGAACACAAAGACACTTCAGCTTTCCAATGCTGCTGCCATGCAAAGTTCACAAGTTGAATTTCATGGTCTGTGGCTGAAGCGTGCAAAATGAGTTTTCAGTTTTACTGCACCAAAGGGAAGTTTTTTTTCCAGACTGCAGAGGAACTACAGCCAAACAGGGATGTTTAGTTTCTGCCTTGCAGGAAGGACTGAGAAGCACGCACAAAGTATGCTCCTGCCAGCACAGCTCTTCAGGGAGGTCATAGGCTAAAGGTTTACAGAATTTTCCCTAAAATGAGAAAGGAATTAATTCATTGTTTCCATACAGGACAAAAGGTTAAAGAAAGACTCTCAAAGGCCAGGGCTCTGAGGTAAGCAGATGGAGCCTACCAAATACTCGGCAAACTTCTTTCTCTTCTTGAATTACGACAGCACCTTAGGGTGTCTGAGCCAGTGAGGGGAGGGAGGTTGTTCTGGTGGTGGTACTGACAGAGCAAATACCTGCCCCATATAGCTTGTAAAGCATACAAAGTGCTAAGTGGTAGCGGCATGCAGGAAAGCACAAATACATGCCTGCAGGATAAGCAACAATTTTGATATATCAGTAGGCTAACTTGGTAAGGTTGGTTTTGAAAGCTTGTTAGTGTAGTAGCTTTGGTGATACTCAGGGGAAGTTCCTTCTAATGTCAGGGGAATGGGGAGGAAAACAGAAAATATAACAAGGGAATGATTGAGGCTCATGTTGCAGGCTGGCTTGAATAGGGAATCAACCTCTTGACAATAAATAAAAAGAGCCATGCAATGATGATCACCTGTGAATGACTCATACAGCAATGACTGCTTTGATTCACTGCAGAAAAGTGGAGAAAGTACGTAGAAAGGCACAGAACAAGGCTGAAATGCTTTGGGTTAATTCAGATACAGAATGATAAAGAGCCTGTATGAAATGATAGCTGTGTGAAATTTTTGTGTTAGAAAGACCATACAGCAGAGATGCTACTCAAAAAGCAGTTGCCAACATGCAGACACACTGAGTGCAACCCTTGGAGAGACCCAACGTACAGGTCAAGCATCGGTAAGGAGGATGCTGCTGCTTGCCGGGATCCAGAAAGAGGGTAGGGGACAAAATATCAACAAAGGGATATCTAGCCATTAGCTATTAGATATTTCAGATAAGACTGTATCTGAATTAGGCTAAAACTGTAGTTTGGAGAAAAAGGGGAAAAGGTTGGAAAGAAATATGCATAGGGAGAAATATAACTATAAGAGATACACATAGTGATAGTAGTTGCATTTGTAGTTATGGTTAAGATCTCTCAAAGATCAAAGGAAAAAGAGCAGAGAAAGGAGCAAATGACAGAAGATCCTTCACCAAGAAGCCAACTGGTGAAAAGAAATGAAGAAAGAAGTACGAGTAGAAGCAACTAGCCACAGAAGACAAAGAACTTAAGAAAAATAAGATGTCATGGACTTGTTTAAGGTGGTTGACAATGAGATAGAGGTAAGTAGGACAGATAAAATCCTGACTTTGAACTGCTCCTAAGGAGAGGTCATTAAAAACATTGCTTCCAGCAGTAGAACGCAGAGTGTATCAGATGGTTATTTAGAGCGCAAAGAAATGATGCATTTGAACTTTTATTAAAAAAATCCCACATCATCAGGATCTGGTCCACTAACTTGCAATTCCTAATGTTACAGCCATGCTGTCTGAAAAAAATAAATAAATAAAAATATCTGTGGGATTTATGCCTTTCCTAAGGGCACAGCTGAGTTGCAGGTTGGAGATAATGAGAAACATGGACGAAAACCCCAAGAAAAGCACCGAAAGGGTGTAGTAGGTGTAGTGCAGCCAATGGACTAAAAATACCCGAGGAGTGCCCAACTCCTGTCCCATGCAAACAGGTCAAACGTGAATGCAAAAAGGTTGTGTCAGCCTTGAAACAGCCATAAGGTACAGAGTCTGGCTTAGTCTCTTTCTCTCTGAAGTTCTTCTACTCCTTAGAAGTAAATTCTTAGTTTTCAACAGCCCTGCTGAGGAATCTGCCCTGTCCAAACCTACACATCTCTGCACTGGGCTCTACATGGAGCCTGCAAACAAGGCAACAGCACCATGTGGGGATGGGTCTGGTAGGAACTGGAACAAGGTCACAAGTGGAGCCAGACCCTCACGCAGCTTAAGGCAGCCATCAAGACAGGAGATCCTCTGCAGTTCAGGGTCCCTGCCTGTTTCTGTCTTGCTCTTTTGATTCCTTCTGAATCCTGCACATCTCATCACTGTGATTCTTAGATCCAGGGCCAAAGCAATTTGAATGTTCATAACACGCAAGTTATTGAACACTTCTCCCAATAGCACGCATCCTTCTTTATAGTCCCCTTGACTAACGTAGGCCCTTCCCAATTCACAACCTATAGGACTGCATATTTTAAAAGGATATTCATCCTGTATTAGAAAAGCATGCCATTAACTGTAGCCAGATGTCAACTGAACTCTGCAAAAAGCTTTTTCTACCACTGCCACTTGGTTTACTCTTACATCTGTTGCGTAGCTCAGGAATTAGTAGAATGTAAAATGTTTTATGAATTTCCTCCACTCTCATTCAGCGTTAATATATACAACATGTTTTTCTGAAACCACATGCAGGCACACACATGCACACTTTTCCCCATTTCTTTTAATTTATTTGCATAGCTTAACTCCCAAAGCTAACTTGGAAAATTCATAGAAATTGGAGACAAATTCCATCCACCTATATAAAAGTACAGCTTATTTCTAGTTCTAGAGAATATCAGCTCCAAAGGGTGAAATCTGACCTTCCTGAAGTTAGTGGCAAAACTTTGAGGGGCTGCGTTAAAAGCAAGTTTGACCCAAAACTACCCCCAGGACTCTTCCCTCATCCCTTTTATTTGTGGTTGAGGTATACTATCCACTTTATATGAACGTGTTTGAATTAGTATTCAGGATGTTAAAGCTCCTTGGACTGTACTTAAGTCTATACATACCGTGATGGCATCACATTGGAATTATTAGCATCATTTTTTTCCCCTTGATGGTTCTTTTTTTGCCTGTGACTAAACTTTCCAATTTGTTTTCTCTCTTTCAATCTCAGGAAGTAAGCACAGGTGTCAAATCTACCAAAATAAATCCCAAATCATCTTGGTCTTTTATTTTGTAGAAATGAGAAAGAGAAAAAAGACAAAGTGCAATTACCATCTTATTCCATACTGTGCAAAGCCCCAATTGCTTCATATTCTGCACAAATAGTAATTTTTTTATATTTATTTTTTTGCTAAAGTAAACTCTAACCTGATTCCAATTTTTTCCTTGGTTAGAAAGGTGGTTGTTTGATGCATTTAAGGACAGAGAAAGCAAGTGCTCAGAGCTGTTTATAGAGCCTGGACTTAACAAGAATTGTTATGAAAATCACCGAATAGGAATTTGCTCTTCTGGGTGCTGCATTTCCATCATTCAGATCTCAGACTGTGCTTGCAGCATGAGCATAAATCCACAGATAACAGCAGCTTCTGCAAATCCCATGCTTCAAGCTGAACTTGCTACCTTAATGAAAGAGAATTCCCTTTGCAGTTACCCCAGCTGAATGCTTCAATGGGCAAATCCAGCTCCCCTCTCCTTGCCAGTGCTCTGCTGGCATAGACTGCATAATGTCACTGCAAATCTGCACAGGGCTGGAAATACATCTGGAGGGATATCTATGCAAAATTTTGCAGCCATGAACTAATTCTTTTGCCTGATACTGCCTTCTGTTATTAGTTCTTCTCCTGCGGTGGGGAGAAGGAAGAGCACATATCAGTGATCTATTCAAAGAGATCACATTCCCCATCAAGTTACCTTGGGAGAGGATTCATTTCCTTCCCACTCACTCAAGCCTCCATAAAAATATCCCACAGCCAACACACCTTTGGGGGCTGAGGTATACTCAGCTCAAAGCTACTGGCATAGAGTCACAGAACAGCTTGGGTTGGAAGGGACCTCAAAGATCATCTAGTTCCAACCCCACTGTCCTTCAGTCTCAGAATCAGAAGAGGAAACAAAAGGGAAGGGGGGTGAAAGGGCCATCATGCTCAATCCCTTACCACAAAATAAGCTGCACTTAGGTCTCCCTGAATAGACCTTTGCTTTAGCCCTAACAGTCTCCTACCTTACAAAATTCATATTGCCCATTCAGTTCACTCCAGGCTTTCTTTTTGTCCAACCCTCACTGCAGTGAAGCTCACAACTTCCAGTTGTGTTTCCCACAGCTACAAAATACAATTTATCCCATGTGTTACTACATTTTATACATCTGAAGACCACTGTCATGTCACCCTCACTCATGTCATGTCACCGTCTGGCCAGGAGGGACACATCTTTTCTGCAAACACAGTGCCCCAGTTAAGGCACAGCACCCATGCAATGCGACAGGACAAAGAGAGGCGAAGGTTTACTAAACGTGTCTTGCACGTGACACCACAGTCTATACATCCTAGTATGAAGACTGTTGTTTTTTCCACAACAGTATGACATTATTGTCTTGTGTTTGTATGAGATCCATCATACCACATCCTCTAGTTTCCTGCAGAACTGCTCTCTGGCTGGGTTTCTTTCCTCATTCTGAGCTTGCATTGTTAATTATTGCAAATCAACTTTGCATGTATGCTTTTTTTTCACTTAATTTCTCCAGTTTGTGCAAATTATTTTGAATTCTAGTTCTGCCCTCTGATGTGCTCACAGACCCTCCAGAGCTCATTACCATCGTCAAGTGTAATAAACAAATGCAATGTTCAATTTCTTAACTTAAGAAATCACTGCTAACTTTGAGCCTAAAATATGCAAAAAGCAGTAAAAAGCAGAGAAAAAGAGACCTCTTTTATATCACTGCTAGCATCTGAATTTCTAACAACTTACTTAGAGGAATAATTTCTCAACTTCTGTGTTCTAGCACAGCAAAGTGTGTGGGAGCATGATGGGAGGTTCCTTCAGTTTCAGTAAATTCAGGAAAGGGAAGTATTGCTTTCAGTACCAACAGCATTCACATGATCTCAAGCAGCAGTCACCATCAGCATCTGATAAATGCACGTTGCTTAACCCTCCCCAGTGCATGAAGGCCTGGAGAGAGAGGTGGGTAGAGTCATATGGAAACTGTAGTTTGTTTTACTTTGTGGGTCAAGATCATTATGAAAGTATAAAAATGAGGTGGTTTTATACTTTTGTAAAAGTATTTAAAAAGTCGCACACTTCAGTGCTTGTTTCCCCTTCTCCCTCTGTCTCAGGGCTGCCACTGCTGCCTGTTCAGTGCCTGGCTCTAGAAGCACAGCACTCACACATCAGTCCTGGCCTCACCTCCTCAGCTCCATTCCTCCAACCTGTAAGCAAAGCTCTGTGCTACACTCTGATTCAAGCAGAGACTATTATGGACTGTACTTCTTCCCGGAGTCAAGGTTTACAACCCTATAGCCTTCCAAACCCATCTCATGTGACTCCGAATACTTTTTTGACCATTTTTGATTTGACCATCAAGTTTTAGCTTTAACAATGTCCAGAGTTTCATGGGGTTTATAAACAAATACCAGGTTTTGCAGGTCCACTTCTGAAACTATCTCACACTGGTGTGCGTGTGTGTGTGAAAGGGCAGCAACAAATATGTTTAGAAGTCTCACTTTATGATGAGTCACAACAGGATTTTTACTGCACCGAAGTGAGAGACATAGCTAAAACATTTGAATACTTCAGATTTCTGTGTTCCCTGGCGTAGGAAGAAATTTGCAAACAAATCAGGTACCTTACCAAACAAAGGACAGAGCTGGGTCAGGGCAGGTCAAATAGCTAAACCTCGCTTTTCAAGCCAAACTGATCTGAATTCAAACCAGTGATGTCCAATTCTGTAATTTACAGCTTAGTAGCATCTCCCACTGGAATGTCAAAACAGCAAGTCAATGCATAGTCCAGTGTTTTCACATTTCCCTAATGGAGCTATTCACATGCTGAACAAAGCCTGAAAGGAAGCAGGGTAGGGGAAAAAAAGTATGAATCTCACTAAATATTCAGTATTTAAAATGCAGGTCAGAGAACACAATTGAGCTTAATTAGAAAAATAAAATGGGATCCTGCATGTTAATGCACTTGCTCACTGCTTGGGTTCATTTCAAAGTGTTTCTATTTGATTGTCCTTGGAGACATTTGTGTTTGTATGTAACAAAGAAGATAAAAAATGACAGGAAATGTTTGTTCTGGGTGTATCTGTGTAAATCTGCTTGCAGCAAAGATGTTATTGCAGCCCTCCATTACAGCACTGAGTTCATGAAACAGGAATGGTTGGACACCCAGTGCTGCACGAACCCTCTTTCCTGGAAAGCCCTTACCAACTTGCATCTGTAGCAAAATTAAGTTTCCAGTGCACTGTCTTTTGGCTTCCACAACTTCAGAAAATAGTGTGAGAATTAGAGCAGTAATACAGACCTGTGCCACAACATGCCTGGAAATAAACTTTCCTTTGAAGAAATAAAAATTAAAAAGAAAACACCACAAAACCAAAACTGAAAAAAGGACTTTTCAGTGCTTGCGGGCCAATTCCCAGCTGTAGTATATAGCAAGCCTGCTGAAATGCACACAAGCAGTCATGGCAGGCTTAACAAATAAAACTACATGCTTTTTATCATTACAATAATATCATTTCTGGAAATCATTCCATGAAATACTGAAAGGAGAAAGTCCTACGAATGTGAGGCATATCAACATGAAGCTGATCAGCTACTCCTGTTGATGTTACCTGAGTATGACTATAGAGAAACAAATTGAATATCATTCCTATAAATAATTTTTCCCAACCCTCTACTGCTCTTCACTATCATCTTTACAAAAGTTATCTTATATACAAAAGTTATCATAAGACATAAGCCAGCAATTCTTACAGCTTGATTTAATACAATTTCTGTAATCAATAAATAAGGATCTGTTATGATTCTATTTCCTTCAATTTCTGACTTCTTTGGAAAAAGACAGGGAGCAGAAATCACAGCTGCATTAAACACTATGAAATGAGTCAAGAAATAGTTTGGGCTATTTCAAGCGAGAACTGACCTGTAGGGAAAATATGAGAGGCTGGTTCTTAGTATCTGTATGAAAGATTGCTCTCTTTCCTTGACTGCAGGCACATTATAAAAAATACACATATGGGTACAAGGAAAAGAAATGAAATAATGACTTGAAGCAAACAATATCTGTCAAGGTTTGCAGCTGATCTGGAAAATAGACCAACAGGAATGGTCTGAAAAATCTGTTTTCAGAGTACTCCTGTTTTCCTGTTGCCTGTCTAGTTCAAAAGTTTCAATGCTAAACTAATGCATTGCTTCTCAAATTTTCCACATGGAGATCTCCGTGTCCACACCAAGACCTCTCCTGGTTGTCTTCTGTCCTCCTGTCTAGAATATACCTCTTCTATTTGCACAGTGCAGAAAGGGATGGAGAGTTGGAATCCCAGTGCTGATGCACATAAAGAATTGATTGGAATCAAAACAGATTATTAACAGGAGATTGACCATGGAGATACTTATTATTTCAGCTGAGTGAAATGCAAATATACCAAGAGGCAGCAAACATACACACACGGACAATAAGCTCATTAGCAGCAAATGTAAGATGTAAATCAGATTTCAGAAGAAACCTTCAAATCCATTTTAAGGAATTACCCACAGATCATAGAATATCCTGAGCTGGAAGGGACTCACAAGGATCATTGAGTCCAACTCCTGGCTCCACACAACACCATCCAAAATCAGACCCTATGCCTCAGAGCATTGTCCAAACACTTCTTGAACACCAGCAGGCTCAGTTCCGTGACCCTGGGAAGCATGTCCCAGTGCCTGACCCCCCAGAGAGCAGAGCTCAGTGTCTGCTCCTCTGCTCCCCTCGTGAGGGATCTGCAGGCTGCCATGAGGCCTCCCCTCAGCCTGCTCTTCTCCTCTAGATATAGACATAAAAATTAAATACGCATATCAGAGAAACATATTGGGGTGAATATCAATAAGAACTCGATCTTCACTTCTTCATGACTGCCTCAACCTCAAAAGCAAATGTGAGGCTGGGTTATGGACAAGGGATTGTCCTGTTTTGTGTAACAGCCACTTGTATCATGGTCAGCATATGGTCCATGGAAGTCTTAGCTTGTGTTGCTTCATCCTGGAAAAAGCTAGAAATAAGTGCTTGTTTACTGAAATAACTGAAGCCCCAGTTCAATGCATTTGGTCAGCAGTGGTGGTTGACTCATTCCCCTAGGTGTGACCCAACACCTTGGGAGGGTCCATTGCTTGCTGGTGTCCTACCCATGATGAGTACATTGTGGAAACAGCCACAGAGATCTTTCTGAGTTTTAATTTAGAGGACGACTCATCCTAGACAAGATCAGATGCAGCTAAAGGCTTCCCATGAAGGCCATTCCCTTCCCACACAGACTGTGCACACTTGAGATGTCTCAGAAAGGACTCAACCAAGGCTTAAAACTCTGCTTCCCATCTTCTTCCCCTCATTCTCTCCTGTGGTCACCAACAAATCCCATGACATTGGAGGAATCAGCTCAGACACCACAAGGGAAATCCCAACTGGATTTGCCTAGCTGCTTCCCAGGATAGACTCACAGAGCTGAGGCTCTCTCCAGGCACCCTCATCAGCTCACTCTTCAGATAAGCAAAATAAAACCTGAGAGAGATGTTAACCACCTCATTTGAGTCAAACCTTATCAAAGGGTACTGGCCCAAGCAAAATCAGAATCTGCTTCTACATCCCTCCCCTCCTCATTTATGACTGAGGATTTTATTTGGCTTGCAGATGCCTGCATTCTTGTACTCTCTCTGCATAAGAGAAGTTCCCCTGCCTGCCCATACTGATGTACAGCTGTGGTTCAGGACAGATTTCACTCACCAGCAGCACAGCAGGAATCTGATGACTGCATTTTTCTTTCCCAAATGGAACACAAAAGCTACCAAGTGTTTCTGCCGCTTTGAACCTTGCAGACCAACCAAGAAAAAAAATCTCATTACTTGGGACATATTTTACCTCCTGCAAAGGGTGAAACAGGTCAAGTGCAGAGACAGTTAAGAAAAAGGCACGAAAAATAAATAAATAAGCAAACAAACAAACAAATAAATAAATAAATAAATAAATCTACCCCGCCCCTGTAAACTCGCTCAAGCCTAAAGGCCTAAAGCATTACCCAGCATTTCCAGAGATCTACCACTATGGGGAGCTACAGACCACAGTGCCTTCGACTCACTCAGACTGGAAGAAAACAAGGAGGCCTTCAGGCTTTAATACAGCAGGTAAGAGCTGGATGTTAGGGTTTCCTCCTGGAGAATGTATAACAAATGCTGTGGTGAACAGGGAGTCAAAAGATATGCGAACCCACATACCAGAGCCAAGCGGGTCCCCTGAGCAAGCTGCTGGCATGTCCAGTATTGCATATCCTGCAGACAGCCTCAGGTAGCTGATGCCCTGGAGGAATGTCAGCTCTTTCCTTCTTCATAAATGCTGCTGGCTCTTTGTGTGCTGCTCCTGATAGCGGAATTCCCTTCCCGACCCCCAGCAGGCGATCAGTTTAGGCATGTGCCCTGAATGGCAGCCTGCTATTCCAGCCAAAACAGGCTTTTTAAAATCGTTCACATTGACACCAGGTCGTGAGCAATCGCTAAGCAAAAATGAGCTTGTTTTTAAGCTACTGCCTTAGTAGAAAAGCTCATAGCTATAAACAGATGACCCTTTTACACCTGGTAGAGAGCAATGAGAAAGAATAAATAACTGCCAGAGGTACACTTGAATGAAGTGAGACGAAGTAGCACACGGATTTCAGCATGAGCTGAATGCATAACAGACAGCTTAACGCAGACACGGCATTTAGGGGTCCCAACAAAAAGCCTTTACAGAAACGAGGGATGGTGAGCATAGAAAGCCACAGCGGAGTGGCAGCAAGTCAGCCATAAGCAGAAGAGAAGACGTTGCTCCTTAGGATACCTCCAGGGCTGACAGGCATTTGAAGATTTAGCTGGAATATCCACTCACCTACAAGACTCTAGGGTGCACAATGACACTGACCTCTCAAAAGGTCAAATTCTTAATAAGCAGCAGAGTGAAGAAAGCACAAGAAACAGCCTGTTTCTCAAATTCCAGGCAGGCCAAATTCATCCCTGTCAGCAGCAGAGCTGTGTCTGCTGGTGCCAACCTCAGCCCTTCCTGGAGTCAGTGTTGGCTGAATTGGATCCAACAGTTCCAAGAAGGTTTTGTCGGTTCCTACCCTCTACCCCCAAACTGCTATTATTTTTCCACCTTTTGGTCTAATAATAACAAAATAAAGACACAGTGCAAAGAACAAATGCCAAATAAATGAAAGTTGTTCCATCTGATATGGATGCTGATGGAGATGATACATATGGAGACCTCACCTTCTGGCAGGAAAGGCTGTTTAAGTTGGTTTGTTTAAATTCAGAATACAGGCCACAGGTATACAAAAAGCATTCACAGATACAGTTGCAAAGGCATTAGGATCCCCATAGCTTACCAGCTTGGTAAGTACTTTTCTGCAGAAGGTTATACAAACATAAAATCCTTTTTTCCAGTTATGTTCACTGTGTCTGCTGTATTTTCACACTCAGTGTATATTTGTTGAAAATACGAGACCCTATGATTCAGCAGAAGCACTAATGCTATGCAACACACATGAGGCTGAATTTATATCAGTTCCTCCGTTCCATCTGCCATACTGCCTCTCATGTCTATCGGCTACTCCTACTTCAAAACTTCTCCTCCCCTTCTCTTTGCAGCTGATTTAGGTAGATTAGCTGGTGGCATCAACTTTCTGTCCTTTTAGGTGGTTCAGTTTATACAAGTCACAGAAACGTGACCTAACAACAAAGCTACATTGAAGTGTTTGCTCATTACATCAGAGAGATTAAGCACCTTGAAGCAAAGAGGCTTTTTCTAAACACCTGCAGAGCTTGGTGGACCACAGTACTACAGCACCAAAACACTAGCTCTAAGCTTCTCTCACTGTGGGAATGGCTCAGAGCTTTATTGAGTACATATAGCCTAAAATAGGATAACTGCATTCCTGGCAATAGCTGAAGAGCTCTTAAGTAAACAGTTTCAGGGGAAAGTTGATGAAAGGAGACAACAAACGCACATTTCAAATCTCTGGACCCTGCTGTCCATGTTTATGATAAGCTGCAGCAATTTCTTTTTTGCTCTCCTCCCATCACTTCTACAGCCTCATGTTCAGTTTCCTTGGCTACATTAGCATCACAGAAGATGCAGTAGGTATTTATCTGTAGGATGGCCCCAAAGTCAGGAAATATTAGCATAAAAGCATGCAGAAATGTCTCATTAATTTCAGTAGAACTGAAATCATGCTGACATGAGGCCTCAGTTTACATCTTGGTCTGGTTCTAACTAGTGCAAGTAGTTTTTCTTCCATAATTGTATACAGGCACATAGCTGTTGAAGTGGATGTGGATAGGAAATATGCTAACTGTAAAACTCTTTAAGAAAAAAAAATGGTTGGTTAATAGTCATTTATCTCTGAACAGCAATAGGTATTTTAGCCTAGGTTTTAGATAAAAATTAGAGTATGAAGATATTAGAGATTTATTACCTTCTGTTGTTAATGAGTTAAACTTTCTGTGTCCTATACATTAAAACAAAAACAAAACAAACAAACAAAACACTACATGTTCATATAAAATGTGCATGGCCAGAGTGGATGGCAAATACAGTGGCAACTCACAGATGAGACAGAGTCCAGACACCAGAGTGGCACTGTGAATCTTCTAGATTTTAAAGTCCCTGTAGGAGCTGCCTCCTGGAGATTCTGAGTTTTACTCTAATATAAATGTAGCATTCACAGTGTGTATCAAGCTTCTGTATTTTCATCTGCAAAAGGAAACAAACTGTGGAATTGGCAGAACATAATCTTCTTATGCCTTTAGGAGAATACACTCAGATGCAACAAAACAATCCATGGTTGCTGTAACAGCAAAATCCCCAAAGGAATACAAAGGGAGGGTGGGCAGATGGGGGGAGTAATTCAGGATGGGACTCAATGCCAAATCTGTCAGATATGTTACTATACTGCGTGTGAAGTATTAAATGTTTGCAGCAAGCTCCACACGATAAATCCAAAGACATATGAGTGCGTTTAAACATCCTGAGTCTTCTGAAGGCTGTAAACAGGAAAAATCAGCTTAAAGCCAGAAAAGATATGGTAACAGAGGAACACAGTGCAGAGGATGTTACACAAGGTCAGCAAGGCTTGGAGGCTTGGAGAAGCCCAGCCTAGAAGCAGAATGGAGGAATGGTACCCTCCCAGAGCCCAGATGCAAAGGGAAGAAAAGGTATACATTTTCAACACATATTTAATGCAAGTCCTAAAGCAGAATTCCTTTGGGAAAAGACTGAAACAAGAAGCCTAAAAGAACAGAGAAAGAAGAAAACATCATCCCATCTACAGAAGGCCAAGTCTCACCCCAAGTAACTTCATGGTCCTGCAGCTACCTCAAATAACAGAGAAGACAGACAGCTCTTTGGCAAACCAGCAAGGTCAGCTGCTTTGCACCAAGACACAGGCACTGAAAAGGAAGGATGTTTGTTCAATACTCTCTACAAGTACATTTTGTTACGATTTTCTTTTGTAACTATTCATAGGACAGTACAATCATAACGTGATTATCTTTATCTAACCTGATCTTGTGAAAGATGTCCCTGCCCATGTCAGGGGGACTATACTAGGTAATCTTGGGAGGTTCCTTCCAACCCAAACCATTCTGATTCTATGAAGAATCTCATATGGCCAATCTAATTCTTACCATTTATTTTCATCTGATAAAAAAGCTACCTTCCAGTGACTTGACAGTCACAGGGCACTTTTGGGAGTAGCAATTCATAAAACAAACAGAGTGAAATTGCAAATACTCTCAGACATAAATGAACTAGTTCTTTAAAGCTGGAGATAAGCTTTGTACCTTCCTGCAAACAGCTGTTTTAGGGACTGGTGAGACAACAAACTTCTTCAGGTCTCCTCAGTGAGTGACAAACCATGGCCTAAAGGCAAAGAGCAGGAGTCTGAAATCAGCTACTGACCCTGAAAACACTGTCTCATTCCATCATTCAGAAATTAATATGTTTAAACTAAATGTCCTGGGAAGAAAAAGTCATTTGAAGGATAGTTTTAAAAGCTTGTTTGTTGGTTTTTTTTTTTCAATACTTTGGGCTGTTTTTTAAATTACTTGCTGGGCATCTTATAAAAATACCCACAGAGATAGTGCACTACTGAGTCTAAAAGTTGGTGTGTGCTTCAGAGACCTAAGTCTACTCAAGGGCCTCTACTAGTATTTTAATGACAAGTACATTGCCCTGAGGCAAGACAAACATTTCTTTGCCAAGTGCAACCAACCTCCACATTCTGACTGCAAAATTTCATTTTTTTCAGCATTTCATGGTCTTCAAACACAAGCGTTTGTAATTATTGTATTATCTACATCAACACTTTAGTATATAAATTAAAATTAATTAGTTAAGCTCAGGATCTTGCCTAGCAGCATTTCCTGTTCAGTGATTCACATCAGCGTGGGCTGATCCTTATTGGAATGCCTGAAATCTTTAATTGTGTTGCACGTGAACACAACAGGATCTTATGTTCATGGCAGTGATTTAACATCCACTCCCCTTTAATGAAGTAAGTCTTTGAAGTGATCCACAGAGAAAAAGATAACAGTCCTAATACTTTGGACAATACGGCTTAAGGGAGTCCCTTTACTGATCAGCATAAGCCCCGATACTTCTGTAACAACTCTCATAGCAAATAAATGTCAGCAACAGTTGGGCTTGTTTGGAAATGAGTTCTGCCCTCCTTCTGGCAACAAACAGCTAAGGGACCAGTTTTTTCTTGAAGTAGTGAGCTAGATTCTCATCAACAGATTTTGGTACCACTTACCAGCAACACCTGGAGCAACTCCACTAACATTAATAACATAACATCAGGGTAAAATCAGGCTAAGTGAAAAGAGAGACTCAGGACCAGAGATTAAAAGTTTTGTGTCTATTTCTAGGAGATCCAAGCTTGGCCTGGTTGATCTAACTCTCATGTGTATTCATAAAAAGCAAGTAGGTACAATGCAGGAGATGAACAATGTGAACTTGAAAGAGAATGCACACTGAAATATTTTTGGCTGCTTCTAATCTCGTCATCTCTTATTTACTCAGTGAATGCAAATTGCTTTAATATTATTTTTCCCTCAATACCAATAAACTTGAAAATGCCTTTACTCACTTAAGCACTTCCTTCTTTTCTGCCAGGTTTATAACATCCTTTAGAAGAATACAAATGATCTGCAAGCCATACCGTATACCAGCATGAAAGAGCACAACTTTACTGTTCTCGCATTCCAATCTAAATGAACCCAAATCTGCTGCGCTCTGGAAACTAAGAGGGGCCATTTAATCAGTAACAAATATGGCCACAGGCTCCTAAACTGGAGCAACACTATTTCTGGCTAGTTTTCTAGCACAAGCAGGTAAACTCCAGTCTCTCTAAAGCCAATTGTTTAGATGCAATGTAGATGCAATGTGTGTCTACCCAAAAAAAAAAAAAAAAAAAAAAAAGGAAGAAGGGTCAGATAGTCAGTTGGTGAAAATATCCAACTGGAAACCTGGAAACTCCATCCATAAAGCAAAGTCTTCTTGAACATTATCAATAGCAGGAACAAGGTAATTCTTCCATCAGAATGCAAGAAATTCTTCTTCAATAGCAGGAACATGGTAGTTCGGAACCTTAACTCTCCTGATCCATTCCAGTTTGCCATATCGTTGTAAGAGCACTAATCTGGTGTGCAGGGGATCTGAGTTCAGTTTGGTAGGTACAACAACAAATTCCCTGATGAGAAACTTGGACCAATTTCAAAATCATCACTGATTTTGAGTGCCTATATTGAAGCACTATGTGTCTGAATTTTAGATACTTTTTTAGAAGCTCAGGAGATGGCAAGGACTTCAAAAACAAACTGAAAACTGAAAGGCCAAAACCAAACAAATAAACACACCCCATGTCAATTTAGGGGCATGGAAAACTTGTGACTTTTCATCTCCTTGTTTTAATTCCAGGGGGAGTTCTTCCAAGAAGTAATCCATGAAAATTTTATTCTACATTTCACAAATGCTGGGAAAACAAAAGTTATCTTTGCCCATCCTTTCCATGACACTCACAATTCTGTCAACAGAATAGTCCCAGTAGGGTCAATTGTTCCTTATGTGGAAGCCATTCTCCCTCCCGATCATCCTTACTGCCCTTCTCTGGACCTGTGCCAGTCATCCCTTTGTGCAGGGCATTTATGAGCAAGCAGAGTAGGCCAGATCTCAGCACAGACCCATCCATAACTTCAGCGGCAACTTCTCTACGTTCACTCCAAGACTTTGTTTCTTATCTTGTTAATTACTGACATAAACACACCTGGACCTTTCCTCCTCTATCACTGCTGCTTTGTCACCTAAAAAATCTTTGTGGAGGGCAGCATCAAAAAATCTATCAAAATCCAGCTAGACTGTATCAACCAAACCACATTTCCCAGGTTATTTGTGATCCCTTCAGTGATTTACAAACCATGAGGTTTACAGAAACCTTTACAGATGCCATATGGACTCTTCCCCAGTAGATTTTATTTGTCCAAGCATCTGCTCATTCCATCCTTTATTAGATAGTCCCTGCTAATTTGCTGATGCAGGTGTTGCAAGCCTGTAGCTCCCCATATTCCGTTGACATTGACAACAATTGACATTGTTTTCTTCAGATACTGAGGAAGTTTTAAGTGGCATTAACTATTACTGTAAGCAACACAGCTACTTTATTATAAAATTTCCTACAGCTCAAAGGTGTAGCTCAAAAACACTGTCATGATTGCAGAATCTATTGTATCATACCTTCTTCTTTAGTACTTCATTGTTGGACATCTTTCCTGAATTTACCCCAGAAAACACTACGGCACCTGTTTCTCACCTGTTTCTTCTATAATGAATAGCTGTAAAAATAATTCAATTGGCTTCCCTGCAGTTGGGTGCCTATCATCTCCAATGGCTTCTTTTTATACAGAGGTCATCAGCTGACCCTACAGACTCTCGGGCTGGCTTTTGCTCTTGATACATTGATACGTTTGAAGAATTTTGGACTAGTTTTGAATCCTTTAGCTAATTGTTCCTTCTTTTTTTTTTTTCTTTTTTTTTCTTTTTTTTTTTTTTATCTCTTCTGCAAGATATTAGGATTTATTCCATTTTTATTCTTTGGATACAATTTCAGCTTTTCAAAGACTGCCTTCCCGTCTTTACATAACCGAAGTTACTTTGCTGTTCAGCCATACCTGCTGCTTTTGACCATTTTCCAAGCATTTCTTAAGAGGTTTTACAGAGGATTTATATCAGTGATTCCAGTGTGGTAGTGTTCAGCATCCCCATACCTCCTGTTAGGATTTAATTCTCTTAAAAGCCCTTTTTGCCATCCTTTTATCAATTTTCCTCACACACATTGTTAATCTTATAAAAGCTGAGCACAACCGTGACATGCTCAACTGTGGGTTTTATCTGTGTAAGGACACTGGATCTAAAATACCTCATAGTCACTGGTACTGAGCAGCACTTAAAAATGCAAAATTTTCAGCCCGACCTGGCATATTACTTAATGCCAAGCAAAGGACTGTATTTTCTTTTGTAGAGTACCTTGATGTGCATGAAAGAATCACTGGTAGCATCTCTACATTTAATCTCTGGACAAATGTTAGACAATACATGAAATAGCTGATGTGGTGGTAACTGGAATCTCCACATAAAAATAGTATTTTCTGCCCCTGTGATCTCAGTATGTGCAGACGCTGTCCCAGTCCTAGCAGAAGAGCAAATTACAAGGACCAAATATTCTATTTTTCCTATTTAAACATGAAATTTCAATTCACATTGTCTAGAATCCCTGACAACTCGTGCTACCTTGCCTGATCTTTAAAATACTTTGTGGGGTTAGCCTTTATTACTTTTTTTTGGAATGAGGTCAAACACCACAAATTCATGTCCAGACTTGACCATACCATGAATTAAGCCTTTCCTGGTGGCAGGTGATATCTAAGCACTGTAAATACAGTTCTTCTGCTTTCTCTTATGTCTAAAATAAGCTACTGACAAGTCTTCCTGATGTAAGGAAACAAGTCCCCTATTTACAAATCATTTTAGAGTAAAAACGAGAAAAAAAGAGTCTGAAAAAATGCTGGAAAATATAGAGGCAGTTTGGTTTAAAGATGCTATTTGTAAGCATTTTAACTGGAATAGAAATGGAGAAATGAAACAATTTTCCTTGGCAGAGATTTAAACAAAATATGCCTTCTGCCAAAAGTTGTAGTTTAGTTCTGGTCTCATTTGAAAAACAAACATCACAGAGCATTAAAATCCTCCATTTTATATCCCTTAAGCAGCAACAAAGCATCAGTGTCAAGCTAAATAAAAAGGAATGAACCTTTTAATAGTTAGAGTTCAATGGCTAGAAATAAGTCTTCAAGCCCCTGAGCTCACAGCCTCAAGCACAAGGACATACCTGCTGTTCCAGATGTGTTTTTCTGATACTCATGGCAAACCAAGTTTTGTTGTTTTCTTGTTTTGTGTTTCTTTTTGTTTGTTTGTTTAAATATGCCCAACACCAGACAAAAAACAGTTTTTTATTGTTGCCCAGATGCGGCAGGCTTTGCAAGGTGACCTGAACCATGCACACCAGCCTTCCCCATCATGCACCGAACACTCACTGACCATGGCTCTGCATCGTTCTTCACCAAAGCCAGGTACCTCCTGATCGTACACTGCTCCCTCTCCCATCTCCTGCTGTAGAACAGAGTCTCTCACTATCTGAATTAAACATAATTATCACAACAGGACCCCAGGTCACATATGCTGTGCAACACTAGACAATATAATTATGGAACACATTTATTTTAAGAATTTTTCCATGCACATATTCACCTTCTGCCTCATTTTTTCCTCAGACGGATTACTAAAAATCTCAACTGGTTGGGTTCAGTGAGTTTATCTTTACCTGCAGGACCCTTGGAGGAGGCTGAATTTTTTATTTAAAATTTATTTCCTCCTCTCTTTTCTGTCTTTCTAAAAGATCTATATGTATAAGTTCCTTCCCCTTTCCACATTTTAAACTCCCTTTTCATTATTCTAGCTTCTTAATTTGAGCTATTAAAATAAAAAACTCTGCAATATGGTAACAGGAGGGAGAGCAAAGAACAGCAGGTAGCTCAGGTAGCTGAGTTTTTATTGCACTTAGTGACAAAAAGTAAAACTTTGTAAAAAAAAATAGTAAATGAAATAAAAATAAGAGTGCTCAAAACTCTCATTTTAACTGAAAACTGGAAAACTTTGAAGAAAAGTTTATCACCGAAAAATTTTGAAAGAGATTTTTTAAAGGTTAAAAGTTTTAAACAGAAAAAATAAATAAGGAAACGAACCCCCAAAATTCAGCTCTCACCTTAGAACTGAAGGGGTATTTCCAGCTGTTTCTGTTCCCGAAGACCTGGGGCTGACTGCCTGCCCAGCTCTACCAGTCCTACTGGAAAAGATGATGAACAATTCTCAGAGGGCTTCAGGACAAATTCCTGTTCTTGTGCTCTGCCACAAATCAACAGAGAGCCACAGAAAGAATTCCAGGTTGAATTCCCTGGTTGCAAGTGGGATGAATTATGGCAACCACAAGACAGGCACCAACTACAGCCTGAAAGACAATAAAACAAAATAAAAAACAGAAAACCCAACCACGGTGACAAACAGCCAAGACAGATGAAACCACTTCTTGGAGGTTCTTGGACAAAGAAGCTTGAAAGCACGCAAGGAGGGCTGCTTAGTCATCTGGGATGTAAAACCTGACAGATTATTGTAACAAACGATGCAGTCAGGAAAAAAAAATGTATTTTAGAGGCAAAGTTGGAGAGTGCTTTACCAGAGCAGCATCTCTCCAGGCAGCAGCTGAGCACCACTGGTTGTATTGGTCCATGCAGGTGATTTTATGGACACTGATGCTGTGAGGAAGATGCTGAAGGCCATCACCACAGTCAGCCCAACTCCCCTACAGCCCGCAGGTCACCCTCCTATGTCATCTCCAGCATTTAAGTGCCATAAACCTCCCCACGATATTGAACAAAGCAACAGAGCTTTCCTTCCCATTTTTTCCCCCATGGTTCTATCTTTCCATTTTATCTTCTTTCACATTCTCTGCACAACCAAACCCAGTATGAGAGAGCTCTGGGACACCCCTCAGTGAAGCCGGAAAAGGAGTGCCCAGGAAGATCAAGTGCATGGACTGGGAGGTTACATACATGAGCATACACGAGCTTTCAGGTTGGCCCTCACAGCTCCATGTCGGTGTGTATCACATCACAGGGAGTCCCTACAGATCATCTGTATAGTTTTACCACCACGGTATTGCTTACTCTTTGAAAAAGCTATTTGCATTGAAATTCTAACATATCAATTTATTAAATATGTTCTGAAGCTGCGGAGTATGTGCTTATGTGATCCACTTGAAGTTACAGCTTCGGTTTATAGAAGTAATTTCCATTGCAGAGTTGTTTACCTTAGAACTCTTATTTTCTTATGAAGTGAGAAAATTGACTTCATATAACTGCACATTTCAAATTCATTTTCTAGCTATACTCCAATGCATCTGGGCTTTCCACTATCAATTCTCCATTCTCTCTATTCACAAACCTTCTACTGATTTCCGATACGAATTTAAGCATCTGGTTAAGAATAAATTACTTTTTAAAAATCATTGATCTTAAATGCACTAATTTTTGGTGATCATCGTGCATGAATATCAGTGGGGGCTGGCTTTTGTGGTTGTTGTTTTTATTTGTTTGTTTGTTTTGTTTTTAACCTCAATGTGATTCAAAATTAATCCGCTTCAAAGGGAATCCATATCACCTAACTCTTAGCATTGTTCTCTCCTGACACACACTGGAGAAAATGGTTTTGACATTCTGGAGGCATTAACATCTGTACAGAATTAATGTACTAGATAAAGTAGAAAACTTGATAATAAAGAAGAGATATCCACCCTACCTAGCTAGCCCTAGTAAGTGGTCCTTAAATCTGAGAAACCACATCAGGCTAATACACACTGTCCTACAGCAGAGTGTTTATCTCAGGACCATGAGGCCTTCATCAATACTGCCTCCATCCCATCATCATTGAAGGCTCTGAGATTCTCCAGAAATGTCTCTTAAAAAGCTGCTGGAAATTGTGGTTCTCCTGGAGTGACACAG
The DNA here is from genome assembly GCF_964035555.1 of Netta rufina. Classification (NCBI taxonomy): domain Eukaryota; kingdom Metazoa; phylum Chordata; class Aves; order Anseriformes; family Anatidae; genus Netta; species Netta rufina. The sequence continues at coordinate 8,476,418 of NC_140123.1, forward strand.
AAATCTGTGTTTATACAGTCTCTTCTAATAGAAGAACAAGGAGGCATGAAACAATACCACCAAAGTGCAGGTTCAAAGTAAAATGAGACATTTATTTCGGCAACAAGCAGTCACCTTAAGGAATGTCTTCCCTCCTATAATACTTCTTCTCATATGGAGTTTACTGCTCTCTTGCTTGTCCCCATTATTCACTGAGCATCTGTTGTCGGGTGGTAGTAATAACTGGGTGCTAGAATCAATGGTCTAGTGTAATTCAAGCCACATAGACACATCCAAGCAGCAAAATTATCCAACTACCTGAGACACAAGAGCAGGCAGGATACAAAGGGCCATTTCGCTGGTAGAATAGAAAGAAACCCCAAGCCTGTTCAGATTTCTCATGTTTTGTTTTTTTTTTCATTCTGTTTCTTGCTGTGGGGCTCTCCGCAGGCATCTTTAGCACTGATGCTCCCAGGACAATTCATTGCAGCCCTGAGGCTTGTGCCAGGAGATCTTACCGCAGTTTGTCCAGAAACTGGAATTCTGTAACTACTAAATAGTGGTTTGTAACAAGATCCCCTAAAAAGGCAAAAGTATGTTCTAGTAGTTTACAAAGCACTGAAACAGCATTGGGAACAACTCAGGCAGCTGCACATCACAGAATTGGTTCTTAACACCAGCACAAGGTTGCACTTTCTCTACAGTAAACTTTGCACTGTTTACACTGAGGTGCTTATGATTCCGGGGGAACTGGATTTCCTAATGGCAGAGGACTGGGAATGAAGTAGTGGAATCTCTGAGATTTCTTCACTTTCACATTTTTCCTTTCCAAGCTGTGGAACAGGGGAAAACAAATCAAAGGGTGGGTGGAAGGAGGACATAATAAGAGTCAGCTTGACCAGCCAAACCCTGCCGACAGAGCCAAGTATCATCTAGCATCAGTTATTGGCCAAAAATCCCCACTCTGACTTGAATGTGTTCTGTAATTGAAATGCACATAGTTCCAGGCACAGCAGCTAGGCAAAAATGCTGAAACCAGCCTAAGTGTGGTAGAGGTAGGGCTGTGGAGACAGCGCCCTGAGCACAGCGCCTCGAGTATGGATGGCTTTGGATGAACAGGCTGTAAAGTAATGATGAGAGGGTGTGTGAAACTTAATATAACACCACTGTTAAGGCAAGGCTATCCAGAAAGAAATTTTACTTCATAGAAAGCAGCTCCATGTTCCAGAGGTTTGTTGCTGTTGTTGTTGTTTTTCTCTGATGTACACACAAGGAAAACACCTAAAAAAGATCAGTATGTCTCAAACTTCTGCTGGGGGGAACTCTCTGCACACAGGAGGTTTTCAAAAACAGGCTCAGAAGCCTAGCAAGGCACAAGCATCCTTTGGAAAAAGAGCATAAAACCTATCAGCCCCCCGCACTACCAACATGTTTACATGTAGGCCGCTAACAGCACTTATAGGATTTATGCATGTTTCCCTCAGATAAACAGTCAAGACAAAACTGGTGTCTTACAAACCCGGGAAGCTAGGAACTAAAATGCAATGCCTCTTGAAAAATGCTTAATCTATCTAAACTGAATGTCTTTCTGAAGTGCTAACACAAAAAGTTCGTGTCATTCATGCCCATGCCAGGTCTGAACCCCTCCACAGACACCTCACAGTGCCTTTGAACTGAGGCATGCTGAGCGTGAGACAGCTGGCTTCTCGTGGTGATTTAACCAACGAGACGGCTGAAGAAAACATATCCGCAAACGTCCTTTTCTCTTGTTATACAGAAATATATTCTTTTTTTGTAGAAAGGAGACGTGATGGCACTGTACAAATTAGCAGAGCCCCGTCAGGGCTCACAGATGCAAGAAATTCTTTCAAAACACGAACACCCACATAGAAAAGGTTCTGCCATGACAGATAGGGGTCTGTGAACTACCACGACTGCAGAGGTTTACGCTCATGAATGAACATTGGTTTTTAGGGCAGAATACGAGCAGCAAGGCCTGCAGATAGCCACTGGTGAGTGCAGCTCCAGCCCTTCCAGCCCCTGAAGGCCCAGCCTGCCCCCTCAGCCTTACTGAAGCTTATTCCCTCTGCAGCATCCACACAGAGCATGAACCAACCACCTTATAACAACAAAAAAGGGACAAATTGGAAGCAAGATAGACCTAATTTTCAAATTCCCTCTGAACTTGGCTCATTAATTCATGATATTCCTGATTATTGAACATCAATCAAGATACTTTCCTTGACGAGTATCTTTTCTGGAAGGAAGATGAGCTACGATTTGAAACACAAGTCATCACTTATTGTGGGGCTTGTGAAGTACCACTTTTTGGAAGTCCATCAGACTACTTGCCCTGTGTTTAGGACCTCTTCCACCCAGGTATCTCTAATGGAAGTCAGGAAAAAAAAAAAGCTTTTGGGGTCACAATGGTTTTTCAAATACTGGAAGTTTTTGTTGATTCTAGACCACTTAACCAAGCTATAATTTGTGGCTTTAATTCCTCATGATTCACCAACGTTGAGGCAACCCACAAGAAATATAATTTTTGAAGAATTCCTTCTAAATATGTGAGTGGGAAATCCCTGTTTGTTGCACACAGGCTTTTCAACTCTTTGACTCTGTTTTAGACCAGTGTAAAAATCAGCAAGCAGCTGCCACGCAGAGCACATGGGATTCACACTGAAAAGGTGCAGACACAGAGGTTTGTGGAAGCGGAGTTGTGCTGACACCAAAGGGGTCAATGAACTTTTCCATATTCTAAGCTTTTACCCACCATTTTGCAAGCCTTATTAAAGCAAGACACTGTAACACACACACACACACACACAAAAAAAAAAAAAAAAAAAAAAGGAACCAAACAATTTTTACTTTAATTTATACACCCTATTCCAAAGAACAGAAACAGACATAACAGCACAACCAAGACACATCATCAGGGGCAGTAAGGTAATGTGAAGTGCATTTGCATTTTTGGATTTTAAGACTAGAAATAGACACAGGTTCTAAAATCACACAGAAATTCTACTTCTATCCTTAAGTGATTCACACTGGGATTCATACACCAGTCCCTAGCAAGTATGTTACATAGCAAGTATGTAACACAAGAAACGAGTATCTGGGGTCATCACTTCCAAAAATAATAATAATAATCAAAAAAACACAGTATGAAAAGTATCCTAGCTAAAAAATGGAAATAGTAAGGTGAAATGAAAGACAGTAAATCAGTCTCAGAAAACCCTTGTCTGTATTTTGAGACTTGAAGAAAACTTTGCTAATGAGAACTAAATTGTGTTTATTCATATTAAAAGTAGAACTGCACTTTTCATAAACAATATTAGAGAAAACTGTAGGGGAATAATTAAAAAACATGCACAACAGCTGCTGATTATCAAAACCAGTAATTACCAATAACACATTTTAACTGAAAAACCATGATGTCTCCCAATAACAGTTAGAACCAAAACTTTTGCAGCAGTCATTTATTGTACTGCTGACTCCTGGATGGCCATCTGGGAGCTACATGTCACAGACCATACCCAGGGTCAGCAGACATGCTGTGCTGGATGGTAAGAATTCAGTAGTATGTACACTGGCCTCAGCAGCAAATGGTCTTGGGTAGATTTTGTTAGTACAGATACTGCCCACTTGTATGCTGCATTTTATTTGGGGTTTCTTGAGTTCTTACTTAGGCAGGAATGCAGTACAATACAACATTCAAAGTAGCTCCATCCACAGGAAGTGTTGACTGAAGTATTACCATGAGACAGGAATGAACTTGTGCTGTAAAGCCTGTATTAACGGATCGCAAGCAGATTATGCATGCAAACATTTAATTATGTCATTGAGACTAGCTCTCACAGCAAGGCATGTCATCAGCTGTGGTTTTAAATGAATGTCAGGATGTGTTTGTCAATTAATATTCTAAGGAAGGCTGCCAGTGATCACAACACAGTTGAGATCTGGCAGATTACCTGGAGGTTGAGATAAGTAATCATCCTATGTTGATTGTAGAAGTCAAGCTACATCCTTGCTGGGTATCACACACATAAACCTCTGACCACTTTCAAATACCTTATGGCTCCCACTTCCACAGGGGTTTTTATGCTATTATTTACAGTGCCTACGCTTTACAATTGTCAAAAGATTACAAATGCCTCTTCTGACACCATCATATCACCAAAACTCGATGTCTGATGAAGCATGGTGAAGATAAATATTACCAAAGGAAAATCCTCAATTCAAATCAGGCATTTTCCTTGTGTCTTTCTAGATGTACCAGAAAGCTTGGTAAATATGACCAATTAAATGGGTCCAATGAATGGGTTGATTTGTGGCAAAAAGTTTCTCTCTTCTTCCCTTGTTAGCTGAAATGGTTGCCAGATGAATAGGAAATCTCTAAAATCCTAAACTTGACTGTAAATTCCCACCATATTTTAAGTTCTCAAAGGGCAAGAATGGAGAGTCTGATTAGAGCCAGTACTGCTGTGTCTGAGAGATGAAGCTCTCCTTTGTGGTTTCAGTTCTTAATGCCAGTTCATCGCCACTCCACCTACTGCAGTGTGACCCAACCAAATCTCTCTGGAACAACAGACCCAGGTGCAGTTAAGTGATTCTTTAGCACTTGCTAATCCAAGATAAATTAATCTTAACCAGTAGGATAGAAACCAGAGCACTGTTTGCATTAGCAAACAATCTCCTTTTTAATGTTGATTGAAAGAAATAGCTGTGCTAAATCCATCAGATACCACACATCAATGTGTTGACCAAATATTTAAATAATCCTATGATTAGTCTCAAATCCAGTCTTTTTGGAAATGTCAAGGGGCAGCACTCAGCAATTACAGATTTGCCCGTGGAACTGCTGGACTCCAGAATATTATATAAAGATGAGAAAAGTTGTGCCCAGCTAACAGGAACTTTATGTTTTGATATTTCTATATACATGGAGAATAATCCAATTCAGTCTGAGCAACTTGCTCAGACTGCATAGCTTTATTGAACCCATAGTGAAGATGTCTCATATCTAATGGTGATAATGATCAAGAGATTTGAAGGGAAATGGAGAAATAAACCTAAGAAATTATTAAAATGACATGCAGTTTTGCAAGCGTTTATCCTCATCATTATATTCTTAATGATTCAGCATAGCCGTAGTCATAAAGACTAATTTGTAACAAAATAATTACTTCAACACTAGAGCCAACAAGTCTATATGTATTCATCCTACCTTTGCTCTCCTGAGATATATGAGAAAGCATAAAAGAATAATCCTCTCCTTGACTTTAGGATAGCACAAGACACCTGTACCCGTACCAATTTGCTGCGAAGGGCTCTTGGCACAGAATGAAATGACCTAAACGGATCATCTTTGAATAAACAAAGCACACTGTGCCGCAGCTACAGGGTATTTTGCATTTGAAAACCATGCAGACTTCAATCCCTTCCCTCCTGTACAGCATCAGTTTTGCTTTTCCACAATCTGAGAGGCTTACTTTTATTCAAAGATGTATAGCAGTAAACTCACTGGAAAAAAAAAAAAAAAAGTATATAAGACTTCAGAACAGAAATATCACCTACTTCTACAAAGTTTTCTAAGTGCTGCTATAAAGCCAGGTTCAAGGCTTGTTTTACTGACTGTCCATCCTGTTTACCCCTCAAAGCCATCTAGGGAACATTCCCAGAGTGACCAGGCTGCTATGACTTGGGAAAGGTCCCAGGTACAGTCTGCTTGAGGATCTTTGAATTTCACAAATAATCTGAAGTTGGGCAGCTTATCAGAATAAACAGACAGAACCAGGACCTAGAAGTGCTCCAAGTCAGCTCAAGCACAGTACAGTTAAAGGCACTGCAACAAACTGCTTTTGGTATCACTCTTCATTTTACGTTAAGACAGAGATTTTTACTTCCCATCTTCTTATTTTGTACACCTGACAGTAAAAAAACAGTCATTCCTACTGTTACCTTCAAATGCCTTTCTGACATGTATCTCAGTGTATCTTATTCAAAATAAGATCACAATAATAACATGAAATGTTTCAGACTTCTCCCAGAAGTGTGACAGACTACCCACAGAAGGTATATTCAACCTTGAAGCTGTGACTTACCCAAGCATTTCCATCCAAGATCTACATTCACCATTCATAGAAGGAGAGCTCTACAAAAGATGGCTTGTGCAAATACATTTGGAACGTACTCAAGTCAGCATTTGAAAGCTAGTATTGCTTCACAGAGATGTTTTTAATTGTAAAATATAGAAAAGTACAAAATAATGGGTTAATACAAAGTATACAAAGCAGACATTTCCAACAGCAGGATAAAAGAACAGGAATGTGGCTTAATAGGTGATAAGAAACACCATAAACTGGTGCCCACTGAATGATTTGCTAATATGACAAGACATACTCAATCTCTTAACCTCACTGTTAATGGAAGATAAGGATATGCCCTTGAATATTCTTTAAAAGTCATCAATGCTAAGAGGTCAGAGTGATTTTACCGTGATGTAGAAGACGCTGATGCTTTGCAGATGGCAGTAGCAATGCCTCTTCCTGCAAGAGGATCAGAAGGTTTTAATTTCAGAGAACAGCAGGGGTGAATTAGGACTATGCAAAATAAAGAGGCCAGATTCTGCCAAAAAAACATGGTCTAGGCACAACCATGTGCTTGCTTATGGAAAAAAAAAAAAAGCGGTTTCAGACAAATTTTGCACAAAGTCGTACTTTGATGAGTATCCAAATTATATTAAAACATAAACGTTGCCCTGATGCTTCTCCAGGTTCCCCCACTTGCCCCACCAGAAGAAAGCAGCTCTGCAAAGCTCAAGGTTACTTGAATAACTTAAAGACATGAAAAATTACTTTTTTCCAAAAACCACCAAATTCTAAACCACGTTTTTCTTGGAACAGCATTACTAAGACTCAGCATGAAGCAAACATTCTGTTTTCTGTTGTTTTGTTTTTTTTTTTTTCCCTCACTGAAAATCCATGCCTTTGAGTATTTTTACACAGACCAGGTCATCCATGTTCGTATCATTTGTAAATCTCTCCACCACTGAATTTTCCCACCAGATCTCAGAAGAATTTGTGAGCACTGTGTGTCATCCTGAACATGCCATCAGGAATAAACCTTCCTATGCCCCACTTCCTGACTGTAAGCATCTAAGGTCCTACAGGAACAAAAACCCCAAAGATTTACACAATGTTGCTTATCTCAGCTTTCTTTTCAAGCAATACACATCCTTCTTGGTTGTGAACGGCCTGCTATCAAGAAAAGAGAGAAAGTTTGCCATGGCTTTAGTTCCTTGTGTCATGTTTCACAAGCAATCCTCACTATGTTCTTTCTTATTTCTACTTTTGCTTGGTTCCCCCAGCTTCCCAAACCAAGGGAACTGGGACAAGGTAATAGTGAACCAGAAGGGCAAATGTATCAAAATACTAACTTTTGTGCCAAGACTAGATGAACAAGAATTTAACATCTAACTATTTGTGGGTAATTGCGCTTCTATGGAGGAAGAAAGGTTTGTGCTCCATGGCTTAGGAGCAGACCCCATCTCCAAACACCCTGCATGTGTCTTTTTCATCAGTCCTACCTTAGTCAAACTGCTCAGTTACTTCATGGTGCATGAGAAGGACAGCTCAAACTCCTGTGCTAGCATGAGAATGCAGGATAAGACCAATATTAAAATAAGGATCTGTCATACTGCTTCGGGCCTAACTTTCCTCATTTCTTTCATCCATTACTCTTCTGAATTAGAAGAAAAAAGTGAATCAATGAAAAGAAATTCACGTCAGTTCAACAGTGCAAAGCTGAGAGTAAATTTATAGCACTCAGAAGTTTTAATACCTGAAGTGACCGTCACTTTGTACAGTATTACTTGTTTTTATTTAATAAAGCAAACTCCAACTGAACACATTATAGGCTGTCTGAACCTCATTCTATAAATTTAGTTTGCCTTTGCAGTTGTTTTCTTCTGTCTGGGACTCATTGACATAGAGATGTTATTGTTTATTTTTCTTCTCTCCCCTCTGAATGCAGAGCAGAAGTGCGTCGTCCTTTGTTCCCAGCCCAGCTGTGCTCCCGTAGCGCCACTCCTCAGACAGACTTTGGCCAGAAGACACTCAAGTATAGAGTCTTACAGCAGTGGGATACTAAATCAAAAATATATGCTCCATTTCAGCAACGCACTTTCTTAAACAGTATGAAGCCAACAAGACAACAACTCTGAATACTTTACTGCAAAGGGCTGCAATTACTCATTTGTTTCCCATCAAATTCAATTTGCTTTGGATCTGGTCCTAGACATTTGCTGGAAGGTGTCATTAAATAAAATGAGAGGCAAATCACGCCAATAATCTATTGATTTCTAAGAAATCACTGGCTGTAGGCTGCCCAGTAAGATGCTCAAGCAGCAGCAAGAGGCAGACCACACATCACACCCAGGTCTCTGTCCCACTAGCTCTAAGTACTCACCTTATTTTTTTTCCACCTTATTACTTTTATTATGTAGATAAGGTAATTACTCCAAGTTTACAGGTGTTGGTGCCTGTAATACACACAGTGTACAGATTTTGAACTGTCACAGTATACTGACAGAAATTTTAAGTGATTAATTAAGCATATTAACAGGAAAAAAAATGAAGCAAATTCTGGTAAACAGAATTAAAAAAATCTTCCTAAAACAGCTGCTTACCAGGGCTTGCTTTCTTTGCACATAATTTCTGGGAAATATTTCACAAAATGTTTTACATTTTATAATATGCCAGTTTGGTGGCAGGGATGGGACATACCAGTTGACACATCACCTGTGCTTCTAACATGCTGGGGCTGAGATCATCACTGGTAGATGAAAGGTGCTCTGACAAGGGAGCTGAGCAAACAGGTATGCTGGCTGCGTGGTTAAGGCATTGATTTTGAGAGACTTGTGCTCACTTACTTGGTCTGCCACAAACACCCCACGTTACCTTGATTAAGTTGAACGCAGTTCCCCATTTAAGTAAGAATAAATGCATTTCCCACAGAAAAGTGCTCCAAAACTAAATGTGACTGTAGAAACATATGGCTCCAACATGATGCCCCTGACTCCTCTATCCTTTCTCGTAAATATACCAGACTGATTCACAGACTGCCTTTGATAATTATTTGATAACAATTGCAACAGAGCTCAAAATTGGCAACATTTAATGCAGCAAATGTGTTAGGACTCCAATAACATGAACGTCAATGCCTCAATGAATCTCATTAAGGAAAAGTAGAAGCTGAATGACACATAGCTTGAAAGTCATGTCATGTACTGAATGCCTCCAAGAATGAGGAAAAAATAAATTAACCACGAGTACTTCTTCACATTAATTTCATTTCCCCACACACACATCTTGATGGTCAAATTTAGTAGTTCCTACGTTTTACCACAATCTGGCAACTGCAACCAAGGATGATACATCTAACCACAGTCTCACTGGAGTGAAAAAGCGCTTTGTTTCCACTTCATGCTCAAGTTGCAGAAAATTCTAAGTTTAAGTGGTTCATTCTTGATAATGAAGATATTTCTTAATTTGTGGAGCAATAAATAAGTATCTTTACAACTTGTTGTATGTTGTTCCTTCATCTACTATTTGTGAATTATCCAACACTTATATAGATCTCCTCTCTGAAGAATGGAATTTCGTATCTACTCTCTCACATACCAGTATCTCAAGGCATACTCATCATTTCCACATAGATCTTTGATTGGGAGAAAAAATCTTTGCCCCAAGATTTCTGAAAGTCCAGAAGCTGTCTCAGAGCTATGGTCTTATCCACAGAGTTAACGAGTTAACGTGCAAGTGGACAGTAAATCCAATGCATCCATAAGATGATCTGCACCTCTGCATATGTACAAACTACATCCAAAGCAATGATGCCTGGAAATCCCAGGTACGTGGCCATAGAGCGCATGTTGATCAGCTCCAAAATTCCCAGATGCAAGTTATTCTCATGATCTGAACATATCGGACCTCTGTGAATGCACTGCCCAGAAGCATTCTAACTGTGCTGCAGAACCATACAAGGGCACTGTAAAGCCAGCACATTATCTGGCACATTGCTCTCACCATGGAGGTACTTCGTATTTATCTCAGGGAAATCGTGCATGCAAACATAAGAACCTTGGAAATAACCACAAACTCTTGATAGAAGAACGTAAGCTTTTGGTATACAGAATATTTTACCTATTGTTTTGCAGGTGATACCTTTAAACTTTAAATTATATATTTATCAGAAAGTTAAAAGTATCCTGGACAGATGTCTGATTCCCTCCCTTTTGTGCTTGCACGGTATCCCTTACCACAGTATGCACACAGCACTGAGAATTTAATGGCATGCAATTAGGAGATACTTTCAATCCACTCTGAATGTGAAGCCAGGTACACTGTTAGGTACTAATGTCTGCATCGAGATGGTGTCACTAACTGGTGAAAATCTTCAAATAAGGTTCAGCCTAAGAAGCTCAGTTGCCCAAGGAAAAGGCTATACGAAAAAGGAGGAATAGCTTTTCTACAGATCAGTCTCAGTTTTTTCAGCCCTTTTGGAGCGCTGGTTTGCACTAAGGATCCAGAGTCCTGTCCATTCCTCTCAGTCACTGTGATAAAGCTCTCGATATGCAGCCTGCATAAATGAAAGAAGAGAGATTTAAACATTATTCTCAGCCACAAACTTTTAACACTAGTGTACTAAAATAAGAAAGTTATCATACAGAAAAAACTGCTACTGATCATGGAAGGAGCCTGAGTGACTCTGGGTCTTAAGCTCCAAAGCTCTGAAGCAACAGCAAGAAGTAGGAAAAAAATAAGAGAAAGAATTTATTAAGTGTTTGCTCTAGTACAAACCAAACTGCTGCTGATGAAGAACCTGGGGCTTGGAGACCACAGGAGTGGACGTACGTAGCCAATTTATGAAAGGTGCATCAGTACCCATCACATGTCAAGGGGGTGACAATTATATGGGCGTACACATCCCTTTATATCCTACATTTCAAGCGTGGAGAAGACAAAGGTTCTAGAAGGTGCAATTTGTGCTACTCATCCCCAAATCTGAGACAGTGTCAGATTTGTAACCCTTAGCTTCAGAAAACATCCTTGCTGCATTCAAGACCCACACAGGGCCCAGGTTGGTTCCCTGATCCTCCACCCTGTCCCCTACAGTTACCCAACCACTGCAATACAGTCGTGAGCTATCAAATGTTTGCTATGGCAAAATAAGTCCTTTGGGACAGTGTGAAATCAGTGCAATCAAACACAACGGTGGCAACCGACACCAGTGATCATTTAACATCAAACTAAACCACAGATTTTCTTTTACCTGAAACTGACACCAAATTCTCAATCTGCAGAAGGTTGAAAAATGTGGAGACTTTGGCAAACATTCGATAGGGCAGTACACACAAAACCCATACAAGTTAAGCACTTCAAATATGTACATGTAAACAACAGCTTCAAGACAAGTTTTAACAGCAATAATTTGTCTATAAACAGTATCAAACATATTTATACTTGACAGGAAGCAGAGCTGCAACAGGCTTTCGGGATTTTAGAGCACGCCAATTGAGAGAGGCTTTTGTGGTAACCTTGGACAATAGCTAGCTCAGTCTTACAAACAGCTCAGATTAAACATTTTCCATCCACCGAGCCAAACCTCTGGAAATAACGGGCACTGGTAATAGCAACTGTGAAGACGCAGTATCTTCTGCACATTTACCAGCAGCCAGGGTGTTCAGCATACTCAAGCTCTGCGTAGAAATAGCAACCCTTAACAATATTAATATTGTCTACTGATAACAGACTGAAACAGTGAGAACTAAAAGCAAATTAAAACCACCTTCCTCCATCCACCCTCTTCTACCTCCTTCCCCTGTGTGGCACGGGAGAATGGGGAATGGGAGCTGCCGTCAGTCCCTGACGCTTTGTCTCCACCGCTCCTTCATGGTCCCTCTCTGCCCCTGCTCCCCATGGGGTCCCTCCCACGGGATGCCATCCTTCCCAAACTGAGCCTGCGGGGGCTGCCCACAGGCTGCAGCTCTTCAGGAACTGCTCCCACATGGCTCTGTACCACAGGGTCCATCCCCCAGGAGCAAACTGCTCCAGCACAGGTCCCCCATGGGTGGCAGCTCCCCCCAGACCCCCTGCTCCTGCATGGGCTCCTCTCCATGGGCTGCAGCTCTGGCCTGGGGCCTGCTCCTGTGGGGGCTCTCCACAGGCTGCAGCCACCTCCAGGCCATATCTTACTGGCTGTTATTAGATAATAACATGGGGCAGCTTCTGGATTCCTCACAGAGACCACCCCTGCAGCATCCCTGCTACCAAAACCTTGCCACATAATCCCTACGCAAGCCTCCTCCTCCCAAAGTAGAGAGCTCCCGTACTTCCCCTTCTGTTCCCTGTTTTGCTCTTCCCTCTCTGTCCCTCTCTCCACCTCTTTTGAGTAAGGCCAGGACCAAAACAGGCAACCCAATGACACCGGTTCAAACAGACCAACTGCTCATTCTGTTGCACCATTTCTTTGTCCTTGGGTATCCTGTTGCCCACAAGGTCCTGCAAACAGGCGGATGAAGCCGGCCTTCCACATACAGCCACGCAAAGCAGGTCTGCGCAGCAATGCTCAGGTGCACTGAAGCATAGAGGTGAAATTATTTGCCAGGGTACCTCAGATATCAGCGACAGAGTAGCAGCTCTGGCACAAAGCTCCATTACTGCATCCAATATGTGCATGTTCACAGGATGAATTCATCTCGGCTACCTCAGGATACCCACAGTGCAGGTGTCTGTGGCGAACTGATCACCTCAGGTTCTCCTTACTCAAGGGACAGGAGTGTGAGGCACCTCACCCAGAACATGCCCTGAAGAGTACCCATCTCCCTAGTACCACTCGTCCCGATGATCCCACTGCTGCATGCACACCACAACTCTGGAAGCTCACACATACATGGCTCTTCAGACCGTCTTGGATAGGAAAAGCTTGTGCTGCCTCAAAATTAAGTTTTAATCTTTGCTTTCAAAGCCATAAAGGATTTCCCATAGTCTGAAATTACTAAAAATATTGAAATTGCTAAGAACCTGAAAGGGAAGAGGCTCCCAGGACTTGAAGCAGATCTGGCTTGGGCCCCGTAGCAGGGTTCACTGCAAGCAGCCCAGACCTTCAGTGCAATTTTTTAATGCTAGGCAAATCAAAACCAGCACTGAAGTGACCAAGTGACTATTTTATCAACAAGACTGAAGTTTGTGCCTGCCCCAAGTACACTTGATCCAGTGCCACAGTTCAGAGATTAAATAATGACGATGCCAAACGAAGGCACTGAGGAAGGTTTCAGCTGTTCATTGCTTCCTATCTGTAACCCCATTCACTGCTCTTCCCTGCTCCAGCACTGCAGAACACTTAAGGTCCTGTGAACCGCTTTATTTATTCTCTGACAAAAAATAAAAAGCTAAAAGCATCCACTTCACTGAATTTGCTGTTCCTCAGGAAACACTAATTGAAAACTTTTTGCCCTGCGTTACAAATTGCAGTGCAAATATTATGATTCTGTAAGTCAAACAACGTTAATATCCCTTTTTCCCCGCTGGAAATCCTAATAAATGCTACGGGGGTTTTCAGCTTTGCAGGAAGTGAAACTGCTGGATTCTCGTATACTTGTGTATTTGGCTGCAGTGGGAAACTCATTTTGCAGCTCCACCAAATCTCAGTTACATTCCTACAAGCAAAGCAGTTCAGCTGCCAGTCAATAGGACATTTGACCTTGCACAGAAACCTGAAAGGCACTTGTACAAAACAACAAGATCTGATTACAGTTGCGCTTCCACTGCCAAATCCATTAAAGCTTATCTTTAAAATGTAATTAGCTTTTAATAAGTGCCCAATGCCAGAGGTATTTTCCAGCAGCAGCCAGAGTCTTGCTGCTGTTTTCCAGCACCTTTGCATCACTTCTTTTCTATTTATATGACAAATGATTTAGTTAGCTCTATTTGAAGATATAACATGCTACACCCAAAACACCTACTTGCCTTTAGGGAGTGCGGCCCAGTTTCAGTGCCAGTCATGCATTTATTCGGGTTTCATAATCCCAGTTACCCCTGACCAGTGACCACTTGCAAGGTCATAATTCAAAGGCACTTTTGTGCATTTTATGAAGCAGCTACAAGAGCTGTGCAAGGCAGCCTCAAGCTCTCCACAGGATCTCATGTAGTGCACATCTTTCATTCAGTCCAGCTCTTGCCTGCGTGCCAGAGGACAGATTTTGGCATTGGAAAAGTAACACTTTAAGTTGGTTGTCCCAAAGCTCAGAAGGAAGATGCAGCTTGGACAGATGAGGCCAAGATAAGGAGCACCACAAAGTACTTTTAATTTTTTGGGACATGTTAACTATGGAATCGGCTGAAGCCTTCAGTGATTCTGTATCAACAGAAATTGATTATATTGGCAAATTCTATTTTTTTTCTTTCAGATTTTGACTTAAGCAATTAGTATGCATAAATTTTTGTTTCCATTTTAGTTACTATCTCTTAACAGAGCAATATGGTAAAATTTCACACTACGCTATCTTTAATCTTATCCTTCTGTGATTAAACAGTGTCGCATCTTGAAAGGTGCAGTTGGTTGGTCCTAAATTTAAGCAAGGCTCAGTGAAAAGTTGACTGAAATCAGTGGAAATTCTCCCAATGGCTTAAGCCTATGTTGCCTTTCAAAAACCAAACAGCAGTGTTCAGGGATACCTCTGTGCTGCAGCAGGCATTTTTTTCCCCAGACATAAGCCAGTAAAAGCTGCTGGCATCAGCACATGAAGTGAAAGGCATGTCACACATGTCTCCTTCTAATAAATACTGCTGCACATCCCAGCCTAGGCAATCTACCAAGCCTAAGAGGAATCTATTGCATGTGTGAAATGAGAAACAAGTCCCAGTGGTATGTGCACTGAAAATCCTCCAAACTTAAGGGGGAAAAAAAACACAACAACTTTTATTATTCTTTGAGCAACTGAATTTATGTTTGAACATGGTGTACTTGAGAAGCTTATAAGACGCCAATGTAAGCAAATTCCCTAGTGAATATAAAGTAGCAGATACTGCAGAATGCAAGCCATCTGCATTGGGATCAACATTAACTTATGCTTGAGAAATTTTCTGTGGATGCAACTACCTGGAGCACATGGTTGGATTTAATCATCGCTTTCTGGCACCATCACCCAGCCTGCCAAGCCCTCTGCCTGGCACTGGGAGAAGAGAGATGACTTTTCAATTCTTCTTTTCAACGTCCTGCTCACTTCACACATTTTCAGGTCCCCTTGCACAAACTCCATCTCTCACCCAGAAACCACCTAAACAATTCTGGGAGAAGGATGAGTGGTTTTTATGATCCTACAACTGTTGTACAGCTCTTTTCTCTTCCCTACAGGAGTCTCTGCAGGAATTCAGCCTTTGTGCCTTTGTGCACATCACACTAGTCAAATTGTTCACCCTCTCAGCTGTGGTATGTTTTTTTGCATTGAAAGAATATCTGTTTAAAACAAACAAACAAACAAACAAATCTAAACCAATGTACCAATGATACCTTTTTAGACTACATTTATATTTATAAACCCTCATATAACATAAGGGAAGAGAATATCCTTGGTCGCTCCAGTACCTGTGATCTGGGGATCTGATTTACAGAAGAGGTTGTTTTATGCCAGCAATTAGCTATGGAAAAAATGGCAAGATTAACTCATCTAATTACCTGAAAGGTAGAAAATGTCTCTGGGGAAGTTTAGGTGGTTTTTGCTTGCTTGTTTTTTAAATTGGATCAACTGATGTAGTTGGGGATAAGAAAAAATTGAGTTCCTAGAAGAAAGGCTGTGAACATGAAAATCCCAGGTTTTACCTTTTTCTCCCCCACATAAACCAGTTATAAAGTACATCATCTCTCCCTCCAGCCCCTGCCCTGCCTACATGCTTAGATCAGCCTGACAACAGAAACTAATAATCTGGACACTTCCAGAAATGACAGGACTTGGCACGTATAATACATGCGCTCATTTGCAACTAATCATTGCTAAAATTACCCATAGGTTTAACATCAAACCCTGCAAATGAAGATTAAACAGAGTTTAATAGTTTCCACAATGAATTTAACCACATGGGGAAGTGACAAATCCATTAGCCAGGCCAAAGAGTTAAAGTTCAAGATGTCCTGTCCAGGAGAACATAACACTGCTGGATTTAAAATAACTAATTCCTTCCTCTGTTGAGAAACACAGTAAAGCCTAACTAACTACATGTTTTATGAGGCTGAACAGAGTTAATCCATATGGACAGATTACAAAACAGACTTATCACTTTATAAGCTGGACACAGATTTTTTTTTCTCTGAGATGTGGAGCTAATCTTCTTTATAGAATACAAAAATTTACTGAAAATCTGTTTTGGTTCCATAGCACATGTTAAAAAAGGATCAATGCACAAACAAGAACTGCAAAGGGAAGCGAAGCAGAAAATTTTGATATGCAGAAAACGTCTGTGTTGGTGTTATTTTCTTTGTCAGAACCCTAGTCTGCAAAGTTTATGTCTGCGCTTTGTGTTTGGCAGCTGCAGAACTATAAAAAGCTTTGTCATTTAAAAAAAATAATAAAAGAAAGATATTGTATTAGGCTGACAATATATGTCATTTATCAAAATGTCATGTTGTTTGGGGAGACAGATAGCAAGCAGGCCTCAAAGAGGAGGTTAAAAATTAAAAGCATGCTCATCATCTCTGCTGGAGCACATTATGAGCTGGAAGTAGTGAAGTTTGCTGTTGTGCTAGGTCTTCTATTGAAAGGGACAGAATTCCAGAACAGTGTTTATTCTTCCCCAAGAATCAAGACACGTCTGACCCACTCACAATGGCTCTAAAGCTAAGTAAGTCCCAAAATAATTTATTTGAGTAAAAACTACAATGGGCTGCCCAGTGTTTGATAGCAGGTTTGATAAGGTTGTGAGAAAAAGGCAGAAAATTAAGTAGCAGCCAGAGGGAAAACAAAAGACAAAGCAAACACTTCTGTTTTTCAACCTGACCTGTCTCCTAGATTTTGCCTTTGGATCTCTGGATCCAGAACCCCTGGGATAGTTAAAATAACCATTTGCCTCTTAGCTCCCTGCACCCTTGATTAAAACCAAATGAACAAAAACGACACAAAACAGGACAATCTGTACTCCTGCACACCACTCGCTTGATGCTCAAAATGCCTGGATGCTGTCTGCACGGGGCATATGCTGGCAGTGGCACTCTTGGAACTGAAGACAAAGTAAAACCCTGAAAGCATAGAAGAGTTGCCAAAAGCAGAGGTTTGCACAGCACTTGCAACAGCCAGGCAAGTCTGAGTGCGTGTGGGGAGGTTCAGGAAGGCAAACCAGCATCATCAATAGGAAGTCAAGGAAAAAAAAACAAAACACCCCTAAATAACAGAGAAGCCGAAATACTACAAGCAGTCATAACTTCCTCATGCAGCTACAGGTATCAATAAGTCCAATTGCTTGTTGCAAGCTCACGGACTGAAGGGCATCACTCACAGTCAGACCAAACTGGGCTCTCACTCACGTTTATGGAGCCCAAGTCTTTCTCTGTAAGCATAAGGCACATCTGTGGACTCGTGTTCCAGTACATTTTTTTACTAAAGGGAAAAAAAAATGGTTAATCAACTTCAGGGTTCTGCAGCTGCCATGAAAACTAAGAATTATTTATGGAGGGAAGTGCGAGGGGATAAATAGGCTATGGCAAGATGAATATTAAAGTGCTTTAATCTGAAAAAAAATACTTTTTTATTGCAGTGAATTCCATTTATCGTGCTCTAAGTTTCAAAATATACAGTACCATTTGTAATCATTATGCCCTTTTACATGCCACATAAAAGCTATGGAATTTCTGCTGATTTAAATAAACTGCAGACTATGCTTGATTGTGCCAGCAGATGAAGCACAGAACAGAAACAAGGTGTAATATGGTGATCAGACAGAGAAGATTAAGGGTCAAACTACCCAGCTGAGGTCATCCAGTAATTTTATAAAATGAGCTTGCATATCTAAGCCCACCATAAGCCTAACAAAACCCATTTTTGACACTCACCTATCACCAGTATAATTCAAGTGGTAAAACTGGGGCAAAGTAGCACTTTTTATATCAAACACTCTCAGTATAATACTTTATAGTAAAGGAATTGAAATCCACGTGCTGCTCCTGCTAAAGTAAAACTGTTAGAAAGTTGGCATTAGTGTAAAGGACTTTCAGGTATACAGAACACAAAGTCCCACCAGCTAGGGGACATTTCTCCCTAGCAGAAGGGACCTTGTGGACTGAGACCCAAGCCCCTGAATCCCAGCCACCCAGTTTATCATACCACCAGGTTTACAATCAGACCACAGAAGTCACTGACCAGTTTCCACCTCTCAATCTTGTGAAATTGCTGGGTTGGTTTGTTTCTTCTTTAAAGGCCCCACCTTTCCTTTCTCAGCTCTGAGCTCATGCCAGTAAGAGCAGGTTGAGTGTTCCCCTGGAGGTGGCTGCTATAGAAGGTAAAGATTAATTCCATTTATGGGCTTTTTATCCAAAACCAAATCAAATTGAATTTGCCCTAGGTGCATTTTTTTTTGTTCAGCCAGATCTAAGACCCACGATAAATAAACAAATACATAAAAAATAACCACTCACAGGTCAAACTCTGCCATGAAACACTACAAAATTGCTGAGACCCATCTGTTAGTGACCAACTGCATGACAAATCCATCTCAAAACAAAACCAGCTTACAAAATTTTGTTCTTTGCTTCATCTTGCAAGTTAGCACTGCCTTTCAGCAGCTTTAGCCAGATCACCACCCGTTCTGACCAGCACCAGTAACTCATCTGTAGCACTGCAGCACCCAATTGCTAACATCAAGGCCATATAATGTCCTGCTATTTACGTGGGGCAAGGTTTGAAGCCTGCTGAGGTCAGCGGAGTGAAATGTTTACAGGACCCACATATAATACGCTCAGCCTTGCCTTCAATATCCACAGGGTTTCCAAAGTAATCAACTGGTTGGTTGCCACACACTTCACTAGATGCAATAAACAGGAATGCTGAACATGCACCATTCAGCCCTGGATCCCTTGTAACTGCAACAATATCGATTTTCATAGTATTGATCAAACAGCTTGTGTTGCTTCAAGGCAATTCTTACTCAAGTGTCAAAAAAGCCTGGTGCACCCTATCAAACAAGAACTATGTTCAAACTCCGCTCTGCCCCTACACCAAGCCATGGCTGGTGTAAGGATTAAGGCTTCTCTTAGGGAAAGGATATGATAAAGGGAAAACAACATAGGCAGCTGCCAAACTCATAAAATTCCACAGCTTAAAGGCAATTTGAAAGGCATTTTTATGATAGAAACTGCTCAGAAGACAGAAACAAGTATTTTGGTGCGAGTCCCATTTTTTCTCTGTTAATACCTTATGGTGGCTATGAGCATAACCCCAGCACCTATAAGAGCTGCCTGACGGATATGTCCAAGACCCCTCACGACATTTGCATGTGCTGAAGCCAAAACAAGCCTTGAGGTGCTACAGGGCTGCTACAACACAGACAGGGTCAGGGGCTGCATGAGCACCCCTCTTGGCAGCAGCAGCCTTCCTCGGCATTTCCAAGCCCTCCCACTCTGCCCCCGAATTATTACCGGGCTGCCAAAGCAGACAGCGATTCTTGGCAAGGGATTAGGCAGCGGGACAGGAAGGCAGATGGCCTCCTGGTTTGGGAATGATCAGGGAAAGGGACTGGACTCCAAGCTGGGCAAGCAAAGGGACTGTTGTAAGCTGCCGCCAACACCAAAAGCACCACCAACAGATTTAGTTTGGGTGTAGTTTGCTGACCAGGCCAAGTTGTCTTTAAATGAAATGTCATTGCCAAAAGATACTTCAGGCTCCAAAGAAAAATTGCTTCACATTAACAACAACCAACCAATGAAACTCCTCACACCAGGATGAAGGCCAAAAATCTAAGCTGTCACATTTCCAGAGCAACACATATGCCAAAATACGGGAGCAAAGCTCATCTCTTCAGAGTCCACTTCCCTTGAAGTCAATGGAGATGTACCTGATGAACTGAAGAGCAAGAGCAAACATGAGAACAGCCTCTCTGCCCGGGACACCACTGAAGGTGTACACTGTGGTCTGCACCAGCTCACTCCTGTTGCAGCTCCAGAGCAGAGCAGGGTTGGAGCAGCGTTTGCCACAGAGCTGCTTCTCAGCTGGGGCTTAGCTTGGGTTTGGGGTGACCTGTGTGCTGTAGGGGTTGGCCAAGAACGTGTCTTCTTTGCTGTCCCTAGACACCAGAGACCTAGCAGGTTCACCTGTGTGAGCATCCTGTCTCCAGCAGCACCCATAAACCTCAGGCAATAGTGCAGGCAAATCGGACACTTTTCCCCTGCACTTCCATCCTTCCTTTATTTTCCATTTGGAGACTCTCCCAGCCAGGTGTGGTTTCAATGTATTTAAGAACCCTCAGTGGGCTTTTTTTTTAATTAAAAATCCAGTGTCCTCTAAGTAGCCATAGATTCCTGACAAGCTAAGAGGGCAGCCTCCAGACTCTGCTCATCTCACACTCTTACACTGTAAAACACAAACAGATGTTAAGTTAACAAGCGCTGGGAGTCACACAGCCACTGAAAACCCCTGAGCCCTCCCCAGAGGTTAAATGTCTATTGAGACCCACAGACAGACAACAGGAAACTCTAGTTGTAAGAATATAACAACCATGTGAGCTTACATCAGAGATTTAATCATTTAAAAGTGGAATCCTGCCTCAATTTAATCTTGCCAACTCCCGTTTCAGAGGCACTGCTCTCGTGCTCATTACTAAGTTTGTTTAAATGCAATCACTCTACTAATCCAGCTACTTTTAGGCTGGTTTCACCGTAGTTGCTGGGTACAGCCATGTGCAAGGCTATCATTTTGTCTCAGCTGCATCGGCAGATCACTGACACCGTGTTCAAAGAACCCTCAATTAGCTTAATTCTGATCCCAACAAAGCTGAAGGACAAACAAACCTTCTGCATTGTAATGCTGTGTGCAGCAGTAAATCCCAAAGCTGCTGCAGAAACCTACAGCAGTTAGTTGTCAAGTTTCACTCTTACATTTGCAGACTGGTATTTTTGTTTTGATAATTCTTTATCACACATTTCATGAAATCAAGTGTGTACGTGCACCGAAGAAGTACAGGCTGTTATCCAGATGTATACAGAAGGCTCCACACTCTTTGCACTGCAGCTTGCAGAAAAATGTAGTGTGTTATCAGTTAAACATCTCAGCCCTTGAAATGCAGCAATAACCCGCCACTTTGAGAACTAACTGACCTCTAGATTGGCATCTGCTTGTTATGGCAGCTCTCCCAAGAGGCATGACTTACGCCAAAGCTAAGACTTCTAGGAAAACACGTGAAGTGCCATCAACCTTCCAAGCGAACAGTGCAGAACCCGTGGCAGTCTGATGTCATGAACAAAATTATAGATGATTTTGGACAAGGTAAGATTTTTTTGAGTCCCTACAGGTCTGTAGTCAAACTGGGAATTGCTCAGCTGGTGAGTTTAAACCTCAGCTCAGTCTGTGTATGTTAAAACACAGAGAGGGCACGTGGATGTGACAGAGCTCCTGGCAGAAGTGGGGAGTCATGAACAGCACATCCAAGATGAACAGAACTACACAGATGCTAAGAACAGCAGACAGTGTCGGAGAGAGGAGACAGCATGGCCATGACCATACCAACCACAAGGCAACTTGGAGAAAGACAGCCATGGGTAGGATGTGCCTCATCTTTCCTTCCAGGATCCGAGTGTTGAAATAACTTCTCACAAGGCTGAGGACAGGCTCATTTCTCAGCAAGCCCAGTACTGCTGCTGCCGTGTCAGCAGGGCACTTTCTTAAACTTGTCCAAGCTTCCAATAAATTTTCTTGGAGCTCAGTTTACACTTGGATCTCCACAGAATGGTCTCACCAGCTCTCTGGGGTTGTCTGATATCTTTTTTTTTTAGGATTTCCAATTCTGCAGCATTCAAAGGCAGGAAAATAGGAACTACTTTATGAAGTGCTTCATAAGAACATGTGACAAGCCCTTCCTTCTATTATTTCTGTGACTCTTTCATCAGCTGAGAACAACTGCTATTGCCTTTTAGGTCCACAAACACCCTCTGAGAAGAACACTGACAATTCCCGAGTCCTGCCCTTGGATCAGACAGGGGTTATAACTCTTCAAAACACAAGGAAGAGCAGTGTTTGAATTGTACAGGAACATGCAGAATGCTCATGCACAACATAGATGAAGTTCTGTCTTCAAAGTTCTTCCTACTGCCAGAGGATTTAAGCTACAAGATTCCCTTGCTCGTGACTTCCCCAGCGTCACAGGAAGTCAGAGACATAACTGATAATTGAGCCAAGTCTCAGAGGTGGAACCCAGTCTCGCCTTAGCTGCCAATCAGTTTTTCCTCTAAATTTACTCCAAAATGTGATAGTTAAGCAAGCTCTTATACACAATGCAATACATAGACTGGCCAAATAATTTAAGAACTGGAGGCCACTCATTCATAATCCATGCTTACTATGGTGCTGGCACTCCTTACATCACAAAATCCAGCTAACTCCATGGAGTAAACAATGACCAAATAAAAGAAACAAGTGCATATTTCTTATGTCCATCACCAGCTTTTTCTTTTTTTTTTTCATCTCATGCAGGTTTGGAAAACAGATGAGCATTTCAGAAGACAGCTTGCTTTTAGTGAGAGAGTATTAGACAGGACCTGGCAGCAGTGACTTCTAAGTTTGAAAGGCTTGTACAAAGCAGTTCCGACCTAGTAATCAAGCAAAGACTTGAATCAATAACCTCAGACTGAAAATCCGTATGTGATTCTGCTGGAGGGACACAGTCAACTTCATTCAACAAACCAACCCATACTTCACTGCTTTAGACCGAGTCTTTAAACTTCACCCAGAAGCTATAAAATAGCCAGTGCATTGAATAAAGCGATAAAGCACTTGCTGCCCAATGCCTTACTTAAAAACAAACAAACGAACGAACAACAAAAAAAAACTTTTTCAGAGGTTCTTGGAGAGATGTGAGGACTATGCCCCACACTGAAGCCTTCGATCAGATAAAAACTTAGATAAAAGCAAGAGCCACTTTAGAAAAATGGCAATGACCCCCTGCTACTAGAGGTGTAAACAGTAAGTACTATATGATGAGATTACAACAGCTGAAAACCTATCAAGATCTCTAATTCTGATTTACAGTACTGTGGCAAGGCAGAATGAAGGGCCATCAATCACACCTTGACCACATATGAGCTGCCTGAAATATCCCATTTCAGCTGAACACAGTTAATCCCTTAGCTACTGCAACAAACTGTAAAGAACAAACTGAAAACAGTCCACAGCTTTGGGAACAGGCTGAACGTTTACCACCAACTAGTTACCTAGGTGCATAAACTGGCAGTCCTTATCTCTTACCACTGATGTCAGCCTTTCTTCCTCACGTGGATGTTCTCAGGATGACATACTGATGATTGTAAGGCCTGTACTGACAGAGGAACGTAACATAAACAGCAAACATCCAGGCTGGAGACCAGCTGGGAGATTTCTCATGGCCAATTAAGCATGGCACACTAGAATGTAATTTACCTCCAACAGAAGCAGTTTTGTTTTCTTCTCTTCATATGGGCGAAAATTTGAGTTAAAGAGAAATTCTTTCACTGATAGGGGAAAAAGCCTTCAGAAAAGCACCAAACGCGACATTCCAAATCTTTTTTTGTGGAAGTTAAGTCAGTTTAAGAAACGTGATAGATTCAACCAGTTATGCATTATTACTGCACTACATGGAGCAAAGGTCAAAGTATTAATTTTTCAGTTCATGTTGTTCTATGTAATGCTACTAGAAACATTAGCAATGTTATCCCATAACTATCACTGAATACCCAAGAGAACAAGCCAGATGCTGAAGAAAAAACTCTCTAAACCACATAAACAATTGTAATTCATCAGCATTAAGATGATAGTTGACAATTCCTCTTCTCTTCAGTCTTACAGACTTTCGCTGCATGATTCAGAACAGATTGCCTGCAAAGCTGTTGAATATTCAATAACATCCTGCGACACTGTCCTTAGGGGTGCACCTCGATGAATGCTGCAATGGCACTAGGAGACAGGAGCTCGGCATGTCCCATACTACATAAAGTTGTGATCTGAACAGCCTACAGTCCAGAAATTGACACAGGAGGCGGATAAGTAGTCTCAGCCCTGTCAACTATCGACACCGTTTTTAATATGTGCATATTTTTAAGATACCTGTCCTATTTGAATTTATTTCTAGCAACATTAACACAAGAAACTGGAAATCCAACATTCCTGAATTATGTATTTCTGTAATTCCAAAATTCACATCCAGACTTTTTGGGTGGCTCAAGCTATGGAAAAGGATAGAAAAGTAGTATGAGGCTAAATTATAGGATCTGATTTTATACAGCTTACAGACTTTGTTGAACACTCTTCTCCTAAAACTTCTATTTTTATTAAATATGAACAAACAAAGCCCAACGTATAGGTTCAGCAGTTCTGAGGATGTCTCCCTCTGAAATTTACTGCTATGGACGTGCAATGAAAGGGAAGCTTTACCAGAACAACCAAATACGCTTGTCTTAAGATGAAGATGATCAATTCCACTACTAACCAGAAAGTATATCAAAATATCCTAGGTTGGTATTAGATTTTTAGGAGAGGACATGCTTTCTCCCACTCCTTCTCTCATTAGCTCACCGTGAGTTGGAAACGAGCAGCTTTTGGTCCTGGCTGATGGCACTTCTGACCTACCGGGGCTCTTCCAGCACCACCACGGCTGGATGGAGCAGCAGGTGAAGAGAAGCAGGGTGACCAGCTATGAAGGACAAAATCAATGCCAACCCAGAAAGCGACCACTTACAAAGCCATCTCTGTTCGCTGTTGAGTTGAACTCAGTGGGAGAGGTCCCTGCACCTCCATCCAGCATTTCCCCGCAGGGCAGCTCCTCGGGGATGGGTGGTCGAAGACAGAAGCACCTTTGGGTCAAGGCACCTGCCACCGAAACCAAGCACCTTCCTCACCACCCACCCACCCCAGAAACCACTTCCAGCCGCCGTGCCCAAGCCCTTTACCCCTCTGCACCCCAGCCGCCATCCCCCAAGCTCACAACCCCCAGACCCTTCCTCCAGCCCCCACCTCGCCCCCCACCACCACCAGCACCCGGCCGGCCGGGGAGCGGAGCGGAGGCAAACAGCATCTACCTTATTGAGGTGGGGGTTCCTGGTGATGTCGTAGCCTCGCTTTTTGACAGCCAGGGCCTTGCCGTGGGTATAGGGGCTTCCCCCAGCCTGGCTGCCGCTGCCCCGGGCGGCGCTGAGGAGAAGCAGCCTCCGGCCGGCCCCCGCCATCCGCAGCAGGCGGGCTCCGGCCCCGCCGCCGCACAGCGGCACCATGGCGACCTGCGGCACGGGGACAGCGGGGACCCGGCGGAGCCCGGGGCGGGCAGGGCGAGGCTACGGGGCGGGCACCGCCTCCCGACCCAGCCCGGCCCGGCCCAGGTGCGAAGCGAAAGGAAACCCAGGAAGGAGATGTCGGCTCGACCCCGCGGCGGTTGCCTCCTTCCCCGGCTACCTGGGAAGGCTCGGCCGCCGCCGGCGGGAGGAGGAACGGGGGGTGCCCGCCTGGGCCCCGCCTCTGCCGGGGAGAGCGGGGCTGCCCGCCCCTCGGCTGCATGAGGAGCGGGGCTGGCTCGGCCCCGCTTCGCTTTTCCTCTGATTTGGGGTCTGATGGAGCCCCCAGCCCCTCACGGCTCTGGTCCCAAAGCCGGGAGCGCCTTCGTGCCCCTGGCCTGCGAGGGGTTCAGGCCCAGCCTGGGTCGCAACCCAACCCACCCCACAACCCGTGGAAAGACATGACCATTCGCTGCTAAGGATAAAGTACTTAATCTCCCAGTCATTAATTTTTCTAAAATTACTCTCAGGTACCACAACTGGAGGTGCTGCCTGTCGTGGAGCTGGGGGCATCTGCTGCAGCAAGATGTCTGGAGCCGTGAAGACCTTGTCGGAGAGGGTCACGGATTGCTTGCCCTTGCCAAACTAAACAATGATGTCTCTCCCTATGGATTTGTATTTTCTCCATTAAACTTAACAAAGTGAATAATAAGAAAAAAACTAGACCCATAATGTGAAGAGCGCAAAGGCACTGTGACCTTGTTCTCTTTTAGCATTCGTCTTGTTTCTGGAGTTGAGACACCCAAGCCTGTTTGAGGCACAAGAACCTCTTTTCGGTTTGGGGTGTGTTACAGGCACTTTTGAAACCATCAGACATCATTGTACTGGCAGAGGCATCAAAAAATATATGAAAAAGTGAAACTTACTTTCTAAAAACAAATCTTTTTATCTAACTGAGGCACAAGTGAGGCAGAGCGACTTTCTGATTTTACCTATTATTACATACACCCATAGCAACAGGGCCTGCAGACTTAAAATCTTTTTACAGTTATCCTTTCCCAGCTTCCCAGGGATGTACCCAGATGCTGCTAGAACTTTTCAGCAGACAGGGAGTTTGCTGCAGGGGCCCTGACAAGATAGGTGCTGCAGAACCTTGTTTTCATGCTGTGGTCCCTGGGCAATGTGCAGGATTGTCTGCATGGTATAGACAGAGCGTATAGCTTCTTGGAGGAGTTGCACTTAGTCACTAGAAAGTAATTAATAAGGACTTTTATGTTTTGCCTCTTCCTGAAGTGTGAGCATGGGTAGTTAAGCATTTCAATCTGCTTGTTGTCTATATAGTCTCTCTATATACACTATACTGAATTTATGTTTTGTATACATGTATCCAGTATACATTATGTATCTTATATATTTTATATATACGTTTATATAACACAGGAAGCTATAAATGCTAAATACTATAGAGGAAGCATAAAATACTAAATATGAATGTTATCTAGAGAAAACAACTTTTTTTTTCTTACAATAATGGTGTTTTGTTGAGGAAAGTGTTAGCACAGAATGTTTGCATTCCCTCAGAGGTGTTCCAGTTTTTCAGAGGAGCTAAAATCCAAATTAATTGATTTTGATAAAAAAAAAAAAAAAAAAAAGTATAAGAAAGTAATTTACTCGGAACAGATTTGATAAGAATCTTTTACTGTGTGAATTGACTTTTGAGTTTATTTTACTACATCTGATGCATTTAAAAAAAAAAAAAAAAGTTCCCAAGTTTCATCTGAAATAAATTAGAATGTTTAGATCAACCCAAACAAAAACAACTTTTACTGGGTCTTTTGCAGAATTGATTGCTGAAATTTATCTGTAGCAAATAGTGAAGATATAACACCTCCCTGTTTGGGAAGAGTGCAGTACATTGATGGCTTCTTTATCTACAGACCATATTGCCTGCAGTTTCCCAATCCTTAAAAATAAAAATCATATTAAAGACAAGATGTGAAAGCACAAACATCACCACAGTACCACAGAAAGCAGACAGCAATATTGAAAAATAAATTTATGGTCCATGCTTGCTTGATAAAAAACAGGGAAGCTGTCAGAGAAGAAAAGAAAACATTGGAAGGTCTTTCCCACGCCATGGGACTGCTGGCTAGTCTGATAGCTTTGGTCTGTTCCAGGATGGTGTACGGAACTGTCATTTCCTGAATTTGTATCTCAGTGAGGGAAGGTAACTGTGACACCTCATCAGGTTGGGCTCCAATTTTCTGATCACCACAGGAATTTTATTCTGTTTCTTGGTGTTCCTTAATGTGCCTTCTCAGAACTAGTGAATCTCAGCTTCTTTTTGTATGAACAAAAAAAGGGTGTTCTTTAGCAGAACACCTTTTCTGCTAAAAATGCCCGTAAGATAGCACACAGTGAGCTAAATGAATAATGAACTGATTATGACTGAAAGGATTTCACATCGTTTTCCCAGAAATAAATCATTTTTTCCTGCCTAATGCTGTTCCAAAATACATTAAGATAAAGAGGCTTCGTAGTTTGTTTGGAAGGTTGTCAGACAACATCTTCCCAAAGCAGCAATCTGAAATTAAGAAACCTCCCAAAGAAGTTTGTTCATCGTCTGGCTGGGGGCTCATTTTATCCCTGGGATGCAGCTGCCATGTCAATCTGGACTTTGTACATCTCTCTTCTTCCCATCAGTGCTGGATCAACAGTCATGTCAAAACAATAAAGCTGCATGTGAACGGTCAGAATTGAAGCCTGGTTTCTTTTCTGGATCATGGATTGGTAGAATTATTGTCTTGACTTGAAGAGTGCCTGGAGATATCTCAGCGGCCTTGCACAGTACCTCCTCAGTAAAAGCTTATGGTCTATTGTGCAAGAGGGACAAATGTGGGCAGGAGAATGGAGACATCACTTGTCCTGGGCTACACAGTAGGTCAAATGGCAAAGGTGGGAATTCCCACACTCCCCTTCCACAACCAGCTATAAAAAAAGCATGAGATGGGATGTGAAGAAAGGGCTGTACCTTAGTATCTCAATTCTAAATGGGCTACAGAAATGGCTTCATGTAAGGTCTCCCACCGTTGACCATGGAGGATATAGGACAGGGTTTTTAGAAAGGTTATTTTTAATCAAGCTCACAGAATTTTGTGTGCATTTAGCCATGTACACATACATATACTGCCACACAGGAAAAGATGATGTACATACGCATGTATGTGCTTTTATCTGTTGCTGCTGTATAGACTCTTTCACATACATTTTTATTTTCTTCATTTTAAAATTCTGGCTTCTCTGCCTCTTGGAGTATTGTGTATTTCTAAAAGTAAAAATAAGATTTTCTCTGCAGCCATTAATTGTCTCCCTACTGCTGTACAAACACTGAGCTTTGCCTTGCCAAGGGGTTTCTCATTTTTACCTCCTATTGGTTGACAGTAGCCTTCAAACGTTTTTTTGCATCTCAGTGAGAAACAATTACAAATGCTGGGTTTCCAAAATTTGCCTGGCACTGCAAAATAAAGAATCTGATTGCGATTCTTTATATCCACAGATGCAAAGTGCTTACTGTCAGATGCACATGAATGCACTTTGTATAACATGCAAGCCTTTCATGAATGCAAATTTGATCAAAGCAAAGGTTAAATTCTTGATAAAAAAAAAAAAAAAGAAAAAAAAAAAGAAAGAATGTTACAAAAAAGCTATAAAAGCAATGAAATGCACACTTATATTCCAGATTGAACTCTTAGGATTTTATTTAAGCTATTTTTCAGCAGCAGGAAGGAAACAATGGTTTGTAGAATGGGATTCTATATACACTTGGGGATTTGCCGGTTGTTGCAGAATGCACTTGAAGTTTCAAAGCATGTTATAAGAGCTAATTTATTCCTCCAGTAATTTACGAAACCTCTTTGTGCTGTGGCCTTGCATTTAGCAGTTTGGCATCGAAGAGAACACCAATGAAATAAACTTGAAATGAATCCCTGCCATATAAAGAGGGACCTTATAGTGTCTATTTATAGTGTCTATTCTCCTGCAGCATTATCTTTCCTCTCAGGAAATTAATTGACCTGCAATTATAAACTTCCACTGTAGTGTTTTTCAAATCACATACCTTGAGAATTCTGGGCATTGTGCAGCTGTGTGTCTCCTGGTTTATTACATTTTGCAGATATGCTACCCATTCGTGCCAACTGTTCATTTAAATTCATCACAACACAAGAAAGCTTACTGCAGCAGAGGCCATGAATTTGATTGGGACCCTTCTGTACAACAAACAGAGACAAGAAGAACTGAAAGTGCAATGGAAGAATCTGGAGTCAGACGAACCACAGTTACGGTGAGTTCCCCATATGCAAGGCAACATCATCTTCATGAGCTATAGCATTTGGCCTGTTCTTCTTTTTCACACTGCTAAATATAATGTATATCTATACATAGAGAGAGTATCTGTAGTGTAATACTTATATAGTAAAATACATGTGCTTTAACCCAGTTAGAAGTTATGGGCTCAGTTTATATGGCATACACAGGGTCTGACTGTGTCAGACCATGGGGTTTGAAGTCACCACATCATGCAAGCCTTTCCCATCTACAAGCGATTTTATATTTGATGCTTAATCCACAAGGATTCACAAGTCTGCTCCATGTGCAGCAGCCCCAAAACCCTCCTGCTCACCTCTAGCAAATACAGGATACCAGGTTACTAACAAAAAGCCACAGATGATCCCATGACACCATAAAGTAGCAGGTCCCTGCAATGGGATAACAATCCTCTCTCATCTTAAAAATCTCTGTTACTGCAGCTTGTCCAATGCATCAAATTTCAGTCTTTTTTTTTTTTTTTGAATATGAACATGGTGAACGCCCTTGTGCTAACTCGATATTGTCTCATGGACATTACAGATGGATGGACACGCAGAGGGTTCTTGTTCACGGCCACTTACTCAGACAGTGATGGAGCTGGGAACTGGATCCATATGTCTTGGCTGCCAGTCTTGCATTCACTTGGTCATCTATCACTGGTCTCCCTTTGTCATAGTTTATTTCCCTGACATATGCTTCTCATGATATTATTCTTCAGCACTGAGAGACTTCTCTAACATCAAGACAAAAACCATCTGTAGTTGTGCAATTAAAGCCTTAATCAGACCTTTGGACATCTTTCCTGGCTGTGGCTAGTTTTAAATGATAATGATGATGGTTTACGCTTATACCTCTTAAAATGAAAAATGAGCATGAAATGAAATAACACACTTCAGTCAATAAATTCTGTCCTGTCTAATATAAATGCTGGGTTGTTTTTTTTCCCTTTTCCTGCCGTCTTATTACTGATGTCCTAAGCATTCCATTAACTCTATAGTGTACATGCATGGTCCTCAATATCTAAATACTTGAAGAGAAATGAACAGTACAGCAAAGAAAACACACTATTTGGCATCTTGATTTCTATTAAACAGAATCAATTTATAGTGAAACATAAGCATATAAATATTTTGATTTATTTCAAAAGTAAACTGTTGTTTATAGGCATAGGTTTGGAGCTTTCTCCCCTGTGAAGGTTTCACAATTAGCTTCAATGGAAGAATAGAATTCAGTTGCACTGAATACTGCTATAGTCCAGCTATAAATTGCAGTCATTTTTAATGCAAAAATTGTTCTCAATACAGTACAAGAGTACATTCTTACTTTTACCATGATGGTACTGCTTTTGATAGTAGGCACATAGTCTTTTTCTTTAGAAGTCAGTCTGTCATCTGAAGAAGCCCAACTGACCTTCCAGCTAGTAACGTGCCACAAGTCTGATCTCAACCCTTATTTTTGCAAGAAAACTCCGTGCCATTGAAAGATTGCATTAACAATATGGATTCATTAAAAAGATGCTGAGTGAGACTTTGCAGCCCGCAGAAATGATGAGATGTCCTGATAACACCTTGTGATATAAAAGAAGTCAAGAAGGCGATCAAAGACTCAGGCACATGAAAAGCTGTTATACAAGTTACTGAGGGGTAAAATTACTATGCCAGCTGATCCACCCATGCACATCCTCACTCGCTGCTGCTGTGAAGGCAGTTTGAGGCAGCTTAATAACAAGTGAAAAAATATGCTATAGCAATCCTAATTACCTTGAGCCTGACTGAGGCGAGCATACAGACCGTTGGGTTAACCCACTTCTGAACACCTCACATCTGCCATGGCATGGGAACATGTCACATACAGCTGATGTGCAGCAAGTTCATAATAACAAGAGTTTTAACCTTCCCCGCTGACTTTAAGCCAGTAAAATATTTACCACCATAACAGCATTTGCAAAAGAGTTTGGCAAAGGAGGGTTCAGCAATGAGTGACTTGCCACAAATGTAAGCATAATGTGTTCCTGAGCAGTCTTTTTTGATTGTGCAGGACTGCAATTAGCACTTGACTTTATCAGTCGAATTATTTTAGGTCATGTACTGACATTTTTGCATCTTTTCAGGCAGCACAAGTCTATATGATGAAGGGACAAAACAGGGTGACAAGTTTTTAATGAAGGATGATAATTTATACTTCATAAACTTATTCACTGCCTTCTTAGCCAAAGTAATTTTTACAGATTTACTTATAAGTGTGAAAAGGTGAGTTTTAAAGATTGCTACTTTTGAATACTGCAGAATGAGATTAAAAAATTCCAGGTTCTATATAAGTGAACATTATAAAAATACCTGCAAAGCCAAGTAAACCTGTGTTCCACAAAAAACATCCTGAAGAAAGCTGCATGCCTGTGCACAGAGCATATCTTCACCCTTCTCTCCATGAGCGGGCAGTTGTCATCCCCTCAGTTTTGAATCTCATTCCTAGAAGACAAGCTGTATTAATGTCAGGTGGAGCGTTTTCCAAGTGCTATATTTATGTAAGACTCTATACTCACCCTGGTCCCAGCGAGTGTCTTTCTTAACAGACGAGCCTCCAATGTGAGCTGTAGTAAGAGTAAGGAATGGAAAATTCATCTGTTTGAGATTTCTCAGGCTCTCAGTAACCAGTGGCTGTATGGCACAAGGCGCTTTTAGAAATTCTCTCTAACTCAACTGGCTGCAGTATAATTACATTAGTTCTGCAATTATCAATCAGTAGCTATAAAGGGAATTGCAACCACCACCTCCTAGTAAAATTATCTGTATCGGAAAGTATGCTTTCTGTAAGCTCTGTGGCAAGGGGAAAGTGACTGCACTGACTTCCTGACAGATAACCAGGTCACAGAGGGCACCAACCTCTTCCTGCACTTCTGTGCATCCTGTTCCGTGCTACAGACTTCTCTTAGAGCTGTATTGGCAAGGTTCAGGGCTGATAAGGAGTGCAAACAAATTGAGAGTGAGAAATGGCTTGAAAGGTCAGCGGCAGTGCTGATAAGCACAGCTGGAGCTGGCAACTGACACGCTGCTGCACCTGGAGCAGCACTTCCAGTCTGCGCTGTCTTCCTGCCACTTGACAAAGCTGTGCATAATGTCCTCATACATGTTTTGCAGTGTCCTGTGCAGTGATAAAAGTAAAAAGCATCAGCTTTCATAAATCATGGACCATAAAAGCATGCTATGTATATAGCTAAAGCAGAAAATGTCGCTGGTTTTCTCATTAAACACCTTTTTTTTTTTGGTTTGCAAAAATTTTATCTTTCCATCAAGTCTTCAGTCAGTTCTGTAACCTCCGAGATAATCCTCCAAAAAGCCTTTGGGTCTGATTTTAGGAGACTTTGAGTCTCTTATGCCTATTAAAATAAATGAGGACAAACATTTTTGAAGACAGCAGGCCTGTATTTTTGACTGATATAAATCACTTTGCTCTTTTGAGATCAGTGTTCCTCTTGTTTACGCTAGCAGAAATTTAACAGACTTATATCACTGACTTGATTATTTCGTTCCAGACACAAAGCATTTTTCCGGAGTGCTTGAACTTAGAAATGCATATTTACTACAGAGACAAGAAGGGCCAAAAATAGGAAATTAACACTTAAAAAGGCCATTTAACAGGCGAGCAGGAGATCTTAGAGTGGTAAAAGCCAACTAATTTAGATAGTCTGCTGAGAAATAATATTCTGCTGAGAGGAAGGGGATAAGAGTTTGCGCAACGTACTTTATGTCATACAGTCTGCACGCATGATCCAGCCGTAGGACTCGAGTGAAGGAATTTTAATGAATGTGATCATTTTCTAATCAGAATTGTTGCCTATCATTAAAAATTTGTGGCCTGACAAGTTCCAGCTGAAGCTGGGCTTTGCACTGAAGCTGCTGGGGACTGGGCGTGTGTTCGCTTCTGCTGACTCTGCTCTGGGAAATTAATTTTTGGCAAGGGGGCGGACAGCTGGCTCTGCTAACATCTGAACTTCTGCAGCACCCGCTGCCAGAGCTGGTGTGTCAGACTTTTTTTATTTTTATTTTTTTTTCTAAAGTATGGAGAGAAACATCAATCATAACACTGTACCAAACAGAAACAAGGGTATTTTTTGGCAAACAGACCTTCTTTAAGCCACAGTGGGGGGTTTTGACACTGCAATGAGGGTGTACAAATGAGTAGGCAAAATAAGAACACCCATCATTTCTAGCTGTAATGTGCAAAGGCTGCCAGGACATCAGCACAGGCCAGAGCCATGCAGAAGCATAGGAAGCTTGCAAAGGCATTTTCAACCCATGAAAAATGCCACATGGGAGAGTTAATACTTTATCAGTTGCCATCTACTGCTTGGGAAAAGCCTAGTTCATTGTAATGGTGCATTGTGTGAAATGGCTGGTTGACACTATAATGAACCTTCAAAAATGAACTAATTTGTATTGGTTATAAAATAAGAGGAAAGGATGCAGCGAGCCAAAAGTCTGTCCTGAGGGAGCTCAGACTACCACCGTTATCACCTCGTGGCACATATAATGCTGATGAACAAGCTCATGCTCCAGGGCTGAGCAGAGGCAATTCATCACAGCACAGAGAGATCCGCAAGCAGCAGGGACTGCAGCGAGGAGACACTCCCTTGGAATCTTACAAAGCAACCTGATGTCAAAGTAATTTCATGTCCAAAGCTCATATCTAAATAGACGTGTACCTATGTCTGTATCCCAGCATCACTACAGACAGCAATAAAGGGAGTAGCAGGAAAAAAATAGAGAGGCACACCAGGTTCAAAGTGCATGCACAAATTACAGATCATCTCTAAAATCTGAAGACCTGCTAAAATCAAAATATTTCCTTGGGTTATATCATGGATCTAGAAACTGTGTGTGGGTGGGGTGTTTGTTCATATTGTGCAGTAGTGGATATTTCACTGAAACTGAGCTGTGAGTGCAAGCACAGCCACAAACAGCTATTAGATACCCTCCTCTCCTTTGGTACCTGATTAGCAGAGTTCATGAGGGTTCAGAGCAGTGAGTATCCAAGTGTTATGGGAACAAACCTGGAACAAACAAAAGGAAAGTGATATCATCTCTTTATTCCAAGGCAGACTATCACCGGTTCAAGCGTCAAATTGCCAATGCAATGTAATATCATTTTGTGTAATGGAAGACAATGAATGAATGATCTTTTGAAATCCAAAATAGTAAAAATGCTTCTCAGACCATTAGCTGCTGCCAAAAAGTGGTGGCTTAGCAAGAAGCTAGCAAGGTGACTTAGCAAGAAGCTAATCCAAGCCAGGTAATCACATCTTGAGCCAACAGAGAAAGATGTCTCTGGAGGGCACTTTCTCCCCTGCTAAGCTGAGTTTCAGGGGCTGTGGTTCACCTGATAGAGGTGCCTGACTAATCCTAAAGCATATCTCAGAGCTGGTGTCTCGTATTCAGACAAGCAAAACTGATTAGGATTAATCCTGCCCCTAGAGACCTCTTGTGACAAGCCCGGTGTGAGTGCCATGCTCATTACCGTTCAGAAACTGAGTTACAACAGAGATTAGTTACCTTTTGTGGAAGGTATCTGCCTCCTTCAGCGCATGTTTAAATCAGTACTCATTGTGAGAAGCTAAGCTTTTCATGCAGCCAGAGAAGGGCTTCTGCTGACAGCTAACTCCTCTTGAGATGTTACATCTCAAGCAGCGAAATCTTTTTAAGAATTAAATTGGGGAAAGAACGAGGTGCACACACGTGTGCTGCAAGAAGGGTGGAAAAGAAGACAAAATACGTAAGTGAAATGCCTTCGGAGCACTGAACGTGCTGTACCCTCTGGTACAAGAGGCTTCAGACTAGCAGCTGTAACTGGCGCACAGAGGTACCCTCCAGCCGCCCACCTCGCCCACACGCAGCCAGCCACACACACATACACACACATATTGCCTTCCCCTTCCCACTCAGATTTTCTAAAACCTGGAAGCTCAGCAGCATTTCGGGGCCCCGTGTGAGTCACCGCCGAGCCTGAGTTTCTGACTCACTGCTGAGCAATAGCTAAAGAATTAGGAGCTGCGGGGGTATGTGCTGTATGCGCTGTGTTAAACACGTCTGGTATTCCTGGGAACCCCCCGAGCCACCGCTCTTTTCCTATTTATTTATTTATTTATATATTTATTCATATTTATTTATTTGCTTTTCAGCAGGGTTCATAGATGGGGTGCTCCTGCTTTCTGCGTTATTTTGTTACCCTTGGGTGAAAAAGCAGACATACGGCGCAGGAAAATGGATTTTGTTCATTGTGGGAAAGTGAGTGTGTGTACAGGAGAAAAAAATGTGTTCCACATTCCCTCCACATGACGAATTTAAGATTCATGTGGAGATAAACCAAAAATACCCATGAAAGGGCTTTGGTTTTTTTTTTTTGTGTGTGTGTGTTTCATTTCCACAGGAGATTCCCAGAGTTGTTTGTTTGAAATAAACAACATAAAAGGAGACCCTCTGCCCACTCTCTGATGTGGAGTAATTAATGGCTGGATCAGCATTTCCATTCTTAATTCAGCTTTTCATATGGTTTGTTTTAAAAATTTGCTCCAGACATGAACCTAGCATGTAGTAATACTTTGCATTAGGGAAGTCTTTCATCTGAGCAACTAAAAGTGTGTTGAAAGTATTAATCAATTAAGATTCCCAACATCACTGGAGATGCAGGCATTCTTTCAAAGAGAAACTGAGGCATTCAGGGTCAAACACCATGGTGACATTTTGCCTAGCAATATGACAGAGGGAACAGCAGAAACTCAGATTTTGTTCATTAGTTCTGTTAATCATTTGAATCCATCACTGTTTCCAAGTCCTAATTAAAGATGGCTTTCTTATTTTTCACACTGAACAAATCTGAAGCAATTACATAACTAAAAATTAATGTAGCTAGATACAGCTTAATGATATGAGATAATCATTAACAGATAATAATAAAACAGATCTCGTGGTTTGTAGAATCATCCGGAAGGATTGTAACAGACCTCATTAACAAAACAGTGGGAGCCAGCCACTGCTGATTTGCAGCCATCTGATGGGTGTCGAGCATCAAATATTAACGGCACAGTACAGCTGCACTGCAGCAGAGTTTAAAGCAGCTAATGCGAATGGGAAGAGGGACTGTAAATTGTCATTACCTGTGACAGAATTGGCCCTTAGTCCTGGGACTATTGAGGGTCCGGATGAGGTTTAGTCAGGGTAATGTGGGCTACTAAATTACACCATAGATTTCCAAAACCTCATACAATTCTTCCCCATTCTAGGTTGGGTTTCCTGTAGCAGGAGCTATCTGCTGGTGGAGATCTCTGGTCAAAAAACCTGACTAAGTTTAGGCACCCAGTTTAGGTGGAAAGGATCTTCCTCTGGAGTTTCCCAAAGACACTTACCTCTTTCTGTTGACCTTGCAGAACACATGGATTCTGACCTTTTAAAGACTGTTTCAGAGGTGAATAAAATTCAGAGTACAGCTAGATGTTTCCTTTAGACAGAGTGGGTGCATGTCTCCTTCTGATGCTCTACAAAAACTGCAGTTGAGTCTTCAATGCTCAGGTGCCACCCTCAATCCCCAGCATCATTTCAGTACTTGCTACAACATTTAGGGCTTACCTGAGGCTGTCTTACTCCATTTGCTGGAGCTGGCCTCTTCCATGAGAACATGTAAGGTCATGACACAATATGACACAATATTCACAACACAGGAGAAAGTCTTATATTTACAGGACAAAGAATTGAGTACAAAAGGCTCAATAATTTTATTTCTTGCTCATCCTGCTTCTGCTCAGGCAGAACAGCTGCTAAAATGCTCTGCGCCGTGGCAGGGAAGATTTCTCAACCCAACTTTGCATGATGGGACACTGGGACTAAGCCTGTGGGTGCTCTGTGCATTATGGGAATGATCTAAAAAGGATCAAATCAGAAGTGATCACTCTCCCCTTCTAACCTTGCCATCTGATTTATGGAAAATTGCAGAAGGTGGTTGTAACAAGCAATCAGAAGGAACTGAAGAAGGAAAATTGAAGTTATAGGAAACCACAGGATTACATAGCGCTAACAAATGCACAAGCAAGAGGTTTCAAGTCACGTAATTACAAAAGAATAAATGACATGAAGTAAGTGCAAAATCAATGAAAGAGAGATGAGGTGCCTCTCCTGCCCAGCTGCAGTTGCCATTTCTCTGTACACATCATAGAACAAGTTGGCAAAAAATGTAGCAGCAGGTGTTCGAAAAGCTAACAGACACAGTGTAGGAGCAGAAGCTGGGCTGGTAAGGTCCTAATCATCTCCCGAGTCCTGGAATTCATGAAATCAGACCAATCTGGATCAGTGCTCTGATATTCTTGCCTAAATATCAAGATTTGTGACTTTCAGTTTGCCACTGATACTTGGGTAGACAAATGGTCTGGAGAGACAATGGCGTTGTCAGTGTCACATCGGAGGTGCGAGCAGTGCCAGGTGCACTCTCTGTGCTTTACCTCAAAGAGCTGATCCATCTTGAAGGCCTGCTGAGCTGACTGGTCCTGGTGAGGAGCATCAGGCTGTGGCATGTAAATATTTCATGCTGTCAGAAACCATTCTGGGACAAGGCAATCCAACACTTTAGGTGAGAAGCATAAGTCCTGGAAGGAAGAACAAAGATAGGCTCTGTTTGTGGTACTGCAGAGAGACAGGTTGGGGAGTAAGACCTCATTAGTCCTGTTGGTTTCTCTTTCTGCACATTTACTCCATCAGTTAATAGAAACATGAGGGTTATGTCTTCATAAGTCCTGTTCATCTCCATTTCTTTTTCTGCACAAATTTTCTCCAGCAATTTCAACAATCAATCACGTTTCAGTAAGTCAAGGACCATCCCATACACAACCACGTCTGCTCCTCTCATGGTCTCATCTCCAGCGCAGGGATTAACCACCAGTGTTTTCCAGTTATGGCATAACTGGGACCAAAGAGCATTGGTATTTCAATTCAGCTTCCCTTCAACCAAATTAATTTAAACTTCTTATTGCATTCTGTTGAAATTCCCCAAAAGACTGCAATGCCAAACTTTGCATACAGGACAGCAGACCTTTATCAGGAGAACTTGTACTTCAGCTGTTACCCTGGAAAAGCAAGGGGCAGGAATATACTCGATTGCTGATGATTACAGGGTGCACAACATGCTGGAAATATTGCAGAGTCATGCATTACTCAGTGGCTTCGAGGGAAGTGACAGCCCAGCTGTAAAGTACATTGATCACCAAGGCAGCTGCCCAAAAACAGCAGTGAAATAATAGATGTATATTGAACTTGGCCCTTTTTCATAGTATCTCTTTCCAGAATTTGTAACTGAACAACTTGAAGCATGAAATGATCCTTTTTGTGTTATCAGTGTATTCCCACCAAGGAGCTCTCTGTATCCCAGTCTTTACCCTGGAAATTCTTGCTGCAGTCTCCTCCGATTCCCACATTTCTGTATGGGATCTCCACCATTACTACACAGTGGCTTTGTTAGGATTACATGGAAAGTCTGCGTCAAAACAGAGGAGTTTCCTCTGCACAGCCTAGTACCCTAAATATGCTCAGATTTTTTATAGGGTCTTGGGTTTAATCATCTTTTCTGTTGCAACACTGAGTGTAATAGAGCTTCTGACTGCAAGTGCAGTACATACAGACAGAAATAATCCTCATGGCACTGTGCAAGAAGCAGGAGATGCTGCAAACAGCGAGAGGAGGTGGCATTAAGCCAACATTTGGCACAGACAGCAAGAGCGGCACTGTAGCCTGAGGTAGCTCCCAAGGTGCGTATGGGGTGTAGACTTTGGTTTATGTAAGAGCATGCAAGGTTGCATCTTTTTTTTCACTGGTTTCTGTTCTGTCTGGATTCACCCGGGGCCGCTGCTGGTGGTATAAACACCCTTTTAATAGGTTGCTTGGGGCATGGCCCACTGTGATCAAGGGCAGCACATTCAGTCCCCGTCATTAAATAGTGCTCCCTTTAATCCCTGGAGGTGGATGACGTTCTGCATTTTACAATGTGGCAAATGTATCTGGCAGTGTTCAGATATGGGTTATGAGAAAGGCACATATGCAAACACATAAAACTGTTCCAAGCAAGGTCAGAACAATTCACAATACGTACTTTGGCTCAGCTTGCTGATCATCCTCAAAACCTATGTACAGAGAATTGCAGACGAGGCTAATAAAAACGTAATGAGTCCTGACCAGCGAGAATAGTTTATTATGATTTGCTTTAACAGTCCTCTCACTGCTCTTCCCTCATGCCAGTAAATATCTGCCATTGCCTGCAGATGAACCTTTTTCAGACTGCCATGAATCATGCCGCAGGAGAGGCACCACATGGGAGGTGTGTTTGGGTAAGCACTCTGTGGGCTGGAAGGACCAAAGCCCGATTTGGCATTTTATGTCCACACCCGGGGCAGTTGCCTCAATGTCATTCTCTGTATAAAAAGCTGGTTTCAAAACACAGCCTGGTTTATAATGGACTATTCCTTTTTAAGGCCAATGCCAGAAAATTAGATGCCTTTGGATTGTTTTACCTGTTATTGGAAGTTATTTCATTTGGATGCTAAAAGTCCTTCTTGAACAATTAAGATTTATACTGGGGAGCACAGCAACAGGATACAGTCTTCCCAGCAGCCAGCTGGGAGCTCTGCTGGGTGTGAACCCGTAACACTCCAGCTCTCTCGGGGCAGCAGCCCTAAGCACTCTTCATCCCCTGATGCTGGGGAAGGAGCTCACTGCAGTCGGGTCGTGCTTCCCACGAAGGCTGAGTGGGCACCGCTGCTGTTCCCAGGGCTGATGCTCTGCGAACCAGCGTCCCAAACAACCACCAGGAACTTGTTCATGGGCTGAAGCCCCAGACGTTTACATCAGAGGATAACAGGGGCCCTTTGGCACTGGAGGAAGAATGCTTTCAACAGGCAAAAGATTTGGGATGTTAACAGTGGGTGGGAGCGACAGCCTTAGCAGTGAGTGGGTGTTCAGAAGAGCTTTGAAGGAAGGGGAGGGAGAATTCTTGGAGTGCAGAAAGCCTGAAGTGCTAATATGGCTTTCTTTTTTTTCCCTCCAAATAACCAAGCTGTGACCACAGGATCTGCCCAGCCCGAGTCCCTGAGACACTGGAGGGAGATGATGAATGATTAGAAACAGCTGAAATATTGCTTTAAATCCCCATTAATTAATCCTGTAGCAATTCCACTGTCTTCCTTGCTTCCGTTAGCAGGAAACTTTCCTTCCACTGTCTGAATGCTGAAGACATTTCTTTTTTCTTATTATTACACGTCAAAAACTTGTTTTGAGATGGATTTCTCAGATTGCCCTGAATGACACGGCACCTACCGAATAACCTGCAAATGCGAAGAGCAGCCACGAAGCATTAAACAAATCACTCCACCTATAGGAAGCAGCTTGTAGTGCATAAGCATCCCCTTGGGCACGGCCACGTCTGGTTCCCAGTGCCAGGCATGGCACCAGACTGGGCATCGTGCTCGGGTGATGGGGCTGAGCTGGGACCCCAGCAGGACGGTGGCACGGGCAGTCCCCACGGCCAGCTTTAGTGAGTCTTCTACGGCTGGAGCTGAGAAGCAGCCTTTGAAGAGGTGCCAGCAAGATTTTTCCTAATCCTAATGTTTGAGCTAGTCTGCAGCAGTGAAGGTGTGGGTAGTTACGTGCTGCGCAGGTAGGGCACTGTCTATGACACCTAGCAGGACACGTGCTGAAAACCCCTAACAACTCAATGAGGAGGCAGGAACGCACATGAAATAGGTGTTAATCGTGCTCTCAGTCTGCACACCACTGACTCATTCCTTCCATTTTGACAGGCAACATCTGGAAAAACAGTGCTGGATGGTGGCTGTGTGCTGCCCACAACCCTGGCAGAGGCACAGCAAGGTAGATCACACTTCTTTTTGTTGACGTATAAAGGCCGACAGTGGGAAACAACCACGGTGCAAGAAGGTGTTTTTGGTTGCTGCACGGTGCTGTTTGAGAAGCAGCTATGTCCTGGCCTGTCCTCCCCACCCTTTTGTCTGGTTTACGTAGGCACTGGGGCAGATCCTCATCTCACCTATCTGCAGGCAGAAGCATGGGGTGGGTGAAGGTCATCGGGCTTTGCATCTGTGAGCTCGGCTTGTGCTGGACTCGCTTTCCTCCTGAGTGTGTTAGATAAATATCTGTCATCTGGGAGAGCCAGAGGATTTCTTTGACACGAAAGTCACAAGGGAGTAATTCCTTAAATCACAGCCACATCCTCTTAATGGAGCACTGAGCAGAGAGGGAGGGAGTGCGGGGAGGGTTGAGAAGTGCTCTGGATCAGGCTCAACACCTGAAGGATGTGCCAGCAGGAGGAGGTCCCAATTATCTTGAAAGAGCTCATGTGAACCTCAGCTGCCAAAAAGTCTTGTGCTGATCTGTTTTGAGGATAACCTGCCTCAAATGCATGAACTTAAGACTGGCACTTAGGCTTCAAAAAATATGGAAGTGGTGGCAAGGCCCTCCAGGAGCTTAGGGGTATAGAGTGAGAGGGGCAGTATGTGGAAGAAGGAAGGATGCCGTGCCTTCCACGGTTCCCCCATGGTTGTGTAGGAAGCTGGGGTGGAGTTGGACTGTGCTCATCTGTTTCTGGAGCCCTGGTACCTCTCTAACCCCCAGTCAGCCTTTTGTGGTGATGGCAGGTGCTACGCTTTTCTTATTTACTGGGCAAGGACTTAATTGCACACATCTATACGTGCCTTGGTACACTACACTGCTATTTCTTCAAGTAATGAAACAGAGAAGAGCACAGGCACCTCTCATACAAATCCACAGGGTTATGAACACTTATAAGCAAACAAAGCTAACCTCAAAACCTGACCACATTCAGTCCCAGCTCCCCCTGGAGCGTGCTGCTGTGTGTTTGCTCTTACCCATAGGGAAGGGATGGGAGAATAAATACCAAGTGCCAGATGTTGTATACATTGTGTAATGTGTTACTGGAAAATAGTATAGGGATTAATTAACAGATTAGTAGTGAATAATACAAAATAAATAATAATGTAATATATGAATGCAAAGCAGAACAAACAACTCTCAGGCAAGAAGGACTGCTAGGCTGGGAATTTGTTACCCAAAAGGACCAGAGGAAACTCCATCCCCTGGTTGAGTTTCAACCAGACTGGACAGACCACTACCACACACCCACAGGGAATGCTCCTCGGAGACCGATGAATCATATATTCTGGATCACTTTCCTGTTCTTGGATAATTATCAGATGATAGAAGTCTTTTATAATGCATTCAATTCACATACAAATGCACTTTTTTTTTTTAATGTATTTTATTTAGTAAGATAACTTGTCAGAAGCAAACTTCCTTACTTATTTCCTTGAAGATTTTACTCATGCTCTATAAGAAAGAATTAAGAATGGATCTTTCTTATCTTACTGAAGGAAAAAAATCTACATTCTAATAACACTTATTCCACTGCTTTTAAACACTGGAATTCATTGTCAAATAGGCCTGCAGAAAATAACTACTCATGTTTGTCCAGGCCATCAAACCCAGCTCTGAGCCCCACACTCTAGCAGCTATCAGTGATTCTTCTTTAGTTCAAGTGCTGGGGCTGCCCTCTCTCTCTGGGGCAGGGCTCTGAGCTACATCTTCCTTCATGGGGTGCAGTGTTACCTACAGCTCAAGGACATCATCTGCTCGAAGGGGTGAACTTCTGGGAGACT
Source organism: Netta rufina (assembly GCF_964035555.1). Taxonomy (NCBI): domain Eukaryota; kingdom Metazoa; phylum Chordata; class Aves; order Anseriformes; family Anatidae; genus Netta; species Netta rufina. The sequence continues at coordinate 8,519,976 of NC_140123.1, forward strand.
TCAGGGTAAAGGAACCAGCAGGTGCCGAGACTGCATTTGGACAGCCGGCTCCCTGGGTTAGGTTGCCACCCATAATGAACAAGGTCCTCTGCACGGTTTAAATCCTGAGATGGGATTTACACAAAGAGCCTTATGCTGTATCTTTTGGCAGCACCATTGAAATACATCGGTTGTTGTCCTTGCCTCTAGTTTTCTTCATGCCTTGCTCCTTCCTACTGTTTCCTGGCTCCCATGCAACTATCTGAATATGCCGTGAAACTAAAAGCACACTGAGCCTGAGCCCATTTCCTAGAGAGATGCCTGTGAGATCCCTGGAGAAAGGGTACAGCAGCAAGAGGAAGGTGACAGATGGCAGGAGGAAGGCATAGAGAGGGAAGAGGGAAGGAGAAAGGCACAGGAGGTGATTTTCTATACCTTGCCCTTATGAATCCAACAGAAACATCTGAAAGGGGATAGGGCCTGGAAAGAGTTGATACAAAGAAGCAGTGGAAGTGAGTGCACAAGGGCCAATCAGTTGAGATACACCAAGTAGCTTCATCCTGACACTAGGGAAACAGCAGGGAAATTAAAAGATAAATGAAGATAATGGTATCTCTAAGGCCTCTTTCATGTGGGCATCCTTGCAGAGAGGCCAAAGGATGTGGTTTCAGGGTGTAGAAGGGAACTGAGGCTTTGAGGGTTCTGGGGGAACAAGAGGGCTGCCACTTCAGGCATCCTACTGAGAGGGCCAGGGTATGACAATTTCACCTGCAAGACAAGATGTGTTAGCTGGCCCTGACACGGGGGTGGATCCCTTACAAGGCTCTATGAAGGGAGTTTCAGCAAATACACGTTGCTAATCTATATGAATGGTCTTAAAACAACCCCAGGATAATTACTGCATCTTGTCTGACACATGGCAAAGTCACAGTAGTCATTTTCCTTTTATTCATGTAGCCTTGTAAACCATTATGGTTTTGTTTTTGGACAGTCTATGGTCGGTTATTTCCCTATATATCACATGGGCTGACTGCTTTCCTTGTAACACACCCCAAGCCAATTCCCAGAGCCATATTTCCTCCCTTCTTCTTTGGAACATGTATTAATAAGAAATACGAATATTATGAAATTGCCTCAGGAACAAGTGAGAAGTCTGAGATGCATACCCACAGCTGCACTTTTTTTTGGTGTGTGCAATCCAAGCCCAGATCACAAGGTATCCCTTGTGCATTATAGAACACACAAATGAGTCATAAATCCCTAAGAAGGGGTGGAGTTAAGGATTGTTAATCCAGCTTGCCCAGGACCATGTCCAGGTGATTTCTGAAGATCTCTAAGGAGAGTCCACAGCCTCTCTGGGCAGCCTGTGCTTTTGCTCCATCACCTGCGTCGTACAGATTCTTGGTATTCAGAACCTCCTGCGTTCCAGTTTGTGCCCACTGCCCCATATTCACTGTGTTAGTGAGGGATCAGGTGAATTGGGGGGATCCTACAGAGCCAGAAAGCCCCAGGTGGGTTGGACCAGATGACCTCCAGGGATCCCTTCCAATGTCCCCCATTCTTGGATTCTGTGAAAGTCCTTGTCTTTGTATTACCTGTGTCTGAAAGGTTCTCCGAAATGTACCCCTTTGCCTCTTAGCTAGTGAAGGAGATATTGACTACGAGCACAAGTTTCAAGCCCTTGTCGTCACTCTCTTGGAAAAAAAACAAACTGCCTTCTATCTCATGCAACAATTTCCTGCCATATTCCCCCACTGCTATTGCACTGGAGAATCACAGAGCCTATTTTTGACACCAGCTGTCCAGAGGTCACACATTTTTTACAAAACCATTTCAACAGAGTCTTTTCCTATGAAAAAAACAGCTCAGTGCCACTGAGCCTTTTAAGATATGATTGCTCAGATTATGATGAAGAAGTAATTTTTTTAAATAATCATTGCATTGCCCCTGAATTTAGGGAGGTATCAAAGGTGCAGGATACCCAGTTGCCCCGTACTTATCCTTCTTATGGCTGAACAAAGCCTTGTGTTTACACAGTATCATCTGGTATGAAAAAGACTCTGTCATTCTGTTTTCCAGAAGTTTGATCCTTACCCATGCAAAGAACACTTCTGATTGGGCTGTCAGATACAAGAGAAAATGTGGCCAAGTGTAAGAGAAGATATGTGAACTTTACACACACACACAATGTGTAATACGTACCTGTAAAGTGTGCATTTGAGGCATATCTCTGCTTAAATAGTGTTTCTGTGTGCTCTGAATAGGGTACACTGGAATGAACTTTCCCTCAGAGCAAAACTGTAGGGTTTTTTTTGTACTCATAAGTTTTTTGTTATTGTTTTTGTTTTTCCCCTAAAATATTTTAATGATTTAAGTCCCATAAGCCCAAGAGCTCAGATGCATTTTTTCAGTTGTTTGTCATAAGGACTACCCGACATTAAAAAAAATTACCATCCTTTCAATCAGAATGAGCTTGCACAATGCTTAATATTAAAGTGAAGTAGATTCTTTTGTTCATTAGAGTGAAATAAATCTTTATAAAAGTGTCATTTGTGCAGTTTTAAAAGCAGCAGTGATAAATTAAGATTTTTGCCATATGAAATGCTTTCACTGGTCTCTAGTAGGTTAAGCCTAGTTCCTATCAAAGACAGCCATAATCTCTCAGTTGATTTCAGCAGTTCTTAGTTTTTACACGGATACAGCTTTCAGCTTTCTCACCTTTTGACCTGATGGAGTCTTGAATTAGTTCCATCCTACCAGTATCTCTTTTACCTACCATACATTAACCAAGCTCTCCTGCAAGGTAAGTTAATAAAAGACATTTTTCCTAAGATCGTAATAGGTTAATAAAACTAAGCAATAATTTTTCGAGAGGGCCACATGACTCTGCACACCTGACTTGTTGCTAGATTGGCAAGGCATGGACCTACATGCCCAGCTTCCTATTTCTTCTCCTGGGAGCATCCAACTACTTTGATAAGGCCTGGATGTGTACACAACAGAGGAACCCAACAGAATCATGTGTATGTATGAAAATATACGCGCGTATTTAAGTCCAAACCAGAATTGCACTGATTTCAGGAGGCAAAATTTGATGTAACATTACTGGACACAGAAATTGGATTCATCTCATATGGCCCTTTCTTCCAAACATACCTATCTCCTTGTGGAGAGTGCTTGCGGAGGGATCTGCCAGACTCTTTCAGGTCAGACGTGACTAACAGAACATCCATCTCTCCTCTCTCTGTAAGACAGTGTCATCAGTTATCTAATTCTTTTTCAGAGTGCTTATCTTTCATTCTTTGTTAATGATTTTCCCATAAGCAACACTGTTTGTTTCTGGAATTACTCGAGTGATACCCACTTAATTGTCTTTTGTCTGTTTCACCTTGGGATGAACTCAGATAGGAATAGTGCTTTACCTAAAAGGAAAAGTACTTTTGGTCTTCAGTTAAAGATTTACTTATGCCTTTTTTGGCTTGCCTTGGTGACTTATTCCCATGCCCTTTGAGACATCACTATCAATTCCCACTGACTTTATAGACACTTCTCTGCTCATGCAGGGTTACTCAATATTGTTTGGACTCATTTTCTACTGCTTGACTGCAAAATATTCTCTTATTTGTGTTACAAAGGCCAAGAGAGACTTTGTGAACAACTTCCTTCTGTTCTTAGAAAAGTACTTGCACAAGTGGCTAGGATTTAGACATTTCAAACTAGGTTCAGATTGGTCTCTAATGCCAGGACAATATTAACCTATAACTCAGGGTGATTAAGAAATTACAGAATGAAGGAGCCGGGCCACCCTTAAATCATCAACGCATATTTACTGAGTATCAGTAAAAGGAAGACCAGTGCTGAGGCACCTTGAAACCACTTGGTTTTTCATAATAGGAAGAAACAGAGAAGAAAGAGAAAATAGGACAGCATCACAGGCCCCAAATTTGAGTGAATTGAGATCAGATTCAAGGTAGTATGTAGATGTGACTCACCACTGAGCAGCCTACACCCCGTTCTCTCTGTAGCACCACATTAGTTATCTAGACTGCCCATTTACTGAGCAGGGAGCATTTGGAGGCTGTGAAAAGGTAGTTTGCTGAATGGGTAATTTCACAGTACCATAGTTAGGGGAATCCCTTGGAACCCACAATGTCTGTACTCAAAGATCTTCTCACACCAGGGACTTGTTCTCCAGCTGCTGTTACCTTTGGTGACTGCTGCAAGCATCATTTTATCTGTTCTTACGAAACTGGTCTTTATTCCACTCTCTTAGTTGCTACACTGTATTAAATAAACAAAGATTTTCAGGTCAGACAGAAGTGTCCACTCTGATATATGATGAATAAGTTGTACAGAGTGGAGTGGTTACAACATGTTGGAATGACTGAAAGCAGACCCTGGTGAGGATATCTCTCACCTGGTATATGGATGAATTCAGACAGAGGAAGAGATTGAACAGGGGTTTCCTTCCTGCCCCAGGTGAGTTCTGCTGAGGTGTTAGATAGTGGGGGAACGTGTGAAACAGGGGCACTTCCCAGATATCCCAGATGTGGCCCTCTTGAAAAAAACCCTGGCTGGTTTTTGTACCAGACCAGGTGGGTTGATATGGTCTGGGCACTGAATAGAAATGAGAAAAGCCCACCCTGAAGGCCCCACCAGAACTTCAGCTTTAATAAAGACCCCTAGCAATGAGGCAGTGGTAGGATGTAGAGGCTTGCTCCAAGGCTTCCAGTGGAACTCACATATTGAACTTCTGTACCTAAGTAAGGATTTTGATGTTTAAAGTCCACTATGAACCTTGATTTTAATGTCTGTACTCCAGAAAACCATTTTTGTATACTCCTAAAACGACTGTATACTCCTAGCCTGTTGTAGCTGAACAGAGAAGCTTTTCTGTGTTTTCCACTCTTTCCCAACAAGCATCCCCCCAACTCCATTCAGTTTTAGCTAAAGGCTTTGGATATATGCATGGAGAGGAGTTCAGTAGAGGTTGATAGCTCGGTCAGCTTTCTGCAAGTCTCCACCTCCCCGAGTGATTTAGCATTGCCAGAACTGTTCATTGCAAATGCCCAGGCTTTCTGAAATGCTAAGTATATTATTTTTGCTTGTCCTTTGTCTATAACTGACATTTATATGGCAAATATATAACACCGAAAAAAATGCAGAAATAATACAGAATACCTCTAAGATGTTCATGAGCTTTATTCTGTGTCTTAAATATAGCAAGCCCAGCCATGCATGTTTTTATCTCAATATTTAATTTTCCAAACCACAGTGATGTTGCTTTGTCTTTTTGTCTTTTGCTGTAAGTACCCTGACCTCTAGGTATCTGCATGCCCAGCCTATACCCCCAGATTTCTGGGTTCAGTGGCCTTCAACAGATGAAATGAGGGAATAAAGAGTGCTGGCAAGAAGCAGAGTTCTCAAGCTGATCCTTTCCAGCATCCAAATTCTTTACACAAATGGCTAACAGGGGCAAAAAGGTATTCTCTGTCTCTGTGAAAATACCTGTGTACTGTCAATCTAAAGACCTACCTAGGGTGGTGGCTGGCCTAGGTAATCCAAACCCTCCCATTTGGTTACTCACACACAAGTGCCTCAGGTTAGGAGATATTTGTGTTTACCTTGAAGATAACAAGCTGTCTTGAACAAGCCTTGAACATGCCCACAGGCATGGAAAGGTATTTGGGAGGGACAGTGCTGAGTCTTCTTTGTGCAAGTTTAATCTTAGGTTGCCGATAAAGTTTGGGGAGCTGTGAGGAAAACCTCACAACCTGTGCTTTGACACAGCACCAAGCCCTCTGTGGAAGTGTTCTGTTCTTCCACTGGAGGGGATTGAGCCAGTATCCACATGATTATGGGCTTTTTTTCAAAAGGTACCCAGTGATGTTTTTTACAGATTGTTTAACTGGTCCTTGGAGCTTGTTATTAAAAGGTCCCACTGGCTCCATCTATCATACTAAATGCAACGGAGCAGTGACTGCTGCCTGGCATGAAGCCAAAGGGCACGTTATGACTCATATCCACATGACTAAACTCTTTTCACCCCTAAAAACAGGGTGGCCACACCCAGGCTGCCTATTGGGAATGGTCCCAGGAATGTGCTGTTCCCTGTGCTGGGCTCAGGTATTGTCTGCTAGTTGATGTTAATTCGTGTCAAGAGACCATTAAACAATACAGATGGTCACAAGCCAGTGTTAAAGCTAGTGTCATAGCCTTGTTTAACTTACTGGTCTAGACATAGCCATTAATATCAAGAGTTTAGCAAGATTCTTGAAAGGGACAATGTATTTATATAGCTAATAAGAATATCCAGAGGAACAGGAAAAAATACGTCAAAAGGAAAAAAACAAAACTAGAATAGCTTTTTTGGAAGTGATAAAGTGTGAAGTTCCTCTGGGAACATTACACAGAAATGCTCCTTACATGGTTTATGGTATCCTTCCCAGCAACATCTGGCTCTGCAGGCGCTTGGGAAGAGGATGCTGGAGTTGGTGGCCCTCTGCCCACACTGTTATGGCAGTTGTATAAGTGCCATGCTGTATTAAAACCTTTAGCAAAAGACATGTAGAGATTGTGAAAATAATTCTAAGAACCTCCAATTTTCTTGACTTGTCCCATGATCTGCACAGGGTAAAGCTTGGAGATGGAAGCTGACAGCTAGCTTTTGCTCAGAGCTGCATGTTCACAGGACACAGGTGTTGAATGAAGCTGTGCTGCTTCATACCTGGGTTGGCACAATGACACCGTGCTGCACTGCACACTGAAGACCTACTGCCTCATCCAGACCTGTCGTAGGGGTGATTGCCTCATACTGCAATATGCTGCATGCATCTCCCCGGCTGCCCACATGGCATCAACTTGTCTGACACCCACCCATCTGCCTTGGGTGATGAGATTGAAGCTCTGTGGTCTAAGTTCCCAGATAAAGCTGTTTTCATTCAAGTAATTTATTAATTCATTTGCTTCTGATACAACACCTGAAAGCTTTGGTTCTCACCTGCGCAGCCTAAAGAGGCCCAGGACCTTTTTAAACAAGCAATTCCCTCCTTCTGTGTGCCACACGGGTATTGAAACAACACTGAAGAATCACAGGAACATGGAGTAATTTAGGGGGGAAGGGTCCTCTGGAGATCACCTTGTCGTACCTGCTGCTCAAAGCCAGGCTGACCGGACCAGGTTGCTCAAGAACATGCCTGGTTGGGTTTTGAGTATCTCCAAGGACAGATTCCACCTCCACTGTGGGCAAAGTGCTGCATTGCTCCACTACCTTCACAGAGCAAAAGGCTTTGCCAATCTGGAATTTGTGCATGGCAATTTTCATGCTCAGATGCCAAAAAAAGCTATTAGGACCACTGGGAATCCACTGCCCTCCTCGACCTGAGCTACCTCAAATGGGCAGTAAAGCTGTGCTTTTGCATATCCCTTTGGGAAGGGCTGGTGTGGCTGGGACTGAGTCCTTGGGGGAAGCTGAGGGACAGGGAAAATGTTGATTTGGTTTGTAATGCAGTTTTACTGCCTGACATTTTTATACTTCTGGGAAGTATACAGCTAAGTTCTCTGTCATGGGTTTTGAGCTGAATTCTTTAACTGATCTCCAGCTTAAGCTTTTTTTCTATGTTTTCTTATTTAAATACAAATAAACAAAGACATTTTGTCTCTCGCATGCACACATACCATGGCTTGTCTCCTGGGTCCCTTCTCTTACCTCCAGGAACTCCTGCAACTCAGGATCATGTTCCAAACATGCCTGTGGTGTGATGGGTTGGGGCCTTTTAGCAGCTTCCACTTGAGTTTTCTTTTGTGAAAGTCCATGAAAAGCAGCAGCTGAAGAAGAAGGGGTCGAAGCAGCTGTGTAGCAATGGCAGCATGGGCAGGCTGAGCCAGCCAAGGCACTGATTCTTCACAGCAGCCAACCCACGATTCCCCTGGCTGGAAATGGCAATAGATTACAGGAAGTTTGGAGTAGTCACAAACATCTGCACCCCCTTTCCGGAGGGCAGAGTCTGGAGCACAAATGTGGCCATTATATGAAAAAAAATACAGGGATGCCTAAGTGAAGAATCAATCTTAGAAAACAATCTGCACAGGAAGCCTTGTTCCTGCATGGAGCTCCAGCGATGCCTGCCACAGGATCCCAGGGGATCGTGCGCGTGGGTCTGTCTGCATGGTGAACCCCAGCTCACCGCTGTATGGACACAACACAATGCCTTTTAGTCTGGGAATGAAGACCCAAATTGCAAAATCTCTATGGGAGACCCTGAGCCAAAATGACTCATGTCACAACATTGCCTTCAGATGAGTGGCACTACCTTTGCTGGGTGGTAATTAGTCTGTGGATATTTTATTTGCAGTGTCCATTTACGCCGAGGAAATATTTCCGTGGATAATATACTCATATGCCCCTTTCATCACAAAAACAGGTTTCATGTACAAAGCAGAAAGGGAAGCCACATCTCCTGTCTCCAAATTCTCATCAGAAAAGGGCTGTGGAAATACAGAATCAGGCCCAGGCAAAATCCAAACACGGTTTGTTCGTGTTCTTTCTTGTGAGTGATATTCAAGCCGTTACTGAGGCTTAACACAAAGCCTAGCCAACACTTAAGCCCCTCGGCAGGATGTTTAAGTGGCGTCTAGGCTTTGTGCTGGTTTCATGCACTAGCATGAATTTTTACCAGTAGGTAGAAGGGCTGCTTTGTCCACATTGAAAAGTACACAGCCAGCCTTCCCTGTAGAACGTCTCTTAATTTCTTTTTGATTTAATCCTTTGCACTGAGGGGATGCTGGTTGCCCTAAAGGAATGAAAGCTTCCCCTCTGAAGCATGTGTCTTTTACTATCCATGCAATCCAAATAGTTATATTCAAATCAAATCAAAGCACTTCAAGAGTCAAATCTAGAGCAGCTTTCTTAATTGGCATGTAAAGATTTAGTTCCTTTCCTTAATATTTTAAGACAAGTTAAAAGCAGTATTTTAGGTGCTAAGGATTAAGCCCAGTAGGCTTAGACATGCAAATATTCCCACACCTCCTTCTTCATAGGGTCTACCTGAGCTCCAACTAATTGTAACCGCAAGTCTTTGAAGATAGCACCTAATCCTTAAAAGCATATGGTTCATCACAGAAATATTAATATATGCAAACAGATGTCCACTCACAATGCTAAATAGATCTTCACTTTGGAAAATATATGCAGGTTTCCATTTGCTTCTGTTCAGCTGCTACTAGCTGTTGCTCTTTGGATGTCAGGACACCGCATACTGGCCTTGTTGCCTTTGCACGGTGTGTTTCTAGTGACAGTCAAGGATTTGGGCTGTAAAATGGCTGTCATGTAAAAAGAGGAGCTGGAAACCTCTGAAAAACAGTCAGCTGGACTATAAAAACAAAGCTTTGTTTCAGTGGCTTGATAAATATTCCAGGAACTACTCTTCTCTCTGTGGCATTAGGGGGGCAGTCCTCCCCCATTTTCCCTGTCTCCTTGTGGAGGTGGATGTGTCTGGTACTCATTAGGGGCTGGTTAAAGCCGTGGGACCTGAAGGGCTCAGATTATAGCTGTGAGCCACTGTGATCTGCTGGTTCAGATACAGTCCTGTGACTCAGACATCCTGGCTTGCAAAGCCACATCCGTCACACTGACCCATGGTTGGGACAAGGGCATGTGCCCAGGGTACCCATACCTGTATTTTGGTACACAACGGTGTACCTCAGAAGAGGGCCTGAGGTCCTGGTGAGCACCAGGCTGAACATGAGCCAGCAATGTGCCCTTGCTGCTAAGTAGGGCGAGGGTATCCTGGGCTGCATGAGGCCAAGCATGGCCAGCGGGCCAAGGGAGGTGATCCTTCCCCTCTGCTCAGCACTGGTGGGGCCCCATCTGTAGTGCTGGGTCCAGTGCTGGGCCCACCGGTACAAGAGAGACCTGGGTATACTGGAGAAGGCCCAGCAGAAGGCCACCAAGGTGATCAAAGGCCTGGAGCATCTCTGCTGTGAGGTTGAGGGAGCTGGGGCTGTTCAGCCTGGAGAAGGGGGAGCTCAGAGGGATCTCCTGAGTGTCTATAAACACCTGAAGGGAAGGTGCAAAGAGGGATGGAGCCAGGCTCTGTTCAGTGGTGCCCAGTGCCAGGACAAGAGGCAATGGGCACAAACTGGAGCACAAGAAGTTCCCTCTGGCCATCAGGAAAAACTTCTGTGCTGTGCAGGCCCAGAGAGGCTGTGGATCTCCTAAATCTGGACGTGGTGCTGGGCAGCATGCTGTGGGTGGCCCTGCTTGAGCAGGGGTGGGACCAGATGGACCCAGAGGTGGCTTCCGACCTCAGCTGCATCCCTTCAGTGATTCTATGATTCTGTGCTGACCTGGGAGCATACCTGGGCTGGGATGGCTCCCAGCTGTGGTCCCTATGAGACACCTGGATCTGGGGAGCAGCAGTATTTACTCATCTGGATGGCGGCTGCATTGTGCCATCTGGCCTCAGGGCTGGAGCTTGGGCTCATTTATTTGCTAATAGAGACAATGCCTAAGATCTGGAAAGATAAAGAGACTTCCAGAGACTGAGTCAGCCCACCCAGGATCTGAATCACTCCTGGAGGTGTCTGTCTGTCTATCTGCACTGGGAAATGAAGGTGTTATTGTCCTTTGTGGCTGCCTCAGCTGCAGGCATGGTCAGGTCAGCTCAGATAGCCAGGGGAAGCCAAGGCATATGGCATTGGACTGGGGGAATGTCATTTCCCTTATACTCCACCGGGTGAGAAATTAATGAAATGATTGTTATCATTTTTAATACTCCTATCCTGTGTCTTCAGTCACTGGAATAAAAACCTTTAATGCTTTGACAGCTACTCTGGATGTTTTTGGAATAAGAAATTAATACTTTGCATTCACCCAAGATCACAGAATGCTTTATAAATCGTAATTAATTTCTACAATGTTCTGAAGAGGACTCTTGAGAACTGGTGCCCCCACTTGATGAATGTGTAAACTGAGGCACAGAGAGCTGAGAGAAGTTTTTGTCCTTTTTCCCATACAGCTAGTTGGAGATGAAGCTGGAAGAGCAACCCCTGGGGCCTGATTCCTCGTCTCCCAAACCTGCCAGCTGAGATACTGTCTTACTCTATTTTAATGAAGCTCTGTTTGCCATTTCATTTTACAGGCTGTTAGACCAGAATAATGAAATGTGGGTACCCTGATGGATGACAGGAAGCCTTTGCAATCTGTTGAAGTACAATTAATAGCTGGCAAGCTGAAGATCAACACAGTTTGGGCCAAATAGAGTCACTTCAAGGTTTCTGTCCTTGTGTCCCAGTCAGCTGCAGCTCAGCCTGGATGTTGAACCCCCAACTGCAGAAGCAATCCTGATCCTGAAGCCTGCTTGTGAAAGGTATCCCAGGCCTGCAAGACCATGAGTCTTTTACATCTGGTCAGAATAAAGGCAGAGAGACAGGCAATAAGGGGCGAGGTTTGATTTGTATTTTGTACTGCACTTTTGCTGTCCTCAAGCTCTTCTCTGAGGTGAGTTTTCTTGCCAGACATTATCAGCTTCAGTGGTTTGGCTCAGAGTTTTCCTCCAGACTCTTTTGTTCTGTTGACTTTTGGATCAACCCTGCACTGGCTCTGTTTTAGAAGTTGCTTTACCCATATTAATGTTTAACTTAAACAAGTATTAAATCATAAGTCTAACATGGAAATGTTTTAGTCTCTGGACAGTTCCTTTCCTTGCTGCTTTTGAGCTGTACATGAGTACAGCTTCACTTGCCAGGATTTCTTCTGCTTGGTTACTGTTATTACTGCTGTTATAATGCAGTAGAAAATAAAAACAAAACAAAACAAATCAAAACCAAACCCATTATGGTTTTGTAGGCAGTACTGTAGGCTCCTGTGAGTCAGAGTGGCCCAAGGGTAAGAAGGGATGGAAGCCTGAAACTCATTTATTTAGCATTGTATCCATCCTGCCTCCACAGGGAGTGTTTTGGGGTTAGGGACTTGGTGTGGTAGATCCCGAGGTTCTCGGAGGAAGGAAAATGTCTCTTACTGTTGTCATATATGTCTTCTGATTGTGTTCTGGACATTATAAGCCACTACCCATAGGAATGGCAGAGAAAAACAGATATAGGCGTATCAGAACAGTTATCCCAATCAAGAGTAATTTAACTTTCCATGCTCTGTGCAGACTTTCCAGGGAACATGCTCATAGAGTTGCTGCAGGTTCCACTGCACTTGGTTGCCTCTCAGATCTCAAAGAGGGACTTAATACAATCAATAGCACATGTCCTCTTCTGATGCTGCTTTGTTCCATATCCTCTCTGCGACTGTGCCACCCTACACAAAATATTAATGTATATTGGAGGAGGAGGCACTGTTAAAAGGCAAGGTCATAGTGGCTCTCCCTAATCAGTGCGAAGAGAAACATGAACTTTGGCCTTCTCCTTTTCTCCTGCACCTTAGGCAGTTCTAGAGCCTTGGCAGAACCATAGAAATAGGATCTAAGGGCTGTCCAAATGGCTACAGACCCGCTTTCATCCCTATTCACTTGGGGAGAAGGCTTTTAGAGAAAGAATGACTTATTTAATCTTTATTTAAAGCATGTTACAAACAACCCGTGATTTCAAGAAAATTAAATGTAATGATGATGGTCATCTTCTGCCTGGTAGTTCTAGATCCCATGCTAAAATTCTCTTCCTCATACCACATATAAAGCCCCTGCAGAAGAAGAGGACTAAGAAGATGGAGCAATTGCTGAGCCTGGCTGACCCCTTCTTTTGCTCATGCAGGTGACAGTGCCATCAGCTCACATTGCTTCAGCTTCCTCTCCTGATGTGTCTCCACTGGGGCTCATTTTGAAGGAAATGTTGTCTTTGCACTCAGCAGAAGATGGGCAAAGCAGCCATGGAGTGAGGAGAGGAGCTCCACAGCACAATTTTGCTTTTTTGTCCCTCTCAGCAGCCCCAGCAGAAAGGTCTGCCTGGCCCCATACAGCCTGCTGTACCTGCCCACCCACATCCGTGGTGTAGCCTCAGATGCTGCACATAAAGCACAGCCAGCCCCTTACATCATAACCAAGGTTACCAATCTGCTGACCACCTCTTGGGGCAGAAAAGCAGTTCAGGTGCTGAATGTCCACCTTGTTCTGATCAACTGGAACACAGTCAAAGGGCCCAGAGCTGCAGGGCAGTGAGCATGCTGGCCCCATGATGCTGGGGATGTCTGGGTGCACCAAGCCTTTTGACTCACCTTCCACGTTCTGGGTGGTTCTGCTCATGGTCTGCAATAAGCTTGCAATTTATAGTGTGACATTCCAAAGGCATTTTATAAAACGTAATGATTAAAGCACCCTGTGCTTAATGCTGAGACACTCTTATCCAGGTTGATGCACAGGAGAGCAACTATTCAAACAGCACTGAAGAGCTGATAAGTCCGGAGAGAGATGCATGTGTGTCCAACTGCTATTGTCAAAGCAGTGCAGATAAGTACATTGTGTTTACGCTGGAATTTGTCTAAGACTCAGAACTTTACAGCTCTGTCTTGAAAAAAGATTTCAGGGTCTTTGGAGAGCATGGGTGGTTTGGTCCTCAGATCTGTATCTCCTCTTCCAGCAGTACATGAGCCATAATGTACAAGAGGATGTCTGCCTGCTGTTCTGTGAAACAAAAGTCACTTTCTGTGATGACTGGGAGGGTTTTTTGGAGCCTCTCTACTCCCTTCTGACTTCTTCTGTTGCTTCTGACTGGAGCAGATCATAGGTTGAGGGTAACTCTGGCATCTCTGCCCAGTTTCATAAAACAGAGCCAAAAGCCAGTGGTATGAGTAAGGCGGGATCCCATGTGACAGCACAACCACTGCTTTCCATGGGAAGATATTTCTCATATTAGAAAGTCCAGCGAGTGAGAGGGGGAAATCTATAGCAGTGGTTTGGCTTGGGACTGTGGAAAAGATATGTGATGCAAGCTTAATCCTGGCCTCTCTCACCTTCATTTGGCATGGAAAAACTGTCTCCTCTTTCCACTGGCAAAGCCTGTGCAAATGGTTATCTGTTAAAAGGTGCTGTAGCTGTGTTCCTTGCTGTGATTTGCATTTTATTAGATGTAAAAACTTAAAAGCTTTGGCTTTGTCAATGCCTATAAATAAAATGACTGGGCAGAATCCTTTCTCTAGCACACACCCCCCAGTCCCCCAAAATAAGGAGGGAGGTCACTCTGTGGAGCAAATGGGTGGTAAGTGGAGCTGTGCACATCATTCCTGGCTCCATTTGCCTTATTGAGATAGCTTGCCAGCCTCGCTCATCAAAAATAATGTATTTCATTCCCCCCCCCTGTGACATGTGAAGTTTAAATTAATCAGAGCAGCAAACAGAGACAGAATCCCTATTGACTGATTTTGGCTGGAAGTACATTTTCTGATTTCTAACTAAATTTCTCATGGAAGTTAAGATCATTTTATGACACAAGCATGCCTCCCTGCTTTTATGAGGAGACAGCTGTATTTTACAAAACAGGTGTGAGTCCATGCCCTGAAAGTTTTAGTATATATTAAAATAATAAAGGGAATAAAGGACACTTTCCTCCCTTTCTGTGAAATTGATGCTATTAGATCTAGCTGAAACCTCATTCCACAAGAAATGCCAACATTTTAATGTCAGCTCTATTATGGTAAAAACAAAGAATGCTATTCTAACTTAAGCTTTATGGAGTATTAATATAATGTGATATAGAACAAAATATGTCTGGGGACAGAAAGTCATTGTGAAGCGAAAAATCATTTAAAGGGCTCAACCCAAAATATCATCAAAGTCAGCATTGTAACAGAGGAAGTTTTCAATGTAGATGAATCAGAAAGAAAAAAATACGTTGTCAGAATAGTTTCAGGCAAACAGAGATGCAAGTGATGTTTTAATTATAGCTGCATTATTTTATAGGTAAACAAAACTGAAATAAACCTGTGGCTCTTTTTCTCTCATAAAATCCAGATTCTAAGTCAAAATGTCTTTTGGTATCCTTTCACACAGTGTTGGCAGAGTTTAGTGAGAGCTGCAGCGAACTTACACCAGAGGGGCTTGGTACAACCTAGCAAATAGGTGGATAAAAACTTTCCACGGTTTTACACTTCCAAGATTGGGGTAGGAAGACTTTCAGCAAGAAAATCTCCAGCTTTGAGAAGACATCAGCATGACTACCTATGAGGGAAGAATAAGCCATCCCTTGGCAGTGAGGATTTTCCCAGGGGTGACCACAGAAGAAGCTGCTCTCCTCATGAGCACTGCCCAGAGCTCATCCTCATCTCTGGATGAGACAAGCTGTGTATCAGTTCTGCTATCAGTCCTACAGACACCTGCACCCTTGCCTCGTGTTGTAGCAGGTTCTCAGGGATATACACAAAGGGCATGCAACCAGCTGAGCTGCCAGGCTTTGAATCACCTGTTTTCACCAGAGGGATATTTTCAGGCTGCCTGACCCAGAAAAGATAATGTATCCAAGCCACGGAGCAAGATAAATGCTGACATTTCAGAGCAGTTGGCACAACCCCCTGCCTGGCCACTGGCTCCTTGTCCTTGAGACAACACTTCAAGTTCACCCAGGACTTGGATTTGATTGCTCTATCTCCGTAATTCCTTTTTGCCTCGCAGAGCCCTGGCTGCTCCCTGCACAAATGGCGTCTCTCAGCTGCAGGCAACCTGGTCCCTCACAGTCATGGTGCTTCTTTTCTCCATATCATGGTCTGGATCCTATGGTGAGAAGACCAGAGATGGCAGAAATAAAAGATCAAAAGAATTACCTACTCATATATCATTTAACTACATGCTTGCTGCCATTCCCTTCCTTCTGCTAGCAGCCAGTAGTGGTGCCTGACTCTAACACTATACTGAGTATTTAAAGTTGGCTGCAGTCAGCTTTTGGGAAAAATCTCTTCTGTTTTGGGGAAAAAAATGCTATGCTCTTGGCCACAGTGGGACCCCTAAGTGAAAAAGACTTTACCAGTCTACAGTCTCTCCCAGGTAAATGCCAAAGCACCTCTTCCTTAGAAATCATTGGAAAACAAGACTACAGGACTAAGGTGGCGTTCCCCCCAGGCTATTTCTGACCAGGTCTAGCAGGGCTGGACCCCAAATAACAAGGAGGCCATAAGAAATACCAAAAGCAGTAAAGCATGGTACTAGGTATATTTAAAACACAGAATAATAAAATTATTAACTGCTTCCACCACAGAACATTAACTTTTCACCTGCTGTAAGTTAATACAATTGAATAGGTAAAGCAATTTGTCAGAATCACTACTCAAAAACTGTAAGAAAGGTTAAATATAAGCTTTCTGAATTTCATTTGTTGTTTCTTTACGTTAGGGCTCTGACAGTAATATCCCTTCAAACAATGGTTTGCAAAGCAGCTTTCAAAGTTACTTCTTATTCCATTCTTATTCCACATCCATCATGCTGGGATGATGGAAAATGATCCTGCCTGCAGCTGGACATGAAGGCAAAAGCTTCCTCTTCTGATGGCTCTTGGTTTGAGGGGGAAAGGCCAGAAGGAGACATGGAGGGCTAGTGGAGACACAATATCATGAGGTGCTTTAGGGAAGGTCCAGGTAAAGGTAAAGCAGCTGCTCATTGTAGGTTTAATTCCCTTTATGCCTCCTGTCCCTCTGTTTTAGGGTAGAGGTATCCAAACCCATTTGTTCATGAGACCCACAGCTTTAAAATATTGTTCCTTAAAAGGCTTCTCATCTTCTCATGCTCAGCAGTAGTAAAATGCCTATTTGGACTGTACCTGTCCTGCTTCTCCTCCATCAACTAATCAATTGCAGTTTCCTATGCAGCCCTGTTTTCCTCTACAGCTGCAATACTTGCAAGAAGCAATTGAATGTGAGTCTACCAAAACACAAACTAATTACTGCCTGACATTCCCAAACACAAGCGATTTTTTCAGCAGAGGATGTCAGGAACTTGTCTTCTTGGCAGTGTCTTTGCAATTTAAGTTTTATCACTGATTTTGGCAAGTGACCCAGAGGAAAAAAGTTATCTAGGAGAATGCAAGGCGAATGAACTGACAAGGGGGAATGGAAAATGTAGACTGCCTTCCTGATGAGAGGTCTGAAGAATAATCCTCCATGGGAAATGTGGTGTGGGGAATTGTGGAGAAATTCAGTTTGTAAGGGACCTCTGGAGGTTTCTAGTCCCACGTCTTGCACGCTGAAGCTCTCCTCTGCACTGAGTACAGCCTTCTTCCCACCTTCCCTGTCTTTCCTAACAAGTAAGTATTCACTAACTTCAAAGTCTTCCTCAGTAGGTTAGAAATGACAGCCCGAGGAGCTTTTTGACAGCAGCAGCAACCAGAACTGGCACTTTGGAGACGTGGGCTTGTAATCTAAATCCAGCCTTCCAGCAGCACCGCTTTCTGACATATTTATCAGCTGTCTGAGCAGAAAGGCTGGGGGCTGAGGGAGCGAGGAAGATCACAGCATCCCCCCAGGCTGGAACAGAGACTGCCACATACAGATGGAGCCGGCTGCCGGAGCATCCTCCAGTTTTGCAGCACCACCGCTCTCAGAGGGAAATCACTGTGGTTGTTGTTACCTAAAGCGAGTCTCCTTTTAATTCCCATGCCAGATGATCTCTGCCAAACTATAAAATGAATTGGCCACTATGAGGAAGCAAACAGCTCATGAGATAATTTTCGAGAAGAGAATCAGCTTAACCTCAAAAGCTGCTGTTTTCCAGCTCCACATTTCTTCTGCTTTCTGTCCCTCAAACATTTCCTGGAAGAAAGAAAATCAGCCCCACAAATTTATTTCTATCTCCTCATACATGTTAAAGTCAACTTAGAATTTCTGTCTTTCTTCACTTGATGTCACATGGGGTTTTATTATGGGATCTCTGTTGGTCTCCTGAAACTACTAATAAAAATATGGACTAGGAAAGAATATGAAATGTAAAGGTGAATTAAGTAGTAAGGCTAGGGGAGTAGCTGAGAACACAAATGCAATGAAAGTAATATTGCCTTCTGACTGAGGTTCAGGGGACCTCAGCTTTATTACAGGTTGCACCAGTAATACAGTGTGCAAACATAGGCAGATAAACTTTCCTCTACTTTAATTGCAAAATAGTGCAAGAAAGCATCTTTTTTTCTTCTCTCTCTCTCTCTCTCTCTTTTTTTTTTTTTTTTTTTTTTTTTTTTTTTTAATATATAGTGCAGCTCCAAACTGAATTAGGATTTGTGGGTTCTGGGGAAATACAAATAATATATTCTGCAATATAATACAATACTGTCCTTAATCGGACAGAGCTCCCATTTATTTCAGTGAGAATACTGCCCATGGGATCAGGTCGTCAGGTCCTAATTAAGGCTGACTCAGCTGTCAGCTTTCCCCGACGAGTTCAGTACAGGGGACTCAACTTCATCTCACCCTCCTTGTCCTGCATGCCACCCTCACAACAGAAACTCCATATTCACATTCAGAACGAGAGCATTCACGACACACTGATTTAATTCTGACCAGGCCTGGCATTCCCCTGGCTTTGTTCACATCTGCGCTTGCTTCGGTGCCGTCCTTTATTGTAAGCCTAATAAGTACATAAAGGCCAAGGAACGGGGATCCGGGCAGGCTCACAGCAATGAGCTTTGAGGAGCTTGTTTGCCTGGGCAGACAGACTGGGTAAACAATTAGCTCCAGCTCAAACGTGCAGACCCTGTGGAAGAATTGGATGCTTGGCACCGGCCGCTCTCCATGACATTCAAAATTTGGCTTTTCTCCAATCCAATATTTAAACATTTCTGATCGTTTGTCCAGCCGTGCAGGCTGAGCTAGGAATTTCTAGTGCATTCTGTTTTTGTAAATGGGGATCTGGCTGTTATTTACCAAGAACTTTCAAAAAATGGGCTTATCTTTACAGCAAGGGTGAAAGAGAGTTTGTCTGAAAGTCATACAATGGAACAGGTCAGCAGCTACCAGCATAATACTATAAGCAATGTACACTTAGACAAAGTATAACCTGGAGCAGTGCTGCCACAGACTCTTCTATGCTCATTGCCAGTAGCAAACAGCTGGCTTTTAATGAAACATCATAGAGAAATTGTTACTTTAAAACTGCCTTTCCATTTATCATTATGCCTGCTGCAGTATAATGGAGAATTGTGTCCTTATTCCTTCATGCTGACAATCAAGGAAATATTTAACAAGTGCTTGGTAAGTATTTGTTTTAAAATATGTTAACAGTGTGTCTCCAAATCCATGAAGTTAGTACACTGTGAGTCACGCATGCATGTTTTAACTTTTGAATCAGGACATCACCTTTATTACAATCCATAACTTTCATAATTCAGATTGAAATAGTAAAGATGTAGAGGATAATCCAAGTTGCTTTCTTGTATAACACAACATTTCACTCTATTTCACTTTATCAAGCCCAGCTCTTAAGAGCAGGTAACTAGATTAAGCCCTTGGGAAATTGCTTTGCTGTATGCCACAGGTCTGTCAGCCCAGCTTCGACAAAGTCAGTAAATAAATAATAATGTCTTGTAAATAATTTATGAAAAATGGCACAACAATAATTTTGTTAAAAGATATTTGAAAAAAAAAATGGGAAAAAAGTGTTGATTGTTTTTGACTTGTCTTTGAGAACAGGAGCAAACCATTCTTGCACATAACCACTAAACTTTGTATTGTTTTATTCAGCCACATATGCAAAAGAGATTTAGAAAAAAACAGAGGGGTCTGCATGGTGCAGATGGATGCAGATATCTCAGTCTGTGAGGCTGGACACATTTCCACAAAGAACTCCCAACCTGCTCAAAGGCACTGGATGGTCTTTGCTGGATATTCTGCAAGAGAGGAGCTTTATTGGGCTGAGGAGGTGAACCAGAAGCAACGTAAAATATACCACAGTTCTCTAAATTGATTTCATGACTACATGAATACTACTGAGAGAACATCTCATGTACTACTGAGAACAGAGATCTCAGCAGGAAGCAGCTAAGAATAATGTTCATGTGCTCTGGAGGACCTGGTAAATGCTGGGCAGAAGCTAGGTAAAGAGCTTAAATTAGAAGCTTTGAGAAATGTTGGCCTATTTTTCCTATGGAAAGGGAGCAGTTTAGATGGCCTCCAAGAAAGGCATATAGACTTCTCTGGGACCAGGCTGTGGCATTAGGCTGATAGGAAAAGAGCAAAATGAAAAGGCAAAACAAAAATGTGCTCCTAAGCACAAAATTAAAACATCATAAATTAAATGAAGACGGCAAACAAGAGACTTACAAAAAAGAAACTATCTCATTTCCTTTAGGCTAATACTCAGAGACTAGATAATAAGCAAGAGGAATTTGACTGTTCATTAGTAAGCATAAATTTGACCTATCTGATATTATTGAATTTAATGGCAGGATTTTTGTGATCAGACAGTTAAAATCACTTGTTATAACTGAGCCAGCAAGTAATGACCTCAAAATAGCAAAACTGGAATTGTGTGTCAGAAATGGCTTCGCCCTTTTCTGTCACTGATAAGGGAAACCATTGCTCTCAAATGTTTCTGAACCACACGATAAACATCTACTTGAAGCCCCTCTCTACAATGTGTAGAGCAAGTGACCTAGTCAGAATGATATATTCTGGATTTCCCACAGTGACTGTGGGACTTTCTAAAAATTACATATGACAGTTTCCTATACTGAAAATCAACACTGAAGGTATATATTAGCCTGGCCAGCTAACAAAGGTATCATTTCAAGAGTTAAATATAATTGCTTACAGCAGTTACTAAAATTAGACTTTTTAGAAAGAGTTTTAAAGAGCTTGTCTAGAAGCTCTCTTGACCATTACTGCCAATTTTTAGTGAGTCGTAAAGCAGAAGGAAAACTATAAAGGTCTGTAAGAAAGTTAAAGTGATACAAATATTTGAATAGGATGTATGGAACTACCCAGATGACTGTGTGCTTCTTCACTTGATTCCAATCTCTGATTAAATAATCTGGCAGATGATATATTTCATAAAGGGTTAAATGAATATAGTGAAGATTAATGGAAACAGCTCTTATCAAAGAACAATACTGCTTTTGATGCAATTGCAGGTTTTAGAATAACAGGAATTGTACTAATACACTATAGTTAGACATTTAAGGCCTTTCACCATAATATATCTTGATAAACAGCTGAGGTAAAAATAGAAATAATTCATCCTTAGCCAATGATGAACCAAAGGCTGTAACATATATCTACACTGTGATAATTATTAGCTTCAAATTGACTGTTCTTTGAAATGTGTTTTTAGCTCAAAAAAGACTAGTGACCAGGGCAGAGAATTCTACCAGGGAGTGCAGGATGTTAGGGTAGATCACATTGGTACCTTCCAGCTACAAAACGCTCTTTGTGTGGATAACTTGACTTTATAGTCAAGTTATCAGACAAAGACAGACCAAGATGTTTTGTGGCACTGAAGGTACAACAAAAGCTGGTACTTCTGGCGTCTGCCCTCGTAGCCTAGGTCCACTACTCCAAACACCAGTTATATAGGACCCGTTACCCACCCACCAGGATGAGGGCAGTGTCAGGATCTTTATTTCTCCTGAGTGTGGCTGAACTGCCAGTCAGAGAGTATCTGTGAGGACATCTGTGTAGGATGAACTGCTCATTCCTTTTCTGCCACAGGAGGTCCTCTGGCCAAGGTGGCCATGGAACGATGCCTCTTTGAGTTACTGCCTTAGGCTGTTGCTAAATGTAGGCAGATACCTCTACTCTCCTTGTCTTAGTTCATGTTTTTGGTGATGATGAGAAAGTTGTCTTAAATTCTAAATGACACACACGTGTTTAATGCATCAGTCAGCTCTTGGTATTGATGCCCTAGACTCGGGTCTGTAGTACCCATGTATTTATCTGAGTTGGCTTCTGTGGGGCTACATACTCATTATTAGGAATTGAATTTGTCCACATAAACCTGTCATCTTGTTTTGAAGAAACTGAAGAAGACTGAAAGAACAGAAGACTGAAAGAATGCAGACCAAGTGTGTAGATTTGGCACTTAGAAAACAGACTGTTTTGCTGAGTACATTTGAGAGAGAAAATATTTACAGGTCACCAGTATGTACCTGGTACATAGTATGGAGTGGCACAAAGCTATTTTTAGACACTAATCTCTGAATTCTGGAATTCACTAGGAAGCACATTGTGTAGGAAATAAGTTATAAGAAATACAGGCTTGCTATAAATATTCCTTATGCAATGTGTTTCTTCAAGACATATCATCAAATAATTTTCCTGTTCCTATTCCTATTCCTGGTCTAGTGGAAGCTGTCCCTGCCCACGGAAAGGGGGTTGGAATTAGATGATCTTTAAGGTCCCTTCCAACCTAAACCATTCCATGATTCTACAATTCTGTCTGCTAGACTTTGATCTAGGAATTGCAGTAATTAGTGCTAGGAAAGACCTATTCAATCACCTAAACTGCTATGTGATATTCAAGATCATTCCCTTTCCCAATGTTATTCCTCACACAATTTATATATTCTTCAGAAAAATAAATAAATCCCTTGGGATAGTATTTCACAAGCAGTTTGCACAGTCAGATTTTTTTTCTGGTGACACTTAGCTCAAATACGTCTTTTCTTATCTCGTTGCTTATACTCTTGTCATTACACTCTTCAATGCTATGTGAAATAATTCCTCCTTAGGGTCCTATACACTCTACACTCCAAGTATAGATTGTTAGATTCCTCCCTTGCTAAACTAAACAAGTTTTCTTTATTTACCTTTAATCTTTTTTTTTTTTTTTTCCTTAACTGCCTCCATTTGTCTATGTCTCACATGGAACTAGGTAGCCAGAACTGCATATAGTACCGCAGCTGCAGTCACAGCTGAGATGCATAAAATAGCAATTATTACCTTGCAAATGTAAGTTGCCATCTGCCACAAGGGAAGGGAAAGGATCATAGGTTAGTGAAACAGGTTGCCTATTTGGAAGAAAAATTTCCTTCACTGTTTTCATAGCTGGATACGCAAGATTGGGAAAACAAACCAAGTTCATCTCAACAAGATGTGAAGAAGAGCTTCCCAAAAGCATTCTCTGCTGAGGAGCGCTTAACTCTGAACAGCATATTGTCATCTAACTTTA
This sequence comes from Netta rufina, assembly GCF_964035555.1. Classification (NCBI taxonomy): domain Eukaryota; kingdom Metazoa; phylum Chordata; class Aves; order Anseriformes; family Anatidae; genus Netta; species Netta rufina. The sequence continues at coordinate 8,543,030 of NC_140123.1, forward strand.
AAACTAAAGTGTCCTCTCCACACGACATGTCTAGGTTGCCTCTACAGACACCCAAGAGAAAATGATTCCAGAGTGCAGTTCACCCCATAATAACTGCAGCATCAAATCTGGGTGGGATGGATTCCTCTCCTGAGATGCCTCCTCTCCTCTGATTTAAAGACAGCCTTGCTGAGACTACTGGCATAATTTTTAGGTGGCTAAAATTAGCTGAGGTTAATCTTGTTTACTTGTTCCCAAGCTAATCATAACTGACCTCTCCTGGTTCTAAGATGCCTCCTCTTCATGTTTCAGACCAGAGGCCCCTATCGCACTGTCCCAAGTGCCACGATGACTGTACGGCCTCCTTTAGCTCCAGGCCCCTGTGTTCATTCCCCCTGGGAGCTGATTCATGGGTGTTATGTGGACTCACTGAATTTCTACTAGCAAAGGCTTATTTGACCAAGAAATGAAGGCAAAAGAACTCATTAAAATAGTCCCACTCCTTCTGTTTGTCATTCAGTGAAAGTCAGAGTGATGCTCCTGCTTCAGGCATCCCCACAGCCCTGCTTCTATCCCAGGATGATCTTGCCAACAGCAGCATCTTCAGTCCTTCCTCCCCCCAAAGGAAAGTTTTAACTAAAAGGCTCTGTCTGCGCTGCCTGGCCCCATGTAGCTAGAACATAGCTGAAATATGATGTGGCCCTCACTTATGAGTCACGCTGCTAACTTCAGGGTGTCTCCATGTTGGGTGCAATGTGACCAGACGTCAGGCTAAGTCTGGGCTCAGGCGTCATAAAAAGCCCACCAGTTCTTGCTGTACAAGAGGACAAGGAAAGGCCCTTCCCAGCATTAGCCACACGACGTCAGTGCAAAGGTTGATGGGCAGGTGGTGAAAGGTTTGCATCAAACACTGTGCCAAAACTTGTGGGCTCTCTCTAGGGGATGACACAAGCTCTAGCCTTCTTCTTTGCTGTGCTCACTGAACACAGGCTTCTCTTTAAAGAAGCAGGGCACAAGGTGAGTATGATCCCAACGAGGAGCTGAAAAGCAGTCTATTAATACCCTCAATGACCTTATAACTATATAGTAACCTCATGGGCACATACAGCACTTAAAAATATTATAGCTCACTATTCTTAGACGAGCACACTGCAGATTCAAAACTTCCAGACAGAGTGGTGAAACCTAGAGAAGAATCTAAACAGATTCTGCAGAAAGACACAGCCTAACATGAAAATAAAAACAGTAGTGATGAATGTGACCCAGCTTTGCACAAGACTGAAGATTCCCTTTTTCAGGAAATTCTTGAGGGTCTCAGTGAGTGCAGTTGCAGTGGATGTTTTATTTTTAAGGTGTTATTTTGCAGTTACTTCACCGTATTGATATGTTGTTTATCCAAATGGTGAAGATGCAGTGTCTTACAAGAATCTCAGCCTTGTTGGAGTAAATCCAGGTGCCTGTTCTATTTCAACGTGTTTTCACTATCATGAAATTAAAGGGGCACTGTTAGTTTAAATATCCCTTGTCAGAAATGTTTTCAGTAATATGATTACCAGCAACTCCTAAGATCTGTAAAGTTTAGAACATATGTCATATATAGCTGTGAACTTTGAACCAAGCTGAATACAAAATGTTATTCCTTCCTTGTTTTCTTCACTTAGTTTATGTATCTCACAGTTTGATCAAGAATTTCTATGTAATAGACTCTATTTCAAGCAGATATTTAGAGAAGCCCTGTCAGACTGATGTAGGCTCCCAATGAGCCTTTCAAATAAGAATTCTGGGAAAAGAAACTGCAAGATTATTCCTAAATGTATGTGTAAATGTAAAAGGCCAGTGATTGGCCTTCACTTATATTCAGTCCAATGTTACCTCATGGGTTTCCCATGTAGTAGTAGTTTAGTTTCCCAATAATTTTAGAAATTGCAAAATCTTAGAAAATGCAAGAAAACCAAGCTTGGTTTGTCTCAGGCAAGGGTATTTATCGCACAGTTACGTCTGCAGATGGAATTATGCAATTGAAACCTTCTCCTATTAGAGCAATTAGATGCTCAAATTATTCCCATTAACCCAGAAAAAAAAGATGACACATGGAGTGGGGTTGACCTCATGTAACTGTAAGCATCTAAAAATTTGATTTAACCCTTTCAAATAGACAGTGGAAGGAAATGAGCATTTTTAAAGGATGATTGTCTTACCTTAAATGCTCTTTTAGGATGTAAGGATATAATAAATCATGCTCTGAAGCATCCCATCAAGCAAAGGGAACCTAGAGTAGTCATGTCTAGCTTGTAGTTGCTTTTGGTTGAGCAGAGGAATCCTCTCCAAGGGTTCAGAGACCTCTACCATGATCTGCTCCATTGTGCTGTTGATGAGATTTCTGCCAAGACAGGAAGGACATTGCATACATTCAGCTGCCAGTTCTCCTGCTTGGCAGTCCTTTTCATAACACAAACATCTGAGTCTGGGTCCTCATATGCTGCCAGTAAAAGCATATTGCTTCTGAGAACTGGGGCTAAATGCCTCCCCCCCACACCCTTCTGTCCACAGTCTTTGAAAACTATGAACAAAATTCATTTTTTCTGGGTGGTGTCATCTACTGGTGTAACATATCTGAGGTAAACGCATGGCCTTCCCCTTCCTGCCATCAGAGAACCCGGTCATTGAACAGTCACCACTGTGTTATCATCACGAAACTACAGAGAGATAGAACGTGCTCCCACACACGCTGCACAGATTGGGAACTGAGACAGCAAAAAAGCCTTTCCAGGAGTCCTGAAATGAAGTAAGAGCTGAGATAGGGATAGGACTTGCTTCTCCAAAGTCAATACTCATGCTCTCATTGCTCCATCATTCTTGCCTTCCAAATAGCCTGTCTTCAAAGGGATACAGCCTTCAGACTGAACTTCTTCCTCCCAGATTTGGGAAACAGGGCACCTGTGTGCGGGGGTCTTCATCCCACACAAGGAAAAGGCAGCCTGCTGAATAGATGCTATTACAGTGGGGAGCTGCAGCCCTTTTCTGCTGCATTACATCAGCAGTGAGCAATGGGAGGACTCATTTGAGCCAATTGTGGGTTGTCATTCTTCCTTCCAGACTCAGTGGCCTCTGAAATCACTCCATTGTCTGCGTCGGAATCTGGCACAGGCCCATAATGCCAGGTTACTTCACTTCCCTGCAGAATAAAAGATTTCTTCAACCATGAGAAATTATCTCCTGACAGTGCCATTCATTAGGGCTCCCACCTGTAGACTGTTTCATTTTCAGCTTACTCGCAAGGTGCTGAAAAGTCAGCATGTGTGTTATCACTTGACAATATAGTAGAGCTAATACCTCTTCACCTTTATGTATGTTGTCACTTTTTGCTCTTTCCCTCAACAATGGCTCACAGTAATGCTCAGATCTTGGACTTCGCTCTTTTTTAAAAAAAGCTCGTGCAGCTCAATTCTACCAGAATTCTCGATTCTTAGGATATGTACACTTAGAAAAAAATAATCTATAATTCATATTTTTTTCCTCTGTTGAATTGGAAAGCTAAAGCATTATATTTTGTTCAGAGCTGCTGCAGAGAGCTGTGCAGTAGTTCTTTTTTTTCTTTTATTTTCTTTTTTTTTCTTCTTAAGGCAAGCATTGAGATAGGCTAGGTGAACTGTCCTTTCTGCATTTATGGTTCAACTTATGCTCTAAAAATAATTGAGATCTAGAAGTTTTATGGGGAGCAACTAATTGTCTTGTAATTCAATTTCAAACTAAAGGTTCTTCTCCACAAGTTTTGGCTTGAAAAAAGTTTTGCCCAGTGCCTTCTTTAAGGTTTCCTTCTCTGGAGAAGTCATGTACACACCATGCCTTGTGGCTACCATTCATCAACATGTATTGTACACAGAGCGACATTATGCCTGATAATCTCTGTAACCAAAATACTGTGGTCTATTAGCTTCAGAATCAGAGAATCACAGAATGACTGAGGTTGGAAGGGGCATCCAGGGTCCAATCCCTCCACTCAAGCAGGAACCCATGGAGCACACTACCCAGCGTTGTGTCCAGGTGGCTTTTGAATATTTCCGGGGAAGGAAACTCCATAGCCTCTCTGGGCAAACTGTGCCAGTGCTCAGTCACCCTCACTGTAAAGTTTTTCTCATGTTCAGCTGGAACTTTCTGTGGTGCAGTTTGTGCCCATTGCCTCTTGTCTTATTGCTGGGTACCACTAAGAAGAGTCTGGCTCCATCCCCTTGACGCTCTCCCTTCAGATATCTATAAGCATTGATCAGTTCCTCTGAGCCTTCTCTTTTTTCAGGCTGAAGAGGCCCAGCTCCCTCAGCCTTTCCTCACATGAGAGATGCTCCAGTCCCTTGCTCATCTTGGTGGCCCTTCACTAAACACTCTCTCCATTATGTCCATGTCTCTCTTGTACTGGGACATAGCACTCCAGGTGTGGATCATCTCCCTCAGCCTGCTGGCAATGCTCTTCCTAAGGCAGCCTTCTTGGCCACGCAGGCATGTTGCTTGCTCATGGTTAACTTGGTGTCCACCAGGACTCCCAGGTCCTTCTCTGCAGAGGTCCTTCTCTCCAGCAGGTCAGCCCCCAGCCTGTGCCAGTGCCTGGAGTTATTCCTCCCCAGGTGCAAGACCCTGTACTTGCCTCTGCTGAATTTCAAGAGGTTCTTCTTTGCCCATCTCTCTTATGTGTTCAGTATTCCCCCTGAATAGCAGCACAGCACTCTGGGGTATCAGCCACTCCTCACAGTTTTGTGTCATCAGCAAAATTCCTGAGGAGGTACTCTGTCCCTTCATCCAAGTCATTAATGAATAAGTTAAAAAATATTGGACCCAGCATCAACTGTTTGGAGACACTGCTAGCTACAGACCTCCAGATAGACTCTTTACCACTGATCACAGCCCTCTGAGACCTGCCATTCAGCCACTTCTCAGTCCACCACACCATCCACTCATCCAGCTCACACTTCCTGAGCTTGCCTATAGATAGAGAGAGTGTCAAAAGCCTTGCTAAAGTCCAGTCGGACAACATCCACTGCTTACCCCTCATCTAACCAGCTAGTTGTCCAGTCTTGGAATGCAATCAGGATGGTTAAGCATGATTTCACTTTGGTGAATCCATGCTAACTACTCCTGATCACCTTCTTGCCTTCCACATGCTACAGACCAGCTCGCCACACTGGGAGGTGCTGCCCAAACATAACACAAAAAGATGATCTTTCCCCCCGTCAGATACAGAGAGATGGCTGCCAGTCACAGGATGATAAAGACACGCAGGGAAACCATGGGAAGTGTGGTGGGATTTCTCTGACTAATTGCGGACATTTACATAGACACTTCATTTTGGAGGGTGTCCTTCTCCTTTTCCTGTGTCCTAAGTGTCCAAAAGAGGTCACGCAATTAAATCCTGACAGCGCCTCTTTCTCTTCATTGACAATGAGGGCACACAGAGTGAACACCTCAGATGTAGACCTCTACATGCAAATGTTTATGGTTTGAATGAATTGCCCAAAGACAGGTTTCTAGTCTCATTTGAGATGCCTTAGGGCACCCTACCTGACTTTCAGACATTTCTCCAGATGGGAAAGATCTGTAGGCATATATTGTACTGTGGATCTGCCAGGACATCCCAAACCCTTACACTTATGTGAGGTAAATCCCACCACAGGTATCTCAGCAGTATCTTCTCTCTGTATCTTGTCTTTGTATCTTATCTCTGCCTCCTTATCTGCTGCAAACATTTCAATCTATGTCATGCGTTCTAGGACAGTGTCTATTTGAATTTGTGTCTTGAAGTCAAGCAGTCCTACAGTCAGTCAGAACTTATTCACAGTCACTGTAAAATAATGTGGAAACCACACAAAGAAGGAAGCATTTATACTAACATTTATTCATTCTTCCCACTGATATTCTTGAAAACTGGTGTCACATAGAAAGGCTGATATAACTAAGCTGAAACAAAGAAGGGACATATAGAGAGTTTATTCAGTGGTAGATTTGGGGTTATCCAGAAATGACCGCTGGGCAATCAGTACTTTATTAGAAGAGTCTGAGTTGTCAAGAGGCCTCAGCTGGAGTGGTGACCTGCTATAGCCAGGAAGACTTGTGGGAGGAAAGCCGGGAAGTGCTCTGGAACAAACCTGGCAGTTGTGACAAAAGAAGCTGTGTGCCCATGGAATGCAAGAGCCCCCCTGGATCATGGCTGCAGCTCTGATTCCGCCCACATAACCAAACCTCACAACACTTTCACCCCCTGCAGCTGAACTAGTATTGCCAGCCCTGCTTCCCTCTGGCACCTGTTGCATTTGCGATCTGGGTTTCTGCTAGAGGTGTTTGGCTTCTACCCCTGGGCACCTCTGCCTCACGTTATAATTGTCCTCTTATCATTTATAGTTGAGAATGATTAGTCTAAGTATTAATGATTTTTGTACCGCTTACATTTTCCAGCCATCTGTTAAAACCTTTTTTTGCAGACCCAAATGGGTTTGGTGCTAGGCCCAAGTAAATGCAAATTTAAAAATTCATGCCAAATAATTTAAGGTCCCGTAACACCCCAGCTCCTCACACAGGGTCTGTGAGTGGGGCAGGGCTTTCACTGTGCTTCAAGCTTCACTGGCCCTTTATTTGAGTAGCAGCAGGGAGAGGAGGTCAGCAGAAGGCAGCAAATAAACTGATTCTTGTGAAATTTATATTTCCTTTCTGGGGCAGTGGTGATCAGCTGGGAATTTTGGCAAAACCTTTGTGGATTATTCCCTCGGAGTTAAAACACATTGCAGGATTTTTGCCTCCTTGGCTCCAGCTTCCCTTTTCCTTGCCAGGTGTCATTATAAGGATTCAAGAAGGATGAGTAATTAAAACCCATAAAATGAGTGTGTCTGACAATTAAAGTCAAATATCTGATGAAGTAGTGGAGGTGACAGGCTGCAGGTCTGATGGACCATCCACCTCTGGGCCCTGTGATGGCAGGAGGGTCATGGAGAAGGGACCCATCACATTGGCGACCCCGAACTCCCAGCTCTGCAAACACCTTGGCACCCTTGGTGGGGATCCCACAGAGCCACCCCAAAACCTCCCACCACAGGGCCACCCCGGGGCTGAGGTGGCAGCGGCGCAGTGTTGGGACTAAAAAGAGTGAATGGAAAAAAAGGTGTTTTTCCTCACGAAACTAATAAAAACAACAGTGTAAAGACTTAAAAAGGAGGAAAAAAGAAAGCGGGGCGGTGGCTTGAGTGGGGGAGGCCTGCGTGGAGAGAGGGAGGGGCCGGGCCCCGACCTCGGCTTCTCCCGCCCGGCCGGCCGGGGACAGGGCGCCTGCGCCGGGGGCAGCGGGGCCGGGGGTCGGGGCTCGGAGCTGGGGATTTGGGGCTGAGGGGCTGAGGGCTCGGAGCCGGGGGCTCGGGGCACGGCGGCAGCGGCTTGAGGAGCCACCTGCGGGAGGCTCCGCTCCGCCCCGCTCCGCCCCGCTCGGAGCAGGCGGCCGGGGGAAGGCGCCCCCGAGCCCCCTCGCAGGCGGCGGCAGGGATGGGACCGGCCCCGCCGCCACCTGCCTGAGCCGCTCCCGCAGACGCCGCCGCCGCCTCCTCAGCGGGGGAGCCCCGGTAGGTCCCGCCGGGGTGCTGGGGGGACACGGGGTGCCGGTGAGGGCTGCGGGAGGGGGACTGAATTTGGAAGCCCCTCTGAACGGGAGCATGACCCGGCGCCGCAGACAAAAGGGGTAAAAGGCTGATGTGCGGCTAAGCGGCTCCGGAGGGGGAGGACAGCCCTTCCCCGGCTGCCCGCTGAGAGTTAGAGACCCCAAAGGGGGCTGCCGGGGCATCGGGGAGCATCTGGTGCGAAAGGCGCTGGTGGCAGGGCGACTTGGTGGCGGTGCACGCATCGGGATGCACAGGAGGAGTTGGAAGTAGTCCTGCGAGCCCTGTGCTGGGCTTCGCATCCTTAGCTTGCTCTTGCAAGCGTGTGCGAGGGTCTCCTTGAAGCTGTAGCTGGGACAGCTCTGAGGAGTGAGGTCTGTGGAGCACAGCAGCAGCAGCCACCCCACAGCAGCAGCAGCCACCCCACAGCACATCGCCCAGGTGGCCAGATAGCCCCTGGCACGCGTGTCCCTGCCTGCCGTGTGCTTTGTTCAGCTGTGCCGCAACCCCTTGCGAGGAAGCGGGGAGAGACAAAAAGGAGAGGAGGGAGGGTGGAAGGAGGCAGGGAAAAATGTTTGACAGAAATTGGACCGAGAGGTAAGCAGGCAGAACACGAGCCCTCTGTGTGTGTGTGTGTGCGTGTTGCCGATGCGCGTGTCAGTGCCCACTGTTGTATGTGCTGGCAGACGCCGTTGGCCTGCCGGTATCAAAGTTTGTTTCAGGGTTTTCTGAGACGTCTCTGCTTCCAGCCCTCCGTCTGGCGGTGAGGCTCTGTAACTCTTGCACCGCCTCAGCATCGCGGGCAGGCGGGCAGAGGTTGCAGGGTAATGGCAGTAACGCTCCCGCAGTTGTTGCAGCGCGACTTGATTGCTTCTGCTGTGCTTTAACAAGTTCTGCGACTAGGAAAAGCAGCTGAGGTGCTTTGGCACGGTGGTAACGGTAATTTGGTTCACCTCTATAGTTCGGTTTGAGGCAGGTTTTTCTCTCTCATGCTCTCTTCCTTTTTCTTTCTCTTTTGCAGTGTTAATCATTCTGGCTTCCAGTGCTGTGGAAGAACTTTGTTCATTTCAAAATGTAACAGAGACTGTTCCGTTCATGGGCTTTCATACTGTACATCCCAGGATTTATTGCTATTTAACCATCTATTACAAGAACCACCCTCGAAGCAGTGAACTCTTCCAGAAAAATTACTTGCTTATAAGAAAATGATTCGTGTCCATTCTGAACAAGGCAGCTCTCTTTCACCAACATCTATCTCAAGGCATGAATACCCATAGCAGGCAGGGAAATGTGTCTGCAAAGTGTTTTAGTGGTGTGGGGAGCCCCAGGGTAGCTGTCAGTGTTTCCATTCTCCAAACAATTTTAATTCCATTAGCAAGTGTGATTATGTACAAACCGCTTTCTAGGGGGATCCTATGCTGGATATCAGAGCAGGGCTTTGTACTGAGTCAAAGGGTGGATTGAGTTTATGACACAGTTTAAATAGAAACAGAAGAGCAGTACTACAGTAGAACAGCACGTCGTAATTCATTCACTATCGTTTTGTGATAGCTGTTCAGGGAAGTGCTTGCTTCTTACCAGTTTGCTCTGTCTGAGAACATCTCTCAGAGTCACCCACAAGTAAGTAGCTGAGCAGAGTGTGTTTGTTAACATTGTTGCGGTTGCATTGTTATTTTTTTGTTTGTTTGTATATGCTTTATTTTAAACAAAAAGGAAAAAAGAGAAGAGGCTATCCGGTAGGTTTCTCTTTAAGTTTGCACTGTTTTTTTAATTCCTTCATTCTTTTGCTTAACCACTTATTTTTAAAGAGGGAGGATCTACACAGCAAGACGTTCTGTGCACTAATTTGGCATCTTGTTAAAAAATAAGACATTTACTCTATTGCAACTGACAGCTGATTTATTACCAGTTATGTCTCCAGATGAGACATAATTACAAAGACATCTGTAAATACCTTGGTTTGTGAGCATCTGTGGTCAGGTATAAACTTATGACTGTGTTTTATTGCGGTTAGGTTTTAATAACCTTTGAAATAATAGCAAAGTTCTGTAGCAGATGAAAAGGCTGCTTTATCCCGTGTATCTGCGATGCGATTACCTCACAGAAGCTGCGGGGAGGGTGTGGGAAGGCCTGCCTAGGGACATGAAGTGGAATACGTACCGCTTTGACAGAGCACGGTGTAGATACAGATACGGTCTTTCTGAAGCCTTTTTTCAGGACAGAGTGGAGTCGCAGCTCTTGCCGTGGTCTCTTCATCGGGCGGCTGCCCTCTGCTGTCTAAAACTGCCTTTCCAGCGTTGGTGCTTCTGTGGAGGGGATGGTAGGGAGGTGAGGGAGGGCAGGTTGCCGGGAGAGGCAATTTCCCAGCTCCGCTGATGCTCTCGTTGGAAGCAGAGGAACTGTTGGGCATGCTGTCCCTTCATCGGGTCGCCGTGCTGACAGGCACTGGGGATTCTTGGTGCTCGTGCAAATAACAACTGACAAGATGCTTCCAGTTATCCCCTGACAGCTAAATAAATCAGCTGAAGGCCGGCATTGACTCAGTTAGCACAAATGGTTTATACATCCAAGAAGTGGCACGAGTGGTGCAATTTAAGTAGAGATTCCATCTATCAAAAAAGCTTCAGATGTCATTTATGGGAATTACTTTGGTGTGAAGCAAATGACAGCAGGCTGCATATAAATATGCGCTCCTAATAATGAGATCTGCTACCTGATGCACTGCCTAAGTGTGATTTAGTCTTTCTCAGCAACAGTAAGCGCTCCTGTGTCACTCCTCATTGTCACCAGTGAGGACAGTTAACAGTTGACTGATGCTAGTGTATATCACCATTGTGAGGATACAGCATTCATCACTGTTACCTTCTTTTTGTGTATTTTCCTAATCGCTCTTTTACAACAGATACATCTGATATACAGCAAGTGTTTCTTATTACATGAATCAGAGACGATCTGATTTGATAGCTTGCAAAACACAGCCAGCACCCAGTATTAATCTCTGCCATAGATAGAGCCAGAGGAGCTGCTGGTTTTCCTTGAATAAATAAGCAAGTATTTTCTGATTTTGTGGCATTTAAGATTATGCATGTCTGATTTATGTTTAAAATGGCCTGAATTTTCTGGCATGATTTGCCTGTTAGGTATTAAATAACTCATTCTATAGAAATCATAGAATGGCTTGGGTTGGAAGGGACCTTAAAGATCATCTAGTTCCATGTGTAGAGCTTAGAGCTTAGTTGTTCCAGAAGAAAATATATCCCTTTAAAGACATCCTATTTGTTATTTAAAAAATTATCAACGGAATGACTGGTTGCTTCTGACAGAGTCAGTACCTGCCTCTGTGGGTATCAGTAGCATCAGCTCTGTTCATCTATGTCTGGTTTTTGGAATCAAAATGTTTTGATTTCCTCTCATGAGTCAATTGATATCTTGAACATTGTGTGCTTTAATTATAGCCTCCATTCCCAAAGAGGACGCTACCAACAAAGAAGGGATCCAGGCCTAATATTTGAGTTGGACACCTTCAGACTTCATCAGTTTGCAGTGTTCGAAGTCTTTTTCAGCAAGGCTTAGGAATGGCGTGTGAGCAGCATTGGAGAGAAGGATTTTTCTTTTTTATTCTTAGATAGCTGTGGTCATCTCCTGCATGGTTTGCTTTGATTTGCTTGGTTGAGGTATTTCAGGAATGATCTTGCAGTTGTGATCAGCGTAATCTCAGCAGGGTTTAAATATGTGTAAGCTCAACATAATTGTGAAGTTTTGTTTGAATAATCCTTGTATGAGGGAGATCCTGCCTGCCTTCTTGCCCAGGGCACAGTGCCTCCTGCAGCGATTCAGCTGTATGGCTAATTTTCAAGTAAACTAAAGTTACACATTTTCTTGACACAATACTAGTGCACGCTGTTCTCTGCAGTCTGAGGCACTCTGCCTGGGGTTCATAAACACATTTACAGCCCCATTTGCCTCCCCGTGCTCAGAGGGGGTTGGTTTGCATTTCTAATTAATTAAGTTTATGAAGGAATAAGTCAGTATGTTAACTGAAAATTCCCTCAGGAGCTGTAAGCTTGCTTCATTAGCTGACTGTGTAATCACGATTGGCCTTTCTCATGTAAGCTTAGGGGAGGGCGAATGCTATGTGGAGCAGAAACCTTCCTCTGGTGTGAGCTGCAAGGAGAAGCAAGTCTCCTGTGCGATCACGTTGTGCCAGCCTGTTCTGTTAGGGTTATCTTTTTCCTCCTGCCTTTTCCTACCATTAGCATGATGTTTCTGGCTAAGACAGCAAACTGAGGTGTTTGAAGGGACCCCTCTCAGTGATGTCAGAGGGTAGGTGGGAGCTTTCAGAGAATTCTACTGCAGCTGGATTACAGCATTCTCTAAAGGCATTTATTCTTTGCAGGAGTTACGGTATCTGGGTGCAGGAATTTATGCATAATGTGAGTTTTCTAGACACGGAGTAAAGACAAATACCGTAACTTGTCACTGACGGTAACTGGGACTTGGTGGCTCAGCACACCTGGAGGTTAAATATCCTGGGTTTCATGTGTTAACCTGGGACTTTTGCTTCAAGATACAGGCTGAGGCATTAGTTTAATGCTAAGAAGCCTGAAGAACTTAATGCTATTTTGCTCCGCTCAAATTGCTTGATTTTGACCAAGTATCATAGTTGCTTAACAAACCATTGCTTAGCAAAGCAAATTGATCTTGCAACAAGTTTGGGTGAGTAACTGGACTTTCTTTTGCTTTCCACAGACCAGCATTCAGAATGGCAGGCTTGTCCACGTTAATCCTCCTTTTGTGTGCTGCTAAAGATGTGATGCCCTCCAGTCCTCACTGGAAGCCAACATGGCCTTCCTACAGAGTTCCAGTCATCCTGCCACAATCTACCCTCAACTTGGACAAGCCACAGTTTGATGCTGAAGCCAGACTGGATGTGGTATCTCCCTGCGGCCCAGCCTGCCACAAAAGTTCTCCGCTGCCAACTTACGAAGAAGTGAAGAACTACGTGTCCTATGAAACCTTGTACGCTAACGGTAGCCTCACTGAAACCGAAGTGGGCATATACATTTTGAGCAGCAGTGATGGGTCTCAAGGCAAATCTCGAACTAAGAGGCAGATCTATGGTTATGACAGCAGGTTTAGCATTTTTGGGAAGGACTTCTTGTTGAATTACCCGTTCTCCACGTCAGTGAAGCTATCCACAGGTTGCACAGGGACACTGGTGGCTGAGAAGCATGTTCTTACTGCCGCTCACTGTATCCATGATGGCAAGAGTTATGTCAAAGGAGCTCAGAAACTGCGGGTGGGCTTCCTGAAGCCAAAACTGAAAGATGGCAGCAAAGGGGCCAATATCACCAACTCAGCAATGCCTGAAAAAATGAAATTCCAGTGGATCCGAGTGAAACGGACACACGTCCCCAAAGGATGGATCAAAGGCAACGCCAATGATATTGGCATGGATTATGACTATGCCCTGCTGGAGCTCAAGAAGCCTCATAAAAGAAAGTTTATGAAGATAGGTGTGAGCCCACCAGCAAGACACTTGCCTGGAGGGAGGATTCACTTCTCTGGCTACGACAACGATCGTCCAGGAAATCTGGTGTACCGTTTCTGTGATGTCAAAGATGAAACGTATGACCTGTTGTACCAGCAGTGTGATGCCCAGCCAGGTGCGAGTGGATCTGGGGTGTACGTGAGGATGTGGAAGAGGCAGAATCACAAATGGGAACGTAAAATTATTGGAATATTTTCAGGCCATCAGTGGGTGGACATGAATGGCACCCCACAGGATTTCAATGTAGCTGTTCGCATCACACCCCTCAAATACGCACAGATCTGTTACTGGATCAAAGGCAACTACCTTGACTGCAGGGAAGGATAAAGACAATGAAACTCCATGAAAGCACTTAATGACTGGTTTTAATTACTCATATGAGGAGAGGCTAGACTTCTGCTGCAAACGTGTGTGATACATTCTTGTAACATCAGGATGTGAGATGTAGCTTTTTGAGCAAGCCACCTTGTTCTCAGGACTGGGGCTATGTGGTGCTGTCATTACAACTAGAAACTTGCTGTCATTACAACTAGAAACTGGGGTTAAAGGAACATCATCTGGGAGGGGAAGGAGCAGGTGGACTTGCTGAATTTGCAGCTGAGCAACTGAAGATTAATGAGGGGCGGATCAGTAAACAGTACAAAATCAGAACCGTCTCCAAAGAATCCTATAAAAGGGACGCTGTTGACTATCTCATACCTATGATGTTTGTTTTAATAAATCCTAGGATTAGTAGAAATGCTTTGATCTGAACTTTTAAAAGAAAATATTTCTATGCTGTTGGGGGCTGAAGAGGGGCATTTAATAGTGTTTGCAACCCAAACATTACAGCTTTGTGTTCCTGCATGAGAAAGGGAGTGTGAAAAGGGCAAGGCATGCGCTGTGGGAGATGAATGCCACACAAATAGCGTGAAGGGTAAATAACTGCATAACACTTCTAACCTTCTTTCAGCCTGAGTGATCTGAGACTTTATTAGTAACATAGTTAAGAAAAATGCTTTTTAAGCAAACAGACCTTGATGTTGCAAGGACTTAACTGTGAAGGTGATGTTGGTCACATGAGCAGTGCCATTGCATCCTGCTTTGGGAAACATAGATCACACATGGGCTTAAATCTTTTTAGCAGCTGGGGCACAGCCTCATACCTATCAGGATCCCTACGAATATTCTATTATAGAAAGCATATGGGGATGGAGGTTTGTCCTCTGTTATGTCCTGCATAGATTATTTTTTTTTAAGGAAAATTTAATGTCAGCAACTGAGACATTTCATAGGGGAAGCCTGTCTTGCTCTTGATGATGATCTGAACTGCTGACTGTAAAGCAGGCAAAGGGTAGAGCAGGACAAGGGTTTTACTGAATTTTCCACGCTCTCTGTTGACAATCCATGCTGTCTACCTAAACATAAATGAAGTAGAAGAACCCTAGATTTATAAGTGTCTCTCTATCATATCCCTTTCACAGCATAATTTGTACAGCACTTTGACTTCCTTTTCTTGTGTTGTTTGAGGCAGGGACCACCTTCCCTGTCAAATTTTTCAGTTACAAATAGTTCTTGGCAAGTGCACAGTTCAGTAATTCTGCTGAAACAGAGCCAAATTGCAGGATGTAATCTGAGTTACTAGGAAGTGATGCTCTGCTGTCTTTTATAGACATCAACAACTTATATTTTTACTACAGCGGAATTGTAGTTTAAAACAAGAAGTGCCTTGTATAAGTAACATCAATCCAGCCAAACACTTGTAGCTTAGCAAACAGCATTGGGAAGTCAGCATGGTCTGTACAAACGGTGTTCTCAGGTGGATCATGCCACTGTTTTACAGTAACATAGTTAAGTACATGCTGCCATGACAATATTATTTTCTTAAATAGGAGGATAGACACTGGCTCCAGTTCCTCTTCCATCCATCTCTCACTGTCTCCTGAAGCTTACCAAGTTGCCCCTGGCTCTTGATGTTATGGGGCAAAGGCAAGGCCCTGGTGTGAAATGGCAGAGCTGGAAGGAGTGAGTCTGAGCAGGGCTTCCCTATGCTATACAAGGAAAATGTTAATTCAGCTAAGCCTTTCTTTCACTCTACTAATTACTGTGGCATTTGTAAACATATGCCTGATGGTGCTTTATCTTTGTGATGGCTTTGGCTCTAGTTCTGAAAGCCATTTGTGCTAGAGCTGCCTATGATTATTATTTTTATAGGTGCAGCATATGAAAACATGGACCCTCATGGGTTTTTGGTGCACTCAGATACAAGCAGCTACTAATGCTTTGACGTATGAATAATCACCACATGTATCTGATGGTCTTTTTCTGCCTTTTTAATTTCCTTTACTCTATGACTGTTGTCTGGAGCACTTTTGTTTGAATGTATCACAGTGAATAAAGAAAGTTATGGAATTTCAATGCAGATATTCTTGTATTTGTACTATACTTGTGTTACACTTTCAATCTTATTGCACAGTTACTTATTTGTAAAGGCATTCAAATGCAGAAAAGATACATTAACATACTAAATGCTGCTTGTTTTCCTTCATTTTTTTTTCTTTCCACCTCTTATGCACACACACACACACACACACATATATATATATATATATATATATATATATTTCAGTGGGATTAATTACTGTTTTTTTGGACAGTAGAAGTCAATCTTAGCTTTTGTATGATTGTTGTAGTTCCAAAGCCAGTCATAAGTGCAGATTAATAGGTTATTTTCAGCTTTAACTAGACTAAAGTGTCACATTGCTTTTATTAAATTTAGGGCCAATAAACCGTAGACAAATTTGAACTACTCAGTATAAAGACATAAGTCAGGTCCATCTTTCTCTTTCAGTTGATGCAGTAAGAAAAAAGTTCCTGCGAAGCCAACAATGAGACCGACAGTTTTTAGGGGAGCACTGGAGTGCAGAAGTGTTCTACTGGATTTGGGAACTGCTGCCCATGAAATTTCCTGATATCTGGATGTGGGCTTGAGAAAATAAAACCTGGTTTAGTGTAGGTATTTCCCATCCACTAGGCCTATGTTCTCAAATACTTTCTCAGACTATAGGCTGAGATCTTTTATTCTCTCAAGATGATGGGAAGAGTGGAGTTGTGATTTAAACTGTAAGGAAGATAGTCATGCAGCCAAAATAATTCATCAAGGAAACACATGTAAATAAATTATATACAAGCATGACACTAGAAATTTCATTGTCCAGCTGATCATGACTGCTGATAATCTGCAGAACTGAATTAAGTGCCTCATTATTTTTGTATTTTAAGGCGGAGCAGTAAATGGGGATACAGAGGCTTTTCTGGTTGTGAATGGCAATGGTTATTAATCTTCTGTTCCTGCATCTTGAAGGGGCTGACATAACATAAATTCTGGTTAATACGCTATAACTCCCTCAGAGAGCACTGTTGGAGCTGGAAGGTAAAGTCTCAAGACAGCACAGAACATGCCGAGCTCTTCCAGAGCACACAGTGAACTCGGTTTACTGAAGACTGCAGTATATCATCAAGTTTCTTGCTCAGAGGAAAGGTATTTTCCTTGCATCTGTAATTGTTTTGCAACCGAATTCCCAGGCCTGCCTGTTTAGAGGGCAGCCCTTGTCTTAAAGTTGCACGCTGAACTCCAGGCAAGTATAATACATGCTTGAAATTCTTTTCCGTGTTTCCACTTAATCTGCCATTTGTTAGCCGTTTTTTGGTAGAGTGCCAATGCAATATGCGCAGGCCTTTAGAAGGGAAGCTTTCAAAGAGTGGATAAAGTATGATGGGTGGGTAAAAACTTTTCTGCTTTCTTGGAGTAAAAAGGAAGCACGGCCAGAGCAGAGCAGGAAAGGAGAGCAAGACGGTGATATTTTCTATACCTCAAGTGCAAGAAATTTAGTGAATTGGTTGCTATGTATGTACATGTACGTGCACATGTAGGGCTGCACGTGAGTAGTACGTATGATGCTGTTTATCCATTCTCTGATCCACTAAATGTAGAATAAAAACTTACAAGCTGAGTTACGTCAAGCCTCTTAAAATAAATGTGTAAATGCTAAATCTGAGGCCAGTGTATAACACCCATGTGTGAGAAATTTAGACTGTGATTTGTCTGTAGGTACACAGGAAAAGCATAAATGTCAGTGACAGGAGTATTAGGAACCCGGTCTCTTCCACTCAGAAGATGTTTTTTCCTGTTAGTATGTGCTTTGTGCCTGCTGTTAAAGCTAGGGTGGGTTTTTACACGTCAATGATTAAACAACTCCGGAACAGAAACATCTTAGCATGCTCCAAACACAATTACCAACACTGGCTCCAAACACAATTACCAACACTGGCTATACCTAGTACAAAATGAACAGTGATGCTTTGTGTTTCTGTTTAGATAAACTAAGTGGGAAGTGGCTGAGTTGCAGAGCAGGCTCATGCTGCTCTTTATCCAAAGATCACTAACACAGTAATTAAGTGATTGTGGCTCAAGGGGAGACAATGAATGTTCTGCAAACATTTTGTGGACATTGTTCTTGTTTATTTTTGTTGCTGTTTTTGTTTCTGTTTTGTTTTTACACTAAATTGCACTTAAGAGATAAGTATGCATCAGTAGAAAACTACTAGAAGTTAAATGCTTCTAATACTTCACTCAAATGATTGTGATATAAAATATTCCATTTAAATGACACATATAATGAAAGTATCTGATGCATGTGACCTGATATTTGCTTATTTATGCTCACTCCAGTTTTGAAAATCACTTTTCATGTTGATTTGATGAAGGAAGAGTATTTTTCTGGCAAGCCAGGCCAATTCCAAGTCCAACTCTCTAACAAAGAGTGTTTATGAAATATTGTCATGTGATGGACATATGAACATTTTTAGCTCTTCATTGGAATGACAGCAGTAATAATGTATAATTAATAATAATAATTGTGTTATTAAAGAAATCCTATACAATTCCTATAACACAGCATAAACATGTATAGGAAATCATTTAGATTTGGTGATTTTCCACAGGTTGCATAGAAAAATAATTTAATTATGGTTTAGGTATATTTTTTCTGCATCCCCTAGCCTGTGAAGCCAGGTGTATTTACTACCATGGGCAGTTAAGAAAAGGACAAAAATGTTCATATCAGCAAAAGTTCATTAAAGGCTTGTCCAACATAAAGTTCCACTTCTGAGCAGAGGTTGAACTATCTTTGCCACCATACTGAAAGGGATAGATTTAAATGTTTTAGTTTAGATTGTTTTAAACCTGAGTTGGCTAGAAAAATGTTCCTTTAGGTATTTTTCCTACTGTCTTCATCTTTCTCCTTCTGTTTGTGCCCACTCTTGGAAAATAAAACTTCCCTTGATGGCAAAGTATGGAGATCCTTAAAAAGAAGGGAAAAAAAATCATGTCAGGAGTCAGATTAAATTTTACATTTGTGTTTTCCTGCTGTAAGTGGGTGCCTACCCGGTGACCTCGCTGTTCTGGGGCAGGCAGTTGGCATTCACTCTAGTTTTGACTGAAAATTTCTGCCTGGATGAAAGAAACCTCTCTGATAAATACTCCTTTGTAATCAGGGATCTTTCAACAAAATTTCAGTCTCTATGAATTGCTATAAATTGTTATTTTTTAATGAATTCCAGATCAGCTGCTGCTTCACCTAATATCACTGTGGTGTTTTTCTGGTCCCCATGCTGGGGAAGATGGTGTCCCTGCTTGGAGGATGATGCCATGGCTTGTCAACAGCACCCACCAAATTTCTCTTGTCCAAAGTTCAAAGAATTTTTCATTCTGGATGGGGCATGTGGGGCCTTGTTTCATTACTGGTGGGGAAATGAGCACACAAGGGGGTGGACACTGCCTCAGGGTGAACCGAGCGTGGGACCATGGCCTGCAGAAGCAGGTGGGACCGCAGGGGCTTTCTGGCCTCCGCGGTCTCACAAAAGTTTCAGTCAGCAAAGAGGCGTGGGGTGGAAGAAAATGTCACCCTGGGCTCAATCCTGCACCCAGCAAAGCCTGCTATTGTGTTTGGTGGGAGCGGGATCGGTGCACAACAGGACCCGCCACCCATCTTAAATGTCAGCAGTCGTGTGGGAGCTCTTGTATCCAGCCAACCCTTCTGAGGGATCATTGTGGGCAATGAAAGGGCACGGAAGACTTTCCCAGAGCCTGTGGGTGGGGGAAAAGCCATCCTTCATGTTGGTGGGAAGGTTCCAGATGTGCGGATCTCTCTGAAAGACGTTTTGCCTGAAATAATGGGTTAGGCTCAGAGAGCTGTGCAGGTGGAAGGATTGCAGCTGTGCCCAGCGGGGCCTACTCCCTGGGCTCGAGATGGCTCTGCATACAGCTGCATGAGGGTTCGGACACACTCCTGCCTTTATCGACGAACCCCTCAACACCTGCCTCTCATGGGAGGGCATTCTTTAATAGAAGGAAGACCAAAAAAAGGTCCTGTGACTGGACATGAAGTTGTAGGTGCTTTGAAGGCCCTCAGAGGGCCTGTGCAGATACCTGCATTGGAAATTCACACTTTCCCTTCTTCATCATGAAAACAGACTTTCTGTCTCCTTGTTTCAAGCAGAGGTCATCCAGGAAACACAATCTCCTTTTAAGTATATGATCTTAGGCTTTGTATAATGAAATATCTTTAGGGTACTTTTCAGTAATCAGCTCCCTGAGTTCTTCCTGTGAGATATTCTGCTGCTCCTCCCAGCTTCCTGTCATTACCAAATTTCATTGATGTGCTCCTTCACGTGCATATGCTGCTGGTGAATATGTTTAGTTAAGTCTGGCTCAGAATTATGCTTGGGAACCTGCTTGCACCTTCTCTCTGCTGTGATATTTCCCCTTTCAGCACCTTTTGTCTCTGCTCCAGCCAGACCCGTTTACCAGTAATTCCCCATATGACCCCATTTCAATTGCTTTGCTGAAATCCAGTTAGATGTGGTCCACCAAAAACAATTATTACAAATTAAGTCATTGCTTGAGTAATGCTAGGAATCTGCAATAAGTTATGTACAAAATAGCATATTTCAGTATGCTTACTTTAATTTTTATTTTAATTTTCACCAGAAAGGAATACTTAAATTAAGGTTGTGGTATAGCATAGCTTTTGGTGTAATATTACCAAAATAAATTTGGGGTCTTATGGGACAAAACCTCAAAATTGTCTAGAGTTCAAGCTTAGAAAAAGTTACACATTCATTTTTGTTTAGCAATAATGCAGAATATAAATGCCTTATTGGTTCTCTTTCATCATATAGCTGATTGTTTAGAAGCTGGTAAACCACAGATAAAGCCTAAGCCTAAGGACAAAACTTTTTTTTTTTTTTTTTTTTTTTTCATTCTCTATAGCTGCCTTATTTGTACTGTTACTAATCCAAGCAGAAGAAAGCACTGTCATGATGATAAAACAGCTCATTCTTTTGATGTCAGATAAAACACAATTTTGATGTAATTCTAAAGCCAAGAATCATAAAATCTGCTGTCACCCTATCTTCCCCTGTACTTGAAAGGGCTGTGAGACATCTGGAAATCGAAGAATATTTTCTTTTGCCCCATAAAAAAATAGTGTTGCCATCTTTTTACTCTCAGTTTTGGCTCTTACAATCTGGAAAGATTAAAAAACAGTCTGTGAAGTCACTTTATGGAAGACTTTAGTAGCAATCCTCTGTTTGTCATAGGAAGTATTTTGCATATTTGGATGCAAGAGTTAAACCAGGAATCACAGTTATGAAAGTCACTAGCACAAGGTTGCACAATCCCATTTTTTCAGTGCTGCTGTCAGTGCAAGGAGCATGGTTTCCCACATGACCACCTTGCTTTGGCTGCAGCCCCAGGGAGGTCTCCAGCGTGTTGGGGTGACCTGGCATGAGCTGGGGGATGCCAGCACCCCAATTTCCCCCACCACAGGGCAGCACAGCAGGAGCAACCCAGAGAGTCTTGGCTGCTTGGCACCAAACTGAGCTTTGTGGTTTCCAGCACCATCACTGTACAACAGCCAAAGTCACATACCCACCTTACCTGAGCAAATCCTGTTCACTCAGTATTAGTTTTGACTAAGGAAATTCCAGTGCTGCTTGTTGGGTTATTTGGGTTTTTGTTTGTGTTTTGCTTTGCTCATCTCTGTTAGCTGCTCCCAGATTTCCATAAAGATGTCTTGCAGTACAGGAAAAACAGCGATCTCTGGACTGATGCTCAAGGAGACTTTTAGTTATGTTTGTACCAAACTTTGGCCTCATCACTGTTATGGGCATTATTTTTCCAAAACCCTGTTGCTGGCTCTGGAGGGAAAAGCCATGTGAAAAAAGGAAACCATATTCCCAGACATGCAGGCTTGCTTTTGTGAAAGATCTGTAGGCTGAAGTTGAAATGGGAATACTGAAGGGTTTAATGAACTATTACACATGATGTCTCCGAATTTCATATGGAGGCTGTAGATCTCACAACACTTCACAAGAGACCAACTACCCCTGCTACTATGTCCTTGAATAAACATGGCAACGAAGGTCTGCAGGTACTGAGTTCTGCACACAGTTTTGTTGCAAGTCTGGTTTGTGTCTGCTAAATGTTCTTACTAAGGCAGAACATGCTACATTTAAAGGCAAGTAAAAGAGAAAACATGACTTCCTTTAATCTTGGGGATTTTTCCCCTACTTGCCACTGAAGGTTTACATTTGCTCTTTCTTCATATGCTGTATGCAATTTGTTAGGCTTTCAATAAAATTGACAGGCAGGATTAATAACAGCCCTGGTATTTCATCAGAAGAGACATTCCAAAAATATCTGTCTATCTACACAGTGCGTGTATGAAAGTCTGTATAGGATCCTTTTCAATGAAGTTTTTCTTTCCACAAAGACATTTCATTAGTTTGGAAAACTGCTTTCCTCATTACTATGGCTCATTTTCATGCATCTAGAAATTTATCGAGGGTACCTGATCATTTCTAAAGGATAAACCTTCCATACTAATACTGCCTGCTTGCTTTCTTTCTTTCTTTCTTTCTTTCTTTCTTTCTTTCTTTCTTTCTTTCTTTCTTTCTTTCTTTCTTTCTTTCTTTCTCTCTTTCTTTCTTTCTTTCTTTTTCTTTCCGTCTGTCTTTCCGTCTTTCTTTCTATCTTTCTTATCTTTCTTATCTTTCTTTCTTTCTTCTGCAATTAAGGGGATATCAGTGAGCATCAACCTTGTTAAAGCCATGTGGACCAAGAGGATGCTCACATTTCTGAACTTTGGAATAGGTTGGAAATTGCAAACTGTTCTACAGGGATCCAGCTGGTACCCGCACTGGTCAGCAGCACATGTGGAGCAATGGCTTTATACTACAGATGGTCCATCTCGAAAACTAAATCAGAAATTTTGTTACTAGGTAGTTGGGTGATTTTTTGAGGGTGGGCCAACAATCTCAGCCAGGATGGAAGTTATCTTTGTCCTTAAGTTTCTCAGACACTTCCTGACAACAAAGGAATGGTTAAATTTAGCACTTTCAGATTCCAATATCTGTCCTAATGAACAGAAATTCCTCTCTATATTTTCCTGCCAAGTTTTATCTTGTCTGCTCCACTCTTCTTTCTTCCTCATCACTACCATCTGGTGCTGGAGACATTCCACTTCGTGTTGTCTAAACTGATTTTCTAAGAGTTAATGAGTACCTGGGTAATACGGGATGGAGTCATGTTCCATCCTTCCCACACATCCTGTTTAGTCAGTGGGATTTCCCCCTCTTCGCAGCTTTATTTGTGATGCAGTAAAAATAGATCAGCAAAGTTCCATGTGGTGTTGTGAGTGGAGTTTATTTTTAATCCAACTATATGGTCTTTTCACAAAATCAGTGATAAAGCTGCGAACCTTTGAAGTTCTTCATACCCTTCAACCTCAAATGGTCTAGC
Source organism: Netta rufina (assembly GCF_964035555.1). NCBI lineage: Eukaryota > Metazoa > Chordata > Aves > Anseriformes > Anatidae > Netta > Netta rufina. The sequence goes on from NC_140123.1 coordinate 8,566,029, forward strand.
TGAACTGATCCATTAAAGCTTTTAACTAAGAGATAAAGAAGAGGGGTAGTAGGAGCTTGGAAACAAAGCTGGCTCCATTTCTTTTGGAGTGTTGAACAACTCTTCAAAGGCCAATAGGCATGAGCAAGCACAGCCTTGCAAGGGAAGAAAGATAAGGACACTTCTGGATGCCATTCTCAAGAAGAAGGACATGATGAGGGAGAAACCTTCTCAGAAACAGAATCATAGTTTTGTATCAAACACAGTATTGTGTTTGTCAAGCCCAAGGACTTTTTATTAAAAAAAAAAAAAAAAAAAATATATATATATATATAGGCAATGTGAGGCATTGGAACAGGCTGCCCAGGGAAGTGGTGGAATCACCATCCCTGGAAGTCTTCAAAAGACGTTTAGATGTAGAGCTTAGGGATATGGTTTAGTGGGGACTGCTAGCGTTAGGTCAGAGGTTGGACTCGATGATCTTGAGGTCTCTTCCAACCTAGAAATTCTGTGATTCTGTGATTCCGTGATATATATATCCACCAGCTGTTGTGAGGTCTCAATACTAGCAGGCTGAAAACAAGTCTAAATTGTATGGGATTTATGTCTAGTGGGGTCCACCTGCGAGATCATGTTCCACAAAGGTGATACATGACATTCAGTTCTTTCTTTTGACTGCTGACTGTGTAAACACCAAGAGCTTTTTCTAGTAAGGTCAAAGTTGTGAGATGTCTATAAAAGTGCTAGGCCAGGAGGCCGGGAAGAGTGGACCTCTGCCAGGAGGGGGACCACATGAAGGAGCTGATCTATAAACAAGTGAAAAGCCCATCCAGTCAGAAAATAGACTGCTTTAGAGATTAAAATAACAAGGTTAAGGTACACAGGTTTGCTGTGAATGAGCCAACCAGAACCCTTCTCCACCCCTGCACTACATCAATGTGAAATGTTCCTCTCCTGTCTGAGTGAAAAAATTAACCAAGACTGCAAGTTCCCTGAACACAGTCAATACAAAAACTTTTTGCTCCCATGCTTACTCACCAGGTTTCTCTGTCCAGTGCCCATCTCCTTCCCCAATTAATCACCATTTTAATGGCCTTTTTATTTATTTATTTATTTATTTATTTATTTATTTATTTATTTTTCAAATTTTCTTTTCTTTCCCTCATTTTAATCTCACTGCTTCACCTGAATTGGTTTCTTTCACCAGTGGTCTGAGATGGCTCCCCATCTCCCCACAGAGACTTAAGAAAATAATATGCTTGTCATGCATTCCCTTCTTCAGCTTGTATGGCACCTCTGCATTGATTCCAATGATTCTGTATCTTTGGCTACCTGTCCTGATACATATCCCCCATGTCATGGAGCCACATGAAAATTTAGATTCTTCTCAACTTCCTTGTCACATCTGCTAATCCTTCATAATCCTAAATTTTGAGCTCTCTGTTAATCTGTTCCCTTTTCCCACTCCTATTTTAATCATTTCCATGACAAAACCAAACACTTCTTTCCTGGTGCTGCTGGGGGGTATCTGCCAGAAGCAGTCATTCAGAGCAGAACAGATACCAACTCACAGCCCTTGGTTCCAGCACCAATGACAGCTTCCCATTGTTGGCAAAACCCACATTTGTCCCTGTTATCTTCAACTGGAGTAATCTTAGAGGTCTGGTGGATTTGTTGCCCTTGCAGGCAGGTTAGTGCCAGGCCCTGGTTAGCACCACACTCTCATGAGTGTGAATGGTTTGAGCACATGTGGAAAAAGAAGTTAGAGCATGTGCAGTAAGGATGGGCTCTTCAAAGACTGTAGCTATTTGTACAGAAGAAACATCTGTAGAGCATATTTACATTTTTTCTGAGAGCCTAGAGATTGATCAGATCTTGGGCAGGCTACAGAAAACAAGAAGAGATGTTTAACTGCTGCACAACCCTGATCTGCTAAAATGTAAGCTCCTCTTCCAAGTCCAGCAGCACTAGAGCAGCTTCTTTTATCCAAAATATAACTAGCATTTCTGTTCTACGCAACAATCTCTTTCAAACTGTTATTTCAATCCAGAAAAGAGTGAAGTCTCCAGAAATGTGTCAACAGAAAGCTGAACATCAGGAGCATCACTACCTTACAACTTGAGTTTACCAACTGCAAGTTGGGTAGAAGTGGGTAGAAGCCCCTTCCATTCTCCACATGAAGAGGAAAATTTGCTCTACTAAAAGTGGAAAAAAAATGACATGAAGTGAAAGAGACATATATAAAGGGAAGGGAAATGCAAAATAACATCTTTCCTGGAAGATACAGTATTTTAGTTGAGTAAGAAGAAAAAAAAAAAGAATTTAAAAAAAAGAAAAAAGAGAGAGAGAACAAAAATTTACTGCAAACCTATTACCTGAGTGATATCACCACAAAGAAATCCTATAAACAGTTTTCACCCTTCATCTAACCAACTGAAGAGGATGACAGCTCAAACACCCATACAGCTCCCTGAAATAATTCAAATGTAAATACTCTGAAGTAAAGTAATCTGGGCACAGGTCATTTTAGAAAGATTTGGTGTGGTTCAAATTTGATACAGATTAGAGTTAGGATTAAGCTTTCCATGATCAGACAAGTAATATAAGTCTGAGAAAGAATTCTAACATAGAAGAATTACTGAGATTTGTCCTACTGGTAATATTTATGTTTTGTTGAACAGAAGAACTCCAACCATACTGGGCTGTCTGGAAAATTTAGTTGTAATTGAAAGAGAAGCTGAAAAAAAACCATTTCTGATTTTATACCAAGCTGTAAGAATAATTTAGCGATCATTGGTTAGCCTGGAATTCAGACCTAGATTTACTTCTCCTGTCTGTGTTCACATGCACAGATTTGGAAGAAGATTAAATGTCATGTGCCAATGAAACAAAAGAAACTTAGGTCTCAGTTTTAGTTTCTCTGGTTGCAATTTGGGCTGAGTAAATGCAGATGTCTACAAAGTGATAAACACTTCACCGTCAATGGAGAGAAGAAGCCATCTTGTAGGCCATGATTCAAGTTTCCCGAAAGTTGATGTATAAAGTAGGTCAGATGAGTCACTGAATAAAATTGTTTCTCTCTATTGTCTGTCAGAGGAGCTGAAGGCTCCTAGTTTAGTTACAGGAGAGCAGAACTTTCCTGTTTTAGAAAGGTAGCTGACAGCTAAAACTGTTAAATTTGGAAGGTACTCAGAAGCTGGTCTAGCAACATCAAAGTACTGTAGATAGGTTTAATGGGTCAGCCTGGAACATTCTACATTTCCTCTTAAAATTCAGAGGGCTTTGAGTCAAATGTGTACTGTACAGCACGTATTTGGGGATTCTGCCTACCTTTGAGAATTGTTCTTATTTTCTGGGATTCAGTGAAAGTCATTGATATGAGGGAAGGCCTCAAAGGAACTCACAAGCCGGTTCTTCTCTCACCATACTCCATAATCACCAGAAAGACCTGGGATGGGCCTCAGCACAGCCTTTCTTTCCTCTTGCCACTTGACTTACTGTTCCACAGACTCAATAAATTAAAGAAACTATAAATTCTGTACTGAAAAATAAAAAAATGAAATCATCCATGATGAGTTTAGTTCTTAGCTCTGCATAATTCACAGGGCTTTGCATCATTTCATTGTACTTTGTAAGTGCACTTTCCCTTCCCACTTTCAATGCCTTCTTCCCTTCTTCTGTTTCCAAGGTATGCTTGTTTTGTGCTGGTTATGTCACTCTGGATACATGGCCCAGCGTCACGCTCTGGAAACCACCTTGAAGTCAGGAAAACCATGCTTCATATCTAATTCCACATTTGGTGTTGTTCTGATCTTCTGAACATACCAAACGTAAGCAGAAACAACCACAGTCACCAGAAAGGCATGCCTACTTCCATCGTATCCCCTCTGTATTGGTTCAGGAACAGGAAAATTGCTTTGACCTTCAGACAGGCTTTCCTGTTTTTGTGGCACCATTTTTAGGTGGCTGAGTCTATTGCTTATCCACAGGAATTTTACAAGAAAGGCTCCATCTCTTCCTGCCTTGTTTCCTCCCAGCTGCTTTCTGCAGCATTTAGCCCCTAACCATTTTCTCCCTCCCTCTCAGGTTCATATGTGACCTCTCCAAAGCCATGCAACATATTACAGCACAAATCTCCAAGCCCCAGTATGTTCTGCTTCGTCCAGGCAGCTCACAGCACCTTTTTTCCCCTCCACTGTTTCTTTTCTTACCTTCTCCTTTTGAAGTTCGTGCATGTGCTGTCATACAGGCTTCTCCAGAGCTGATGCTATGCGCTGTTTTAATACGCTGTGAAACCCAAACATTATGGACCTGTTGCAGGGTAGCGCAGTATCACTGAGCATGATTTAATGCTTTGTTAGTGGTGGAGAAATTTATCCCCCAACTTAAAAAAAAAAAAAAAAAGATATGAAAGGTTGTTCATGATGTTCTTCAAAGGATTGCAAGAGTATTTGGTGAGGAAGTATGGAGCCAGGTTTTTTGCAGGTAATTTGCCTCTTCTTACCCATAAAACACTGAGACATCTCACCTTGCTTATCATAAGAAAGGAAGGTGACACCAAGATGCTCTGGTACATACTGAGCAGGGATCCTAAGGCAGCCAGAGGCAGAACATAGGACTTCAAAGCTGTCACAAATTTTCCTATAACAAGTTCAAGAAAAGGGTGTTTGAATACAAATTTTATTAGAGCACGAACACCAGACAATGAAACAAGACTCATACATGTCTGCTGGGTCCTCATGACATGTCTGGAAGCAAGGTTTTGGCTAACTCTGAAATGTTCTGAGCTGCAGCAAACCACACAGAGTCCTTGGTCAATGCTTTCCCTTTCCATCCCTCTTTTCTTTGCTCCTACCCTTCTCAGCTCCTTCACAGCTTCCCCACAGAGCTGCAAGACCCCAGTGCTGAGCTGTGACCCCAGCTCTCCCTGCCCACGCCATCGGGAGACACTCATCTGCCTCCAGAGAATGGTGGTTTTCCATCCCTTTGAAGGGATTACCTGCTCTGGCCACTGCAAATATGACCTGGAGCAATAAGACCTGAGAGGTCCTGCCCCTCACAAGTACTCTGGGTGGTTTTGTCCTCTAGGCAGGAGATGGTTTTCCACCATCTGTTGCTCCTGGTTCTTATCTCAACATTTGCTCCAGTAGCTCCTAAGCCTTTTCCCTCTTTTCACACTATGTCTCCCCCCCCCCTTTTTTTTCCTAGCAGTTTTAGGGAATTCTAAAAATTCACAGAATTACAATTTTGCCTGGGCTGCCCAGTGTATCAGCAGCCCTGGCAGTTCCTTTGGCTTTTACAGCTGCTGTTTTTTTTTGGTTGTTTTTTTTTTTTTTTTCTCTCGTAAGTCTTACAAGAGTCTTAAAAGTCTCTTCTGCTATCATGTCCTTAGCAGCACTTTAATAAGTTTAGCATCACAGACTGTAATGGCAAAAAAGATTTATTTCATTATCTAGTTCATCCCTCTTCTGTTGCACAATTATTCCCCGGGGAGCACTTCAGGCTTCCGTCCAAGACGTTTTTATGCTTAGCTTCAATCTCAAAAGCAGCTCTGCAAGCATGATAGTGCAAGGCTCATTGTCTGCCTTTCAGCCATTTCAAAAATTAATTTGCCCAAAGTACAAATAAAAGGTTATTTTTTTTCCCCTCCCAACAGTGAGGCCCATAAACTGTTTAAAACATCAAAGCCAAACTGGATTTCTTCCGGCTCTAACTTCATTAACCAGAAAGAATCCTCCACTGGAAATGAATCTGCAGCTGTGTTGATGGTTTGCAATCCAGAATTAAAAAGAACCTCACTGTCTTATAGCTCTGTTAGCACTTTAGAGCAATCAGGAGGGGAAGATAAGGAAATCATATTGCAATTAATATAGTCAGTAATTTTAGAAGCGCGCTCTTTATTGAGTAATATCTGTATATACCAGTATTTCAAGGAATTCCATTTTTAATAGGGTGCTTATCTCTGGCTGTCACTTTAGGTAAGAAATGCATCATAATTCATTCAGGTCAGGCTTGATTAGACACGCTGACTTTGTTACTGGTAAGCGGGAGCAGGGACAGGTGATTAACACAGTGCTGTAAGGCAGGAGACAGGCCTCTTTTCTTCAGATCCCATAGGAGAAGCTATTTTATCTTGTCTTCATAAAGGGATATGAGGAGCCACAAGGACATGGATAACTCCTAAAACCTCTTTTGGTTGAATATGCAGAAAATGCATGGTACAGCCACTCACCCCTGCAGGACACCTACCCTCAAAGAGCTCGTGAGCTGTTTTATGGGATTCTCACCCACACCCACTGTCGGGCCAGTGTGAGGATTAGCTCATGGTTGCTGCATGCTGGACATCATCATCAGCAAAACTCACATAGCCAGAAATGGTAAAAAGTACTGCAGAGGCAAGATAAGTTTGAGACCTTTAAGATAGATTAATCTAGAGATAAAGAAATACTGTGTGGAGGCTTTCCCATTGCTTTGATCAAAGTACAGTTTCCTTATTGCTTCATGTAAGCCCACAGGACTGTTACCCACCCATCACCCACAGTTCAGCTGAAAATGTGCCGAGCCTGGAAGGTCACCAGATATCCCGCTTTTCCTTCTTTCCATCCTCCAGGGCATGTCACTGTGGTTGTTGCTTTGCTCAGAGGGTTTTATGCTGGGAAAATCCCTTGTTATGGCTTGGCTTTGGGAGCTAGGTTGGCATGGTGAAGGGCTGGCAGGGCTGGGCATCTGTACCAAGGCTGGTAGGACTAGCTGGTGGCCCCTTGGTCACAGCCCTGTGATGGGGTTGCACAGATAGGTCCTTAATGCCATGGTCCCGTTTGTTGTCAGAGGTGTGGTGTGGCCAGCCTGGGAGTCCTCTCTTGCAAGACCCACACTGAATTTGCTGATGACGGCTCGAGTTTCACAGGGTGGAAAAGGACTTGGATGGGGTCTATGACTGCTCCATCAAGGGTTATGCTCGAGCAGCCATGCCCAGGGCTCCAACATGTTGGTATGGAGCCCTTTGTTGTGCTAGGAACTGGCAAACTACCTGTGCTGAGGGCTGGATTTGTCCTGCAAGCTATAAACCCCCTATGTAAATGCTGTGCTGAGTGCTGCTCTGGTCCTGATTCTGCAGAAGATGGGAACATGATGCTTAAAATACAATTTTCTCTTTAAACAGACTGTGCCCCTTGGAATGTACTCTCTCCTTCTGGACTGAGTGTTTGCAAAATGTTACTTAATAGAGACATAATGTAAAATCCCAGCTCCAGACGCACCCTCTGCTTGGTCCAAATATAATCAAAATCTGAGGCTGGAACTACATGCCAGTTTTGCAACTGGCTGCTTGACAGCAGTTGAACTAAAACCACAGAATCAATCAACCAAGCACTTTGGGAGGTTGAAATCCAGGCCAGATTTTGAAATCTGGGACCTCTCTTTAGTAATTTACAGCATACAAAAAAGAAATTCAATAATAAGCCTGGTTTAGCTTCCATAAAACCTTTGGGTCAACAGAGAAGCACTTCCACATGTTCAGATCTGCTGCGTTCCTACGCTCTCTCTGCTGTGAAATCCTTGCACAGCATGAACTCAGATGAGTTAGTATTTTCAAAGATTCGGGCATGGATTTTGAGCTATTTCCTCTCCTTCTCTCTAAGGAGGATGGGTGCAAAGTGAGGGGATATTGAGGGGTGTTGCTGAGCAAGGGGACAGCTCTAAGCAGGGGCTGCATGTGCCACAATTGAGCAAATGACATTTCTTTGCTGAGCTGGTCGATGAGTTGTTTGGTTCTGCATTTGCTCTTGCAGCAGTGGTTCTTCTCTCCTAGGACTTCTGGGACCTTTGTCCTGAAAATATTTCAGTATAGTAAAATGCTTCAAAAACAAGAGTTGCTACAGGATATTAAATGCTTGTTGCTTTTAAATGAGCAGATGGTATTTTTACCAAGTGCTATCGTTTTGGCCATGTCTTTATTGTGCTGTCATTTTTCATAGCTTCTTTTTAGTGGAAGGAAAGGCCTGTGAAGCAGCTGCCAGCGAAGTCTGTACACCTGAATATCTCCTTAAATTATATGTAACGCAAATCTATTAAAAAACATTTGTCTGGAGTTCAGAGGGTATTTCATGCAGGATTTATTCTACTGGAGCCTACATCTGCATTTTTTATTAAAAGACAAAACTAAATTATTGTTAAAAAGAATATTTAAGAAGTTATTGGAACAAATTATCACCAGCTATCCTGAGTGATGAGGTAATTGGGCAGAGACCTGCCTGTGCTGCCCACCTCCACCTGTAAAGAATGGGCTGCTTTGAAGCTGGGAGTCCTCTCACATACACGTGTTCGCTAATGAAATGAAGTTATGATGAACTTTTATATCTTCATGGGATAAAAGCAGTGAGAAGGACTAGCTTTTAGAGGTCAAAAGAGGCTCCATGTGGAAACACAAAGGATGCCATATGGAATATTTCATTTCAGATATCCTCAGCAGCAACAACTTCTCAGTGCAACGTCTCAGTGCGTTGTCTGGAGGCAAGAGCTAGGATGTCCCTCTGCAGCTTCCATGGGAGTTTGTAAATCTTTCAGTTTTGTTTCAGCAAAGAAATGCTACTGTGAGTTTCCCACTTTAAAAAAAAAAATATATATATATATATTATTATTATTATTATTATTACCCCAGCTCTTTCTCTCTCTCTCTTTTTTTTTTTTTTTCACTCTTATCAAAGCACAGGTGATCATTGCATCATGCTCTGCTGCTCACATATGCTTTTCAGATGGCAATCTAAGTGCACATCACACGAGGAAAGCACCCATCTGTGTTGCTCACGTTCTTTGTAAACAGTAATGTGTTAAGACTGAGAGCAATTCTGTGAAATGATAAGGGACATTACAACCTTATATTATTGCTGGGTAAATTAGGCTATAAATAGTATTGCCAAAGTTCCCAAATCTGATTTTGTGACTGCATGATAAGAATGTCTGGGTCCTTTTTTTTTCCAAGCTGAGCTAGAAGAAGCCACGAAAGTGCATGGATGTGTGTATATGAAGTGGTTTTTTGTTTGTTTGTTTGTTTGTTTGTTTGTTTGTTTGTTTTTTTCCTTAGTTTGGATATAACATACAGCTTACCAGAACATAACTTTGTACCTTTAACCTGCTTATATCTATGTTCAAATCCAAGCTTTCACTTAACCCCTTTCTTCAGAATCTAAAATTGGATGGAGAATTGTGTTGGCTGGCCTGGAAACTGAATCCCTCTTCTCCTGAAGAACATACAAATGTCTTCAAGGTGCTCTTGAAGGTCAGCCATCTCAATTCAGCTCGCAGTGGGGAGACCTGTGCCTAGCTGCATCGCTAGCACACTCACCAAAGCTGGGAAAGTTGGTGTCACAGTGTATGGAAAGCACTTTGAGGTGCCTGCAAAAACCATTGTTACTCCTGGGGTCCCCACGTGGGCACTAGGTATTTGATATCTAGGTACCTGTCCAGCTGCAAGAGTGGGGCCAAACTGGGAGCTGGCTGTGACCTTGGCATGGGTGGTGCCACCCCAAACAGGGCACAGTCTCAGTATGTCCAACCACCTCTGCTGACCATCTGCCAACCATCTGACAAGGCTACGTCTGGGGTCCAGGCAGCCAACCTGGTCAGGAGCAGATGGAGAGGGGCCGGAGACAGAACTGGAAACAAAATTGCTTACAGCATGGGTGTGGGGAGGTCTGGGCAGTAATTAATGCTTATGGTTCTCCTCAGGGCCCTGACACTGCTTTGCCAAAGCTCACTCTTTAGCAAGATGGTGTGGTGGCAGGCAGGCCTTACTCAGGAGGACGCTGCAACAGGCCACAAGTGCTGTCACATAAATCTCTGTCTGACCTTCTCACCTGCTCTGCTTTTATGCCATCTAGCCCTGTCATCTTGGCCTGAAGTCTCAAAAGCCCTGAGCCAGCATCCTCGAAAGTAATTTGGATTCTTTCCACTGGCCCTGGTTTTAACCAAGCCAGCCAGTTCATGGGCTCTTCCCAGTCTCCCGGCACTGCTGCTGAGTACGCAGCATTTTCCATCCACCAAGAAGGCCATCATCAGGGAGAGGTCCATGTCGGGTGACAGCCAGGGATGTCTGCTCACAAACAACTGTGAGGAGCTCACTTATTAGAAATTAAAACCACACCAGGGAGAGCTGCAAACAGCTCTTGCTGTAAGTGCAATGGGGTCTGGTAGCCAGAAGGCACTGATCTGCTTTCAGCCAATTCTTGCTCTTCATTTAATCCTTTCAATTTATTATCCTTCTTGGAACATTTCTGGAATGACAAAATGACTAATCTGGCCAATGGAGTAATGTTTTTGTAGGGCTGAACCTGCATCTGATTGTGTCTGCCTTTTCCTGGCTCCAGGGAGGGCAGGAGCAGCAGTGTCCCCATGTCCCTTTAGCTGCCAGGGATCACTTTGTGCAGTTCTTTGGCTGAGGAAACTCCCCTCCCTGTCCTTGACCTAGATAAGGACAGGGGCTTTTATTTTAACAGGAAAAAGCCACTTGGCTCTATTTGTCATTCTTCATTAACCTTATCTCAGTCCTTCTTTATCCTCCTTTCTCCCATGTTGCCTGGTCACTGCAGCCCTTATTACTTCCTCTCTTGATAAAGATGCCCTGTTCAAAGTGTATTTATATCATTAGTTTCAACTGCCTTACTTGGCATTGTGACCCTTTGTGATCGGCTTGTTTGTTGTTTTCTTAATCTCAGTCTGAGTAGCAGGGTTATAAAAATATACTGGATATTTGGTGAGGCCCACCCCTTCCAAGGAGGCCTTTTCAGGCTTTCATCTGTGTGTTCTTCTATCACCCCTGTGGGATCACATGAGGTCTGCGTGGCTGGGCTGCACGATGGGGCACTCACCACTTAGCACTCCACACTTCAGCCCTGGCCCTTCAAGAAGCTTAACCCCAGGAGAAAAGCAAAGCACTCGTCATTTTATACACTTCTGATCTCCGTGATGCCTTTCCCAGCGAGGGTGAAGCCGAGTGCTGTGGGTGTTTCTGATTACCAGCCTTGCTCCAGCACAGTTGCAGCATCTCAGCTGGCTGGTCTGCATGCACACGCCTCCCCCCCCCGCTGGCATTCCTCACCCTCTCGGACATTTAACTCTGAGGACCTCGGGGCTGCTTTTCTCTCCCTTCCTGTCTTCTGTTATATAGATTAGATATTGCTGGGGGAGCTTTATGAAGACCTTGATTTCCAGGGTCACCCTGCAGAAATGTGTAGGTCCACGTAGCAGGAGCCAGCAGGTTATAATTTCCCTATGGAAAAATGGATAAAACAAGGGAGGAAAAAAAGAAAAGAAAAAAAAAAAGTCCCTGAAGATTTCTTAAAATATTTGGAAGTTTGGGCCAGTTCTCAGATGTGCCAGGGGAGGTTGCAAGGGCTGGTAGTAGACTGTTTGTATGTGTTTGGTTTCTAAGACTGAATTTCATGGAAACAGCATGATAGAAAGTGGGTTTGGTCAGAAATCTCAAAATCTTTCATGACAGCACAGTCCAAAGCAGATAGTCCAGGCTGTCAGGGCTAGCGCTGACCCCATTCAGTGCTACAGGCTTGGGGCAGAGTGGCTAGAAAGCTGTAAAGAGGAAAAGGAGCTGGGGGTGCTGGTTGATGCTCACCTGAACATGAGCTGCTGGCAGTGTGCCCAGGTGGCCAAGAAGGCCAACAGCATCCTGGCGTGGATCAGGAATAATGCAGCCAGCAGGGCCAGGGAGGTGATCGTCCCCCTGTACTCTGCTCTGGTGAGGCCACACCTTGAGTAGTGCGTTCAGCTTTGAGACCCTCACTACAAGAAGGACATCGAGGACCTGGAGTGTGTCCAGAGAAGGGCTATGAAGCTGGTGAAGGGACTAAAACACAAGTCTTATGAGGAGTGGCTGAGGGAACTGGGGGTGTTTGGTCTGGAGAAGAAGAGGCTCAGGGGAGACCTTATTGCTCTTTGCAGCTACCTGAAAGGAAGGTGTGGGGAGCTGGGGGTTGGCCTCTTCTCATACATAACTAGTGATAGGACTAGAAGGAATGGCCCCAAGTTGTGCCAGGGGAGGTTCAGGTTGGAAATTAGGAGAGATTTCATCTCAGAAAGAGCAGTCAGGCACTGGGATGGGTTGCCCAGGGAGGTGGTGGAGTCACCATCCCAGGGGGTGTTCAAGGAAATGTTGGACCTGGCACTTAGGGACATGGCTTATTGGGTGACAGTGGTAGTAGCGTGATGGTTGGACCAGATGATCCTGGAGGTCTTTTCCAACCTTAATGATTCTATGATTCTGTAATTTTCTCATGGTCAGAATCCAAACTTCAGGCTCAGGTTATAAGCAAGGAGAGCCTGTTACTTGTAGATACAGAACATGGTGCAGCATTTCATGCAGTTTGAGACTGGGTTGTATTTTTCATAAGGACAGAGCTAGAAACTCTTTTGTCACTTTGCTTTGAGCTATGGTGTTCACCTCTGGGGTTTGGTTCACGGGTGCTTTGAGAACTTGTAGTTTCCTTGCTGTAAAGAAATAGATGTACTCGGGGAAAAGAGCAGTGTGCACGAATGAGCAACCTCTGTACAGAATGGGTGCACCTGGGACACACTGCTGGTTAGACATAGCTTGAGACACGTCAACTACAATTACACAAATGGTTCATAGTTTAAAATCTAGTGTGGGATTTAGACAATCAAACACCTAAGTGCAGGTGGAGGACATGAGGACTGTCTATGCTCCCACTATAGTCAATGGAGATCCAACCAACACAGACCATGGAGCCCCCAGCATAAATTGGTTCACTCTGAAGGAGTCACTTGGCAGTTAGTCAATTGACTCATTTCCAAACTCCGTGGACTATGAAGCTATTGGACTCTCCATCCTTCTTTAATATAATGAGAGTTTAGTCCCTCGTTCACATGCAGACACCTGTAAGTAGGTTCCCAAATCCCATCCCAGTTTCCTTTGTGGTACAAACCTTGCCTATTCATATATATTCATATATATATTCATATACATATTCATGACTATGCCTGTTCATATATTTTATAGGAGTCAAAAGATATTAACTTTTATCATAATCCCCCCACATGGGGATCTCTTAGGCACCTGAGTTTGAAAATCTTGACTGCTGTTGTTATTCTTGGATTTCACCCTTTGGACAGTTCAGTTTGTCTGGTTCTGGATATGGAACAGAAATCTAACACCAAAATATTTCTCCAAGCTCTGCTGGCTTCTCTGTGAATACCATCATGTGTGACTCACACTCTTTGGCATGGATAAGAAGCTAGATTTAAAATATGGTTTTGTACTTTTGATTCCCAAATAAAGTCTAGTGGAAAAATATTATTTATCCCTGCATTTTGTGTCTTAAAAATACACTGACTTTGTTGCAATAACAAAGCTGTTTAATACCCTACATTAAAAAATGAAAAGAAAATGGGGGGGGAGGGAGGGAGGACAGCCAACCATTTTAAATTCAAACAAATCTCAGTAATTTTCCCATTAGTGCAACCTTTTCCCATTAATCCCTGCTGTCCCAATGTCCTACAACTAGTCTTGTGCTACCTGAGAGGTTGTTTGGGAGGCATCTCAGTGGAGATTAGCAGGAGCTGTAAAGCTTCTGACCTTTCAAACACTAAAGCAAAATCTGAAATCTCCTCTTGGAAGTATTCACAACTTTAAATCTCAAAGCATATTTAACCTTGCCTTTAATTGGACACCCGGGTAATATCACGGCAGAAATAACCCAGTGTGTCAGAACCAATGTGGCCTTCAGCAGTAGATGCAGACTCTGTCCAGCAGCCCAGCTTCCTCCAACACTTGCATTCCTTCTGTGCACACTCAACTTCCCCACTGCTACCTAACACTTCACCCTGGGCTCCTGTGGTGGAATAGAGAAAGTCTGAGAGAAATTAGTGAAGAAAAATTTGAGCTTGATAAAGTTACAGCCAGCACAGTAAGAAAGAGAAGACAAATGCTTTGTCTGCACCATGTCAGGCCGGTCATTGCTGCTCTTTGCCAGTGTGCCCTGCTGTAACCCCAGCCACGGCCTCACAAGCTCTGGGTGACCTTAGGCAAGCCATTTACATGCTTTCTTCTTCAACTCTTGCTATCTGTTGAGTCATCCTTTCCCCTACTCTTCGCCCTCTCCCTCAGCTACATCAGCAAGGTAGAGGAATGCAACCTCAGCACTGTGCCAAGGCAGTTGCTCAGCCTTCAGATCAAAGCTGGCTTCCATTCCACCTGCTCTGAGTTCTTGTCTGCCCAACCTCTCCCATGTAGATTTAGCCAAAGTGACCTAGCCTGGGTACTGGAAGCCATTAGTGAACCGTGCAGGTTAATTTATCCTCCTTCATTAAAGGCAAATGGTGTGTGAAAAGAAGGCTTATTATCCAGCTTCACTGACAGGACGTTCAGCTATGAAATGCTTCAATCTCTTTAACATTAATCTCCTTGCAATTACAGGGATTGCCTCTTACTATAAGTACTTCGCACAATACTTATCTCAGGGGGGGTCTTATCTGAATTGCTTTATGTAGGTGCTATTGTAAGACTAACTATAATAAGAAAAAGCTTTGGAAAAAATAATACATGTCCAAATTTTCCATGTGTAATGGCATTTCCCTCATTTCCTAGTGTTTAGTGAACTTCATTTTTTTCCTAGTAGCTGGTTTTAGCTTTATTTAGGAAGTTCAGCTTCATGTAAGTGACATTGGCCTGGAGGAAGGGATGGTTATGTCTGTGTAAGTGACAAAGTGTTTTGGAGGAAAATGAAATGCCTTCGTCATTTGCCTTCAGATGGTGAATATTCATCAAAAGTAAATATTTTCAGCCATGACCTTGCAGCTGAGACAGAAACAATAATTGCTTGCAGTCACAGAGACTGAGTCACGTCTTGACAGAGATGATCCAGGCAGGAAGGGTTTACCTAATTTCCTAAAGATTCTCAGGGACTGAATTTGTCTGATCTCCTCTAATAGTGAGGGGAAAAAAAATATCTCTTTGTTTCAGCTTGAGCTTTATCCTATCTTTTCATTACTCCTGGGATAGCACCATGGTTCCTGAACTAAAATGGGCTTGGTTGCCAGTGTCAGGAGCTGCTTGGCAGCCAGTGGAGAGACCTGTGCTTGGAAGGTGGAACAAGAGTGAACATTTCCCTGACACCCCCCCAGACAGAGGCTATGGTTTTAGGTATCACCTCACTACTGGAGATAAATGACCAATGACCGCCCTGCTGGGCACCTGCAGCACCACAGCTGCAGTGCAGGGTGCTGGGGCATCCCAGAGCAGCAGAGGAGCCCTTCAGAAAGGAAATGTACCTCTTAGCAGAGGCCACAGCTATAAAAAATGTCATTTTTCATGCTATTAGGACAGGACTTTATTTCCTTGTGAGTGTTTTCAGTTTTGCTACTCTGAGATGTCAATGACTTCCAAACATAGCAGAGGAATTAATAAAACTAGAAACTATACCTACCTGTTAAGTTTCTGAAGATGTTTTAAGAGGTTTTTTGGTTTCCTGGAAGAGATGCTGTCATCCCAGCTGCAGAGAGAAAGGAAACATCAGCAAAAAGGCCCATAGCAGCTTGTAAACAGGAATAAGCCATGCATAGAGCAAGGAAGGGCAAAGAGGAGCAAATCACTTAAAAAATGTGGACAGGCTATCTTACAATGTTTATGAGAATTAGAGGTACAGATAGAAACAGCCAGCCAAACAAGTAGCCAGAACTGAGCAAAAATTTATTATTTCACATCCGGGCAAAGTGTAGACAACCATTTTGTTGAGCCCCAAAATATCAGCTAAAGCTAGGGAAGGCTTAATGGGAACAGGATGGCGTCTAAGATCCAGGTGCAATTTTGTTCATCTGAAAGCATGCAGAATGTGGGTATTTTGTATATGGTGGTGGCTATGAAGTGACTATGGAAAAACGTAAACATGTCTGACCCTGGCTTATACAGCAGACTGAATTGCTGCATACAGACAGAACCTTACCAACTGACTCAGTTGACTAAAATAAATTTGCACTGCTGCTTCTCCTTGCGAGCTCTGTAGAGACAACAAAGTTCACAACATTAAAGTGGGTTTCTGGTTTATGGATTATAAACATTATGGATTATAAACATTAATGTTTACAAAATTCCAAACAGATTATTGCTGATGGAAAAGTACGAAAGGGCCAAATCTGACTTCAGATTTGGATTCAGGTTTAGTTTACAGACTGCAGGAAGAACATTTGGGGTGAAATCTTGAACCCACCATTGCTGAATTAAGATACATTTTGGGGTTCAATTTTCCATTTTCAATTTTCTCATAAACTTGGCTTTCTTGCTTCAGAGAGAATCAAGGCACAAATAGCCCTGACTTCTATTCCCTGCCAGTAGCAGTGCACAGCATAGCTGACTTTTCAGGCTGAAATTAGTGACTTAAACAAGTTTGAAACAAACAAAATTAATCAGGAAGAAAAAAAAAAAAGTTTTCCATGGTCTCACCTGGTGAAATGTATAGAGACCAAACTGTAACAGAAATGTGGAGAATGAAGGAAAGAATACCTTTATTTTTTATTTTTTTTTCATTCTTATTAATATTGTTCCTATTATTATTATTATTTTGTAGGGAGCATGTATATGAATAACCTTTTCCATATTCTAAGCATCTGGTTTATGCCAATACCTCAATCTACAAGATGGTCCAAAAGGGGTGTTTATTTTCTCCAAGACGTTGGCTTTGATTTCTCTGAAACTTAAGTGTTATGAAGCCATCTGGAACTAATAAATTTCTCTTTTATTTACAGCAATCTCATTTTGGACTGCATTTGGACTTTGATTATATTAGGACTGATTCTTTGCAAAGACTCATCTCCATGTGATGCCTGGCCCTGCTTCCATCACAGGCTTCAGCAGCATTGCGACTGCCCTAGGATGCTCCTACACAAACTTCTCTGACTTATTCCCAGTTTATGTGGCTTCAATTCAATGCTTTTTTGCACTGGTTTCACTGCAACAATTAAATGTTCCTTGTGTCATTTGTGTCTCCATCAGGAATGCTTTCCCTGTGCCAGAGAAAAAGGGGATAAGGGAGAAGAAGGGAACAAAGGGAGGGGAGTACTTACCGACAGATGAACGCCTTCCTGGCTTCAGCTTGGATCTTCCCCACGCATGCTTTGATTTTGTCAGTGTTCTTCCTCCAGAAACATGATGCTTTTTGGAACCTGATTTGCCTGTATAGAGCAAAACAGGCCTCCAACAGGATGACTATAGAACTGGGAGATGTCTCCCCTCTGGGATGATTGCTTCACACTCTTTTGGAGGTCAGGGTGTGTAGAATAGCAAGGACTACCACAAGAACATATATTTATTGTCAGAGTTCCATGGAATTAAATGAATAATGCTCCAGAGAAGGTTTATTGGCATTTTTCCCAAGTATGATAGAGTCTTGGTCTTGGCATTTCACTTTGTGCTTTTTTAGTGTTGCAAAGGGGACAAAAGCTTGCCATAAGAGGTTGGGTGCACGTGTTGAGAGCAGGAGGGAAGAGGCATAAATGCAGCAGAGCTGAAGCAAGAGCAGGCCCTGCTTTTGCCAGCTTGAGCATCCTTTTAAGTGTCACATTTTATGCACAGTGGCAGAAAAGCAGCGAGGTGACTTGGATCCACATTGACTCCCCACCTCCTTGTGACCCAGCCTCCTGGCAAGCACAGCACGGCTGGTATCGGGACTTTAACCTGCCTGGCTGCTAACAGAGAAGCTAGTGTCTTGTGTGAGACTCATGGAGACACCGAGAGGTAGTGCAAATATTTAGATTTCTAATAATATCAGTGGTACTTCAAAGGACTTGCCTTTTCCCTCGACGACAAGTGACACCAGACGAAAGGTGACTGGCAAACAGTATTGAGAACCCACTTGGCATTCTCTATTTCACTCTTAATGTTGCCTCTCTATCACAAAAATATTTTTAAAATAAATATGTTAGATTTGCGAAGGACATTCTTACTAAGGTCCAAACAAGCCTCAGGGACCTGACCTACTCATCTCATGTCACAGGACCCAGGTTACCTGCCAGACATTTTCTCCACTGCAGCAGAGAAAGCTGGACCCACTGTGGTCTCTGTGGACCAGCGTAGTGTGGTGCCTGGTGGCTGGGGCACAGCTGGCTGTCCCCAAAATGGGAGTGCAACAGGCGTGGGGCACTGTACACAAGCTCATCAGCTGTGCTTACAGCATGGCTCGTCAGGTAAAAAATTGCACTGATGTGGATGTCCTGCTTTGCTGAACGAGTATTGTGTGTTGCTCTGCACCCCATTGATGTGTGGGCTCAGTAAGACTTAAATCATGGTCTTTTTACAGTGTTTCATTGTACCAAATGTGCAGCCCCAGCTAGAACAGACCAGACTCCACAGCGAGGGAAACCTCATTGAAAATGGCCTGTCAGCAGGTATGTTTCAGATATGCTTGAAAAAAATATGAAAAGAGGAAAAACAGGGAGGCAACATCAGCTTAAATATGAGCAGATTGATAACACCCCATAAAAGAGACCAGGGATACTTACAGTCTGATCATAGATGTTTAAGCCAACACTGTCAACCCAGAAGGTCAGGATGGCGAAGCAAAGGCCAGCTGAAGGTAACCATCTGGTGGTGCAATGCACAACCACCTCCTGCAGCAGCTGAGGGGATGGTGACGGATAACCCAGGGGTGCATTTCACACCTATCTAATCCACCAGTGAGGGACATCAGATACGGACACCCCCGTTTGCCAAATTCAGGCTGACTAATGCTTCCTTGGCCTTGTCTCCTGTTACCATATGAATCCTCCCAGCACAGGAGAACTGGCGGCGTGACAGCTACACAGGCACTTCATCTTCAAGACATTTTGTTCAGCATTCCTGTGAAAAGTGGGGGTATTGAGAGGCTGGGTTCACAGAGGAGGAGAGGTGACAAAGGGCTATGCTGCTGGTCAGCTGCTTTTGGGGTTGGAATTTTGGCTCAGGAATGTCCTAACCCTCTCCTGTTCCTCTGACAGCTCCTGCACAGAAACAACAACCTGCTCCTTTTCTAATATTGTTGTGCCTTATTATTTTTTTTTTTTTCTTATTAGAAAATAATCTCATCAGGGCAGGAATACCACCTTCATTTAATATCTTCTCCCAGCCTCTGCTAGCCTTGAGCTAGGAGTTGTGTCAAAGTACATAAATGGGATTAACTCCTTGTGCTCCTTTATTCTTTTATAAAGAAGAATTTGGACTGAGCTGTCCAGAAGGGTGGAGTAAGAACATTTCTGCTTTTTATCTTTATTTATTTATTTATTATTTAGGTTCATTATTGTTTTGTTGTTATGGTTATTATTCTTATTTAAAGATTGTATTCCTATTCCTATTATTATTATTGCTATTATTATTATTATCATTTAAAGTTTGTTCAAGACCCAGGAGAGGCACTAAACAAAAGCTCTAATACGGTATTTTTAATCTGGGACATTTCCATGACACATTTCCATCCTTTGCCTGCTTTTTGGTGGCGAGGGGCGCAGGAAGGGTTGGCAGACTGTGGTAAAGGGATGTGAAGTGCCATTAGGCTGGGAACAGTATTAAGGTGAAGTGGACAAAAAGGGTGCTTTGGCTGAAGGTGGATGGGTCCGAGAGGTGAGCTTCGTGCCAAACGAGGGATTTCTCCAATGTTAAGGGTGGCTGCCATCATCTCAGCGTTTCCTCTAGGGCAGAGCCACAGGCCTCAGCCCTGTCGGAGGCAGCCTGGACAAAAACTCCGCCGGGTTTTGCCTCCAGGCCCTCCCCAGGGCTCTCCCCAGCCCCAGCCCCAACCCCACCCCAGCCCCCGGCCCTGGCCCTGCACCCTTACGGCCCTCGGCGCCCCAAACCCCTCCGCGTGGCCGCGTCTCCCCCTGCTGGCTGCCGCCGCCGCTGGGAGGGGAGGGCTTCTGAGAGGAAAAAAGGAGAGTTTTGCAAAATGGGCTTAAAAAAAAGGGAGGATTAAGGGTCAAGATGGCCCTGTGCGACACTGGTTCCTTGGATCTGATGCCCCTTTTTTTTAATTATTTTTTTATTTATTTTTATTTTTTATCTTTCTCCTCTTTCCTTCCAGCTCTTGTGATGTTCGGTGCTGCTGCCTGGCACAGAAGCCCAGAAAGCCAGCTGTACCCTGGGCTGCACCAAAAGCAGCGTGGCCAGCAGGGCGAGGGAGGGGATTGTCCCCCTCTGCTCTGCTCTCCTGAGACCCCACCTGGAGCCCTGCATTCAGCTCTGGGGCCCACAGCACAAGAACGACCTACAAGTATTAGAGCAAGTCCAGAGGAGGGCCACAGAAAGATATCAGAGGGCTGGAGTACCTCTCCTGTGAAGACAGGCTGAGGGAGTTGGGGTTGTTCAGCCTGGAGAAGGCTCCAGGGAGACCTTACAGTGGCCTGCCAGTACCTAAAGGGGGCTACAGGAAAGCTGGGGAGGGACTCTTTGTCAGGGGATGCAGTGATAGGACATGGGGGAATGGCTTTAAACTACAAGAAGGTAGATTTAGGTTAGATATTCAGAAAAAAATCTTCACTCCGACAATGGTGAGGCACTGGCACAGGCTGCCCAGAGAAGCTGTGGATGCCCCATCCCTGCAAGCGTTTAAAGTCACCTTGGATGGGACTTTGAGCAACCTGGTCTGATGGGAGATGTCCCTGCTCATGGCAGGGGGCTGGGACTGGATGGGCTTTAAGCTCCCTTGCAGCCCAACCATTCTGTGATGCTATGAATCAATCAGGCCCACATCTCTCCATCTCACCTGGCAGCTGACCTGGGAGAGCAGTGCTTGCTGGTCTGCTGCCAGCACCAGTTGTGTGCTCTTCTCCAAAAGTTAACGGCAAATACAGGAACAAGTCCTGGGGAAAGGGAGCACTGCCTGTACCTCCTGAGGCAGAACCCCACCCACTGAGCTGTTTCTGCTTCTTCTTTGGTGAAGTTAATTAAGGTATTTGCCCAGTGAAGCAGATCCCGGTGGAGGAAAGGAAGGAAACTGCAGCCAAGTGGGTGGGCGTTGGGTGGGAAATGTCGGTGTAGGTCCTCCCAAGCTTCAGTGATGCTCACCTAGAAGATCCATGAAAGAGCAAGAAATCCAGGTGCAGCCTATACAGGGGGACGTCCTTGTTCATAGCTGGCCATGCCCCAGCAGCAGGGTGATTGCGTGTCAGAACAAACAAGGGTAGAACAACCCCTCCATATACAAGCAGAACAGGAACATGCAATGGAAGCAACCAACCCAAACACATCAGTAATCAAAACTGTTTGGTGTTATGCATTTGTTTAGAATTATTAGTCAGAAATGCTCAAGATGTGAGAAAAGGGTTTAATGAAAACAGTCCAATCAAAGCACTAAGTACTGTGTTGTCAATATAGTTGTCAAAATACTGACAACTACCAGCATATATTTATAGCTGCCAGCCCAGCTCATGAGCTTTTCTTGGACTTCTGAGGCTTGCTGGATGATATTCACAAATAGCTATCTGGTATGGAATGAAGAGCCATGGAAACTTTTACAGATAAAAATACAGTGGTCACTGTATACCAAGAAAGAGGAATCAAGATTTATTTTGTTTTCTTCACCAATATGCACAGCTGTGAAGTAGATTTCTTAAGGCTGGTCTTCATCTGATACAAAACCATTCTTACTTATCAGTGACACAGATACATAATGCTAATGAGATACTTGGAGATTTAAGAGGCAAAACACAATATACAGTGCTGACTTGGCTTGATAAACATTTCAGTTTTGAGCATAAATACTACTGATCAATTGCAGGTGAAATCTGAATAAAAATAACAAATTTTATCCACACTATGATATCCAGATCTGAATGCAGATCTGCATTGCTTTTTGTTGGCCCTCTCCCACAATAACACTGGTTCTGGTTCTTGTATTTCATCTCTGCAGCTGGGATTAGGAGCTCAGGATGCCCAGGGGACACAAACCAGGCCCAAAACCTGCCTGGCATCCACTGTTGGCAACTCAGCTCTTCCAAAAATGTGAACTGGCTCAGCCTGCACATGCAGATTTGTAAAAATAAGAGCTACTTTCTTTTTCAAATTTTCCTCTTGGGCATTTCAAATTTCCCATTTTCAAGCTTTTTAGTGTAAACACAAAGACCAGAAGTGTTTAGGTTTTGTTTTAAAGGGGAAGGGGAGGGGAGAGGCTAGCATTAAGCAGTGTCTCCTGGAGCTGTACCATTAAAAGAGAGCAAATATAGTTGTATTTTGCCTCAGTGAACTTATTATTGATAAACAACACACATTTTAAAGGCTTGATGCAGTAGGTTTCAAATAGGACATCTCTGGATATTTAACTTTATTAATCTGTACCTCTTTTGCTTTAGGAACTGCACGGCAAATCCCACAGTTCTATTTTTCTTCCAAAACAGCTTTTCAGTACTTCCTTGTTCAATTGAAGCTAGAGTGCCCCAAGAAAAGCATTTCATCTTTATTTATTTATTTGTTTGTTTAACTATTTTTTCCCTACAGCTAACATGATTCAAATATGTTTCACTCACTGGATAGGATATGCAATTGAAGGAATAGCACTTGCATGGCCAGAATGCTATCCACTGAGAATTTTATAAAAAGGTCAATATAGTTGTAGTGCTGGCTACAGCTATTATGCCCATTAACATCTTGGTTACATGGCAAATCAGGGATGTTTAAACAGCACAAAAAAAAGCAACATATGGACTTTTAAAGATCTGCTAGTAACAGAAATATTGGCATTTGTTCACATAGATTTAAGGTTAGATCATTAAAACATCTATTTTGCCCTCTGATATAATGCAAACTGTAGTGTATCTGTTACCTGATCAGTTACCTGTTTATGGAGACCAAAGCCTTGTCTCTGGAGCTCCAGAAATTTGCCCAGTTTGTCTTTACAGTTTCAAAAGATAGCAAATTCAGATACTTCCCAAGGTGTCCAATCCTGCTCTCCTGCTCTCTCCCTCTCTCTCTCCCCCAACTTAAGAGAGAATAAGAGAATGTTTGGTAGCAATGGCAGATCTCTGGAACCAAGTCCATTATCAAGTATGAAGGCAGAGGGGTATCAAGAAAAATGCATTAAACCAGATGTTATCAAAGAGATTGAAAGACATTTTCAAGAGAGCCAAATAGTACTGGAAGATGTGTCCTATACTAGCAACTCATGAGAAAGCTTCTGAAGATTAACTATACCTGGGAAGGATCAATTACAGATACAAAGTAAATAGTGTGGCAAATCCCTGATATTAAGTAGGGATCTGTTAGTTGTTGTTCACTGAACAGAATGTCTCCTCTGCTCTCTGATATTTCTTTTTAGTTCTAGATATGCTTTACAGATATGCTCAATAAATCACCTGAGAAAATGCTGAGGTGGGATTAGACTTGTTCTTCAGACCTGCCATGATCATGCCTTCTGGCTGGTACCCCTTGGGTAGTTTTCAGCATCCGGAGCAGACGTATTTCAGGAAACATAAGCAGAGCACTCCCAGGTATGATGTCAGTGACCATGGTAATGACTGTGGCACTAAGATATCGTGACAGCATATTGTCCAGAACTGAGTGGTGTCCTCCTGCTGCAGAGAAGGGAGGCAACTCATGCTCTCACCTGGCAATAAGAGAGCAGTCACACATCAGAAATCACATCATGAATTGAGCAAAAATACATAACCTTTCACAAAGGTTGCTTAAACAAAATTACTACTTCACAGAGGTACTTAAAGAAAGAAAGAAAAATAATAGAGCACATTGGCATTCATCTCAGTTAAGTTCAGATGTTTTCAGTGTACATGTGAACATCTGAGCTGGTTTCTCTTAGCTTCCTTGCAATGAAAACCAAGAAATGTGCTCTTTGGAGACACAGTTAATGTGCCTAATTCTAGCTGTCTCTAGCATGAGACAGATTTCTCCCTCAAAGTGCTTTTTCTCTGCAATGGTACTAAAGGAAGTCAGAGGCTGACTAGCTTGGAAACAGATGGCTATATTTGGTCAAATGAATCCCACACATGATGTTTTTCATTCTTGGAAAAAGAAAATATAAAACAGCTATTAGACCTGGCTCTGTGGTAACATCCTTATGGGTGGCATGGGAATTAAAATCAGTGCAGTGACTACAAGGATAGGCTGCTATAGTACCTGGAAATGTTGTTGGGGTCATTCCTGTTATTGAAAGGTAAGATGCTCTCTGATAAACTTTGACCCTGATTTAGCTTAATAAATCCATTTGAACTGTCCTTGGCACTGACACTTACCTTAGGGTTAGATGCTCCCTGCATGCAAGCAATGACATTTAGAACCACGAACACCCAGAATCTGTCACTTGGCTGATGCTCTGCTGACTAGCAGTAATATTTAGTTGTGATTTTATTTTATTTATTTTATTTTATTTTTTTGCCAGTCAGTATACCAGTTTCTCCCCAGAATCCTGCTTAAAAATATTATACACTTGTCCAGCAGCACAGACTACATCATTCTTGCCCACTGAGTTGCTGTTTAATGTCCCAACCAATGCCAATGCCCCCTGCTCCAATTCAGAGCTCTGCAATCCTGTCCCTGTATGGTCCTTGATCAAGAGTGTGGGGAGCATGAAAAGCACATATGTGCTTGGGTTAAGAATGTGGTAAGATTGGTCAGAAATCTGTGTCTAAGCCTACTTTCTGTTTTCCTTTCCAGTTCCTGGCTTATCAACATTCCTGTATAATTCTGTACTTTATAGCATAGACATTCCTGTCTGTACTTTATAGAGAATATCTTATACTGGTGTTATTTTTAAAACTATTTTTTCACTGACACAAAGAGTGACAGCATGTTTACCCCTCTGCATAGACAGAAATAGGTCTGATTTCTGCACAGAAACTCACTTTCTCTTAGCACAGGTAGGACAATTTTACAGGACCTGGCTTCAGAATCCTGCTGTCAAAGTTAGAGCAGAAACAAAACTCGCTATTTTTGGTCGTCTTTTTTAACCCTGAGCTTGTTTTCTTTCTTTTGGCCCAAATAATTTATTTATCTATATACTTGTTGTGTATTCTGCATACCTATATTTCTCTGCAGACTGTTAGCGAAAAGAAGACCAAGCTGTTAGATTTTCCATCTGCAATTTCATCTAAGTTCAAAGGACAGCATGCTGTGTTTTCTAAAAGAGTTATCCTTATGTACATTTCCCAGGGGAATCTATCAAAATGAGGAAACAGGAGCTTTAAATAGGATTTTCCTTTGAAAGCTGCACTAAAATCACCATTTTAATCAAGAGTTTTTCTTTAATAGGGGCCAGATTTTTCCATCCTTCATCTTGTGAGCAGAACAGTGATTCTGATTAAAGTTTTCAGAAGTCTGAAATAAACTGTGGCTTATATTTATGTTTCTCATCTATGACTTCTCTCTCCAGCACTTTAGCTACTTTAAATGGGAGGTCTCAAAGTACAGCCACTGCTCCTACTGTGCTGATATCCCACTGATTTCAGGATCCTACTAATTAAACACTCACCTCTGTTAGGATGCCAAACAAAATACTCCCCAGCAGAGTCTGGCTGTGGGAATGCCAGGCTTGATTCTGGGTGCATCAAGTATCGTTGTAACTAGCTAAATTTATAATTTCACTGTTACTTTCTCCTTTTCACCTATTATCTTTTCCCCTGCCCTTTGTCTTGCCTTGCGTACAGGCTGTAAGTTGTGTAGTGCAAGGACTCGTTAAATGGGTGCCCAGGGCTTGCTAACGAGAAAGGTGGGTCTGTGAGCAGAGCGACTTCTTGCTCCTGTCATACAAACAAGCAACAAGAGCAGCCCTTGTGTGCCATCAGCAGAGAAAGCAAAGTCAGTGCAAAATGTGCAGCACTGACAAAGCATTCGGATCGTGACACAAGGGTGCTTGGCATCCGTGAATGCCACAGGCAGGTCTCCTTTTTCCTTTGCACTGTTCTCAGCTGCTCCAAGTATGGGTTCATTTTTCACCTAACCCATCTGTTTGCTTCTGCATCTGAGCAACTGTAGAAATGGATGCATGGCAACACCACAGAAAGGGGGAATGCAGCTGGCCCAGGATCATGTCCATCAGAGCTGCTGCTGGTATACAAGCCCTCTCTTTCAGCAAATAAATGATATGCTAATTGCATGCACAGATACAAGAAGTGTCTGGGCCGTTCCCCCTGCTCGGGGAGAACACAGAGGGCTGTTCAGGCTTATTCTTTCTCTGCAGTGTTGACTTTTCCTATTAAGTTTCTCTGCCCCCTGATTTAATGATGGAGTGATTGCCAGCTTGGCTACCCACAGCGCAGACCCTGCAGTTCTTTGTCAGCAGGCTGCTCCACCGAGGAAGGGAAAATAACAAGTGTCACCCTTACAGACCAGGATGGGAAGCAAGGCTGCATGGGAGAGAGGAAGAGGTTGAGCTCAGATTTTACGTCTCTATTGCATCAGCTACAAGTTATGTGTCCTCACACCCAAGGACCCACATAGCTCAAAACTCTTGTTTCCGTCCCTTTACCAGCTTTGTTGAACTTCCCTTCACATGCTTGATCAATTCCACACCCTTTTTGTGGTGAGGGGCCCAACATGAAACACAGATCTCAAAGTGCGGCCTCACCAGTGCCATGTACAAGGGGACAATCACCTACCTGGTCCTTCTGGCCACACTATTCCTGATTCAAGGATACCTTTGGCCTTCTTACACACCTGGGCACACCACTGGCTGTCAACCAGCACCCACAGGTCCTTTCCTGCCAGACAGCTTTCCAGACTCTCTTCCCCAAGCCCATACCGCTGCACGGGGTTGTTGTGCCCCAGGTGCAGGACCCAGCACTTACCTTGTTGGATGTCACACAGCTGGATATGGCCCATCGATCCACTTATCCAAATCCTCTGCAGAGCCTTCCTACCCTCCAGAAAACCAACATTCCTGCCTAACATGCAATCATCTGCAAGCTAACTGAGGGTGCACTCAATCCCCTCATCAAGATCGTTGACAAAAATATTAAACAGAACGAGCCCCACACTGAGCCCTGGGGAACACCACTTTTATATTTGTTTATATTTGTTTATATTTTCCCATGTTCCTATTTACACTTTACATCTTGCTCTGAGCTCATCTTGAAGGTTACAATCTTTCTCTCTTTGAAAGTCCTCTTGAAGACCTAATTCTCTCTTCTTGTAAAAGAATCAACCAGCACATCCTGGGTGGAGTGGAGAGCACTCCTGATCTGCTTGCACCATTTAAAACTGATGAGTCCATAAGTGTCCTGATTTACTGATATTCTCCTATAGATGAATAAAACCAGACAGCTCTTACTTAGCCTGTTAAAAAAAAAGGCTATTTACGTAAGTAGAATTGTGTGTTCTTTGACTGTCTCTTCAGCTACTCAAATTCTTCTGTTTGCCTTCTCATGCTGGAAAAATTTCCAGGATAAAACTGCCATAATATATTTAATGTGTTACTGACTAAGATAAAGCCTTTGGTCATAGAAGGACGCATCTACAGAATTGCATGCAGGAATCTTGCTTTTTGTTTTTCTTTTATACAAGCCAATGCACTAAAACTGACCTCATCTATGAGTATGTTAAGTGATTTGGAAAGAATTTGAGATCAGCTTTTAAGTCATTTTTTTACAACTCCTTCCTTCACTGTGAGTACTCTCTACAATGAGTGGGATCAAAAAGTCTGAGCACAGTGGAGTTGAGCTCAGGCTGAGGTTAAGCAATTCTCCTCTTAAGAGATATCCCTTCTCTTGGGACAAATTTTCTCGAAAGACCCAAGGTCTTTTAGCTCTTGGCAAAGTGGAAAAGACCAACACTGCAATCACCCTGCAGAGGCGTGCTGGTGAAGCAAAGCTAGCAAGTATGCAACCACTCTGCGCTCCTCAGGATTTGTCTCTTCTCTAGTGGCTTTCAGCACCAGTCACACCTAATATTTAGATCTTCCTGAATGCAAACCTCTCGTGAAGTCAAAGCCTGCATGTCGGCTTTGTGAGAACTGGCTCTTAGCATCGGGACTTTGTTGAAATAGCCACGTGGTAACAAACACAGAGTTCATAGCCCAGCACTCAGGGAAGGTCTCTGGGATGTTGTCTAGAAAATAAACTAGTGGTGAATCACTACTTCAGTTCTGAGTCACTGATTCTATTAACATATGCTTTCACTTGGATCCTGTTCATATTGGTACGACCCATGAAATAGAATTCAGTAATCATGAAGCAAATCATCAAATCTTGGGCATGGTCAGAATTCATTAGTCCAGCTAATTTCACTCCCTGCAGGGCCCAGACGGTGGGAAGAGGAGGTGGAGGCCAGGAAAAGATTGTGCAAATTCATCCTGAAATGTAAAATACAGTATTCCGCCTACACCACAGAAATGCAAGCTACTCCTTATTTATTGGATCAAAAGAGCCTAACTTTGTGAGCTTTTAAAAGAGTTTGTCAGATAATTCAGTCATTTTCACATTTAGTTTCACTGATTTGGCAGCTTTCATAATTCTTTACCTTGTTCTGAGATTTTATGACTCTATGATAGTGTGTGTGCAAGGTCTTGCAGTAGTACTGCACTGAATCCTTAGAGCAGGGCTTACATGCCCAAAGGAATGAGATGTGTGTCAAGTGAAGTCTGACAACCACATTTTACCACACAATTAATTTAACTTTTCATTCCTAGGATAATGGTACCTACCTTCAGGAAACTTTTAAGGATTCATAAAGTCCTTTCAGGATTTTTCAAGTGCTAAGGGGAAAGGCACATTTTTTGCTCAAGTGTAATGATGTGAAGACAAGGAATTATTTCCCCCTTGCATGGACAAAAGGTATATGGCCCTGGGGAGTGCTCATGAGATCATGTAGTTCATTGCAAATAATTCTGTATGCCCCCTAAGCCTCTTCCCATGCAGAGGGCCAGCCATTCTCCCATCTCCTTTCACAAGGTGGATTTGATGCTCAGGTATTTCTGGCCAGCAATCAGACACTGTAATTCCTTCTGTCACAAAGCTCGATGCCAAGAACACCTCACTAGAGATGCGATTAGCAGTAAAGTCTCCAGCTGTTCTCCAAGGTCCCTGTCTGCCATTTTCTCTCTCCAGCCCCATAATTCACCCTGCAGCTTGTCAGAACCAAAGTCAGCCACCTGTTCATCAAATCCTGAGTAACAGCGTGAGGCCACTTCTGGTCCTGTGGAGATGGCTGTCCTCAGCAAGTCACTCGCTGTCTGCCACCTTCAGTTTACAGCAGTGATTTCACAATGCCTGTGATATATAAGAATGTACTGGGGGAGCAAAACACAGTACCTTTAGGTAGTAGATTGCACAAAAATCATGCTATTCAGCTACCTGAAGAAGACTCTCTATACATCTTCTTTACCTGTGGTATGTTCTGCAAGCATAAAGACACACACACAAAAAAGATTTCAGTCCTATCTGTAAATCAGTTGGACCTGGGAGAATTAACATAACTAACTAGTCAGAAGGCAGGAGATACAATCAGGTGAGAGTGGAAACAAAAAAGGGGAAGAAAATTCTGGAGATATTTGAGGTAGAAGTATCAAGAACATTTTCTGGAACACATATAAGCATAGGACCCATGTACCATCAGGCTGGGGGCACTAATAATAAGGAAATACAAAGGGATTTTGGTGTAGTATGCTGTCATTAGTGACTGGTATCTAAACAAATTACTGCAGAAGTAGAAGATGGATTCATAACTCCTCTTAACACTGAAATGCTCACCTTAGCTTGTCTACAAATCTTTTGCCTTTACTCAAGAGAGTAAAATCCAAAGCTTTTGTGAAAAATATTAAATTGTATCCTTATTTCTCATTTCTCTCAGTGTTTCTATTGTGCTAGAAAATCTGTGAAGCATCTTATGGTAGAGCCTGATAATGTTGTTTTGCAAATGGTATTGTATAAGAATGAGACTCTGCAGCTGCTAAAGAAATAACAGGAAAAATAAAAGTCCCCTCCTTGTATTTATCCAAAGCGGAATTTAACCACAACATGAAACAAGTTGCCACAGCTTCATACTCATGAAAAGCATTATTGCATTTCAATGACTGGTAGGCAAACAGCAAAGATGCCAGGACAAACAGTGGGCAGCCATAGTGATTTTCCTGCCCTTCCTCTTCTGCCTTCTGTGATACAATAGCTTTCATTCCTGTGGAGTCAGTCCACAGTATTCAAAAACCCAGAAATATGGCTTAATGCTTTATTTTTCAAATCTGAACCAAGGAAAATGTGAAAACTCTCAGGAAGTGACTATGCTTTTGAATAAAGCTCCATAGATTTCCTGCCATTTGTGACCGTCTTCAACAATTGAAAAAAATAACTCAAGATTTTTTCAAAGCAACACTAATTTCCATGAAAAATCCCTTTAAACTCACTATTACTAACTGGAGGAATGAATCTGCCTTCTCTGAAGAAAAAAAAAAATCTCTGATGGAGGACTGGATACAAAAGAAATGAAAACCAGGATTCTTGTGTCAAAATATCCATTATCTTATTTACTGAAAATGTTAGTCTAAGAATTAAAGAAAGAACAAGGGTTTCTGTAAGTTGAGTAAGAATTTGATGTTGGAGCAGAGCAGTTGTCTTTGAAGGGTATTATAAGGCTGCATTTTGGCTTTTAGGTTTCCTTTTCAGGTTTAAGGTAAAATTTTACTTGTGATAAAACTATGTAGGCTCAGATAGCCTGCAATTGTAGAATAACTTTTTGGAGATATAAGCATCAGGTAGAATTACCAAGTTCAAAAGACCATGGAGTGTTGGAAAAGTGTAAGCTCTGCAGATCCACTCATGGGCCCATGAGTGAGCAAGAACTTGCAGAAATAGAGAAATCAGTAGCACTTTTCCAGCTTGTGTGCCCCCAAGCTCCTACTAACAATACTGAAGAGTGGAAGAGGAAGCCCACCAAGCCTCCAACAGTAGCTTACTTCACCCTGGAGTAAGAGAAATGTAAAAGGCATGGCTACATAGATGAGAAATGATAGCCAGATGTTCAACTTTTTTATTATTATTTTTATTTTTATTTTTTTTTTAGTCTTCTTCTGGTGCAGCTTTATTAGTAAGCATCATAAGATAATTGTGCAGCCATCTAGATTCAGGCTGTATTAAAACACCACTAACTACAAATGTTTGAGGTCTATGACACCAGTTCAAAACACTATAATGTTTTAACAGTAAAATATATATTTTAAGGTTTTAAATTTTTTTTTTTTTTTTGCTTTATGGGCTATTTTTGCTTGTCCATGAAACTGAAGGTCCAGTGAATTCAAGCTTCTCTTTGCATACTCAAGTATACAGATATGAACAGGAAAGGTCAGGCTGTCACGTAGACATATTGCTCCAGCACTTGGGACTTCAGAAAGGCACCATATTTCGCAAGATGCGTAGAGCATATCTGACTGCTGTCCTTCCTGACTCTTGCCTTACATTTTTGTTTTGCTACCAAAGCAAACAGTAAGTGCCTGGAAAAGTCTTATTTCTCATTTCTAGTAACAACATTTTTGTTTATTTGGTCCTTTTTCAGTGCTTAGTTGAAACCCTACAATTCAACATATTAATATGATTGCTGATGAATCAACTGTATAATTGTTTTCCAAAGGCTGCGTAAAGTAAAAGTTTCAGGGTCTTATCCACGGAGCATTTGTCTCTGGAGTTAGCCACGCTTTCAGCAAAAAGGCACGCAGTGTTCTCCTCCAGGTACTGTGAAGCCGATCTGGCTCACTAATTCACTCACCGTGTCAAGTGCTATAATCCAGAGTAGACATACAGAAGCACCAGGCTGATGACTTGCACTGTGCTGGAGGGTTCACTGAATGAGGATGATAACCAGAAGGCATGCTATAACTACCAGATTTTACATTATTTTACCCTTAACACAGAGATGTTCATATCTCTAGGAATGTAGAGTTGCCTCAGGAAGAAAGCCACTTAGAGACACAGCCATAGAGCACACATCCATTACGTCTTATACTTGGGACTTCTTTCAGCTGTTCTGTCTAGGCACCAAATGTTTTTGATTATCCAGTCCACAAAATATTCATTATGCTTAGCCTAGCGTGACAAGTAGTTCACTAATAGAGTTCCTTCTTCTTTGTCTACCATTCTGAGCATCTAAATGTGTTCCTCAAAGCATCCAGTATGAGCAATGAAGAAACTCTCTTTGTCTTGCATTTGTTCCTCTTCCCGACAGTGGTACAGACCAAGAGTGTCCCTTTTTTTGTTCAGTGCCAGCCAAGCCAGACCCAGTTTGTGATTTCAGACCCATACTGAAGAGCAAATGGCCCATGAGCAAGTGGTGGTGTCCCAACATTTCTCCTGGCCTTGGGGACCACCCTGCTCCATGCCTATGAAAGATGCAGCAGTGAGCAGCTAAGTCCTTGTGTTTTTTTTCTTAAGGTTGCAGGGCAGTAATACATTAATGCTAATGTGTAAGGGAGTAGGAAATAGTCCAATCTCACTACTTAAAGAAGACATAGGCCAAAGCTCTTTCAATTCCTCTGTTGGGTGACTAAGGTTTTATTTTTTATTTAATTCGTAATAATTTATGTGCTCGGCACAAAGGCAATAAAGAAAGAACTCAGGCATATTTCTTGGTCACTGTAGCAGTTTATCTCTATTTCATTGTTTCCTGTACCCTTTTTTAGACTTCCTACCATGGGAGTCTATCCTAGAATTTAAGGAACTCGTTAACATGGAGATGTATTTCCTAACCTGAGACTATGGTCTCCTGAGAAACCACTTTTACTGACTCTGTCCTAGTACAGACATCATACCTGATAACATCCTCCAGCCTGGAGTAGAGAAGGTATTTTTCTGCCTTCTGCACTGTTTCCCTGTATTTTAAATATGAGTAGCACTGCTGAAGTGACTGACCAAGCTGTTGAGCTGGCCATCAAATTTGCTTTCATTTTTTAAGTCTGTCTTATCTCAGATATTCCTGACTTGGAGTGCACCAAGGTATGAATTTAGTACTGACTTGCCTTCTCATCCTCCATAAGGACTTGCATCTGTCTTCATCTTGCCCATGTTATGAAGTTTGGATCCAAACTGAAATCTTGTTTTAGGTAAGGTTTCAGACCTAGAGCTTTGGGTCTGGGACAGATACAAAATGGCCAGAGATTGTGCTCTGGATCTCATTTATTTGTCCCAGAAAACTGTAGAAGTTATCGTGGATTGTCTAATTTTGCAAGATGAGTGCAATTGAAAATGACTGACATCCTGCAGAAAACTTATTTTATGAAACTTGCACTATATGAATGGATTTTATTGTCTGGTCTATCAACTTGCAAAAGAAATTTGGTTCTTCTAATTTATTTGAGTTGCAGTAACCCAAGTTATTAAAGGAAACAAAAGAAGACATTTTAAAAAGATAATTTTGATCTTGGGGATATCCCTTGTGATTATAGTTCTCTTTAAGTTTACACTGCTTATATTTTATGAACAAGAAGCTTTGTAGTCTACTGGAACAGAAAGTATTTGATTAAAAAAAAATAAATAATAAAAAATAAAATAATAAAAAATAA
Source organism: Netta rufina (assembly GCF_964035555.1). NCBI lineage: Eukaryota > Metazoa > Chordata > Aves > Anseriformes > Anatidae > Netta > Netta rufina. Next base: position 8,599,478 of record NC_140123.1, read on the forward strand.
AATAAAATAAAATAAAATAAAATAATAAAAAATAAAATAAAATAAAATAAAATAAAATAAAATAAAATAAAATAAAATAAAATAAAATAAAATAAAATAAAATAAAATAAAATAATAAAATAAAATAAAATAAAATAAAATAAAATAAAATAAAATAAAATAAAATAAAATAAAATAAAATAAAATAAAATAAAGTGCATGTAGTGGAACTTCTGTCTCCAATGGACAGAATAATTCCCCTTGATTTATCATCTCCATCGCTATCCCTTCTTATAAAACAAGTTACAATAATCATTCCTCCAAGTCAATGGTGAAGAATTCATCCTGAATCAGAAGACAACTCAGTCATTGGAGGATTTAGTCAGAACACATTAAAAATTAAAAATGTGTTCTGAACACATTTCCTGGCTGGTCTGCTGAGGCAGGCTGTAGGGCTGTTATCTGCATGCTGATGTTGGCGATGCTGGTCATGCAATTGTCACAGCTTGGGTTGTAAATGAACCTTCCTCTGCAAAAAGGCTTGGAAATGCGAAGTGACTTGAGACAAAGGTGCAGAAAACAGCTGAGAAATATGAAGATGCAATGGTTTATCTTTAAAAAAAGTTCTCATGATGGTGATGGGGTAGCTTTGTCTAGCAGGGAAACACCTCGGCAGCAGCTCCCCTCCTTGCACATACACTGGTGCCACACTGAGCAAGTGGCACAAGTTGGTTCACTTGACTGTGATTCCTGCAGAGTCTTGAAGCCTACTGAAGGAAGAGCTGCAGCAATGGCTTCCATCTCCTGCCATTACAGAAGTATCACCTGCTGGGCACGATACTTCGAGTTGAGGTGAGGGGGAAGGAAAGGCTGTGCTTTAGCTTTGGGATTTTAATGGCTTAGAAAGAGCTCCAGAATTAGGAATTAGCCCTGCTGTATGGTACTGAAAGTGCCAATCACATAAAAAAATAAACTTGTAAAGTTCTTCACAAGTCAAATGTAACTCTCCTGCTGTCCCCCTGGCCCCACCTGTAGAACCACTCAGGGCACATTTTTCCTGGGTATTATCTCCTCTGCCCTCTTCATTGAAAAAAAAGATGTTCTGTTCTCTGTGTGTCCCTCAATACCAAATGTAGAGACTTTTAAAGACAGATAAATGGCTTCTGCCATTTTCTATTTCCTTTCAAGTATAAAAATCTGCAGACTTTCTTACTCTCAGTGAAGATTCCCCTTCTATTTCACATTTTATACAGTTGCAAAAGAAAGAAATGCCATGGAAAATAAAAGATAATGCCCTCATGCTAGAAAATTAAGGCAAATGGAGTGTAGGAAGGGGAATGTGTCGACTAGCCCCTTTTAAACACTATATCAGACCATCTACAAGGTGGGTTTTTTTTGTTGGTTTGTTTAGAATTGTGTGGATTTCTATCACAGTTTGGTTGCAATACCGACCTAGCAGTCCAGGTTAATACACTGTTCAGATGGGTGGCAATAGAGCAACTGAAAGACATTAATAAACTTGATTTCATTTGGAGCTCTTTCCTATCTTCTCTTATCAGGTATTTGCAATACATCAGCAATTGATTGCATATTAGTGACACAACAATGTTTTTATAAAAACAACAAGATTTTCAAAATTTAGCCATGTTTATCAAAATTTAATGGCACTGCTAGGGAACATAGAAAGTAGCTATCATACAGGCGCATGTAAGTTTAAATTTCAGAGGGACGATAGGCCATGAGGTAAGACTATGAGTAATAGGATGAAGTTATGCAAAGGAAACTTTAGGATGAATTACAGGAAAAAATAATTAGTTTCACTGAGGTAGTTCAGACTCATAGATTCCCAAAGGAAGCAGGAAAATTCCAATATTTTTCACCTGAAAACAATCTCTTAGCTATTCTAGCTACAAGATGTTTGAGACTGGTCCCTTAGCAGCCTCTGTGGATGACAGTAGATATCTAATAGCACATTTTAATCAACTAAAGTTTCCATGAGCCTATTTTTCTAAAGGCTCAACCCAGATTTTGTAAGGTATCTGCATGCCTAAAGAAACATGGGGTTGCCTAGCAGGATTTTTAAAAGCACCTTGGAAGAAAGATTTTATGTCCTTCCTATCTGCCTTTTAAGTTCCTAAATATCTTTGGAGTGTAATCCCTAGCGCAAAGATAAAAAGTAATTGTGAGTATCATTAAATCAAACTTGCAGGAAAGAAATATACAACGGTAAAGGTGAAAGAACTGTTAGAGAACAGACGAACAAAATACTACAGTTCAAAAATAACTTTGGAATTTCTGGTAATTTCTGGTATGACCAATCATTGCTGTCCTATGCAAGAGTAAACAGAGCATTTTAAACTGAAAAAGCTTTTCCAATTTATCTCCTCAAGTATGTAAGATTAAGAAGTGGCCAATTATTGCTTTGGAGATATTTCCAGGCATCACCTGTTTTGTGGTCTGTGAATGATGAAAAAGACAGAATTTTCCACTGAACGGGATGAGGAAATCTGCTTGGCATCAGAAATCAGAAAGACATTTTTTCAGAACCAGTAGAAAAAATCATGTTGCCTCTAAAATGACCAGCAAAAAAACACCTCCAGCAGCTGCCAGTACATTACATTCTTCCCTTAACAGTTCTCAGAAACCACATCCAAATTGCAGCTTATGATGAGGGCACTGAGAGATGTGAAATTACTACTGAGGGAGCCCTTCCTTTCCCACCCCAGTGCCAGGAGAAGGAGAAGCTGCAGGAATAGCCCCACAGCCCCTCTGCAGCCCTTACAGTGCAGTTCTCTCCCCTTGCTGTAACAACTTTCTGCCCCTTGCTTTCTCAGCAGCTGACTTCCAACACCAGGGACAGTTGGAGTCTCTTCTTATTTCCATTTATGTTGGCATCTATTTCTTCTGTGGTGCCTTCACCCTTTGGCACGGCTTGGAGAGATTTTCTACTGGGAGCTCAAACACCATCTATGATTCTATGACCTCGGTGGCTGCAAGGCTGGTTCACGCCCCTCTCTCCCATCTGCTTTTGCGCAGTTCTTTTCCCTTTCTTAAATCTGCTCTCCCAGAGGCACAAACAACATCAATTATTGGCTCAGCTCTTGCCAGCAGCGGGTCCATTTTGGAGCTGTCTGGAGCTGGTTCTGCTCTGACATGGGGAAGCTGCTGGGCTCTGCTCACAGAGGCCACCCCTGCAGCCCCCCTGCTAGCAAACCCTTGCCATGTAAACCCAGTACACCATGGAACTCAACAGATGGTCACACAGTTATAACTACCCAAGCTATTCTCTTGGTGGTTTATGGCAACGTGTTCTTTGCTGGTTGGTCAAGTGCACAGCGGATTTCTAGGCTCAGCTCAGATGTGGTAAGGTGTGCAGCACCAGAAGCTCTGCTACTTTCTGTCTGTTTTATGCTCCTTCGGAGCATGAACTTTTGAGAATGTAATTTGGAAGATGAAGTCACTCAAGTGCTTTGAAAAGTTTTCTTTTTCTCTGTATATTTCTGGGCAGCATTGAAAGTTTCAAATGCCTATAAAATTACTCTTTAAATTCTTTGCAGGTCACATGAGTTAACAAGATCACTGGGGTACATTATAAAAATGTAAAGGGAATGGATTTAATTTAGAGACTTATAATTATTTGTAGGTTCTAACAATTTGATTTTTCCAAGACCCGCAGGAGGTTATTATCATCTTGATCCTATCAAACCTACTCCAAGCTTTATCCTGGCTTATATTGATTGAGAGCCCTTTGGGCTGTTCATAATTGATTTTAATTCCTAAGTGGCTGAGAATAAAAATTGCAAACCGATCAAGAACAATTCCTCCTCCCCTCATATTCTGTGTTCAGCTACATTCTGTAACTTTCAATGTAGGAAATTAAGGTTATAGTATCCTGTGCTACTGTCAATTAAAATGAGGGAATAAGTAATGCTGAACATGCCTTACGTTCTAATATAAATTTTAATTAGGAAAACGAATTACATATAGGGGTAGGTGTGATATCTTTAGCTGGTATAGATCAGGATAATTGCACTGAGTCCAGTGGAATTACATCTATGACATCAGTTCGTGTCAGCTGAGGATCTGACCCAAGCTTGCAGGGTGATTACTCTTTCCAAAGTTTATGGAAATTACATTTTCCTGTATATATCTCCCTTCAGCACCTGCCAGAAAGGTTAGCAAATGCATTCAATGTGCTATAACCTTAAAGCTTCCTTTTCCTTACATACATAGAACATCTGCTGTAATATGTCATTCTTAACATCTGTCACCCATATTTACTAAATCCTAACCAAAGATACACTTTTCCAGTAATCTGTGTTTCCAAATATTTCCTTTCACATGTTTCTTCTAAACTATTCTTTCCAGATACGGCACCAGATACAACAGTAAAATTAGCCAAACAGGATTAAAGCTGTGGCATGTCCAGAATAACCCCAAAGGCACCCATGCCAATGAGGAAAATAAAAATGAAGCAAAGGGTCCCTTTGCTCCTACAAGGAATTTGTGGAAGCAAAATATCTGAAGACTGTTATTATTACAGCTTGTTCTTCTACATCGACTGCTTTCTTGATCTTTTTATGATCTTTGTGCGTGTGATTCCCCACTGCCTAGAGTTCGTTGAACCTACACGTCTATCTATCTCACCTCTTTGCATAAGGATAAGGGCTCGCCTCTGGCAGGATGAATAGTAAAGAATCCACACTGCAGGAAAAGCTTGGAACAAAGCTCACATTCATGGTTGCAGAGTCATCCAAACAGGAGATGAGAGGTCACAGGAAGGCATGCGCTATCACTTCTCCTGCTCGTGGAATTACTTGTTTATGTCTAATTTCCAGGTGAGGCAGGAAACACTGAGAAATCATCCCCAAATTGACTCTTTGGCATTTCAAAGCAGAAGCGGGAAAAGAACTAGCTGGCATCCTCCATCCCACTTTCACATATCCCACAGGGATGTATCCAATCTTTGCAGCACTGGCAAAGGAAATGGGGAGAGATGGAACCACCATGGAGGTTCTGTAGTGACTCTAGTCCCTTAAGCACAGGTTGCTCAGAGAGGCTCTGGAGTCTCCTCTTTGGAGATCTCCAAAAAACACCTGGACATGGTACTGGGCAGCCTGCTCTGGGTGTCCCTGCTTGAGCAGGGGTTGGACCAGATGGACCCAGAGGTGCCTTTCTACCTCAACCATTCTGTGATTCTGTAATTTTGTGATTTGGTTTGTACAAGAATCAGGCAGGTCCCTGCTCCTCACAAACTGGATAAATGTTTTTTTACAAAAGGTAGTGTGGACCTGCAAAATTCTCATATGTAGAGATGTCTGGTTCATCTGACAATTCTGATGGAGCAGAGATTACTAGTGTTTGCTTCTCTGAGACTGGAAATTGTGAATAAATGGTAAAGTAAGCTGAGGATGATAAGAGGCTTTGCAGTTTTCTCAAGGTAATTTGTGCAGTCTGACTGTGCAAATTTGTTTGTTCCACAGAAGTCTCTAGTGTAATCTAGTTAGATTTCTTCCCAGCCAATTAAATCATCTGCGACTTGCTTTATATATATATATATATATATATATAATTTATTTACTCAGCCTTTTTGTTTTATTTTAACCTAGCCCAGTATTTAGTTTATTTGATAGCTTCTTCATCTAAAATCAGATTTTTCCTACCTCCTCTGCAAACAAATTCAAGAAAAGCATAAGTCTATGGCTGAGTCTGAATGTGTGCTTTTCTTTTTTCTTACAAAATATGTAGAACATAACAGATAATTCTACTTAATTAATCTGCAATACTATATGAAACTTTAATCTATGCTTTCATTATTTTTTTTTTAAATATTGAATTTATTTCTGAATCTACAGTGGTCATCCAAATAAACATCACACACGTCTTTATGATGAAAGCAAGCTATACCTCTGCAATTCTTTCACATAGTTAAGTGGGAGACATTCTTGAAAAGCAAAGGTAAGGTTGTTAGGGGAACATTGCCCTTATTAATGGAAAACTAGTCCTCCACACATTAAGCAAATAATTCAGATTGCAAAAGCTTAGTAGGTATGAGGAAATATAATGTGTTATCTTGAATTTGTTACCTTGGTAGACTGGTTGTACAAAGGGAGCAGATGTTTTAGACACATAAGACAGAAACATAAGTTTGAATGTTAAATATTTGTCATTAGAAATGAGACTGTGGGGTGAACACACACAGTTATAAGCAGCTAACAATGTAAAGATAAGTTTTTAGTAATAAAAATTAAGACATGAAACCATATCCCTGTGCATTAGCATTTTGCCAGTATGCAGGATCACAGTGCTTATAGTGATAACTGTAAGAGTATTTGTGGCACTGTTCAGAAGAGAAAACTTCTAAGATCTACAAAATTCTAAAAATAAATTCATGTAAATGAAGGAGGGACAGCTTATGGCTTTTCCACTAGCTTAGGACTTAGGATAGCTGACATTGAGCCACTAAAGATAACAAATGAAGTGCTAGGTACAGAGCCATGGCCCTAGGACCACAAGAACATTTGGGCTCCTATGCATGCTGTTAGGACAGGCTGCCTCTGTCCTAAAGGTGTGTGTCTGTGCTGGACACATGCCACAGGGTCCAAAGGACGTTTCTCCATTGACCAGCCTCTGAAAACACTTTTTCCATGGCATCTGATTTCTTCCTGCCCAAATCACAATGCTCTGACAGACCTGTTGATATAAAAAACACACAACGCGCTTTTTAGAATATGCAGCAGAAAGAAAAGAGTTAAAACAATACTGTTACACTCGGTTTATTAGGTGAATTGCACCGAGTTCTTATGGTGTCCAGCGGACCTATGATCTGTTCTAATAGGACTTGACAGGCTGATAACTGTATATAACAGATACTGCTGATGTGTGTCTGATGCTCACAGCAGCTGTCAATGGTGTATTTATCTCATTCACGTTCTTGGCAGCAGAACATTAATTCAGGATATGAACAACAGAAAGTAAGTCCACAAGCATTCTCAAAATTGGGTTGTTACTTTAAAACATGAAAGATCTCAATGTGTTTCATGGGAAAGCATTTCCTCTCTCTCTCTCATTTTTTTTTCCCCCTACCAAGTTTCTGCTATATTCTAGTATGTCACTGTTGGTGGCCTTGTCCTGGTTTCTCATGGTGTCACCCCAGCTATTTCATTCAGCAGAAATGCTTCTAATCCACAGCCATAGTTTAATAGGCAGCAGGACGGACCAAAAGTTGTTCTTTTTTCTTTTTTACTATTAGGTCTCTTTTTTTCCATCAGCATTAACACTTTTGGTAGACTTCAGTGCTATTTCTTGTAACAGAATATGTATATTGTGTATATTTTATGCCCTTTTCCAGTTGGAACAGTAGCGATAATTACTTGCCCTGAGAGTCCACAATTAAACCTACTCAGGAGACATTTCACTTTCAGACTACTGAAATCTTAGTCCTGGAAATAAGTATATGGCTCTTATCTTTCTTTATGCTTCCTAAATTATGAGTAAAAATATCTCCAACCACCACAGCTATATTTTACAATAATTATGCTATTTTATTGCTGCCTCTTTCTAGGCAGTAGATATAAGGACCGTAAAGACATTTCAGCTGTGCTTTCCTCACTGAAGATCACAAAATATTTCCTTCTTCCTTGAAAGAAGGAAACCAAACTGATTGGAGAGAGACATCAAACTCTAAATTAGCACAGATGCCTATTTGTGAGATCTTGACAGTTTGAGTACCTCCAGCTGTGGAGCATCAGAAGGAGAAAGAGTTGGGACTGTGGAGATCCATGACACTGCTCCCCTATCCTCAAAGCAGAACATACGTGGCTGGGGGAGAAATGCATGGCGATAGCAATGCTTCCATCTTTTGCAGGTAGTTTATGGGGACAGAAGAGGAGATGAGAATGAAGTTAATGCTGAATGAGGGAGGAAAATACTAGACACCCCAGGCCTCCTGCTAAAGGAGTCTCTCTAGATCTACAACAGCAGTGCTGTACTTAAGCAGCTGAGGAGGTGGGTGGTGATGGAGATCAAGGCTGCTGGATAGGCAGTTCAGGCAGGTTCAGAGGAGTTAGGGTAGGTTCACTCACTCTGGTGATTTTCTCATCATCTTTACCTCAGAAGTTGCCCATGCTCTTTGTAGGGTAATATCAGGAAGAATTGCTTCACAAGAGGGTGGCCAAGCACTGGAATGGGCTGCCCAGGGAAGCGGTGGAGTCCCAGTCCCTGGAGGTATTTAGGAAACATGTGGACGTGGCACTAAGGGACATGGGTTAGTGATGGGACTTGGGAGGGCAGGCTGATGGTTGGACTTGGTGATCTTGGAGGTCTTTTCCAAGCTAAATAATTCTGTGATTCTATGAATGCATGGGGGAGAAGGCAGCACAGGCAGCTGAGAGTGCCGCCTCCTATCGTCTTGCAGTAATGCAGCACTCAGTGAATATGTAAGTATGCCAAGGCCCAACAATGAAAAAAGGGAAAATGAATATGAGGCATGTAGCTCTTGCTAAAGGACATGCTAGCATTTCCCAACAAACAAGCAAATCAAAACCAATTTGCTCCCATCCAAATTTCTGTTTCAAGCAGATTTTTTTTACAAAAATACAGATAAGGCTTTGATTTAAATTTTAAAAAAGAAAAAATAATAATAATTAAAAAGGAATAAATAGTTAATTCTTTTGTTGATTGTTATTTTTTAACTTCTTCTAATCTTCTAGTTGCCACCTTGAACACCCCACACAGGCAGGCGTGTTCACCTCAGCCCCCACCAGGTCAGGATTGGGGCTAAGACTTCATCCATGTCTTTTCCCCAGTTCCATGGCCCTGGGTCCCCCAGCAGCAGCAGCAGTGGGGGTAGTGGCACAGCCCTGGCCTGCTCCATGGGACCGTGTCCCATCCTCTGTACCTGCCTGGTACCGGATCCTCTCCCTGCCACCAGAGCTGAGGGAGCTGTGTCCTCACAGCCACCCCACAGGTCTGGGGATGCATTCAATGCCACTGCCCCACAGATGTGGCAGATGGGGGTGGCTGTGGTGTTCGTTCCAGCTGCCTGCCACACAGGTGGAGGTCCTCACTTCCATCCTGTCCTCAGGATGGCATCCCGTGGGAGGGACCCAACATGGAGCAGGGGCAGAGAGTGACTGTGAAGGAACAGCAGAGACGAAGAGTCAGGGACTGACCGCAGCCCCCATTCCCTGTTCCCTTGCACCACTCAGGGGGAGGAGGTGGAAGAGGGTGGTTGGGGGGAAGGTGTTTTTAGTTTGCTTTTAGTTCTCATTACTCTAGTCTTATCAGTAGGCAGTAAATTGCATTAATCTCCCTACGTTTAGTCTGTTTTGCCCATGATGGTAATTGGTGAGTGATCTCCCTGTCTTTATCTCAACCAATGAGCTTTTTTTTTTCATTATATTTTCTCCTCCTCCTCTTTTTTGGGGAGGGGAGTGAGAGAGTGGCATGGTGGTGTTCAGCTGCCCCTTGGTATGAAACCACCACATCCCACAGTTGCTGCTGGGGACTGGTTATAGTCTCATCCTAGTCTCATCCCTCTTCTTCTCCTGCTCCAGGCTCCCCAGTGCTTCAGGATCTCCTAGGCCTACTGTAGGTGGCCTTACTGAGCAGGGGAGTTGGCCCAGATGACCTCCAGGGATCTTTTCCAACCCCAACCACTCTGTGACTGTGACATCTCCCATTTTGCAGACCTTTCTCTTCTTTCATACTCACCCATTTAATTGCATGTAATGGGTTGGAAAGTCAAGAATTCCTGACATCTATTTATTATCTCATCCTAAGAAGTTCACTGTGGTTTTGCTTTTGGATATTTTTTTTTCTCTTGAAAAGCATTGCGAACAATAATAAGCCACTGTTAGCTGAAGAGAGGAAAGAAAAAGTCTGAAATGTCACAGGAAAGTAACTTGACATTTCCTAAGAGATTTGTGAGCACTTTTAACACAAGCCAAGAAATGACTGAGGGTAGAGACACATAAACAACTCTCTTTCAGCCAGGTCAAATCTCGATGTTCAAAAAGCTGAGCAACATTTCCTCCCCAGCACGAAAAGCATAGCCCAGACCCACAAACAGATGCATCCAAATCCTCTTCCACCCTTCACCTAAAGGCCAGGGCTTTTGCAGATTTTGTGGAAGAGACCTAAGAAATGTTCGCCTCATGTTGAGGGCTGTGTACTCTTGTTCCTTTCCACAAAGTCGGCAGACGAGGCATGTTTGCAGCCCCTGGCAGCACCGTGCCCAGCAGAGCCCCACAGCAGCCACGTGGCACGGCCGCTGGTCGCCCATGGCTGGGTGCTGGCCAGGGTGCTGAAGCACAACAGCCCTCGGACTGCCATGGGATCACAGAACGGTTGAGGTTGGAAGGGACCTCTGGAGATCATCTCATCCAACCGCCTGCCAAGCAGGATCACCTGGTGCATGTTGTGCAGGATGGCATCCAGGTGAGTTTTGAGTATCCCCAGGGACGGAGACTCCAAAACCTCTCTGGGTGGTGTACTCCTGCCCTGCCACCAACTCACTTGTTAATCACAAGTTTTCTATTTCGATGCTTTCTGTCAACCCAGAGCATGGCCAGTTCAATCAGCCCTCCTTTCTGTTAATGAGGTCTAGCTCTGCTGAGGACCCCAGAGCAACAGGGAGAAGGAAAATCGTGGTCTTTTCAAAAAAAAAAAAAAAAAAATCAAAGGTCTTTTCCAGTCAGCAGCATATCCATATTTAGAAGGTCCTGCCCCAGACCTCTCTTGTTCATTCCCACCTTGCCCTAGGGTAGAAGTTTCAGCTCATTTAGGACATTTACTGCTTGTGAAGCTGTGCTCCAACTGAAGCAGCAAAAACCTCCCATGGTGCACAGGAATAGTTAGAGTTTTGTGTATAGGAAAGAAAGGAAGAAATGGTAATAAAGTTGTGGAGTTTTGTGTTTTATTTTGTTTTGGGTTTCATTTGTTTTGTTTTCCCAAGTTAGACACCAGTGCTTGCAGCGTAAAATTAACTACTACTGTTTCTGTCATGGTGAGGTCTTCTTGAGGGAAAGTGTATGAGTGACAGGGAGATGTGTCAGACATCAGTGGACTTCTCAGTATTTACATTCAGTCTTACTATGCAGAAGTTATGTTAGAAAACCAGCAAGCAAAAAAAGTGGTGCTCTCTTTCTCTCCAGAAACATAAAGAAATAACCATTGATTTGCCTCATTTTGTAAAATTATGAGGCATGATTCCTTGTAAAATGATTCCACTTTTCCCCTACTGAGCTTTTTGTGTTCTTTATATTCAGGAGCTAAAAAGGAAAGGAAATTTTTGTTTACTATCTCACATCACACAATATCAGGCATATAAAAGAGCAGCTCTGATGAGGTAAAAACATTCAGCTGAAGAGACTGCAGCCATGCTTAAGAGTCACCAGCGTGGTATAAGTGAAATAAAATTCCTCACTCCCTCCAAAGCCTGCTGTGTCACTTCTTCCTTTGTTTACCCACTCAATAACAAGAAAAAATTGAATTTAGCATATTGTAATAGTACTCTGTTGATCTAAGTGACTTAGCGTTTACTTGTAGTAAGACAGTAGAGTAAGGTCACATATTTAATAGTCAATGTAGGTTTGCCAAGGGTAAACCATTTCTAACTCCTAAGATGACACACATACATCTGTGGATGAAGAAGGAATGATAGACGTTGCTTACCTTAACCTTAGCAAGGCCTAGGCACAATCTGCTACAGCATCCCTGTTTCCAAGCCAGGTTATTAAGCTCTGACTAGGTGGATTTTTATGTTGGGCTGAAAAGCTAGCTGGGCTGTCCATCTCAAAGGGTTCTTATGAAGGATTTGTACTCTTCCTGAAAGCTGATTATAAATGGAGTTTGTCAGATATTTGTACTGTCCTTTTTTAATATTGCTATCAATGACCTGGAAGAGGAGATAAAACACACTTCATCAATTTTACAAGTGGCACTAAACTGAGGGACAGTGAGGGGAAGAGCAGCTGGTACACTTGAGAGCTGGGCTGCTGTTAAAAAAGACATGGACAGGCTGGAGGAATGGGTCGACCATTCCTCCAATGGTCGACCTTACAAAATTCAGCAAAGACAGATGCAAAGTCCTCTGCTTGGAAATTAAGAAAGGAAATATATTACTGCAAGAAAAATGTTTTTATATGAGTTTTGACAATTTGAGCAATCATAGAATTACCTAATTGTCTTTGTCTTCAACAATAAGGTAATTTTAAAAGTTCTTGTTTACAGGACTGGATGTTCAGTGAAAAACTGCAAACACAGTCTCACAGTGTTAACTACACCAAACAGTTTGCCTTATGCATTGGATTTCATCCTACTGATTGGTTTCTGCTCAGCAATCAAATTGATTTTCCAGTAGTCGAGAAATGCACAAATTCTCAGAACACAGTTGGAACTTCTGGAGACTGATGTTATTTTTCTTTACTGTACAAATGGTCCTGAGATATGGCTGTGCGAAGTAGCCAGCATTCTGGCCCCAGGCCAGCAAAGCATGTAAGTAAATGCTTAACTTCAACCTTAGATTTCAGTGCTTTGCTGGACCAAGGCCAGGGAGGCTACTATGCTGAAAATTCCTGCCAAAGGTATGCTTTTTTGCTCAACAAAAGAGACAGATTTTTCAATGGTTCTCTTTGTCTTCCTTTTCAACTACATTTTTAAAAATAGATAGATAGATAGATAGATAGATAGATAGATAGATAGACAGACAGACAAATAGATAGACAAATAGATTATAGATGGATAATAAAATACATTTATTTTTCTGATACACCTCAGCATTATACTCTTGTAAGTAAAGGCTATAAGTGATCATGTTCACACACCTGTATAAGCTTAATTCATAGCTGCATTAAGGACAAGCTTGTAGTAGATTTCCTCCATCTTTACATGTGTATATAAATTATAATTATGCTCCTAGACTGTGTACCTGAATACCTCATCTTTGTGCAATGCAGGTCTGTGTTGTTGAGTTGCAAAGAGCAGGCATTCAAGTGCTTTCCGAAGGCACACAGCTGCTGCCACAGCACTTGAACACAACGACCTTACTCTGGGAGCCAGCATTGCCAAAAAAATACTGCACAAACTGATACTCCTGTTTGTTCTTGCAATTTACAGCCAAACACCACTAGATGTCCTCTGCTGCCAACCCTTCTCTTTCATATACAGCTAATGTATTGCTCCCACACCCTCTCTTTACAATGATATTCCTTGCACTGAAAAGCACATTACTACCAGGTTATTTTTGTTAGAAGAAATGTATTGCAGTATGTCCTGAACATTTGTTCAGAAGAATTGAAGGTTTTCTGCTTTCCTTTCCTTCTTCTCCTTCACCTTCCTATCCACAGTCACTACCCCCTTTTGGGGACATGGGAGATAAATAGCTGGAAGGTCTGAGCTTTGGCTCCACACCAGCAGATGACTGGCCAAAATCCAACCATCAGAGAGTTCTTCCTTTTCTTCCCAAACTCGAGCTCTCCATGCTGATCATCATATCTCAGCTTTATACCTGCAAAATCATTTGGTATCTGTGGATTTGTGCTGGAGCTTGGAACAGAGATGAACCATGCCTGCTATAAATCAAGCTTTTCCACATGTCTACAGCATGTGGAAAAAGGGACAGGACATTTGAGAGGAATATAGGGCCACTGTCAGAATATGCAGGGATGCGACAAGGAAGGCCAAGGCCCATTTTGAATTAAATCTGGCAAGGATTGTCAAGGACAACAAGAAGGGCTTCTTCAAATATATCAGTAGAAAAAGGAAGACTGGGGAAAATGTCGGCCCACTGCTGAATGAGGTGGGTGCCCTAGTGACAAAAGATATGGAAAAGGCAGAGTTGCTTAATGCCTTTTTTGCTTCAGTCTTTACTGCTAAGATTAGCCCTCAGGAATCTCAGACCCTGGAGACAAGAGATGAAGTCCAGAGACAGGAGGAGTTTCCCTTGGTCAAAGAGGATAGGGTCAGAGATCATCTAAGCACACGGTGATCCTGCTTGGCAGGGGGGTTGGACTAGATGATCTTCAGAGGTCCCTTCCAACCTCAGCCATTCTGTGATCCTGTGGTTCTGTAATGGTTCTAAGATGGCAGCAAAAGTTGTGACATGAGCTTGTGGTCTGTACGATAAAGAAATCCATGCATGTGGAATCCATACTTGAGGTGGGCGGGAAGGGGACATGCATATTTTACAAAATAGTTTCTTAGCTACATCTCAGCAGAGAGGCCTAGAAAGCTGAATGTGCACAGGGAGAGTGCTTGTGTTTATACAGAATAATGTATCAGTAATGGAAGTAAAAAGATTTTCCCAAGCAACAGGCAGGTTTTTTTGTCTACAAAATTCTAGCAATGCACATTGCGCATGACAGTCTGGGGACAGCTTGTGTCTTATACCACCTGCTGGGTGCATTGGTTGAGGCTTTCACTGGAGAGGGAGGTTACATCTCATGATTGTTTTCATTGAAAGTGCTGTGGGCTCAAAGCACCATCACAGAAAAGTTTCTCTGTGTTAATGTTTGGAAAAAATCTGTTATTTCAGGTGAGAGAAGGGAAAAGCTTTTCCCAAAAGGAAAACATCTCTCACTCAGACATTCAGGCATTGAATTATTTTTACATAAACTGGTGAAAGACTTTTCATTAGCTGATTTTTAAGTAAAGGGTCTTTACTTAGTTTAGGATTAATTATGGATTACTTGTGCCTTCAGTTTGGCAAGCCTAGTTTTGCTTGATGAAGCAAGTGATGTCTTACTCTATAAAATCTTTTCCCTGCCCACATATTTTTACTGTCTTGGTAAATCGATTGGAAAATGAAACGCAAAAATTACTTTCTACTTCTTTGTGCCGTGAGTGTTTATTTATTTACAACATTATACTTATTGTTTATACTGTGCTTGTGCCTAAATAATCTTAATCTATTGTGCCAGGCATTACGGAATACCTAGCTAAAATACACTGTTTCTAGTCCAAATAGTTTGCTACCTGGCCAAGAAATCATAAGCAGTTAGGAGGTTGCCATTAACTTGTCCCAGATCAAGACATTTTAAAACGCCTTCCACAAGCCAAAATAACAGCAGCTCTACTCCAAAGTAGATAATTTACTACTTGACAACTGAGGGACCATTTTCTTATGCTTTGTAGTAACTCCTTAGCTACCACTGTGTCATATACACCAGCTATATGCCTTAAGCTCCAATGCTTGTTCGTAGTATAGCTTGTTCAATGTATGTCCACAGCCATGGCTGAGGGACAGCAGGTAATTACAGCAAGCACTGGGGAGTTTGAGTTGACCAGGAAGTGGATACAGTCTGAGAGATTAACCTGAATTATCAAAATGGTATTTAGTTATCATCTGCATTTGCAGAAGGTGTAAATGAGCTACAATGATGCACTGGAATGTGGAGTACAGGCTGGAATTTTTCAGTCCTCCTTTCCACCTCATAGCTAGTGCTGGTAGATTCCCAAGGTAGATTCCCAAGAATCTTACTGGTTTTTTGTTTGTTTGTTTGTTTGTTTGTTTGTTTCCTCTCTCTTATTCTGTCACTGACAGCATCATTTTGATATTGGCAATGATTTCTCTGTGTTTTTGTTTGTTTGTTTGTTTGTTTTTTGTTTTTCTTGATGCCTTACTTTATATCTAATCATGCTGTCTCACTTTACATCCAGCCTTCTCAAGTCACGCAAGAACTCATTTAATCTCACTAAAATCAGTGATGTTGCACCCCCTCTTGACATTACTTCAGTCTTTGTCACCTCCTGTTAAATCAGGGGTAGAAGCACCTGGCTCACTATGGGCACATTCCTGCAGCCACAGGATGGATGCACAAACTGCCATGGCTAGTTACACACATGGTTTTGGCACCTGGCCTCAGTCACCTTGCATTTAGTACTTTTTTCCATGAAGCTGTCTAACCTTTCAGACACAGTCCAATTTGTATGCTTGCCCTTACATCAGCAACTATTAAAATCAGCTGAACTGATAGAATTTCTCTAGCTCAAAAAGCAATGCAGAAAGAAAAGAGGCTGCTGCCTGCAGCAACACTGGGACTAGTCCCTTGAAGCAATGTTTTTTGCTTTATCTTGTTGACCATTTCAGAAAGGAAAACATTACTATGTCACTACCAACTCCTTGGTGGCCACATGGAGGTCAGAGCTGAGGATTTCTTTCCTACTGTTCCTCATCATATACACTAAATCTTGTTTTGTAAACATCAGGCTTAAGAAATACCAATCTAATGCTTAGAAATGACAAAGATCATTCTAAGTGGATGGATTATTAATATTGACTGAATGTTTTAAGAAAGGAAGCACTGAGGGTTCTTCAAGGACTCACATAGACTTGAAATCAGCTGCATCCTCTTTCTAATGTCCTCTGTGTAGCGAAGAGCAAAACCTCATTAAAAGGCCTAATAATAAAGCAAAATGTGTCCTGGCAGCACCATCCATTTCAGGGTATTCTTTTGGACTTAAACAGGGCTTTTAAGACACCACTTCAAATCGTGAACATTACACATGAATAGAATAGAATAGAATAGAATAGAATAGAATAGAATAGAATAGAATAGAATAGAATAGAACAGAACAGAACAGAACAGAACAGAACAGAACAGTTCATTTGGAAAGGGCCTTCAAAATTATAGTGTCTGCTTTATTCAGGAAGCCAAGTTTAAGATTCTCCTAAGAAAAATCCTGAAAAAACTAGTGCCCTAAATTCTTACCATAGGCATTATCAGTGAGGATCCTGAGCCACTTCAACTTGTGATTAAATTTGTGATCATAAATGAGTTGTGACTAGGTTCATGGTGCAGCTCTCTGTGCAAACACTCTACACGACCACAGACCTGGACATGGTCTTTTTAAACCCAACTTTTCCCCCTCAAAACATTAAGATAAAGGATGTGATCAACTTGCTAGCAGATCTCTAACTCTGTTGCTTCTTGTGTATCCATCTAAAGAAGGCTAAGTGTTCAGTCCAGATCTCCTTTTCTGAAAGAGCTCAACATAGTCAGGTGAGTTAAGTGGCAATCCTCCCTCAGCAAGTCACATTAGCTCCTTTGCCTCTTTACTGAGTATGGTTGGAAAATGTAATGGGGCAGGAGATTCAGACTGACAGTATGGCACAACCACTGGCTTAAAAGTTCCTCTCTTTGCCCTTTATTGCCTCATAATTGAAAACACAGTGGTGAAGACAGAACTTGTAGTCTGGATCCATCTCATACTGCATTCAGCTTCATTCTTTCTGTAGATTTTAATGAAGGTCATATCAGGTCCTGACAACATAAATATTCAACCTCTCAGGCTGTTTCATGCTCTCAAGATTTTTATTTTTTTTCCTCTTGTTTACCACGGAAAAACTAATCTGCTGAAGTACATATGAAATACAAAATTCTGCCAAGTAGAAAAGGAATATTGAATGTTAGCTAATAACTGCTCCAAGGGCACTAGTCTAAATGATATACAAATTGCAATTATTGTATTCTCTTGCCATGTGCCTTCGTACCTTAAAAACTGAGCTAGGAAAAAAAATCCTTACAGTTTGTCCAATTATCACTTTACATACCCTTCTTCTCTAATCAGTGATTGTATATTAGGTAGACAAAAAGTTTGTCACCATGCCAGCCCACTTGGAAAGTCCTTGGACAGGAAATACAGCCAGTGAGGGACAGAAGTTCATGAGAAAGGGTTTCCAACATTTTTCCAGCTGACAGGAAACTACAGTTACCGCAAAGGATTTCTTGACGTTTTCACTCCAAAACATAGGTCAACAGTCAGACACTCAGTTTATGACTCAGGCAAGAAAAATGTCAAACATCTGGCCCAAATCTATGCTATGAACATGCTATAAAGAGTTTTGTGACCTTAACCTAAAGGTTCATCGTATTTACTTCTAAGGATGACAACTTTTGTTTGAAGAACAACCGTGTAGGAGCTTTCTGTGGTATTCTAGTTGCTGGGACTGAAGCAGTAATTCTGCTATCAACAGCAAATGGAGGAGTAATAGAATATATTTCTGTTTTGCATTACTTGAAAATAGAAAAATAGCCTTTATTTTTCCATTCATTCCATTGCATTAGGGCTTATTTTCTTCATTTTCTTGAAGTTCTGAATAAATAATGACAATGTAATAGTAGCAACGACAACTGCATAGAAGCTGAAGCTAGTAGGAGGACTTTTCATTTACATGGTAGGTGTTCACTTTCCTCACAATCATTGTAATAGTAATCCAGTTCACAAACACATTTCACATGACAGATTTTTTTAATAAACCCTGCTTCAAATGATGAAATATTCATTGTTGTTTTGCAAATAGAAGAATAAAAGGCATACCTGAGAACAGAAGCAATATTTGCTGTGCTAGAGAGCAGACCCAAAGCTCTTCTGAGAACGTCTGAATAAGAACAGGGCCCAGCACTGAGGCAGAATCCCTTAACATGCCCTCAATCCTGAAACATCTTTTAAGTAAAAGATAGACTGAAATACAAATATGATGAAGCAGTCACAGACAAATCTGTGTCAGCATCAGAACTAGATCTCGGAAGATAATCTTGGAAGTCCATAGACATGGATATAGACCTGATACAGTGAAACCACATTAGCATAGGTCTCTTAAAATAGCTTTGTAACTATTCAGCTTGTTGATATTTGTCTAGCTGAGAACACAGAAATGCAAGCTCATATCTGCCTGTATGTGTCTGTGTGACATATCCATAAATCCCAGCCTCATGTCTAATTGTTTAACTCATGCTGCTTCATCCGAAATGACACAGAAACAAGTTACGGACATCATTCCTCACCATCCCTCACACACCAAGGCAAAGGTATGCAGGGGAGTAATTTTGGTTTGCTCCCTACATTCAGGGCTGATTTTCATCTACAGAACTGTGATTCTGAGGCATCTGGAGGAACAGCACTGTCGCTTTGAAAAGGGCCTGAAAATCTGCCCAGCCATGGTCAGTGCCTATCTCTCTTTCTTTTTGTGGCCATGCAGGATAGGAAGAGACAGCTGTAGTGGGCACTGGGATCCAGGGGCTGTGTGATTTTTAAATTCTGATGCATTCTTTTATGCATAATCAACTAGTGTTTTGATAATCCATTCTTAATTACTGGAAGAAATACTTGTAAAATATCTTTAGGTAGTGCATTTCAGGCCATTACTGTAGCCACCCTGTGAGCCTTTCTTTATGCAATATGGCTTTGTTTTGATTTTCGTGGGTTTTAGCCATATCTCTTCAAGCAAATTCATTTCTTTCCCCTTGTTTCTGCTTCTCAGAGAAACCCCTTCCATGGGGGGGCTTGTCAATGGTTTTCCCTGTCCTGGTGATGGAAACGCCTTTCTTACATTAGTTACCCTTAATTTCCTTCACAAATCAGAGCAGAGCTGAAGTCTGGGGGGGAGCGTTTATTCAGCAGCAGGCTTTGTGCTGGTTAGAATATAGCATTTAATGCAAACATTAATGTAAATAGGGCAGACTCAGGAATTTGTTTTGAATGCGTATATTGTTCAAGCTGAAAATATTCCCATGGGAATAGCTAATAACCATCAGCTGTTTCCAGCCTGACAGGGAAATGCAATTTGGATGAGAACAGGTGGAATTCTTCCCAGCGTGAGTCATTTTTTCTTTGGCTTCCCTTACTGACATTGGTACAGATCCGAATGCAACACACACTATCCCTTTTAGCTCTTTGTTTTGCTCTGAACCCAGTCAACTGGGCAACATGCAGGATGACTAAGCTGGCAGACAGGACTGTATTTTTCAAGGGTGTTGATTTTGGCTGAAAATGAACTATCTTAGTTTTGTCTCTTTGCTCTAATAAAATACAGATGGGTAACTTGGGCTGCAGATAATGCTTTTTTTTTCTCAAGCAATGAAGAAAAACTCCACTCATTTATCCATTGTGAGTGCTGTTCCTACAGATTAGAAGAAGGAAAACAAAAATATAAAGTAGAAACAATATTATTCAATCTTTCCTAAATTGTCAAAATCTGATAAAAACTTGAAAGTTCGATTAAGATCTGGCTTCACTAAACATCAGGAGTGTCTGCATGTGATTTGTCATTTCAGGTGAATTCCAGGTCCTGGAGAGGCCGACAAATCATGCATGGAGAAACAGATTAAAGAAGTTAAGCATATCATGCTCCTTTGTTGTCTTCTTTGCTGTTCCCTTAATACCTTCTGCCAAAAAAGTTGGGAATAGTATAGATGTTATAGCATAGTACAAATGAGATTTAATGAAAAATATCTAACACAGCAAGACAGCCCAACCTCTAGGGCCAGCAGTCTCTCTTCAGCTGACTAGCCTGAGCTTAGCCCTGTAAGAAGCTTGTTTCTTTATTGATTTTTCAAGCATGGAGATTCATCCCAGGAGAGAGGAGCAAGGAATATCATATATCCAAGTAGTTGTGAGGCAAACATAGGGAGGAGAACTGCAGCATGAAGCTCCTTGTGCTTGTAGTTTCTGCATCTGACTCCTGCTGGCTCCCTCCTTTTCCTGCTCCCTCCCCTAAGGTATCTGAAACACGACAAAGCAAAGGCCCAGAATCTTCTTATGAAAAGAATTTTCTCCAGATTTTGAAGGGAAGTAGCATGTGAATAGTGAAAGCTCAGAATGCTTATAAAATGAAGGTCCTTTGTTTTTTTTCCTGGTGCAGAGTAGCAGGAAGCATTGGTAAATAGCACATCTTTTACTAGATGCTCCAAGAACAGAGCAAGTGCTTTTAAGGAATCTTCCCTGACAGCAGCTTTTTTACAGAAATGATCTTCCCATTAAGAAGGAGTTTCCATCTGCTCTGTGTGATTTTCAGTGCAGAGCCTTGAGGCTGTTGTTGCAGTCAAGGTTCCCCTCTGCTTTGAAAGGTGTTTGTTTTGCCTGGATGAAAGATTGGAAACATTTGTGAACCATGAGTATTTTCACAGGGCAAGATAAACATTTCCTGGCCAGCCTTAAATATACCCCACAGTTAGAGGTGAACTTTGACTCAGAAAAGATCCCCTGGTCTGCAAGCACTGAGAATGGAGAAAACAAGTTCTTTTGTCCCAGTTCTATAGGTGGCAGACAGGTGCAGACTTTGAAAAACTCACACAAAATTACACATCTATGCACAACTTGTAGGCTGCCAGGGACTCTTGTAGGCTGCATCAGATTCAAGTATTGTACACCTGCAGCATGCTCCAGCCTATCTGAGAGGTTATATGTCAACAAACCCATGTCAATCTCTCACCCCATATGGGCAGCAGATGGGGAAATTGGTGCATGTGCTGTGCTTAGAGCTGGCATCATACTTGCCTAGGAACTGTTGCAGAGAGGTGCCTGTGACAGAACTTGAACTTAATTCCCACCACAGAGCATCCCCGTATGAGCATCCTTCATATTCTTATAGATAGCATGAGTAGGTGTATAGGTCATGACCCATATTTAAAGTGAAAAGAAGTTTTATCCAACTACTAAAATGTTCAGAGTTTCACCAAAGTTCCAATTTCTCATCAGGATGAAACCAACACCTTCAAAGCTGGAACAGAAATAAATAAAAGCAGCTGCCATGGAAAGCCTTGAACTCTCTGGGTCTGTTACTGTGTATGTGGGAAATCTACATTTCAAAAATAAATGGGGAAAATAGGTATTTATGTATATACACTTGTATATATTAACACAAATCTTCTTCCAAACAGCTGAACTTACAGATGCAGGGATACTGATATCTAAACCCAAAGTTGTTTTAACAGAGAATGACATGTCTGGATACAAATGTTCTCTCTGAACTTTTTCCCTCTTTCCTGAATAAGTACACGGGCATATAAACCTCTGGTGAAACTCTGAAATTTGTTGTGGTTTAACCCGGCCAGCAGCTAAACACCACACAGCCATTCACTCACCCTCCCCCACAGTGAGATGGAGAGAGACTCAGAAAAAAAGTAAAATCTTGTGGGTTGAGATAAAGACAGTTTATTAGGACAGAAAAGAAAGAAAAACAAATTGTAATAATGATAATAGTACTGCTAATAATGTGTACAAAACAAGTGATGCACAATGCAATTGCTCACCATGCACTGACCGATATCTACACAATGCCCAAGCAGCGATCCCTCCACACCCTGGTAATCTACTCCATATTAATTGCTCATCATGACATCAGATGGGATGGAATACCCCTTTGGCCACTTTGGGTCAGCTGCTCTGGGTCTGTCCCATCACAACTCTTTCTGCACCCCCAGCCTGCCCACTGGCAGGACAGAGGGAGAAGCTGAAAAGTCCCTGGTTTGGTGTAAGCACTGCTCTGCAACAATTAAAACATCAGTGTATTATCAACATTATTCTCATCCTAAATCCAAAACACAACACCCTACCAGCTACTAGCAGGAAAATTAACTCTATCTAGCCAAAACCAGGATAATTTTTTGTCCCATTCTCTTCCATGTTAACAGCTTTCTTCCAACAGTATTGGTTTCTTCTAAAAGCTGAAAGGTAGAAACAGATGGTAAAGCAAGCACTCCATGTGCTTCTGTACTGCAATGAATTTTGAAAGGATGGCATTAGGGGGACTTGCTCTGAGCACAATGCATCTTGAACTGAGTTTGACAGTCCTTGGAACTTTTGTGCGAGCATTGTGGAAAATCCAACAGTAAGCTGGAAATACAACAAAACTAATAAAAACCCATACTTGTAATGGAAGAGAGCTACAAACTCTGTCAAAAGTTCTGATTTCACATTTCTACTGAAGCCAGCTGTCTGGCATCACTGCCAGAACTGCCTGGAAAGAAGGCTTCTGTCCAGACTCATCTGTGGTCATGGTTGCATGGGGCAACGGAGACCTTTGGTTAATGAAAAGACTACCCATTAGTGTTGGGGTGTGGTTTAAAACCTCTGCTCCTGCCTTCCTTCTGTGTCACCCAGCTCTGTCCTTCATCTCTGACCTTGGCTATTTCATTAAAAGGGTCTTCTCTCTCGAGAAGCTCCCAAGAACAGCACACATCATACTTATGTCAAACCTTGCCTTGTTCTTCCCTTGGCACGGCTTGTTCCATCTCAGCAGCCCTAGAAAAGCATCTCGAGCATGATCTGCCAGTTTGTTTTTGCTCACAAGCAGTAATGTTCAAATATTAATTTTAAGTCTCCTGCTTAACAGTGAGTGAAGTCAATCCATGTTACACTAGGCTGTGAGACAGACTCTCCAGGTGTTTGCATCCTTGTGTAAAGAGCAATTTCAGTAGTACTTGTCTATTCCAAAGGTAGGGTCTTTTCTTCTGCAGAGATTAAAGTGTGTTGATGAAAAATTGACACATCTTGGCAGATGTCTGCTATGGGCATGAAATAGTATTCTCCATGGCTTGCTGAAGTGAGTGAGAGCTATGGAAGCTTGTGTTTTGCAGGATATATTTCCAGCAAATGTTTCACAGCAAATATTTCAAAATTCGTACTCAGTTGTCAAAATTGAGAGTCAGCATCTCAATTACATTCCCACACTTATGTGAATCAGAAAATCAGAGAGTCACAGAATGGTTGAGGCAGGAAGGCACCTCTGGGTCCATCTGGTCCAACCCCTGCTCAAGAAGGAACACCCAGAGCAGGCTGCCCAGGACCACGTCCAGATGGCTTTTGGACGTCTCCAAGGAGGAGACTCAACAGGGCAGCATGTGCCTGTGCTCAGTGATCTACACAGGGAAGTGCTTCCTGATGTTCAGCTGGAAACTCCTGTGTTCCAGTTCGTGCTCATTGCCTCTTATCCTGGCACTGGGCACTGTAAAGAGCCTGGCTACACCCTCCCTTCAGGCTTTTATAGATATCAATGATATCCCTGCTGATCCTCCTCTTCTCCAGGCTGAACAGAACCAGCTCTTTCAGCTTTCTCTCACAGGAGAGGTGCTCCCGTCCTTCGATCATCCACTGGACTCTCTCCAGTATGTCCATGTCTCTCTTGTACTGGGGGCCACGCCCTGGATGCAATAATCCACCTGTATCTCACCTGTGCTGAGAGGAAGGATCACCTCTCTCAACCTGCTGCTGATACTTTGCCTCATGCAGCCAAGAATACCGTTAGCCTTCATTGTGGAAAGGGTACACTGCTGATTCATATTCAACTTGATGTTCATAAGGACTCTCAGGCCCATTTCTGCAGAGCTTCTTTTCAGCTATGTGGCCCCCACCATGTCTTATCTGGAGTTGTTCCTACCCAGGTGCAGGACTTCGCATTTTCCTATGTTGTGCTTCATGAGGTTCCTACCACCTTATTTCTCCAGCCTGTCCAGGTCCCTCTGAATAGCAGCACAACCCTCTGGCATATCAGCCACTTCCCCCAGTTTTCTGTTTTCTGTAAATTTTCTGAGGGTACGCTCTGCCCCATCATCGAGATCATTAACAAAAATGGTAAACAGGACTGGACCCATATTGACCCCTAGGGTACGCCACTAGTTACTGGCCTCCAACTAGACTTTGCACCACTGACCATACTCTGGACCTCACCATTCACCTCAACCAACTTCAAATGCTGATGATCTACAATGTTTTGTATTCTGCATCAGGGATAAAATGGACATCTTCTGGGGTGTGTAATAAAAGATGTGAGACAGATCATCAGAACAATCAATAGTCCTGGGACAAGGGCACTTTCCTCAGAGTAGAAGGAGCAACTTAGATTCAGACTCCTGGTCTGTCTCTGGCAGCGTTGGGGCTTTCAAGACACACTTCGCATCACAAATTAATGGTCTGATCAATCTGTTCTTCTGGGTCAAAAGACACTCAATTTTGACCAACAACCCCCTATTGAGGTTGAGAAGTTTGGCAAAATTTTTGAAAGGTTTTCTGAATTTGGTCACACAAACACACAAATGTTCATGCAAGCAGCTTTATCCAGTCCTCAGATTAAAAGCCACTGGATAATTGTTGACATGTTTGAGTTCTGTCCTTGGCTACTGACTAAAGAAATCTTTGTTTTTCTCACTTTATGTCCTCAGCTTGGGAAATGAAATCCAATTTTCAGAACCATCTGTTAAACAAGCTAAATGTTAGCAACAGAAACATACATCTGATTTCCAGGAGGAATATGTTATTGTATTATGTGATTGTATTTTCTGTGTTGAATCAGAGGGCTCCTGCACCTTCAAACAAGTGGCCCTCCTTGTCCTTAGTGATATTTGGCACTGAGTCTTGACACGTTTTTGCAGTCTGCAAATAGCACAGGGGCTCAAGACTAAAAATGATAAAAATCTGCAAGAGGACTGGCTGCCCACACACATGTACAATACCCTGTGGAGTGTGAGAACATTACTTACATGCTGTACTTTCCATTGTGTTTGCTTAGTGTTAGGATCAGTTGCCTTCTAAATGTTGTGAATCATTTCTGGGGATGTAAAGTTATGCTGTTTAAGTTATATTGTCATAAAAGGAGTAAACATAGTTCACATGTAAAAATCATTCCTTCCCAAACATCTTTCTGAGTTTTCCTGTAGACAGATGTGTTTAACATCATCAGTGGCCACAAGTCTGTTTTTCAAATATTTTCTTAAATCTTCATCTAACATGAGTAAAATTGACTATTATGATTCATATGTAAAAAGAAAGAAACATAGGTATATTTATGTTGCAAAGTTCAGCAGACTTCCATTTTAACTGTCAAGCACTCCGTCTAGAAAGGAGCCCTTTGCAGAGGGCTTCCTGTCTGCAAGATTTAATTGTAGGCGCCTGGCAAATTATTCCCAAAGTGGAATGCAGCAAGTTCTGTTCATTTCTCACATCTCTTTAATGCTGACTTCCTTGTGTTTGCCATGTGAAGTCATCCAAATACATTTGCTCACTCTCTTGATCTCACACAAAGATACTGCCCTGGGATCCTGGCACCTACATGGAACAAACATCCACTGGTGCTTCTGAATCAGAGGAGCTTGCTATATTCTCTCTCAGATCACTGATGTTGATCTGAGATTGTCCTACTGTACCAGGTACTGCACAAGCAGAAATGAAAACACAGACTGTCTTATAAGATGCGGTGGAGTGATGCTCAGAGGTGCAGAGAGATCGAACAATTGGCCAACTGTCACTCTTTAACAGAAGAGTGCGTTCAGTTATTTCTCTGTCTACCGTAACTCCTGGCAAAATGTCATTAATGAAGGCACAAATTATGGAAGCTGAATGTAGTCTCTACTTGCATCGTGAAATGACAGTCTCCTCTCTGTTTTATTCCACAGCTCCTGTTCTTGAATGCCTAATCATGGTGAACCATAACAGCCAGTCCAATTAGTGACGCTTGGAGGGAAAATGAAAATGTTTCATTTCATGAAGTTGTCATTGGAAATGACGTATGCAGTTAGAATAGCTATTAGTATGCCCAAAGGCTTATGCTGGGAGGCTCCCTGCTGTGTGCTCCCTGTGCTGACTGACTTCAGTTATCTGAACATGTGTGTGTTAACTGAATGGGCTCAGGAACTTCTTCTGAAACAACAGGGAGATAAGGATGAGTGATATCCAAGCCTGTCAACCACTGCCTATGTAATGCTCATTTTCTATTGCAATCATTATTCCTGGGTGCTAATTCTGCCTGATGATAGACAATGGAGATTAAATTCACCCATGATGTAACTGCCAAAGGCCAGCAAGCTCTGCCACCCAAGGATTAGTCCCTCCTAAATCTTTTTCAGAGTGTTGGCTGTGCTGATGATGGCTGATGTGTTAACAACCCTTGACATACACTGCAGAAGGATCTTTGCAAAGCAAGTTACAGGGAATCTGTCACAAAGCTCAATTACTATTAATTTACATTACTGAGATGTGTTGTGCATCTCCCACATGCCATCTTGAAAACAGATGCCCAAAAACTTTAATAATGAAGTAGATCATAATGGGAAGTGACTGATAATCTCAACTCCAGTGATGAGAAAGGAAACGGGTGGGCTGGAGGCAGGCAAGTGCATGGTGTTGGACAGAGCAGGAGACGTGGGGGGCTTGACAGCACGGCATCGGCTGCTTCAGACACAGAGTAAAGGTTTGAGCCGGCTCTTTTCTCACAGACACAGTCTGGATGAAGAAAGTCTCCAGCATAAGCCTGTTCGAACTATTAGTGATGAGCACCATCATAAAAAGGACTGAATAAATCTCGTAGCATAACACATTTAAGGACTGGGAAGAAAATCCATTCTCTGTGCAACACCTGATTTATGATCTGGGGGGCAATTTCAGGAAGTATTTGACATTTTTCCCTTTGCTAAATAGTGGAACTAAAAAAAGGGACCAGGGGAATTAATTCTGACAAAGTGTGCACAGAAAGGAAAAACATTTGAGACTCTGTATTAAGAATATTTATTCACCGTTGTAGAAGACACACGTGAAATTTAACCTGAAATATGGGGTACAACTCTGGTTGCTTGCGCTAAGGCAATACTAAATTTTCCTGGAGGATGTGCAGAGATTGTAAACGGAGACACCTGTGGAATATAAAAACAGAGTTTTATCACAGATTTTGTCTTATGAATCCACTTCTGCAAGCCGAACTGCACCTCCAGTTGCTGGCTCCTGGTGCGCTGCCAGGACAGCCTGTGGGCCTAGGGGCACCCCCCGCGGAGGCTGGGTACAGCCGGGCATAATTTACACCTCTCTCGTCTGTTTTTTGTCAGGACTGTGTGGTTTCTGCATGCTGACAAGAGAAAGGGACGGTTTCAGAGCGCTGGGACAAAATGGCTTCTGTGGGCCAGCCGTGACACCTAGCGGCCACATACTCTAGGGCCTGAGCAGCAAGGAGCTGCGGCCCTCGGATACCCCCAGGCCGGCGTTCGGTTCCTGGCAGGCATGGCAAAGGGAACAGGGTTTCTCTGGGAGCATCAGAAAATATTTCCAAAGTATCTTCATGTATTTATGGAACATTTTGCTCTGCAGCTTCCTGTGGGATTTCCTTCTGAGGAATTCCATTTCCCCGTCTTAGCCATATGGTGAAAGCCACTCCTGTCTTCCTGTACACAAGACCCCATGCCCTTCATCACACCTATAAAGGGGCAAAAATTTGGTGCTCAGACTGTCTAAGCAAGCAGGCTTCCTTGGGGCATCTTGCCTGGCTCCTAGCTCCTGCGTTTGGGTGCCTCAAGTCCCCAAGGTCCACCTGCTGTTTTTCTGGGCAATGACTGCTGTGACAGCACTCCTGACGCGACTAAATCCAAGGTTTAGCAGATATGGTCAATAAATGCATCAGTGTTTGCTAGGTTTGCATCAGGCAAATAATTCATTTGCTTATCCTGGTGGATGGATTGTTTTCTAGAGGCTTATCTCTGTTATATTCATTTTACC
Organism: Netta rufina; assembly: GCF_964035555.1. Classification (NCBI taxonomy): domain Eukaryota; kingdom Metazoa; phylum Chordata; class Aves; order Anseriformes; family Anatidae; genus Netta; species Netta rufina. The sequence continues at coordinate 8,627,714 of NC_140123.1, forward strand.
AGCAATAAGATGGGCTGCTGCTCTTCATTAGCATTCTAAAACACAATTTTGTTATATTCAAAACTCGTCTGGAGGGGGCAGTAGTAGAAATTCCTGCCGGCAACCTCATCCAAGCATTCAAAAACCAGGAAAAAAACTAAGAAGAGACTGAGATGCAGCAATGCTGAGAGATGTAACATCTAACTTGTAGTTCACAGGTGTCCAGACTGCGGTCTAAACCCCAGCTTTAGGTGCAGGTGCTGTGGAGAGCCTGCCCATGACCCAGTGATGGTGTCTGTGAGAGCAGTGTTTGGAGAAGGGACGTTCTTTCCAGAGCTAGCTGTGCTCCTTTCCAGTGTGTTAACTGTCTTACTGTGTTTCTATTTGAAATACAAAGATTGTATTTACTACAGATTAAAAGATTTATTAAAGATTAAAGATTATTTGGGCACTTACAAAATGTTCTGATCAGCTTACCCAGTAGATGTAAGATAGAGATAAGTGTCCCCCCGGTTGCCGACACTGAACTTCATATGCAAAATACATCCAGGTACTAATAATGCATACAAATATTGTGATCAGATATATAAACACATATACATGTATATGTGCAAATGTGTGCATAAATGGGGTACATCCCCAGAAATCAACACCGGTGTTCTACACTCCCCTATCCACATGATCTACCACCCACTTTCCACTTCCACGCAGCACAGTTCATGTCCAGAGCATTTCTAATTAATCAAAGAACCTGCTGTACTGAAGATGAGGAACAAATGCTGACGTAACAGAGGACAAGGAGATCTGAATGAGACACCAGAAAATCTGGTGAGTCCGAAAAAAGAGCAGGACTGCGAGCTGTGCAGGATACAGTCAGTGTTCTGTGAGCCCTGGGTAAATCATTTACAGGCAATGGCAGTGTGATGAAGGAGCTGCAGGGGGAAAAGGACAAATTAGACCATAGGGAATGATTGACTACAGCTGAAGGTCACAAACCTTTGTAAATATGTGGCAGAATTTGAGTTAATGTGGTGAAACATTTACAAAGCCTGAGTAGGCATAGGAAGGAGGAGGGTGGCAAAATTGGGACCAGTATAAAATTTGAGAGTCATGAGTTAGCTGGAGATGAGCAACCCCAGCAGATCCTCAGCATCAAAGAGCAACACCTGAGTTTCCACCTTCAGAAGTGACTGATGGCTTTGGAAATCCCAGTTGTGGTGGTTTATGAAAGTCTTCATGTCCCAGACTGTCGCAGTCTTGAACAATCTGTGATGTGGGATCAGCCCAAACCTCCATGCAGCCCTGTAGGTCACCATCTGGGGGGAAGGAGCTGGAGAAGCTCCTCAGAAAGTGTGAGAGAGCAGCAAGGAGGCATAATTCACACTACTGCACCACTGAGAGCAAAATGCAAGTAAAGTAAGCTGGTTGTAAGAGTGGCGGCATGCTGAAATACACCACGTGCAGCTGACATGACAGACCCCTTTACAAAGCTGCTTTATTTGCCTGGAGCTAGACAAAGTCTGCATTTATGCCACTGCAATGGAACAGTAGACAAACAGTTGTCAGCTATCATTGGTCCCAGTATATTCTGGTTTTAGAGTCAGGCATGCGTTGTGCTTTGTCTGACCAGGTGACCTTTGGTGGGCCTGGGCAGTGTGTTAGCAGCACCAGTCTCCAACGGGTTCAGTCCTTAGACTTGCACTAGGAGGAAACCATTCCTTAGCACCATATCTGTTCTGGATCAAGAGATGCCAGAAATTCCTGTTCTTCAAATGTAATTTTCTTTTAGCTGTGTATGGAAGAATAAAACCTTCCCTTGAAGATCTTTGTGATCACTTTTAAGACTTAAAAGTGCACTTTACATACTAGAATTTACATCAAAATATTCTTACTTCTAATTAGTGTATTGCATTTGTCACTTTAAAATGTCAAGAGAACAAGGTCCCAAAGGGTGTCTGGAGCTGAATGCCATCAAACAGAAAGGAGAAAGCAAAGAGGCAGACTTGGTGACATCTCAGAGTAGCTGTTTTCTACTTGTAGACTCCACTCACATGCTCTGAAACCATGAGCATGAGCTGAAACCAGGTGAAATTCCAGGCATTCATACTTTGCTTTGACAAATTCTTTCCTCCTTCCGAATGGCCAGACTTGTGGCTTGGGATAAGGCTGTCCTTTCACTCCTGAGGGACAACCTCTTCAGTGGTTTTTGTTTGTTTGTTTGTTTGTTTGTTTGTTTGTTTGTTTTACAGAGAATAGTGCTAATACAGGGAGAAAAGATACAGGGAGAAAAGAAATCTCCTCTCCAATGTCTTCTGAGGATCCAGCTTTCTGCACAGTCCATCAAACTGAGCACTGACTGCATGTAATAAAAGTCTGAGCACCCCACAACTTGGAGAAATGCACCTCTTGGTTCCCTCCATAGAAAAGATGGGAGAAGGTAGCTCCGTGTCTGCCTGTGTGACAACACTGCTTACACACAGCTAAACAAGCAGCTAAATTTGTTGGTTATTCTTCATTCCTGGGTCAGGTCAGTGTAAGGACAAACAGATCAAGAATGACCCCTTCAAATTTGCAAGACCTGATGCAGGTTTCTGCTGACAACAGGTGATTTTCCTCAGCTTGCTCCATGGGCACAGTGGAAGGTACAGGAGGGACCATGCCAGCCTGTGGCCACCAAGAGAAAGCTGCTGCTCAGATACAAGCAGCTCCTCTTGATTTCACACCTACTGAACTTTGATTTGGTGAGCATGCTCCCTACCAAGAAGGTGGAAAGAAGATTGACTTGGGAATAGGAAAGAATTTTGGTGTTCACCACCAGGAAATTTGATTTCCAAGTCATAACTGGGAGGTTTCTCCCCCTGTCAGACCTGAAGACCTGACTTCGGCAGGAGTCCCGCCTGGCGTGGTGGTGGTTTGGGCAGCCCTGATTCTGCTGCCCGATGGTGAATGTAGATTCAGAGGGTGTGTTTTCTCCAAACTGGCATTCCCAGGAGGAAAAACTCCACTTCCTTCCCTCTCACTGCCGTTGCCTGGATCAATGAGCAGTGGGTTAGTGGTCAGTGTGGTCTCTGAGCACACATGCTGGGTTCTCACATTTCGGTTGGACGTTTTCTCCTTTCCGCTGAGTAAAAATAATGTGTTTCTAAGGGACTTTGAGTTTTGTGATGTGGGAAGAACCACCTGCTAAAACACCCCAGGGAAGTTTTCCTATTCATTTGTCAAAGGCAGGATTTTAATTTATCTTCGTAGAAAAAGGACCCCTGAAATCACTGAGCCAGCCCCTTGCTGAAGGGCTTAACATGTGGCAAAAGTTACTGGGGCTGTCAGGAAAGTGTGGTGCTTCATTAATGTGTGCTTGTGGCAGTCCACAGAGGTCTCTCTTGAGGACAGAGACATTTTTTTCCTCTCACTGGAAGGGCCTGATATTTGTGGCTTATAGAGGAATAAAGCTTTCCCTGGCTCTGAGAAGTTAGGTGGGAAGGCCCATCCCAGACTGAGTAGACTGTTATTTAATCATGTATGGTATTGAAGCTGGGCAACCCAGGCTGGAAAGCTTTTCTTTTGGCTTTTGGTGCCTTGGGACACCCTTCTCCATCCATGGGTAGGTGGCATCATGGGCATCCATGGGCAGCAGGCAGAAACCCTAGGTGATATACCTATGCATGGGCTGTGCTTGGCATGACCACTTGGGAGCATGGACAGAGGGCAACACTGCTGCAGCAGGAATATCCTTGGCCCCCAGGCACCTTCTCAGCATCGCATGGGACTGACCAGCCCACTCCCATCACACACCAAAGCTCCATGTCTGGTCTATGTTAAATCTAAAGTGGATAACACACCTGAGTCTGGGAATAGCTCATCTGGCCCTCAAGGTCTGAAAGTGAGTTTTCAGGACCCACTGTTAGAAAAAACTTTCTGTTTAGAAACAAAATACATTTAGAGCCCAGTTTTGTACCTGAGATCAGTAGGACGTTGGTAGGATTTTAGGTCTCAGCCAGTCCATCATGGTGTTGATATGATGTCCCCACATGCTGTCAGATCTCAGGATTGCTCAGCTGAGCAGCCACATCTCCCAGTAGTACAGATGCAAGCAGATCCCTGCCTTGGCAGACTAACATTCATCTAGGTTTTACACTCAGAGGTTTTGCTGAAGCTGTTTTTGAAGGAATTATGGACAGGCTACACAAGGTTATGATTAGGAGAACTTTTTAATTAAAAAAAAAAAAAAATGTATGTGTGTGTATATGTAATCTGTATATGCTGCTTACCAGTTTACTGTGTCTGTCCTCAGAAACAGAGATTTCCATATCCAGCCATTTCTTATGGTAGATCAAGAAGGTCTGACCTATACCACTGGAATCACATCAGTTAGTTGCTATCGTAAACAATAATTGTAGGGGAAAATTCGTAACATAGATAGAGATTACACTAAAAGAAACACATACAGAAAAGTACAGTTGACAAATTCTGGACACTTGGAATATTTAGAAAATTCTGCTTATTTGCAAAAATAAAATGTTATTTAATTGCTTAATCCAGTGCATGCGTTCTTTTTCTTTTTTTTTTTTCTTTTTTTTTTTTTTTTTCATTTCTTCTGAAAACCAAAAATGTGTTACTGAAGTTTTCTGTGTATTTGCTAATGACAAGCTAATGGTTGTTGGAATAAAGGAAGTGCATTTTGCTTCTTCCATGCCTGTCCCATTGACTTTGCCTGGAAATGCCTACGAGGATCTTTTGTTTGCAAAACTAGTCACAGGGAGATAACAGTGTGAATTCTGTTCTTTAATGTTTGCACAAGCACTGGCAGCAGAACTAACACAAACATTCATGGGAATTTGTTTCTGCAAGGTTAATGTCACAAATGATTTACTGAAGCCTTCCTCCTGCTCACCAGCCTGACATCCACCCAGGGAGTAAACAATACCCTCATGAATTCAGAGTGCTCTGAGGCTGGTCACTGAGCAAACACTCCAGATCAGAGTCAATATTTGGGCAGTAATCAATCAGCTGGTATTTATTCCTGCAAAGTTTAGGTAGAAATACCTTGAATCAAGAGTCAGAAATCAATGTTTTTGAAGATAAATCCATTTCTTCCTATTGATTCATTAAAGTTGTTCAATGAAATTGATGAGATAGTTGATCTAACTAAAGTTATGCTTACATTATGTAGAGTGATTTAAAACAAAAACAAAAACAAAAACAAAACTTTTTTAATGACAGAAATGAACATGCCTGTCCTCGCATGTTATCATTTTAAGAAGAAATAGGATGTGGATTGTCTTGCCACACATTTTTGCTATCATCCCTTCTAATTGTTTTTCCATTAGTCCTGGTTCCTGAGAGTTTGGTACTTCTTAAAAAGGTCTTTTTGGTTTTCTCTTTCCTTCTTTCCTTCATTCTTCCTTATTTTTATGAGATGCCCACTGAACTGAACTCTTTCTATTCCAGCACAAACAATAACTGGATGACAGAGCCCTGCCACACTGTAGGTAGAGTTTCCAGAACCAGGCCAAGCTCTTGGGGAATTTAATTTATAAGGTGACATGACCTTAACCAATCTGTATGGCCAAGTCAGTGGTTACTGAATCTAGCCATGACAGATAGTAATTATTTTTTCTGTTTATTCACTAGACAAATGGTCATTGCCTCCATGGATATAACGTTACATTCTAGTCACAGCCAAAAACACTTTCCCTCACCCGCTGCATATGTTAGGCAGTTTTAAATATCAAGCAGGAACCTGGGACAGTGTCTTGAAGCTGAAAAATGCCTCCAAATCAACATGAAATTGAGTTGAAATGCTGGATTGCATGCAGTTTGAATGCAAAATTAGAGTTAATCTGAGGACATGACTAGAGCATATTAAAGCCATGACTAAAATAGAGCTACAGGTATCAGATGTGAATAGGCATGAATTGTGAAATGGCTGCAGTTATTGAAAAATCTTTTGCTTTTTGAATAAGACAGATACCTCCCATTTCCCCATGGAGGAAATCACTTGCTTTCCTTAAATGAGTGGTGATGAGTCAATGCACAGAGAGGGGAATGAGATGAGAAAAGACAGGTTTTAGTTCTGCTCTGAATCTCTTCACACAGAGATTTGTCTACTGACTAGCCCACGCTATGGGCCTCTTTGGGCCTAAGACCTCTTGATCTTTCTTTTGCCACTGGGATGTTAGCTGGATTCTTCTGGGATTGTAGGGGAGGCTCTCACACCTGTGCTACTCCACCAACAGTATTTCAAAACCTTGTGCTTCTTCTTCAGTTGCTTTAGCACAGATGGGAGGTGTGGGTGTCCTCACACACCCACACACCACCTTCCCCGCACACCCCAGCACCGAAGTCACCACCCCTATCCCAACAACCCTGGAAGATCTTGGATCCTGCTCTCTGCCAGTCCACCTCAGCCAGGCCTTCCTGTGTGACTGGAGACAGCAGCTCGGTAGCAGGTTTGGGACAGGGACCACAGACCCCTGACCCCTGATGGAAGTGCAGGGTGAGAAGCTCCCTCATCGGCCTGGAAAGGCCACGCATTGAAGAGGACTGGGCCGGTGGCCACATCTGTCAGACCTGACTTTTCACAGCCAGAAAGGAAAAAATACCCCATGTCCTGAGGGCAGAGAAGGAATGAAGCCATGTGCTGCATCCCGGAGATGGCAGACACACAGGCTCCAGCAGACACAAAGTCTGCTCCCAGGCATTATGTGAAAGACCTCGAGGTCTTGCAGCAGCAAGCCCTAGAACATCATATGCCACGCTGAGGGCTGTCTTTGTCAGTGCTTACAGGATGAATTACTGGCATGTCAGGATGAGACCTGCCCCTTCCCCTGTTCCAGTTATAAAACTGTTCTCCAGGGAAGGCTCTTTACTTCTTTTGGCTTTGCTCAGGCCACAGCTGTAGAAACGTAATTGTTCCGTGAGCGGAATGGTATTTTATTTGCCATCCTTTCATACACTGGGGCCTCTGTAGCTGATTTTTAGCATTATGTATATATTCCCTCCTCCTCTGAGATTCGATCTTTCCATTTCCAGGCCTCTCCCACACCCCCTACCTTTGAAAAAGATGCTACGGTTTTACTGTGGTTCTCTAGCGCGTGACTCTGCAAACGCTTTCTGCTCGCAGCCTGAGGCCCAATACTTCTTCCCACCACTGCCAAATGGCAGCTGAAAGACTAAAGGCTACCTCAGGCTGGAGGCCCTCCTTGCCACTGTGCTTCCCTGGGCCCTTTCCTTTAGAACATAACAAGTGTGAGGTCCAGGAGGACACTGCGTTAAGTTTTTTTGCGTGAACTTTTCAGATATATGTGATGCTGGCTTCTGTTTACAGCAGCTTCCCCTGCTGCAGCCAAGGGAAAGATGTCCCTTTGGCCCTCAGGTCGTTTTTTTTTCCCCCTCTGAGAGCTACATTAGCAACCTGCTGGGGGTTGCCCTGAGCCCAGAGCTGAGCAAGAGGAGGATGACACCAAAAGGCCCTGGGCAGTGCAGCACAGAGGTGGGGCCGGGACGAGGGGCAGCTGCCACTAGGTGTCACCCGCTGCTTGCTGCAAGCACAAGGCACCCGAGTGCATGTATAAAGAGATAAATAAATAAATAGATGTAATCGAGCCCTGAAGTTCCTGCCTTTCCGTGGAACTGCAGTTATAATCCCTTCTGAAGTGTTTGACTAAAAGCATCTCTGCGTGAATTGCTTCAGTTATGGAAGAAAATACTTCTGCTGTTACCATAGTCTCGCAGAATGGTCGGGGTTGGAAAGGACCTTAAAGATCATCCATTTCCAACCCCCTTGTCCTATCACTGCACCCCCTGACGAAGAGTCCCTCCCCAGCTTTCCTGTAGCCCCCTTTAGGTACTGGCAGGCTGCTGTAAGGTCTCCCTGGGGCCTTCTCTTCTCCAGGCTGAACAACCCCAACTCCCTCAGCCTGTCTTCACAGGAGAGGTGATCCTTGTGGTTCTCCTCTGGACTCGCTCTAATACTTCCATATCCTTCTTGTACTGGGGGCCCCAGAGCTGAACACAGAGCTCCAGGTGGGGTCTCACAGAGCAGAGCAGAGGGGCCAAGTGTACGGTTGGCTTTCTGGGCTGCAAGCATGCATTGCTGGCTCATATTCATTTTTTTGTCCAGCACTACCCTCAAGTCCGACCCATCGGTCTAAAATGCTTAATGTCAGGCTGGTTCTCTATATAACACTTTTTAAAAGCTTAACACTTTAGAGGCAGATTCTCAGATTATTTGCATTTATTTTTTTTTCAGGAAGGATGTTTTTCCCCTCCTCAGAATAAGCTCAGGAAATGAGAGAAACAGTCAGGAAGCCAGCTAAGTGCTGATGGAAATAAAAAAATGAAAGCTGTATTGACAAGTCATGGGAAATTGTCTTTAAATATTTTAAGCCACTGATTAAAAAATGACAAAACTAAAGCTAAGTCTTCCTCTGAAGCATAGCTAATTAATCTGCTCTTTTTTTTTTTTTTTGCAAGCATTTGCAGCAAGGGCCAAAATCAAAAGTTACAAATTACAGTAAAATTTGTGGTGCTGCAATGTTTGTGTTTGGGATTTAACCTGTTTTCTCTGATGTTGTACTCAATGTCTGGCAGAGGGAAGGTCCCCACTCTCCAAAAATGACCTAGGAAAACAACAATTTATCCATGATCCCTTATCATGTGAGCCCTCAATTGCTGCCACTGCCCTCTGAGCCACCTCTGTGCTCTTCCAGCCCTATGGTGCCTGCTTGGTGGGCTCTTGGCAGCACAGAAAATAAAACATCTGACTATTAACAGCACAAAGCTGTTAAAACAGCTGGAGTTTGCCAGGGTGCCAGAAATCCTCTCCCAGCCACAGGAGGCAATGAAGACCCAGGATCTGTGGCACATCAGCCGGATTGGCAAAGAGCCTCTTGCCTGATTTTATCGGAGAGGTGCAATGGGAGTGTGGCATGAGGCAGAGCCAGTCTTGTCACTCTCCCAACCAGCACTGGCTTTGCAAGCAGGAAAAGATGTCCTGCTTTTTATTCAACCTACATGTATATGGATATTTGTTTGAGCCCTCTAAGGCTGAGACAGGGGATGCAAACCCCTGATGAGGAGCCCAACTAGCCCAAGCATGCCAAAACAAATGAGCTACCATGCATCAGAGCCACAGCTGCTGTACGGCTGTGCAGCAGGGCTCTCACCTATGGGCATACAGCTCAAAGCTAGACTCGATCACCCCAGCTGAAGCACCAAACTTCAGGAGTTACCAGCAGCCTCACTGAAGGGTTTGCAGCTCCTCACAGGGAGAATAGGGAGCGCTCAGGGAGCAGCTCTGCAGGATGCTGCCTGCAGGAGACATGGCTACACAAGCCAGGCAGTTCATCCTGCCTCATTTATGTCAGTTTGGCCCTTTATGGGGCTGCTACATGAACCAGGTCACCAACATGATCTGAGTTAAAAATAACCTTCTGCATAAAACAAACAGAAAACTCTGGTGGTTATTTTTAACCCAGACCTTTTTTGCTGATGTGCTCTGCAGCTCAGCACTGCGAGTAGTTGTATGGCAAAATTAAGGAGGAGATGAAATAAGATGCAGTTACGGGAACTTGATGCTCTGAAAGGCCTTTCCCAGCCTTCATCATTCTGATTCTATGAATGAGTGGCTGAGGAAGGATGGGGTGTGGTGGAGACCTCCCTGCTGAAGCCAGCGTCTTGTGATGCATTTCACATTACCGCATTTTTATATTAACAGAGCTTCTGATTTCTGGCTGCAGAACTCTGGTCTCCTTCACTACAAACTCCTCAACATTTACTCTTTAAAGAGGGCTTTAAGAAAACAAGAGAAAATCAAACATACAAAAAACGGAAACCCAAATAGCAAAACAACCACAAAATTTCCTGATAAAGGCTACTCTTTTGTGAGGTTTGCAGACAGCCAAATACACCCCTCTGCAGGCAAACCTGACTGGTGACGCTCTGAGATGCCTGGTTTGGGGGGATGTGTGGGGCAAGAGGCCATCAGAGGGACCTGGAGCAGCCAACACCACCTTGAACATTATATCTGAGGTACTTTGTTGGTGCTTACAGCTGCAAGAGGAGGCATATTTCTCTCCCTTCCCCAGAAACACTTCTATGTTTGTTATGTTTAACTGTAGCTATATTAAAGACTCCTAATTATAAGTTTCAAGCCAGAGATCTCATTAATCACCAGCTAAGAACATAACAGCGATGAGCTGCCAAAGGCATGAGGAAATCACTCTAATTATCAGTTTTAGACGCTGCTCTTCAAAACTTGATTAGCTATAGATACACAGGTGATAATTCCTACTGTCTTCTTTATAGCACATCCTCACTATTATCCACTGTAGTCTGATTTAGTTTCTTATTAGAATAGCATTATGCTAATTAAGTAATCCTGCATACAGAACATTTTGTGATGTAGATGATTAAGTGGGTTAAGATAGTGACTAATATTACAAGCTGCATAATTGGCGTCAAAGTGGTGAAGGGCGTACACAAAAAGAAGGAGCTCTCACCTAACTGGTGAACAGAAATGATAAAAAGGAATAAAAAATAAGCAGAGCATTAAAAAGCCTTTAAAAAAAAATTAAAAAAAATGTAGATAACAGGTTGAATCTGTTCTCTGAAGGGCTAAAAATAGCCTTTTTGAGTGAGCACATTTTGAGCACTTGCCCTTTCCCAAACCACTAACAGATGTTGTACCCTCAACAGGCACGTGGCTGTGCTGCCCTTCCCACCACACACCCAACATCTGGATGCTCCGTGCTTCTCTGGATGCCCTTACTCCATACTACATGGAGTAGAGAGGAACCTTACACAGAGCCCTGCTTTCCCCAGGAGCACTGCTACAGCAGCAGTGGACAGTTGTGTCTTTGCTTCCATTTGGTTCTGGTGGCACACAGGGACAAGCACAAGCACACAAGAGCCTCCTGGCTCTTCCACAGGCTCATGGACCTACACACTGCTTTTCAAAGAGTTTCTTTCCACCCCATGTGCAAGCACTGAAACACATACGTACTTTCACTCTTGCCCAGTGATGTTTTGTTCTCAGCTGTTTCCAGTTGGCAGAGGTGCTTTTGCAACCCACATGAGATCCAAACTGAGCTGTTTTAACCCATTTGGACCACGCGTCCTTCTTCTGTCAGGGGAAAAAAGAACATGCAACAGCAGCATAGCCAATCCAGGAAACAAACTCAACAAAAACATGAGGGCTGCCAGGAATACCTTAGTTATCCACAGAGGTTAAAATTTTATTTTGATATAAAAATTAAATAGCAAAGGTTTTTTGTTTGTTTTTGTTTTGTTTTGTTTTTTTTACAGTGATAAATTAGAAATTTACAGTACATACATCAGAGCAGATATATTTTCTATACACCCCAAAATAATCAGTGTCTATTTCCTTAGAAGCTCAGAGAAAGGAGCTAACCTGTCTGTTCAATGCAGGAGCCAGGCTTGTACCTCTCTGAGAGATGCTTCAGAAACGTGCTGTGAAAAAGCCATACGCTGGGGTGGGAGAGACGGGCAGACAGAGCTGGAGGGAGCAGGGCCCATGCCAGGAAGGTAACCGCCGAAAGGTTTCTCGTTGTATAACCACAGCAACTGCACTTCCGAGAGAGGATTAGTCACACATTTTTTGGCTTTAAATTCATAACAATGCTGAAATGAGAGAATGGACGAGTTGCAGATACCCACTCTCCGTGACTGCTGGGTTTTGGGCTGTCTGCTGTGACTTCCCCTTCAGACATCCCCAGAGCAGAGAAAGGTGAATGCAGATGGATGGGTACATTCACAGAACGGTTTTGTCACTGCAAGAGCTGGCACAGTGCCCCTGAGAGCTTGGGGAAGATGCTCCTTCAGGAACAGCTACTGGTGTCTCTCCCCACCCCACCTCCTACCCATGGCATTTGAGTGCCTCACACTTTACAGGTCCTCAACTGCCACAGGGCTACACAGTGCTGTCCTCAACAAACTCACTTCCAGTGTCTCGAATCACCAGGGACATCCGTCTGTCACAGTCCACAGCGCCGCAGTCAGAGATGCAAGGATCTGGTAACAGGAGTGCTACTTAACATTCACTTCTGTGTACACAACACAGTTAAAAAAGCTGTTTGTTGAATCAGTCAGGTCAAGCAGGAGTTGTATCAGCCAGGAAAGTATCCAAGGCGCTTCAGATTGAAGGACACTTGAATGAACGTGACACCTTGGCACAGGCCAAGGCTAGGTTACAAGACAGGGCTCATACTGTGTCCTCACCCCTTGCAAGTCAAAATACAGCTGCTGGTTGTACATCCCTTGCTGGGTCAGCCGACAGATCACATCACGGAGAGTCTGAGCCATCTGAAGATTTCGTATTGCAGAACTCCTCGTCCACAGAGGAATAGCCAGATCCAAACACAACACTAATGGTGAGAGACTTTATAGAGAGGATCAAAAGGCTCAGCTGGTATGCAGCGCTGGCCAAGACAATGGTTGTGCATTGAGCAGAATGTGTCAAGTTGTCACTTGTTCTGCTAGAGAGGGAGCCTGACCACAAAGACTGCAATTAGGGTTTGTTTGGTTGATTGTTTGTTTTTTAAAATATGCTCTAGCACATGTTTCAACATTGACATTGAAACAATTCACACTTCTGGGACAGATTAGTGCTCACGGCCAGAGCTGGAATGAATTGTGGTTTGGGAAGCACATGGGGCACCTGTAGGAAAAGTGAGGACTATGCTAAAGCAGTGCATGTTCTCAGCTGCCCTCAAAAGTCATGGGAGTCAGGGTACTGGGGGGACGCTCAGCAGCCGAGCTGGTTCCACACAAATGAAGCAAAAATTTAGGGTACACAGATAAAACTGAAGGTCCTTCAAAGGGACAGCACATCAAACCAGTGTTCTCTTCAGTACTTGCAGGCTGTCACTGTTTGCATCACTTTTCTTAACAGTCAAACCAGCCCAGACACAAGGCTCAAGCTCCCCACAAGCACAAGCCATTGCCTCCACATTTAAAAGACTGAGACAACTTGAAAGCTGCTGTGAAACAACATTATTCATCAAGAAGTTGGACCTCTTCTCCTTGGATCCCTTTAGAAAGTTGACAATGTTTCTATAATTCCTGAGGAGTGAATGCCTGCTCGCATCCTGTATGCATCGATATGTTAAGGAAAAAAAAAGAGTTTCTCCATAGCTGTCAGTGAGCAACTGGAGCCTCGTTCTAAGGCAGTCAGCTGTACTGCGATGTCATGGACTGAGAATGTTCTTTTAATTGTAACTGACACACATAATTATACAACTGAGCTGTGTGAACATGAGGTTGCCAAGGAACTCAACATTTTGCTTCTCCCAGACTGGCGTCTGCAGAGATACCATCGCACCGAATGAAATATATTAAGACTTAATTGCTTCATGCAATGGGTCTCCAGAGAGCCAGATAAGTTTACTTGGAGAAAACTGACATTGTTCTGAAGAGACCCTCAACTCATTTTTCTCTTTCCTGTAGGAAGGAGCACTACAACGTAAGACTTTATTTAAAGCTATTAGACGCAGCAGAATAAAGTAGTCAGCTGGAAATTGCAGGAGCACCTGAAGGAACGGGAGCAGAGGCAGGCGGACAATGCTAAGTGATGCATAACAGCACGCACAGTTTCCAAGCTTCCACATATTCCTCTACTTCTGACAATGACCTTGAGTAAAGCTTTTTTAAAAACATATGAAATATTGACAGAATCATGTAATACTTCAGGTTGGAAGGGACCTAGGGAGGTCCAAATTCCTGAACGAAACACTCAGTTCAGACCAGGTTACAGACAGTAAAGAGGAGTCAAAATTATTATTAGACCATCAGATGACTTAAGAGTCATCCTCACTAATACCTCACTAAATCCTTCTTAGTTTGGGTAATTCCCAGACTTGGAAAGTCTGCTTAATTATTTGTCGGAGGACCTGATCCTTGGCTGACTCGTGCAGCACACGGGAGCAACAGAATTCCCCAGAGTGTAGAGACACAACCCTCAGTGAGCACTTCCTTCTCAATGCTGAACTCGTAAAGAAGACAACTAATTGTGGTTCTGGGTGCTCCATCTCTGGTAACTGGCCCCTAAATCAGCACAGAACTTGGACCCAGACTGCCTTTCCTCCACCAGCTGTAAGACAATATAACACAAGACAATATCCCACAGCTGTGGTCTACAGTTCCACTGCTTCTAAAGACATCAGAATATTGCATCCTACTTTATAAAAAAAGGAAGATAATGTGTTTGGATATTTCACAGCTTTTAAAGCCTCCCTGGGCTTTCCTATTTTGGGCAGCATGGTTTATGGCTATTGTATTTGCAGCATGATTTTTTTGTTTGCTTATTCTTTAAGGCTTTTTTCTCCTTCCTCAAGAGACAATTTTGCTACTGTCTCCCCACTCTGCTCCCAGCATTTACACTGCAATGCTTATACACAATCAGTCCTTCAGGTGAGAGCAGTCAGACCATCACGGTGTCGTCCTTTTCTCATACCACAGTCTCGTTCCCTTTCCCAGGTTTCACCCAACCGTCTGCTCTCTTCTCCCGTTTCACTTTCCCTGAGTTCACCAGTCTGTTCGAGCACTTCTGCCACGTGTGCAGAGTTTTGGCTGACCAGATCCACATACCTGAAGTGATACCCACCAGGAGGGACATGAAGATTTTGAGCATCTCCACGGCCATATTGGAATCATCTGCCGAATAGCGGAAAATGGCCCAGTTGGAGATTTCATAGAAATAACAGGCAATGACACACGTTGCTGGGACGGTGTACAGCACTGAGAAGACACCGATTTTAACCATCAGTCTTTCTAGTTTGTCAGTTTTAGTTCCATCTTTCTGAAGATTAGACCTGATTTTAAATAAGGCCACTAACCCAGCTGCAATGAATAAAGTTCCAATAACCAGGTAGGTAAAAAGTGGAGCAACAACAAAGCCCGTCAGCGCATCCAGGTTCTGGTTCCCAACGTAGCACAGGCCAGTGAGCTCGTCTGCATCTACCAGTCTCATAATCAAAATGACAATGGTCTTCACTGCAGGGATAGCCCAGGCTGCAATGTGGAAATACGAACTGTGCATTTCTATAGCCTCATGGCCCCACTTGAGTCCTGCGGCCAGAAACCACGTCAATGTCAGAATAACCCACCAGATGGAGCTAGCCATCCCGAAAAAGTACATCAGCAAGAAAATTATAGCACATCCTGTGTTCTTAAGACCTTCTTGGATAAGAACAGGTTCTGCTGCCTCTTCAAAATCACAGGATATCCTTTCCCGGCCCACAGTTAGCCTCACAATATAAGCAATGCTATAAATATTGTAGCACATGCTCAAAAATATGATTGGGCGCTCCGGGTAGGAAAATCTGGATGAATCAATCAGGAAGGTCAGGACTGTGAACGCAGTTGATATGAAGCAAAGACTAGCCCACACGGCCATCCAGATATCTGTGAATTCCTTTGCTGACCTGCTGTAGAGCCCAGCATCGTAGCCACACTTGAGGACACAGTTCAGGCTCCTCTTGACCCAGATGTACTGATCGGAATTGGATCCCATGCTGTGGCACTCTTCTCCGGGCTGCAAGGATGTCTTGCTATGAAGGGGAACCTCTTCATCTCCCGGACCCTCCATGCACATGTGGTTGTGATCATTCTGGGGTGGGAATTTGCTGCAGTTCAGGCTGTCCGGCCAGGCAAATCCAAATTCTTTTAAAACAGGTTCACATCTTCTTTTGACAGAGAGGCACATGCCACCACAGGGACCTATAGGGATGTTAATCTTCTCTGTGCACATCGGGACATAGACTGAACAAAGGAAGAACTGGAAGAGAGAAACAGAAATTGCAAGCGTGTTAGGAGAAAATTCAACAGGTCAAAACATAACAAGTTTTCCTTTTTGCCTTTTTAGCAGTAATTTTTGGTCCCTTGCCTTAAAAAACAGGAAGCAGTATAAAACAAATAAACCAAGAACAATAAAAACTTAGGAGAAAAAACCCTAAAAATGCTGCCTTCTTTCAGTTCAAGTGTGGTCCGAAGCCAAAGCCTGAACGTTTCACTCCCCAGATTAGCCCCATGCAAATTTAGCCCATCACTTTCAATAAAGCGAGTGGGATTTAGCCAGATGTAAACCTCAAGGGTGCAATTTAGGAAAGAAGAAAAAAAAAAAAGTATATTTTAAAGCGGTTTAAACAAATACATATTTTTGTTCAAGGCACTGCCTGGATATCACGGCTAGCAAACAAACAGAAGGAAAGGCATTTACTGAATCACTTGGGTTTGTGATCCTCCTGGAAGAACGCGCTTCTCTTTCACCATCGGGCCACCGACGGGTTCGCACCGGCCATAAAACACTGCCGCTCGCTCAGCTTTGGAAACATGGCGATTTTGGGGGGCTCTAGCCACACCGGGGGGCTTCAGGGATTTGGGGACCCGGGGTCCAAGCTGGCTGCTGCCGTGGGGGTGTCCCTGCGGGCTGGGCACGGCAGGACCCCTTTTTTCGCCCCTTAGGAAGCCCACACAGCGCTGCCTTGTGCTGCAGCCCGCTCCCTCCAGGCTTTGCAGCGGGGGACATGGGGGAAATGTCAGCGCAACGCCCGGCTCCCGGTTCTGGAGAAGGGGGTTTGGGGAAGAGATTTGGGGTTTTTTGAGGGGTTGGGACCCACCTGGAGCTGGCTGGAGCAGCCGTACTGGATGAGGGGGGTGAAGGTGGTGAGCTGCAGCTCGGCGTCCGCCTGCAGCTCGTGGCCCACCAGGTTGGGCATCTTGGTGACATTGTAGCCCAGGTTCTGGCACATGGCGATGCGGATGGCGTCGCAGCGCCGCTCCTCCTCGTCGCCGAAGCCCCGCGTCCCGCCGAGCTGCAGGGCCAGCAGCAGGGCCAGCAGCCGCCCGGCCGCCCCCCTGCCACCACCACAGCACCGTGCCATGGCCGAGACCCCCCCCCCCCCCGGCCCCCCACCTGCCCCCGGCCCCGGCTCCGGCCCCGGCCGCGCCGTGCCGCCCGGGCCGGCTCCAACGGGGAGGGGCCGGGGGCGGCTCTGCTCTTAAACCGCCGCGCCGAGAAACTGCCCAGGGGAGGGGACGGCGCCTCCCCGAGCCCCGGCCTCCTCCCAGCCTCCCGGGGCGGGCACAGCCACAGCCCCGGCCCGGGGGGAGAGCCCCGCTGGGTGCCCTCCGGAGCCCCCCCCGTAGCCACCCCGTAGCCCCTCGGCCCTGTGGAGCCTCAGGAGTTTTCCCCCTCCTTCATGCGCGGCGACCCCGCTGTGAGCAGCGAACGGCCCTGCCATGCCTCCCCCCGGGCTTGGTGACCCGGGGATGGGTCCCCGATGTCCCCACACCGGTGGAGGGCAGCGGCAGGGCCTGAGAGGGGCACCCCGAGGTGCCCAGGCTCAGGCCTGGCTCCCCAGGGGCAGGCTGGGCTGAGCCATCAGCCTCCTCTCCCTCCTCTCCTTCCTCGCCCTCGCCAGACCACAGGGCAGGTCTCTAAGCTGCCACTTTTTCTCCCAACACCTCCTCCACCCGTAAATCTGGTCACATCTGGGTGGTGGTGGACCTTCACGGGGAGAGAGAAACCTAGGGTGCCTCTCCAAGCACCTCCTGATGTTGGTATATCTCTCCTAAACACATACAGATGTAGAGTTTGAGTACCTCTCCTAAACACACAAGGATGTAGGGTTTGTGTATCTCTCCTAAGCATGTATGGATGTAGGGTTTGTGAACCTCTCCTAAACACATACGGATGTAGGATTTATATACCTCTCCTAAACACATATGGGTGTAGGGTTTGTCTACCTCTCCTAAGTACAGATATTCATGAATTTTGAAGGGAAATTGAGCAGAGCCGTAGGGTGTCCCCTGGATTAAGAGCGGACACATGAGGCTCACACTTCAATTCACTCAGTGTTGTTTACACCTGTAATAAAATCTGGTTGGGCTGGTTGTGCCTTTAGCAAAAATATGTCATCTATTAATGAAATTGTTTGTAAAGCGCTTTGAAAATGTTTGTAAAGCCCCGGTTAAACGACCTCTGGCTGGCTGTGTGTGTGTGTGTACAGTGTGTGACGTGTGGGTGTCCTGAGCACGGCCATCGCCAAGAGCCGTGCATCCATATGCGTGTGGCTGTGCTGCAATGAGTGGTCTCCTTCTAGCATGAGGTGTTTTAACCAAGGTTTCATGAGCACAGGTATTTACAAAGCTCTCATCACCGTGATAGTTTATAACCAGTTCTAATAAACAATGACTGCAGTCTTACAAAATCCTCGTGAGGCAGACAAGTCATATTATCTTAACTTTTTAAACACAGAGGCAGACAGTGCTGCAGTCCCAAGGTCGTGCAAGGAGGCTACGATGCAGTCAGCAGCTCAGCCCGTATCTGATGAGGTCCATATTTACTCATAAGCGTTGCCTTCTGTGACTAGCAGCGCTCCACTGCTAATCTCGGTCAGCGATAATGCTGTGAATGCACACAGTGTGCTGCAAATGTCCGCCAAGCTGTTCCCAGCCCCACCAAGTTTATGATCTGAATCAGACGGGGAACGGGTGCTGGACATTCTGCAGTTCATACAGGCAAACACTCAAAAAAAAAAAATCCTGTGAGAGACTCTGCCTCCTGCTTTTTTGTTTTGGTTTGGTATGTTCTGTTTTGGTCCAAATTATGTAGGAAAGACGACTGGAGGGAGGAGGATCATGGTGACCTTAAAACTATGAATCTTCATCTTACTATATGAAAAGCCTTTTCATTTGCAGTCTTCTGCAGCAATTAGGCACTGAAGCAGCGTTGGCTGCTACCAGCGTAGACCCTTGCCTAATTCCCATGGAACAATTTGCCTGCTACCTATTCCTCTGCCAGTGGGCCTGGTCCTTTGACTCAGAAGAGGGACAGGGGGACATTTTAAAGCTGCAGTGGGACACAAGTATCGTTTTAGAAAAAGAACCATCATGTGCCCCCTCCAAAAAGAAATAACTACCACTATTGCTGTTTCTTTGGGAACACAAAATAAATATTAGAAAGTGCTTTGCTGTTATATTTGCTTTGGAAAGTCTTTTAGATAATGGGAATTAGTTTTCAAAACAAGAGCACTGGCAAATCATACCAGCGGTCTGAGTTGGAAAAAATGGCAATTGCCCTGCTTTGAACCTTATGCACATATTAACAGTGATTAAATGTCACCATGATAAGCATGTACATAACAGTTTCTTTAAACAGATCAAAGTAAGAAACCTCCTGGATAGTGGGTTTATAGATTCTTAGATTGCTGGATAGTTGTGAGATTCTGGCCTGAATCCTGTACAGCACAAGCCGTGTTAGTTCCTTGTTTATTGTTTGAATTACAGAATATCTTTTTTCTTATTAAATCTGATTTTGAGATTGCCTTCATTAAAGCATCAGCAACTACCTTTCTACAAAGCTCTAAGCATCATTTATTGTGGCCACCAATAATTATATTGGTTTTCTAGTCTGAGTTATCTTCATCTCTGACTTTTGTTATATCTTTACCAACCAGGTTGAGAAGTCGTTACGAAGATTAGCCCTGTAGGTAATGTCAGCTTGTTATTAAGTCACCCCTTGGCCTTTTTGCAGTAAGCAAAATAGATTGAACTTCCCGAGTTTCTTACTGTAAGGCATCTTTTCCAAAGCCTTGACCATTCTTTTTATTTTAAAGGAGTGAGATTTGAGCCTGCTGTTTGGAAAGCACTTTCAGCCCAAACCATCCTGCCTACCTTTAAGTCTTGAAGGAATTATCTGACTTAATTAGTGATTCTAAGCACCCTCGGTCCCTTTAGAGACAGCTAGGATAGGCAGACACTTGCAGAGGGCAACTCACATTATAGGAATTACATGAATATACAATCTTACTTATAATCTATTATCATGCTGCTATTACAATTTTCCTCTTAATTTTGTATATGTTTTTTGCACATTTATGAAAGTTGCAAACACATTTCTACCTTACAGAAATGATGCTCCCCATTATCTCTCGGACTCTTATAGCATCTTTTAGGAAATCTGAGAAGGTTTATAACTGGTTTATTCGGAACATTTTCGAAGCATCAGTGTTTTCCTGAACTGGTGTTAGA
Source organism: Netta rufina (assembly GCF_964035555.1). Lineage (NCBI taxonomy): Eukaryota > Metazoa > Chordata > Aves > Anseriformes > Anatidae > Netta > Netta rufina. The sequence goes on from NC_140123.1 coordinate 8,647,745, forward strand.
ACATGGTTTGGCTTTCCAGTAGGAATGACACTGATGTCAAACATGCAGGTGAAATAACCCCTCCATTCCTGCACAAGACCATCCTGCTTATACATCCAAGGATGCTATCTACCCTTTTGACCACAGCCTTATGCTCAGAGCCACAACGGATGCCTTGTGGGCAGACCTGAGAAACCTCAGGCAGCCTGTTGATTTTTTTAATATGTGGATAGCATATTAGGATGTGATTTTCATAACCAAATTTGCATCTACTTATGGTCAGATGAATTTCAATCTAAAAACACCTCTGTCTGTCAACAGACAGTGAAGAGAACATGGGGTGACTAGCCCAGAAGTGAAAAGTGTCTGAGAGGTGTCTAATGCTGGATGAGAGCAGGTCTCTGCCTTTCTGTCAGTCTCCTGGGTCCATGACAGAGGGAATTGATATTGCCATCCCACAGGTTTCTTATAAAGTTCTTGGATACAAATTATCTAAACATGTACATTTTTAAAAATATGCAACTTTCAGAGCTGTTTTGGGACATCGTCTTTATGTTACCATTGAAATGGTAAGATTACATTAATGACATTAATTAATGTCAGTTCTGTCTAACGTGCCATATATGTTTTCCAAAATACAACAAAAATACATGTTGGATATGTCTGTCACCTGCATTGTTTATCGACAATTCTGCAAATTCCATTTAGTAACCTACTGGTACCATTTTTCTTTGTCTCGGTTTACATAAATTTCAGTTGTCTTTGACCACCTGTCCATTAATTGTCTCTTTTTGCTTATTTTATCACATTATTGTAATTCCTTTTGAATTTTTATTCATTCAAATCAATGTCTCTTCTTTGTTGTTGATGCTTTTCGTAACTTCATATATTTTTTAATTTATTAGAGATGTTTTCTTTAATTTTTCCATCTATAAAATCAGCTGATTTTCTTAATCAAGGGGCATTGCTTTCTTTGGTCAGTGATGGATTTTCAGTCATCCAGTAAAATATTTAAAATTGATTTCTAGTTATTATTCACATGCTTAACACAAATTTTCTCACCTACTTCTGTACTTTGTGAGGCTGACCTTTTTAAAGCAGGAAGTATATGTATTCCCTGATTTACATTTATTCTGCTGTATTTATTCACTGTAATCAGCATTTAAATTGTCCAGTAACAACACAAATTAAATGGTTTGTTTTGTCACTACACTTCAAGTGAACACAGCTCTATGTGACCTCTGGAAAAAAACACTGCAGTGAGCTGCATATGAATTTATGTGTCTTTACATGTATATGCAAATGCATACATATATCTATTTTTATATGATGGTATATTTATGTATAATATCAGTAGGAGTGCCAGAGAACGGGTGCAAGCCTAGCTGTATGCAGAAAGTTGTGCAGAGAGTCTCTTGATTCAGTGACGATGAATCAATCAACATCGATCTCAGTGGAGCAGAAGAATGTATCCCAGACCTTGAAATGAAGGATATAGGATGTACAGATTTACCTGCCACAGAGCACTGCAGCACCCTGATCCAGCTCCTGTCAGAGTTAGCAGTTGGGTTCACTGAGGGATGGTCTGGGTCCTAATCATATAGGGTGGAGTTTGTTCCCGATAAGAGATGCTTCATTTAGGTTTCTGCCTCTTGGTGTTTGCATGTGAGTCAGGGGGTTCATTTCTCTCTGCGGTCAAGGAAGATCCAGACAGTGCAATGCAGGACAGGTCTCCTACCACACTGCTAGTCTCTGTTTTCATGAAGAAAACATTCAGCCTGTAGCCCCCTTTAAGGTACTTCCATGCAGCTAAGCTCTGACACATACGTACCATATCTGGATTCACATGTGTAATTCCTTGCATGCCAGCGTGGGTCAGCAATTGCTCCATGACCCCTGAAAGTCAATAATATTAACTCGGTCTGCACACAGAATTCAGGCTTTGTTTTTGTAGCATTGTAAACAGGAAATTTCAGTGCTACTTGATATACACCATTTCAAATAATCATTTGCATTTAGCTATCATCAAAATGTGTGCCAGTGCAAGAGGATTTCTGAGGTTACTTGTGCAGTCAGAAATCTAAAATGCACACCTGTATCACACACAGCATGCAGTGGAGCACCTGAGAGCAAAGGTGGCTGGAACTTTCATAGGTGAAAGATGCTCATATACGGGCCACTTTATCCTTGTGCTAGTATTTTTCACACAGGTGCTTCTCTTTCTTGGCTTAAAAATACCTTTAACTCATTTTTTGTTGGTTTTAACAGTTTTCCCAATGCCAATTTCCTCCAATAATTAAGGGATTCATGCATGTCCTCAGCCAGATTAGCAGAACAGACAAGAAGTTACTTGGCAAAGACATTTGCAGGATCTGGTATGACAAAAAATGTTTTGACAATGATTTTTTTCAGAGTGTAGCTACATATATAAAATGCTGTGCTAAAACACAAAAACAAACAAAACAACCAGCCTCTTCCTTTGCATGATTTTACCAAACTTCCCAGGAAAGCTGTGCTGCAGAGATACAGTATGCCAAATTTCAAGAAAATCTGTTCATTCTGGGAAAATCAGTGGACTGTGGTTTGAACGTCAGACCCATGGTGGAGGCAGAATTCAGCCCGCACTTTGGAACCAGTGCTGCTGCCTCCCAAAATGTCTTTCAGTTTGAACCACTGCTCATATTTGCTTCCATAGTGCTCAGAGATTTGCATTTTGGCTTGAAATTTCCCATACTTGATCTTGGTCCAAGGGATTATTATTATTATTTTTTTTTTTTTTTCTGGAAAATGATAAACAGTTTTCTTCTCAGAAAATTGTTCAGAGGCCTTTTTTTCATGCTCAGATAACTCCAAAACAGCTTGGTTTTATAACTTCAGATTTGGCATGTGCAGAGTGCAATCCTGAAGGAGGAATGCACTTTTTGCCTTGTTTGAAGAAATTTCATTTCGCAATAGCAAATTAGTCCGAAACTTTGGAAATAATAGCCTGATCGTTCACAAGGCGTTATTTAACCATGGTGGAAAATGACAGACTGAGCTCTATTTCTCCGAGAGGTCACGAGTCTTGCTTTATAAATACAGCTTAGTTTCCTTTTTGCAGAGTCATCTGTCCTACTAAATCTTTCTGTGTCCTGTTTTGCCTTAACTCTGTTGCAGCATCAGAGGTTATTTCCGCTACATTTGCTCTCCATGAGCTACACTGTACTTGGCTCTCCATGGCATTTTCTGTGTCCTGTAAGGTAAGCTGAGCTGGACAGGATTTCAGAAGCAATCTTTCTGCCTCCCCTCGGTGCCTAGCATGCCATGCTGAGCTCCATTACTGCTCCCCACACACTCAGGGTACACCCAGTCCTGGTCCAGCAAGACAGTTTTCACTCACATCACACAAAATTTCCTTTTGGACATAGGTGCTACAGATACTTTGGAAGCATCATAGTGCACTTTCGCTTCAGATGAATTACTCAAGAAGTAACTAATAACCCTTTACATGTGAGGAGACTTTGGAAGTTAAGTTAGGCTGAGATATAAATCCCTCAAAATAGGAGCTCAGAAAGCAGATTTGCTGATACGCTTCAGCTGGTTTGCACTGCTCCAGTGATAGAGCAACAAGCTGGTTGAATCAATCAGTTCTTGCAGGCTTAAGGTTGTTCTGTGTCACTGGAGCAGCACAGAGCCGTGAAGCATGCTGATGGATCTGGCCACAAATCTTAAAATGCGCTATTTTTCCCATTAAAAACCCCGTGTGAGCTGATATGCTGTGTTTAATTACATAACAGCAAGTATTGACTTGCAGGGGCATGGCTGAAAAAAAAAACCTTCTTTGTATTATGTTAGGCAGGCAGTGGGTCATCCTCCTGGGAAAGAAATTTAACATCTGCCAGGAGTTGAAGTTGGTTAGATTCATGCTGCTTTTGTGGAGTTTGTGAATACACAAAGGGCGACTGGATACAACATTGAAATCTGCCCCCTTGCTGATAGCGGCTGTTGGCACGACTCTCACAAAGAGCACTTTGCGCGCCAGCAAAGTGGCACTAAGTTGTACACACAGCTACATGCGGGTCCTGTTAAAATCACAGAGAAGTTTAAACAGGCAACAATATGCAGCTCTTCCAGCTCTAGCAGGACTGCCCAGTTTACAGTGGCACTGGTCTCTACTTTGTGGGCCATTTAAAATATAGCTGTTGAGTGCTAATTATTTCCAAATTCCAGTCTCCCCAGTAATTCTTCTAAGTATTGGATTTTGTAGAATCACAGAATGGTTTGGGTTGGAAGGGATCTTAAAGCCCATCCAGTTCTAGCCCCCTGCCATGGGCAAGGAAACACTTCTCACTAGACCAGGTTGCTCAAAGCCCCATCCAGCCTGGCCTTGAACACCTCCAGGGATGGGGCATCCACAGCTCCTCTGGGCAGCCTGTGCCAGGGCCTCACCGCCCTCTGAATAAAGAATTTCTTCCAAATATTTAATCTGTCTCAGGTCTTTTAATTTAAAGCCATCCCCCCTTGTCCTATCCCTACACCCCCTGACAAAGAGTCCCTCCCCAGCTTTCCTGTAGCCCCCTTTAGGTACTGGCAGGCTGCTGTGAGGTTTCCCTGGGGCCTTCTCTTCTCCAGGGTGAACAACCCCAACTCCCTCAGCCTGTCTTCGCAGGAGAGGTGTTCCAGCCCTCTGACCATCCTCGTGGCCCTCCTCTGGATTTGTTCTAATTCTTCCATGTCCTTCTTGTGCTGGGGGCCCCAGAGCTGAACACAGGGCTCCAGGTGTGGTCTCATGAGAGCAGAGCAGAGGGGACAATCCCCTCCCTTGCCCTGCTGGCCATGCTGCTTTTGATGCAGCCCAGGATACAGCTGGCTTTCTGGGCTGCAAGCGCACATTGCCAGCTCATGTCGAGCTTCTCACCCACCAATACCCCCAGATCCTTCTCATCAGGGCTGCTCTCAACTTATTCCCTGCCCAGCCTGTATTTGGGTTTGCGATTGCCCCAGCCCAGGTGCAGGACCTTGCACTTGGCCTTGATCTCTTTTTAAACAGTCACAGTATACACTCAGTTTAAGAGTTGGTATAGTTATTTTATTTAAGCATGTGATTTTTTTTTCTGATATATTTATACAGATAGTCTTTAGCAGAAGTTATCTGCTTTATTCTGTTCCCTTTTCCAGTACAGTTTATCCCTTTACCTCACACAAACAGAGCTGCTGTTCTATAAACCATTTGTAAATGACATTTGGTTTTCACTACCTATTCCTATATAGGTGAAGGCAAATACATAAGGTTCATTCCTGACCGTGAGAAGGACTGGTTTGGCAAGTCTTTGGCAAACAGACTTCTTAATTTCTATCTGAGTTGGCAAATTAATCACATGGATTGCTGTTACATGCACTTGAGGACCTTTAAAATTAGCCTGAACACAAATAATGACCTTCAATCTTGTCCAGAAGCTTTGCTGCCTTTTTGTATTTACCTTGTATTCATTGCCTGTGTACAGGTGACTACACAGGGTGCAAAGCAATTCGGAAATGGACCTACAAATCATATCTGTCCCTGCAAGCAGCTCTTCATCTGTCCGAAGCAGCAATTCCATGACCATTTTCTGACCTGAAACATCATTCCTATGGACCCACCCTGCTCCATGTGCATTTCTGCTGTTCCTCTGACTCCTCGGCAGGGACGGTGCAGGTACTAACTGTCAAAAAACTAACTGAACAAAATAAAATAAATAGTCTTGTGATGACGAGGAGGGGTGGTGTGACCACAAAGGAAAACAGATCAGCTTAGATTGGCTTCAACTGTCAAGGAGCCGCACCCTTATTCTTTTCTACTAGTGCTGATCACTAAGGCATTTTAGCATGGTACAGAGGTTTTGTTATCAATGGAACAAATACAGAATTTTATTTTTTATTATTACTGGATGAAGCATTTCAGGATATAGTGATCTTTCATTCTTGGGCAGTGTAATTTATATTTGGACTCTGACAATTCATCTTGTTCCCAATAGACATATAGATGAAGTTAGAAAATAACTAGGGTTTATGTGAATTCCGTTTTTCTCAGGCATTTTTTATTCCTCAGAGAGACTTCCATGGGGCCAAATTACCATGAAAACTAGAATACCATGATATTTCAGTTCCGTATGGTAAAAGTTCATGTCATTCATTATTGTTGACACTGTACAGATATCCTTGGGGAGCTATGAAAAATATAAAAAGAAAACTCCCCAAAAAACATGCATTAAAAAAATCTGGGGGAGCTGCCATTTAACTCAAATGCTCCCTGAGCAAACTGAAGCCGATTATCTCCCAAATAGAAAAAAAGGCTCTGTGCTGCCCCACAGCCTGCCTCTTCTTCCTATGCATCTGATGTGGCTGTTGTGAAGCCAAGGTTGAGTTCATTTGTTATTAATTTTTTTGGTAGATAAGTTTGCCACTGAATCCCATGGACTCAAGGCCACGAGAGAGCCCAGTTCAGATCTACCGAGGCTGCACTGGAAGTGCTCCACTCTCCCTCGACTCTCAGATGCTTAGGATGTGTGTCTCATTCCTTAGCTTCTCAAGTCTCTGGGTAAAGTTAAGAGAAATTAACATGGGCTGAAGAGTAATAAGAAAGTGGAGAACTGAGGGATTTTTTTTTTTTTTTTTAATGCAAGAATCCTTGGGCAACAATGCAGCACTGCAGGATAAAAAACTTAATTTCAGCCCAGCTAGAGGGTCTTTTTAATATCTTGGACATAAGAATCACACATAAAGTGTAATGCCATGCTGCTGCAGCCTCAGAATTATGAAGGATGAATTGGGTCCCAAGTCCGTGATTTCAGTGAGTAAAGAGCCAGCATTTCAAGCAATCATTTGTTAAGCAGACACATGGGACAAAAGAACTTTCAAAAGTCCTCCTAGAAAGTGGTACTGGTAAGAGATGGCCTTGAGGCAGAACATGTTTTTATTCAGCTAGAACAAACTGAGATGCTGTGTGTTAAAGGAGGTTTGTTCTGAGACCATGAGCTTCTGCTGAGCTGTACTATAAACCTGTTTATCTCTTTTTATTTTTTAAATCATTAATAATTATAGCTCCTTTGCACAATAGTAAAAACCATATATTCTTTCAAAGTGTGCTATTTTGTTTACTTAAAATTTCTCATCATCTGAAAATGTAATTTTCTTTACTTTCTATTGCTAAGTGCAATTTTTCTCCCAGAACAGAGATGGATGCAGTTCAGTGGGAGTGGGGATGCTGGGAGGAGGTATAATTTCTTGGATTGTCATGATTACTCATGTAAAGTCTGATGAAGTTCTGGTATGAGGGAACTTTGTTGAAATATATCATTTGGGTTAATGCTGCTTCATGATGCTGAGACATAAAGTGCTCCACCGTGGACATAGGTCATTTACCATGCTTTATTATTAGGTGCAGTAATATTATGGCAGCCAGGACTGTATCAGTTCTCTCCCTGGGTTTTTGACAGAAGTGAGATCTGTATAAAATTGCATTGCATCTCTTCTCCCACAAATACCAAGAAAAAATCTCTTATATTTTATAAATAGGATGTAAAAGGAAGGTACTTTCCTCGTGTGGGTGGGGAATGTAAAACAATACCATGTCTGACCAGTCACCTCATCTCTATGCACATGCATATGCACATGCATACTGAACTCTGGCCAACACAGTAAGTTTTCTGCTCCCTATCTTCAAAGTCTTCCAGTGCTAAAAAACACTATAAAAATATCAAGAGAAGCTTCCTTACAGTGGCATATGTCAGACTGTAAAAGGAACTCACCTGGTGAACAGTGAAAACCCTATCATTTATGTTATAAACAATAGTAATTCTTAACATGATGTGCACAAAGCTGGACAAATATTTGACATTCAAATATTTAAATGATCTACAAACATGGCTTTGAGATGTTACTGCTACACAGAGGCATGGGTGGCTTTCTAGGCTTAGCCAACCCCAAAGAGCAAAACCAATCCCAAGAAAGAATTTACACTCAAGCTCTTGTCTTCTAGCTAGGTACTCAGGTACAAAGATGACACCAAGAGCCTTTATTTACAACTTGACAAAACACTGAAGACTATTGTCTGGAAGATAATATTGGGAGGGAGAGAGAAATAACCTGTTTAAAATAGCCTTTAACAAGGGGATTTTTTAAAAGAGGCACCAAGTTAGGTGTCCAGCCTGCACTGAAACCCAATGGGATTTGAGCAACTCTCACGGGTTTCTCTGAAAATCCTAATTTTCAAATGCTAGATTTTTATCTTGGCTATGCCAGAGTTACAAGGAGGGAAGTCTCAGCAGGAGACTTCTGCAAATGAGATCAGAACTCAACCATAAAACGCTGACAAAGTCATCTGGAGCATAGAGCTGTGCTCGGTGACGAGTCTACCATTTCATTATTTTTGTGCTTATTGCATTTTTCCATGTGTCACTTTTGTTTTATCTGCACTTTGCATTTTGATTTGTATTTCATTATAATTTACTTGCATTTGATAGTTCTCAGTCTATTTACAGAGAACAAAAGAACGCACAAGGCAGAACAGTAGAATAATAGTGTTTATTTTCACAAGTTTGGAACGATCAAATAACTCACAAGTCACAAAGTGGAACCATGCCTGAGGTAGGTTAGGTCATCCTGAGTGTGTGGAAACAAGCAGAAATATCCCATTCTTCACTATTGTTTATTATATTTATGCCACTTGGGAGTTTTAACAATACCACATATATAAAACATTTGTTCTTGCTTTCTGTGCTGTTCAGAGTTTTCTCAAGGATCTTTGGTGCTTTTTTCATAGGAACACAGCGATGTTGCTATGCTTTAGTGACTTTCTCAACTGATTTAGCAGAAATGTAAGAAACGGCCCCTAGGAAAGAGCCAGGAGTGCTGAAAAGGAGGTTTTATTCTCTGAATGCTTCTGTGTTTAAAGACGGTTCTTTTGAGAATTTTAACTGGCTTATTTCAACTTCTCCATTCTTTTTCACGTGCGTTCAAAGCTCAGCCCAGCAGAGAGAAACCAAAAGCAGAGTCTGCCGGTGTGATCAGCAGCTTTGCAGTCCCAACAAATCCACGACCGATTTTGATAATTTTCGTACTGTTTTTGGTTTTGACAAGAGGTCCAAACACGGATGTCTAAAGCCACATCTACTGGTCTAAATCCAGTATTCGAAAAGCTAATAGTAATCATGGGAGCACTGCTTCCTTCATTTGCAGTTTGAAGAACTTTCAAGAAGCCTCACAGCAAAGGGTGACTGAAAATAAAGGCAAAGGGGGCAGCTTGCCTCAAAGAGTCTCCTCCAAGCCACTCACCTGGCTCACCATTTTGGATGTGCAGAGTCCTGCTGAAGGTCAATGCAGTTTATCAACCCAGCCTTGCAGGATAACCTAAAATCGCAGCCAGTTTTCTTGGAAATACAAACCTGCAACATGCGGTGATTCAACAGCTGCTGCTTAGGCAGTTGATTTTTACTGCTGAGATGTCTGAGAGCTGGCAGCAGGAGCGATCAGAGTCCTAAGGCTATTTCAACATGAGCAGTTGAAAATTAAGTCACTGAAATTTACTGTTCATTATTCCTCTGGAAAACTCAGGATTAAATTGAAAGACTTTTCAAAAGTGCTGGGTTCCTAGAAACTATCACTACTTTTCAAAGGAGCTGTTGGCTGCTCAGTTGCTTTAGAATAACTACATTTCATCTGTGGTCTTAGCAGCCCAACTTTATGGACTGACAGTTTTATTACAGAAACTTTAAGTCTGCTAGGACTTCAAACAGAGAAAAAATGACTCCTTCTGAGTCTTTTCTTAAGTTCATGGAGCTGTTCATGACTTTGAAAAAATTCCTGTGTTTGAAGCATAAATAATGTTGCAGTAATAACCTCAAATAAGATGGGAATGGGTGCAGAGGCAGAGCAAACAAAATGTTTTACTTAAGGATTTCATCATTCATTCCTGCCTCCTTTTTCTCTCCCACTTTGGGAAAGATGCTTTGCATCTACAGGGCTGAAGAGCACGGCCAGCGACTGGCTGCTACTCCCAAGGGCAAATGGTGATGACTGGTTTGTAGCTGCCCTACTTAGGTCCAGACCTCTCCATAGCATATTTGTCTCAGAACACATTCAAGAGGCCCCCAAAAGAGCTGGGCAGTAAATTAGCAATCAGGAAGCTCAGGCAATAGAGGTCCAGAGCTCTAGTTCACTGCTTGGACTTCAGGAGTGGAGACCCAACTAATGCTGCCTCTGAGTGTGTGAGCCCAGCCTGGTCTCTTCCTTCCCACTCACGTTTATAGAAAGGTGAGCACCATCTGCATGTTTGAAGGATGCTGCCCCCACCTGGCACGCAGAAATGGAGGACATGGAAGCTATGCAGGACAGGTCTTTCCTGACTGCTGAATTTGATAAACATCAAGAAGGGAGGATGATGGAGAAAGGAGAAGAGTTGCAGAGACAGCACTGGGATTGCAGAGAGCATGGGCAGACATACGTTTCAATAGCACGTGATTTTTCCACCATAAAAGATTTTTTTTTTTTTTTTCCAACCAGGTGGGGTAAAAATGGCTTGTAGAGGTTTTGGCCAAATGAAGGCAGAGATCCAACCTTTATTATCCAGATGAGGGAATTTCAAGCAGGCTGAGGCACTCGGAGGATGCGAGATGTGATCTTGCATTCCTTCCAGACCTACAGAAAGCACTTTCTTGGAAAGCAGCAAAGAAAGAGAGAAGCAGATGCTTCTTTGGGTCCCAGCTCCCGTTCCAGGATGCTCCTGGAACAGCCTCCACATGCACTGCCTCTCAGCAATCCCAGTGGCACAATTTAGTCTTTAACGACTCAATTTAGCCAATTCTGTCACCTGATTTAGAAAGAATAAATCACTGTCTCCAGGAACAGACGGAGAAATACATGTACAGTCAAAGCACAATTCTGCCGAAGCCAGTAGCGTGAATATAGCCCAGGATGTCATCTCTTGGGTCAGCCTGCAGGATCAGCGTGTTGAACGTTATGGTTTTGTTTTCTTGATGTAATGCTTGGTACCCCTGTAAGAAAGACTACAACATTTATGTCTGGAATCAGTCCAGATTTATATCAACTGGAGGACATTATTGTCTCTATTAAAATGTTCACATGGTATTATCCCACAACCCATCCCATATTTATTTTGGAAATCGTTACATCTGGAAAATGGGAAGACTTCCAGTTGATACTTTTACCTTGAAGTATCAGCAAACACAAGGGTATTTTGAGATTATTCCCTGCTAAAAAAAAAAAATGAGCAAGTAGCATTTATGACTGTAAGCCAAAAGAGAATCCCTCTTCAAATAATGCAAAATGGTTTAAGTTTACAGTTTTGGAGACAAGGGTGAAAAGTGCTTCTTGCTGGGTCCTTCAGGCCTGTCCTTTGGGGAAAGTAAAACCAGCTCAATGCCTGTCCTAGACAGGCATCTCAAGCATTAGGGAAATTATTTGTGTTGTAAGCTTGGGGTTTATCTACGAAGCTAATTATAGAGCATACCTATCACTTGTCCCAGATCTTGAGAAGAAATGGAGATGGGTGAAGCTGACTGTCCCTAGACATGACTGATGGTGTGAGACTCCACGCCTTCAGCTCTCTCTACAAATTTGCTCCTTTTTGCAAATATCCTGGCAATACTCTGACAGCGCCCCAGAGAGCACACGGCACAGCCACATCTCCCAGCTCCTGTGCAGTTTCCTGAAAGAAGCAGATGAATGTATCTACACATTACCTCCGCTGACCTGAGCTGAAGGATGAATCTAATCCCCAGCTTTTGTAGCCGCATGATAATTTTCAGTGAGGATTTCATAGAACTTTATAATGGAGGCATGAGACAATCACACAGATGGCAAAAGAGCAGAAGGAGAAAAACAATGAGAGTGGAAGACTGGGAGGGAAAAGGAGAAGTGATTGAAAAAAAAATAATAAAAAAATAACAACAAAAAAAAAAAAACTAATTCTGCCAGAAAGAGCAGCTCTTAGTGGGTAAGAAGAGCTACTTGCAGAAGTGGGGTCAGGTACCGAGAATGACACAAGCAGCAGGGAAAAGCTGGATCACCTGTCCCGAGGGAGAAAACAAATACATGGCAAAAAAAGCCCACAAGCTGGAAAGCAGTTTGAGAGCAGAGAGGGCAAAGCACTGCATTGCTTCCAAGTTAAAACGCTTCCAGATTGCTCTGATACTTAGAAATGTTTAGAAGGAAGGATTCCCAGATCCCAATGCACTTGAAACACAACCCCGCCTGCAATATTGCAATGTGGAGCTCCTTGTTTACCTTATTTTTAACTTGCTTTCTTCCTTGCTTCTTTCCTTCCTTCTTTCCTTCCTTCCTCCCTCCCCTCTCTTTTTCTGATTTGTTTCCAATCAGTTCAATGCACTGCCTTGGATCCCCACCCAGCCTACCTCGTAACACCTTTGCCTTCCCACCATGAAGAAAGGCGAAATTCTTCACACGTCCAGCTCCTGCCATGGGCTGAGCTGTGTAATTTCACTTGCAGATGTCAGATTAGGCAGACACTGAAGATAATAGCGAAGAATATTCTCAGACCACAAGACCCACTGACGGCTGGACAGGCAGGCACTGCTGGTCTTCACATAGCAGTGGCCACCCAAGCCCCCCAGTGCTGATGCCACCTGTTTTGCTGCTAATCAGGTACCAGTTAGCTAACCAGTTAGCATCAGTACAGGTAAACTGGAGGACTGCAGTGCTGTCCCACGGCTGAGGGCTCTTGCTGAAGTCTGGGAGGAGTGAATGGTGCCTGAGGACAGCTTTCTGCCAGCCTGGCTGCAGACAGGGTATGTGATCACCTGGAGGAAAAAGAGTCCAACGTGGTGGGATTCCACCACCTTGCTCCCGTGTGTGACACAAGGGACAGAAATTGGGTGGTTGTAGCTGTCCTAGGACAGCTTCTTTACCTAGACACACTGGTACATCCGACACTGCTGCATTAAGGAGGAGCAGGGAGTAAGCTGAGCACTCGCCTCCCCATCATTCACGCTGCTGGCGATCAGCTCACCCTCTGCTGCTCTTTTTGAGACTCGGAGAAGTGCTCTCCAGGACACCCGGACATTACAGGGCAAGTCCTGGACAGCCCGGGACACATCACTCAGCCTCGTGCCAAGGGACAGATCCCTGGCGTTCGTTCTCGTAGCGCTACAGCCAGCCTGCTATTCCCGGTATGCAGCCAGGACAGCTCCTGAAAACCCCGGGTACTTAGGGAGGTAAAACTAAAGGTCCCTGGTGCTTTTTTAACCCCAGTGACTCTCCTTTTCCAAGACTACGTGGTCCCAGTTCCAACCGAGGGTAAGCTTTCTCCCAGGACAGAGTGACCTGGCACGGGCTGTCAGACAATTCCCATGCTACTTCTACCCCAGGGCTCCTTCCCAGCATTGCAACCCCATGGAAAAGGGCCTGGAACAAGGTCAGTTCTGTGCCTTCTTCTGCATTAGCACAGAGCCAGAGCTGTCCTCAGCTGGCAGAGATCCGAAAGCCTCCTGCTCCGGGCTGGCAGCGACTCAGTCCCACCAGGGCATGAGGACGGGGCTGGGTCCTCCTCCATCAGGAGGTGTTTTCCCCAACCAAGTCCTCCAGCGCCAGGACCGGCTGCAGAACCGTGTGTCAGCCGTGAAATCGTCGGCTTGGGCCATTATTGCTCTGGTGCGTGCCTCAATTCCCTGCCCACAAACACAAGGCAGCAAGCGAGCCTCGAGCCCAGAGCGGTACTGGGGCCAAAACATGCAAGCAAGAGAGCCAGCACCCGTAGCTTAGGCAATCGTTGCCTTTTCTGCCCACAAAAGGAATTTCCTTGCCATGGAGCTGTTCCCAGCCCATACCTGAGTGCAGAGGGTCCTTGGGATCCTTCATCCACCAAGGGCCTTGAAGTAACCTGCCCTGACTGTACCCGGCGTGCTTGCTGCAGGGTGTTCGCAAGCTGTCCCTTCATAGGGACATACCCTAAAATCCCAGCCCCAAATAAACCATGATTTCACGCTGGACTCTTGCACCGGTTTTGCAACTGCCCGGGCCACAGGGGCAGCTGCTCCCCCCGGGGGGGTGCTGGAAAACTGCATTGCCCCCCTGCAAACAGAGGAGAACCTGGCTGTCCTGGGCACTAATGCACTTGAGGAAGAATACTCCGGGAAGTGACTCCCCTGATTTGCACCCCTCCGGTTTGCAACTCCCCCTGCTCAATTTGCAAACCCCAGCGTTTGCAAACCAGCCCCCAGAGGTTTGCAACACCCACCTCTCCCCTCGTTTTCGGCCTCCCCCCCAAAGTTTGCAACCCCCCCCAAAAGGCTTTGCAACACCCCCCTCCTCCCCTTGTTCGCAACCCCTCCCAAGGGTTTGCAGCCCCCGCAGAAGATTGCAACAGCCTCCCTCCCCCCAGCTGCAGACCCCTACCCGAGTTTTCAACCCCCCCACCCCAAGGGTGTGCAACATCCCCCTTTCCCCCTGCTTTCAGCCTCCCCAGGGTTTGCAACACCCTCCCCCCCATTTGCAATCCCCCCCCCCAAGGCTTTGCAGCCCCCCCCTCCCAGTTTGCAACCCCCAGGCTTTACACTCCCTCCCTATAGATTTACACCCCCCCCCCCCCCCCATAGATTTGCAGCCCCCAGGGCTTACAGCCCCCTCAGGGCTTGCATCACCCCCCCCCCCTTCTCCCTGTTTGCAGCCCCCAGGCTTTGCAACCCACCCCCCTAAGATTTACCTCCCCCACCCCCAGATTTGCAACTCCCCCCTCCATTTGCAGCCCCCCCCCCCGCCTTTATACCCCCTCAGTTTGCAACCCCCAAGCCTTACAGCCCCCCAGGGTTTGCAACACCCCCCTCCCTCAATTTGCAGCCCCCAGGCTTTACACCCGCCCCATAGATCCCCCCCCATAGATTTACTCCCCCCCCCCTTCCCATTTGCAGCCCCCCAAGGTTTTACAACTCCCCCCCCCATAGATTTACAGCCCTCCCAGGGCTTGCAACACCCCCCCCCCTTCCCCTATCTGCACCCCCCAGGCTTTCCATCCCCCCACACCCCATACATTTACCCCCCCCATACATTTACCCCCCCCATACATCCACCCCCCTCCATCTGCCCCCCCCTTCTCCCCCCCCACCCCCCCACGTGCATCCCTCCCGCGCCCCGCCCCCCCCTCCCCCAGCGGCCGCCGATTGGCTGCGGGCCTCACGCGAGCCCGGCGGGGGGGCGGGGCTTAGAGAATCGAAGGGGGGGGGGGGAGCGAGAGCCGCGGCTGCCCGCGAGTAACCCCGGCGGCGGCGGCGGGCAGCGGCCGTGACGCGCTCCCCCCCCCCAGCGTCCCCAAGATGGCGGCGCTGAGCAAATCCATCCCCCACGGGTGCTACGAGATCGGGCACACCTGGCAGCCCCGCTGCTCCCTCGCCGTCCTGCACGTCACGCAGGGGGCGCTGGCCGAGTCCCTCCGCATCTACGGCACCCTCTACCTGGTGGGTGGTAGCCCCCCTTCCCTCCCCGGGGGTATGGGGTGGGGGAGAAGGGGTGTAGGGGGGTGTTGGGGTTGGGGTCTGGGTGGTCTGAGGGGGTTGAGGGAGGGGGAAATGGTAAAGGGAAGGGGTAAGGGGGTGAGGGGTAAAGGGGGGAGTGCAAGGGTTAAAGGGAAGGGGGGGTAAGGGGTAATGGAAGAGGTTTACGGGGATGGGGTAATAAAAGAGAAGGGGGGTAAGGGGAGGGGGTAAGGGAAGAGAAGGGGGGGGAAAGGAAGGGGTAAGGGGGTGTTTGGGGAGGGTATGGGGGTTAAAGGGGTGGGGGGAGCGTGTTTTGGGGGTGTGGGGTGTGTGAGGAGGAGCAGGGAGAGCGCCTGGGGGATGCTGGGGGGGTAAGGTAGGGCAGGTGTAAGGGCAGTCTCAGGTGAGGTAAAAAGGGTAAAAAAAAAAAAGCTGTTTTGGGGCATCTGGGAGCACAGGGTGTAAAGAGGGGTATGAAAAGGCTGTTTTGGGGGTCTGGCAGAGCAGGGTGTAAAGTGGGGTGTAAAAAGGCTGTTTTGGGGGTCTGGAGCTGCAGGGTGTAAATGGGGGTATAAAAAGGCTGTTTTGGGGTGTCTGGGGGTGCAGCTTGCTTCCAGGGTGTAAAGGGGGGGGGTTCAGGGCTGGTGGCAGCAAATGCTTTGGGGGTGAACCTGGTGGGGTAGGAGGGTGCTGGTCGCTTCTCTGTGCTTAGGAGGCCAAGAGCAAAGCACATGTGTTGTTCCGTCAGTGACACCTTGGAAATAGAGTCTGGGTAATCAGTGCCTTAGGATCGAGCAAGGTTCCGCTGCGTAATGAAGAGCAAGGCTAAAAATACATGCTAAGGCTGGAGGAGTTAGGGAGGATCGTACAGGTGAGGTGTTTTAGGCTGCGCACACAGTTAGATTCGGTTATATCACCTCGGTTGTGGCTGGCTTGCTTCCAGCAAGTTAGGGCGTAGGTAGGAGACTGGGATCTGTTTGCACCCATCTGTGTGAACGTATCCTGAAAGCTGATCTCAGCTGGGATTGCTGCAGGTAAGCACTTCCTGCTGTCCCCACCTTTGTGTTTGTCCTGTAACGGTGCTCGGAGGGCTGAGCAGTGAGCTGGCTGCAAACGAAGTCTAAAATACAGAAAAGCAGGTCACTGAGTCTGTGCTTTCTGCTCTGTACCAGTGCTGGTGCAATAAAATGATCAAGACGTGAAATAGAAGGGAAAGAGTGGGATTGCAGCAGTCCTGGCGTAATAAGTTTAAGCATATTTTGATTGAAAATTGTGACAATATCGAATGCCACGCTAAGAGAAGTGACTGATTGGTAGCAGTTGCCAGGTCTGGCAGAGAAGGTTTGCACACCCAGCTGGCACAAACAGAAGTGGCAGCTGTTCGTGTGAGGGCACAGTGGGCTGGCTCAGGACATGAGTGCAGAGAAGGACATTCCCTCTTCTCCACCTCCTTGCCGTGACCCAGTAATTTTTCCCTCTGATCTGTTTTCTGATCCAGTTTGCCATGTAGGAACATGAACACTTGTACCTGCAGAGAGCGGGCCTGATGTGAGGCACGAGGGTTGTAGTGGTGATCTGTCAGGTGTGGCTAAGGAGAAAGCAGCTTAAACAGCTCCGTGGTTAAATCAAAGTTGTTCAGCCTAGTAAGTAGGCCCTGCTCATAGCTATGTCACAGCTCCTGCAGTTGTGGGCTTGGAGGAAAACTCCCCCTTTTTCTTCAAAAAGCAAAACAAACCCCAAATCCCCCCCCCTTTTTTTTTTCCTTTCTATTTGATTTGTGGACCCACAAATGCCATGTCACAAATCTGAGGTAGGATGGGAACCTTTACAACCTGTGTCATGCAAGGTGCAAAACGACTGCATCAGAGTTTACACTGCCTTATTGACAGCGTTTAATTTTTTTGAAGTTTTTATTAATGACGTTTAACCTACCAGAGTAATCTAAATCTGAGCTGCTCTGAAATCTTGGTTACCTACAGAGGGAGGAAGCCCTCATCTTCCAGTGCTCCCAGACACGTAACTGTATTCCTTGCTGTGTGTGGTCTTGGACTTGATCATGGTCCTCCCTGAGCAGGTTTGTTCACTAACCCAGAAAAAAGTTTACTGCCCTGCTTTTAGCTGAATTTTCAGCTACATTAATGAATTGAATTGACTCTTTATGAAGGCTTACTGAGCACCAGAGCCAGCAGAAGATGAAGAGTGAAAGGGTGCAGTAGGGACTGCAGAGGGTGAAGGGAAGGCCTTGCACACTAAGTAGCTTGGCAGGGAAAGAGCTCTCCTAAGTTAGGAGCCATCACTTTGGCAGACTTAAAGCTGTGTTTGAAATCCGTGTATTTGTAAGTGAAACAGTTGCACAGCACAAACAGTCAGTCCTATATTCTTAGTCACGTAGTGGGATGGGTTTAAGTTGTTTTATTTCTGTAGTCATATCTGTGATGTTCAGAATGTTGCTAGCTCTACTTAGTCCCTATCTGACAGCGCAACATCAAAAATTGCACTTTTTGTTTTCTGTTGAGCCTGTAAAATATCTTCTGCTTGTTTGTTCCTCCTGTTGCCACATGCTAATAACAAAGAAAGGTAGATGAAAGAGCTGGTGTGGAAATGAAGTAGGTTGAGTAGAGGAGAAGTTGCCAGAGGTCGTTCTTGGAGAGACGTGTGGGTGGTTAGGGACAGTTATAATCCAGAGCCTAAACTCGTAACATCTGCACCTTATGTCTCTGGTGTTTTGCTGATCTTCACCAAGTGGGACACTGGTGGAGCCGTGATGGAGTGGTGCGAGTGCTTGGTGTGTAACATGGTGGCTGTCAGTAAGTAGCTAGAAAGAGTCTTTGCTTTTAAATAGTGCTGCGTGTTCGTGTTTTTTTTTTTTTTTTTTAATAACAGTACTTATGTATATTTTTAGTTGGAAAAATAAGATTTCAGATAATCATTTCACTGTCTTTATTTTGCTCCAGTACTGGTTGATTGGTTTAGCAAATGTAGGTTTTATATCTAAATTGAAATGTCATTCCCCAAAAGTATATGTAGCCATCAGATAGCAATTTGTAGATGCAGTGAGCGACCCTTTGTTATTTTTTCTAGATGCTTAGGTCTGCTTGAGAAGCTTCGGTAATGTGGTGGGTGTTGGAGGGAAAGACAATAAAATAAATTTCCCTCCCTGGAAGGGTTGATATAAGGGACAGAGGTGGCAACTGAGGTGGGAGAAAGTGCTGAGAAATGCTCCACGTGATATATTTCCATCTCGTACTTAGCAGTAGAGAAGTTGTAGAGTAATTTTTGGAATGCTTGTACGGCATAATTCAATGTTAATAAATGCTTTCAGTGTTACATTGAGGGTTTCATAATGTGTTCAAGCAATATGTAATTAATGACAGTATCTTCTATGCTGTGTTGTTAATTGCATTATAATTAAAAGAAATAGGGATTGATTTGGATGAGGATTTTGTTTTTAGAGAGAATTCTGGAGGGAAAACATACCAGGGCTTCTGTTGCGTGTTACACTTCTTTACGTTCCAGGCTAGAAAACTATAATGCAATTTTCTTTTGAATTGACAGTTTATACTTCCAATTTTCAACACTTAACACTCTTTTCTGTTTCAGGGATGTTTCTGTGTGAGAAAAGTTATGCTAAAGTAGCTTCCCATGCAGCGCATCTCCCTTCGTGGCTCTTGTAACCTCTTGTCATGACGAAGTATTTCTGTGAATGAAGTTCTTGTAATTGCGGTGATGTTTTTGGGGACCATGTAGTTGTCTTAATTCTGTCCCTTTCATTTTCGGAGCATCTTAACGAGTACTCCTTCTTGTAGCGCCATGGATCTGGCTGCTCTCCAAAGAGATCAGAAGACAGCGTGTGTTTATGTTGTGTTCAGGGTGTGTAGACTGTGTGTATAAACACCGCTGTACCTCTACCCTATCTGTCCATCAGTAACACACCTGCGGGAACATCCGTGTCTCCACTATTCCTTAATACGTGAAGCTTATCTATTAGCTATATCAGTGCTTCGTTAAATGCCATCCTTTGGGGAAAAGGATCTTCCTAGTGTTTATACACTGGGTAATGTGAGTTTTCTTGGTGTGGAGTTGTACGTCTGGCTGGTGGCTCTGCTCGGTTTGGAGCACCCTGGGTAACTTCTAAAATCTTTTAGATCCAGAGATACCTGCATACTTGAGCAACCTGAAATGGCTTCCTGAAAAGTGACAGTGGTGTCCCACTGCTCCTCAGATCCCTGGATTTTGGCTCGAGTGGAGCAGTGTCTGGATATAAGGGTCACTTCTGAACACCTTGGTGGATTGACGTTTTGAGCTGTGGATTCCTTTGGAATAGGATTTCACTCCTTGTTTATGCTTTTTGCATGTTGTGTCAGTGCAAGAAAATCCAGCAAGTCCTGAGTTTATAGGTAATACTCTGACATCTTATTATGCACTTCTCCTCCAAGTTGTTATTTTTTTGAGTCACTAAACTTCTGAAGCGTCATGAAAATAACCTGAGAGCTTTTAGGGTTATAGACCACTTTAGTAAAGCTGCAGATGGAATGAGAGGGTAAGAAGGTGGTAGCTGAAGAATTTGGAGATTGTGATGGGTATGCGGCCTCGCTGACATTTTGGCCATGTTTCCTGATGTGGAGAGGCTGGCAGGAATGCTTCTTTCATAACTGAGGTTGCTTGTACTTCCCAAACCAAGCATCCCTGTGCGCGGGCCTTCTGCGAGGCCTGCTGTTATGTGTATTTACAGTTATGAAATCCACCAAATTGATTACTGCAGCCACTTACAGTCATGATCTTGTCTTAGCTGCTCGTTCCTTGCCACACACAAAGGAGGAAGGTGCCTTTTGTATGTTGGCTAAATAACTGGACATCCTGGGAGAGCAGAGTTCTGAGTCTTCCTCAGCCTATACAATGCAAACTCACATCTGTAAGTCTTTTGTGACCAGCAGGTCAAGGACAAGTGTGTGGTGCTTCTCTTCAGTCCCTAGCTTGGAACTGTGCTATACAGTAGAAGAGAACATAGATTTTAAGGACTGAAAGGGAGTAAGATGCCACGGGTGCTGCATATTGATATGGTACTCGCTAGAAAGGTTCTGAAGCTTTGTCTTCAGTATTTAGAGCATTTATTGAAGCTCCCAGGTGAAAACACTACAAGGGAAAAAGGTAAAATTAAAAACTTCTATCTCAAAAAAAAAAAAAGACAAACAACCACCCATAAATATAATTACACTTATTTAAAACTGCCTACCTTAATCTCTTTTTAAGAAAGTGTTGCTGAAAAAAGCTGTCATCAAAAGTTGGTGTACTTTATTCTTTCTGTGTGTCCAGATTAGACTTTTCTATAGACAGTGCTTAAAAAAACATAAAAAAAAAATTGAAGGTGCAATTTTATGTTTTCAGAGTTGAAGAATTTGGGCTTTTCATAGAAAATCTGAGTTTAGGAGTAGAATATGACTTTACGGTTAGGTTGTATAAGGCTGGGGGATGAAGAGCCTTGAAATGAGTGGCTGAAATGCCAGGTCTGAAGTCTTGGCTTCTGTTGCCCTTGATTTCCATTGACCTCGCATGGGAAATCTGCCATTCACGACACGCGTTAGGGCAAAGTCCTCTGTTTCCTGAGGGTTTGAAGGTTTTTGGCACTTGTTTGATGGTGGTGTGTGTTTTCTAGTGGATGTAAATGCTTGGTCAGTGATAGGAAGGCTTTGTTGTGTATCTGAGGTAATCAGATATGATGGTGATGCTTCCTCTACTACAGTAAAAATTGTCTGATTGCTGCTTTGCTGTAAAGCTCGTTCTTCTGACTTCTTGCCAAGTCATGTGTGTCCTTCACCTCTTCATTTTCCTGCTCTGATTATCTGTCCCTGCTTAATTTAAGGCAGGATCCTTCCCCGCCTTTTCTGACCTGATCTCCCTGGTGTCCTGCTCAGCACCAGCTTCCTCTGCCTTCTTCTGTCCCCTATCCCTGGGAATAACAAAGAGCTGGGAAACAGCTCCAGCCCTGGCCCCACGGTGGTCCAGCCTCACTGTCAGTGCAGCTCTGGCTCCAAATACGTCTCTCCAAGACAGCTCTGCTGGCACAGGAGTGAGGAGCGCTAGACCCAGATCAGGACGGATGCCAGTGGGTCCATTTGGCTTGTCCTCTGGGCTGGGGGCTTGCTCAGCTGTTATTTAGCAGAACAGGTGTATCCTAAGTCTGCTGTTCCAGTGTATTTTTAATAGTCCTTGGGGCTTGCTGTATTTTATTGATTACTTTCAAGTCATTTCACAGAATCACAGAATTGAAGGGGTTGGAAGGGACCTTGAAAGATCATCGGGTCCAATGCCCCTGCCAAAGCAGGTTCCTTAGAGCAGGCTGCCCATACAAATTTCTTCTTATACATTTTTTTCCATCATTATTTTGGTCTTGCTTTTCATACTCATTTCACGTTGATTTTGGTCTAATCTTTGGTATTTTTCATGCTTACATCATGGTTGTTTCCTGCTGTACTTGTAATAGCCTTTGTAAAATCACAGAATGGTTTGGGCTGGAAGGGACCTTAAAGCCCATCCAGCTCCAGCCCCTTGCTATGGGCAGGGACACCTCCCACCAGCCCAGGTTGCCCAAAGCCCCATCCAGCCTGGCCTTGAACACCTCCAGGGATGGGGCATCCACAGCTTCTCTTGGCAGCCTGTGCCAGGGCCTCATTGCCGTCTGAATCAAGAATTTCCTCTTTAATCTTAAACCTACCCTTTTTTAGTTTAAAGCCATCCCCCCTTGTCCTATCCCTACACCCCCTGACAAAGAGTCCCTCCCCAGCTTTCCTGTAGCCCCCTTTAGGTACTGGCAGGCTGCTGTAAGGTCTCCCCGGAGCCTTCTCTGTGAGGTTTCCCTGGGGCCTTCTCTTCTCCAGGCTGAACAACCCCAACTCCCTCAGCCTGTCTTCACAGGAGAGGTGTTCCAGCCCTCTGACCATCCTCATGGCCCTCCTCAGGACTTGTTCTAGTGCGTCCATGTCTTCCTTGTTCTGGGGGCCCCAGAGATGAATACAACACTTACCTCAGTTTCTTAAATGCCAATTGATTTTTTTATCTTACCCTTTCAAATTTGTTCTCCTACTTACCATTCCAGTGCCGATACCTTCTTTTGTCTCTGACCCGTGTGTATCACTATTCTTTTTCTTAGGCTTATTTATTTTATCTAGCTTATTTATTCTGTAAACTCCCTAGGGCAGTGTTTTATACAATAGTGTTAGATACGTGTGTTATCAGCAAGCATACAAGAATAAATGGTTTTTCTTTCTGTGTAAACACAGGAGGGCTCTTTGTACTGGTAAGAGCATGGTCCAGGTAGTCTTGCATGTGGACGCTGGCAGGTATCTTCACTGATTAGTCACCGGTCAACATTAGGCCATGACAAGAATGAACCTGTTTAGCTAATGAATGATTTTCAGAACTGCTGGATGGAAGACAGCATCACAAGCCAAAGATCAAGGTGAGACCGAATCAAGTGGGAGTGGTGTCACATCGTTTTCCTGGCTATGTCTATGTCCCCATGGGGTAAGGCCAGAGAGCAACTCCAAGGCTGGATGGTGCCTGTGGTGTTTCAGCCTCGCTTTCTCTGTGGTATCTCAGAGGGAGAGCTGCTTGGGTTTGTTTTGAGCCCAGTCTGGGAGTTAGCATGCACCGAACAGCCCCGTCTTACCTGGCTCTATAGACATAGTCACCGTGTGGCATCTTCCTGAGGTGTGTGAGAGGGCTGCTGGCCAGATGGTGTTCTAAAATAGCGCAGAATTCCTGGATATGTTAAAATGCAATTAGTTTGTTGTTACTATTTGTGCTGTGAACCACTGCACGCTTGGAAGGCACACTCCTTCTCTGGAGATATTCAAGGCCCATCTGGACACCTACCTGGGCAATCTGCTGTAGGGAACCTGCTTTGGCAGGGACCCAATGATCTCTTGAGGTCCCTTCCAACCCCTACAATTCTGTGAAGTAAGGTGGGGAGGCCGAGAAGGATGTTATCATTACCTGTGATTGTGCGTCTATATGCCGGCTTGTGTCTCTGGGGGGGGCATCAGGAACCGTGACACGTTTCTGTCAGGGAGGTTCATGGAGTCACTGTGGTTGCATTGTGCTGGGGTATCTGGTCATCTTAGGGTTGCACAGTGTCCCATACCTCCAGGCTGGGCTATGAATGACCTACAGGTCAGCGTGTTCCTGCGTTTAGCTGCTTCTGCAAGCCAGTTTAATGAGGACTAAAGTTGCCTTAAGTGTTACTAAAGAAAGAACCTGGTTGCAACACCTTCATTCCTGGCTGCGACTGTTCTGGTCTGTTGGGGTGGCTTTCAGGACAGACCAGTAACGTCCTCTCATAAGGAGAAAATAAAGAAAAACAGTCCTTTGGTGAGATGCTTATATTTAAAAGGGGCAGAGTTTGAGAATTTCAAAAGAATCAGGTACATTCTTCAGTCCAGCTGAATTC
This sequence comes from Netta rufina, assembly GCF_964035555.1. Classification (NCBI taxonomy): domain Eukaryota; kingdom Metazoa; phylum Chordata; class Aves; order Anseriformes; family Anatidae; genus Netta; species Netta rufina. The sequence goes on from NC_140123.1 coordinate 8,671,631, forward strand.
ATTACACAGAAAGGTGCAAGGAGCAGCCTGGAGTCTGCATCTTAGTAGTGGTGAAAACCAGGGAAAGCCCAGCCTTGACTGACTGAACAGCTCTCAGCAAAGGCAGTGCAAGCACTGGGAGCCAGCAGACGTGCTTAAAGGGCTGCTTATAAAGCAAATGTAAGTCTGTTCTCTAAAGCTGGTACAGCTGAGTACAGGAATTCAAGGTAAGAAGTAAATTACTGAAATTTGTACCGAGTTCAAGGAGAAGGATCAGCCCTTACTTTTTTTTTTTTTTTTTTTTTTTTTTTAAGTATAAGGGAAACAAGTGGTGAAGATAGGCCTCCATGGAATGAGAATGATGCTAGGACTGAAGGTAATTCAGATGTCATTCGAAGAATACATGAGTGTTCCTGTCTGTTTCTTTTTTTAGCTGGGTGGATGACATGGAAAATTTAAAAAACAAAAACAAACAAACAAAAACATAATCAAAACAAATCATGAGAAAACAACCCAACCCCCTAATGGTAATCCTCGTATAACATCTCTCAAGGGACAGAAGACATGAGAAGAGAGAGCAGTAGAGCAGTCTTCCTCGGAGTGTTGCAGTAGCTGACTTAGGAAATAAAAATATCTGGAAGTGAGGTTTTGTAATCTGTGAAATCAGGGAGGACCAGCTAATTAAAGAACAGCAAATTTGAAGGTTTAAGAAGAGGAATGTGAAACAATTTGCTGATTTGGACAACAGTGTCTTTCAAAATGTAAATACTACCTGAGGACGTTTTGAGTTTGTTATTTCAAAATCATTTTTAATGCAAGGGATTAATATCCTTGTAAAATTAAAAAAAACATATAAGAGAACATATAATTAACATACATTTAAATGTTAGGTATACAAATATTTGAATATAATTTGGAAAGATACCTGACGGTCTGTAGTTCTGCCTGTTACTTGAGTGATAAGGGATTTTCTTCACTAGTTTAAATACTGAGGATTGCTTCACTGTTAGATTTTTTTTTTCCCTGCAGCTCCCTGAGAAGCGCCGACGAAAATGCCAGTCTCTGCTCCCTGGGACTGATGGCCAGACACATGGGGATGGCACTGAGCTGCACCAGGGGAGGGTCAGCGTGGGCATGAGGGAAAATTCCTGTGCAGTGAGGGTGGTCAGATGCTGGGACAGGCTTCCTAGCAAGGTGGTTGGTGCCCCGTGCCTGTCAGTCAGTATTCAGGAGGCATTTGGACAGTGCCCTTGGGAATGTGCCTTAGCTTTTGGCTAGCCCTGAAGTCAGGCAGGTGGATGAGATGTTGGACAGTGTTATTGGTCATCTCTAAAGGTGCATTTTAAACATGCCCAAACCTCATAGATAGCCCATTTATGAAAGTAATTGAGCTTTGGAGTCCTGGAGATTTGGCTAGGTGTCTTCTGTAGCTCATATTTAATTATTTTTAAATGTTTGTTATAATGTGTTTGATTTTAGTTGCTGTTCTTAAAGAACGAGAGAGAAATAATGATGGTTTTTCAGTTTCCATCAATCAATGTTGTATGTGCGGGCTAATTTCACTTTGAAGAGGTACTGTTCTTGAAGTTTGTACAAGCTTAGAAAACGGGGACTTGATGGAGGAGGGAGGAAAAAAAGGATATTGTGCTGAGTACAGCAGAGTTGGTACCAAGTTGTGTGTTTTATTAGCCTGCTGCATAACCCATCAACTTCGGTATATTGGTCAGCCTGTTAGCATGTGCATTATGCCAAGGCAATGCCTCTTGTAGCATCTGTAGCTAAAGGACATAAGTGAAAAATGAGGATACCAGAGGGGTATGTTCATGACTTCTTGTATTCTAGTAGAGGGGTGGCCCCTTTTTCCATATCCATTGTCACGTAGCATATTGTACATAAAGGTACCAAAAAAAAAAAAAAGTTGTTTCTTTCTACCCTTATTTCCCTTCACTTGAAAACAGTCATAGAGATACAGTAGCTTGTATCCCCTACTTTTTCCAATAGTGCTAAAATTAATTCATTTACAAAAAAAATGCTACAAAAGCTTTTAATCTATATGAAAGTTTTCTGTGTAGCAACATATTTCAAAATTGCAACGGCCAAAGTGGTGTAGTGAGAGTTAAATCAGAGCTTGTTTTAAACTTTAGGGAAACTGGGGTGATTGCTGTTGTAGAGTAACTGTGTTTGGTTTACAGAATGAGGAAAGAGGAATCTGCCAGTCTGGGCTAGGTGCATAAAACATAATTAGCTGTTTAGGGAATCCTTACAGTTCTCATATATTAAAGGATTTTGGAGGACAGGTTGTAATTGTGTCTTGCTGTGATCTATTAATCCTGCTGTTCCCTTCATTTATAGGTACTGTGGGTATGGGATTACCTTCAAAAGTCTTCTGGCATTGCTAAAGACCTACATTGAAACATACCTGTATTTTGTGTTTCAAGTTTTGAAACACATGTGCAGAAATGAGGAAAGGAGTTAGGTGTTTTTTTTTTTTTTTTTTTTTTAAACAAACAGGCATTCTGTTTTCAGTATTTCCACAGGTAGGTATTGGGACACTGCAGAGTACTGGGATCAGTCTTGCAGGTTGAAAGAAAACATTTCCCACATGCCTGACTTAACTTACTCAAGAGGCTCTACCTGATGATATTCACAGTATCAAAGTAATTGGCTTGGCTGGGGCCAGAAATATTTTCTCCAGAGGTAAGGCTGGCAGGTCTGGCTCCCTCTGCCTTCTTTCCAGTGTGTGTGTAGGGCACAGAGGGCACAGGTGTCATGCAAGAAGAAGCAGGGCATATATCATCAAAGCATTTCTTAATGCTGTGCAGGTCTTAGTCAGCTTGTCTGGCTGTAAAAGCAACAGTTCAGTTGTCTGAGAACTGAAGTATTGTGATCAACGTGAATTTCACCCAGATTCACATGTGCATACCCTTATACTTGTAGTATCCAGTGATACACATAATAGGTAGTATAATAGTCTCTTCTGGATTTCAGTTGTCAAGTTAAACTTATGCAGAGATGCGAAAAATGCAGCAACATAATGATAATTATCTTAACCTATACACGCTTACGCTTCTAATTCTTTACTTTTGTTGCCATGAGGTTTTTTACTTCCTTCAAATTTCAGCTTGTGGTTCTATATGAGTTACTCAGCTGTCATTTAAATAACAAATGTCTACCCTTGTATGCAGGACAGGCTTGAATTTTTGTCTTTAGGGTTTGCAAATCACTGGAAGAGTAACAGTAGACCTTTAAAACGGTATGTGTTGGTATTTGAATTCTTCTGATTTCTTAATATTTGAATATCTTTTTTTTTTCTTTAGAATTCAGTCTGTTACTTTCAGTTTTCTTCCTGGAACCTTCCTTCTGTTATATTCTACTTCTATCCCTGCTGTTCTGTGTTTTTAATCATGAAATATCAGGGCTTCTTTCTGCTTCATCCTTCTTCAGCAGCATGCCTGTATTTTCTGCAGCCTGTCTTGCTATGAAGGGGGATCAAGAGCTGTAACCTGTGGATGCAAATAGAAGGAAACTGCAAAGTTCTGAAATCTTTGGACATTCGTAGGCCATCTGCCTTTTGACAGTGCATGATTAGTTTTAAATTCCCTTTTGCTATTAGATGTTGAGCACTTGTGCATCTAGAAAATTATTTCTTATACCAGAGTGAAAAGGCTGGGATTTATTGATTAACTCTTAGGAAGCTGAGAGTACAAAAGCATTAGGAAAGCTGGGCTCCTTCTATCTATAGAGCCTCCCCTGGTCTGGAGAGAAGAAAGGGGAGTGAAACTGCAGGAAGGGCTGCAGGGGCTGGTAGGGGCAGCCAGCTCAGCTGCTAAGATGGGTTGTGAGCAAGGAGTACTTACATCTCAGCTAAACACTTGCATAGGTCACATAAAGACTGCATCTGCAGATCGTGCTACTGCTTAAAATTTCTTTTTAGTGCCTAAAAATTAGTAGTGTACAAAAAATCCTTAAGTTGTGGTGAGAGGATGTCAGTTTTAGTTTCTGAAATCTGGGTTTTCTTTATTGATTTTTCAGAATTCTAGCAAATTAACTGACAAGAAGTGGTTATGTTCTGCCATGACACAAATGCTTAATGATTGCTAGGACTGGAGTTTTTTTGGTGAATAAATGAATCGTTAGTGTTAGGTATTTCAAACCTGAATATTCTTTACCTGCAGAGGGCAAATCTGCTTAAAACGTTAGTAACAAGCATACTGGTTTATGTGATAGAGTTTTACTGGTATATTAGATAAATATCATGGCACTGGTTTTATTAGGTCTTTTGTTTCCTTTTTATTTTTTTTTTAACTGGTTGATTTCCATATACATGGAAATAAGAAGTACAAGCCATGTTGTGCCTTTTATCTGGAATGCAAAGCGGCATGGTGATGTCTGTTAGCATGTGTGGAACTCTTCCACAGCCTTACCGATGTGTGTAATTTTTTTTTAGAGGAAAAGTGATTCAGTACAGAGAGGGGTTATCTTGGTCAAATGTAAATTCCATTGAAGGGTGGACTTAATAACAGGTTTTCTCCTAGGCAGCTGAGTAGTTCTTCTAAATATCCTAAGGCCAGGTCATTGGATGCCTTGAAAATAAGACATTTTAAGAGTAACTCGGTGCTTAATGGAAAACCTGAGTAGGAGGTTGCAGCAGATCTGATGTATTCCTGGTAGCTGGTGTTACTCAAAGGAGATGCTGGAACATCTCTCTTCCGACAGCATCATTCTTCCCTCTGATTTTGGTAAGGCTGCATTGCTTTGGAGAAGTGAGGAGAAAGTGAAACCTGGGTGGTAATCCACTGGAATTTGATGGAGTCTCCTCCTCCTGGCTGCAGGTGTGATTTTTTGGGCTTGTTGGTGCCTTCTCATAGGCAGGAGAAACACAGTGGCCCCAGAAGGAAAGCAGAGGGAGAGCCAGCACCAACAATGGGTTGGACTTCCTGCAAGATTCTCCCATCGTCTTGTAGTGGTGTGAGGGGTGTGTTGGTTCTGTGCCCTGCATTACAGCAAGACCTCGGGGTTAGGAGGAGAGGTGAAGCAGCACAGGCTGCTCGAGGCGGAGGAGCAGCGGCGTAGTGTGTGGGTTTCACGCAGTGGCAGACACTCGTGGCATTATCTAGCACAGCATTGCTCCACCAACATTGCAGACATGCCGTGCTATCTTACTAAAGCTGGAAACTTACAGTATTTTGTAAGGGCTGAAAAATTTTATTTTGCAAAGTTCTTGTTACTCCATCTCCAAAAGACAACAGTGAAACTGAGAAACTGTGGAGAGGGGTGAGAACAGCAGTGGGGAGGTACAGAGCTGCTTTTGGCCTCCTGGATGCCTGGTAGTGGAGTATCTGGGACAGCGCATTGATTTAGAGTTGCAGTCCTTCCTTCTTGTAGTGAATAACTCCCCAAATGAACTTTTACAGCTGTCAACACTAAGGTCCTGGTACAGATGACCCTTAGGTGCCTAAATAAAGGAGTCTGAGGATTCATGTGCTCCCTTTATGTAGAATCACAGAGTGGTTTGGGCTGGAAGGGACCTCAGAGATCACCTAGTTCCAAGCCCCTGCCATGGGCAGGGGATGCCAGCCACTAGAGCAAGTTGCCCAGTGCCTCATCCAACCAGGGCTTGAACACCTCAAAAGATGGGGCATCCACAGCTTCTCTGGACAACCTGTTCCAGTGCCTCACCACTCTCTGAGTAAAGAATTTCTTCATTATATCTAATCTAAATTGAACCTCTTTTAATTTAAAGGTTCATTAGTTTAAAGTCCCTTGTCCTATTGCTGTGTGCCCTTGTAAAGAATCTGTCTCTATCTTTCTTATAAGCTATCTTAAAGTACTGAAAGGCTGCAGTGAGGTCTCCCTGGACGGTGCTGGAGCACTGAGGCCACGCTTTCCATGAAATGTGCATTTCCATGTGTCCAACTCTATGGGGAATCTCACATAGCTCAGGTCACTGGACAGCCTTGTGCTCCGTCTGTTAGTGCACTCTGTGTGGAAATTAATGCCAGGGAGATGGCTATGGGACGTTTTGTGCCCTCTCCTTTACTGCTGGTATCTGCTTCTACTGTTTGCTGCTACACCTTGAGCAGTGGGTTGATTGTTAAGGATTTGGCCTGCATCACAGTGACCTCCCAGCTCACCTGAGTGATACCTCCAGGATTTGTTCCCTCTCAAGCTGCATAGCTTTTATATGTATAGCTCTTCCAGTTGTTATGTGCCATGCTTCCTCAGACCAGTTTGTGTGTCATTATCTCTGGTTCTTTTCTTTTACTTGGGAGTAGAATAGTAAAGAGGAGGGAAAGCAGCAACTTAAAATAGTGTAAAGCTTACTGGGGGAGCTACAATAAACATTAACTTTGACATTGATTTATAAGATACCAATCTTTTCTTTTTATACTCCTGATGCTGTGAGGAAAGAAGACTTTACACTTCAGCTGTAAGAGCTATGTTCTTAAAAAAAACAACAGTGTTCTTCTGTTCCAAGTGTTGGCGACCTTTGTACAGTAGGCTAGAAATAGCAGAGGAGGGAGCAACTAGTAGTAATCTGCTGTTTAGACTGCATTAAGACTTTGCTTCAACAGAAAGATTATCTGGATTGCATTATTGCCTAATCCACTATGGTTTAAGCAGTCGTGATGCTTGATTAAGTATTGTGCAAATCTGTTTTCAGAAGTCTGTTCATGCACATATTGCTCCATAATTCTTAGTTCAAGCTTCATTTTGGATACTAATTCTGGTGGCACTCTCTTGCAGTTCATTCTAGCAGAATCCTCATCCCATTTCTTTACCTAAATCATCTTGCTCATCAGTGCAAGTGGACAGATTTTGAGAAGAATTCACTCCATGTTTTAAACTTGAGGAATTGCGCCTTTGAGAGGTGTTGCTGAGCCAACAGGTCTCGCCTATCATCGTGTTCATTGGCAGTTCAGAGAGAAGTGCTTTCTGTCTACAGCTTCTGTAACTCTTAGATTGCCTGAGAATTTTTGCTAGTTTTGAGAGGCCCTGGGAAACCAGTGCAGATTAAGAAGATAATGCTACTTAAAAATAAAAATCTACTTCACAGTGCACCCAAATTATAATTTAAGGGAGGCATGGGAACATGGAGGTTGGAGGTGCCCATGGAGGCTGTGTGGTCCCAACCTTCTGCAGGGCCGGCTGGATGAGCTTGCTAGGGGTATCTTTCAGCTTCAGGGACCTCCAGTGATGGAGAGTCTACAACTGGCAGTCTGTTCAGTTATTCAGCCATCCTCAAATGAAATTTTATTTCTTATACCTAACATAAGCTTTCCATACTTCAGTTTGTTGTCTCTTGTCCTAGTTCCACGCGCCTCTGAGGGAAGCTTTGCTCCTTGTTCTTGCAGTTGCACAATTTTGGTGGGCAATAAAGATTTTGAGGACCTGTTGTGTTTCAGTCACTAATGGTTCTTTATAAAACATGGAACAGAAATCAAAGCGACCAGGAAGAGCTTTTATTTTTTAGATCTAACCTGTTTTCTACAATAGGCAGTTTTTAGAGATAACATACTGTTTCTATGAAATATGTCAGAATATGTTCTTCTGGCACATGGTGAAATCTTTCTGGGGGGGCTTGCAGTTGGTTAATTGGAGTAGAATATCTTTAGTAATGCCTAGTCACCTCACAGGCACGGTGTAGGGCCTCTATTTGGGTAACTTAGTGATATTCTGACCTTTGTTAGGAGATAATTGAATTGCCTGAAAGACAAAATTCTGTGAATTTATTGCTTCTTAAAGTTCTGATATCTGGCAGACAACATTTCTGACTATTATGGCCAATGGTAACAAGGTAATAAAATTCCTCCTATACTTTGCATTAAGGCTGGTGTGTTTCCTGGTATAAATATTGTAACATCTGGAACAAGTTCAAAGGAAGTGGTATTGTTCATAAAACCAGCAAATTTAATAGGATTTGATTTACTACTCAAGTGGGCATATCTCGTTTTCCTTTCTTGATTTTTTTTTTTTTTCTCTTTACGATGCAAGAGAGACTCTGAATTAAAGGTTGTCCCCGTTTTTTTTCTTCCCTCCTTCATCAGATTGCAGCTATTCTCAGGAAAAGAAAACTTGACTATTATTTGTACAAGCTGCTACCTGAGATCTTGCAATCAACCTCCTTTCTGACAGCAAATGGGACCTTGTATATTGCTTGCTTTTGCATTCTAAGGTTGGTATACTGTCCTAAAAATTCAATGTAATATGAAAGCCATTTTTATAAAGTTTCTTAATTTATATATAAAAAAACAAACTTGTCTTTTTTTGTTTAATACACATTTGTGGTGGGTAGGAGTAAGCAATAGCTGTGCTTTCTGGTTTTACCATTTGAATATGCAGTTTTGTTTCTTTCCCCTCCATTTGTAAAGTCTTTTACATCAGTAAATGAGACAATGTATTCACTTGATTCCCTTTTCTCCTTGTTACAAATACATAGTTGCAGGAAATTCAAATGTATCTCAGGGAGGACCTGAGAAGGCCTGATCTTTCTCTCCTAGAAAGATTTGATGTAAATGGACATTTCAAATAAACAGTGGATAATGTGATTATCAGAAGTTATGCCTTCCAAATTAACTCATTTTCTTTGAAGGATAAACACGTATCTGATCATGAGCTGGTTGTGCATGATATATGAATTCCCAAATGGCAAGATTACCAAGATTGTTTGCTAGGATTCTTAAAGAAGGAAGATTCCCTACCTTCTAGGAGTTAGGATGTCATTAACAAGCAGTTCAAATGTGTGAAACAAAAGAAGGAATAAATAATCTGTTTGTGTAATAGGAAGAAGTTGCCAATAATGTTCCTGTTATGTTCTTTGTCCAACCTAATCTGGAAAAAAGGATGAAGAATTGTGAGATTATTTGAGGCTATTTAGGATATGAAAGTCTAAAATTGACTGTCAGCTATTTCAGAAAGATCTGTTGATTAAAATGGCTTATGAAATTTGATAGAGGGAAAATGCAAAGCAACCTAAAGCCGTCCTATCCTGGTCATGCAGTGATGAACTTTAAATTAGCTTCTCTGCTAATCAGGAAGATGTTTGAGAGTCATCAGGGGTAGGTTCATCACTACAACAAGTCACTTTAGTACTTAACTCTTGTCTCCTTGACCATATTCATGAAGAGAAACTGAGAATGAGCCAGCAAGCAGTATACACAATATCTTTAAAAGCTGTGTACAGTGTGCCTTTATTTATTTTTTAAGATCTAATTCTGAGCTCATAATGTTGATAAGTCCCTCACTTGGAGTGTACTGAATATAAACATTGTCTGGCAGCTTGAGCCATATAAGCTTCCTTCTCTAATCTGCTTTTGGGTGGGTGACAGGACAAAGATCTGCATGTGAGACTTCTCTGCTTTTTTTAACCACCTGGTGCGAAACTTCTTTCTGTTTGCACGGTTATGATTCGTTGAATTAATTACTATATGATACAGGGGATTTTTGATTTCTTTCAGTAGCCCATGAGAGCAAAACTAATTGTATAATTTTCCAGCACAGAACACTATTTGGTATTGTATTTTTAATCCATCCAAGAAATGGCAGAACACTGCAGATGTATTGCTTAACTGTGTCCTAAATATTTCTGAGGTTTTGAGTATGCAAAGAGATTGTCTGAGACTTTAGAGATCTAGGTCCTCTAGATCTGATTCTAGACAGTGGTAAGAGATTAAGTGTGATTTGTGCAGTCGAATGTGTGCTGCAATTTTTGTTTCCTTTTTGGTGGAAAAGCTTATTAAACCCTTCTTTGCATAAGATCATCTCAGTCCAAGTCTTTTTTTTTTTTTTTTTTTTTTATGTCAATGTCTATCCCAGCCAGAGCTTTGGGTTGATCCAGAATTTCCTGCAGACTTTATTCCCTGAGTGGGAGAGTTTCCAGAAAGCAGGAGGGGCAGTAACTCAGAAGCAAAGCTGTCCAGCAGCTGGCTCCTGGAATTCTAGAGCAAAGCAACAGATTGAAGGGTTTGTAGCTGGACACGTTAACTTGTATTAATCTGCACAACTCCTGGTTTGGGAAAGAGCTGCCTGTTTCCTGCTTTGTAACACCAAGGAGATGTGTTGGCAGGCGTGTAGGCTCTCCTGGATAAAGTGCCCACTTCATCTCTTCGTACTTTTATCTAAGTCTCAGTGAATCTGCAGTCACTGTGTAATGCTGCATTATGTAGAAATTACTTTTTTAGTCTTCCAGTAGCAGTTAGAAGACCTAAATGTGAAATATGACTTGCAATAATATGTGTTTTTGATGTTTTTGTAATATTTCCTTGCTTTCCACCAGGGAAAACCACCAAAATGGAAACAACCGCAATTACTTTCAAGGGTGTAATATTTTAGACAAGAAAAGTCAAAATAAATGATTTCCAGAACGGTTTAATATTCTTTCTATTTCGTAAGTGCCGAAAATTTCCAAAGCATCTAAGCCCCGTTTCAGCAATGGCTTAGGCTCTAGATAGATGTTCTCATTCTAGAAGGCATTACCAAGCTAAGTTAGCTGACTTTTTTTTTTTTTTCTGGAAGTAAATTGGTGAATGTTGGCAGAGCAGGGGGGCTGGTGGTCTGTTATGGGTGTGTGACAGATCATCTGGGGATTGTTATCCCTTCTGCTGATGGGCTCCAGAAGCCTGCATCTGTCTAGGCTTCAGATGGAAGTGCTGGGCTCCTCTGTTGGCGAGTGTTATGGTGGTTAAAAGATAGGGGTGATTTTTAGGTTTACAATTTTACTAAATTAATGAAAAAACTCATGAAGACTTGGTTCTGTTAGTATAGCAACTAGAGTGATTCAGTTTGCCCACGTATAGCTCTACTTCAGCTTGCTTAAGTTAATTCAACCTTACATATCACCCAGCTTTTCAGCTTTGGATACAGTTGTACTGTGAGGAATTAGATGCATAACTAAAACTAGAACCCATTTCTCATTCCAGTGTCTAACCGTGGACCATGTAAAAATGACCATGTAAATAATAACGAAAACTTATTTTCATTTATTCCCGGATATTTCCCAGAAGTTTAAATGTTTTACATGTTTTACTTACTGGTCAGACACTGTAATTTTCACTGACTTTTATTGTGCAAAATATCTACTGTTGTTTCCCAAACCTTATCAAACTGAACACGTACCATTCATAGAGGGAGTGTAAACCATGCAGAAAGAACAAATTCCCGTTTCTTTCCCACAGAAAAGACGTTTGTTCTCTTACTTAACAGGTGTGTCTGATAGGATGTGTTCATACTGAAGCTGTTTAAAATGGCCTCTCTGAAACCTCATACAGTAATTGCTTTCCAAGAGAGTCCTAATAATGAACTTTAGCTCCTGTGGCATTTGGCATTGTCATCCTGAGAAATTATCCTTTTGCAGCCGTGGGAATGAACGGCGTGTGTAATTGCCATTACATCACTTGTTGCTGATACACTGGCTCTCTTTTTTCACTTATGAACGTAAGCTGGCATTGCTCGCCGGTCATGTTATTTTTGCAGCAGAAGTGTGAAGTGAGGCTAATCGTGCCTTTTACAGCAAGAGGAAAAGTGCTCTAATCCACGTGGTTCTGGATCCACTAATTCATGCTTTTGTGTTGTCAGCATGAAATTTCATCTAAGAATATTTTTTCCTACACTGTGTTTGGCATTTTGGCTGTTGTATTTTATTCACTTTATTTTTAGAAGGGAAAGATTCCACCATAATGCTGTATTTTCCTTAAATGATGGTGTTTATCAGCTGAGCAGCACCCGTTTAATTGAAGTGTATTTATTAATGCTACCAAATTTCGTGACTGCCTGACTATTGTTTGCTTCTGTGGCCAGGCTGAGTTACTTTGATGGTGCAGGTGTTTTCAGCAGATCTGGTGGGGTTGAGGCCGTTGTCCCCCAAAGGCATTTTGGTCTTCATACTCTCAGTGACCAAATACTTGCTTAGATGTCAGCATTTGTATATTTTTTTTTTCTCCACAACTCTTCAAGTTGGAAGAATTTTGATACTTAACGTTGTGTGGACTCTCAGAGAAGCCCAGATCTAGTTGCAAAATGTGAGAGCTTTCCCACTGGCCTTAATGCAACTGGCATTTCACTGCTGGTTCTAGTTGTAATGTGCAGATTAATACCCTGGCTCACTGTGAGTGAGTGATTTACTGTTTTTAGCAACAGTTTCTCTGTCTTCAGAGCATGATGTATGCTAGAATAATTTGATTTGATTCCTGGCTCACTGGATCACATTCCTACGTTCCACAAGGCACATCTTCCTGAAGATGTATTCAGACAAGTAGCAGAGAAAAGAACAACTATTATTTATTAATTGATAGTTTTTTTTTTTTCTGTAAGGAGTGTCTGCAACTTTTCAGAAATATCTCTTGGAAGCACTGTTTTCTTTAATGTAATCCTTTTACATGAAATGGAAATGTTAATAAAGTATTTCAGGTGTTAATATATACGTAACCTCACTGAGAAGAACTATACAACTGCAAAAGTAAAATGATTAGTATTTATTTGTAAGTATTGATTAATATAAAGGGACAAAATCCATTTTAATGGAACATGCATAATTTTATGATAAAAGTAATATATAGTGTTGGATGTCAATATTTTGTGTGCTCTGCATGTAATACATGTACAAATTACATTTTCAGGAAACTACTCGGAAAATTCTACTTCTGGTCTCCTGGTTTTGGTGCTGCTTTACCAGCCTCTTATATGGCTATTCTCATTGAAAGGAAAAGCAGGTACAGCTTATCTTTATGGATCTTCTTTCATATAATATTTCTTGGTTTTGTCACTTGACAATTCAGTCATTTTGTTTCCAAGCGCTGGATGTGTACTTTGCTTGCAATAGGATCTTTTGCAACCTTAGAGTTAAGTATAGGAAGCTAAGGTGAAAAAACACGTTACCAGTGATCTTTTTTTTTTTTTTTTTTTTTTTGTTTCGTTGTTTGTTATGTAATTGGGTTACTTAGGACAGCCTAATGAGGTTGAGGTTGGGTAGTTAGGATTGCCTAATTATTTCGTTTGTTTTGTTTTTGATCTTTTAAGGCATTAAAAGATTAAACATTATTTATAAGATTATTTATAATGTTTGCAAAGGTGCTGCAAATGAAATTGTTAACGGAAGTTGCTGATGACACAAGCTAACAAAGTGACACCAGTGGATGTAAAGGAATAATAGGATGTCGTGGGAAAAAAACTAACTTGAAGAGCTGACAAAATCCAAGCTGGATGAAATGTAAAGATGAGAAGGCAAAGCTTTTTGCTTACAAAATGATGCTGAAGCTTAGCTATCAACATCAAGCTCAGTACAAAAAGCATGAGGCAGTGGGTGGAAGCTCTGGGAGATCCATGGGTAGCTGAAAGCTGCTGTTTATGATGTGGCCATGAAAAATGGCAGAAGAAATCTGGGATTGTAAGGTTTTAATGGTTTGGAAATGCAGCTTACATTGATAGCTTGTATCAATAATGAAAACTATAATGCTTAATTATTTTAATAATTAATATTTAGATGTTTTAGTTATCTAGTTAGTATAATTTATTTGAAGCATAGGTGGAGACGAAAGTGTAAAAGAAAGAATTATTCTTTAAAAGAGATGGGGCTTCATTCCTAGAGATGGTGCAAAAGCAATTCTGATTACTATGAATGTGAGGAGCTTCTGTATGCAGTCATTTCAAAAAAGAACTGCAAATACATACGCTTTGTGTTGTCACCTGATTGTCAGGCCCTATTCCTAAACTTCAGTTGAGTAAGCAGAGCCCAACATGATTTTTAGGTAAGATTGCCAAAGCTTTCTCCTTTGAAAATAATTCATTTTCCATTGCTTTTGGAAATTGAGGGATGTTCTTGTATATATATATAAGAACTCCTGGAAAAGTGCGAACACTTGTGAGCCATGTTATTTAATGTAACAGTAGCAAAAAAAAAAAAAACAACAACAACAACAAAAAAACACATTGAAGTAATAAATTATTCTGTTTTATTTAGGAAATTGTTATCCATTTATTTATTTACAAGTCCTTTCCAGCTGACTGGTTTTCATCTTACTGTGATTACTTCCAAAAAGGGCGGACACATTTTGGTAGAACTTCTTGTAGTTCTGTAGACTCCAGCATTATGTTGGCATCAGTGTTTCATTTTGCAGCGCAAGCAAATGTGTTTTCCTCTTTTGATTGGGACACTTTAACTTTTCCTACAGACCTGTTACAATGTGAAGACTTCATATATCAGGCTTCTGTTATTTCTAGACAACAATAGATAGACTGCCAGACTTATTTCTTCTAATTTATAAGTTTCCTGTAGATTTCAGTGTATTCCTCAGTCAAGAGCTGAAACTGCTTGTAAGTGCAAACCATACAGGGGTTTTATGTAATAATGGAACAACTCTGAGATCTTGTGCACAACTGAAACTTCTTAAGTGTAGCAAAAAGAATGCATAAAGAAATACGTCAAATTTTGAAAGTCTTAGTGGCAATGCAATAAAACTTTGCCACATTAACAGGCACCTATTTAGCTTCTGGGATTTGGAAGTAATAAAATTTGAGATACAGGTGTGTACAAATGACAAAAGTAGGCACCCCGTGTGTGTAATGCATAATGCTGAAATACATGTACTTGATTCTTGCATGTCATGAAGAATGAAAAGTATGTGTCCTAATGTAACTTGCCTAAAAAGTTCACTTTACATTTTATCTGATGCAATATAAAAAGGTATAGCACCTATATAGTATATAAATTGGTATAGCACCATAAAGCATGAAGTTGAACTTCTCAGAGAGGCATTTTACACTCTGCTGATTAAATCCTCATAAAGAGATAAAATTGCAAGTATTTGTACACAGGAAACTGTGCTCTTATTCCTCCAGTGCTGATAATATTTAGAAGATGTTTATTCCATCTTTATCATCAAGTTGGGAAAGAAGGATATTCATATGTAGTTCTCAAACAAATAAGATGATCGTGCTGTTAAGCAGGAGTATGATTTCCACAGTACTTAGTTGTGGAAATATGCCTGCTGCTGTGTTGGGAGCTTGAAAATGTGCAGTCCCTGTTATTAATGAAAAAATAGATAAATGAAATCAAGAGACAGTTGAAAGTTTAATTGTTTTTAAGATAAAAAGATGTTTGGAATGTTATTGGATGCTAACCATGTAAACTGCGTGAAATGCTGGTGCTGACAGATGCAGTGAAATACGACTTTCTGATCCCAGATCTATTCATTTGTTAGCTTTTGTTACAGGCGAGATCAAATTTTAATAGGCTTTTGTGGTCTCTTAGGAAACTGACTTCGGACATAGAGAGACAGCAGCGTTTTCAGTCATTTCCTGGGTAGCTTTCAACGGAGCGTATTGAGAAGTCAGGGAGGTGGGAAAAAGTCCTGACTTTAGTTCATAAACATCTCTAGCCCTTTAAACAGCAACTAGCAGCTGGCAGCACCATCAGACTTAATCACTTAATCTCTTCCCAAGTGGAGACCCTATTTTAAGTGCCTCACTGGCATGTGCTTGCACAGCATCCCTGTCAGTCCTCAACTTGGGAACAGCATGCTTGTAAATCACATTTTCCTGAGTGTTTCTGTACACGTGTGCCAGCCTTGTACATTTTAAAATTCCTATGGAAGAATGGGAAAAAGAGCCGGGCAGCTGGTCTTTCAGGGACCAGCATTGCAATCATCAAGAGGAGTGGGTTTTCTAAGGTGTTGGAGAAGTGGTTTGGTTATAGTTTGTGTCTGTGTAATGAGTAACTTAAATTTGCGTGGCACTGGCAATGGAAAAGGGAGGTGGGATTGAGCAGAAATGCCAAATGTACTCAGAAAATTATCTACATTATATTATACCGCTATTTTTCTATACAAAAATATAAATTGCATATTAGTATGTCCATGTGGATTCTATTTTGCGATTATAAAGCACAGTTTTTCTGTGTATGAAAGGTAGTTTATTAGGATCTGTGGAAAGGCCAAGGAATAAAAGCATTTGTAAACTTTTCTGGATGCTTGGGCACATATGAATGTTCTGTGGTTTTACCAGAGAAGAACACGTCACGGTATGATTAATTAATGTTTTGATAAGAATGATTTTTTTTGCATAATAATTGAATGTAGATGAATAAACATGGATATTTTAGTTTGTGATGTGTTGATTCACATTCTGCCCCTTTAGCGCTCTGACCCTGCAGGAGTAACTTGGAATTTTTGCCTTTTTATGGTGCTCTGAAGCTGCGTGGGTTGCCTGTTAGGGTCAGGAGGAAGCATCCTCACTGGCCAATACAGAATTTAGAAACTGAAGTCTGATGTGTGTTAACTATATAGCTGGTATACATTTGATGTTCTGAGAAGTACTAAGAGTGCACAGGGTTAGGTATCATTAATACTAAAGTTATTAGTGTTAGTCCTGCCATGTTGTTTCTTTTCTTTGTATTTATGGCTCCGATAGATATGTTAAAAATGAGAAATGAAACAAAACCTTGTAGGTGTTACTCATGTTATGGTCTTTCATGTCAATAGAAAAGGTTCTTAAATGTAAGGAAAGTATTCTCTTTTCCTGGACAAATGTAGAGTTCATCAGAATAAACAATTTTCTAACTCCCTTTGATTATTTGGCAGTAGCTTCAATGTTTTATTTACTTTCTAGGTATCTGTTACCCTAGTAACAATGATTATTAGGGGTTATTAATACAACATGCAATTTCTTTTTAGTATTAACAGTATTATTAATATTAATAATGGTTGCTGTTGTTATTAGAGTAAGTAACCTCCTAACAGGTGTACTTGCACAAGTATATTTAAAATAACATAGTTTTCTTTGCGGTTTTACTCTTGTATGATGTGTCTGCAGTTCTTTTGTCACAATTTATTTTTATAGTATTGGATACTAAAGGTGTTAAAGGTTAGTTACTTCCTTTTGTTCACATTCATTTTATGAAGCTTCCTTAGGAAATCCCTGCATTCATTTTACTGACCTCTGTACGGAGTTGTTTCACCAGTGTGCTCCCTGCAGGGGTTGTTTCAAGCTCTGGATAAGGTGCAATTCTACTTTGAAAAATTATTATTTGCTAATGCCTTTTGGCTTGTTTGGAATTCTAAGTTACTTTCCTATAGCATCTAATAGATGAAAATGACTACAAAGAAGGCATGGGCATGTAGCTGAGGAGACAGCACATGGCTCGGGCTGAGTGGCATCGCGTTGCCCTGTGCTGGGAGTGCCGGGGCTGGTAGCAGGCGAGGCAGTAACTGAATATACTTGTTAAAATTGCTGTGAATGAAGCTGCTGAAATGTGATATGAGGCTTGGCTGCAGCCAGTGTATTGCTGGAATTAGGACTGGATGGGTTGTACCTTTCCTATTTCTAAGACAAAGAGGTTTGGTGGTTCAGTGAGCAGCCAGGATTTAAGACATCTGTGATTAATTATTCTCAAAGAAAGGCGTGATGCTCTCTCAAGTGTTTTGTAAACCTGTTAATGCTTCAAATCCATTTAGGTTATATTTTCCTGATAGCTAAGTGGCAGATTTCAGTTTGTTGGACTCTTGTTTAAAAAAAATAAAGTATTAATGAGTTCCAATAGCTATTTATATAGCTTTTACAAGGGACACAGCTACAATTTTAATGAAATTAATTGTCTCGCTGCCTGGCTAACGTCTTTTTTTTTCCATTTCTGCACTTGGTAAGCAATTAAAAAAGCCCCCTACAGCCCCCCATAAGCTCTGGGGCAGCTCTGAAGGGACCCTTCTGGGATTGCCCCTGCACCCCCTTGGCCGAATGAATGTTTACCCACTGGCTGTTAACATTATAGCGGCGCCTGTCTCGTTGCTACAGTTGAGACTGTGTCACTGATGGTATTATAAAACCTGAGATTTAGGGCTTTTATAATTTGGTTGTAAAATCTTGCTCTGGGCTACTATTGGCAGCATGTTTTAGTAGAAAACTTTGGATGTTTTCTCATAAAGTTCAGTGCACTAGACTGAGAAAAATATTTAAAGCATCTGTTTAAAATGTGATACAGTACAACAGTGCACACTTAAAGAGAGTGCCTATGTATATGTATATTAGGGTTTATGTATATGTATATTAGGGTTCTTAGAAACAAATGTATTACCATATATTGCTTAGAAAAGTGTCAGAAACATTTCTAGAAGAACAACGTGGAATTCTTAGACTTGTATCTTCACCTGATAGCGCACTCAGTGTTTGGGGCAGTTCCCTTGCCATGAATGCCTTTAGTCTAAATACATTTTGAAGGAAGAATGTGACGGCATAATAGTGGTACTAGGTATTGTATATGCTGTAAATAAATACAGCGCTTCTGTGGCTTTCATGGAATTCTCCATTCAAATCCAAGTTTGTTGGTATATTTTTGTACAGTGGTATAGTATATTTAGACTTGAGATGACTGTTTCCTTTCTCACAATGTTTTATGGTTACCCAGTTGGATGTATTTTAAGGAAGCCTGTAAATTACCAGTATGGGGGGAAAAGTGGGCAAAACAGGCAAACAAAATCTTTTAACACAGCAACTGTTTTTATAAGCATTAGTCTTACTTGCTACAGGTGAGAAATCAAGAGAGCAAGCTATGCTGTGGGATGGTGTTTCACATGTTTTGTGTGGTGAGAGAACCTCAGGTTTGGATCGCTTGCATGAGTATTCGGTGCTGTGGTCTGGGAAGCAGAGCTAGCAGGGAAACAAATTATTTGGGAGTTCCAGTCCCATGGAAAGATTATTACTCTGAAATGTGGAACCAAGCTGTACAAGTGAAGTTAGCGGGAATGCTTCTTGCTTCTAAACCAAAATATTTTTAAATCCATTGCACTTCAGCAACTGCTTTGGTGAAAGCCAGCAACTGAGAGATCTGCCTTTTTATAAGAACAGCATGTAAACATTTGAATGTGCTTTGCTGCGTGCTTTAAGGGCCACTACTTCTACAGTTATCAGAGGGAAGGAAAACATGGATTTTTTTTTTCCAAGGCTGTCTGGGAGTGCCAGAGTTGAGCTGGAAGATGCTGTGGTTGTGGGAATGCTGTCAGTGGTGGGTGGCTCAGGATTGTAAGCTCCTTGGGGTGTTTTTTGAGGAAAGTAGCATTTCTTGCTGACTTTTGATATTTTCTGTAACTTACCTTCAGTGAATCATGGAAGTGCTAAGATTTGAAGGGATTCCTTTTTGAGATCCTGAATCTAGCCCCCAGCTTGGGCAGGGTCAGCTACAGCTGCTCAGCCAGGACTGTGTCCAGTTGGGGTTTGTGCGTCTCCACAGACAAAGGCTTCAATACAACTCAGGATGAGCTGTTAGAACAGAATAATAGTTCAGTTGGAAGGACCCTTCAGAGACCATCGAGTCCAACCGCCTGACCCCTTCAGGACTAACCAGACGCTAAGGCATGTTCCTGAGGGCACTGTCCAAATGCTTCCTGAACACTGACAGGCACGGGGCACCAACCACCTTGCTAGGAAGCCTGTCCCAGCATCTGCCCACCCTCACGGCACAGCCATCGGTTCCAGGGAGCAGAGAGCGGCACCTCCCTCAGCGCTTCTCTCCTCAGGGGGCTGCAGGGCGCAGGGAGGCCCTCTCCAGACTGGACACCCTAAGGCTCCTCGGCCTCTCCTCATAGCACATGCCTTCCTGTCCTTTTACCAGCTTTGTTGCTCTCCTCTGGAGGCTTTCAAGGATCTTAACATCCTTTTTGTATTGTGGAGCCCAGAGCTGCACGCTGTGTATTAGGTGAGGCAGCACCAATGCTAAATACAGCAGGAGAATCACCAGTTTTGGCAGGAAACACCACTAGTGCCTGGCCACCAGCCAGGTACAGCTCCATTTACCGTGATTCTGAGCTCTACAATTGAGATGTTGCAGTGTGTGATCACCCTCGCATTTTAAATACGAAACAAACCAATAACACCAAAAAAGATGCTTTTGTCTTTTCAAATCGAATTTCCCAATTTCGTGTGTTTTCATATGTACCCATGGCCTCTTGCCATGTCACTGAGCACCACTGAGAAGTTTGGCTCCCTCAGCTTCATTCCCTTCCATCAGGTACTTGGGCACATTGTGAAGATCCCTCTTCATTTGGAGGAGTCCCAGCTCTTTCAGCTTTTCTTTGCAGGACAGATGCTCCAGGCCCTTCATCATTTTGCTGGCCTTGTTGGACTCTCTCCAGTATGTCCATGTCCCTCGTCCTGGGGAGCCCAGACCTGCAGCCAGGGCTCCAGGCGCTGAGCACCAAGGAGGGATCACATCCCTCAGCCTGCTGGCAATGCTCTTTGGAGTTTCTGAAATGCCTCACAGAGTGCAGCTGTCATTGAAGTTAGAACTGAATTGTGAAGCAGCCCCATATCAAAGTAAAAAGATGTTCTGTGGTGACAAAAAGATGCTATGTTACTGGCAAGATATAAAATACGTACTTCATTTGGAAAAAAAAAAAATCTGCATTTAATGAACTGTGGGGGACCATTTTGTTCTTTGGTAGGAAAGATGGAGTGGGCTTTCTGTCAGAGGTCAGCTGTATCTGCAGCTTTCTGTCTCAGAGGGAAATGGGCTGTCTGGGCTCCACTGTAGCTGCCTCAGACCTGCATCTGTGACCAAAGTGCTCTGGTTTCATATCAGTAGTTTTCTTTCCTCACTCTATTCTTTACCTTTTTTCATTAAATTGCAGACTCTTAAGAAAGGTGTTTGCCTTCCTGTGAACGGCTGATTACGACAAAACACAATGTAAAATCGCCCTATAGTCATTTACCAACGTTGTGTTGATGAGTGCAATGGAATACCCTTCTCTTGATGCTGTTTCACAACTCATCTTCTATCATACATAGCTAATGATGTGACAAAGCACTGCTTTGACCAATACATTAATCTAAACACTTACTTTGAAAGCCTTTCCGGCTTTTTTGGAGGTCAGTAAATGTTACGTGCAACTTACTCAGCCTTGAAAATGTTAATAGATCACTTTAATGGTTTTTGTAATGTTCTCAATTCCAGCTGTTAGTAGTCAAAACTCTTGGAATGGCTGTAAATTACTTGGTATTTATTTAAAAATGCTTGGAGTTGTACAAAATCGACTTTTACACAAGTTGTATGTTTCTCAAACATAAATTTAAGTGGCTAATCCTGATAACAGGAAGACATGATAATGCCAAGTCATGCAGGTTAGATACGGCTACGATGAATATATTTTGATCGTTTCCTGTTCTGTTAATTTTCAGAAATAAGCTTGGAATTGCAAATTTTCATAATTTAAGAAGTTAACAGCAATTTTTCAGTCTCAGCATTTTGCTTCTCAGATTTACACACTTCTAGTTTATCAGTTCTTTGTTTCAAGCTTCATTCTTCTGGAAGTGACTTGTGTTATATGGGATGACATGAGCGTTGCTGCTTTGGCTTCAGGAGGTTCAAAATCACAATGTGCTTTTGGTGCCTAGCTGTGTAAAGTTTTCCTTAGCATTATTGTTTTGTACTTTTGCTTGTTTGTTTTAATTACTCTGTGGTTAATACATTACAAGAAAGAGTTCTGAAACAGAACTTGAAACAAATCTGTGAATTGCCTGAAACAAAACAGCTGAACCAAGAATACCACCGGGGTGTCATAAAGCTTTTGAAGAGCAAGATGCAAGTTAGATGTACTAAAATCCAGTTGGCATTGATGGGGCAAAAAAAGTGCTTGATTATCTCCAGGAAGTGATTGATTCCATCTCTTTTGGAATACGAGGAATTGCCCACTTTCCAGGGACACACATGAAGTCTGTATAATTGGATGGCAATTGTTCAGAATTCTGCAGATAGGAGAGGAAGAAATTTCTGTCCTGGGTAAGCAATTGACCAGCGACTAGAATATTTATTGTGCTTTTTTTTGAGAGGAATCTGCATGCTTCAGGCTACCCAATTTAGAAATCAGCTAGTAAATGCTGGTGAGTCTTGTGTAAGTTCTTGAGATAAGGTCATCAGTTCTCTAGGGACAGTATGGAAAACTATGCTTCTCTGCACTTTTTTGGTTTACAGTGTCTTAAGATCTTGGAACATTCTGTAAATTTCTGAAGTGGCTGGAAGCTGTGGCTAACAGTCTGTTGAAGAGTTGTGAGATGGGAAAAGAGATGCTTTCTTGTGAACTGCTCATAAGCATTTCTTCAATCAGCCTAACCTGCATCCCCTGATCTTCAGTCCTGGTGATTCTGTTTATGCATATAAATGTAGGTATGAGCCTTATAATTCTGCATAGCTTTTAAAAAGGAGTGGTTACAGTCAACCCTTAAACTTAGCTGAAATGTGTTTCCACTGCACACTTGTCATCTCTTCCCAATCAGCTGAGAGAATCACCATTGTGGGTCTGTTACACAGTGTAGATTGCTGTTGTAAGCTGTATTTCATCCACTTAAAATGGCAGAAGCTTGGTAAGGTGAATCCCACAGCTGTGACCAGAGCTAGAAGGATGCTTGGAGATCAGTGATTCCAGTCATATGCATTTATATTTGCTCAGTCCAGGCTATAAGCTATTTGTGCTTCTGAGAAGTGTAACCATGTCTGCAGAGGTGGTCAGCAACCAACTGTCTAGAATTTCCAGCGTGTGGCATTCAAATGTTGGAAGTTTGGTCCAGCTTGCTAAGTGCTCCTTGAAGTCTTGCACAAAGTGAAAAAGCAGGATAGCCACAGCTTTGTAGTCAAAAATGCATTTTCTGGGATAACACAGGTGGAGAAGGTAAGAATGCTGGAAGAACCCATGTTTATTTATCTATCTGCGATTCTGGAGATGCTGGAGGATGTGTTGCCAAAAATCTGGGTGGGTCCATACAGACTGGATTTAGCTGATCTCTGTCTCTTAGTGTTACAGTCAGGGCTGAGCCTGATCATCCAGGACTGTTTGGTTGTGTTTGCTCAATGGTCTCCAGTTCCCTGGATTTCAGGAGGACTTCCTGGCTTAGACACAACACCAGATGTGAGGTTTCTTCATCGATGATGATATAAAGACATCACAGGCAGCAGCCATCCAGCTCTGGACTATGTCTATCAGGTTCACATGGGGCTAGCCTGGATGGACAAAGGGCAGTGCTAAGGTCAGGCTATGAATTATGATGGATCCCAGGTGACTCTGTGCAGCCAACCCTTCCTGTGCTATTCTGTGAGTAATTGAGACTTTTTCTTATAAGAAAAGTGTTTTTTATTGTTATTGTAAGGACCACTTCTGGCAAGTCTGTGTTTGTTTTCACTTTGTAGGCTGAAAACTAAGGAAAAGTGATTTAGTCATCTGAGTATTAATAGAATTTTGTATTTTATTTTTTCAAAATATATAATGACAACAAAATACATCACTGATGAGAAAATAAAATCCCCACCTCCAAATGTTAAAGCAGTTTTGAAACGCCTATTAAAAATGGTAAAATGTAGACTATGGCTGATCATTGGACTGTTTTGTAAGTCTGAATTAGATTCAAGCAGCACAAGCATGGGATTAGTTACTCAGTTCTGTCTGTTCTGCACTAGCATACAGGAGATGCTCATTAGGGCTTCCTTGACTTAAGCAAACACTTAATGCATCTTCTGTGTCTGAATGCTTGTGCGTATGTGCAGCTCCCAGAGGGGAGTAACAGATGCTCTGCTAGTGCAGAATAAGCTGCAGGTGCTGCCTGGGCGAGCTGGCTGTAGTGCTAGCTGCTGTGGCAGTGAAGAGCCTGACGTTTACCTGGAGAGGTAACATCCACGCTCCCTGTGCCTCTGGTGCAGTGGCTGAAAGTCTTGGATGGAATCTCTGTGATAGGTTCCTCAGGTCTGCTGGCAGGCTGTTGTTTTTAGATACACCAGCTGAGAGGAGCTTAAATCCATATGAACTGTAGCCATAAATCCTCTGTAAATGAAGTGACTTTCTGCGACTTTATTGCTCCCAAGGAATTAATGTTATCTGTAGCACCTGCAGCAGGAAAAGCATGGAGGTAGCAACCTAGAATGGTGTAAATTTTCTATATGTAGCCATGCAAGGTACTTCTGCAGTGAAGATTACAGAATTGTACTGTGGTGAATGATCTTTTATCCCCTTCTTGCCCTTTCTTCTTCACACCCCAGAACAGAAAATGACTATTTTCTTCAGTGGGCCCTGTGCCTTGCATTTTGTTTCTTTTAGTCAGATGACTGCAACTCCAGATTGAAACTTTGATAAAGTAAGCAATACGCTGTTAAAATCGCCTCTTAAAGATTATCTGTCTGACAAGCAGAAACAACAGAGCCCACAGAATTAAAGGCGAACATAAAACACGTCTCATGAATTAGGGACAGTACCTATCATCCTGATCCAGACTGTTCCCACTGCGGTGAAAGACTGAACCAGTTCACAATGTCTGGTAGTACAACATCCTTCTGTCTGCTTAAGGGAACTTGTATTTGCACTATCTTGCTGAATCTCTGTTGCCAAATCAGTGCTTCATCAATTGCAAGTTTTTTTTTTTTTTTTTTTTTCCTTTTTGAGCTCTTCTTCAGTGCCTGTTATTCATTCTTTTGAGCAAGCTGACTGAGGAACTAGCAAAATGTTCTCAGCTCAGCTGTTGGTGTTTTGGATCTTCGAGCTTAAAGACAGAAAATAATTGGTTAAAACTGGGCTTGGCAACAACTTCTTTCTGTCTTTGGTAGGTGCAATGTTGTGTTAATATCTCTCCGTATTATCTGATGCAGTTTAATACTGATATCCTAACAGACGGAGACTTCTCAGTCAATGGGGATGTGTTGAAATGACTCAGGCTTCAAAAAGGTAGGAAAGCCATATTAGAGAAGGTTTGCACTGGCTCCTGTCATCACCTTCTTGGGGACCCCTTGTGCTTCAGGCCCTTACAGATGTAGGCAAGCTCCTAGCAGCATTAGTACGTGTTCTGCATTGCCAACTCATAGTTCCTAACTGGATGTGAAGCCTGTTTCTAATACAATTTAATATGCTGTCATCTGGGGAGAAAATAAATGGCTTTGTATGTTGGCAAGTCAAGTCTACCCCCATGTTTCTGTTGGAATGGTCTGCTCCTTTGTTTCTGAAGGTAAAGGCATTTTGAAGTTAATTGCACCACAGGGGAAAAGTTGCAGCTATCTTCTGTTTGGGTTGGATTGGCTTGTCATGTTTGCTTTTTTTTTTGCATATTGCTTCAGGTATTTTGGGAACGGTGTTATCTGATCACAAATACAATCGATCATTAAAGCAGTATGAGTCTTACAAGAAAATTAGCTCTAAATGTACAAAGAAAATAGTAACTACTAGTTTTACAGACTCGAAAAAGAGACTGCTCAAGTCTTTTGAAACAGATGAGAAACTGATGACTTAAGTATCTTACCTAAATCTTACTGTGGAATGGATCTTAAGGGAGGAAGAAAACCTCCTGCCTTGTTGGGAAGCCTCCGAGCTGCTGCTTGCTGAGCTGCTCTGGCTGGGTTTGGGAAATGCAGACAGGAGATGGCGAGAGGCTCTTAGCCTAAGGAGGGGTGGGGGAAAGGTGGAAGAGAACAGTTTGCATACTGGGGGGTTTCCACTGGTGTTGTTGTGGCAGCCCCAAGCTGTCTGGTAGAGACCCTCCTAAATTCTTCACCCCGAAATATACCAAGTATACATACAAGGCAGTGGATGTTGCACATCTCTGCAACGTTTTCCATACTTTCTCCTAATTTTTATTAACAGTCCTGTCTGTTCTGTCCGCTCTTTGCCATGATACAGTAGTGATTGCTAGTGAAATCCAATAATCCCTCTGCTGCTAGGTTCCCCAAAGTGTTTTTTTGCTCAGAACGTGTGTGTTTTGCTTTATGACCTGCATGCCTGCCTTGCGGCCAAGCAGCACATGCTGCATTCAGACTGAGAAGGTGCCCAGAAACAAACCAAGTGTTTTCTTTTTGATCAACTGAGCTGATTATAAACAATTCTCTGTTACAATCCACAGTCCAAAGAGATTGTTATTTGGGGCCTTATTTAATGCTCAGTAGGCCTTCTATACCAAGAAAGTTAATGCTTTAAAAAATTGCTGGAAGTCCTTCGTTTCTTCTCCTGAGATTTGATTAATTTGTTATTCTTCTGTTATCTCCTAGTCAATCTTTTATGAAACTGGTAAGTATTTTGGAATCTGGTTTTTATCTCTTCATGAAATCTTGTGAGGTTAAACTGCACTCAATTTGAGTTCCCCCTGTAGGTTGGCCATTGCTTTGGCTCTGTAGACAGCATAGAGAAGCTGGAAGAGGAGGAGGAAAGGAATAATGAAAGAAAATCTATATAAAAGAGTATAGAACAGTTCAAAAAGTAAACTGTAGATGTTATCTTGGGTTGTACTAGCTGAAAACTCAGTAAGAGTTATTGGTACTAATTTAGCTGGAATGTATCACTGTAGATATATTTTCTTTTTGGCTTCTGTCCCTTTCTAGTTTTCTCATACCCTTTCTTTGGCATATATTCAAATCATAGAACATGTTGAGTTTACTTTCTTTCCTTTTAAGAACAACAAATTCTGAGTATTGGCAAGAAAAATAATAGCCATTTTACTTAGCATACAACATGCTCAAAGCGGGTATTACTGATTTGCAGTTCCGAGCAACTATAAGCTCCTCGACTATAAAGTGACTGTTTCCTACTTGAAACAATCCAAAATTCAGAAAGAGAAAATCTCTTAAAGAGAATAGTGGGGCTCTGGGGCCTTAAACTGTATCTTTTGACATGAAGTTATGTGCCTGAACATTATCTTCGTGTGAAAAACTTGCTACCGGTATTTACTAAGCTCAAAAAGTAATCATTTTCTTTTCTGAAAACTTATTGCTTAGGTCTGTTTTCATAATTTTCGGCATTATTTTGAAAGCTTATCTGTTCCTGCTGATTTTAAGTGAACTTTTGCACCAGGATTTCACTGCTGGCCTCCAGCTGTCAGTAGGAAATTGGTGGGTGTGAGAGATTAACGATACCCTAAACATAATCTGTAGTTCTTGTGTTATTACAGGGATGCAATCACAACTCTAGATCTATCGTTGGTTAGCTTTTGGTGTCAAGCTGCTGTAGAGCAGAAAGAAAAACCTCTTCGTTTTGACCTTTTTCTTTTTGGGGGAAGCCTGTGATTTGCGTGTTTGATTTAATTCTGCAGGTTATAAAGTGGTGTGCTTTACAGTGTGGGGGGGAGGAAAGGAGGGGGGGACTCTTCCTGTTTTTGCAGACCACAAATCCTGTCTGGGGAGCCATTACAAACTATTATGTTAGCTTCTTAGTTTATGCTCAGAAATTAAAGCCAGAGTTAACTCTTTCTTTTCTTTTTGCCTTTTTTTTTTTTTTTTTTTATTGTGAGAAGGTACAAGGTAATATTTTCAAATTTTAATGTAACAAATCTGTATGGCACAAGCTGTGTCCATTTTACATTTCACCTGGTATTTATCTTTGAATCCACTTATTCCTTTGAAAGTAGTTGTGTATGTGATTTTAGTGCATACAGAAAATGATTGTCAGCCAAAGCAAGGTGATAAAAGTCAGAATATACAGCAGAATATAAAACAGTGGTATTTGTAAAATTCAAAGTTGAATTTGGAGGGAACTTGTTAGAAGTACATTTTTTTCATAAAGATTAAATTTGCTACTTTATAGCCATCTATAGTACAGACCTTGTTGAATAAGTCACAAGAGGAGAAGTTTGACTTGGTTCATTCTTGAAGCTATTGACTCAGATCAGATCTGTCAGTTTGACAATGCCATTGATTTTTGGACAAGCAAAGCATAAGATTGGAATATTAGAAACATGACCTTTTGAACCAGGGATTGAGTTAAAAACCTTTATAGAAAAGCTAAAGCAATTCTTATCTTAGCAATGCATTAGTTATTTGTTTCCCCCAACTTCTAAAATTTACTGTGTACAGGGACAAATGTAACCCATCAGTGAGGCTGCTTAAGCAAGGAACATGTGCTCTCAATTGCATGCACGAAGATGTTTAACATGCTGCTTTATCCATCTGCAGGCTCCTTGCAGCCACCTCTGCTTGCTCACTGCTGCTGTGTGCTGGAGCGACGAGAGCCATTGCAGGTTTTGGGTCTGGGATGTACTTGCCTTGTTGTGTACCTTGCTCCACGGTGTGATTTTACTGGCTCACAGTTACAGCTAACGTCTACAGCTATTCTAACTGAAAGAGGTGCCTGTTGAGTCAATTTATCTGGATTTTGTACGTAATGGCATTCATGCTGTGGTTATTTTGAGGTATTTGTGATCTGGTCACTTACTTCCACAGAAAAAAAAAGTGACTATTAAAAAAAAAAAGTATTTAGTTTAAATCTGTTTGATTAGTTGCAGTAAACGTTTAGATTTAAAGGTGTCTACTTGGAAGGGTTTGTAGTTTTGTTTAAACAAGGCAATACAGAAAAAATGATTTAACCTTCATGTTGCCAAAAAAAAGTTACTCGTGAGAAAACCGCTTGACTGGCATGCTATGTATTAGATATATAAAGATGGAGAGAGAAAGGCAAAGAGTAAATACTCAGGAGGAATGAATACTGAGAAGTAGTTTAAAAAATCACAAGTGTCTACTTGTGGCTCTTCAGAGAAAAAGGTGATGTTGGCTCAGTTGGAGATCTTAACTTCTTGAGCCTGGTTGCACTGCTGAAAGGCTGCGCTCCACACTGATGTTCTTTGAAGCATCTTAGGGTCCTTTAGTGTGAAGTGAACAAATACAATTCATTTATAGTAAAATTGACATGAGTATAAGGGTGTTTTAAGGATTCGCTGCACCTTCAAGTGAAGTTATTCTTTTCAGCTTAGCAACAATTTTTTTTTTTTTTTTTTTTAAGGAAAACCATAAATATATTGAAGGAAAACCATAAACAAGAAGGGAGAACTGGCAGTAAATTTTGTAGGAAAAAATGTCGTGGTTGTTTTTGAAATTGGAATTTTGTATGCCTTGTTATTATATTAAGCCAAAGCTCATATTACTTGTGAAAGTAAAGTTATTTGTTGAATTTTACAATGTGTCAAGCCAAGCAGAAAAGTATTCCTTAGCAAGCTGTCACACAAACAATATGTTGGCATGCAGATTTGGACAGTTGTCATTGCTCCTCTGGGGTGAATAGGTTCTTTACCTCATGTGTAAGGCGACTTGGACTTTGGCCTCAATCAAATATGTTTTCCAGAACTTAAACTTATATGAAAGTGTAAATACCTTGCTCACAGGAAGATGAACTCAAAGTCTGAGATTGGCACTTTGATTTCTTTAAGATACTGTTGGTTAAACAAAGAATAAGCAATCTTTAATCTGCTTTCTTTATTTCCTGTGCTTTCTTTTCAAGACCTTGAAGATGATTTCAAGTTTCTGAAAAACTGGAACAGCTTCATAAAAGAACCAGGAGTATGTTTGAAGTCTTAAGGAGCATGATGCAAAAACTGAAGGAGCTTAGTTTTTTGTTTAAGAAGTTGTATGTAGCTGGCTTGGTTGGACTCTCACTAGTGTTATAGCGGAGGTAAAGATGTAACTGGTTTCAGTGACTGGAGAGAATTTCATCTAGAACTAGGAAGCAAATTGTAAAGTAGCATTTAAATAACTTATCAGTAGTTGCAAGAGCTTCATTTAAAAAACTTAAAATTTCAGTGATTTCTATTTTTTTGAAGTAAGTGACTAATGAAAACTTGTTCTATGTCAGTTGGAGTCAGATTATTTATTGCAGTAATCTCTTCTGATTTTTAGAATCTGTGAAAAAAATGTTGTATAATTTGAGCTGCTTTCCACTTTTTTTTTTTCTCTAGAATGGTGGAATTACTGAGCTGGAGAGGGCCGTGAGAGGCCGTCTTGCCCAGCTTTCTGCTTGGAGCAGGCTCAGCACTGACTTGGGACCAGGTTGCTTTGGGATTTGTGCAGTCAGGACTAGCAGGCCTCTGAGGACAGAAGTCCTGCAACACCTCTGGGTCCATGTTCCAATATTTGACAGTCTTGAGGCAGGGTCTGTTCTCCCACGTGCCTGGTGACAGGATGAGGGAGAATGGGTTAAAGTTGTGCCAGGGGAGGTTTAGGTTGAATATTAGGAAGAACCTCTTCACTGAAAGGGTTGTTAGGCATTGGAATGGGCTGCCCAGGTGGTTCAGTCAACATCCATGGAGGTCTTTAAAGGATGTTTAGATGTAGAGTTTAGTGATATGGCTTAGTGGAGGTCTTGTTAGTGTTAGGACAGAGGTTGCACTAGGTGATCTTGAAGGTCTCTTCCAACCTAGATGACTTATTCTGTGAAAATACGGTTTCCTCATTGCAAGTCAGAATCCCCCATTTTTCTGTAGCATGCTTCAAAGAGGCTGGTTCTTGCCCTGGTAACCTTGTGGTGCCGGAGGGCTGCTGTTAGGTCCCCCTGTAACCTTCTCATCTCCGGGATGAACCAACCCACGTTTCCACATCGGCTTCTCGCAGGGTGAATGCTGCAGCCCCAGCCGTGCTGGTGCCTTCCCCTCGACTCACACCAGGCAGTGAACTCTGTCTTGGTTGGGGGACCAAAGCAGGCCCAGTGGTCCGTGTGATGCCTAACAACTGCCAAGTAAAGGGGATTAATCACTTCCCTTGACCTCCTACCTACACTTCTGTTAAGGCAGCCCAGTGTGCTGCTAAGCTTCCTTGCTATTTTTGACCTATAGCTTTTCATTATTTTTTTTTTAAAAAGTTATTTTTGACTCTTTCCTCTGGGCAGTACAGTCACAAAAATATGTTGTTTGAGCTTATAGGCCAAACATAGGCCATAGTTGAAGAGCTGTTGGAGATAGAAGTTGGTCTGAATGCTACTGAGTTGTCCAAAAAACAAGTTGTGTCAAGTAAAACCTTTCTTTGAGGAAGCTACTAATGAACAGAAGAATTATCTTCTGGAAGAATGTGGCCTGTTAGTTAAACATTAAGAACGGAAACAATGAGATTGGAATTATTCAGCCCCAGATGACACAAGCTGTATTGAATAATTGCACTTGGAGGCATTGCTGGCTTATTTCTCTAGCAAATGTACAAGAAAATTCATGTGAACGTGGGAATGGGGAAAAAATTAGGTGAAACAAAATGAAAAGTATTCTAGACACTACTGCTCTTTGACACCTTAAAGGGTGATTCAAAAATGTGTTTGCTTTCATCCAATCACTCTTTTCAGGTAAAAGATACCAGTCTTGCTAAGACTTTAAAAAAAAAAAAAAAATTCTTAGGTTCTTTAGTTTAACAAAGCAGCCTGGCAGAATTGAGTGGGACATGCCGCCCCATTTTGTGTCCCACTAATACAGCTCTCTTGGATGGTGACTTTGCGTCCTTCTTCTAGTTCAGCATTAGTCAGCCTTTCATTAATTATGTCCTGGTTTGTGTGTGTATGTTTCTTTATTTCCTTTCCCCAAATTAAAAATTCTGTATGTCATTGCTAGCCAGTTGAGGGAAGGGATTGTCCTCCTCTACTCTGCACCGGTGCAGTGCAGCTTCACCTTGAGCATTTTATGCTGGCTTGGGCAACATAGTATAAAAAGGACATGAAACTATTAGAGGGCTACAGAGGAGGGCTATGAAGTTGGCGATGAGTCTAGAGGGGAAGATGTTTGAGGAGCAGCAAAGGTCACTTGGCTTGTTCAGTCCATAGCAGAGCAGGCTGAAGGGAGGCCTCATGGCGGCCTGCAGCTCCCTCACGAGGGGAGCGGAGGGGCAGGCGCTGAGCTCTGCTCTCTGGGGACAGCGACAGGACCCGAGGGAACGGCATGGAGAGGGTCAGGCTGGGGGTTAGGGAAAGGTGCTGCACCCAGAGGGTGGTCAGGCACTAGGACAGGCTCCCCAGGGCAGTGGTCGTGGCACTGAGTCTGCTAGAGTTCAAGAAGTGTTTGGACAGTGCTCTCAGCCATAGGGTCTGATTTTTCGGTGATCTTTTGTGGAGCCAGGAGATTGACTCGACAGTCTTTGTGTTTCCCTTCCAGCTTGGGATATTCTGTGATTTGGAACTCTGTAGGGTATGAGAGATAATATCAGCTGAAAGGTGGAATTGAAACAGTGATAAGCTAAAATTAAGGTTTTGGTGAGATTAACCTCTAAATGGAAACTGGCAGAGATGAAGAAAGCACAGAGGAGTGAAGGGAAATAAAAATGTGTGTGCGTCCACTTGGGCTTCCTCTTGCCCGACCATCACTAGTGTAACTACCTGCTGGTCTAGGTCTTCCAGAGATTACTATTCAGCACTGGTTCATGGACTGGGGGAGTTAAATCTTAGCCATTTTGTAGTGTCTTTAAGCCTCCAAAGCAGGTGATTACACATGGCAGACTAATTATTTCTGTTATTTAATTATTTCCTGCTCTTGTAATTTCCCTATTTCTCAATTATATGAGTCTCTTATTTACCAGCTGCAGCTTTAATACAGTCCTTGGGTTGTATCAGCGACCCTTTTGTTTGGACCAGCTCCATCTTTCTGTCCTGTTTTCCATCAGCTGTCATTGTTACAAAATAGTGCCACGTTTTCTGTGCTTCCACCCACTTTTTACCAGTTGAGTTCACAGTTGGGTTAGGTTTGCTGGATCACATTTGCACAGGGCTGGGAAGAGTTGTTTTCTGTAAAAAACACGGAGATATTTATTGCTAAAGCAGTCACAGAATGAAGTTTTGGGGAAAAAGACTGTTTTTGCTTGGAGTTAGCCGAGGCCTTGTTCAGCAGCAAATGCAGACAGGCTTGCTTCAGGCACTTTCAGATGATGTCATGTAGCAGCTTTCTGTATTTTCAACTCCAGAAGTTATTTCCTTGTGTGCTTTCATTGTCTGCATGTTTTTCCTCCCAGTGACCACCTACTTCTTGTATTGGTCTCACTGCAGCTGCACTGTAGCTTCTTATTTCTTTCCTTCCTCTTCTCTAACACCTTTTCCTTTCTTTGTCTTTGCGATTGGCAGTTTGCATTTAACACTCGGCCAAGAGGGACCACAATAAAAAGCTACGAATTTGACAAGATCAAGCTCCTGGATTTTTAGTACTTGGAGAGAAAAAAAAAATCAGGGAGGCCAAAGCACCTCGCGTGCATGTCATCCCTGCCTGTGTGATACAGATACTGCCAGAGAGAGTCCAGGAAGTAAATTATGTGCACTTGCAATACACACTGTGCAATACACACCGTAATACTATTGTCAAAACGCACATTATACTCTTAAAGCTGTGAGAGCTTAAAAAGCTTAACGATTCATTGGTTGCTTGTAGATCTGTTCTGAGAGTTCAATTTCTCTACTGTACAAGGTGAATTTTCCTTCCTTCCTGGTTAGAAGCAGTGTGCAGGATTGTGGTACTTTCTTGTGAGTTATAGAAGTCTCTTTGCTTTAATGCTTCAAGACACAATTCCTTATATGTCGTCTGTTTGTTTCTTTTTTTGTGTGTGCTTCATCCTTACCAAATCTTTAGATTTGGGCTTCTTTTTTAAATCCCTGAGGTTTCCATGCTATGTTCTTGTTGGTTGTTTTTTTTTGTACCTGCATATGGTAGTAGGTGGGGAAGGTATTCAGAGGGGATTTGTTTTTTTTTTTTTAAACAATCTGCTTTTGCTAGTTAAAGTTTTGAACTTAAACAAAACTTGAATTTTGCTTGTGAATAGAGAGCATCCTGTGGGACTCGGGATGATGTAACATTGCTTCTTCAAATTCAAAGTGATGTGGAAGCACTAGAGTTTTCAAATGGGATTTATCCCCGTGCCTCACATACAGGTTGTGAGAAACATAGATCTAGGTGCTTTGCTTGGCAAAGTTATAAACACCTGGACATGAGGGTTAGAAAATACTGAAAAAAAGCTTTTTTCTTCCCTTTTTTATTTTTTTTTTCTGCTTGCTGCCTTGGAACCATGCAACTGGAATTTTTTTTGCTACTGCCTCTGATTTTGTGTCCTTGTACAACTGCACTGATTTCAAGCTGTTTTGTTAACATACAGTCCTCTTAAGCATTCTGTGCTTAAAAACCTAAAATATCATGACAAACATACAAACTTGGGTGGGTTGGACCTTCTGTCGTTTATGTTGTAACAGCATTAAAAAAATCCCAAATGTTGTGAAGACAAATGAGTTCAGCTTATAAACTCATTTCCATATTAAGTTTAACAGTTAAACTTGATGGTGTTACATTTGAGGCTTTCATTTTTTGTGTTGTTCAAGGTGCCCTGCCCCTTCATGATGCCTTCATGACTCGTGCAGTAGGAATCATTATATATAACTCTGTACATATAATTTCTCACTGTTTTGATACTGTGCTATGAAGGTACTATTTTTGGTTCCGTATGTACTTTTCTATGGGGTAGTAATGATCTATCCTAAATTCTGTTCTTTAATGCAGCGTTCTGATGCTTAAACTGTTTTTTCTACAATTTGCAAAAAGTTATTAATCTCTTCACTAATTTTATGACTTCTGTTTCTAGGAGAGGTCTCCTCACAATTTACATGGCCAATCAAGTAAGTAGTACTTTATTTCAAGAGTAAAAATGTGTAATATCATTGGAAATGCATTTTGTTTAAAACTGATTAATGCTGAGATTCATTGCCTTTTTAATCCTCTGAAGACTTTTCAGTTTTTAATTGAAGAATTTTGTGCTATTCTGTAATTAAAGTTATCTTAATAGCAAATTGTGATCTTACGTGTTTCAGGAGTAGCTGTAAAGCACACGCTGAACTAGTTTGTTGTACTGTGTTCAAATTTGTTGTACCATAAGCCCAAGAAAATGGATAATTTTATGTCCCTTCCTTACTAGAATGAGATGTGGTACTTCTAATGATCATTATTTTTCAGACAAATAATCCAACAATACATACGTCAGTTTTATTATTAATCATTTTTCAAACTGATATATTACGCAAGCAAACATTTTTACCAGATAGTTGTATCAAGTTAATTTTGTCATGTTCTTTGTAATCATAGTCAAAAAACAGTAGTAAATGTATGTAAATACTTTGTACACTAACTTTTTCTAGATATGTACTTCTGTAACATGGTTATATTTCTTTAGGAATGATTGTATTTGCCATAAGAATTATCTAAAGCTTTAATTATCTAAATCTTTTTTATAGTGAATTGTATAAAGAGTCATAGAAGCAAGAAGAGGGGGGGAAAAAAAAACAAACCACTACCACCTAACCAGACAACCTAAGAGGTGTTTTAGAACACTATAACAATTTACTGGGACCTTGAGAGAATCGTATGAACTTAAGGCTCTGTAAAGATTCTTAAGTAGAAGTGTTGAGACAAAGACAATTTATTGCAGTACAGATTGGAGTGATAACACCAATACTTTCTTTTCCATTCTGGTAAAACCATTGTTGATAACTGTTGTAATTGTGACGATACTTGGAATGCTTTTGGAAAGAGATGATATTTCACAAGTGCTAGCAAGTAAATATCCTATCCATAGAAATATTTCAAAATGTAGCAAAACCCTTTAGAGTTCTATCTCAAATTCTGGTGTTTAAACTTTTTTTAGGCAGGAATTGTTTCTAACTTTATTGTGTTCATACAGTGCCTGTCGTTATAGACTCACTCATGAGTAGAGTTTACAGAATTCAGGAGAGATTAATTTTCACCATCAATTTCAACTACTGTTTTAACTTTTATCTGCTTGACTTGGATGGCTCATACCCTGTCCATTAGGTTTCCTTTTCTTTGTGATTTTTTTCTAATTTGAGAGGATGATGAATCCTCATCTTGAAATTTAATTAGTTATGTTCAGACCCTCAATAACACATAGCAACAGCACTGCCTTCCTACAGGGATAATTTCGGTTATCCTATGGATAGCCTAGTTATCCTTAGGATCCCTAAGATTTGAAATTTTTCTTGAATTAAGAAGAGCAGGTGTGTAGAAATCTCCCATTCAGGAAGCATAGGTTATTATAAAACTAGTGGTAATTAGTTGAACATCTCATTGTTAATTTGGATTGGGCTTTTCAAGGGAGGGGGGGGGAAATAGGTGTACTTAAATAGCAAAACCTCTGAGTATCCCAGTACTGAGAAAGTTCATTATGTCCATGGCTCTTAAGTTATGATGCTGCACAGCTCACTTGATGTTATAAAGGAAAAGTTAACTGTTGTAGTCAGATTTGTAGTCAGATTTTATGGAAGCCGTTCAATGCCGTGAACGTTCTCTTCAACATAATGGTTTATTTTAGTAACTAGTCTTTGAACTTGGGACAGCCAACGGTTTGGTTCATAAACTGCCCTTGATTGACATACTTACCTTGTTAGCAAGCTGTGTAGTCACTGCAAATACTTTCCTACTTGTGTTGCTTGTCTGTGGTTGAGAACTTTCTATGCCTTAAGTTTTGCTCATAACTTTAATGTGTCCTTTAAGTATTTGTTATCTTCAGATTGCAGTGTGTTCTGAGAGCTGACGTACTTTAGTTGTTAATGCTGGTGTCTAGATTTCAGACCTGGAATGCAATGTGGCTTAAGCTAGTTGTTAGGTCACGAAAATGGAGAATTTTGCATTTCTTGCATTTTATAAAAACTGGTTTCAGAACCTATTCACATATTCTTTGAACGAAATGTATTATGCTGTTTTGTTTCATGTTTTGCAAAAGTATATTTTATAGTCTGAGCAATAACTCCATCTTTCTTTCTAGTTCTTCATGGATGCGTTTGTCTAGTTGGGGGGGGGGGGGTAGTTGTAATTAGGGCTATTGGTTATAAGTAATTATCTTGACTATTGTTGCAGTGAATTTTTATAGCCATACTAGGGCCTTTAATATAGTAACCTTTAAAACAGGAAAATAGTTTTTACGTTGGCCATGTTGGCAATGCTTGACAGTTTGCATTCAGAGATGAATTTACATGGTGAAATGGGTGTGATAGGCGTTCACTCAAGTGGCTGCCATTGAGGAGCAAAACACAGGAGAGTGTGAAAGGCAGAAGGTCTAAGGGCCTTTGTGTTGAAAAGGCAACATCTTTATCAACTTTTCTTAATTATTAGAAACATATGAATAAGCATCCTGACTAACTTTAAGTAATGCAGGGATTATAGACTCATATGGCCTGGAACTCCTCAGTTGTATTTTGTGACTGCTTACATGATGAAATGACAGATTAAAAATAAGTTGTTTATGTTGTATATGCTCTGTGGAAAAACTGAATGAAAGTGCTCTCTTAAGGTAGCTTTCTGCTAAATTGAATTTATTAGAACAATACACTTGAAAGGTTGTTTTTTTTTTTGTTTTTTTTTTCTTGACTGAAGTAGAAGAAGTAAATATAGGAATATCTGATATGCAGTCAAAAATCAAAAACTTCCAGAAAGCTCAGAAGTTGATTTTAAATTTATTATTATTTTTTTTATTCCTGAGCCCTAACATGGTTGAAAATGTAGGTTTGGAAGTTTTTAACTAGCTACAGTCTGAGAACTGATGTTTCTGTAATACCCCAGCAGAGAGCTGTGGTAGTCAGTGCTGGGGACCACACAGAAGAACGAAGCCCTTCAAGTTCTATTTTGGATTGCACATGTTAATGTCGAGACGTTTCAAGGATTGTAAGTGATGCATTGGTAGTGAACGTATAAGATAATCCTTCATGGATAATTCAAGATCAAAAGGAACCCTTAGATTCCAACAAAAGGTGGAAACTGAAATGTAATCTCTTCAGTTATTTTTATCTGGAAAAGATGATATTAATAAATGAGCGCCCATGAATAATACCTATAGCTCTTAAGTTTCAAAACAGTTATGGCATACTTCATTGTGAACAGCTTGACATTTGAGATGTTGCTTTGAAGTTGAAGAAACCATGTCTTTGAATTAGTTTTTTTTTTTTGTTGTTGTTGTTGATGTTGAAACAAAACTGACTAAAAGATGGTCTGACTAAAAAATAAAGAACCTGCAAGATAGAAAAAAGACTAATCTCAACTAGGACTCTTTTTTGTTATAAAAGTTTTTGAGAAATAAAAAACTTTGAAAATTGATACATTGTCATTTAAATACTATCCCAAGACACTTATCTTGTGTATGCTCAACTATATGGTGTTTGCTCTTTTCAGAAAAAAATGGAGGTTTATTTACATCTTGTTTGAAATTCAAGCCGTGCCTTGTTATATCAGACTTTACTCATTTTATAGTATAATTTCTAATGGGTTTGAGTAGAATCACAGAATAACTTAGGTTGGAAAAACCGTTAAGACCATCAAGTCCAACCAGCAGTGTATCACTACTAAGTGCACCAAGTGCACTGACACCCTCTTCTCTGGAACCTTCTTTTAGGTAGTTGGAGAGGGCGATGAGGTCCACCTTCAGCATCCTTTTCTCCAGACTAAACAGGCCCAGTTCCCTCAGCCACTCCTCATAACTCTTGTTTTCCAGTCCCTTCACCAGTTTAATTGATCAAGTCCACATCCTTCTTGTGGTGAGGGGCCCAAAACTGAACACAGGTCTTGAGGTGTGGCCTCACCAGTGCCATGTACAAGGGGACAATCACCTCCCTGGTCCTGCTGGCCACACAATTTCTGATTCAGGCCAGGATGCTGTTGGCCTTCTTGCCTACCTGGACACACTGCTGGCTCATGTTCAGCCAGCTGTCAACCAGCACCCCCAGGCCCTTTTTCTGCCAGGCAGGTTTCCAGCCAATGTTTCCCAAGCCCATACTTCTGCACAGGGTTGTGGTGACCCAGGTGCAGCACCTGGCACTCACCCTTTCTGATTGTCATGTATGGTGTTATACACACAAAATTGGAAATGTTAACAAGTTCTTCAGGGTCATGGGTTAAACAACGTACAGCTCAGGCGTGAGATCAGACAGCTGGATGCAAAAGGCAGAGTGGGAATGTTGGGGGCTGGCTTTTGACTGTGATGGAAGGAATTGATGTAGGAATTATTCCCAACCACAGAGAGGTTGGGAATAATTTTTCTACTCCCATTAGGGAGTAGAAAAAATACGAATTTGAAAAATAAGTTGAGAAAGAGCAAGAAAAGGAGGCAGAGACGTACAGTCCAAAAATGAGAAATTAGAACTCTTTGTAGCAAGAGACATGAAGGATTGGAGCTGAGCTGATGTAATGAGAGTTGGACTGTGGGAGTGTTGTAGGTATAACAAGTGGAAGATAGATGGGAGAACATAGAGACTGCTCTAGTTAAAGCAGAAAGCAGATGATGAAGAAAATTATAGGTTTGGAGGGAAAGGAAGTAATGAATTTTGCTGCAATGAATATGAAGAAAAAATGAGCAAGAGCCTAGAGAAAGAGAGACAAAGAGGGTGCTGTTGCTGTCCTGAATATGGGAGTTGGAGAAAATGTCAGCAATAGCGTCTGAATGAATTCTACACAGAAAAATGGCAAGTCCATATTGCACTTACTGCTGTGCTGATAGTAGGTTATCAGTGCATCTATCATGGATGAAGTATTGAGCATAGGAGCTCATATACCAAGGAAGAGATACTGTTTTTAAGGCAAGAACCACATGGCCGTCAGGAGTAAGAAAGGGGAGTGTTTTCCTTCCAAACAAAATTTTGGAGGAAGAATGCATCTTCCTGGATGTAAAGTAAAACAGTGATCACCTGTTACAGATAACATGAATTAAGAGAAATATTGAGAGAGCGGCCAGGAGTGTAAGAAGACTACAATAAAGGGAAGTCCTTAAAAACTGTGTACACTTACGACACTTTTTGGAAAATCTGAGGGCTGCTGTGGGTGTTCCAACAGCCTGCTGTTGAGGCTGAGAGCCTGCTTACTGTGGTACTGTTACATTTGGGCATACCATCTCCTTCCTTTCCCTGTGTCTGCTGTTATAGAAATACTTTTTCAGTAGTATTTCAAGTCCAGTTAAAGCTAAAAAAAAAAAAATAAATAAAAATACTGTTTACATTAAATACTGAATAAAACAAGTTGATCAAAAGTATTTGAGTGGGTATTGCTCTGTTTCAGTGTATGATAGAGCACAGGTAGTACAACTGAGAATCATTTCTTTTGCTTTTGGAGAAGTCAAAGCTGTATCAGAGTTGAGTTGTTTTTCAGTTATGTAAATAGTCTAAATCCAGCTTCATTTTGGCTGTACCTTTGTTTACTCCAAGCAAGCAATGTAAAGAACAAGTATTGTGCTCCTATGGCTTGAGCTACTTGGTCTAGAAGCAAGCAAAAATGCTGAAGCACAGATCCACAAAGAAATCCCCTTGGATCTAATGGAGAAATGAGTTTCCAGCGCTCTTTAGTCACAGCTTAACTCCAGGTATTTGTATGCTTTCTTACAGGATGGAAGTCATAGCAATTCAAAATACCGCTAAATCTTCATGCTTTGCAGTATTTAAAAAATCAAAACCAGTAGTCTATTTTAAGATGCATGGTATACTTCGGCAGCAAACAAAGCTTAGCAGCAGTATAGTGTAATATAAAAAGTGGTTAGAATGT
Organism: Netta rufina; assembly: GCF_964035555.1. NCBI lineage: Eukaryota > Metazoa > Chordata > Aves > Anseriformes > Anatidae > Netta > Netta rufina. Next base: position 8,711,843 of record NC_140123.1, read on the forward strand.
TTGAGGCCAAGGGCCCTCCAATATCACCTTCCATGTACACTAGATTTGTTGTTACTGTTTTGTGCCTTGTGGGGAAGGAACACAAGAATGGGCAGAGACTTGCTATGGCAAGAGAAGCAGCAACAACAACAGAAATCTACTTTTAGGCTGTGCTGTTGCTGATTCCGTTTGCCTAAAGGCAAAATGGAAGTATTGTAAATGAAGATAATTGCATACAAAAAGTACTCTGCCACTGAACATTCCGGAGTGATTTTACTAACCAGCTTATCAGGTGCTTTCTGTACAAACTTGCAAATGAGTTGTTATGAATGTTTCAGTACCTTGTGCCTGTTACAATTAAATGTATGATACTGTGAAAATACAGATCGAAGTTTTTTTCCTTGAGTAATGTGCTGTGTGACTACAAAATCACATTTATGTTGTGTAACTTGCAAGTCTTTTTTGAGAAATTGTTACCTAATTCTGTTATATACTATAAAATATTATATACCAAATTAGCAATATCCTTAAAAATAAGGTCTTGTCACTTTTTTTCAACGATAATTCTTGAGGAATAATAGGTATTTGAAATATCCCATTTGTTTTGGCAGGCCATTATATTTGGTTACACAGTTTATTTACTGTAACACAAAAAAATGTTTTCTATTTAAACTTACTAAATTGACGTTTTCTAAACAAGGCACCAACTCCTTTTCCATTGGGAACAGCAGTTTTAATCAAAAGACGAAGACAATGCAGGCTGAAGAAGGCCAGATGGATTTACATTTACCCAATAAATATTTTAGAGTTTTTAGAAGCTCTGGTTTCTAGGAAAATGGATTTTCCCACTCCTCCCCTTTTTTTTTTTTTTTTTTTAGGTTAAAGTTTTGTTGTGTGCTTTCATGGTATTTCTATTTTATTAACATTATACAAAGACTGCTTGGATGGGGAAGCTCGCCTCTCTATTTAGTTTATCAACCGAGGTATGAATACACAGATTTTTATTTTTATTTATTTATTTATTTAACTTTTCTAACATCTAAGTAGTAACCTCTATAACTGAAAATGCATCAAATAAATGCTTGAGACACTTGTCTGCTTGGAGTGTAGCTGTCTTTCTGCCACCATCTTTCTTGGTTTGTCATGGTTAACCGTGGCCCTCTTCTGAGGCAACAGCGGCTTTGGTTACAGCAGCTGGCAGGGACCACGTATATTTATTCTCTAATGTGGCCCAGGCTAGATAGCCTTTTCATTCCTTCCATTATTAGCTTTTGAGTTGATACTGTGGCAGTTTAAGTAGAACCATTGCTTAGTTCCTCCTTATGTGCAAAAAGAAAGAAAAAAGTACTATAACTTTTTTGTTGGAGTAGCAAAATTATTATTTTCTCAATATTATAATGTATTGGTAGAAGAGCATGAATACTTCAATATTCTGCTTTTGACTTCCTAATTAACTTAGAGGAAAAAACGCAGCATGAAAGCTTGCAAGGAAGCTCTCTGCTTTTCCTCATTGGAAACCACGCCGAGGTAAAGCTCCGGATCCCAGTGTCAGGCCTGGCTGGAGGAAGACAAACCCCTGATGTTGTGGTAGTGCTCTCAACTGAGGTACGTGTCTGTCACTGCTGCCTGCGTAAGGGAGGAGCAGAAAGGTCAGTATTTAGTGTTGTCTGAAAAGAAGTTTCAAGGATTCATGGCATAATTTCTGCTGTTGCATGGACAAACTGCCTCAGATAATGATGTGCTGCTGGCTGTAGTTGATAAAGGCTTAACTTCTAACAGGCGTGCCAAAACTCATTTTAGTACTAACAAGAAACCATTCTTCTCTAGTGTCAAGTTAGACATCGATATCAATTCAGCAGTGTTTTTTCTGAAGCTACAGTTTTAATATGTGTGCTCTAACACATCTTAATTTTGAAGCTCACTTGACAGGCCTGATTCCCCACATCTAACAATAGCATTTTGGCTATTGGGAGGATTTGTTTACTTCCATTTGTATCAGGTCATGCGACGTTCTTTGATAAGACCTGCCTTTTGTTGAGGAATGGTATTTTTCTGCTGTTCCATCGTCTGCATTTAGTAGGAAAGCTTCTTTCCTAACTTCTGTTTCTTTAATGCCTGGACCTTACTGGAAAAAGGGTGTAGAAGAAGAGCTTGCATCTTTTTAATTTCATAGAAGACATAATCAGATGGAGCTCATCTGATATTTATTCTGTGGCCTTCATATCACATACTCTGTCTTAATTGTGTTTCTGCTGTTGTGTCATTCTCTCAGCATCCCCAGGGTACAGTTCAAGAAAAGATGCTGTTAATACCATGTGCCAATTGTAGACTGGAGTGAGAAAGTAAAGAAAATGTTAAATGTAGTAGCAGGAAAAGGTTGAGATGTTTTTTATTAAGATGTTAATATCATCACATAAAAAAGGAACATAATTTTGCAAGTAGTTTGGAGGCATATGAAGTTACTCAAAAGAAATGGTTACTCTTTACTGTCAGGCATTAATGTTCAAATCTATTCCACAGGCACCTAAGCAGAAGAAAATTTTTACCCTTTCATGGAATCCTTGAGTTTATTTTGGTGACTGTGCAGGGAGGTGTATTGTATGATGAACATTTCCAAGCTCCTTGCTTAGAAATTAAATGCAGATGTTTTCAAATAATCAAAGACTTAGGCATGTTTTATTCTAGTAGATAAATGCTCAAAACACTTTCCAAAATTTTTATTTTGGAATTCAGAATTAGATGCCATAAATGGGTAAGCTATATACTTTACACATATCATGTTCTGTGGGATAGGCAGTTTGGCAACCGAAACAGGCAAATTGAAATAAATTGCTACTTTTAAATATAAACTTTACATAAAACTCGTATGAGAAGAGAAATACGCTGCAGTCTTACTCTCCTTCAAATAGAGCATAATGTGGACTAATTTGATTAACAGAATACTTCACGTAATCAAGTTATGGATAACTGATGGCTCTCTAGGATGGCTTTAAAAGGTTGAAACTTAAGGTCATTGTCACTACCCCCACGTGAAGTCTTTAAGAGGCAGGTTTTAAAATTAGGAGTCATGTGAACTTAAACACTGCTGATGTCTTCACTTTTAAGTAATACAGTAATAAAGTTAGATCCTGGCAGCTGGCGCTCTTGTGGATTGACATGGCTAATTGGCTCTGGCATCTTAGCCTCAGGAAACCTCATCCATCACTTCAGAGCAGGACGTTTGGCAAGAGTCAGAGAAAACATTTAATACTTTGTCTCTTGCTTTCTATGCAAAGCTGCTTTGCATTTTTGAGCTTTCCAGTGTATCTTGTTAAACGCTCAATGCAATACTTATTTTTACACTCCTTTAACGAGATCTTTTACAGTGAGCAGCTACTTGTTTGACTTTCTAGAATTACCAAAAATGTCAGTATTACAAATCTGTTTTGAAACTTCTCTCTCAGATAAAACTTCTGTCTTTTTTGCCTTATGCAAAATTCTGTATCAGAAATACTGTTAATGTTAGATGACTTTTTGATAGTCAGTAACTGGGATTAAAGGAATGTTTAATGGTTATGAAGAGCTCCCAGACACCCATCCCTAGCATGAATAGCATTTCTGATTTTTAGAATTACTGTAGGTGAGAATTTGGTAGATTAGAAAAGATGGGTCAGGAGATTTTTCAAGGCTTCCTAGCAGGTGAAATCCAAGTAGTGTTTGAGGAGAGCTGAGGGTTTTCCTGATGAGAGGAAAGGGTTTAAGAAGTCTCCTGGGGGATGCTTGTGAGAGCAGGAGTCTCTTACTCTCCCAATGCCCCAACATTCTCAGCAGTCCTCTCTCCTTCTGCCAGCTCTTTACATTGTCAGGCAACCACATTTCCTCTTCAAGGTCTGAAGAAATAGCCTTCAGCCCCTCCTGGGCTCATCCTAGCTGCCCTCTGGCTGCTGAGCTGAGGCACAAGGCAGGAGGGGAAGGCATTCATGAGCTTGCAGGCCTTTTGGGGAACCATTTATATGACCTTTTCTTAGGTACTATGTATAAGAGAAACACTTAACATTTAGTCAGCCTTCTCTTGTTGGGGTGCAGAGGAAATGTGGAAGGACATTTGCCCCTACTCAGAGACGAGCTGGCTCTGAGCATTCAGGGCCAGCAGCAGAACCGCTCACTGCATGGTAGGCCTCGTCTGTGAAGCCCTGCTTTACCTCTTTCTCTATGTCCCTCTCTATAGCCTTGTAACAAAACTGGGAAGTTCTAATGTATAAAACTTTGGAACTTTTATTTTTTTTTGAGGTTTTGGCAGTTCCACTTAAAATCTCCAGTTGTTGTGCGGGTGATGATAGTTGTTGTCACGCTGCTTCTGGAACTGATCAAGTGTTAAGACAGCTTGGGAGTCTTGGCATTTGGATTTCATTTTATAAAAGGAGAAAACTTTAATTCTGTGTTCAAAATACGCAGAATGAAAGCATTTCTAACAGGAATGCAGTTTACATAAGTGTAAGCTCATCCTGCTAGTTTATGATTTAATTAAAAAAACAACATTTTTTTTACACGCTGTTAATCTTAGCATGGAACTCTCTGATGGAATGGGTGTGTGTTGTTCCTGATTAATCACATTATGTTTAATTACTGCTTTCTGTGCTCCAAATGTTTTGTTCAGAATTAAATCCTTCATGCTCTTCATTACTGATATCCATTCCTATTATATGACTGCCAATTCCAGTGTGATATCGTTCCTGACGTCAGTTATAGGATAATGATAATTAACCAGAGCAACAGTTTCAGCACAGAAATCGTTTTGCTCCTTTTGAATCCTTAAACTTTCAAAATAGAAGTCAATCACATGCTTGCAGTACTTAAATACTTGTTCCACAGAAAGTTTTGGAGAAAAATAAAAGATGTTTAGTCTAAAAGTTGTAAACTCCCCACAGAAGCAATAATCAGTGAGTTGTTTTGGAAAACAGTACAGCCAGCTTCACCGTCTTCATGGTATTTGTACTACAAAACAAAAAAAATACACCTTTGCACGTACAATCTGAAATACTAATTGTTTTCATATTTTCACTTCTATGTTTTGAAGGAGTATTTTCTATGTTAAAAAGTGTGTGGCATGGTTATGTACAGCAGTGATTCCCGAAGTCTTATTAATTATGTAAATAAGTAAATATTTTAACCTATATTTACAGTCAGCTGTAATGGATGTGCTGGTGTATAGCAATAAGCTTGTGTAAACTGGCAAATGTTAGCACGTGGTGGTTTAAGTTCTTTATGTTCTGCTGTTACAGGATATGTAGATTTTTAAACAGTGCCGAGACTAAGTTTTTTAATTGTGTAAACAGTCATTGGTTTGGCATTCCGGGGGAGGTGGTTCATTTGAAATCTTGTCTCCGTGATATGCTCCTTATGCCTTTAATAAGGTTAGAAAAGTGGAGGAGGACAACTTCTAGCACAGCTTGTAAATGTCAGTCTGGATAGGAGGCAGTTCAGCTTGAAAACAATATTGGTGTTGGAAAAGTGAAAGGAAAAAAAAATCCCGTCTGGGAACTATTCTCCCATGAGGAAAAACTGTTTTCAAAAATGTAAAATTATGATCATTTTTGGTAATGCAGAAGGAAGTAGTTCTGAAATACCAAACTACATCTAGTAAATGTGGGGAAAACCAAAGACAGAACAAAATTTATTTCGGCTAGATCTAAAACCGCCTGGTTTCCTGAAGGTAGTATTTCACCTTGGCTTGAGCCCTGTTCACACGTGAAACTTTCCAATTAATGTGTTCTCTTTAAGACTACTCTTTCTTTGGAAGACAAGATGACTTAAATAGAATTTTTACAGGAAAATAGACACGATTGTGGGAGTAGGACCCATTTTTGAATCTTCTCCCCTTTTTCAGGCTACAGGATAGGGGTCAGCAGCCGAGACTGTTAGTCTCAATGGAATTTCAAGGACGCATCAGTAACCATATCTTACTGCAATATTCTGTTAAACAGGGTTATTTCAGAGGAGTTGTACCATTTGATGTTGGTCTTGTATGGTCACTGCCATGTCCTGTGGCAAATGTAAATTTCAACAGGGCATTTTGTAGCTAATCTTTCATGTTCATGTAATTTGAGTGCTGTGGTTCCCTGAGAGTTTCGTTACGGTTCAGTAACCTCTCTCCGCCTGCTCAGAAGAAATGGACTGCTTCAGTAGCTGCTGATCTTCTCAAGTCCGGTAATTACTCTTGAAGAAGGCAAGAGACTTTTGTGCACTTTGTTAAAATTAGTCTGGATTCCGCACCCAATATTTCTAGGGAGAAGAGTGATCTGAAGTGAGAATTGGGAGAGGGGTAGAAGGCTGTATATTTAACAACATTTTTCTTGGCTTTAGTACCTATTTTACATTGATAGAATTTGTCAAATTGTTTTTGTTTTTGTTTGAATTGTCTCATATCCAATTTTTATGAATTTTATTAAGGATATCCATTATAACCCTAGTTAGAAATAATGTGAGCATCAGTTTCAGTGATCCTGTGTCAGACTGACTTTCTGTAACTTTTACATAATTTCAAACAAATGTATGGTATTTGTATGATCCCCTTTATCCTTCCACGAGTAAACCCTAACAAATTTGTGTATTTGAATACTTTTAAAAATGTAAATCTTTCTATTTTCAAAATATGTGCTTTCATTTGTATAAAGTAATTCATGCTGGTAACCTTGTGTTACTGGTGACTTTAGTGTCTTTCATTCAAGTTCACGTGTACAATTCCCAAGGCAACATTCAGTTTGCAACATTTCATGTATGTAATTTGATGTGTGGTTTTGCGGATCAGTGCGTTGATTGAAAGGTCTTTAAATTATCAGTCAAGTTGCAAAGATTTCCAAAGAGCACCTGTAGAGTTGTTTGGGAAATATGCACTCCATCTATGTGTGGGCTCACCTCCTGTTTGTAAACAAGTTATAAACAATTCTGTGCTTAGAATATTTGGAAATTTAAAATATTTTAGATGTTTGTATAGGAAAAAACATCTATTTTTTAAAACAACCGTATATCTTTCCTTGCTTCCTGGCATACGCTGCTTGCCTCTGTGTCTGTCTGCTTCTGTCTTTAGGGAGGTTTTTATTAGCCAGCAGGAGCTTTACAAATTATGATTATTCTCCCATATAAAAACATGTGGCTATCTTTAGTGACAGGCTTCTATTAACATACTAAAATTATCTGCCATCCAGAAAATGACTTGTTGGGTAAATCGTTTCCTTTACATTTAAACCCTGATGTTCACTACATCTCTTATTCTTAGCCTAATTAAGGCTGCTGGGAACTGAATGAAGTCTTCAAGCACGGTAAGCCATACAAAGTAGCCTCTGGAGTCCCAGGCTGTGACTGCAGCGTACAATGTAAACCATTTTGAATTGAAATGGATGCACTGGACTTGAATATGGGCATTGTTTGATAGTGCTTGCAAATCACAGCAAGACAGTGGCCTTAGGCAAAACAAGAGGTAAAGGAAATTCAATGCTGTAAATAGCCTTGCTGGAGACCTTCACCATGCTCATAAATAACAAAGCTCTCAGGCATCTCCCTGTCATGTGTCCTGTCACCCACCCGGAAATCCATATAAGATTTTTGTTAATTTGCATGATTGCCTGCTTATATTTCATTTATGAATCTGAATATACCCAAGGTTGAAGATATTTCTATTTTAATAAACTTTGGGGTAAGGCCTCTCACTGCTCTCTGAGATTTGGGATTTTACTAATGTGTAAAAATCTGTAACTTTGAGTTCTGGCCTGTTTGTAATGTAGGCTGTGTATTGTGCATGTGGAGACTCAAAGAATAGGATTAAAAGATTATTTTTGGAACTTCACTGAGTGGAGTTACTGCAATGTGCAGTTTGAGCAAGAACTTAAGACAGTCACCCTGGTCGGTGTTATCCAGTATCCCCTCTTACACGGAAGAAGGATTCGGAGGAAGCTTCAAATACAGGTCTGGTATGGAAAACATTCAATCTCTACAGTGCAGGTTATCCAGAATTGCTGCTAACTGAAAACAGAAGTATTAGGAGCAATTCTAAGAAAATACAGCTACAGGAATTTCACCACTGCGTTAAGAAAGGCCAGCATGACAGTCTGCCCGTGAGCATCATGACTGCTTCTTCAGTTCAAGAAGCGTTTGGACAATGCTGTCAGGAATATGGTTTGTTTTTTGGGTGGTCCTGTGTGGAGCCAGGAGTTGGATTTGATGATCCTTGTGGGTCCATTCCAGCTTGGGATATTCTATGATTCTGTGATTCTTTTCCAGAAGAAGATGATTAGTTACTTGAGATTTAATGAAATCCTCTGGTCAAAGAAACTGTTAGGCATGAAAAAGAAGAAAATGAGTCAGATAGCATTTTGCAATACCCTAATAAGGAAACACTTTTTCATTTATTTTTTTTTTCAGTTAACAGATCATCTTGTATACAAAATCATCAACAATCTGTACATGTGAGTCACATGCTATGGGTATATCTAAATTCAGTCCTAGGATCATGCATGCTTTGGGGCTGTTTTCACTGTCTTCAACCTACCAATTCTACTTTATTGGCTTCAACAAGCTGCAATGATTATCTGCAAGCATAATAATTCTGTTTTGATCTGTGGTTACTATTGTTTAATACTATGCTTACTATGTATTTTTCAGTGTAATTCAAAACATTGCTTTCAATTTGGACTTATGAATTCTCTGCTTTTCAAAATAATTAAACTGCTACTTCACTGATATTTACCCGTTATTAGGAAAATAGACGGTTCTGATCTGTAGAGGAATTAGAATAGCTTTCCTCTTGCCTCCAAAATCTTCCTAAAATGGGAAATCACCCTGAATACAGATTCATTTTATTAATTGAAATGATCTTGCAAAGTGTACTTACGTTAAAGTTCAGTGGGTTAACGCCATAATGAGCGAGGAAAATATTTGCTTGCTTTTTAAAGAATAAAAGTGGAAACTAATGGAGCAAGAGTTACAGATACCTTGAACAGGTAATCTGTATAAAAATATTTAATAGGTCTGACAACAGTGCTAATGCTGACTTTTGAAAACAACAACAAAAACGAACAAAAAATCAAGAGCTCCTTTATAGTGGTTTTGTTTTAATAATCATTTAATGTCTACCAGCTTGATAAATCTGATTTGCTGAGGTATTATGTGATGGCTGAGGAAGAAAACTGAAGGTGAATGTAAGGAAAAAACTTGTTCACAAGCAGATCACCAAGACTGATTGAAGAGCTGAGAAAAATATTCCTATTTTGCAGGTAAAAATAGAAATAGAGAGAAGATGAAAACAAAAGCATATGTCTTTATGCTGAACTTAGAAGCACAGAATCTGCATTGTTTTTCTTTGTATTGCTATTTTCATGGAGCTCACTAGCTCCATTTCTAGTTCTTTGAATTAAGCCACAAAATTTCAGGCTGGCACTGCAAAAATGAAGATCACAATTCTTGCAAAATACTCAGCAATGGGGAAGAGCGCTGCCCGTCAGTGTCATGAATGTTCTGGAAAAAAGGAAACTGAGAAGACAAGTGTTTTACTATTTATAATCCCCGTAGGACTGTGAAAATGAAAACTGGCTGTGGAGCCTTACAGAAGATGTGCAGCAATGCATGGGCAGAAAAATCCTTTACGTACACAGTGTTGGACTGAATTGCTACTCAGTGGGATGTGATGTTGAAATTATGATGAAAACGTCAGTTCAGCACTTAATAGCTATTAATCTCCCTCTTTCCCCCATTTTAATATTAAGGATTATTTGGAAATGAATGGAGGATAAAACAAAAATCATTATCGTGCCACTATGTAAGTCATGGGTGTGCTGACAGGTTTACTACTGTCTGCAGTTCTGGTCCTCTTTAAAGCGTAATAGAAGTAGGGAAAGTACCCCATGGAAAAATAAAGATGCAAAGGTGTTGAAGAACACGTGTAAGTGGGGGAGCTAAGCTATGCGAATTTAGCCTGGGGGAAAGAACTAAGAAGGGATGGGAGATGAGTATGTGAAGTCACGCGTGTGTGGAGAGGGTGGGTAGTGCTAACCTATTTACTCCTAACACAGGAAGCGAGGGTTGCCAAATAAAATTGCTAGGTGTTCAAACTGATGTGCACACGGTGCAGAACTAAACTGAGGAACTCATTGACACAAGAGGTTGTGCGTGCCAACGGCTTTCTTGGGTGCAACAAGAAAATAAATCACTAAGTTTCCATTAGGGGCACAAAATGCGCAGGTCCCAGGTCTTGTTCTCCTGGCTCTGTCCTATAGGTTGCTGAGACTTATAGCAGGGAGGGTATTTTTCAGGTGTTTGTCGCTGCTCATTGTTAGAAGATAGATACTGAGCTAGGTGGGCACTGGTCCTGCTTGGGCATGGCCACTTCTGTGCACTTGGGTGTATTGCAGGTAGCGCTGCTGCCACTTTCGTAGCAGGAGTTTGAGGAATCCCTGCGCCTTCAGGACAGGGGAACCTCGGCCCTTGGGCTACTTCAGCTCCAGCAGCACTAAAGCATCTTGCAGAATGCGTAACTTGAGAAATTATTCTGCTTGTTAGCTAATTAACCCATTAGATTTAAAACAGTCTGAGAGGAGCCTGCTGAAGCATTCTGCTCTGCTTCCCGTTGCATCTCAGGGTGTAGCCTGTTATTTCTGTATTTGCTCTTCACAATCCTTGCCATCGAGGCAACACTTAATGGAAATAAGCAGGTTTTTCTCTGTGCTTAATCATTTTTCCCCTGTGCAGAACAACCAGGCATCTTGTGCCAAGTAGTAAGAGAAAAGAGGCAGGGGAGCAGCATGGAGTTCAGGGCATGCTTGGTGGTTCCTCTGGGCAAACTGCATTTGAGCAAGTGAGCAAGGCTTACGTAGAGACAATGTGTGCCTGGGAGAGGTGTAGCTTACCTCCATCAAGCCCTTTTGTAGGGTATCTTGATGTGAACCTGGGCATTTGCGTACAGGTAATGGAAAGTTCTCTCTTCAACCAAGGTTATTTCTCTCTGACACAATTTGAGATTTTTGTTCTGGTGCATGCAGATGGTAGAACTTTTTACACATGTGGCTAACAAGACCTTCCTAACACTGATACTCCACTGCAAAGAACAAAGCAGATCATTTCCCTTTCCCTCCTCACTAGTTTAAAGTGAGTCCAGTTACTTGCCATAGAAATTACTTGCCATTTAGCCCTGTTAATTACCATGACAAATGTAGGCAGAAATATTAAAAATTGAGAAATACAAAGAAGTGTTGGAAGGTTTTAAACAACCATAAATGCAATTAGCTGTTCTGACTATTCCTGTTTAATCCATTATGTAGTTAAAAACAAACCTTCAGGAGATGTATTTCTTTCAGGCCGGAGGGATGGGAAGGAAGATGTCTTTGTGCTGAAGGAGGGAGGAAACAGATTCTTTTTAAAGTGCTTTTGGGTCGCAGCATATTTCTCAGCATACTTTTAAATAGAAAGATGAACATACTGTATACGGTGTCTTTGTAAATATCTGAAAGTGTACAGGAGTATTTAATCATAATGGGTGTGCCCCAAATATTTATAGCAGTTAACGAAATCACTTGGGCGATTATGACTGTTACATCAAAGGGTTAAACAGTGCTTTTGCTGTAGACTTTTAATTAGCATCCCATTAATTACGTTAACGTTTCACTGAAGTTACCGATATGTCCTTCTATTGCTTACCTGATTCTTTTGGTAGCAGTATTAAAAACTTTGCTAATTTAAACCCAGAATAGTGAAAACATTAGGCTTTATAAACTTTACTGTATAAGAAGTTAGAAGTAACAGAGTTCTTTTGATTTTGATGGGTTTGAGCATCTTTTCCATATGGCTTCAATTCACGTTTTAATCAGAATGTGGAAGTCATTACTCTGACATCTGAAACTGAGGTAGCAATAAAAAAAA